>NC_045761.1:15103683-16382900 GCF_009193385.2 Nasonia vitripennis | reverse complement strand
TGCTAATTTACTTCTACTTACCTGGTTTCTACTTGAATCAGTCGAATTTAGATTCGATCAGACTCCTATACTGAGCATTAGAACGCCGTGTTCTATTTGCCAGTAAAGATTTAGCTAGTTCTAGTTGAGAAGATTGTATTCCTAAATGTTTTAAGAACTCGATTTTTGTTTTTGATCAAGTTCCAAAGATTGAATAATTACCTCACCTTGATGGTTATTATTAGTTTTTTCCTCCTCAGCTCCAGGATTTTGTCGAACTTCTTCGATCTCTTGGACGTTGGAGTTTGACGGAGTTGGATGGCGTCGTTTAGGTTGGGGCTTCTCACTTGTATTGTCTTTCTCTCTTGTTCTCTTCTGTGATGGTTTTCTCTGCTTCTGGATGTTCGAGAGCCACCCGCGTAGGGTTGACTCTCGAACATTTTAAAGTCGCGTTATCTCCACGTTTCGCATTCCTTCAAGGCAATAGTTAACTGCTAATGCTTGGTTTCCTGCGAATGTTGCGTAATTTTCTCTCCTGCTTTTGTTGGTGAGCCATTTTCACGTCTTAGCAACAAAAGTTAATAGAGTTGTCGAAGCGGTTAATACTCGAATGTCGGTTTGGCGGCTCAAGCGCGCATTTTATACTGAAAATAGAAGGCGGGCAACATGGTTTCCATAGTGATCAGGTATAGGAGTGGGGAGGGTGATGGTGGGGGAACGTACGGCGAACGTTCCGAAGCCCCCTGAACGAACGGCGGTGTCAGCGTCCTAACCAATCCAAGCCCGTAGCGGCGCTGGAAGGTAGGACAGCCGTCGGCCGAGATCTTGGGCCTGTAAAAGGGCATGACTGCCATACTCATGTGGCTTTCGTAGAGAGTGTCGAGAAGGATCAGCATTTAAAGTAACATGATTTTTCGTAGGATCGCTTCAAATTTCAATTACTCTATTTTCAGTGATCGAATATTCTAATATAAAGTGTGATTTAAATAGATACTCGCGAACCAAGCGTTTCCGTCCGTCAATATACTTTGTTCATCTAATATCAAATTACAACGTAATGACTCCTGCAGCAAGCCCTATAAAAAGTTTGCCACCTGGTGAAATAACGTTATAGTGTTGGCAAGGCCACCGTGTTCCAAGCATCCACAAAGGTTTTTTCGAATGTATTTCAACCCCCTGAATCCGAATCCGCAAGGTGTTCTGCGCTAAAGTGGTTAAATTACGAAAATCATCCGTGTGACTATCGTTGAGGAAGGGTGTTGGAATTCAACGATATCCACGCAGTATCTGCTATGTGCAGTATTGGCTATACGCCCCCACCACCGTCATCTACCCTCAAGAAGGATAAACTGACCTGGGGAAATTGTATTTTTATAAATTAGAATTTTGTATTCATACAAGCGATTTGATTTAATTTAAAAAAGCAATATGTAATTCAAGTAGACAATTATTAAAATAATGCATAAAACCTTGATATATTGGATTTTGAAAGATATTTACTTAAACGTATCTTGTAATGCGCAATAAAAATGAATGTTTGCTGGTATAAATAATATAAATTCTGTGGAAATATTTGTATTTGAATCTAGGAAATTTTATTTCGGTAACACACGTATTCGTATTCGAAATCGCAGACGTAGAATCTTAAGCTGGTTCAAAATATTCTAAGTACTATTGTATCTCGAAATTTATGACAAAGGTGTATCCAAACTATTGTTCAAGTAGACTCAGCGCGTCTAGACTTATGTCGGGGAAAGCCTAAATTTGTGTCCGTCGCGACTTTATTGTAGTACTTTCTCAGAAGCGTCGCCAGCTTTAGGAGAAAAACCCTTTGTTATACGGTCGTAACCGTTCACTGAAGGTCAAACCACTCCGCCCACAGCCATTAGCATCTCTTATGCAGGTATGCTGATCCCAGGTGTGTGTATACCGTTATGATTTTAGAACAACGCGACTGATCGTAATTTTATTTAACATGCATATAGGTTTTCTGATTCTCACAGAAAAGTTTTTTTGCATTCTCCTCGAGGAAGCTTTGTAATAGTAAAATGTTGAGATTCGTCAAAACTTCTAGGAAATACATTTTAGTGCGTTAGAAGTTAAAATCAAGTGTCTTTAGAAAATGTCCGTATGGATGCATGTGTGTGTGTGTGTATACCGTAATATTTCTGGAACTACGTCCTCAATATCAATAAAATTTGACATGCATATATATTTTTGGATTCTACATTCGGGAAAAACAGTTATTTTTTATTCTCTCAACTATTTTTTTTATGGCCATTTTTTGATTTTTGACAAACACTATTTTGCGTTTTTTCAATGATCCTATTGTTACAAACAATTCAGCTATGAAATATTTGAAAGAAAATAAAATGATCTATTTTTCCTCGTTTGGTACTCGGGATCGACTGCTTTGTTGGCAGATAAAATGAAAAAGGTGATTTTTTTTTAATTCATTTCTCTGAAACTAAACATCATAACCTTGCGAAAAAATTAGGTTGATGAGTCCCGTGTCAAACTATATTCCTTTAAAATTTTAAGTGATCAGCTACTTATTTTTTCAGTAATAAATCGAAACTAAAAAAATGAGTTTTTTTGTGCCCTGATTATGGGCGCAAAAAGACCTTATTGTACTTGAGATTATGGAATAAGTAGATATTTCATGTGTTTTGGCCAAGTTCATTGCACAGCTTTCAAACCCCTATGGTTCGTAAAATATCAAGATTTCAATTTTTTTAACTTTCTGATTTTTTATATCTCTACAACAATGTAGTCAAATGCTTCAAATTTTCAATTAGTGATTCATCATAAAAAAGCTATCTGCTGCTAAAATTTTAAACAATTTCGTCAAGCGGTATTCAACTGAAGATCTAAAACGTAGAAATTGTTTTCTCGAGTATGGCGCGAGCGACCTATCTAATGATTAGCCTATTGTTTTGATGGTGGTTGGTTAGGAACACATGTAAACATGCGTGAATTCCTGTGAGAAAAAATTGACGACAGTGTTTGTATTCTACAATAAAAAAAAACAGAGGGGACCGCAAACTTTTGGACAATGAACCGTCTAAAACTTATATATTTAATTATGTATTAAAAACCACCTCATACATTAGCAGGCAGCTATACTGTATATTAGCACAATATTTTTATTTGTTGGACCTATAAATTGAGTTAGAGAAAGCTACGTGCCAATAAATTGGCAGCGGTTTTTATGATTCTGAACATATTACGGCCAGAAAATAGTCATTTATTGATTTTTAAATAAATATTCTTGCTTTTTTTTTAATAATATGATCTATATAATATATAGTCAACTATAGCGTACCTAGAAGAGAATTAATGTGCCTACTTTTTCCCGCAAGATTTTCCAGATTTACCGATCTGTTTAATTTTTACGATAACAAAGGTAATTTTTAAAAAAAAATTAATATTTCCAAAACTAAATCGTCAAACGTTTCGAAAAATAATATAACAATAAAAGACGATTATAGCTATTTGCTGTAATAATTTTAAACCATTTTGATAACTAGTTTTCAAGCTGAAAATCGAAAACAAAAAAATGGGTTTTCTGTGTCGTACAATTACAGGAGTAAAAAGGCATTTAATTCAGTTAAAATTTGGGAAAATGTCGATCTTTTGATCACCTCAGAATTGTCATTTTTGCTGCCTATGATATCGTATAGTTTAAAAGATTGAAGGATTTTAATTTGTTGTCTCTCACCCTATATACCCTGTATGACTGAACATTATTATTTTTGTTAATTTTTATTAACTAATAGTTAATTTGTATAACTAGTTTTCAAGCTGAAAATCGAAAACTAAAAAAAATGGGTTTTCTGTGTCGTACGATTATAGGAGTAAAATGGCATTTAATTGTTCTTTTTATAAAACCGTTGAGTTACCCGTATACCCTGTATAACTGAAAATTACTATTTCTTTTAAACTTTATGATTCGCTAAGTAAAGTAAAAAATATTTTAAGACATGTTATGATTTTATAAAGTAATGAGGACCCTATGGTATTTAAAATATTGAGGTTCAAATCTTTTTATAAAAATTATACGATTTGATATTGTGACGGGTGCTCCTTGTGTAAAATAATTGAGATTGAAAGTATTTTAAAAAATCAGTAATATACTGTATATTCGAACAATATTTTATCTATTTGAACTAAATTTTGTTGGAGGAAGCTACGTGTTTTTTTTTGTCAGGTGCACAAATTTAAATATTTTTTATTAGTTTATAAATATGTTTGTAACTAATTATTTCATCACTTTAGTGCAGATTACCTTACGGATTCGGATTCGGGGGGTCGAAATACTTTTAAAAAACTTTGGTGAATCCTTAGAGCTCGGTGGCTTACTGCAAGATTCATTACGTTGTAATTCGACGTTAAATGAACGAAATATATTGACAAACGGGAACACTCAGTTCTCGAGTATCTATTCAACGCACAATTGATATTAGAATATTTGAGCACTAATAATACACTAATTAAAATTTGAAGCAATCTTAAAAAAAACACATTTTCTGTGTTGTTTTCTTCTACTTGAGACTGGATTGCTACTTGTAAAAAAAAAAATAAAAAAATGCTAATTTCCTAAAATTTTTTTTAAAAAAATTCGATCAGACTCCTATACTGAGCATTAGAACGCCGTGTTCTATTTGCCAGTAAAGATTTAGCTAGTTCTAGTTGAGAAGATTGTATTAAACCTAAATGTTTTAAGAACTCGATTTGTTTTTGATCAAGTTCCAAAGATTGAATAATTACCTCTCACCTTGATGGTTATTATTAGTTCTTTCCTCCTCAGCTCCAGGATTTTGTCGAACTTCTTCGATCTCTTGGACGTTGGAGTTTGACGGAGTTGGACGGCGTCGTTTAGGTTGGGGCTTCTCACTTGTATTGTCTTTCTCTCTTGTTCTCTTCTGTGATGGTTTTCTCTGCTTCTGGATGTTCGAGAGCCACCCGCGTAGGGTTGACTCTCGAACATTTAAAAGTCGCGTTATCTCCACGTTTTCGCATTCCTTCAAGGCAATAGTTAACTGCTAATGCCTTGGTTTCCTGCGAATGTTGCGGTTAATTTTTCTCTCCTGCTTTTGTTGGTGAGCCATTTTCACGTCTTAGCAACAAAAGTTAATAGAGTTGTCGAAGCGGTTAATACTCGAATGTCGGTTTGGCGGCTCAAGCGCGCATTTTATACTGAAAATAGAAGGCGGGGCAACATGGTTTCCATAGTGATCAGGTATAGGAGTGGGGAGGGTGATGGTGGGGGAACGTACGGCGAACGTTCCGAAGCCCCCTGAACGAACGGCGGTGTCAGCGTCCTAACCAACCCAAGCCCGTAGCGGCGCTGGAAGGTAGGACAGCCGTCGGCCGAGATCTTGGGCCTGTAAAAGGGCATGACTGCCGCATACTCATGTGGCTTTCGTAGAGAGTGTCGAGAAGGATCAGCATTTAAAGTAACATGATTTTTCGTAGGATCGCTTCAAATTTCAATTACTCTATTTTCAGTGATCGAATATTCTAATATAAAGTGTGATTTAAATAGATACTCGCGAACCAAGCGTTTCCGTCCGTCAATATACTTTGTTCATCTAATATCAAATTACAACGTAATGACTCCTGCAGCAAGCCCTATAAAAAGTTTGCCACCTGGTGAAATAACGTTATAGTGTTGGCAAGGCCACCGTGTTCCAAGCATCCACAAAGGTTTTTTCGAATGTATTTCAACCCCCTGAATCCGAATCCGCAAGGTGTTCTGCGCTAAAGTGGTTAAATTACGAAAATCATCCGTGTGACTATCGTTGAGGAAGGGTGTTGGAATTCAACGATATCCACGCAGTATCTGCTATGTGCAGTATTGGCTATACGCCCCCACCACCGTCATCTACCCTCAAGAAGGATAAACTGACCTGGGGAAATTGTATTTTTAAATTAGAATTTTGTATTCATACAAGCGATTTGATTTAATTTAAAAAAGCAATATGTAATTCAAGTAGACAATTATTTAAAAAATGCATAAAACCTTGATATATTGGATTTTGAAAGATATTTACTTAAACGTATCTTGTAATGCGCAATAAAAATGAATGTTTGCTGGTATAAATAATATAAATTCTGTGGAAATATTTGTATTTGAATCTAGGAAATTTTATTTCGGTAACACACGTATTCGTATTCGAAATCGCAGACGTAGAATCTTAAGCTGGTTCAAAATATTCTAAGTACTATTGTATCTCGAAATTTATGACAAAGGTGTATCCAAACTATTGTTCAAGTAGACTCAGCGCGTCTAGACTTATGTCGGGGAAAGCCTAAATTTGTGTCCGTCGCGACTTTATTGTAGTACTTTCTCAGAAGCGTCGCCAGCTTTAGGAGAAAACCCTTTGTTATACGGTCGTAACCGTTCACTGAAGGTCAAACCACTCCGCCCACAGCCATTAGCATCTCTTATGCAGGTATGCTGATCCCAGGTGTGTGTATACCGTTATGATTTTAGAACAACGCGACTGATCGTAATTTTATTTAACATGCATATAGGTTTTCTGATTCTCACAGAAAAGTTTTTTTGCATTCTCCTCGAGGAAGCTTTGTAATAGTAAAATGTTGAGATTCGTCAAAACTTCTAGGAAATACATTTTAGTGCGTTAGAAGTTAAAATCAAGTGTCTTTAGAAAATGTCCGTATGGATGCATGTGTGTGTGTGTGTGTATACCGTAATATTTCTGGAACTACGTCCTCAATATCAATAAAATTTGACATGCATATATATTTTTGGATTCTACATTCGGGAAAAACAGTTATTTTTTATTCTCTCAACTATTTTTTTTATGGCCATTTTTTGATTTTTGACAAACACTATTTTGCGTTTTTTCAATGATCCTATTGTTACAAACAATTCAGCTATGAAATATTTGAAAGAAAATAAAATGATCTATTTTCCTCGTTTGGTACTCGGGATCGACTGCTTTGTTCGGCAGATAAAATGAAAAAGGTGATTTTTTTTTAAATTCATTTCTCTGAAACTAAACATCATAACCTTGCGAAAAAAATTAGGTTGATGAGTCCCGTGTCAAACATATTCCTTTAAAATTTTAAGTGATCTCAGCTACTTATTTTTTCAGTAATAAATCGAAAAACTAAAAAAATGAGTTTTTTGTGCCCTGATTATGGGCGCAAAAAGACCTTATTGTACTTGAGATTATGGGAATAAGTAGATATTCATGTGTTTTGGCCAAGTTCATTGCACAGCTTTCAAACCCCTATGGTTCGTAAAATATCAAGATTTCAATTTTTTAACTTCTGATTTTTATATCTCTACAACAATGTAGTCAAATGCTTCAAATTTTCAATTAGTGATTCATCATAAAAAAGCTATCTGCTGCTAAAATTTTAAACAATTTCGTCAAGCGGTATTCAACTGAAGATCTAAAACGTAGAAATTGTTTTCTCGAGTATGGCGGAGCGACCTATCTAATGATAGCCTATTGTTTGATGGTTAGTTGGTTAGGAACACATGTAACATGCGTGATTCCTGTGAGAAAAAATGACGACAGTTGATCACAGAGGGACCGCAAACTTTTGGACAATATTCTACAATAAATAATTAAACTAGAAACCGGCAAATTTGGACTAAATTGGTTGAGAAACCGTCTAAATTCGGTAGATCTTCGGCCAGAAAATAGTCATTTATTGATTTTTAAATAAATATTCTTGCTTTTTTTTAATAATATGATCTATATAATATATAGTCAACTATAGCGTACCTAGAAGAGAATTAATGTGCCTACTTTTTCCCGCAAGATTTTCCAGATTTACCGATCTGTTTAATTTTTACGATAACAAAGGTAATTTTTAAAAAAAAATTAATATTTCCAAAACTAAATCGTCAAACGTTTCGAAAAATAATATAACAATAAAAGACGATTATAGCTATTTGCTGTAATAATTTTAAACCATTTTGATAACTAGTTTTCAAGCTGAAAATCGAAAACAAAAAAATGGGTTTTCTGTGTCGTACAATTACAGGAGTAAAAAGCATTTAATTCAGTTAAAATTTGGGAAAATGTCGATCTTTTGATCACCTCAGAATTGTCATTTTTGCTGCCTATGATATATAGTTTAAAAGATTGAAGGATTTTAATTTGTTGTCTCTCACCCTATATACCCTGTATGACTGAACATTATTATTTTTGTTAATTTTTATTAACTAATAGTTAATTTGTATAACTAGTTTTCAAGCTGAAAATCGAAAACTAAAAAAAATGGGTTTTCTGTGTCGTACGATTATAGGAGTAAAATGGCATTTAATTGTTCTTTTTATAAAACCGTTGAGTTACCCGTATACCCTGTATAACTGAAAATTACTATTTCTTTTAAACTTTATGATTCGCTAAGTAAAGTAAAAAATATTTTAAGACATGTTATGATTTTAAAAGTAATGAGGACCCTATGGTATTTAAAATATTGAGGTTCAAATCTTTTTATAAAAATTATACGATTTGATATTGTGACGGGTGCTCCTTGTGTAAAATAATTGAGATTGAAAGTATTTTAAAAATCAGTAATATACTGTATATTCGAACAATATTTTATCTATTTGAACTAAATTTTGTTGGAGGAAGCTACGTGTCTTTTTTTGTCAGGTGCACAAATTTAAATATTTTTTATTAGTTTATAAATATGTTTGTAACTAATTATTTCATCACTTTAGTGCAGATTACCTTACGGATTCGGATTCGGGGGGTCGAAATACTTTTAAAAAACTTTGGTGAATCCTTAGACTCGGTGGCTTACTGCAAGATTCATTACGTTGTAATTCGACGTTAAATGAACGAAATATATTGACAAACGGGAACACTCAGTTCTCGAGTATCTATTCAACGCACAATTGATATTAGAATATTTGAGCACTAATAATACACTAATTAAAATTTGAAGCAATCTTTCAAAAAACACACATTTTCTCTCTGTGTTTACACGGGCTTGAGACCGTCTTGATACCTATCTTGTAGGTACAAGGCCACATTAAAAATGTGTTGCTATTTTTCAGGTTTCCGTATAGCAACAGTAACCTTATATTATGCTAATTTACTTCTACTTACCTGGATTTCTACTTGAATCAGTCGAATTTAGATTCGATCAGACTCCTATACTGAGCATTAGAACGCCGTGTTCTATTTGCCAGTAAAGATTTAGCTAGTTCTAGTTGAGAAGATTGTATTAAACCTAAATGTTTTAAGAACTCGATTTGTTTTTGATCAAGTTCCAAAGATTGAATAATTACCTCACCTTGATGGTTATTATTAGTTCTTTCCTCCTCAGCTCCAGGATTTTGTCGAACTTCTTCGATCTCTTGGACGTTGGAGTTTGACGGAGTTGGATGGCGTCGTTTAGGTTGGGGCTTCTCACTTGTATTGTCTTTCTCTCTTGTTCTCTTCTGTGATGGTTTTCTCTGCTTCTGGATGTTCGAGAGCCACCCGCGTAGGGTTGACTCTCGAACATTTAAAAGTCGCGTTATCTCCACGTTTCGCATTCCTTCAAGAAGAAATAGTTAACTGCTATGGCGCGAGCGACCTATCTAATGATTAGCCTATTTTTTTTGGTTAGGTTGGTTAGGAACACATGTAAACATGCGTGAATTCCTGTGAGAAAAAATTGACGACAGTGTTTGTATTCTACAATAAAAAAAAAAACAGAGGGGACCGCAAACTTTTGGACAATGAACCGTCTAAAACTTATATATTTAATTATGTATTAAAAACCACTTCATACATTAGCAGGCAGCTATACTGTATATTAGCACAATATTTTATTTGTTGGACCTATAAATTGAGTTAGAGAAAGCTACGTGCCAATAAATTGGCAGCGGTTTTTATGATTCTGAACATATTACGGCCAGAAAATAGTCATTTATTGATTTTTAAATAAATATTCTTGCCCTATATGATCTATATAAATATAGTCAACTATAGCGTACCTAGAAGAGAATTAATGTGCCTACTTTTTCCCGCAAGATTTTCCAGATTTACGATCTGTTTAATTTTTACGATAAAGGTAATTTTAAAAAAAAATTAATATTTAAACTAAATCGTCAAATATTTTCGTAATATTTTAAAAGACAATTATAGCTATTTGCTGTAATAATTTTTTTTTTTAAACTAGTTTTCAAATGAAAATCGCAAAAAAAATGGGTTTTCTGTGTCGTACAATACAGGAGTAAAAAGGCATTTAATTCATAAAATTTGGGAAATTGTCGATCTTTTGATCACCTGCCATGATATCGTATAGTTTAAAAGATTGAAGGATTTTAATTTGTTGTCTCTCACCCTATATACCCTGTATGACTGAACATTATTATTTTTGTTAATTTTTATTAACTAATAGTTAATTTGTATAACTAGTTTTCAAGCTGAAAATCGAAAACTAAAAAAAATGGGTTTTCTGTGTCGTACGATTATAGGAGTAAAATGGCATTTAATTGTTCTTTTTATAAAACCGTTGAGTTACCCGTATACCCTGTATAACTGAAAATTACTATTTCTTTTAAACTTTATGATTCGCTAAGTAAAGTAAAAAATATTTTAAGACATGTTATGATTTTATAAAGTAATGAGGACCCTATGGTATTTAAAATATTGAGGTTCAAATCTTTTTATAAAAATTATACGATTTGATATTGTGACGGGTGCTCCTTGTGTAAAATAATTGAGATTGAAAGTATTTTAAAAATCAGTAATATACTGTATATTCGAACAATATTTTATCTATTTGAACTAAATTTTGTTGGAGGAAGCTACGTGTTTTTTTTTGTCAGGTGCACAAATTTAAATATTTTTTATTAGTTTATAAATATGTTTGTAACTAATTATTTCATCACTTTAGTGCAGATTACCTTACGGATTCGGATTCGGGGGGTCGAAATACTTTTAAAAAACTTTGGTGAATCCTTAGAGCTCGGTGGCTTACTGCAAGATCATTACGTTGTAATTCGACGTTAAATGAACGAAATATATTGACAAACGGGAACACTCAGTTCTCGAGTATCTATTCAACGCACAATTGATATTAGAATATTTGAGCACTAATAATACACTAATTAAAATTTGAAGCAATCTTTCAAAAAACACACATTTCCTCTCTGTGTTTACACGGGCTTGAGACCGTCTTGATACCTATCTTGTAGGTACAAGGCCACATTAAAAATGTGTTGCTATTTTTCAGGTTTCCGTATAGCAACAGTAACCTTATATTATGCTAATTTACTTCTACTTACCTGGATTTCTACTTGAATCAGTCGAATTTAGATTCGATCAGACTCCTATACTGAGCATTAGAACGCCGTGTTCTATTTGCCAGTAAAGATTTAGCTAGTTCTAGTTGAGAAGATTGTATTAAACCTAAATGTTTTAAGAACTCGATTTGTTTTTGATCAAGTTCCAAAGATTGAATAATTACCTCACCTTGATGGTTATTATTAGTTCTTTCCTCCTCAGCTCCAGGATTTTGTCGAACTTCTTCGATCTCTTGGACGTTGGAGTTTGACGGAGTTGGATGGCGTCGTTTTAGGTTGGGGCTTCTCACTTGTATTGTCTTTCTCTCTTGTTCTCTTCTGTGATGGTTTTCTCTGCTTCTGGATGTTCGAGAGCCACCCGCGTAGGGTTGACTCTCGAACATTTAAAAGTCGCGTTATCTCCACGTTTCGCATTCCTTCAAGGCAATAGTTAACTGCTAATGCCTTGGTTTCCTGCGAATGTTGCGTAATTTTTCTCTCCTGCTTTTGTTGGTGAGCCATTTTCACGTCTTAGCAACAAAAGTTAATAGAGTTGTCGAAGCGGTTAATACTCGAATGTCGGTTTGGCGGCTCAAGCGCGCATTTTATACTGAAAATAGAAGGCGGGCAACATGGTTTCCATAGTGATCAGGTATAGGAGTGGGGAGGGTGATGGTGGGGGAACGTACGGCGAACGTTCCGAAGCCCCCTGAACGAACGGCGGTGTCAGCGTCCTAACCAACCCAAGCCCGTAGCGGCGCTGGAAGGTAGGACAGCCGTCGGCCGAGATCTTGGGCCTGTAAAAGGGCATGACTGCCGCATACTCATGTGGCTTTCGTAGAGAGTGTCGAGGAGGATCAACATTTAAAGTAACATGATTTTTCGTAGGATCGCTTCAAATTTCAATTACTCTATTTTCAGTGCTCGAATATTCTAATATAAAGTGTGATTTAAATAGATACTCGCGAACCAAGCGTTTCCGTCCGTCAATATACTTTGTTCATCTAATATCAAATTACAACGTAATGACTCCTGCAGCAAGCCCTATAAAAAGTTTGCCACCTGGTGAAATAACGTTATAGTGTTGGCAAGGCCACCGTGTTCCAAGCATCCACAAAGGTTTTTTCGAATGTATTTCAACCCCCTGAATCCGAATCCGCAAGGTGTTCTGCGCTAAAGTGGTTAAATTACGAAAATCATCCGTGTGACTATCGTTGAGGAAGGGTGTTGGAATTCAACGATATCCACGCAGTATCTGCTATGTGCAGTATTGGCTATACGCCCCCACCACCGTCATCTACCCTCAAGAAGGATAAACTGACCTGGGGAAATTGTATTTTTATAAATTAGAATTTTGTATTCATACAAGCGATTTGATTTAATTTAAAAAAGCAATATGTAATTCAAGTAGACAATTATTTAAATAATGCATAAAACCTTGATATATTGGATTTTGAAAGATATTTACTTAAACGTATCTTGTAATGCGCAATAAAAATGAATGTTTGCTGGTATAAATAATATAAATTCTGTGGAAATATTTGTATTTGAATCTAGGAAATTTTATTTCGGTAACACACGTATTCGTATTCGAAATCGCAGACGTAGAATCTTAAGCTGGTTCAAATATTCTAAGTACTATTGTATCTCGAAATTTATGACAAAGGTGTATCCAAACTATTGTTCAAGTAGACTCAGCGCGTCTAGACTTATGTCGGGGAAAGCCTAAATTTGTGTCCGTCGCGACTTTATTGTAGTACTTTCTCAGAAGCGTCGCCAGCTTTAGGAGAAAACCCTTTGTTATACGGTCGTAACCGTTCACTGAAGGTCAAACCACTCCGCCCACAGCCATTAGCATCTCTTATGCAGGTATGCTGATCCCAGGTGTGTGTATACCGTTATGATTTTAGAACAACGCGACTGATCGTAATTTTATTTAACATGCATATAGGTTTTCTGATTCTCACAGAAAAGTTTTTTTGCATTCTCCTCGAGGAAGCTTTGTAATAGTAAAATGTTGAGATTCGTCAAAACTTCTAGGAAATACATTTTAGTGCGTTAGAAGTTAAAATCAAGTGTCTTTAGAAAATGTCCGTATGGATGCATGTGTGTGTGTGTGTATACCGTAATATTTCTGGAACTATGTCCTCAATATCAATAAAATTTGACATGCATATATATTTTTGGATTCTACATTCGGGAAAAACAGTTATTTTTTATTCTCTCAACTATTTTTTTTATAGCCATTTTTTGATTTTTGACAAACACTATTTTGCGTTTTTTCAATGATCCTATTGTTACAAACAATTCAGCTATGAAATATTTGAAAGAAAATAAAATGATCTATTTTTCCTCGTTTGGTACTCGGGATCGACTGCTTTGTTGGCAGATAAAATGAAAAAGGTGATTTTTTTTAAATTCATTTCTCTGAAACTAAACATCATAACCTTGCGAAAAAAATTAGGTTGATGAGTCCCGTGTCAAACTATATTCCTTTAAAATTTTAAGTGATTCAGCTACTTATTTTTTCAGTAATAAATCGAAAACTAAAAAAATGAGTTTTTTTGTGCCCTGATTATGGGCGCAAAAAGACCTTATTGTACTTGAGATTATGGGAATAAGTAGATATTTCATGTGTTTTGGCCAAGTTCATTGCACAGCTTTCAAACCCCTATGGTTCGTAAAATATCAAGATTTCAATTTTTTAACTTTCTGATTTTTTATATCTCTACAACAATGTAGTCAAATGCTTCAAATTTTCAATTAGTGATTCATCATAAAAAAGCTATCTGCTGCTAAAATTTTAAACAATTTCGTCAAGCGGTATTCAACTGAAGATCTAAAACGTAGAAATTGTTTTCTCGAGTATGGCGCGAGCGACCTATCTAATGATTAGCCTATTGTTTTGATGGTTAGGTTGGTTAGGAACACATGTAAACATGCGTGAATTCCTGTGAGAAAAAATTGACGACAGTGTTTGTATTCTACAATAAAAAAAAAACAGAGGGGACCGCAAACTTTTGGACAATGAACCGTCTAAAACTTATATATTTAATTATGTATTAAAAACCACCTCATACATTAGCAGGCAGCTATACTGTATATTAGCACAATATTTTATTTGTTGGACCTATAAATTGAGTTAGAGAAAGCTACGTGCCAATAAATTGGCAGCGGTTTTTATGATTCTGAACATATTACGGCCAGAAAATAGTCATTTATTGATTTTTAAATAAATATTCTTGCTTTTTTTTAATAATATGATCTATATAATATATAGTCAACTATAGCGTACCTAGAAGAGAATTAATGTGCCTACTTTTTCCCGCAAGATTTTCCAGATTTACCGATCTGTTTAATTTTTACGATAACAAAGGTAATTTTAAAAAAAAAATTAATATTTCCAAAACTAAATCGTCAAACGTTTCGAAAAATAATATAACAATAAAAGACGATTATAGCTATTTGCTGTAATAATTTTAAACCATTTTGATAACTAGTTTTCAAGCTGAAAATCGAAAACAAAAAAAATGGGTTTTCTGTGTCGTACAATTACAGGAGTAAAAAGGCATTTAATTCAGTTAAAATTTGGGAAATTGTCGATCTTTTGATCACCTCAGAATTGTCATTTTTGCTGCCTATGATATCGTATAGTTTAAAAGATTGAAGGATTTTAATTTGTTGTCTCTCACCCTATATACCCTGTATGACTGAACATTATTATTTTTGTTAATTTTTATTAACTAATAGTTAATTTGTATAACTAGTTTTCAAGCTGAAAATCGAAAACTAAAAAAAATGGGTTTTCTGTGTCGTACGATTATAGGAGTAAAATGGCATTTAATTGTTCTTTTTATAAAACCGTTGAGTTACCCGTATACCCTGTATAACTGAAAATTACTATTTCTTTTAAACTTTATGATTCGCTAAGTAAAGTAAAAAATATTTTAAGACATGTTATGATTTTATAAAGTAATGAGGACCCTATGGTATTTAAAATATTGAGGTTCAAATCTTTTTATAAAAATTATACGATTTGATATTGTGACGGGTGCTCCTTGTGTAAAATAATTGAGATTGAAAGTATTTTAAAAATCAGTAATATACTGTATATTCGAACAATATTTTATCTATTTGAACTAAATTTTGTTGGAGGAAGCTACGTGTTTTTTTTTGTCAGGTGCACAAATTTAAATATTTTTTATTAGTTTATAAATATGTTTGTAACTAATTATTTCATCACTTTAGTGCAGATTACCTTACGGATTCGGATTCGGGGGGTCGAAATACTTTTAAAAAACTTTGGTGAATCCTTAGAGCTCGGTGGCTTACTGCAAGATTCATTACGTTGTAATTCGACGTTAAATGAACGAAATATATTGACAAACGGGAACACTCAGTTCTCGAGTATCTATTCAACGCACAATTGATATTAGAATATTTGAGCACTAATAATACACTAATTAAAATTTGAAGCAATCTTTCAAAAAACACACATTTCCTCTCTGTGTTTACACGGGCTTGAGACCGTCTTGATACCTATCTTGTAGGTACAAGGCCACATTAAAATGTGTTGCTATTTTTCAGGTTTCCGTATAGCAACAGTAACCTTATATTATGCTAATTTACTTCTACTTACCTGGATTTCTACTTGAATCAGTCGAATTTAGATTCGATCAGACTCCTATACTGAGCATTAGAACGCCGTGTTCTATTTGCCAGTAAAGATTTAGCTAGTTCTAGTTGAGAAGATTGTATTAAACCTAAATGTTTTAAGAACTCGATTTGTTTTTGATCAAGTTCCAAAGATTGAATAATTACCTCACCTTGATGGTTATTATTAGTTCTTTCCTCCTCAGCTCCAGGATTTTGTCGAACTTCTTCGATCTCTTGGACGTTGGAGTTTGACGGAGTTGGATGGCGTCGTTTAGGTTGGGGCTTCTCACTTGTATTGTCTTTCTCTCTTGTTCTCTTCTGTGATGGTTTTCTCTGCTTCTGGATGTTCGAGAGCCACCCGCGTAGGGTTGACTCTCGAACATTTAAAAGTCGCGTTATCTCCACGTTTCGCATTCCTTCAAGGCAATAGTTAACTGCTAATGCCTTGGTTTCCTGCGAATGTTGCGTAATTTTTCTCTCCTGCTTTTGTTGGTGAGCCATTTTCACGTCTTAGCAACAAAAGTTAATAGAGTTGTCGAAGCGGTTAATACTCGAATGTCGGTTTGGCGGCTCAAGCGCGCATTTTATACTGAAAATAGAAGGCGGGGCAACATGGTTTCCATAGTGATCAGGTATAGGAGTGGGGAGGGTGATGGTGGGGGAACGTACGGCGAACGTTCCGAAGCCCCCTGAACGAACGGCGGTGTCAGCGTCCTAACCAACCCAAGCCCGTAGCGGCGCTGGAAGGTAGGACAGCCGTCGGCCGAGATCTTGGGCCTGTAAAAGGGCATGACTGCCGCATACTCATGTGGCTTTCGTAGAGAGTGTCGAGAAGGATCAGCATTTAAAGTAACATGATTTTTCGTAGGATCGCTTCAAATTTCAATTACTCTATTTTCAGTGATCGAATATTCTAATATAAAGTGTGATTTAAATAGATACTCGCGAACCAAGCGTTTCCGTCCGTCAATATACTTTGTTCATCTAATATCAAATTACAACGTAATGACTCCTGCAGCAAGCCCTATAAAAAGTTTGCCACCTGGTGAAATAACGTTATAGTGTTGGCAAGGCCACCGTGTTCCAAGCATCCACAAAGGTTTTTTCGAATGTATTTCAACCCCCTGAATCCGAATCCGCAAGGTGTTCTGCGCTAAAGTGGTTAAATTACGAAAATCATCCGTGTGACTATCGTTGAGGAAGGGTGTTGGAATTCAACGATATCCACGCAGTATCTGCTATGTGCAGTATTGGCTATACGCCCCCACCACCGTCATCTACCCTCAAGAAGGATAAACTGACCTGGGGAAATTGTATTTTTATAAATTAGAATTTTGTATTCATACAAGCGATTTGATTTAATTTAAAAAAGCAATATGTAATTCAAGTAGACAATTATTTAAATAATGCATAAAACCTTGATATATTGGATTTTGAAAGATATTTACTTAAACGTATCTTGTAATGCGCAATAAAAATGAATGTTTGCTGGTATAAATAATATAAATTCTGTGGAAATATTTGTATTTGAATCTAGGAAATTTTATTTCGGTAACACACGTATTCGTATTCGAAATCGCAGACGTAGAATCTTAAGCTGGTTCAAAATATTCTAAGTACTATTGTATCTCGAAATTTATGACAAAGGTGTATCCAAACTATTGTTCAAGTAGACTCAGCGCGTCTAGACTTATGTCGGGGAAAGCCTAAATTTGTGTCCGTCGCGACTTTATTGTAGTACTTTCTCAGAAGCGTCGCCAGCTTTAGGAGAAAACCCTTTGTTATACGGTCGTAACCGTTCACTGAAGGTCAAACCACTCCGCCCACAGCCATTAGCATCTCTTATGCAGGTATGCTGATCCCAGGTGTGTGTATACCGTTATGATTTTAGAACAACGCGACTGATCGTAATTTTATTTAACATGCATATAGGTTTTCTGATTCTCACAGAAAAGTTTTTTTGCATTCTCCTCGAGGAAGCTTTGTAATAGTAAAATGTTGAGATTCGTCAAAACTTCTAGGAAATACATTTTAGTGCGTTAGAAGTTAAAATCAAGTGTCTTTAGAAAATGTCCGTATGGATGCATGTGTGTGTGTGTGTATACCGTAATATTTCTGGAACTATGTCCTCAATATCAATAAAATTTGACATGCATATATATTTTTGGATTCTACATTCGGGAAAAACAGTTATTTTTTATTCTCTCAACTATTTTTTTTATAGCCATTTTTTGATTTTTGACAAACACTATTTTGCGTTTTTTCAATGATCCTATTGTTACAAACAATTCAGCTATGAAATATTTGAAAGAAAATAAAATGATCTATTTTTCCTCGTTTGGTACTCGGGATCGACTGCTTTGTTGGCAGATAAAATGAAAAAGGTGATTTTTTTTAAATTCATTTCTCTGAAACTAAACATCATAACCTTGCGAAAAAAATTAGGTTGATGAGTCCCGTGTCAAACTATATTCCTTTAAAATTTTAAGTGATTCAGCTACTTATTTTTTCAGTAATAAATCGAAAACTAAAAAAATGAGTTTTTTTGTGCCCTGATTATGGGCGCAAAAAGACCTTATTGTACTTGAGATTATGGGAATAAGTAGATATTTCATGTGTTTTGGCCAAGTTCATTGCACAGCTTTCAAACCCCTATGGTTCGTAAAATATCAAGATTTCAATTTTTTAACTTTCTGATTTTTTATATCTCTACAACAATGTAGTCAAATGCTTCAAATTTTCAATTAGTGATTCATCATAAAAAAGCTATCTGCTGCTAAAATTTTAAACAATTTCGTCAAGCGGTATTCAACTGAAGATCTAAAACGTAGAAATTGTTTTCTCGAGTATGGCGCGAGCGACCTATCTAATGATTAGCCTATTGTTTTGATGGTTAGGTTGGTTAGGAACACATGTAAACATGCGTGAATTCCTGTGAGAAAAAATTGACGACAGTGTTTGTATTCTACAATAAAAAAAAAACAGAGGGGACCGCAAACTTTTGGACAATGAACCGTCTAAAACTTATATATTTAATTATGTATTAAAAACCACCTCATACATTAGCAGGCAGCTATACTGTATATTAGCACAATATTTTATTTGTTGGACCTATAAATTGAGTTAGAGAAAGCTACGTGCCAATAAATTGGCAGCGGTTTTTATGATTCTGAACATATTACGGCCAGAAAATAGTCATTTATTGATTTTTAAATAAATATTCTTGCTTTTTTTTAATAATATGATCTATATAATATATAGTCAACTATAGCGTACCTAGAAGAGAATTAATGTGCCTACTTTTTCCCGCAAGATTTTCCAGATTTACCGATCTGTTTAATTTTTACGATAACAAAGGTAATTTTAAAAAAAAAATTAATATTTCCAAAACTAAATCGTCAAACGTTTCGAAAAATAATATAACAATAAAAGACGATTATAGCTATTTGCTGTAATAATTTTAAACCATTTTGATAACTAGTTTTCAAGCTGAAAATCGAAAACAAAAAAAATGGGTTTTCTGTGTCGTACAATTACAGGAGTAAAAAGGCATTTAATTCAGTTAAAATTTGGGAAATTGTCGATCTTTTGATCACCTCAGAATTGTCATTTTTGCTGCCTATGATATCGTATAGTTTAAAAGATTGAAGGATTTTAATTTGTTGTCTCTCACCCTATATACCCTGTATGACTGAACATTATTATTTTTGTTAATTTTTATTAACTAATAGTTAATTTGTATAACTAGTTTTCAAGCTGAAAATCGAAAACTAAAAAAAATGGGTTTTCTGTGTCGTACGATTATAGGAGTAAAATGGCATTTAATTGTTCTTTTTATAAAACCGTTGAGTTACCCGTATACCCTGTATAACTGAAAATTACTATTTCTTTTAAACTTTATGATTCGCTAAGTAAAGTAAAAAATATTTTAAGACATGTTATGATTTTATAAAGTAATGAGGACCCTATGGTATTTAAAATATTGAGGTTCAAATCTTTTTATAAAAATTATACGATTTGATATTGTGACGGGTGCTCCTTGTGTAAAATAATTGAGATTGAAAGTATTTTAAAAATCAGTAATATACTGTATATTCGAACAATATTTTATCTATTTGAACTAAATTTTGTTGGAGGAAGCTACGTGTTTTTTTTTGTCAGGTGCACAAATTTAAATATTTTTTATTAGTTTATAAATATGTTTGTAACTAATTATTTCATCACTTTAGTGCAGATTACCTTACGGATTCGGATTCGGGGGGTCGAAATACTTTTAAAAAACTTTGGTGAATCCTTAGAGCTCGGTGGCTTACTGCAAGATTCATTACGTTGTAATTCGACGTTAAATGAACGAAATATATTGACAAACGGGAACACTCAGTTCTCGAGTATCTATTCAACGCACAATTGATATTAGAATATTTGAGCACTAATAATACACTAATTAAAATTTGAAGCAATCTTTCAAAAAACACACATTTCCTCTCTGTGTTTACACGGGCTTGAGACCGTCTTGATACCTATCTTGTAGGTACAAGGCCACATTAAAAATGTGTTGCTATTTTTCAGGTTTCCGTATAGCAACAGTAACCTTATATTATGCTAATTTACTTCTACTTACCTGGATTTCTACTTGAATCAGTCGAATTTAGATTCGATCAGACTCCTATACTGAGCATTAGAACGCCGTGTTCTATTTGCCAGTAAAGATTTAGCTAGTTCTAGTTGAGAAGATTGTATTAAACCTAAATGTTTTAAGAACTCGATTTGTTTTTGATCAAGTTCCAAAGATTGAATAATTACCTCACCTTGATGGTTATTATTAGTTCTTTCCTCCTCAGCTCCAGGATTTTGTCGAACTTCTTCGATCTCTTGGACGTTGGAGTTTGACGGAGTTGGATGGCGTCGTTTAGGTTGGGGCTTCTCACTTGTATTGTCTTTCTCTCTTGTTCTCTTCTGTGATGGTTTTCTCTGCTTCTGGATGTTCGAGAGCCACCCGCGTAGGGTTGACTCTCGAACATTTAAAAGTCGCGTTATCTCCACGTTTCGCATTCCTTCAAGGCAATAGTTAACTGCTAATGCCTTGGTTTCCTGCGAATGTTGCGTAATTTTTCTCTCCTGCTTTTGTTGGTGAGCCATTTTCACGTCTTAGCAACAAAAGTTAATAGAGTTGTCGAAGCGGTTAATACTCGAATGTCGGTTTGGCGGCTCAAGCGCGCATTTTATACTGAAAATAGAAGGCGGGGCAACATGGTTTCCATAGTGATCAGGTATAGGAGTGGGGAGGGTGATGGTGGGGGAACGTACGGCGAACGTTCCGAAGCCCCCTGAACGAACGGCGGTGTCAGCGTCCTAACCAACCCAAGCCCGTAGCGGCGCTGGAAGGTAGGACAGCCGTCGGCCGAGATCTTGGGCCTGTAAAAGGGCATGACTGCCGCATACTCATGTGGCTTTCGTAGAGAGTGTCGAGAAGGATCAGCATTTAAAGTAACATGATTTTTCGTAGGATCGCTTCAAATTTCAATTACTCTATTTTCAGTGATCGAATATTCTAATATAAAGTGTGATTTAAATAGATACTCGCGAACCAAGCGTTTCCGTCCGTCAATATACTTTGTTCATCTAATATCAAATTACAACGTAATGACTCCTGCAGCAAGCCCTATAAAAAGTTTGCCACCTGGTGAAATAACGTTATAGTGTTGGCAAGGCCACCGTGTTCCAAGCATCCACAAAGGTTTTTTCGAATGTATTTCAACCCCCTGAATCCGAATCCGCAAGGTGTTCTGCGCTAAAGTGGTTAAATTACGAAAATCATCCGTGTGACTATCGTTGAGGAAGGGTGTTGGAATTCAACGATATCCACGCAGTATCTGCTATGTGCAGTATTGGCTATACGCCCCCACCACCGTCATCTACCCTCAAGAAGGATAAACTGACCTGGGGAAATTGTATTTTTATAAATTAGAATTTTGTATTCATACAAGCGATTTGATTTAATTTAAAAAAGCAATATGTAATTCAAGTAGACAATTATTTAAATAATGCATAAAACCTTGATATATTGGATTTTGAAAGATATTTACTTAAACGTATCTTGTAATGCGCAATAAAAATGAATGTTTGCTGGTATAAATAATATAAATTCTGTGGAAATATTTGTATTTGAATCTAGGAAATTTTATTTCGGTAACACACGTATTCGTATTCGAAATCGCAGACGTAGAATCTTAAGCTGGTTCAAAATATTCTAAGTACTATTGTATCTCGAAATTTATGACAAAGGTGTATCCAAACTATTGTTCAAGTAGACTCAGCGCGTCTAGACTTATGTCGGGGAAAGCCTAAATTTGTGTCCGTCGCGACTTTATTGTAGTACTTTCTCAGAAGCGTCGCCAGCTTTAGGAGAAAACCCTTTGTTATACGGTCGTAACCGTTCACTGAAGGTCAAACCACTCCGCCCACAGCCATTAGCATCTCTTATGCAGGTATGCTGATCCCAGGTGTGTGTATACCGTTATGATTTTAGAACAACGCGACTGATCGTAATTTTATTTAACATGCATATAGGTTTTCTGATTCTCACAGAAAAGTTTTTTTGCATTCTCCTCGAGGAAGCTTTGTAATAGTAAAATGTTGAGATTCGTCAAAACTTCTAGGAAATACATTTTAGTGCGTTAGAAGTTAAAATCAAGTGTCTTTAGAAAATGTCCGTATGGATGCATGTGTGTGTGTGTGTATACCGTAATATTTCTGGAACTACGTCCTCAATATCAATAAAATTTGACATGCATATATATTTTTGGATTCTACATTCGGGAAAAACAGTTATTTTTTATTCTCTCAACTATTTTTTTTATGGCCATTTTTTGATTTTTGACAAACACTATTTTGCGTTTTTTCAATGATCCTATTGTTACAAACAATTCAGCTATGAAATATTTGAAAGAAAATAAAATGATCTATTTTTCCTCGTTTGGTACTCGGGATCGACTGCTTTGTTCGGCAGATAAAATGAAAAAGGTGATTTTTTTTTAAATTCATTTCTCTGAAACTAAACATCATAACCTTGCGAAAAAAATTAGGTTGATGAGTCCCGTGTCAAACTATATTCCTTTAAAATTTTAAGTGATTCAGCTACTTATTTTTTCAGTAATAAATCGAAAACTAAAAAAATGAGTTTTTTTGTGCCCTGATTATGGGCGCAAAAAGACCTTATTGTACTTGAGATTATGGGAATAAGTAGATATTTCATGTGTTTTGGCCAAGTTCATTGCACAGCTTTCAAACCCCTATGGTTCGTAAAATATCAAGATTTCAATTTTTTAACTTTCTGATTTTTTATATCTCTACAACAATGTAGTCAAATGCTTCAAATTTTCAATTAATGATTCATCATAAAAAAGCTATCTGCTGCTAAAATTTTAAACAATTTCGTCAAGCGGTATTCAACTGAAGATCTAAAACGTAGAAATTGTTTTCTCGAGTATGGCGCGAGCGACCTATCTAATGATTAGCCTATTGTTTTGATGGTTAGATTGGTTAGGAACACATGTAAACATGCGTGAATTCCTGTGAGAAAAAATTGACGACAGTGTTTGTATTCTACAATAAAAAAAAACAGAGGGGACCGCAAACTTTTGGACAATGAACCGTCTAAAACTTATATATTTAATTATGTATTAAAAACCACCTCATACATTAGCAGGCAGCTATACTGTATATTAGCACAATATTTTATTTGTTGGACCTATAAATTGAGTTAGAGAAAGCTACGTGCCAATAAATTGGCAGCGGTTTTTATGATTCTGAACATATTACGGCCAGAAAATAGTCATTTATTGATTTTTAAATAAATATTCTTGACTTTTTTTAATAATATGATCTATATAATATATAGTCAACTATAGCGTACCTAGAAGAGAATTAATGTGCCTACTTTTTCCCGCAAGATTTTCCAGATTTACCGATCTGTTTAATTTTTACGATAACAAAGGTAATTTTAAAAAAAAATTAATATTTCCAAAACTAAATCGTCAAACGTTTCGAAAAATAATATAACAATAAAAGACGATTATAGCTATTTGCTGTAATAATTTTAAACCATTTTGATAACTAGTTTTCAAGCTGAAAATCGAAAACAAAAAAAAATGGGTTTTCTGTGTCGTACAATTACAGGAGTAAAAAGGCATTTAATTCAGTTAAAATTTGGGAAATTGTCGATCTTTTGATCACCTCAGAATTGTCATTTTTGCTGCCTATGATATCGTATAGTTTAAAAGATTGAAGGATTTTAATTTGTTGTCTCTCACCCTATATACCCTGTATGACTGAACATTATTATTTTTGTTAATTTTTATTAACTAATAGTTAATTTGTATAACTAGTTTTCAAGCTGAAAATCGAAAACTAAAAAAAATGGGTTTTCTGTGTCGTACGATTATAGGAGTAAAATGGCATTTAATTGTTCTTTTTATAAAACCGTTGAGTTACCCGTATACCCTGTATAACTGAAAATTACTATTTCTTTTAAACTTTATGATTCGCTAAGTAAAGTAAAAAATATTTTAAGACATGTTATGATTTTATAAAGTAATGAGGACCCTATGGTATTTAAAATATTGAGGTTCAAATCTTTTTATAAAAATTATACGATTTGATATTGTGACGGGTGCTCCTTGTGTAAAATAATTGAGATTGAAAGTATTTTAAAAATCAGTAATATACTGTATATTCGAACAATATTTTATCTATTTGAACTAAATTTTGTTGGAGGAAGCTACGTGTTTTTTTTTGTCAGGTGCACAAATTTAAATATTTTTTATTAGTTTATAAATATGTTTGTAACTAATTATTTCATCACTTTAGTGCAGATTACCTTACGGATTCGGATTCGGGGGGTCGAAATACTTTTAAAAAACTTTGGTGAATCCTTAGAGCTCGGTGGCTTACTGCAAGATTCATTACGTTGTAATTCGACGTTAAATGAACGAAATATATTGACAAACGGGAACACTCAGTTCTCGAGTATCTATTCAACGCACAATTGATATTAGAATATTTGAGCACTAATAATACACTAATTAAAATTTGAAGCAATCTTTCAAAAAACACACATTTCCTCTCTGTGTTTACACGGGCTTGAGACCGTCTTGATACCTATCTTGTAGGTACAAGGCCACATTAAAAATGTGTTGCTATTTTTCAGGTTTCCGTATAGCAACAGTAACCTTATATTATGCTAATTTACTTCTACTTACCTGGATTTCTACTTGAATCAGTCGAATTTAGATTCGATCAGACTCCTATACTGAGCATTAGAACGCCGTGTTCTATTTGCCAGTAAAGATTTAGCTAGTTCTAGTTGAGAAGATTGTATTAAACCTAAATGTTTTAAGAACTCGATTTGTTTTTGATCAAGTTCCAAAGATTGAATAATTACCTCACCTTGATGGTTATTATTAGTTCTTTCCTCCTCAGCTCCAGGATTTTGTCGAACTTCTTCGATCTCTTGGACGTTGGAGTTTGACGGAGTTGGATGGCGTCGTTTAGGTTGGGGCTTCTCACTTGTATTGTCTTTCTCTCTTGTTCTCTTCTGTGATGGTTTTCTCTGCTTCTGGATGTTCGAGAGCCACCCGCGTAGGGTTGACTCTCGAACATTTAAAAGTCGCGTTATCTCCACGTTTCGCATTCCTTCAAGGCAATAGTTAACTGCTAATGCCTTGGTTTCCTGCGAATGTTGCGTAATTTTTCTCTCCTGCTTTTGTTGGTGAGCCATTTTCACGTCTTAGCAACAAAAGTTAATAGAGTTGTCGAAGCGGTTAATACTCGAATGTCGGTTTGGCGGCTCAAGCGCGCATTTTATACTGAAAATAGAAGGCGGGGCAACATGGTTTCCATAGTGATCAGGTATAGGAGTGGGGAGGGTGATGGTGGGGGAACGTACGGCGAACGTTCCGAAGCCCCCTGAACGAACGGCGGTGTCAGCGTCCTAACCAACCCAAGCCCGTAGCGGCGCTGGAAGGTAGGACAGCCGTCGGCCGAGATCTTGGGCCTGTAAAAGGGCATGACTGCCGCATACTCATGTGGCTTTCGTAGAGAGTGTCGAGAAGGATCAGCATTTAAAGTAACATGATTTTTCGTAGGATCGCTTCAAATTTCAATTACTCTATTTTCAGTGATCGAATATTCTAATATAAAGTGTGATTTAAATAGATACTCGCGAACCAAGCGTTTCCGTCCGTCAATATACTTTGTTCATCTAATATCAAATTACAACGTAATGACTCCTGCAGCAAGCCCTATAAAAAGTTTGCCACCTGGTGAAATAACGTTATAGTGTTGGCAAGGCCACCGTGTTCCAAGCATCCACAAAGGTTTTTTCGAATGTATTTCAACCCCCTGAATCCGAATCCGCAAGGTGTTCTGCGCTAAAGTGGTTAAATTACGAAAATCATCCGTGTGACTATCGTTGAGGAAGGGTGTTGGAATTCAACGATATCCACGCAGTATCTGCTATGTGCAGTATTGGCTATACGCCCCCACCACCGTCATCTACCCTCAAGAAGGATAAACTGACCTGGGGAAATTGTATTTTTATAAATTAGAATTTTGTATTCATACAAGCGATTTGATTTAATTTAAAAAAGCAATATGTAATTCAAGTAGACAATTATTTAAATAATGCATAAAACCTTGATATATTGGATTTTGAAAGATATTTACTTAAACGTATCTTGTAATGCGCAATAAAAATGAATGTTTGCTGGTATAAATAATATAAATTCTGTGGAAATATTTGTATTTGAATCTAGGAAATTTTATTTCGGTAACACACGTATTCGTATTCGAAATCGCAGACGTAGAATCTTAAGCTGGTTCAAAATATTCTAAGTACTATTGTATCTCGAAATTTATGACAAAGGTGTATCCAAACTATTGTTCAAGTAGACTCAGCGCGTCTAGACTTATGTCGGGGAAAGCCTAAATTTGTGTCCGTCGCGACTTTATTGTAGTACTTTCTCAGAAGCGTCGCCAGCTTTAGGAGAAAACCCTTTGTTATACGGTCGTAACCGTTCACTGAAGGTCAAACCACTCCGCCCACAGCCATTAGCATCTCTTATGCAGGTATGCTGATCCCAGGTGTGTGTATACCGTTATGATTTTAGAACAACGCGACTGATCGTAATTTTATTTAACATGCATATAGGTTTTCTGATTCTCACAGAAAAGTTTTTTTGCATTCTCCTCGAGGAAGCTTTGTAATAGTAAAATGTTGAGATTCGTCAAAACTTCTAGGAAATACATTTTAGTGCGTTAGAAGTTAAAATCAAGTGTCTTTAGAAAATGTCCGTATGGATGCATGTGTGTGTGTGTGTATACCGTAATATTTCTGGAACTAGTCCTCAATATCAATAAAATTTGACATGCATATATATTTTTGGATTCTACATTCGGGAAAAACAGTTATTTTTTATTCTCTCAACTATTTTTTTTATGCCATTTTTTGATTTTTGACAAACACTATTTTGCGTTTTTTCAATGATCCTATTGTTACAAACAATTCAGCTATGAAATATTTGAAAGAAAATAAAATGATCTATTTTTCCTCGTTTGGTACTCGGGATCGACTGCTTTGTTGGCAGATAAAATGAAAAAGGTGATTTTTTTTAAATTCATTTCTCTGAACTAAACATCATAACCTTGCGAAAAAAATTAGGTTGATGAGTCCCGTGTCAAACTATATTCCTTTAAAATTTTAAGTGATTCAGCTACTTATTTTTTCAGTAATAAATCGAAAACTAAAAAAATGAGTTTTTTTGTGCCCTGATTATGGGCGCAAAAAGACCTTATTGTACTTGAGATTATGGGAATAAGTAGATATTTCATGTGTTTTGGCCAAGTTCATTGCACAGCTTTCAAACCCCTATGGTTCGTAAAATATCAAGATTTCAATTTTTTAACTTTCTGATTTTTTATATCTCTACAACAATGTAGTCAAATGCTTCAAATTTTCAATTATGATTCATCATAAAAAAGCTATCTGCTGCTAAAATTTTAAACAATTTCGTCAAGCGGTATTCAACTGAAGATCTAAAACGTAGAAATTGTTTTCTCGAGTATGGCGCGAGCGACCTATCTAATGATTAGCCTATTGTTTTGATGGTTAGGTTGGTTAGGAACACATGTAAACATGCGTGAATTCCTGTGAGAAAAAATTGACGACAGTGTTTGTATTCTACAATAAAAAAAAAACAGAGGGGACCGCAAACTTTTGGACAATGAACCGTCTAAAACTTATATATTTAATTATGTATTAAAAACCACCTCATACATTAGCAGGCAGCTATACTGTATATTAGCACAATATTTTATTTGTTGGACCTATAAATTGAGTTAGAGAAAGCTACGTGCCAATAAATTGGCAGCGGTTTTTATGATTCTGAACATATTACGGCCAGAAAATAGTCATTTATTGATTTTTAAATAAATATTCTTGACTTTTTTTAATAATATGATCTATATAATATATAGTCAACTATAGCGTACCTAGAAGAGAATTAATGTGCCTACTTTTTCCCGCAAGATTTTCCAGATTTACCGATCTGTTTAATTTTTACGATAACAAAGGTAATTTTTAAAAAAAAATTAATATTTCCAAAACTAAAGCGTCAAACGTTTCGAAAAATAATATAACAATAAAAGACGATTATAGCTATTTGCTGTAATAATTTTAAACCATTTTGATAACTAGTTTTCAAGCTGAAAATCGAAAACAAAAAAAAATGGGTTTTCTGTGTCGTACAATTACAGGAGTAAAAAGGCATTTAATTCAGTTAAAATTTGGGAAATTGTCGATCTTTTGATCACCTCAGAATTGTCATTTTTGCTGCCTATGATATCGTATAGTTTAAAAGATTGAAGGATTTTAATTTGTTGTCTCTCACCCTATATACCCTGTATGACTGAACATTATTATTTTTGTTAATTTTTATTAACTAATAGTTAATTTGTATAACTAGTTTTCAAGCTGAAAATCGAAAACTAAAAAAAATGGGTTTTCTGTGTCGTACGATTATAGGAGTAAAATGGCATTTAATTGTTCTTTTTATAAAACCGTTGAGTTACCCGTATACCCTGTATAACTGAAAATTACTATTTCTTTTAAACTTTATGATTCGCTAAGTAAAGTAAAAAATATTTTAAGACATGTTATGATTTTATAAAGTAATGAGGACCCTATGGTATTTAAAATATTGAGGTTCAAATCTTTTTATAAAAATTATACGATTTGATATTGTGACGGGTGCTCCTTGTGTAAAATAATTGAGATTGAAAGTATTTTAAAAATCAGTAATATACTGTATATTCGAACAATATTTTATCTATTTGAACTAAATTTTGTTGGAGGAAGCTACGTGTTTTTTTTTGTCAGGTGCACAAATTTAAATATTTTTTATTAGTTTATAAATATGTTTGTAACTAATTATTTCATCACTTTAGTGCAGATTACCTTACGGATTCGGATTCGGGGGGTCGAAATACTTTTAAAAAACTTTGGTGAATCCTTAGAGCTCGGTGGCTTACTGCAAGATTCATTACGTTGTAATTCGACGTTAAATGAACGAAATATATTGACAAACGGGAACACTCAGTTCTCGAGTATCTATTCAACGCACAATTGATATTAGAATATTTGAGCACTAATAATACACTAATTAAAATTTGAAGCAATCTTTCAAAAAACACACATTTCCTCTCTGTGTTTACACGGGCTTGAGACCGTCTTGATACCTATCTTGTAGGTACAAGGCCACATTAAAAATGTGTTGCTATTTTTCAGGTTTCCGTATAGCAACAGTAACCTTATATTATGCTAATTTACTTCTACTTACCTGGATTTCTACTTGAATCAGTCGAATTTAGATTCGATCAGACTCCTATACTGAGCATTAGAACGCCGTGTTCTATTTGCCAGTAAAGATTTAGCTAGTTCTAGTTGAGAAGATTGTATTAAACCTAAATGTTTTAAGAACTCGATTTGTTTTTGATCAAGTTCCAAAGATTGAATAATTACCTCACCTTGATGGTTATTATTAGTTCTTTCCTCCTCAGCTCCAGGATTTTGTCGAACTTCTTCGATCTCTTGGACGTTGGAGTTTGACGGAGTTGGATGGCGTCGTTTAGGTTGGGGCTTCTCACTTGTATTGTCTTTCTCTCTTGTTCTCTTCTGTGATGGTTTTCTCTGCTTCTGGATGTTCGAGAGCCACCCGCGTAGGGTTGACTCTCGAACATTTAAAAGTCGCGTTATCTCCACGTTTCGCATTCCTTCAAGGCAATAGTTAACTGCTAATGCCTTGGTTTCCTGCGAATGTTGCGTAATTTTTCTCTCCTGCTTTTGTTGGTGAGCCATTTTCACGTCTTAGCAACAAAAGTTAATAGAGTTGTCGAAGCGGTTAATACTCGAATGTCGGTTTGGCGGCTCAAGCGCGCATTTTATACTGAAAATAGAAGGCGGGGCAACATGGTTTCCATAGTGATCAGGTATAGGAGTGGGGAGGGTGATGGTGGGGGAACGTACGGCGAACGTTCCGAAGCCCCCTGAACGAACGGCGGTGTCAGCGTCCTAACCAACCCAAGCCCGTAGCGGCGCTGGAAGGTAGGACAGCCGTCGGCCGAGATCTTGGGCCTGTAAAAGGGCATGACTGCCGCATACTCATGTGGCTTTCGTAGAGAGTGTCGAGAAGGATCAGCATTTAAAGTAACATGATTTTTCGTAGGATCGCTTCAAATTTCAATTACTCTATTTTCAGTGATCGAATATTCTAATATAAAGTGTGATTTAAATAGATACTCGCGAACCAAGCGTTTCCGTCCGTCAATATACTTTGTTCATCTAATATCAAATTACAACGTAATGACTCCTGCAGCAAGCCCTATAAAAAGTTTGCCACCTGGTGAAATAACGTTATAGTGTTGGCAAGGCCACCGTGTTCCAAGCATCCACAAAGGTTTTTTCGAATGTATTTCAACCCCCTGAATCCGAATCCGCAAGGTGTTCTGCGCTAAAGTGGTTAAATTACGAAAATCATCCGTGTGACTATCGTTGAGGAAGGGTGTTGGAATTCAACGATATCCACGCAGTATCTGCTATGTGCAGTATTGGCTATACGCCCCCACCACCGTCATCTACCCTCAAGAAGGATAAACTGACCTGGGGAAATTGTATTTTTATAAATTAGAATTTTGTATTCATACAAGCGATTTGATTTAATTTAAAAAAGCAATATGTAATTCAAGTAGACAATTATTTAAATAATGCATAAAACCTTGATATATTGGATTTTGAAAGATATTTACTTAAACGTATCTTGTAATGCGCAATAAAAATGAATGTTTGCTGGTATAAATAATATAAATTCTGTGGAAATATTTGTATTTGAATCTAGGAAATTTTATTTCGGTAACACACGTATTCGTATTCGAAATCGCAGACGTAGAATCTTAAGCTGGTTCAAAATATTCTAAGTACTATTGTATCTCGAAATTTATGACAAAGGTGTATCCAAACTATTGTTCAAGTAGACTCAGCGCGTCTAGACTTATGTCGGGGAAAGCCTAAATTTGTGTCCGTCGCGACTTTATTGTAGTACTTTCTCAGAAGCGTCGCCAGCTTTAGGAGAAAACCCTTTGTTATACGGTCGTAACCGTTCACTGAAGGTCAAACCACTCCGCCCACAGCCATTAGCATCTCTTATGCAGGTATGCTGATCCCAGGTGTGTGTATACCGTTATGATTTTAGAACAACGCGACTGATCGTAATTTTATTTAACATGCATATAGGTTTTCTGATTCTCACAGAAAAGTTTTTTTGCATTCTCCTCGAGGAAGCTTTGTAATAGTAAAATGTTGAGATTCGTCAAAACTTCTAGGAAATACATTTTAGTGCGTTAGAAGTTAAAATCAAGTGTCTTTAGAAAATGTCCGTATGGATGCATGTGTGTGTGTGTGTATACCGTAATATTTCTGGAACTACGTCCTCAATATCAATAAAATTTGACATGCATATATATTTTTGGATTCTACATTCGGGAAAAACAGTTATTTTTTATTCTCTCAACTATTTTTTTTATGGCCATTTTTTGATTTTTGACAAACACTATTTTGCGTTTTTTCAATGATCCTATTGTTACAAACAATTCAGCTATGAAATATTTGAAAGAAAATAAAATGATCTATTTTTCCTCGTTTGGTACTCGGGATCGACTGCTTTGTTCGGCAGATAAAATGAAAAAGGTGATTTTTTTTTAAATTCATTTCTCTGAATCTAAACATCATAACCTTGCGAAAAAAATTAGGTTGATGAGTCCCGTGTCAAACTATATTCCTTTAAAATTTTAAGTGATTCAGCTACTTATTTTTTCAGTAATAAATCGAAAACTAAAAAAATGAGTTTTTTTGTGCCCTGATTATGGGCGCAAAAAGACCTTATTGTACTTGAGATTATGGGAATAAGTAGATATTTCATGTGTTTTGGCCAAGTTCATTGCACAGCTTTCAAACCCCTATGGTTCGTAAAATATCAAGATTTCAATTTTTTAACTTTCTGATTTTTTATATCTCTACAACAATGTAGTCAAATGCTTCAAATTTTCAATTAATGATTCATCATAAAAAAGCTATCTGCTGCTAAAATTTTAAACAATTTCGTCAAGCGGTATTCAACTGAAGATCTAAAACGTAGAAATTGTTTTCTCGAGTATGGCGCGAGCGACCTATCTAATGATTAGCCTATTGTTTTGATGGTTAGATTGGTTAGGAACACATGTAAACATGCGTGAATTCCTGTGAGAAAAAATTGACGACAGTGTTTGTATTCTACAATAAAAAAAAACAGAGGGGACCGCAAACTTTTGGACAATGAACCGTCTAAAACTTATATATTTAATTATGTATTAAAAACCACCTCATACATTAGCAGGCAGCTATACTGTATATTAGCACAATATTTTATTTGTTGGACCTATAAATTGAGTTAGAGAAAGCTACGTGCCAATAAATTGGCAGCGGTTTTTATGATTCTGAACATATTACGGCCAGAAAATAGTCATTTATTGATTTTTAAATAAATATTCTTGACTTTTTTTAATAATATGATCTATATAATATATAGTCAACTATAGCGTACCTAGAAGAGAATTAATGTGCCTACTTTTTCCCGCAAGATTTTCCAGATTTACCGATCTGTTTAATTTTTACGATAACAAAGGTAATTTTTTAAAAAAAAATTAATATTTCCAAAACTAAAGCGTCAAACGTTTCGAAAAATAATATAACAATAAAAGACGATTATAGCTAGTTGCTGTAATAATTTTAAACCATTTTGATAACTAGTTTTCAAGCTGAAAATCGAAAACAAAAAAATGGGTTTTCTGTGTCGTACAATTACAGGAGTAAAAAGGCATTTAATTCAGTTAAAATTTGGGAAAATGTCGATCTTTTGATCACCTCAGAATTGTCATTTTTGCTGCCTATGATATCGTATAGTTTAAAAGATTGAAGGATTTTAATTTGTTGTCTCTCACCCTATATACACTGTATGACTAACATTATTATTTTTGTTAATTTTTATTAACTAATAGTTAATTTGTATAACTAGTTTTCAAGCTGAAAATCGAAAACTAAAAAAAATGGGTTATCTGTATCGTACGATTATAGGAGTAAAATGGCATTTAATTGTTCTTTTTATAAAACCGTTGAGTTACCCGTATACCCTGTATAACTGAAAATTACTATTTCTTTTAAACTTTATGATTCGCTAAGTAAAGTAAAAAATATTTTAAGACATGTTATGATTTTATAAAGTAATGAGGACCCTATGGTATTTAAAATAGTGAGGTTCAAATCTTTTTATAAAAATTATACGATTTGATATTGTGACGGGTGCTCCTTGTGTAAAATAATTGAGATTGAAAGTATTTTAAAAATCAGTAATATACTGTATATTCGAACAATATTTTATCTATTTGTACTAAATTTTGTTGGAGGAAGCTACGTCTTTTTTTGTCAGGTGCACAAATTAAATATTTTTTATTAGTTTATAAATATGTTTGTAACTAATTATTTCATCACTTTAGTGCAGATTACCTTACGGATTCGGATTCGGGGGGTCGAAATACTTTTAAAAAACTTTGGTGAATCCTTAGACTCGGTGGCTTACTGCAAGATTCATTACGTTGTAATTCGACGTTAAATGAACGAAATATATTGACAAACGGGAACACTCAGTTCTCGAGTATCTATTCAACGCACAATTGATATTAGAATATTTGAGCACTAATAATACACTAATTAAAATTTGAAGCAATCTTACAAAAAACACACATTTCTCTCTGTGTTTACACGGGCTTGAGACCGTCTTGATACCTATCTTGTAGGTACAAGGCCACATTAAAAATGTGTTGCTATTTTTCAGGTTTCCGTATAGCAACAGTAACCTTATATTATGCTAATTTACTTCTACTTACCTGGATTTCTACTTGAATCAGTCGAATTTAGATTCGATCAGACTCCTATACTGAGCATTAGAACGCCGTGTTCTATTTGCCAGTAAAGATTTAGCTAGTTCTAGTTGAGAAGATTGTATTAAACCTAAATGTTTTAAGAACTCGATTTGTTTTTGATCAAGTTCCAAAGATTGAATAATTACCTCACCTTGATGGTTATTATTAGTTCTTTCCTCCTCAGCTCCAGGATTTTGTCGAACTTCTTCGATCTCTTGGACGTTGGAGTTTGACGGAGTTGGACGGCGTCGTTTAGGTTGGGGCTTCTCACTTGTATTGTCTTTCTCTCTTGTTCTCTTCTGTGATGGTTTTCTCTGCTTCTGGATGTTCGAGAGCCACCCGCGTAGGGTTGACTCTCGAACATTTAAAAGTCGCGTTATCTCCACGTTTCGCATTCCTTCAAGGCAATAGTTAACTGCTAATGCCTTGGTTTCCTGCGAATGTTGCGTAATTTTTCTCTCCTGCTTTTGTTGGTGAGCCATTTTCACGTCTTAGCAACAAAAGTTAATAGAGTTGTCGAAGCGGTTAATACTCGAATGTCGGTTTGGCGGCTCAAGCGCGCATTTTATACTGAAAATAGAAGGCGGGGCAACATGGTTTCCATAGTGATCAGGTATAGGAGTGGGGAGGGTGATGGTGGGGGAACGTACGGCGAACGTTCCGAAGCCCCCTGAACGAACGGCGGTGTCAGCGTCCTAACCAACCCAAGCCCGTAGCGGCGCTGGAAGGTAGGACAGCCGTCGGCCGAGATCTTGGGCCTGTAAAAGGGCATGACTGCCGCATACTCATATGGCTTTCGTAGAGAGTGTCGAGGAGGATCAGCATTTAAAGTAACATGATTTTTCGTAGGATCGCTTCAAATTTCAATTACTCTATTTTCAGTGATCGAATATTCTAATATAAAGTGTGATTTAAATAGATACTCGCGAACCAAGCGTTTCCGTCCGTCAATATACTTTGTTCATCTAATATCAAATTACAACGTAATGACTCCTGCAGCAAGCCCTATAAAAAGTTTGCCACCTGGTGAAATAACGTTATAGTGTTGGCAAGGCCACCGTGTTCCAAGCATCCACAAAGGTTTTTTCGAATGTATTTCAACCCCCTGAATCCGAATCCGCAAGGTGTTCTGCGCTAAAGTGGTTAAATTACGAAAATCATCCGTGTGACTATCGTTGAGGAAGGGTGTTGGAATTCAACGATATCCACGCAGTATCTGCTATGTGCAGTATTGGCTATACGCCCCCACCACCGTCATCTACCCTCAAGAAGGATAAACTGACCTGGGGAAATTGTATTTTTATAAATTAGAATTTTGTATTCATACAAGCGATTTGATTTAATTTAAAAAAGCAATATGTAATTCAAGTAGACAATTATTTAAATAATGCATAAAACCTTGATATATTGGATTTTGAAAGATATTTACTTAAACGTATCTTGTAATGCGCAATAAAAATGAATGTTTGCTGGTATAAATAATATAAATTCTGTGGAAATATTTGTATTTGAATCTAGGAAATTTTATTTCGGTAACACACGTATTCGTATTCGAAATCGCAGACGTAGAATCTTAAGCTGGTTCAAAATATTCTAAGTACTATTGTATCTCGAAATTTATGACAAAGGTGTATCCAAACTATTGTTCAAGTAGACTCAGCGCGTCTAGACTTATGTCGGGGAAAGCCTAAATTTGTGTCCGTCGCGACTTTATTGTAGTACTTTCTCAGAAGCGTCGCCAGCTTGAGGAGAAAACCCTTTGTTATACGGTCGTAACCGTTCACTGAAGGTCAAACCACTCCGCCCACAGCCATTAGCATCTCTTATGCAGGTATGCTGATCCCAGGTGTGTGTATACCGTTATGATTTTAGAACAACGCGACTGATCGTAATTTTATTTAACATGCATATAGGTTTTCTGATTCTCACAGAAAAGTTTTTTTGCATTCTCCTCGAGGAAGCTTTGTAATAGTAAAATGTTGAGATTCGTCAAAACTTCTAGGAAATACATTTTAGTGCGTTAGAAGTTAAAATCAAGTGTCTTTAGAAAATGTCCGTATGGATGCATGTGTGTGTGTGTGTGTATACCGTAATATTTCTGGAACTACGTCCTCAATATCAATAAAATTTGACATGCATATATATTTTTGGATTCTACATTCGGGAAAAACAGTTATTTTTTATTCTCTCAACTATTTTTTTTATGGCCATTTTTTGATTTTTGACAAAAACTATTTTGCGTTTTTTCAATGATCCTATTGTTACAAACAATTCAGCTATGAAATATTTGAAAGAAAATAAAATGATCTATTTTTCCTCGTTTGGTACTCGGGATCGACTGCTTTGTTCGGCAGATAAAATGAAAAAGGTGATTTTTTTTTAAATTCATTTCTCTGAATCTAAACATCATAACCTTGCGAAAAAAATTAGGTTGATGAGTCCCGTGTCAAACTATATTCCTTTAAAATTTTAAGTGATTCAGCTACTTATTTTTTCAGTAATAAATCGAAAACTAAAAAAATGAGTTTTTTTGTGCCCTGATTATGGGCGCAAAAAGACCTTATTGTACTTGAGATTATGGGAATAAGTAGATATTTCATGTGTTTTGGCCAAGTTCATTGCACAGCTTTCAAACCCCTATGGTTCGTAAAATATCAAGATTTCAATTTTTTAACTTTCTGATTTTTTATATCTCTACAACAATGTAGTCAAATGCTTCAAATTTTCAATTAATGATTCATCATAAAAAAGCTATCTGCTGCTAAAATTTTAAACAATTTCGTCAAGCGGTATTCAACTGAAGATCTAAAACGTAGAAATTGTTTTCTCGAGTATGGCGCGAGCGACCTATCTAATGATTAGCCTATTGTTTTGATGGTTAGATTGGTTAGGAACACATGTAAACATGCGTGAATTCCTGTGAGAAAAAATTGACGACAGTGTTTGTATTCTACAATAAAAAAAAAACAGAGGGGACCGCAAACTTTTGGACAATGAACCGTCTAAAACTTATATATTTAATTATGTATTAAAAACCACCTCATACATTAGCAGGCAGCTATACTGTATATTAGCACAATATTTTATTTGTTGGACCTATAAATTGAGTTAGAGAAAGCTACGTGCCAATAAATTGGCAGCGGTTTTTATGATTCTGAACATATTACGGCAGAAAATAGTCATTTATTGATTTTTAAATAAATATTCTTGCTTTTTTTTAATAATATGATCTATATAATATATAGTCAACTATAGCGTACCTAGAAGAGAATTAATGTGCCTACTTTTTCCCGCAAGATTTTCCAGATTTACCGATCTGTTTAATTTTTACGATAACAAAGGTAATTTTTAAAAAAAAATTAATATTTCCAAAACTAAATCGTCAAACGTTTCGAAAAATAATATAACAATAAAAGACGATTATAGCTATTTGCTGTAATAATTTTAAACCATTTTGATAACTAGTTTTCAAGCTGAAAATCGAAAACAAAAAAATGGGTTTTCTGTGTCGTACAATTACAGGAGTAAAAAGGCATTTAATTCAGTTAAAATTTGGGAAAATGTCGATCTTTTGATCACCTCAGAATTGTCATTTTTGCTGCCTATGATATCGTATAGTTTAAAAGATTGAAGGATTTTAATTTGTTGTCTCTCACCCTATATACACTGTATGACTAAACATTATTATTTTTGTTAATTTTTATTAACTAATAGTTAATTTGTATAACTAGTTTTCAAGCTGAAAATCGAAAACTAAAAAAAATGGGTTATCTGTATCGTACGATTATAGGAGTAAAATGGCATTTAATTGTTCTTTTTATAAAACCGTTGAGTTACCCGTATACCCTGTATAACTGAAAATTACTATTTCTTTTAAACTTTATGATTCGCTAAGTAAAGTAAAAAATATTTTAAGACATGTTATGATTTTATAAAGTAATGAGGACCCTATGGTATTTAAAATATTGAGGTTCAAATCTTTTTATAAAAATTATACGATTTGATATTGTGACGGGTGCTCCTTGTGTAAAATAATTGAGATTGAAAGTATTTTAAAAATCAGTAATATACTGTATATTCGAACAATATTTTATCTATTTGTACTAAATTTTGTTGGAGGAAGCTACGTCTTTTTTTGTCAGGTGCACAAATTAAATATTTTTTATTAGTTTATAAATATGTTTGTAACTAATTATTTCATCACTTTAGTGCAGATTACCTTACGGATTCGGATTCGGGGGGTCGAAATACTTTTAAAAAACTTTGGTGAATCCTTAGACCTCGGTGGCTTACTGCAAGATTCATTACGTTGTAATTCGACGTTAAATGAACGAAATATATTGACAAACGGGAACACTCAGTTCTCGAGTATCTATTCAACGCACAATTGATATTAGAATATTTGAGCACTAATAATACACTAATTAAAATTTGAAGCAATCTTACAAAAAACACACATTTTCTCTCTGTGTTTACACGGGCTTGAGACCGTCTTGATACCTATCTTGTAGGTACAAGGCCACATTAAAAATGTGTTGCTATTTTTCAGGTTTCCGTATAGCAACAGTAACCTTATATTATGCTAATTTACTTCTACTTACCTGGATTTCTACTTGAATCAGTCGAATTTAGATTCGATCAGACTCCTATACTGAGCATTAGAACGCCGTGTTCTATTTGCCAGTAAAGATTTAGCTAGTTCTAGTTGAGAAGATTGTATTAAACCTAAATGTTTTAAGAACTCGATTTGTTTTTGATCAAGTTCCAAAGATTGAATAATTACCTCACCTTGATGGTTATTATTAGTTCTTTCCTCCTCAGCTCCAGGATTTTGTCGAACTTCTTCGATCTCTTGGACGTTGGAGTTTGACGGAGTTGGACGGCGTCGTTTAGGTTGGGGCTTCTCACTTGTATTGTCTTTCTCTCTTGTTCTCTTCTGTGATGGTTTTCTCTGCTTCTGGATGTTCGAGAGCCACCCGCGTAGGGTTGACTCTCGAACATTTAAAAGTCGTGAAATAACGTTATAGTGTTGGCAAGGCCACCGTGTTCCAAGCATCCACAAAGGTTTTTTCGAATGTATTTCAACCCCCTGAATCCCGCAAGGTGTTCTGCGCTAAAGTGGTTAAATTACGAAAATCATCCGTGTGACTATCGTTGAGGAAGGGTGTTGGAATTCAACGATATCCACGCAGTATCTGCTATGTGCAGTATTGGCTATACGCCCCCACCACCGTCATCTACCCTCAAGAAGGATAAACTGACCTGGGGAAATTGTATTTTTATAAATTAGAATTTTGTATTCATACAAGCGATTTGATTTAATTTAAAAAAGCAATATGTAATTCAAGTAGACAATTATTTAAATAATGCATAAAACCTTGATATATTGGATTTTGAAAGATATTTACTTAAACGTATCTTGTAATGCGCAATAAAAATGAATGTTTGCTGGTATAAATAATATAAATTCTGTGGAAATATTTGTATTTGAATCTAGGAAATTTTATTTCGGTAACACACGTATTCGTATTCGAAATCGCAGACGTAGAATCTTAAGCTGGTTCAAAATATTCTAAGTACTATTGTATCTCGAAATTTATGACAAAGGTGTATCCAAACTATTGTTCAAGTAGACTCAGCGCGTCTAGACTTATGTCGGGGAAAGCCTAAATTTGTGTCCGTCGCGACTTTATTGTAGTACTTTCTCAGAAGCGTCGCCAGCTTGAGGAGAAAACCCTTTGTTATACGGTCGTAACCGTTCACTGAAGGTCAAACCACTCCGCCCACAGCCATTAGCATCTCTTATGCAGGTATGCTGATCCCAGGTGTGTGTATACCGTTATGATTTTAGAACAACGCGACTGATCGTAATTTTATTTAACATGCATATAGGTTTTCTGATTCTCACAGAAAAGTTTTTTTGCATTCTCCTCGAGGAAGCTTTGTAATAGTAAAATGTTGAGATTCGTCAAAACTTCTAGGAAATACATTTTAGTGCGTTAGAAGTTAAAATCAAGTGTCTTTAGAAAATGTCCGTATGGATGCATGTGTGTGTGTGTGTGTATACCGTAATATTTCTGGAACTACGTCCTCAATATCAATAAAATTTGACATGCATATATATTTTTGGATTCTACATTCGGAAAAACAGTTATTTTTTATTCTCTCAACTATTTTTTTTTATGGCCATTTTTTGATTTTTGACAAAAACTATTTTCGTTTTTCTCAAATGATCTCTATTGTTACAAAAATTACTTATGAAATATTTAAAAGTATAAAAAAATGATTTTTTTCCTCGTTTGGTACTCAATAGATGCATTTAATTCGGCAATAAAATGAAAAAGGTGATTTTATTTTAAATTCATTTTTCTGAATCTAAATATCATTACATTGCGAAAAAAATTAGGTTGTCGTCCCGTGTCAAACGATTCCTTTAAAATTTTAAGTGATCGCTCTTATTTTTTCAGTAATAAACGCGTCCTAAAAATGAGGTTTTTTGAGCCCTGAAATTGCAAAAAGAAATTGACAGAGATAGGAATAGTAGATAGGCATGTGTTTTGGCCACATTCATCGAACACATTTCAAAACCCTACGCAAGCACCGCAACAAAAAAACACTTCACATTATCTCTTATATCTTAATCTATCTCTTTCATCACACATTACAAAAATAAGCAAAAATCCTGCGGCCGAGGAGGATGCGGGAGCGATGACAACTGCCCCGGAAGGGGATGTGTAGAATGATTCGTCACCTGGTCTTACGCGGTAACGATGCCAGCGAAGGCGCGCTGCCTTGCAGAGGGGCGTTAGGATGCGAGAGTGAAACCGTAGTGTGTCTGACGACGAGTTGACACTCTCCTCGTCAAAGTCGGAAAGCTCTCATACTTAGTTCTAGAGATCTATGGGGGTTATCACCTCTAGAACGGTGGACTCACCTGCGATCGGAAAAGGATCCAAAGCGCGCGGGTTTAACATACTATCATGGCTCAAAAAAATCAAAACCAAACCAAAAGGGACTTAAGGGTCGAAACCTGGAATGTTCGCAGTCTATACAGAGCAAGCACGTTTAAAGAACTCATAAAGGAAGCTGATAGGTACAATCTAGATTTGGTAGCAATACAGGAATCGCGGTGGCCAGATGGCGGAGTACTGGCATCGGGTAACTTCACGTACCTGTATGGGGCAGGGAGCGGGGGATCCCTAGGCACCGGATTTCTCGTAAGCAAAAGCATCAGACATTTGGTTAAAATTTTGAAATCCGTCAATAATAGGCTCTTGTACATCATCATCGAAGGTCAATGGTATAGATATGTATTTTTTAATGTACACTGTCCTACGGAGGACAAAGAAGAAGAAGCTTAGGATCTCTATTACGAAACTTTAGAGCAGGTAATTGATCAGTTCGCGTCTTACGACACAAGAATAATATTAGGCGATTTCAATGCTAAAATAGGTAGGAAAATGTTTAGGCCTACTATAGGGAAGGAAAGCTTGTACGAAGCCAGCAACGATAACGGTATTAGAGTCATACATTTCGCGGCAACAAAAGATCTTATAATCAAAACTACGTGTTTTAAGCACAAGGACATACACAAAGCAACGTGGACATCGCCGGATGGGGCCACACAGAACCAAATTGATCATTTTCTCATTGAAAAAAGACGTCATACTAACGTTCTTGACGTAAGGGCTCATAGAGGGGCAGATAGCGACTCGGACCACTTCCTAGTAGTAGCCAAATTAAGAGCTAGATTAGGAGCGAATCAAAATAGTAAGCGAACAAACAAGGTAGAAAGCTTCAATATTGAAAAGCCGTGCTACGAGATAGAACAGAGAAAATTAGGTACCTGATAGAAATTAATAACAGGTTACACAATAGAAGCGATAGGACCGTAGAAGAGTATTCTAACGTAAGGAAACAGGCGGGTGCGATCTACAGAAATAAGAAGTGGGAGTATCAAAAGAATCTTATTAGGAGAATAGAAACAAATAGTAAGGAAAATAACCCCCGCGAAATGTACAGAGGGATTAACGCCATCAGAAAGGGTTTTAGGAATAGAGCGCAATTGATGAAGGACGAAAACAGAGACCTCGTAACAAATGACAACGAATTATTGGCGCTGTGGAAAAACTATTTCGATAAATTATTAAACTTGCAAGAAAATAGCGAAGAATTAGGGGCCGAAATTCACACTGCTGAACTCCACGTGGAGGAACCGAGCTACCAAGAAGTAAAGGCCGTGTTTAAAAAACTAAAAAACAACAAAGCAGCGGGAAATGACTTTATAACAGCTGAGTTACTCAAATATGGAGATGGCGTGCTTACTTTTAAAATCTATAAACTAGTATGTGCCATCTGGAAAAATGAAACAATACCCGAAAATTGGAAGGAATCTATCATTATACCGATTTTTAAAAAGGGGGATAAGACAGACTGCAATAACTATAGGGGTATCTCACTTTTAGCAACGTGCTATAAAGTTCTGTCAAACGTAATATAAGCTAGACTCACTCCATTCGCGGAAGATATAGTAAGAGATTATCAGTGCGGATTTCGGCGCAACAGATCGACGAGCAATCAAATGTTTACCATAAGACAGTTTTTAGAGAAAAAGTGGGAATTTTGCGAAACCATACACCAACTATTTATAGATTTTAAAAAAGCGTACGATTCTATGAAGCGAAGCAAAATGTATCAAATTCTAGTACTTCTCGGTGTACCAAAAAAACTCGTGAGATTGATTCAAATATGTCTGAACGGAAGCACGGGAAAGGTCCGAGTAGGCGGTAATGTATCAGAACCCTTCACGATACGGCGCGATGGTTTAAAACAAGGGGATGGGCTCTCTACGGTTCTGTTCAACTTAACGTTAGAGTATGTCGTTAGAAAAATGCAGGTAGCAAGAAACGCGGAAATCCTCATAAAAGCGGCAGAGTATACAGGGTTAGAAGTGAGTGAATTAAAAACAAAGTACATGATTGTGGATAAACTAGGCATCTGCAGAAGGGAGGGAGATCTCAGAGTTGGGAATTTCACTTTTGAAAAGGTTAGCGAATTCAGGTATCTGGGTACGACCATAAATGATATAAACGAGATTAATGTCGAAATAAACAAGAGACTCCATTCGGGTAATGCTTGCTTCTACGCCGTGAATAATTTAATTAAGTCGAGGCTGTTGTCTAAAAACGTTAAAATAAGAATATACAGGACAATAATACTGCCGGTGGTTCTGTACGGGTGCGAAACGTGGGCTCTCACTAAGCAGGCGGACAACCGTTTTAGGGTATTTAAAAATAAAGTCTTGCGAAAAATATACGGGCCGAAGAAAGATGAAAAAACTGGCGAATAAAGGAAACTACACAATGATGAGTTACACAATCTGTACTCGTAACCAAATATTAACAGAATAATAAAATCACGCAGATTGGGATGGGCAGGGCCCGCACGAGCGAGAATGGGAGACGACCGTACGGCAGCGCGTGTCATGAAGGGCAGGCCGATGGTAACGCGACCTCTAGGTAGACCTAGACGCAGATGGGAGGACAACGTAAAAGTGGATCTAGTAGAAATAGGACGGGTGGGTGTCTATCGGAGAGGTGCATCTTGGGTGGGATTGACACAAGACAGGGCAGCGTGGAAGGCTTGCGTAGATGAGGCGATGAACTTTCGAGTTCCAAATGCCACTTAAAAAAAAAATCGAACCTTATTTCCTGATATAGGGGGCGGAAAATGTGCTTCAACGCACGCGGAGCGTGCGTAATAGTGCATTTTACACACACTATATCGTAATATATTTTAAATACTGTCTTATTTAATAATTTAGATAAGTATTAAATAAAATAATAACAAAATGAATGTATCTTTATATGAGGACATAAAATATGATTCTATATAAAATTACATAATTTTCCATTCTTATATTGATCCTTAGTGGAACAAAAATTCTGCACATAACAGTTTCCATCTGAAGGTTTCAGACTAAAACAGAAGATAACTGAACAAAACAGAAATGTTTAGCAAAAGAATGTCGGAATTGAGACAAAGTCAACAGTTATTTACAGGTATTATTAGTTTTTTTTCAGTTTTTTTTTTAGTTTACTGCGGATGGTACCAGATTTAAACAGTTTCGTTAATTAGATTCTCTTATCAAGTAGCGCGGTAGCGCCACGAAGGCAAGTTTGAGAAGCAGACGATGCCGCGGTGGCCGCGCTACTATTCACTTCTATGTTGAGGTTCGCATTTTGCATTACAAAGAAATAAATGCATTTGTTTCTTGTCTTTTATATGTTTTGACTTATATCATGTTTTATTATGCCTAACTACCTTTGATATAATACACGAGTGTGTCATTCACAAAATGCTCAAATCAAATCAAATAATGTTAGGACCGTTAAGTTAGCTGCAACAAGTGTTAGGACCGCGAAGTTGGCCGCACAGCTATACACAGATGGATATTGCTTTCTCATCGGTTTTCTGCATGCTCGCTCACATGTAGTTTTTAGTGTCTAGGTGTAGAAATCATTCGAAGACGGTGTCTAGGTGTACCGGGTGGCCGATGACGAGGTCTAGGTGGTGCGTTCGTGATTTTTTATGTCTAGATAAATACATCATACGAAAACGGTGTCTAGGTGTACAGGGCGGCTGATGGCGAGGTCTAGGTGGTGCGCTCCGTGGTATTTGGTGTCTAGGTAAATAAATCATACGGGAACGGCGTCTACGTGTACAGGGTAGCCGATGACAAAGTCAAGGTGGTGCGCTCCGTGGTTTTTTTATTTCTAGGTACATACATCATACGAGGGCGGCGTCTATGTGTACTGGGTGGCCGATGACGTGATCTAGGTAGTTCGCACTTGGGTTTGGTGTCTAGGTGTAGAAATCATTCGAGGGTATAAGTGTATCAGAACGATCAGTGATTTCATGTTAGTGATAAAAATGTTACAAAAAACCATGGTCAAAAGGTGCTAAAGATGCTTATATTTTATTTTTAGGAGAAATATGAAATACTTAAAAAAAAATTACTAAAAATGACTGAAGTCTCAAAAAATTAACTTTTAAAAAAGTAAAAGGTTAGGCGAGTTTGATATGTTCCGCAACGAAATAACAGATAAAAAAGAACTGAGATCAATCAACCAAAGTCCAGTTTATTATATAATCATGATAAAGCAACAACATATTTTTATCAATAAAGGGCTTACTTAACTTAAAGTTAATTTATATACTGATCAATTAGAAAAACTCTCAAGATACTTACTACGTAACTTACCATGACCGTTTCATTTCGTTTATTGGTGAACAACTAAAATTTTCTATTTTTATATTAGAACGTCATAAAAACACCATAAGTACAATCAGTAAGCCCTTTATTGACCAAAAAAAATTTCGTTGCTTCATTATGATTAAATATAATAAACTTGACTTTGGTTGATTGATCTCAGTTCTTTTTAGGCACGACTGCGACACGGAAGTGCCTTATAGTTTTGTCATCGAAAAATGTGTGAGATGCGATATCTCACGCAATTTTCGACCGATCGGGCTGAAATTTTGGGAGGAGTCTCCTCTTGCACAAACCTAAAAACTAATTTTTTTGTTATCCCGATCGTCTACGTTTTTTTAAAATGCGGGCACAATTTGTTCAATTTTTGCGTGTTTTTTGAATAAAAATGTTGGTGTTACACGATTATCTCTAAGAGACTTTTATAAATCGGGCTAAAAATTTGTGTGCGATTAAAAATAAAGAAGCTAACTAGCAAGATAAAAGAAAAATTGGATGAAAATTATTCTCCCCTGATCGATATCAGAGATAAGGATCGTGTAATAATAACCGGCGAAGAAAGCGGTTTTGAGAAAAGTGCGGACAACCCCTCGAGTCGAAATAGCCGAGGCGTATAAGGAGAACGAGCGAGAGAGACGAATCGAGAGGATGGCTTTCACGGGGTCGAGAGAGCGCCGGGGATATTCTTGACCAGTGGTCTCGTTCCCTCTCTTTCTCTCGAGAGTCGAGGAGAAGCCCGCAGAGAGAGAGAGAGAGAGAGAGAGAGAGAGAGAGAGAGAGAGAGAGAGAGCAAGAGGGAGAGAGAGAGAGAGAGAGAGAGAGAGAGAGAGAGAGAGCAAGAGGGAGAGAGAGAGAGAGAGAGAGAGAGCAAGAGGGAGAGAGAGAGAGAGAGAGAGAGCAAGAGGGAGAGAGAGAGAGAGAGAGAGTAAGGATCAGCATCGGTGCTTTTATACGGGGTGACGAACACCGTCGCGATGTGTAAACCATGAGCCATCGAACGTGACTCTGAAAGTCCAAAGAGGGGTGAGCGCTCTTTTACGAGCTCGCCCCAAGATAGCGAGAGTCTCGCCTTTGTGTGCAGCCGAATCGGAAATTCGAGTAGCGCTGGCCCGGCGCTCTGATTTTCACTCTTATGCACATGCCGAGCACTAAGTTTCGCGCCTGATTTCACCTGCCCCAACTGAATTTAATTCCGTGACGACGACGCGCGGCGACTGACGTGTACGGATCGCGGGAATAGGAGCTTTTTAAAATTCTCCCCCTCGCAAGGATTTCAGTTATCGAGTAAACGTCTCGGGCAACGGTCGCTCGAGTAGCCCAATAAACACTTTGCATTCATGAGCCATCTTACCTCGGGAGGGAGTAGCTAGTGCCTCGGTCTACGTAGCCTCGTGATGCAAAACCCCTCGGGTTTATTAACAAGAGCGCGCGTAAATACAGGCGCGCAAGGGACGAGAATTGACGACGTCGAGAGCTATATGCCCAGTCTCTCTCTCTCTCACTCTCTCTCTCTCTCTCTCTCTCTCTCTCCTTTCGATCCGAAGACGTCAGACGGACAGTGACCGCGGTGTCAGGAAGCCTAATTCGATTTGCCTCGACGGCCAGTAGGTCAATCAGCGAGCGGCGCAGATTCGAGCTTCCGAGGGATAATCCAATTTCCCCTTGAAACTTGTTACAAGCGTCCGCTCGTCGCGTCAGCGCGCGGCAAGATCGGAAGGAGGCAAAAGTGCCGGGCGAAGATGCGCCCCTGTATGCGCGCAGTTATATGTATATAGTTGCATTCTGCGAGCGACAAACTCTCTCGAAACAAGCGGCCGAGTTAAGCTGCCAGACCGGGAGAGAGACTGGACGGCGCTAATAGCCTCGTGGCTTATCAATATCCCGAGGATTTCGATAGAGCTGCGGTGAAATATTTACTCCTCTCTCGCGCCCGAGCTGCGCATTATCGGCTGTCGAGGTCTAATTGCGCTGCGATATTCGACTTATATATACCTAATTCCCTTTCTCTCTGCGTATAATAATATAATACCCGAGAGTCGATTTAACCGACTTTCGCCGAGACTATGCTAACGGCGAGCTTAATTGCCTCTACCGCGCACACAGCAGAAAAACACGATGAATAAAACAGAGGCAATTCCATTGATTCAAGCCTCACGCGACGTATAATCGTCCCGGCAGTTATTCTGCCTCGCTTTGCACGACGAAAGCCGGCAGAGTTTCCAATTGAGCCGCCGCCAACAACACGGCCCGGCGTGCAACGAGCGCGACGTTCGAAAAGTGCCTAAGAACCATTCACGTGCAGCCTGGGCGCAGTTGCAGCGGATTGGCACAAAGACCGGCCTCTGTGATCACAATCAAGACTGCGCGTCAATATTTGACCGAGACCGCGCGATGAACCTGGGCCACTCGCATCAATTATCTCTAGCCGACGGGGCTACGACTCCTCCTCATAACGCGTCGTTGACATTTATACCTGCGTACTATTCTGCTGCTGCTGCCGCCGCAGCGAAATCGTCTCTCGAGCGAACTGCTATTCGGTAATGACCAGACGTTCGGCGGAGCGCACTTGGAAACTGCAGGCAAGTGTGTACGCAATTGCGCGGCCGGAATTTCGAGAGATCGATTCACCGCTGCACGCGTGGATGCACACTTGAGGGCCAAGTGCGGTCCGCACTCAAGTTGAGTGCCGGCTGTGTTTCGGCGATAGAGCGAAATGCACGCAGTCGTTGGAAATAGAGGGAGAGAGAGAGAGAGAGAGAGAGAGAGAGAGAGAGAGAGAGAGAGTGAGAGAGAGAGAGTGAGAGAGAGAGAGTGAGAGAGAGAGAGAGAGCGTTGCAGCAGTCTGGAAATGCGTTGACAACGAGTGCTTTCGCCACTGTTTGCTTGCGAGCAGAGGCTTTTTACCGTGCGCGAGCTTGCCGCGATAGTATTGCTTTTCCTATAATATCTGAGTCGCTTATTTTACGGAGAATTTGCTAACGGGTATTTCAACGCGAATCTTTTGCGGGGCTTTGAAACGATCGATAGAGCGAAAGCAGATTCTGAACAATTATTCACGCTTTTGGTTGTGTTAAAATCAATATGACGAACACCGCTTTATTCATTTTCGAATAGCGTATAGTTTATTCTAACAAATATTAACAGACACATTTGTATTATAATCAAATATTGTTTCAGCTACTTTTTAGAAATAAATACGCGCATATATCATTTCCATAAAATCAACATAATATATTGTACAATCGTTTGTATGTACAGAACTGCATTTACAGCGCATACGTTTGATGATCGCATTTCGAAGAACAAATTAATATTTGAACATCGGTGTTTATCAAGTTTATTTCAGTTTTGCACACCTTCTTTATCGCCGGATATATAGTCAAGTTAATATCGCAGCTTCAAATGCATTTGCGTGTGTGTCTCAGTGCAATTCGACATTCATGAACATAATCATGCTTATGTTGAAATACAGCGTACTTTTGTCTACTGTTAAAATAGGAAATTTATGCCATTTACAAAGTCGTGTATATACTTTCTATAAACTAGAATTAGGGATAAATAGATTTAGGGATATCGACGTAACAGTGTGGGTCTTGAAAAAAAATCAAGCCTTTTTTTATATACTCGTTATAAAGAGTTTTAATGTTTACATTTGTTCTTTACTATTGAGTTACTCTCATAGCTCAATTATTCGCTAAGTAAAAGTCTACAGTTCAAGAGAGATTTAAAAATCTTCCTTGCCTTGAAATTATCTATGAAGAAGGCACCTAAAACAGTAGCATCTCATTTATCTTCTCCTATTTCAGGAGATCATTACAACTTTCGCTTTAAACATAAAAATACTACTCTCTTTAGGGTCGGATTTATCAAAAATTAAGATAATACAAGTTATATACAAATTTGGCTTGAGAAAACTACGATTCCCTATTACAATTCGTTTGCTTAATATTTTGATTGATGAGAATTCCCAGCTCATCGTTCATTGCATTGTAAAATAATCGCTCAGTAGCTCAGTCGTCAAAAATGACTCGTTCATAGCATGTATATTTTTCAATTTTTCTGTTTTTTTTTTCTTTTTTCCACTTAAGGTTCACATTTTACGAATCGACGTTGACAATATTTCATCAATTTAATGCAAAATTTGCTCGGTAGAAAACAGCTTTTACATTATAAAAATTCCAAGATATACAACGAAGATTAACACTTAATAACTCTCTTGTTCATGTTACTTGCCTTGTATGTTCTAGAAAAAAGAGGACCGATTTCGCGCTTATGAAGAGTCGTCGAATCGGTTACACATTCCAGATATACCTGTAGGCAATCGCCCTTTCCACGACGGAAAACAATGTACAATAAGAGCAGCGACAACAACAACGAGCGGTGAAAAAGGTCGATGGATTTTTCAAGAACAAAAAGGAAACGGCAGAGCGGGTAGCCCCGCTTGGAATCTCGAATTTCGACTATATACGTATACGTGCGCGCACTGACACGAGAAAGACGTTCGCTCGCGGCAGACAGCCGTGAAAGCGGATTCGGTCACCAAAATTGACGTTTGCCATTAAGCTCGCGCGCCCGCTCGGCCTCTCGGCTCGGGAGAAAATTGCGTCGCAGAGAGTAATTCTCCGGAATTCCCCGAGCCAATCGGAAAAATGGGCGGGAGCGCGAGTTCTTCTTTCTCTTTCTCTCTTTCTCCCGGCGCGCACGCGAGGATTAATTGAAAAGATTGAAGCTAGTGCGGAACCTCAGCTATAATTTCGGCATCGAGGAGTGGGACGGGGGCGTCGTGAGATTGTGCACCTCCTCGAATGACTTCTTGGCCGCGCTCTGGATCTCGTCCATGCTGCGCTTGGTAATGTTGGTAAGGTCGTCGATCTGCCGGCGCGTTGTGTTCAGCAGCTCGTCGGTCGTCTTGGCGGCGCTGTTGGCCAGGTCCTTAACTTCCGCGTCGATTTTGTCGATCACCCACTCGATCGCTTGACGGCCCTGAGGAGTAAATTTTGCGCATCGTCAGTCGTTTATTTTTACATAAATACGCTTTAGTTAGTTTCGAACGTATAAATCAATATTATCGCAGATGCTCTCTCTATCTATGTTATTGTTACCGAGCCAATGGCATAGCTCGATCGCGATAATCAAGGCATATTGATTATGCGAGATAATCAATTAGTAACGATAATCGCGCGCTCTTGGTTTATCCAGATATTAAAGCTCGCAATGAATGGAGCCATCGAAAGAAAAGAGTGTACCCACCTTGCCGGCATTGAAGGAGATCTTGGACGTGAGGAGATCCTCCATGTAATGAGTGAGCGGGACGCCGTGTACTTTAACGACGGCCTCCTGCGTCAGAAGCGTCTTGCTGGTATCCTGGGGATGGGGCGTGTACGTGACAGTTTCGTCGACCGTGATGTAATTGTAGAAAGTCAGCTGCAACAGAGAAACAATAAAAGGCTCGTTAAATTAAATCTTCCGCAGTCGTTAATTTTTTAATGGCTCGCGCGGAGCTCGGCGATCGCGCAGATTGACTTTATGCTGGAACTTTTATCAAATCTCCGCGGGTATGGGGAGAGAAAGAAGAGGACAGCGATAAAAGGAACGAGGCTTTTTATACGCCGCGCTAGCCCTCTCTCTGTACTCCATTCAGGCCGTCTCTCCATCTCTATCCTCGCGAAGTGAAGAGACAGGAAGACGGCCTTAAAAATGTAATATTAATGAACAATCGTCGCGCAACGAACGCAATAAGGCCCGAAGCTTAACGGCGCGTCAGTCTTCGGTGGAATTGATTTTTAAACTTTTATTCAGCGTGCGCTGTCTCCCTCTCCGCGCTCTTCTCTCACTCTCTCCAGGTGCGAGCTTGCAAGGAAAACGACTGCTGTAGACTGCGGGTAATGCATATTCAATGAACATGAAATTTGAATTAAGAAAAGTGTGTTTTGATTAATGCCCACTCCTCCCACCCTCGCGAAACTCGATAAAACTCTCTCCGTGCGAATACATTAATAACAAGTCCCGCGGATCGGCTGCTGCACGGAAATCACGAATTAATTACGAGAGCTCGCTGCGCTGAGGTATGTGTTTTACTCTTTCGTATAGAACACGCACAAGCTGGCAACATTTCATTAGTCGGGATCGATCCGACAAAATACCCCTGCAAACGATCTCCCTTTGGCTCTCACGCGTAAGAGCCTGCATATACCAGTCGTCGAGAAATCGAGACCAGCTGCAAAGCTCGCGTACGCGTTAGTTATAAAGCCATATGTATAGGGGGGGGGGGGGGGAGCTTTTACACGCCACTTTTGTGCGGTCCGGAATCGAACGCCGAGTACAGTAGGAATCGTAATGCGGCGGGGGCCGATTCTGCATTCTATTGTATACTCGAGGAGAATTTCGTCAAACATTTTTCGCGGGAAAAAATACATTCGCTTCGTTTATATCGGTGAGTTTTATACAGCCCGGTGACAAAGAAAAGGCGGTACAGGCTCGAGCTCGCCCGAGCAGTAAAAAAAGATCATTACAAAAAAAAAAAGATTTTCAATAAAACACGGAATCAGCGGAAAGCTCCGGAGCTTTTCGATTAAGGTCCCAACCCCCGCAGGTACACCTCAGGAGCGCCGGCTGAATCCGTAGCCAGAAAAATGGGGAACGTGCTGTTATATACCGTACAGTACAAGTGCGGCTGGTCCCTCTACCTCTCTCCCTCTAACAAGTGTGGAATATAAGGGAACGACGTACGAGCTAGGCGGCAGCGGCATTATTATGAGGCCCGCGCACGCGTCGGGGGAAAATATAACTCCCACACACACACAGCCATATACACATACACAGGCAGAGACACAGAGCGCGCGCGCGCGAGAGAGAGAGAGAGGGAGAGAGAGAGAGAGAGAGGGAGAGAGAGAGAGAGAGAGAGGGAGAGAGAGAGAGAGAGAGAGAACAATTGAATCGCGAGGGTGCAATACGTTTCGTGGGGAAATTAACGCCCGCGGCGGCATTGTGGATCGCGAGGATTGCTGCGCCAGCCTATACGTTACTCTCCCCCCCCCCCACCCCGAGCCTGTTTTCCAAGCTCGCGCGCCATATTGGCAATCAAGGAAGCCGCGCTGTGTTGCTAACCCCTCGGCGTCTACTCCACTCTTCTCACTCTCAGCTGCAGCCCCGGTATCAGCAGCGTCTTTTCCGATCGCGCCGGGAGAGGGACGATAACTGCACCGCTAATTGCCTGCACGAGCAGCATTGTCGCGCGAGCGCCCGTGGATATTGCCGCTCTCTCTCTCTCTCTCTCTCTCTCTCTCTCTCTCTCTCTCTCTCTCTCTCTCTCTCTCTCTCTCTCTCTCTCTCTCTCTCTCTCTCTCTCTCTCTCTCTCTCTCTCTCTCTCTCTCTCTCTCTCTCTCTCTCTCTCTCTCTCTCTGAAGATGTAACGCTGCACGCTGCCGGCGCTGTTTGCGCTGCGGGGCCGTCGCTAATGCATGATAATGAGTTTTTAGTTTGATGACGCTGCGATGAGCTGCTGCGCAGGAGAAAATTAATCCGGACTGTGCCTCGCCACCGAGAGACGACGAGCTTCTTTTTTCCCCTCTCCAGCACAGCGTCGTTCGACGACTCTCTTGCTATTATTATTATTGGCTCTCGCGGGCTCGACGGACTATCGGCGGGCGATATCGATTCCGGCGTCATTATCTTTTCATTTACGCGCTCTCCGAGAGCGGCTGATTGAATGCCGGCGCGAGCGAATGCGGTTTGTATCGACGCGGTGCATAAGCCGAGCGAAAAATTGTATAGGGCGAAAATACACAACGAAATTCCCGGGGCGCATTGTGCGTGGCTGAAAACAGCCCGGAAAGGAGCAAGTCGTTCCGCTTTCAGCCCGGGTCTGTAATCCAAAAGCGCATAAAATATTATTATTCGTACGGCGGCGTCATTGTTGTATACACGCGGTGCGGGAGACAACGCACTCTCTCGTATACGCGGGACGAAGGATGCGGTTTAATTAAGGACGTGCTAGCGCGGCTTTTCGATCCGCGCCAAGTTTTGCGGAAAAACCAAGGAGGCTCGCGCGAGAGGCAGAGCTAGATTTTTTCCGGCGCGTCGCTCTCGCTATACTTTTGTTCTAATTCAGCTATAATTCTCCCTTTTCTCCGCGACCAAGAGCCGGGGAATATTACACTTTACCGCGGAAAATGACTTGCGCTCGCACAAGGCCAAACTAATTTAAACTTTAATTTTCATCTCGTTTGTCATCCAATGTTCCACCGTGCGCCGGCTCTCGCGAGTTTCCGCTCTTCTCCGCGCGGCAGAGCGGAGCTTCTGCAGAATCGGGCGCGCTGAAAAATTCATGTAAGTGGCAGAAAACAGTAGCGCCCGCAAGCGGGAGAGCTGAAACTTTGAGTCTTAATTGGCTTAATTAGCTCGTCCCATTGTCAGCTCTCCGCCTAACGAGGGAACGTGCGAGAGCGCAGCCGGCGCCATTGCTATAGGCAAGAATAAAGCAGTTCTTGCTTTTTACTTCTCGCGCTGAGTGCGAAAACATTTCTCCTCCCTTTTTTTCGACCACCCCCCCCCCTCCCTCTACTTCCGCTCCGAGGAGTCGCGGCAACTGCTCGCGAGCGCACAATCGAGAGTCAAAGCGAAGTTTACGCTATAAGGGACGCGGCGGAGGAACTTAGGCGACAAAAAAAGCGCCGCTGCTGCTTTTTTTCAACACTTCTCGCAGACAAATAATGTACACGGCGCGAATCGCGAACTACTCCCTTGTTTACGGCTGCGAAATAAGCACCGCCGCTTGGAATCGATCGAAAACTACTCGACGCGAGGCAAAGTGCATAAGTAGTTGTTGTATCGAGCGGCCAAAGTCTCGCATCGAGGCGTTCAAAGACCTTTGTTCATCGAGCAACGCTGCGCGGCTATTGAAACAGCCCAATCGCGATCAGTCGATGTTTCGCTGTCTCCCGGTGATTCGCCGACGCAACATAATGTCTGACAGGTACGTGCGTGTGTCACGAGACTCGGGCTGGCTACATGCAGCGGCTTATGCGGCTCGGGGATCGATGTCGAGGCCGCGTTTAACAGCAGCTCACGCGCGCGTTATGCGCAATTTACTCGCGAGATGCACGCCGCCGCAGAGCCCCGGGCGGGTAATGGCCGCGGCAGTGATTAATTCGACGTTTTTCCGCACACGCGGCCGTCGTTCGGCAACGCGCTGCGCGTGACGTCGTCGTTGCGTACTTCACTTCCAGCCGTGTAATAATTTTTTACGCCGAGTTTTACGCGCCGATCGAAAACAATTATTTCGGCGTATTTTTCCGACGAGCCGAGCGCGGCAATATGAAAAATCAACAGAGGCGCGCGCATGATAAAAAACGAGGAAAAATTCGGTAGTAGTTGGCGCACGATTGGGGGCTGCAACGCGTGTAAACGCATCGCGAAAAGGTTAATTGAAAAATTTTGCCGAAACGAATGTTTGCCGATCGCTCGTGTCGTCTCGATCGGGAGCAGTTTGCTTTTCATTTAGTGTACGATAAGCCTTCTCTGCGAAGCTCGCCGGAGAGAGATTCCCAGTCTACGCGCGAGATGCACTAGAGTCCGGCCGCAAAACGCAATAAACATGGACGCAGGCGATGATGGTTTTTTTTCTGTGTGGTGTGTATGATTTAGATGCTTTTTAGGCTAGAAACGTAATGTAGATAGTGTTACAAGATTAACATGTGATACTGAGATTCACTAACGTAACTTTGCCGGTAGTTGCTGTATATAGTGTTTTCGAAATCGGTTAAGACGATAATATCGTTTATTGGTAAGAAAAGATGTGAAAACTTATTCGGGATGGTACAACAGTCGATAAGAACAACTTTTTTTCTCCACACCTGCACCGAAAGTACCACATTCCCTCCCGGGCGCCTGGAGAGGCATGTGCATTTCTGGTGCTGGTGTTAAGAAAAATATAGTATACGCACCACGGGAGGAAAATTGAACTGCTCATGGCTCGGGTGACAATTTACACGAGATATGGACTGTCCAATTTTTTTCCTCCCACGTAATATACTATTTTTATAAAATCATCACTTATTCAGGTAGAAAATTGCTGAGATCAGTATTGCTTTCACTGACATTTCGTATACATGCTATTTTGCTACAGTTAAAATACAAACCTTATTGAGAGAAAATTTTCATTTGTGAAGACAAGTCGGTCAATCACACAGGTCAATTAGGAGTCGAAGATTATATTAATTGTCTCATATTTTACAGGTATATATCTGTTCGATATTTGCAAACGACGTGATAACAACATAACAGACTAAGAAACTTTGTTCAAACGAACGATAAGACGACCTGGTTTGGTGACCGCGTTGGGTAAACATTTTTAACGATAAATTTTTTATCAAGATTGTACGAACAACTGAAAAAGACATTTCCAAAAATTGTCCCTTTTTGAGCCGGCTTTCATGGGATTTATTTATGCAGACACAGAATTTAACTTGCTGTTTACCAATATAGAAATTAACCGACCAGAAACTCGGACAGCTTCGACTTCTACAAGCCACTGGAAGATCGATATTGGAGTATCCTGATGGGCAGCAGCGAGTTCGGCGAACATTGAACCAGTTTCCCGCATTGTTTCGGAAAACAAACACCGCACTATTTATAAACTCGCAATCTCGCAAGCGTACATGCACGGCTCTGGCCAGTGAAATAACAACGCAATCACGTTATAAAATGGCAATCGCTTTTTCATTCCGACGTCCAACCTTGAAGTCCATTCAGCCGCCGGCAGCGCTGCGCACGCAGAGGAATATCGGAAGAATGAAGCACTAATTACTAATTATTCGAGTCCAATAATTTTTCGATTACACGTACGACCAGCTGCAGGCAGCGGCAACCGAGTTTATTTTATTAAGTCGCAGTGTGCGGCGGCGGCGTAAAAAACAACAGAGCGTGCAAATCGCGAACAAGGCGAAGAGGGAGAGGGAGAAAGGGAAAACAGTCGAAAAAAAGCGCGGAGCGATTCGCGGTCCAGGCTCGCATTGTCAAGTTCTAATGGCGCTCCAATTAGCAATAATAAGGAAAAGAACAATGGGTCGAGGGCGAGAGTTTCGGCGCTAGAGAGCATAGACTCGGATAGAGGTGGAAAAGCCGGCAGCCGCTCTCATGAAGAGCTTTCGATTGTGAGTAATTAGCATCGCCGCATAATTGAGGCCTTTGCGGATTGCGCCCAGGCCCTGCGTTCGGGGACCGCATTGTTGGTCGGCCGGCCAGTATTTTCAGCTACTGCTGCTCTGCCCAGCCGTTCAGTCAATCTAACTTGCCCCCCCGCGTTCGGTTACCAGCGCTCCCGCACTCCTACTCTCATAGGCGCATTATTCGAGCTCGCATTCCTGCACCAAGTGTGCGCCGGCGAAACTCGGGACGCTCACGGCGTGTGCGCGCGCGAGCACTGGGAAACGGATGAAACTTTAATCGCGGCCCGCTTAAATTTTCCCTTTGGCCGGGATTAGTTGTCGGGGGAGAGCCGACGCGATTCTCGGCCGGATATAGAAAAGCTTCTGCCAGTGAATTTAGCTCCGCGCCGAGATTTCGGCATATGCGGGCAGTGCAAACTGGGAACTGATATTTCACAGGGTTGCGTATTCTAAATCTTGGAGAGTGGAAATTCGGTATCTCGGAGTAAATGAAAATGAGTCAGCACTTAGCTATTATTGGAAAGGTACAGTCAAAAGAGGTTCATTTTGGAAAAGTATTTGGTTCAAGTATACAGGGAATGAGCTAAAATTTATTCACAAGCGTCAACACTGAAAATCTGCAATTCAACCGAAAGTTGTAAAAAAAGGGAAGATTTCATTCCGTAAAACTTAGCGCGCAGCGCGTAGAAAGATTAATTATTTGCTTAGCCGAGCAACGGATGTTTAATCCACGAGGTGAAAGTGCCTAACGTACAAGAGGTGGAAAGTTGCAACTGCGGAATTGAAGGTATGTAAACACGACTGAGGTCGGTTTTCTCGCCGGGATCTCAGGCAATAACAAGTTTCTGACGCTCGGGCTCGATGTTTGCGCGCATCAGCACCGGCAGGTGTGGGAAATTACACTGAACTTGCGGGAAAATAAAACAAACGGAATTTCAATTGATTACAGAACTCTGCAGGCTTCGAACAAACGAATGCCGATAAATTTTAATATTCATGCCGCGCAAGGTGATGGAATATCGAGCAATTTTTCAGAAGCGCGCATATCCGTCAAATTTATCGATGGACGTTTTTATTAAATAATTCTCCGGCTTCTGCTAGATTTCGAATCGCTCGACTAATTACACCTCCGGGTTCGGAATACAAACGAACTGTTTTTTTTCCTTCCTCTCTTGCCAATGAATAAATTTCCTTGTTTGCATCGAATGCGAGCAATGTTTTACAAAGCGTAGTTGCAATCGAACGCACGATGGAATTCAAAAAGCATTCTACGACAGTAGTAACACACGTGCTTGGTCAGACAGGAGAGGAGAAAAATTCGATTATGATTTTTTAATTGAAAAAAATAGATACCAGTTTCAATCGCGATGAATAATTACAGCGACCGGGCAGCTCCGTTACAAGCGATCGACAGGGAATTTCATCGTCGTCCACGCCCGAGGCGCGTGACTCTTCTGCACCGTAGAAGTATGAGCAGCAGCAGCAGCAGCGCGAGAGGGGGTGATGTCAGGCTGCAAGCCTCTCGCTTACAGCACAGCCGCTGCGTGTTACCATTTTTCATTAAGCCTGGCGCCTCTCCACTCCATATTTCAATCGGTTCAAAAACTCCTGGCACCGCTGCCTGCTCCCGCCCCCCTTTTTCGCGCGCGCACGCGCGAGCGAAGAGTATAAGCTCTAGCTTGCTCCCCTTCTCTTTCGAGCGCAATTTGTTGTTTTTATGATTTAGGGCTCGGCCGGCACAATAATTCAGTCAGGCTTCCGTGTAGATACACAGGGCCTTCCGCCGCGCCGTGGTTGTTGCTAAAGTCCGTGGGGAGTCGATGTGCACTGCACATACACCCGCATACGCCGGCGTTCAATGCGTTCCCCTGTGCGTGTGCACTTCACCTGGCGCTGCTGTCTACGGTCGCCATGGAAATTCAATTGGAGGAACGAAATTCCTCTCGCCGCGGCCCAAAGCTGCTCTTCCAGCTGCGTTACACATTGACCCGGCGGCGGTGACGCTAGAACACTCGAAATCCGATTACGCAAATGCAGTCTGCGTTTTTTCTCTCGCGGAAATTTCAGACCGAGCGCGCGTGTATATGCATTAGACTCAAGGCCGATTTTCTCGACGACTGACTTTGTAGCGTCGCGACCTCTCGTCGTCTCCTCTCTCCCCCTCGTTCGGAGATTGGTTAATGATTCCGTAAACGAGGTCGTCGTTTCCGACGGCTTCCTCCTCCTTTCTTACTTCGTTTTTTTATCTCGCTCCCGTTTTCTTTCCATATGCCGCGCGCAGAAGAGATTGGCCCGAGAGGAAATGGCCTGTTGCAGTAGGCTCCTTTGCATAATCTATTACGCGATTTCGCCAAATTGCCTTACGGCGTCGCTGATGGCAGTGTCTTTACTCTCCCTAAATTACACTCGACGAAATTCGCTCCGACAACCATCGGTTTTACAATCAGTACAACGATTTCACAGCGTAATACCGTAAATTTTCCTCCCCGAGTTTACGCGGCGCTGGCATTAGCGAAGCGTATAACGTGAAGGCTCAACGCGCACCAACTCGCCGTACGGCGCTTAATATTTAGCAAGCTATTATCGGCGCACAACGTGCGGATGGAGAATCCGAACGCATGGCTGCTAATGCGCGGCTACCCATCCAAGCACACATAATCGCGTACGCGCGAAACTCCGCGGCGCGTTTCCGAGCAAAAATAAGCTTCGGTTTTTCACGCGCTCAAAGTTTCATACTCCTCGTGCCCCGGCGAGAAGTAATGCACCCTGAGAGTGAAAATTTCGCAAAAAACCTCTCTCGACCGTACAATATGAACTCGTGTTGCCCCGCGAGAACGAATTCGCCGGCGGCGCTCGAAAGTTCGTCGAGCTCTCAAAAGTTGGCGGGAGTGACCGTAAGGGATAAAAGAAAAAAGCTGCAGCGTACGCGCGGCGCAAGAAAGAAGAAAGAGCGAGCGCGCGTGTACGTTTCTCAAGCGCACCTGTTGCGTCAGCGTAGTATCGCGTTTTGCATAGATCGCCGGGCCTCTCGCGCTCGCGCGTAACGTATGCAGCGGCTCCGGCAAATTGCTAAAAGATATTTCCCCCAGGGGAAAAAGTCGGCTCTCCTTCCCCGGCCGGACTCGGAATACATACGCGCTCTCCCGTCGTCCTTCTTCTACCTCCTTGCGGAGCTGCTGGGTATACACGCGTACGCCGCTCGCGTGCACGCCGGGGAATTGTTCAATTTTAGCTTAAGCTAGCGGAAACGCGGACTCGCGCAGCGGTATAAAGAATAACCTGCGCCGCTCTCATCTATCCGTCGACATAGCTCGTCGTCTTCTTCGTTCTTCTACGCTGCTGATGCGGGATACACACGACGGTATCGCGTACGTGCGTTCGAGATTCTCCTCCTGTCTGCCTTTGCATACCGGGCTCTCATCCCTGGCTCGACCTCCCCGGAGACTCTGCGAGCGGCGTAAGTACAGAGCAGAGTTACTCGCGGAATTGAAAAATGATGGCGAATGTTTACATCGGAGAATCCTGCGATTCCTGCGAGGAGGAAAAAAGGACGTTAACCTTATGGTTCCCTCTGCACTTGGCTTCGTCTTTTTCGCATCGAGCAGTCTGCACTTGCCGGTCGTTCATCATGCGCTCTCCGTCTCGGTAATGCTGCATCGCTCCTCGCGCGGGCCTCCAGATTTTTCTCCCGCTCCTCCTTTTTCCATAGGGGTATAAACTGCTGCTGCTGCTGCTGCTGCTGATCCTTGACGCGCCGGGCTGTATTGCGAGGCGTAATGCGAGCATCGATAACCGATCGTTTATGTAGCAGCTTTGCTCGCGCGTCGCTCTTGAGCGCTGCGCCGCGAGGAGGTCGAACTTTTTCCGGGCCGCTTTTTGCCAAGCCAGGGGATGATCCAACGCTGCGCGGCGCTGACTCTTGAGGGGAAAACACATTAGCGCGGTGTAACGATTTGGAAGTGCGGCTTATGCCCGCGAGGGATTTCTTATAATCGATTTTCTTGCGCCTTCGATAGTTCCGCTACTCTGGGCTTGACTTTCCCCCGTTGATCTGCCTTGATCGATGCTCTCTACATTTTGATGTCTGCCCTTTCAGGACGACTCTTGAAGAAAGTATAAGCTATTTAGAATGCGATACTGCATTCGAGGCAAAATCGATCGATATTCATACCTATACGATACTATTATATCTTCGCAACGATAGAACGCGAAATACGAGCCTGATGCACAACAAGAATACCTTTTTGTCCGCACGCACAAAGGACCGTCTTTGTGTGCTCGATTCCGACATTCTGTATTCGAATCTCCTCGACTTTCTCGAAATACTAAAAATCAATACTTCGAAATCTGGGTCTTTTTCGATTCGAATTTCCGACATAGCCTGAATTCAAAATTATACAATCAGCTGCGCAAAGTTTGCCTTGCCAACCACCTAACTTCAACGTCGATCGGACAAGGTATATACATGACCGGCGGGACGGAATCATAGCCGAATATTGGCCGCGTTGTCGTGGCCGGCGGCGTCGGCGGGAAACTAGCGGAGCTTATACGCGCGCAAACAGCGCACGCAGTCGGATAATCCATCAAAACTATTCCATCGGAGCTAGAGTCGGTCGAACTTTCGCGCTCATAGATAGGAGAGCCGTCACTATCAGTGAAGAGCCCGGCCGAGGAGCACACAGTAGCGAGTCAGTGTTGATTCGCGTCACTCGATTCGGTAAAACCATTCGGGAGCCGAGGATCGACGGAGCGAGAGCGCGAGAGGCAGCGAGAAATCGTAGGTATATTTCCCTCTCGGTCTCACTCCACTTTTCCGAGCCCGCTCGGTTCGACGAATCGACGTTCACCGGGCCCGAGTGATACTCGAGAGGTAGGAAGAACGACTCGATATTCGTCGGGAACTTAACCGGGGAAAAGCGTCTTCTTGTTCTGCTCTGATTGGACTAGCGGATTGCGCGGCGGCCGAAGGGAAGAGCAGAGGAAATGACTCAGCGAATATTGGATGAGACGCGGGAGGAAAGAGACAAGTGATACTTCACCGCGCTCCACCGGCCTCTGCGACTGACTGTATATACATCCCGCGCGCCGGGGAGGACAATCGTTCTCTCGATGTGCATGGATCGAATCTCGTTATCCCTCTCATTCTTTATCCGGCTGAGACAAAAAAATCCGCTACATAATTGTCGCGAGATTATTCGCCGCGGATGGAGGAGGATAGCGCAAATGAGACTGTAATGAGACGTCGATCGGTTTTCCCGGCCAAACAATGCCGAGACGAGAGACTGCGCCGCGCGATACCCGAGCCTCGTTCTAAAATGCGCCGCACGACTACTGCCGGTCTCGGAATCTCTCGCGAATGAAACAATAATCGTCATTGCCGAGATCACGCACAGCTGCAGTAAGCTATTACGGTCCGCAGCTTCGAATCGGCGTATCACCCGGCGTTTTTCGTCGAATCATCGAAATCCGCTGCTCCGAAGCGAAATAAAAAGGGGCCGAGGCTGCGGAAGGAAGCTCGAGTCCCCGGATAAATCCCGCGATCCGGAAGGAATATACGTGTACGCCATGCGAAACACAATATCTCGTGATTTTTCCCAGGAGTCGCTCTCTCCTCTACGTTCCATACATCTTCCTTTTTTCTCCTCTCCTTCGAGGTACGAGCAATCAGATTCGAAAAAATCGATGCGGAATCGGGTTTTCGGAGCGTAAAGGCGCCGGCATTAAGACTGGAAATAAGGTCGAACGGTCTAACTGGAAATCGCTGATTCGAGACTCATTCAAATTCATGTTTCTCAAGCGCGAGTGGCTGTATACGTATACGCGTGTGCATATATAGATACACTCGAACGAAAGCGGAATTCCTTTCTTGGGAAATAATAAATGGAAAGCGGCGCGCAGCTCTCTCTCTCTCTCTCTCTCTCTCTCTCTCTCTCTCTCTTTCTCTCTCTTTCTCTCTCGAAAAAAAAAATCTCATTTCGAAAACAGATTCCGTCTCCGGAGAATCATACTTGCCAAAAGCTGGTTTCGCCCTGCGACGACGCGGATACCCTCCTTTTTTTCCACTCGCATACATGCGCTCTCAGTCGTGGAAACGTATACTCGCGCGGACGAGCGAGTGGAGGTTGGCATTACCTCAAAGGGCGAATAACCGTAAACTATGAAAAGTCCTATCCGGGGATACATGCGCGCATACGTGCATGTGTCTCCGTGTTCTTTACGATGATGGAAAAATTCTCCGTTTGTGTGAGACGACTGGTGAAATTTTATAGACAGCTGGAAGCCGCCGCTCGAGGGAAAACAGTAAAAACGAGCTCGGCTTGCTTCGGCTTCGCCTACACATTCCTTCTCCGCTGCGTGCGCGCGCGCGATACGAAAATTTAAAATTATTGAGCTCCGCAAGAGTTTACGAGGAAAACACATTTCGTTCGTTTCGCTCGCTCGCGTATACGTGAACGCAAGGACAAGCATTTTTCGCGCGAGAACGCTCTCGAGGCTCCATTCATCTTCTCTCCTCGGGAGCCGAAGTAAATAAATATCCAGTCCATTGCTCGACGGCAGGTAGTCGAGCGTACGAGACGACAAAGGACCGTAGCGGCAGTAACGGCGTTCCGCCGGCTAAATTAGGACGTGACAGATTCGCCGCTGCGCCCCTGTCTATCTGTCCATCCACGGCCCAGTGGAGAATTGCTGCAGCGCCGTTCGCCGAGAGATACGTTATCAATCTCGGGAAAAATTGCCGCACAGCGACACATCGCTCTCTCCCTCTCTATATATGGCTAGCTGCCTCCGCGATTGACGTTTAATTTAATTCCTCCAGGCGCGCGGATCTCTTGCAGGAGCTGCGCGCAAGCCTTCGTACGTGCGATATTTTTCGATTGCGAGCCAATCAAGTCGACGTTTTTTACGGCTGAAGATTCGATCGCTCTTGCGGACTGGCTAAATCCGTACGTGCGCTAGAACAGCAGCGACGTTCCTCACTATATGTAAGTGCTCTTATGTACTTTGACACTTAACGTCAGAGCTATGTACACGCACGCAATGCTTGTGTAATACTGCTTTGCTGCGATCGATAAACTGACACTTCTAGAAACGACGTACACCTAAAAAGTGTAAAATGCTTTACTTTGTAGATACAGCGGATAGTCAATGGATTTAACCTATCAAAGTCGTTCAACTTTTCATGAATCGGTATAGCCTTGCAAGCTCATTGGGAGAATTATACTACCTGACGTAACGCGACTCACGAGGTGTGTTATGACGCTTGAACTTCACACGAAGCAGCCACGAAAGTGTTGGCCGGTGTTTAACATTTCTGTAACATGGATATGTGCTAAGAAGTTGACACTTACGTTTCTGGTCCTCAATACCATTAGCCTGTTGCCCGGATCGACTTCGCTGTTTTCGCTGGCGTAACAGATGTTGGCGTCGCCGATCAGCTGTAAGAAAAAAAGAAATTAACAACTTATATTGAAACTGCAAAGTGTCGTAGTACGTTTTACGAGAAAATTATGAAATGTTATGGTAGTATTGTGTGTGAAAGAAATTACGAGGGGTTTTCTAGTAGACGTGAAAATCCAACGGGAAGCGGGAGGATGAATCTCCCATTATAAATCCACGTCTAAAAAGGGCCAGCCAGCCAACGCGCGGAACGCGCGACGATGAGAAATTACATGTATATATACACGAGGGTGAATAACTTGAAATTGATAGGGCAATTAGCAGGAGTAATTATAACAAAAACAGAGCAATTAGAAGACCATTAGATCAACCAAGTTGCTCACTAGTAATTTCGCATTGGCGAGCTTGTCACTCTCTGCGTAAAGAGAAATTATCCATTGTTCTGTAAACGTTCGTTCCTTCCAATGTTACGAGTGAGAATGAATTTAGAAAGAGAGAGAAAAAAATCACCAAGAAATCTGAGTGTCGATTTAATCAATTGAATAATCAAACGGTGCGGCGACAAAAAGGAAAGAAATGACAGATGGATAGAATACTCTTATTGGTGAGAATTACTATAACGGGACAGCGATCGTAAATTTTAAATAAGCAATTTAAAGTTGATAGTCTATCACACAGATAAATTGATGTAAAATTATGTATTTTACTGGAATACAGATTCAGGTCAACCGAGTACTGGTCGTCAAGCAAAACGCTTTTATAGCAGAAATCAAGGTTTTATTGCACAGAAGTACTGAAGTCCAAGGGCTCAGGTAGCTCCCTGCAATAAAACATTTATTTTCAGAGATACTTCTTAGTGTCATCAAACATCCAATTCCAGAGATAAATTTATTACGGCAGCTCCATGGTTCTTAAATACGCGAATGGTCTTATAAAATTGAAATAAAAAGTCAGAAATCCCTGGTAAAGTTCTGGATATCATGGTGAAATAATGTAGTTTTTATCTTCTCATGCTCGGGTACTTTAAACCTAAGTAACCAGTTGAATATTCCTAACATAAAACTAGACGATTTTCTGCAGTACATAAATTTTACAGTAGTAATACATTTCATTATATTCGTGAATTCTAAATTTAAATTTACTTAAGCTTTCGTACGTTCGACAAAATGTGGACTATCAACATATTAAATGCTGTATCAGTAGAGAACAATGTTGAAACAGTTAAATAAAAAACAAAAAATGCAAAATCACACCCAGTGGAAGAGGACGCTCAGTCAGTCGCATTTTCTCCCTTGCAGGAAATGCCAGGGGGTTGAGCATAGGTGCACAATCGTCGAATGCACCACTAGGAAAAGGAGGCGAGAAATTCAGCAGCCTCGCTCGAGATTAAGAGAGGGCGAGAGGCTCTGGCAGAAGGGCATCCCTGGAATACGGCCAACTGACGTAACATTGAGCACGCTCATTATGAAAGTTGATACGACGACGACGACGACGTTGTTTTGCAATTCCCCGGCGTTTCCCAACGATCTTCTTGCGCGCATAGTTTGGTAGCCGCGCGTGAGTTTCGAATTTCCGGGTGCAGGCCACGGCTGCGCTTCAGCCAACACCAGCGAATTGCTCGGCACGAGGATAATGCCCTCCCTTTTTACGGGCCGGATTACGCGCGCGTTAGACGCGATTTGAATTTAAGCACCCGAGACAATGAATTTGCGTTAGTGCATTCGAATAGAAGAGTACACGTTCAGGTGTATGTGTCACTTTTTTAAGAGCTGCACTGGCCATGGTATTTACAAGAACGCCAGACGAAAAAGAACCGTATCCTTGATCAGCGGGATTGTTCTCGGCATCTGAATTGAGTAGCAATCGACGTAACGGTAGTGTTAGATTTTTAAATAACTTGAGGCCAATTCGCATACATAGAAATATAAAATCAATTGATGAAGTATATGAAAAAACTTATGACAAAGCGTTAAATGATATATCGACTGTACAACCGACGCCAAAAAGTCCAACGCGTATAAAGTATACCTATATATACATCAGACAACTTTCACCGCGTCGAACGCGCATCTTACGAAACTGTCAGGATGCTTGAAAAAAGATTACAAAAACGTGCGTGAGATTACAAATGCCTCAACGTGTACAACAGCTGATTGGCGAACTATTGTTAATCATTTTCCTGACATTATGCGAGACGCCGTACGCATTCGCCAATGAAATCAACTTTCTCAGCAAGTATACCACAGATTATTGAACGGCCTTGACATTGTACTGTACGCTGCCAACCACGTGAATCGCATGCGTATATGCGTGAAAGTACGACTTTTCATTTGGTGCTTGATTCTATTTATAAGGAAAAATTCGTTGCCTCATGAAATTTTTCTTTAATATTTCATTGCGCCAAAATTACGCAAGTTGATTGAATGAAGAACTTCTCTTTGACCAATGAATGAATGGGGATGACTAAAAAAAATGTCATAATTAATATATTATCTATAGTTAATAAAATGAGAATCTAATAACTCTATGATATATAACAATTCCAGATGAAACTAAAAATAATTATTACAAACCTTAACAGATTTTAAGATTTATGAATAATAAATTATCACTGATTTGAAAGATAAAAATTCTAGACATTTCTTTCGTTACCTACGATGATAACCATTCTCATATACAATAGCGCATTAAGATAAGAAATTCAACACTGATACAGTGTATCTAAATTTTATTCAATATGATTAATGCATTTTTTATGCACCTTTGTCTTTGTCTTTGTCACTAAGTGATTCACACTATTATGCTGTTTATGCTACATAGTTGAGTCATTTTTGTTTTCAAGACAAAGTTTTTAAAATCATGTAGTATAAAGCAATTTGCAACTGTTTTATGTAGTTGATTAGACATTATCAATTAAAGTAAAAAATGAGACAACTGTTAATTAATGACCATGTCATTTAATTAATGATCATTGAACCTACTTAAAAGAAGCTTATCAATGAAAATATCAGAAGATTATGTAAAAAACATTAATTCAAGATGTATCATAATGCATGAAAATTGCATCATATTAGTAGTTAAATTGAATCGAAATAATGTATCTTTTTATTTGTTTATAGAATCTAATAGATAAATACATTGAGAAAATGAGATCTAGTCTATATTCAATAAAAAATGCACGTAGAAATTGCAGGTTATAGACCATTGAACATTAATGTGTCGATATAATTAAGTATACAAGATCCAGAACTTACTGGTTTTGTCCATCGTGGAAATCCCCACTGACTAGAAACGAGTCTATGCGTATGCAAGACTCCATTAACGACCCTCCTGTCAATGACATCAGTACCCAGCACTGATGGAGTTATGGGATTTGGGTACTTCCTCCACGCAGCGGATGCTACAGTCTCCCATGGATGACTAGAAAACAGAATGACACACTTCAGTATACAAGTGTTACATGGATTTGAGTGTAAAGAAAGTATAGAATTGCAGTAAATATTGATCCTACAATGCCAGAAGTTTCCAAGGACGAATCAATAGAGGCACTTATTAGGTTATGAGAGAAAAGGGATAGGGTACTCACTTGAAAGTGTGCTCGGACATCCAGACCTTCATCTCGGTGTGTTGTATTGGCAATCAGCACTAGTCAAATTTATGTAGGCCAAAAGAAACTCGATGAATAACTCGCATAGGTTAAGTGCACGGTGGAATTGCTGCTGCTGATGTCAGCGCGACATCAGAAGCCTGATGTGAGCCGCGAGGAAAAGAGCCGCCAAGAGCAGTCGTCGCACTTCGCAGCTGATTTTTTTTTTCTACCTCCCACCAAGTTAGTCGTTGTCGATTTTCACTCCCCTGACCCCTCGAGAAAAGTTATTCGATCACCTATAAGTATATCGTGAGTGCACTCAGTAGTCAGTCTATACTCTATATACGTACCAGTTGACGTCAAGCAACGAATTAAAGGTCGACCTTGGGGAATATCCGTCACCGTCGTCATAGCGGCTTCGTGTAATCGTGTTATAAGTATCAAGTATGTGCTCGTCACAGACACGACGCGAGCGTGCGGCTGCGCACAACAATGGCGCCATCCGCTTCGACGAATTGAATTCTCCAAGAAATCAGTTGTGCTGAGAGGCTAGAATTTTTCCTCTTATTTTAGTCCATTTTTAAAGAATTTTGTAATCAATGTACTAGATTTTGATATTCAAAATATCAAGAACGTTCCCTTTTGGACATTAGAAAATTCACAATTGACTTCCGGTCTGAGGAAAACGCAATTCGAGCATAACTGTGTGGCTGACCGTTGACCGTAATATAATTATCTACATGAACAATATGAATAAGAGTTGTTTTATAAGTTTTTGGAAGTCGACATTTATTCTTCGAAACACGCGAAATTCACAGACCGGTCAGACCTGAGTCGACAAAAAACGTATTTTGGCTAAGATTGAGCTCCTACAGCTACTGCGAAATTCGTTAGTCCAATAACGTACTTTTTGTTAGTTTTACAGATTTGATTGCAAAAAAGTGGTTTACGGTCACAAAAGTTAGCATGCTTTACTTTAATGTAAAAAACCTAAAATTCGTTTCCGGTTCAAATTGCAGCAGTTAAAACAGTGAAGAATCGGAAAAAGTCATAGTTTCGTGAGCTCGCGATCAGTGCGGTTCGGTGAAAATGTTTTGCGAGTCGTGTCGAAGTTTTTTTCATAAATAGTGGACAATAAATGCTTAAAGGTTTCATTTATTTTTTGTTGTAGAGCTGTGAGACTGGTTTTTGAGAGTACTTGAGTATTTATTAGTGCATAGCCAAAAGAGAGGTTGGGATAATAGTTTGACGCGATTAGTCAAGATGCGAGATATGTTGCTTCGCAGTTTTTTATTCGAGTTTTTATACAAAAAGTATTTCGCTGATCACAAATAAAAGTATGAAAGTAAAAAGGAATGTATATACAATGGAATCGCTAACGGAACGGCACGTTTTTTATTTACAAAAAGATAACCTGCCAGTTCAAGTTCAATCCAAAGCTTTATTCATCGTTAAAGAAATTCATGTTCTCCAAACCTTGAGGTAAGTGATTTTTGTTTAAATTTTCTTCACGTACAATATTTTTAAAATTTGGCCCTGTAAATATAAAATGCATATGGTTATTGAAAATGGTTTTGCGTATATATGAAGTAAAAATAGTTCTAATTGTGCTGTTTTAACACACACACACATATATATATATATATATAAATTTTAATGTGTAAACAGTCAAATAGAATTCCACAAAAATAATAATCGTTAATGGTATTAAATTTTAATAAATAATTAAGTTGCTGTTTAATAACATAAGTAAAATACGAAAAATACATAATGTTTTTATATACCAAGTGTAGCTTTGAGCTTTTTCTGTGCCGACGTATCTTTTATGAATAAGGGAACTTTCGGCTGTGGTCCCTTGTGGTTTTCTATGATGTCTTTTGATTTTTTTAAAGCATTAGATGCTTCTTTTGATTTTTCTGCTCTCGTTAAATAAACAACACATTGTGCTAATACTACATCACATTCTGGCATTCCTATCATTTGGCATGCATTCATGGTATGAACAGCAGTATCTACAATGTTTTTATATATTTTTAAACTAAGTCAATTAAATAAATTAGGTAGATAACTAATTAATTCTATTATTATATATGCTTTTTTATTTTGAAAGTTTTAGTATACTGATAATTAAAATTAATGATATATATTTATGTATCATTTTGAATGTTTTACAGTTTTTATCCAAAGTAAATTAATGAATCTTCAGCCCACCAAACTCATGTTCTATAATGGATCCTTATTAGACTTTGAGTTTAGAAATGAATGTTTGTTTAAAACTTACCCAATGCATAATCGTCTGCAAGACCAATGTCTTCACTTGCTATTCTGACTAGTTTTCTTGCAATATAAACAGGATCTTCACCAGTATCCATTATCCTTGCCAACCAGTATAATGCAGCATTATCTTCATCTGCTACAATAGAATGATGAAGTGCAGAATACAACTGACTAATATTATCACTTTTTTTGCCAGTTAAAGATTGAGCCTTTTCCAAACTGTGTTTGACATCGTTCAAATTTAATTTTATAGGCTTTGAGCTTATGTTGGCATTGGATACTCTCGCTTGAACAGTCATTTCTAATCCACCTAATGCAACTCTTGCATCACCATCACAAGCTTCTGCTAACCATTCTAAAATCTTTTGTTCAACAAAAAATTTAGTATCGGAATCAACTTTGCTTATTATTTCACTCTCTGTTACTACTTCTCCATCCATCATTTTAATGGCTTTCATAAGAATGGAAACTAAATTCTCTTTCTGTAATTTTTTCAAGACAAATACACGGCATCTGCTTAACAATGCAGAATTTAAGCCCGAGGATGGATTCTCAGTTGTAGCTCCAATCAAAATGAATGTGCCTGCTTCTACATGAGGTAGGAAGATATCTTGTTGCAGTTTATTAAACCTGTGAATCTCATCCATAAAAACTACAGTGCGCCGTCCTTGCTTAGCTTGATTCTCTGCTTCTGTAACTGCTTTTCTTACATCATTGATACTAGAAGTAGTAGCTGATAGTTTTATAAATTTCACAGGTATATCAGACAATTTTTTGCTTTCTTGCATTATCACGTTGACCAAAGAAGTCTATAAACAGTTAAGAACATGAATTGTTAGAATTATTTTGCCACTTATCAAATACAAGTTTTAAATATCAAGAATTATTAAAACTAGTTTAGAGACATGCCTTTCCACATCCAGGTGGTCCCCACAATATCATACTTGGAATCTCACCATTTCTCAATAGATCATGTAACAATGTTTTTGGTCCTATAAGATGCGATTGCCCTACATAGTCGCTTAATTCATTAGGCCTCATTTTTTCAGCCAAAGGTGCATGGCTTTTTTTGTTACCAAATGTTTGTTTTGTTTGATCTTTTGGCTTATTTGGCGAAGTAACTTCATCATCGCTGTTTGCATCAGAATTTTCCAATTTATTTTCTTGATTTGGTGCAAATATACTCCTAGTTTTTTTCTGTGGTGGCGTTTGGGTTTTGCCACCAAAGGGAAATGTTCTTTTAGGATTTGATGCCATTGTTTCTGGCTACATTACATCTGAAATCAAAATTTTGTCGTTGTTACTGGTAGCAAATTGAAAAATTTACAGATGTAAATGCAACTTGATAGTTCTGTTGGATATCAATTAAAACAGATGAATTTAAATTTATGCATAGTGCATGAAATTTTCAATGCCAGAAATATTTAATAAATTGACAATGTGGAACAATTTTAAAATGTAGACAGACATTTTTTGTTCATCAATCAAGCAAGTCAAGGTCTTTTTTAGCCAAAAGAAAAAAGATTCTCAGCTTTTTCTACCATCGAAATTCTGATCTTTTTTTAAAAATTTATTTTTAACGAATACGAATTCGTGACAGTATATATTTACACAGAGATGAGACATCAGTGCGTTACTCCGTTGGTACGTGTGAATGGTACAGGCGACAGATGGAGGTAGTATAGTAAAAGCATTCCAGCCGCACAGTATGAGCTTGAGCTGCTGCTCGGCGTATCGGCGAATTCTTACCTCATCCCCGCGATAAACCTCGACCGCCACCTTCTCGAATGTGTAAGGTAAACCGCTCTAGTCCTCTGAATAATTGAATCAAGACCGCAGGTGACAATTGTGTACTGAATAAGTTTGTTGTGTTTTCTGCACGCAGAGTAAATAACCCGCACCCCTTGTCAGCCAAGATGGAGGACGACTACCAGCGCTACCGTCGGCAGCAGGAGGAGGCAGTTTCAAATAATGCCGGGACTTCGGCCAGCGACGTGCTCTTCGCGATTCTCCCCAACATTTGCAGCATTCTGCTGGCTCTCACGTTGATCACGCTAGCCGGGCCGCAGATCAACAAGCAGACTCGTATTTTAATCGAATTTTGCATCACCATCGTACCATGTGTCCTGTGTTGTACAGTGTTATCCGAGAAAGTGATAGCCGTTTCCCAGATCTTCCTGATCGTCTCCGCCGCGAACATCATGCTGACTCTCGCGTGCAAACCCCGAGACTCTTTCAAGGCCTTTCCTGCTAGTCAAAACGCCAGTAAGCTAGGTTTTATCACGAACTTCCGCGCGTTGACCAACATTATGACTGCCGTCTGCATCCTAGCGGTCGACTTCACCTGCTTCCCCAGGAAATTCGTGAAGACCGAGACCTACGGCTACAGTTTGATGGACACGGGCGTTGGATTTTATATAATCGCCAACGCTATCGTGTCCCCGGAAGCCAGAAGCGTCGAGGCGATTCAGAAGACTCCCTTTTTCGAGGGACTCAAGAAGACCTTGAAGGGCTGCGTACCCTTGATAGCTTTGGGTTTAATCAGATTCGTCTCCGTGGAATTGCTCGGATACCAACGACACGTCAGCGAATACGGCGTACACTGGAATTTCTTCCTGACTCTGGCTTGCGTCAAGCTTTTCACGGGAGTGCTTTCCAAAAATTTAAGCTCCAAGTACGCCCTGCCGACGGGACTATGGATCTTGGCGATGCACGAGTACGCGCTGAGTACGAAAGGCTTGAAGGAATGGGTCTTGAGTGACGAGCCGAGGAAAGATCTGTTGTCTGCCAACCGGGAAGGCTGGGTCTCGATCCCTGGCTACGTGGGACTTTACTTGCTGGGAATAGCCTTGGGAAAACTGATACACTCGTCGTATCAGAAAAATACCGACAATCAATTGATTTTCAACATCAAGTTCTCTGGTTACCAGTTTCACATCGAATACACTCGTTCCATGTTTCTTACGATAAAGTTGTACGCTCTCGCCAGTGTGGCATTTTATGCGACTTATTATTGCGAACAGTATTTCCGCATATCGCGAAGATTGGCCAACTCGGGTTACTGTGCGTGGATACTCACTTTGAGTACTTTAGTACTTACCTTTTTATTGATGATAGATGTGATAATGGAATGCATTACTGGCTGTTTGAGAGACAAGAGTCGTCGAAAAATTTCCAAACAATTGCGACGCGATGATTTAAATGCCAAAGAGAGTATTAATATTGTAAAAACTCTCGAGATATTCGAGGCAATCAACGACAACGGTTTGCTATTTTTCCTCTTTGCAAATCTATTGACGGGCACAATCAATATGGCCATGAAAACTTTGCATGCCGATGAACTCCGTTCTTTGACCGTAATCATAACCTATATGGTCGTTAACGTAACTTTTGTTTTGTTGCGCTATAGGGCAAGGTATATTCTCAGTGCCAAAAAGATCAATTAATTCTCACAATAAACTTTTTGATTTCGGTGTAATCTACCTAATACATAAAATACGAATTGATAAGTGAACGTGTATAAAGAAAGTATTAATGCATGCAATTTTTTGTATTTCTTTATAAAATTTGTATATTTATAAAAATTAACAATATGTGTAGAAGATTACTTCACAAACCAAAGCCGTTTTTAACAAATATATTTTGATAGATGCACATTTTTAACAATTGCGTCATAGTACAAACATATAATTTATGCTGTCAACAGTTAACATTGTGATATTTTTTATTGTTAAATACTTAAGCATTATTATAACCTCCTGTCCATTCAAGTGAATGTCATAATTCATCTTGTATTAGTCTTTTGTTAGTCTCTTCGGGTTTGCGTTTTTTTATAAACGCATTGAACGAAGCATGGTTTCCGACGTGTTTCTCTGCTACGGAAACAATTCTTACGAACTCTTCGATATCGAAGCTGTAATTTGTAAATTTAGCATGTGCACCACCGTGAGGATGAGTACCCTATGAAAATGTAAAGAAAATTTTCACTTTAATAAATATGAATCACTAAACAATTGACTATTTTTCGTTTCATAAATATCTTACAGGATCGTGTTCGATTAATTTTTCTCCATCTTCCCATGTCAGATATTTGATACCCTTGAGCCGAGCTAAATCTTTATAACAGCTGGCATCTTCACAGTTATACCTATAAATTGAGATAGATAGTTCGTTAAATTTTTAATATCAATTCGAATCTTTGTAGGATATGAACAATTAGTGATTTCTGCTTGAACTTACAGTTCGAATCCGACGGCCCATTCGGGAAGAAACATGAAATGAGTTAAACCAGCCCCGTGAATGCCGATAAAAATGTCTGAATTCCTCGTGATTTCAAGCTGTTTTTTAAATGGCATATGTTTATTGTAAACGACCTAAAATGATATTTACTTTAAAAATCAGCCACAAACCATTTTCATCCATTACAAATTACCTTTTTTACTTCGTAACGAGGATTCTTTTCAAGAGCCTTTACCAATTCATCCTCGTTTAAAATTCTTCGATACTGTGTATCCCTGCTTAAAAGAGTTACGCGAATTTTTGTATTTTTTCTCACGTGCAACGGTATGCGCAGCCTATGCAAAACGTGATCTGAAAATGCTGTGAAAAGTCCACTCTTTTCACAGCCATATATCTACAAAAGATTTAAAATTTTATTTAATAAGCTCATTGTTACAAACAAGATTATTGTTTTAAACAATCATTCAAACTTACGAGTGGTGTATTATAGAATAATCCGAAAATCATTCTTGGTAATAGTGGAAATACAACGTTTTTAAAGCAGACAGTTTCCCCTCTAAATGTCTTCAGATCCCAGAGAGGGTTTTTTGTAAATACTTCAAAAGTATCTTGAAATGCAGATCGGTAACTACAAAATCAGTAAATTTTTAACATTCATATTTTTAAACCAAGTTTTTTATTTTTAGCAAAAGCCTAAAATACCTGTAGCTTTCCCAAATCATGATGTGATTGTCGGTATTAAATACAGTTGGATGTGAAAGATTCACATGCAATGAAGCGTACAAATTGAAAAAATCACAGAAATGATGATACATATTTACAGCTATAGAGAAATGGTAAAATTACTATAGACGTTATTTCATATATAATTATATGTTCTCAAAGCTTAAATGTATATACCTGCATCAATTTTTAGAATATAAGTAGGTTTCTCAATAATAACATCACAGTTACCTTCCACTATGGGTTTACGAGGTAGTTTCTTGAAATTTCTTATTTCTGGGCCCCATGATTGCAGAGGACTAATGTGGTCAGCATTATATTTCAGTCTTTGTTCATGTAACCTACATAAAAATATTGCCTATGTGAAAATTCATACAAAGAACAAAATAAATTTCATTTAAATTAGACTCACGTGCAATAACCTCCAACCTGTCCCTCTTTCAAGACGTCCATTTTATACCTTATCGGCTCTTTTCTATTAACAAGATCAGTAAAATTAAGCAATATATTTCGTCCGCGACAAAATCTCATGTGCTCAGAACATTCTAACGATGAGTCATCCTGAAATGTACATGTATAATAAATTACAATTAAATCAATTTTATTGATTTAGAAAATTTAAAAAAGCAATACTAACTATGAATAGCGGCTCGCATAATACCATCATTTCTTTTCGCTGATCTCTTATGTATCCAAAATCACCTTGTGTATAAAATGTGTCCAACTGAGCTTTTTTAGTAGCGACCCAGCCTTTATGGTCTCCAGGACAGCGAGGAGAAGAAAATGCATTTTCTAGTGTACATCCTAGTTCATATCCCCAACACGCTTTTTTGTCTAAATAATCCTATCAAAACAATTTTTTTTTAAATTAAATTTTTAAAAACGTTTAACTAAACAAAAAAAAAATAATGTGTGTTCTTGTTCTCAACATTTGAAGTTAAAATGCATTAATTTCATATCCTTATAAAATTTAATAACAATATTTTTATGATATTATATATTTATAATTATATTGATCAATTTATTATATGTATCGAGCATACTTTTTTTCTTACTTTATATGGACATTCTGAATCCTTCCGGCATTCGTCGGCCAGCGCAGGAAACGAATTAAAATAGTACTTCAGATGACTCTCCGGCAAGTCAATATTTGAATAATTACCGGCTTCGGCATTTCTTAAAATAATAAAGAGATTCAACATCCAAAAAATCTTGAAAAAATGAATCCACGCCATTTTCGTACCCGAGGCTGAAACATACAAAATTTATGTGATGAATATAATTTTTCCGGTATACAAAAACGGTAAGATGATATAAACTGTGTAGGCCACCTGCCTCTGACTAGGAGGTGCACGACCTCTATATTAATGTATGAATATACTCGGCCACCCACATCTTGTCTACAGTTTCATGTATACGTGGTTAAAGTACGGATAAAATAATAATTTATGAACTTGAGTTAACATTAATAATAAGCTTTTTAAGACTTGAAATATATTTGACAGTAGGGAGTGTGAGTAAATGTCAAAATTATGTTTATTTTCACATATCTTGTAAATACACGTGTGTCGAATGTACCGCCGATAATGCAGGACAAAATACACTGCAAGATCCATCAATTTTAGAAACCACGATAAATATTACTTACTCATTTATTCGATCCCTTGATTATTTTGTAAATTTTTAAATATGCGCCCCACTCGGGAGCACTAAATTGAGGCCCAAAAGTGTTCATTAGCATTTGGTTTACGAAGACGCTAACGTCTAACTGTTTTCACTTATTTGACTGTGTATAGGTACTGTGTTTATTCAATATGGCTGTCAAAAAGTGTAAAGCGCCATCTGTTATGAACTTTGAAAACTTTGACTCTGCTAATAACTTCGGATAAGAATGCAATAAAATGAATATAATTTTTCAGAAATGATTATAAAAAATATATACTATACAGCGTTTGTTTTTCTTTATTTGGATTTTTTTTTATTTATCAATTTACCAAATGACGATAAATTATCTTTAAGTGGTAACTAATGCATACCTGCGTAGTTAATGTTCTACATTATCGATAATGTTACACACATTTCCTACTATGAACGTTAATTTTCAAATCAACGATACATTTACAGAACTATCAATATAATTAAAAAATTTTCAAAATTATTAATTTAACACGTCGATCAAGTGTATGTTTGGGAGAGGGGCGTAGAAGCCATACGGATAATTTATTTCAAAATATGTATATTGTATGCTGGTCTTCACAAACTTTGGCTTTAGAAGGTGCTAGTATGTTTACATTATTAATCAACAACAAGGACAAAGCACTGTGTCATTTACAATTGTTACTTTCATACCCCACTTCTTTGACACACACACGCACGCACGCACGCACACACGCATACACATCCAGACAGAAGACACATTTATTTTCCAAAGATACTATATCTTTATTTTATTCATTTATTGTTTACCAGAGTACAATACAAGTAAGTCATCAAGATCAAAATCGACTACAAAACAGCTCAGAACACATTTCTAATATATTTTTATGGCACTCCTAAATTTATTATCGCAGTGATTCCTTAATACTATTTATTTATAAAGAATTTATTGAATTGAAGAATTATTTTATTAATATAAATACACCTTTTTCCATTAATAGTACCAAAATTCCCAGTATCCATGCCCCCCCCCCCCCAGTAGCATATAAAAAGGAAAATTAAACTTCTCTATTTTAGAATGGTCACTTGAATGTTTCGTGGCCAATCTTCTGGAAATATATAACCAAGTCATAGTCATAGTCATATTGGGCGAAGGTGAACTACACCGGAGTGTCCCGGTACCCACACCAGTCTCATCGCGTTGTGTTCTGCCAGTGATTCCAGCGCCTGTCTGCACCTTAGCTTAGTACCTCTTTTGAGGAGATACTGATACTGTCCAGGGCCATGAGAGCTGCCCTGCTATCCGAGCAGAAGCTTACAGTTTTTTGTTCTGTGCCTCTCTCCAACAGCCATTTAGCAGCTTCTGTAATGGCTCTGATTTCTGCCTGGAACACCGTAGCATAGTGGTCGATCGAGCACACAATTTCTTACGTGTCTCCCTTTTCCCAGGCACCTGCTCCTACACCGTTCTCATTTTTTGAGCCATTTGTATACCACACCACACTGTTTTTGAGGAGTGCATGTGAACCTATCTTCCATTCTTCCCTTTCTGGGATTATGATCGAGAACGGCTTAGAGAAATAAATTCTTTCCGCCATTCTGTCATAACCTCTTTCTTCCATTAGCGGCATTACTTGTTTCAGAAGTGCCGCATCCTTGAAATCCGAACAGTTCGTTGATTCCGCTATTCTGCAAAACGTCCTGCACGCATTTGCCCTTATTACCTTGCCTAGTGGAGGGAGTTCCAACAGTCTTTCCATAGCGACGGTAGGTGTCGTTCGCATGGATCCTGTGATTTCTCCCATGACCAATCTTTGCACCCTGTCTAGTGCCCTTGAGTGAGTTATCAACTCACACTTGTGGCCCCATGGGTGAGTCTTGGTTTTATGATTGCGTCATATAGCCATCTCACTTTATCCGGTTCTAGATCCCAGGTATTGCTAAAAGCCCTCCTGTAGGCCCAGAAAGTGCCTATCGCTTTCTCACATTTATCTTTGATATGTTTCCCCCAGTTGAGTCTGGCGTCGAGTGTGACTCCCAGGTATTTGACTTCCTTTATCTATTTCAGGGGAACTCCATGGAGTTGGAGCTCTTCCATCGGCTTGGTTTTATACCTGTTCGTACACAGCATGAAAATAAATTTGTTAGGGTTAATCCCCAGTTTTACTTTATTACACCATTTCTCCACCAGACCCAGTGCGAACTGCATTAGGCCTGCTAGCACGTCCTCGTCGTCGTCCCTAATCAGGATGACGATGTTGTCTGCATATGCCTGTACGTTTATACCAGCCTCGTTCAGGATGCAGAGCAAGCTGTCCATCACCAGGCACCATAGTGTCGGTAACAGTACCCCTTCTTGTGGGCATCCCTTCACCACTCCTTTGCAAGAGTATGCTCCCCAGGCAGCCACTATCGTCCTGGTCCTCAGCATAACGCTGATCCACCTGGCGACAGTTGCTGGTATTACGTGCTCCTCCATACCTGCTGAAATTGCCTCGCCGGTCGTGTAATTGAAAGCCCCTTTGATGTCTAGGAAAGCCACCAATACCAAACCCCTGTTTTTCATGCCCTTATGAATGAAGCTGACCGCGTCCACCAACGCTGTGTCCACTGACTTTCCTGCCTGGTAGGCATGCTGTTTGCTGTGCAGCGGCGCTTCTACTAGTGATGACTCCTTAATATATCTGTCAATCAGCCTTTCCAGGGTTTTGAGTAAAAACGAGGTCATTGTGTCAAGTCCTTTGCGACCGCGTTATGTATCTTACCTGGTTTCGGCAGGAAAGCCACCCTCGCCTGCCCCCAATACTGATTAAAATTAAAGAGCTGAACACAAACTCTACAACATATAGTAAAATACAAATAGTAAAATTTACTTTGAAATACTGCAGAGATTTTGTTTTATTTTCTGTTAGATTCTTGTCTTTGTCCGTAATTCTGTCCTGTAGTCTGGGGCCGGAATCTGGAGTGAACTATTTCTTGCTAAAACTGCTAGTCCTTAAACGATTGTAAACCTTAATAATAAAAAGTGTAATAGTGGGCTTTTTAACGCTATTATCTTAAGACTGACCCGGAAAAGGTCTAATTGAGGTTAGGCCAGCCGTTAATGCATAAAGTCAGCCATACAGTCCGTAAGCATCAAATTGCGATGGATCGAAGAAACGATTTACATCGATTACGATCACATCACTGCATCAGTAAAGGCAGAGGCCAGTTATGCGATCCGTCGCGGCCCTTACTGAGCAGCATTGTTTGACTGCAACGGTATCGCATACTGCTACTGATCTTCTTATTTATAGGACTGATAAACTCAGTTATTGGATATGACTGAGTCGTATCTTAAACGACTTAGCAATGTCTTACAGCTGTTACAATTATTAAGTTGCCACATTTTTTTTTTGTAAAACTAGCTAAATCCAGCATAATTTACTTCATTTTTAGCTATACCGGAAATGGATTCCAAAAATTTTTGCTGCATTTATTTCCTAAGGATCATGTACTCTACTTGTAAGTTATATTTAGTTATCAAAGATGAAGTTTATATTAAGAAAATTGTAAAAAAAGTAGAGTTTAAAGTGAGTAGCAATGCGTTCGACTCGAATGCACGTAGAGCAGGATAAACGACTGCTTTTAACAATAACAAGACTTTTCGTATATCCTGAAAAATTTGTAGCTGTTTATTATGAGTTTACTTGTCATACTATACAGTTAAAGGGGGAAAGTGAGAGAAACAGAGATCCTGGCGCATATAGCTCATTGTCAACGTGATGTCGGGGCAAAATACGCAACGGTTTAAATTGCCCGACACGGTGGCGCCCGGTGTCACTGTATCAACGTCCTACGCGAAAATCTATGACGTTTATAGTACGAATGGTGGTGAAACGGTTTTCTTTCTTAAAAAAAAGTTTTATCACCGCGGGACTAAAAGCTAGATAGTCTCTTGTACTTGGCACAATGGAATATACTTTAATTATGAAATTCATGAACATTACCTTTATGTTAATTGCCCTTGTTTGTGACACAATGATTCTTTGTTCTTTTGAGCTAGATAGATAAATCGTATACTCGCAGATAAATTCTTATTATTACCTGTGATATAAATGTTTAACTAAAAGCAAAATTTTATTTAATATTTAAAAATCGATTATATAATTTACTGGATCAAAATAACGGTAAGTGTTTTCAGTATTAACACTTTTTGCATACGATATCATAAATATATTTTATCTTATAATATAACAACATGTACTTATATATTGTGTTTCAATACGCAAACCGATCACGGCAGAGTTTTGCCAAAATATACTCTCTTGATATATCATTAAACGAAATTTTACAACAAAAATGGCAATCGCTGGAACTTGATTTAAAATTTTCTCTCTTCTCAACCTGTCGCTTCTTTCAAGAAGCGAGGATTATTCTAGAGATAAAAATCTTCTTCTTAATAAATTCGTCTCATAAATTTCAGAATACTTAAAAGTCGCTGGCATATAAAGTGAATTCATGCTTGATCAGCCACTATGCGTGTGTGGGCCGTTGCGGCGCCATACACAAGCTGCTGTGCTACCGCTACACTCGTCATCTTTTTTTGCCTCTTTTATTATAGCTCCCGCTGCGTTGCGCATCGAACGGAAGCCGATCTCAGGTGTTAAAAATGCGATTGCATCGTTTCGGGAAAATAAAATATTTTTTGAACTGCATAGCAATAAGAAGCGAAATGCGCTGTTATTTTCAGCATTTACGTTTACAACATTATTTTTATTCAAAGAAGTAGCCGGTTCGATTATTTTTCTTTCGTATGAAAATCTATGCGAGAACGTGTGCGCGGAATGATGAAAATGAAAAATTAATTGAAATCGAAAGTGATGGCGCACGTCTCCACCGGGTAATATCGCTGGCGCGCTTAGTTTGACATACGAGAGAAGAGCGATAGCTTGTCCCGCGGCGTGTTCACGATCCGACCCCCGCTTATGACCCCGTAGTCATAAATTTTCCTTCACTGCTGTTGTCACCGACTTCGGCTTCTTTTTACGAGCGCTCGTACACTCATATTCCATTTGTATGATCCTTATGAACGTTTCGTTACGACGATGAGGTGCTCGCTGAAGCTTTTAGGACTCGATTTTGCCACTCGTTGATTGGTATAGTAGCTTCGAAAGTTCCTCCGAATTAGTTCGCACTTTCGTTTACTTTTTAGCCTGTAGCCTGCGCGGCTAACGATCATCGGTTAATAAATTACAAGCCAAGAAGTGACAAGCTACGCACTTCTGTTTTCACAATACGACCCCATGTTTCTTTGAAATATTCAAGCGAGTAAATATTTTCGGTTTACAGGATGTGCGAAATTTTTAGTGACGTGCCTGTAGCGTACGTGGCTCAATCTGCCCGTGACAAGCTCAATGTACCGTTTGCGACAACAATGGCCCCCCTTTTTCCATCCCACATAAAGATCGCGAGTACACGCTCGTTCTTGTGCGCTGATAATTGTTAACTGCATGAGGCTTATCTTTAACACGCCTGGTTTCAAGGACGTAAAACTCTAACAGCGAAGGCAAAAGCATTGTTCAGAAAAAAAACAAAACGAAGACAGCGCATCGATCCCGCTGTTCTCTCCTCGCTGTAAAAATCCTTCGGCCAATGATAATAACGCGCCCGACGGGAGGGCCACCGTCGATATTCTTTTAACATCTCTATAATATAATCTATTAAGTCCGCCTCGTAAAAGAGGAGTCCGCGCGTCCAGAGAAGGATCCGACTCGCGAACTTTTACGAGAGCTATACGCGACGCCCACGTTATTGCGTACATTACCTGCAGAAGACTATACTTGGCCATGTCGGTATTCTGTTTAAGTGGTTTTGCTGTACATGTCATTGCGTAGGTCTACTCTGAACTGAGCTGAGAAATTCGAAAAATGAAAATTTCCTTCGATGTGGTATATGAAACGCTCCTCTCCACGCGTAACCCGGATTGTTTGAGCGCAGGGATAAGTTGCCTGTGCACAGGGGCCTTAGACGTTACGTACGTGGGGAACGACTTTCATAAAAATAAGTTTGGATGAAAACTCCCGCAGAAAAATGCGATATTTCTCAATACCATCACTTATTGTGAAAGCGAAAAGTTAAAGCTTCTCGGTCGTCTAATCAAAATGCAGAACTAGTTTAAATCCTAATTCCTGATCTAGCTGAACAACAGCATTGTAGAACACACATAGGAAAACACTCGCTTGCACGGCTCTTGCCTTATAACGCGTGCTAATATATTCCTTGGAAAGTAAAGTTAGTCATTTAAGGAAGCGATTGTCTCGCTCACCAGCCCGCGCTATCACTTGCTACGCAAATGACGGCATCAACGTCATGCACTCATATATAAATATTGTCCTCAGGTGCCTGCGTTCGCCGATCCTGATTCAGTTCGAGCGCGATTTGCATGGGGATATGCATTTGCACTGGCGAAGAAATGGCGCGCAGGTGTTCAAAAGTGCTTTTCTCTTGCATCTCTTTCTCTCATTGTGCAATGCGCTGGGGCTCGCGATCTTTGCGATCGTTCGCCTTTCTTTTCCGCGATCAAGTGCGCGCTGCGCAACAGTGCGAAGGGGCGATTCGCACAGTTCTCGCCTTTCCATAAACAGTTGAAGAAAGTTCTATATGAATTTTCGTACTTTTCACCCGAATTGAAAAGCTGCGATTAATTGTAATTGTAATAGAAGTGCGACTGTATAGGGATTATTTTATGAACATGTGTGTCAAGACATTTTTACATCATTAATCGTTACTAAATTTATATTATTCGTTATAAATTGAATTCAAAGTCTAGTAATACTGGATTATGGGTTTTATTGTTTCGAATCATTAAATTTAGCATCAGTTATGGTGAGAATTGTAGCATTTTGGGCATGACTTTTTATTATTTTAATACGTTCCTCAGATCATTTTTTATTAGTAAAAAAAAATTGCAAAATCAGATCCAACTATTTAAAAAGTGATCTGATGCGTAAATGGAAAACTTTCGTTTTACGATTTTGCAAAAGTTGCTCTCAGTATTCGTTATTGCGTTCATTTTGTTACTCAAATAAAGCTAAATGTATTGTACATAAAATGAAAAAACTTTCAAATAAAGAATTCGTCCTTGAAATATAGTAAAAAATCAATAAGGCCATGCGAAATTGTAGTGTCTCTAATTTCCCCTGATCAATATTAAAATATCAATACCCGATTCGAATTAACGACGTACTTTTTTGCTGCACGTTCTGTTGAGACTGGGACTTTTTTTCCTGTTATCCCTCGCGAAAATATCTTTGGATGAGGCTGTGGAGGAAGTCAACTGCGTGAAAGATATTCGGCGTATTTCGCGTCTGGTCACCCATATAAATAGCACACGATTCTCCTGCATCCTCGAGAGAGAGAGAGAGAGAGAGAGAGAGAGAGAGTCTGCGGCAACATCGAAAACTGCTCGATCTGCAAAATTTGCGGATGGCGTATAGCTCACTTATCGGCCGGGATCAGGCTGAACAAGAGCTCGCTCGCGTACGGCCATAATCGTGGATCACCCATACGACTACCACGCGACGACGAAATGCGACTCCGGGCAAACTTATGGCGCGCGAGCTCATCCGCAACACCTCCGAAGGGGGAAAGAATCGCGTGTGTGTATACACGGCTCTCGAATGTGGATCATGACACCGTAGCGAGTATCGAGCCGTTTTTTTATCTCTTCCTTTAACGGCCCTCGCTGGTGTAAATTTTCAAACTGCTTGATTAAGACTTTTTATGACTTTTCGATTTTCTCCTCTGCGCGAGCGTAGTCCGCCATGTCCCAATAAAGTACGGCTAATTGCGCGCTATTTCCGATTTTTCGGTGCATACTTAATAAATTGAGCTTGTTAACAATGCTTAGCACTCGGGTGATTGCAAAAATGGCTCGCGCAGTTCAGCGCGGCGGCATAAGTGAAAGTTGGCATCTAATTTAGTGCAGCGCTGGCTCTATCTTATAGGTACAACATCTGGTACGCAGTTATGTTCGACTTTTCGAATTGTTTAGGGAGAGAGCGCAAAAAGGCAAAAAAATATCGTTTAATTAGTTGCAGTCTTGTGCTTGTCGTTTACGGAAATGGTCGCATGCGTCCAGCCAACACGTGTTCCTTATCGACCGCGTAGAAGAATTTCGCACAACTGCTACCAGCACCTGCAACCGAGCCATTTCTCCATGCTGCAAATGAACGTTTCTAAATTTTTTCACATACCTTATAAGTATACCTGTAGGGTATAATATGATATTTCTGGGTGTTCTCAATTCATCGTCGAGATATAGGCGCATAAATTGTCGCGATCGGAACACGCATCAGGATCGAAACTACCGAGAGGCTCGATGCAGCGAGCGAACATTAATTTGTTATCCGTCGAATCTAATCGTGCTACAGGGGAGTCGAAGCGAGTGTGGCGGCCTGTCGTTTTGTAGTTAGTCGCGCGCTGACGCCCGGGACCACCCCGATTCGCTCGGCGCTTGCACTATATGCTCTGTCCGCGTGTGCACCGGTGGGGCCCATGTAACAGGTCTTATGGGAGAGCCTTTCTCGTGTTCCTATTCGTGGACTCTCTCTCGTTCTCTCGGCGCGCGTTTCTTCCAGCTGGCCGAGCGCCGTGCCAACTCGCGGCTTTTTTCCGCTCCGCTCGGGTGTCTGTATGATTGTTCGATCGGCCGAGTCGCAAAAAACCGTACGGCGCTTTTCGATTTTTTCACTTTAGACCTCGCGCGCCCCGAGTACAGTCTCAAACGAAATGAAAAAGTTATTTTGAGATGATTTTTCCAGCATCTTGAGAGGCGTTATCGCGATCTTCGCTAGATATAAAAGCGGCTTTTTTCGGGACGCCTGCGCCGAGTGCGTCCGTTATGCGCACTGCGCGGTAATTACGATCGCGCGGCAGCGTATGAGTATAGAGTGCTTTTCTCGGTGATGATCGGATAAAAGCACGCGCAGAGGCACAGAGGTCAGGCCGGAGACACAATCTATAATTAAATCGGCGGACACGCGCGTTCATAAGGATCCGGGCACCATTTGCAAGAGAGCACATATCGCGCAGAAGCAGACACACGCGTTGCAGACATCGCAACGTTAAGGAGCTCGTGTTTTACGATTTCATTCCGTGCAGGACGATCTCGCGATCGAGAGCTGTATATGTGCAAATCCAGAAAAAACCGGACACTTCAGGGGGTCTGAGTGAACAAATTTGAAATTTGAGGGCACACCTACCAGACCAGCTTTTTTGGGTTCTAAGGAGCCACCCAGAACCCTTGGGTTCCAAAGATTAAAAAATACCAATTTCTTGATTTTTTACAAAAATCAGCGATTTTTCTTTATTTTAAAATCCTTTTGATCCCAGCGGTCAATTTCGACCACCCGGGGCTCAAATTGTAACTCTTATCTTCTGCTTTCGCTTTCAAAATTTAGATTAAACATTTTACTGGTTTATCAGCTATATATATATATATATATATATATATATATATATATATCAATGAAAAAGATCAAAAAACAGCCATAATTGATGGGCATATATATAGCTGATCGTAAAATAAAAATGTTAATCTGATTTTTGAAAGCGAAAGCAGAAGAAAAGAGTTACAATTTGAGCCCCGGATGGTTGAAATTGACCGTTCAGATCAAAAGTTATAAGGATTAAAGAAAAAAGGAAAATCGAAAATCAACCATTTTTAACTCACCAGTCCTCAAATTGAAGCTCTCTTCTGATACTTCGATCCTAGTAATACACATTTTTTGATTGCACCTTCATACACTGCGTGGGTAAAGTTGGATCGTGGCTTTTTTTCGATAATTTTCCCCGTGTTAAATTCCCATAATTTCAACTGCTCCGCAAAAAATAGGTATTTTTTAATCTTGGGAACCCAAGGTTTTTCGGGTTCTGGGTGGCCTAAGGAACCTAAAAAAGTTGGTCTGGTAGGTGTGCCCTCAAATTTCAAATTTGTTTACTCAGACCCCCTGAAGTGTCCGGTTTTTTCTGGATTTGCACATATATGTGTTAGCGGGTGTTTGATTAACGGCGCCGAGCGATGAGTTTTTCGAGGCTCACATTATGTCACAGACAGGCAGCGACACACTCGCGCGCGCGGTTTATTAGCGCACGAGCTCTCGTGATTTAGCTTTAGACTTTTGAGAAATCTTGTTTATTAAGTCATATCGTGCGCGGCGCGGGCCGGCGGCTTATGCGAAAAAAGAATTTATGGGAAAGTTGTGCACTTTCCCATTAACGTAGTAGTTCTCGGATGCATAATGCATCACGCGCGTATATTTCATTCCCCCTCTCTCTCTCTCTCTCATATGGAGAAAACGAAACATCACTACTATACACCACACGTCCGAGTTCGTGAAGATCGTGTAGCTTTTACATATACCTGTGGTGTAGTCGCGTGTATGTCGCTATGCGACGACGATTCTCCTCTCGAGTTGTCTTCGCGTCTGACTGTCTTGGAGCGCGGAGCTCGTGTGCTCCTCTGTTTCTGTCTCGGGCGAGAGAGTCAACATTCGCAGGCGGCTTCTCAAAAGGACGCTTCTACCTACGTCGTTTAGATAAGAAGGGAGAAAGAGAGAGAGAGAGAGAGAGAGAGAGAGAGAGAGAGAGAGAGAGAGAGAGAGAAGGGCGCGTGATGCTTCAAGTGCATAATGTGCATGTTGGCCCATATTGGGATGAGTCGCTGCTGGTGTACCCGTGTCGGTGCACTTATGGCAGACGAAAAAGGAAAAAAAACACGCAGGATTCTTTCATCTCTTTGCCGCTTTTACAAGGCTGTAATTATTTTATTAAGCCGTAAGAGACTGCACCCAACGTGTTCGTGTACCACGGACGTTGGAATAATGATGCAATGATGTTATTTTGTTATCATCGTGATCAAATTCTGACGCTTATGATTGGTTCGAACATTGTCCATCAAATTAATAAACAAACTATTTTACGAAAGGACGAATTTTCTTCTTTAACAATGTTCAATGCAATGCTCAGATGCTACAATTTTAACTTGAACGGCTTATAATCAAATGAATTCTATTCCAATGAACTATTTGATATAAGTTGATATGATCAGAGTCTGGTATTACAATAGAAAGTTCTTCTATCAATAGTCTGAGTCCTTCATTTAGAGTTATAATTTTAACTTATAAGGTCGTCCATTTGTACTTTCTCAGCAATACTGTAATTTGTATAATGTCAATCAAATGAGAAAGTAAAATATTTACTTCTATAGATTTGTCTTTAGATAACAAGAATTCGAATTGTACTTTTTGGATTGAAGGAGATTTTAACACATATATCTACAGTGCTAAGACCTGAATTAAAAACAAATCTTTTAATAAAGCCATTTCCATATATTAAAATATCGAAGGTTGGTAGTGCAAGTGGTTAGTAAACAAATTAGCGAGCTAGATATATTTTTAATAATAAACATGACTTCTTCTTCATGAAAGCTGAAACAAATCATACCGTACAATTACTGCGGTGTAAAATTCACAATTTCATGTTCGGTTCTTTTGCTATGCTTGATACAAAAAAATGTGAAAATTTTATTTTCTGGTTTTAAATAAAAACGGCTGGCTACCTGTACAGTTGCTTTTAGAAAAAACCGTTCAACAAGTGGTCTTCGATTTTCGATTAAATGTTTCAAGGCTCGTCGTACGTTGTTTTTTTGAGGTTTGTAGTAATTAATAACCAATATATGAAAAGTATGATTATATATCGATAGAAGAAAATGTATAGATGAAATATTTTTAAAATTTACTATAGTTGCATCTACTATTGTTTCTGATTGGACATAGTCGTATACAAGGGTCATAAGGATAAGTGACACGGCAGTCTTAATCTTTGGATCGATCCTCGAACGATACTTTGAGTCACTGATGTGCTGATGTGTATACTTGTTTTGGTTGGGTATGTGGTTTACTGCTCTTTTTATAGTAGAGTATCTTAGAGATTCACGAAATAAATCACTGCAGCTAGGTGTTGCCTATATTAGCTTTTTATACGTGCTAACTCGAGATTCATAATAAGAAAGTCATATAATTTTCTCGAAGATTATATCAATACATCGGTTACAAAAATATAAATAAAAATTCTCGAAAAGGAAATATCGATAAACTAAGCGGCATTAGCTATTGTGTCTATTATACTGAACGATTGGTATATTTCAGTACGTTAGAGACTATATTTGCTCATATTCAGCAAAATTAAATTTATTCATATAAAAAATTATTTTCAAAATAAAAATGAAGAAATTTTGAGCTGTGAAGAAATTATACAGATTTTTACAAGAGTGAGCAAATTTATCTTATTTTTCGCAAATGAAAATGGCTACATAAATAACAATAAGACATATTTCATATTAATTTTAATTGATTTTATTTGTATTACAATCCAGGCGTAGCAATGCCTCAATCAGAAAATTCTGATCACAATAAGAAATATAACGTGAATATAACTTCCACTACAAATTTTGGGTCAGAGTTTGTGTAACTTTTACTCATATGTATGAATACGAAATTTCAATTAACAAAGACTGGTCGTAATATATAGCTTTACATAAAATACGTTGAAAGTCAAAAAGTATTACTACTTACTTTCTACTCTTCCAAATACAGATAATACACTCAGCCAAAAATGTAATCAGCGATGTAAATACAATCATTATAACAATGATCATTATATCCAATACTGAAGTAGGACTTTTCTCTTTTTTCCACATCAGCTTCGTCATCGAACAATTTTATGAAAGATTTCTTATGTTTATTTGAATATTCGACCATTCTTGCTGAATCTATTCGCAAAATCATTTTCTTGAAATTTCTTGCAAATAAAAAAGATTGATTTGTTACATAAAAATATCTATCAGACAAGAATACCGGTTGATCTATTTTGAATGATTTTATATTATGGTATATTACTTCTGCATGTAGTCTATTCATTAAGCAAATACAATTTCTTTCACGTTTTTGTTTCTTAATGCAATATGTAAAATCCTTTAAAATTTGAATTTTTTCCTTTAGTTTAATGTGCATAGAATCATTCTTATATGAAAAGAGTTTTTTACCATAATGTTTACCGACGTATACATTAAATGGCGATTCAATTATTTCTTTGATGGTTCTAAAAGTTATTTCGTGACGTTCTAATTTAATGTTCAAAAATTGTGAATAAAAATCAATAGTGTATGCTATTGACAAAATCATAATACTCAAGATAATGAATCTATCGGATGTGTACTGCAAACTTTTTTTTATGGCAATGCCAAAAAGGTATTGTAAAATCTCAAACATGTTATAATTATTCCTAGTAATTATCAATATCTTTTTTATATAAATAGCAATTAGAGTAATCATTGGAATCAAAAATATGTATGCATAAATCATTTCAGGCACGCTTAAAACTGTTACTAACATGCGTGGTACAACGGCAATCAATTAAATATGGCGTGATGGAATATTTATATGCAAAACCTTGTCATTTAAAAGAGCTAATGATGTGGGAACAATAATAATATCAATTTTTCCATTTATTAATTTTTTAATGCATTCATCAAAAAACGTCCTAATAAACGATCCATTAGATATTTCAACAAATTCAACAGAAATGTTCATCTTTTTTATGATAGTTTTTAAGTATACTAGGTAGGATGCATCAAGATTTTCAATGCTATAATTATCTGATGTTTTTTTTATACTAATAACAGGTGGATTATCAAAAATAGGCAATTTCAATTTTATATCCCTCAACGTTCATCGTTTTCTCTGGGAAATTTCCACTCCTGCATGAAAAAATTTTTTTACGACATTATCTGCAGTGATGTTTTCCTGTGATAAAGTTAGTGGTTGCAAGTAATAAATGGTTGGAATAAAATACTGCTTCTTGTCACTATTTTTCACTACTTGCATCATAGAGAAGTCTATGATTCTTTTCGACCAAGAATCATTTAGTAACTTTATGAAAAAAGTGTCACGAATACGAGTCCCGCAAACCGTTAATAGTAAAGTTTCTACTCGTGCTAGTCTCGGGGATAACATGCTAATGTAATCTGTGTAAACTTTCAAACGATCAAAATAAAAATCCTCATTGTTATTGATTTCGAAATAAATGACTAAATGTGTTGCAATTATTTTGCGATATTCTAATCTTGGGGTTTTTACATATTGATCAAAATCACTTAACTGTAGATTATCAGGTGTTGACTTTTTCACTGCTGTTTACAAAAATAGCAACTTCCTGATGATAAATATTTCGTTGGTAATAATATATTAATTGTTTCAGTCATCTATATTTTGCTCCATTTGAGTAATAAATTTGATGCCCACAGATGATAAAGAGAATCACAAAAATTTGTATCGGCTTCATTGCTTTAAAAACCAAACTTCGGTGAACTAAAAAGCGCAAATGAATAATGATTTTTAACGATCTTTCTCTGTTATTCATTATCGTGAAAAATTTGTTCAACTAAAATAGCTCCTGATATTGGCTCAAGTAGATGAGAAGTGTAATATAATTATGCAGTCGTGTAGTTTTCGTGTCAAAGAGTCATAAAATGTGAAAAATTATTTAAAAAAAAAGAATGATTAGCCCACTGAAAAAACGGTGTAGTAAAAGTTATTAACTTTAATAATTAACGTAAAAAGGGTAAAATTGGCAAAAACAATTAAATCTTTTAAAATATTCCGTCTGCGCTGTCATGAAAATTACTATGTTATATAGTAAAATTTAATAAAAATCAAGTATGTCCCACCGATACTATATAACATAGTGATTGTTCCTGAACTAATAGTAAATTTCATTTAACCATTTCTCTGAGCGCCCTTGAAATATTAAAAAAAAATCGATGCACACGCTTTTGTAATATTGAAATGTCCTTTTTACGTTAGGTTATTAAAAAGAAAGTATTATGCATCTGATCTGTTATGCATAACATTGTGCAACATAATTCTACAATACAGACCAAAAAATTCAAAATTGAAATTCCTCCATTTCGCGAAATAATGGGCATTGGCCTATAACTTAACGCAGAAAAGCATACAAAGAACAAATGGCAGCGCGGATTAAAAAAGTACCGAAAACTCGCGGCGAGAATCCGAGACTGTGCGGCGCGAGAGAAAGGCCGCAACGAAGACGGCGGCGGCACGTGGAAGAAAGAGATAAAGAAGAGCGGAACGCGGAGAAAAAGGCGCCGACAGCGCGAGGCGAAGATCGCTGCGGATCGGCCTGTTATTTGGCTGTCAGTAATTCAGTAGCCCGGACCTCTTAAGGTCCTCTCTTGCTCACTGCTTTGCTGTATAAAAGCGCATCAGCGGCTCGATCGACGCGACTCTCTTTCTACGCTCCTTTCCCGCGCGCAAGAGGCCGTTCGGCCCGCAGTTTGCATACGCGCGCGCTATCGCGGCTATGCGGAACGCAAGCGATTTGTCAAGATCACGGCCGACAGATATTCGAGCGAAAGAATCGCCGGCTGAAAATTGAATCGCGGACCGCCGGCTTTGATAAAGTGTTGTCTCTTTTTTCCTCCGCGTCCACGGCGAGCACGTATGCATGGCGGTCGCCTTGTAATCGCGCGATTCTTCTTCCACGGATAAAAGCGCTTTTTACAACTTTATTACGCAAAAAGTCCCCGCCGGCGACTCTCGCATCCAGAGACGAAAAAGGCGAGCAGACGCGCTGGAATCCTAGGAGAAACAATAAAACATCGGGGCAGCAGCCGCGCGCGAATGTAGTTCCCGCGAGGAATTCGGAATCCCCCGGCCTATCGGCTGCTTGGCGATTTCATTCGAGTCAGGTGCAAATTCTTCAAACATTATCATCCACTTGTGCCTCTCCTCGCTGTTTCCCTGTTTCCCTCTGTTTCTCTCTCTCTCTCTCTCTCTCTCTCTCTCTCTCTCTCTCTCTCTCTCTTTCTCTCTCTCTCTCTCTCTGGTCCGTGTTCGATCGCGTGTAAATGTGGGTGGGTGGAGAAGTCGACGGCGCCACCGAGGCGGCCGTCCTGTAGCTCTCTCGTCGGCGCGTTGCAGCGAGATAGAGAGAGAGAGAGAGAGAGAGAGAGAGAGAGAGAGAGAGAGAGAGAGAGAAGGATCGGACGGAGAGAGATCATGAACTCACGTGGCGCGCGCAGCGAGCCTACGTATTATATACACACCGCGAATAAAATTATCTAATGCATACGCAATCTCGCGCTCGGCTCTTTATTGCTCTCTCGCGTGATCGTTGGACAACTGAAAACGTTACAATCGACGCGATATTGTTTTGTGTATTATATCTCTTATTTGTAAAATTACCGAATCCATTTTCGGAGCGAGTCGAGGCCGAGATAATCTTCAAAGGTCGTGTACGAGTATTAATTTCGGATCGCCTGTATGATAGGCGGTATTATCAGCCTTAAAGAGCCGATGGGAGATTGATATAGTACAACGATTTGGCAGTACATGTATTTTAAAGCGTGAACACGGAACCTTAATTTTCAGGCATTACTCAAGCGACTCATCGGCCGGGCGGCACCTTTGCGCCAGCGCTAATGAATAATACCGACGAGCCCCCGACTCATTTTGCGCCTGATGTTCATTTTCACGCGGCGATTTTATTTTTATTCTTATCCCTTACGAGCCAGAGCCGAGCTCCCTCGTTTCTCACTCGGTCGACGTATAAATTAAGACAATCTCTCTCGCATCTCGACTAATCGCTCGCCGAACACTCCAAATTTCGGGAACACCGATTGTCAAGCGCGATTACTTTGCGAGAGAGAGAGAGAGAGAGAGAGAGAGAGAGAGAGAGAGAGAGAGAGAGAGAGAGAGCAAACAGAAGAGGCGAGTTTATTGCGGCAATCATCGGGCGGACGGCGAACAAGGTTATTCCGTTAGCGAAAAAAAGGCCGTATACGCGACACTCGGACATTCTCGTCAGCGTTCGATGACTCTCTGCGCGGACCAGTTTCCCGCTCGTTCCCCAGAGCGTTTGTCACCCGGCTACTTTAGGAGGCACGTCGTCGTCACTTAGCCTTAAACGCCCCAATCTCGCCGGGCCTTGTTTATGCGCGCGGCGCAGAAAGAGAATCGGGGTGCGATCCCGCGTACATCTTTCTCTCTCTTTCTCTCTTCTCTCGTTCGGCCTCCGTGAAATAAATCATGTAACCCAATTCAATAAAGCACCGGCTCGCAGGTACACACATACACACAGGAAATGTCGAATGTTTCAATAACTCAACGACTGCTGCTGCTTCTTTTTTTCCGCGCTCGCACTCTCGTTGCTTCCAGATTCGCTCTCGCCGCGCGGTATGTATTTATGAAACTCGCCTCTGACAAATGTCACTTCGTCGAAGTTTTCGTTGGAATCGAGAGAATATCCGGCGATAAAGTCGGAGCCAAGTGTCCTAATGATTTAGCGGCGGGCGGTATACGGCCTATACGCGGAGCCGGACTTGTTCCAATCTAATTCCGAACTGTCCATAAACTCGCGAGCCGTCGTCCCTCTTTCTCTCTTTGCTCGCGAATACGGATACACGCGCGGACGCGGAACCAGTTTACGGGCGCGTGCGGCGCTGCTGCCTACGTATATAATATGATATACCTTTATCCGCGCGTATATAATAAAGCTCGAGACCGTGTGTCGGTGTGTACGCGTGGTTTAGTGCGCACCGCGAGGCTACTGTCAGATTTGTAGAACAATATTATCGAGCAAGCAGCGGGTGCCTGCCCCGCGCGATTCCACCTTCTTTATTTCATCGCGCGGCATTAGACTCTCTCTTCTTCTTCGTATATCTGCGTGGACGGCGACAAGCTGCACTCGCCGATCGTCTGTGTACGTCGAGAGAGAGAAAGCGATGTATATGTATACTCGGAAGATGGCAGCAGCGGGAAGCTCTCCGCTGCTGGTCAGAGCGCCGCGTCTTTATGTTAGTCCTCTTACAAGACAGGTCTTATCGACGATTTGCGATTGTTTCCTTTTGGAATAACGCGGACGGCTCCCCTCTCTTATCAAGCTTCTTTCTCCTCTGCGTCGCCGCGTTCGGGGAGAAATTATTCGCGAAAAAATACAATGCACACTCTCGATCCCTTGTCGGGATATCGCCGTCGCGCGGCGTTTCGTTTTTATGCCCCATTGAAATAATTTTCGTCCGTCTTAAATTTTGACCCTCGTCGCGTCGATCGTCAAATTGTTTGGCGCGATTTTTTTTTTCAACTGAGATAAACCGTTATACGTCGCAATGTGGGGTAAAATACCTGCGCTAAATTTATACCGTGTAGACTACGAGAGATCTCTTTCGAAATTTTGTTTCTCATGCCAGTTTCCATATGCAAAATCTAACCGGCGCCAGACAGAGATTGCTCGAGTTAATAAATCGACGGCACACAACAATCGATGGCCGTTGTTTAAGCTGATTAACACATTGTACTCGCGCTTTGTTTGCCCAACATCGGCAGCAGTCGCTCCCTCGCGTTGAAGCCCTCTCGACGCGCGGCTAAAGTATACTCACGCCGCGAGAACCATCGATCCGCAGTCTGCTTTTCTTACGTATATGGAGAAATTAGTTGCCCGATTAATTTGTCGTGCGACGAGGCTCGGCTGCGGTATTGTTTTATAATCGTCAATTGACTTGTCGAAAAATACGCGATTTATCGTGTATACAAGTTTTTGCGCGCGCTCGCGAGGAAGGGAAAATTGCCTCTCCGATAAGACGTGTTTTATAGCTTTCAATTATTTCACAAGAAACTCTCCTTCGCCGCGCCGGCGAAGTTAATAAACTTGTCGCGCGTGTGAGCGACTCGATGAGTTATGTAAGAGATACGAAATAAACGCTAAAAAGTTTGCACGCCAACTGGAAGCTCTCTCGCAGCTAAAAAGTAAAGCGTCATGAATAGCCGCGCGCAGAAATAAGAGTCGAGAGAGAGAGAGAGAGAGAGAGCAAGCGCGCGAGTTTGCGAGATTCGGCCCATCGAATAAATCTATAATTGGTCCGCATCTCTCGTTTCCCTCAAAGGCAGCAAACTCCCGGTCGCGATCCTCGACTGGATAGCCGGTTGCGCACGTGAGAACCGCCTTCCTGTCCTCGCCGATGCTACCGCTGTTGCATAGGCTGCTGTTCTCTGCCGCGTGCGCGCGCGCGCAGTAAATTGGTTCCGTACGCGAGATTCGATGCACCTGGTTGCGCCGATAAACGGCCGCGGGATGAGATGCGCTAAAATTAAATTCGAGAGGCCGCGCGCTCGAGTGTATTTTCTGGGAAAACTTCGGCTTATTAGTCGCGGGTCGTAAATCGCGATTTTGACGCGAGCGAAAAATCGTCGTGGCGAAATAGTGAGGTGCAATAATAACGTGTGCGCCGTGAGCGTGAGGTAGCTGCCGCGAGACTCGCGCAAGTAGCCGGGGACCAGATCACGATCGGCGCCAATAAATAAACAGGGGAGAGGCGGGCAATTAAGAAAGACATCAGCCGACTAATGAGGTTACGCCACTGCGACGGCTATCCCTTCCCGTATATGATACTTATATACGTATAGCGGGCGGAGATACGAGTCGAAAATTTCCGGAAGACTCCACCGCGCTGCCTACACAACGTTTATGCTAAACGCGTCCGTTTGTACGATTCGCTTCGCGCGGTTTATCATTCGGAGCGGGAGGAAAAATCGAATATATATTAGTAAATGAAAAAGCCGGCGAGCGAGTCGCGACAAGAGGCAATTTATGCCCGCGATACCATTCTAGAATTTTATCGAGCTCTCTCGTCGCCGCGAGAGCATAAATTACACGATCGACTGAATGTATAATACGCTTACACAGGCTCATTTGATCGGTCAATCATTATGCACGCAGGTTAGCGTCGCGAATCGTCGCCGGTGCGCGTCGCGTCCAGCTAATAAATTTCCGAAGCGCAATTTCTCGCGGAAACGCACGAGACACAATGCCGTCATAAATCAAGCTCGCCCAGGATATATCCCCCCGCGCTCGCCCTCGAGTCGATGCACTCGGATAAGTCGCGCGAGCGGGCGCGTTATACACGCTAATTATCCCCCCCGTGTGATCCGCCGAGGAAGGAAGTCGTTGGTATATCTAGAATACACACGTGAGGAAGAGGCGTGTGTCCCGAAGGAGTGGCGCTTCGATCCGATCGAGAAAGGGAGGCCGACGAAAGACTCGTAGGTATATCGCGTGATTTTTCTTTCTCTGGACACTGGAGAATCGGCATATTTCAGCTGGAACGAGAGAAGGAGATCGGCGAAACGGTAACGGAAAATGAGCGAGGCACATGGCCGAGGGAACGAGGCGAAAGAGTCGCCCCGAGCCTCTGGCTGCAGTCGATGGAAACTATTTCCGGGTAGAATGATCCGCTCGCGCGCGCACGATGCACACGATGCCCCAAAGCCAGTTGACCTCGACTGCGCCGCCGTCGCCCCTTTCTCTCCCCAGAGCAGCAGCGGCAGCACCTCGGCTTTTTCCTTCTCTCGTTACCGACGCTGAAACTTCTCTCTCTCTCTCTCTCTCTCTCTCTCTCTCTCTCTCTCTCTCTCTCTCTCTCTCTCTCGCGAGAATGCGACGAGTCAGCACAAGCGCGGGGGTGCCGTGTATACTGTATATAGTATATAAGAAAGGGTGGAGGCACGAGAGAGCAGGATGGAGGACTCATCTAGATCTATCTCGGCGCCTTGTCTTTGGCCGGAGAAAAATATCCACGGCCAGAGGCCTTGGTTTCCGGGTCACGCGTCTCTCGCGCGCATATACGAGACGGGACAGTCGCTCGCTGGTTAGGTGCCACGCCGGATCAGGTGTCATTACAGTCCGCGGAGAGCGACACCGTTGTTAGCCGCCGCCGCTGCTGCTGTTCGCCGTTAGAATAACGCAGATATTTTCCGGGGGTGCGATCCCACGAGTATTTATGAGCGGGAGAGACACGCTCTGGAAATGCAATATTCCTCGTTTCTTCCCATGAATAAATTCGTCGCATCGTCGTCGCGTAGAGCTCGTGAATTAAAAAGAGAGGCGAAACTACAACAACGTCCGACGTTTTTACAAGCAATTTGTTCGAGCGAAGCGAGCGGCCCGTTCTCAGCGCGGTGAATTATCGTCGCATAGTTCAAAACGAAGCCGATATCGTTTCGCAATCACGTGCGTAACTTAAATAGGCCAGTGCAGCGCAGTGTGTATAGCTGTATACAGCTCGAATCGGCGTAAACCGGTGAAACGGGAGATAAGACGCCGCGCGCGACTTCCGTCTTACGAAAAAGCGAAAATATTTATTATCGACGCGCGGATCCAGGTCGTATTCGAGCTCACCGAATAATCCACTTGCGGCGACGCGCGTGCATACACGTACATAAAAACCGCAGGACGTGTCACTCTCTACTCTCCACTCGCTCTGTTTTATCATTGTGTCTCTGCTCTGCAGCTGCGGGAGAGAGAGAGAGAGAGGGCCGTTAGGATTTTACGAGGAGAGTCGGGGAGGAGGGCAGAGCGCAGAAACGAGAGAGCCGATAAATCAAATAACTGGCGGGTAATTGGTCGATCGAGCTCGCTCGCGCGAATATAAACATGACTCGTTAAACAATGTCAGTGTGCTGCTCTCTCTCTCTCTCCCTCTCTCTCTCTCGCGCGCGGGGAAAAAACGCCTCGGTCTGCCTGGGAAATTTTTCACCTTTAATTCATTGCGCCGCGACGCTTTTTTACGCCGGCCCTTAAATAACCCCGCAGCAGCAGCACGAGAATTTAGAGCTTCCGTGATTTTCGGCATGAAAATTAGTATCCCGAACCGGGCGAATAAATCCCTCTCGGGCGTGGGTGAAGGTGTGCGTCCGCAACGGCGGCTTAGGAGCAGGTTACGTTTTTTGCTTGCACGGCGTGCGCGCGAGCACAAAGCCGGTTCGCGATCCTCCCCTGTCACTCCGATTGACTGATTAACGTCATTAGAGGAGATACGAGCGGCCGTGTCAGTCGCCGCTGCCGCTTCGCGGAATCGGCATCTCGCTAATGAACTACCGTTACGAACTGCGCGTCTCTCTCTCTCTCTCTTTCTCTCTCTCTCTCTCTCTCTCTCTCTCTCTCTCTCTCTCTCTCTCTCTCTCTCGCTCACTCGCCGAGGGGAAACGAGAATCAGCTCCTTAAAATGTTAATGGGGATCGCGAAGAGAGGGCCGCGGCCGATGGCTTGTATCTGTAATTCGGTAGCTTTTTCCATAAATCTAATAACGTGCGTGAGGCGCATTGCACACACGTATACACTCGCCGGTTCGCTTTATATTTACGTCGTGAGTCGCCAAGCGCTTGTACGAGTTTTCAGCGCCGAGCTTGTCGGACAAAATTATTATCGCTCGCTCGACACTTTTCAGGCGACGCGCTGCGCCGAGGATGCGCACGCGCGCGAGCGCTCTGATTTATCGCGAGGCTTTTTATCCGATGGGATTGAGTCCTTGTCGCGATTTTGTTGACTCTCTCGCGCGAGCGGCGGACTATCGGTTTACACTCGGAACTGTATATCTGCTGCGCGAGATGGAGCGAAGAAGTCGCCTCTTTTTTCTCGTTCGGAGAATCTAGCGACGGATAGTCTCGTTGAGAGCATCAATGTATGAGTTTCTGTGTAACGAATTTTATAACCCGTAGTTGAAAAGGGAGCACGTTTTGATAGGCGGATCGTCGTAAAAATATCAAAACACAGAACTGAACGAAACTTGTATACTTTGTATTTCTGATGCACTATTGGCCATTGACCCACGAACGCGTTAAACACTTTTTTAATGCCCTCGGAAGAAAACAAGATTTATCTTTCCTCGCACTGGGAACGGGGCAAACGAGAGGACGTTTCAATCGGAGCTGCATGTGTGTGGTGGGTTCACACGCGAACCTATGGGTAAACGCGCTCAGGCCCTGGAAAAGAGACGACAATGATGAAAAAAAAAACAGTGAAGCAAAGGAAATTCGGAAAATTCAATCCAGTAACTTCGGTTCGCGTGACGCTCATTCATCGCGGGCTCGTAAAAGGTCACTTTATAAGTCCCACCCACTTTATAAAGCAGCTTTGTGCCCGGGGAGATTTAGCCGGTGCGCTCGGATGCGCAGACACGAAAACAAGACGGATCTCGAGAATCGGTCACACACGAGGATCATCGCGCCATTGTCAGCCACTTCTCCTTCGCCTTCTCTCGATTCTCTCTCCTCTCGTTTCTTTCACTCCCACTACACGGGCTTTTTTTAAACGGGGTACTACCTGTCTCGGGCGCTTTATCGCCCGGAGACGACTTCATTCATGGCTATCGCACTGGATCTCTCTTTCTCGCTCTCGTGCGTGCGACGATTCCTTCGAGGGTGTATAATGTGTAACTCCTCATATTGTCAGCGGCACCTTTTTCCTTACATACGTCCAATCAGATTTTTCATTCATTCAACGACGATTTCGAGGACATTTGACGCGCTCTTTTTACTCTCATGCGGCTCCTCGTTGCCTCGAATAATTTTTGAATTCATCTAGTGCTCGTTTCGATCACACGTACCATTGAGCGGCCTTTTAAATGAAATTCGAGCGATAACAATATTTTCTCGCACCAAATGTAAACAGCGCATGCCGATGCAAATGCGAAGAAAATACTTTACTTTACTTTTTCACCCGAGGCACCGTTCCATTCTTCTTCGTCAGCAATAGCAGGAATATGAAAATAAATTTTCCGCCCCAAAAAAAGACGTTCTGTCAGTCTGGTATGCGCGATCAATGGTGAAAAAATGTCAGCTCGGAAAAGAGAGAGAGAGAGAGAGAGACGGCCCGCGGTGAAAAGAAAGCGTTTAGGCAACGTTGTCGCACTCAAGGAACTCCATAAGGTAATCCGACTTGAGAGAGTGTAGCGGTCCTGTCTCACGGAGTATATACACAGCCTAGGCATCAGGCCCGCAGGCGTAAGAAGCAAATAATGGTCTTATTCGGCCGATGAGCAACGAAGGCCCGGCAAGGCTCCTCCGCCAGCGACAACCGACCTTTATAATGGCATTGTCCTCATTACAATACGTACTTGAGAGAAGCTGCATTCCAGCCTTCTGTAATCTCCGAGAGTATTCTTTCGCCTGTACGTAAATACGGCGTTGGTTGCATTTATTAAACTCGGGCGCATAGATTTTCCGTGATTGCGGCGTCGACGATCTGTTATTCGAAGCCCTCGCGACAGCTCGCACTGTAAATATTCCTCGAGAGCAAGGTGCTGCGTATTCGAATTTTGATCTTGATTCGTCACTGCGCGCACGAGGAACACAATGAATTCTCGAATGTCGATGAAAAAAGCTTGCAGTATTATTATACAGACGATCTTCGCCTAATTTCCGCGGCAAAAAAGCATCGTCATACAAATAATGACTCTAATTATCCTCCAGGGCTGCCTCTTGGCTTTTTGCGCTGGAGTCAGTCTGGAGAGGGATACGCTATAAATCAAGCCGAATTCCCGACATTCCGCAGTGCGCAGAATACACTGGTACACTTGTTCCCCGGCCGAGAAGCTTTCGCTCTCCTCCTCTCTCTCGCTCTTTCTTTCATTCGGTTCATTCATGCGCCTCGGCGACAATGACTGCACCTTACGTTTTCTATGGCTCGTCTCCGAAAATTTTTCCCATTCACGAAACGGCGCGTACGGGCAGTGCGTGGCCCTGTGAAACTGGCGAAAGAAGAAAGGAAGTCCCCGATACCTGAATGGGCCGGTGTCGTCATGGTGTATCGGTAATCTTCCTCGAACCTGCATCGGCCCGTATACGCTGCACGTATTCGCATCTTTGTTTCTGTGAACTTATTGATTTTATCTCGGGAGTTTTCATTCAGGAAAACAGTTTTTTCTCCCCGTCGGCACACATCCTCTTCATTCTTCGCGGCCGTCCCTTAACCCGTATTATTATTTTTTTCCCTTCGGTAAATTTTTGAAAATAACAGCTCCTAATGCACCCATTTCCCTGTTATTCTAAACGCTAATGGAATGTTATTGTGATTCGATTTACGTCACGGGGGAAAGTATTATCGATCAGATACCTTGCGATTTTCGAAGAATCAGCTCACTCAGTGGGAAATCGTGTGTCTCCGTTAACTTTATTAGGTCAAAGTCTTGTAAGGCAATACGTGCCTCACGGAAGCGAAGCCCGAAAAAATGCCCAAAAAAGTGCATTGGACGTGGCGCTCTCACGAGCACAAAAATCTCCGTACAATCCCAAGGAGCATCAGATTGCGAAATTCCGAGGGCATCATCTGCAGCGGAGAATAAGGGCGCAAAATGTTTCCGCGTCCGTGCATAAAAAATTGTCGGCCGCGTCACGTCTAAGAATGAGAATTCCCTCGATCTTTCCACTTGTCCCTTGTAGTTGCGTATAAGCGCGGCGAAACTTCAGAGGCCGGAGCCGCTTGTCTATCACGAGTGGCTGGCGCGCGCGCGCACGAGTTCGCCTCTCTTTTACGCGGATTCGAGCCTTTTGTCGCCGACGCTGGTGGTGACACATCGCGCGGCCACCGCGACACCTATATACCGAGCGCCGACGGCTCAAAGGAACCGCGCCGGGCATCAGAGCACACACAGATACACACACCTGATTTTTCGGGCCTCTTTATGCCTTGCGGAATTTCAAATTGCGCGCGCCCGCTCTCTCAAAGTGCCGCGTTTTAGAAAACAGAATATTGTGAATGTGTGCTCTCCTTTTTTTCACGGCTCTCCTCTTCATCGCTTTGTTGCAGCCGAGGGAGATTTGTGCGTCTCGTTTTTCGTTTATGAGGTACCTGTTGCACCGTTGGCCCTGAAAAGAGTCAGCATTCAGAGATGGATATATTATTTTCGTATCATATTGTGTGCTCACTGAGAAAGTTTTGCGGTAAAAATTACCTCAAATGCATCGTAATTTTACGACACAAACATAAAATGAATTTTACCGTGTTGATATGAAGATAAAATATACCATGTACTGCATTATCGTTTTTTGATTATAATTTTAATCATACATAATTTTAGCCGTAAAAATGACACGAAAAGAAAATTTAGAGATAGTTTCTCTGCTTTTCGTATAACCATTTGTATAAAATATTTAACAAAAATTGTATTTAGTCACTATTTTGTATAGTGCTCCGAGCATGGCCATATACATTTTTTTGTATACGCTTTATCATTTCTCCTTACATTTTTAGGAAAAATTCATGCATAACTCAATGATGTGGCCATGTCTACCTCTTATTAATATGAAATAGTTTGGTTAAAATTTGATAAAAATGCACGATATTCTGAGTTCATAATTTTAATTCAATTTCCACAACTCGAAGTATCCCTGATTGTTAAATTTACCCTACCGAACAGCAACAAAAATTGTCCATGAATATTAAGATTATGTGTACTATCCGATTCTCTCAATCCACGCATGAAAGAAATTATTTTCATTTAGTTGGTCTAACTGACTGAGAATCAAACTTCTCGAGTTACCTGTGAGAAAATCAAATCGACGTGAGAAAGGTCAGAAAAATTAGAGAAGAAATTTGCTCAAAAAACGAGTGAAAGCAGGAAGAACGATGAATGAGAAAAAGAAGAAAACTCCGTGCGCACACACACACACGGTGTCCCCGGAGGCTTTCCCATTGTCGCGGCATAAAGGACCTCGCTATGAAATTCACTCTTTTGCCCCCAATCCTTTCGCTTCGTTACCTCCACCCCCGCATTGAACCCGATGTGATGAGTCTCTCTCTCTCTCTCTCTCTCTCTCTCTCTCTCTCTCTCTCTCTCTCTCTCTCATGGAGTGTCATCGACGCCACTCGGTCTGCCGCGTGCGAGTACAGCCCGGGAGAGGATGTCGTGTCCTTGAGATTCTTTGTGCGGCCCGCAGGACCACAATATAATAGCGGTAACGCGGTGCTGCTGCTGCCGCTGCTGCTGCGCAGAGAGACCCGGTCCCTCAGTCCTTTCCCACTGAGGAGAGAGACGGAGCGAGTCTCTCTCTCTCCGGCCAGCGTATAGCGCCGAAACCTGGAAACCCATTCTATTATTAGTGCTGCGGCCGCGTTTTTTCGGACCTTTTTCCCTCAAAATACGTAGAAGCCCTTTGCCGGTATGGGAAAAGCCCAAATACGCCGCGGCCACGGAAAAGCCTGGAAACGCACTTCCCACTCGAGAGCTACTTGCTGCTGCCGCCACCGCTGATTCCACCTATACCTTTCTTTGACACTTGTGAGAGAAGCTTCTTACGTGGCTGCGTCGTTTTGTGCAGCCGCAATCTTTCGCAATCCTTTCAAACATCTCTCGAGCCCGGAGAGATTCCCTTTCTCACACGATCACCTTGTATCTACCTGTCGCTACGAGGCTCTCTCTTTCTTTCTCTCCTCTACGTACGTATACACTTTTTTCATTTCCTGAGAATTGAGAGAGTTTTTCGTAATCTCGCGGCCGCTGGTGGAATTGTCTGCGCGAGTACCTATACGTGTGTATATACCGAAAATCTCGGGGGAATCAATGCTCATAATCGCATCATCTTCTCACGTTCGTCCTGCCGAGCGAGGAGTGTTTTGATAGAAAAACATCAGCCTCGGGCGCTTATCGACGAACATCATGGGAAAACGCTGCGAGAGAGTAAAAAAAAGCAGCCGCGTGAGCAGCTCGTAATTTTTTAGTCACCGCGCGGCTTGTTTGCGCCGTATAAAATTGAGCCTCGTAAATTGACAAGAAGAGATTTCTATTTCACTCGTAATTCCACCGACAAGCCCATTGTCTGCGGAGCGAAGCGCTGCACTTTCAATCTCGAATTAGCCATCCGCCGTCATCTATCAAGCTCACTTAGCCGTTGCGGAGAACTCTGCCAGGGGCTGCAATAATTTTCGGAAGACTCGCTCGAATCGTTGTCTAACTCGCGGCGAGGCGTACGGCAAAGGAAGAGGATCCCGGCCAGGGAAGAAAGAGAGCACACAGTAGAGAGAAAAAGTCCCCGGACCGAGACTTGACCGGCGGCTCGCGCGCGCGCGATTAGAGTTAACGGTCTTTATGCCGCTGCAACAACGGTGTCTCGAGATCCTTTGATGCTTTGCCTGTTGCTGCTGCTGCCGTGGCCGGCGGCGCTTTTGACGAGGGCCGGCTTTTGATTTAACGCGGCTGTGCAAAAATTTTAAAAAGTCACCGAGAGAGCTTAGGCCGTCGCTCTATAAGTTATACACGTGCGCGCGCGCGACCATAGTCACGGAGGATCTTTCGGGGACAGGTATTATGCCGCGTTGCACTTGTGCACAGTGCGCGCAGAGTGTCTCGAGTGGCCCCGACTGTTTCTCTTTCTCGGAGAAACAAAGAGGCTCGAGTGGAGAGGCGAGAGCGACTCGCTTTGTGCAGCCGCGAGGAGAGTAGAGAGAACGATTTTGCGACAGGTGGGTGTGGTCGGACGCGTACGTACCTGGCCACTTGAAACCGTGTAATTTTCGAGGGGACAATTGAGCGAGGTGAAAAATGTCTTGGATTCGTTCTGTGATTCCCTGGACGTCGAACACCGGTTTCTCGGTTTCGTCTTCAATATTGCGACGCTTTTAAATGAATTGGCGACTCACCCCGCAGAGTTCTCTTTCTATATTTTTCGTAATGCCGTTGTACCCAGCTGAAAAAATGCGCTTCGACCTTTTTTTCGCCAATGCTATTGAATTTGTAAGAAAAATATTGTTTTTGAAATGAAAAAATTCCAGTTTTTCAACGACAAGTAACAGCACAGCCATAGCGACGGTTGCAGCTTATCCAAAAGATCACTACACGGAAAAACAACGTCCCAAGTGCGCTCGCATCCATCAATGGATACCAGAAGCAAAGTGCACCAGTCCGGGGGAAAAAGAACATCCGCCCACGCTATCATCGAGAAACGGCAAGGCAAGCTCGCACCGGCGCGGCGGCGGCGGCAGGTCCTCAAACGCGCCGACCTTCGAGAGGGATGTTAAGTTTTCTCCACTATTCTCCTCTTTCTCTCTCCCATCGGCTGGACCATATGGTGTGTCGGAGGGCGCGTGGCACAAAGAAACTCGGCTCATTCCATTTCTCCCACTTTTTTTTTAATTACACCATGTGGCGTCTCGTGCGTAACTGACGAGTGATGTATACGCGCGGCTCATTTGTAGCCGCAACTGTCGAGCGTGTACGGGATCCCCCCGGCCGACACACATCCCCTGCGCGCATTTAGACACACCGGCTGCGTGTTTTTGTTTGATTTATATCTCGCTTTCTCTGTTTGCGCTCTCGCGACGATGCCTAATCGAGATACGCGCGATGCAGGTGAGGCTGCTGCTGCTGCTGCTCGACGACGATGATGGGGCTCGCTCGAAATGACACTGCACGATTCCGTACGTCGAGTATTGAATTAAGTTTGCTAAATTGGATTCGTCGTATTCGTACTGTCACGTGAAATATAGCCGTGCATTACGAGATCGGCGCGTTACTCGCCGTCGTGTCCCGGTGTCGCGATTGTCGATGACGCGCGAAGATACGCCTTCGATACGACTGACTCGCTCGTCCCATTGAATGAGGCCAGAAACGGCGCGCATGTAAATAACACCGTTCATTAGTTGCCCTCTGTTTCCCCCAAATCGCCATCACGGTGATAATTCATCAGCCGAACGGCCGGTACCCGCATATGGCGTGTGCTGGGGATCGGGCGCCAGTGTGGGCCCCCTCACCTCTCCGGCCGATAATAAATCGATCCCTCCGGCACGCGCGATAACCGAACGGTCGCCGCTGCCGCGCAGAGGAGCAAAATGTGAACCGCACCCCCGCCACGTGCAGCGACCATTATACGCTGCATCTCGGCCGACCACCTTGCCTCGGACGAGCATCAAGGATGATGATGAATCTTGCGCGCCTGGTCACTGGCCTCCTCGCGCTCCACCTGTCGTGGCTGCGGGGGATGAGCCGGGCTGTCCTCGGGGAGCGTGTTTCGGAAACGCTTCGGCCTAATGGCCATTTAACGTCGGCTCCCTTGGTCCGCTCGGCGGAACAACGTCTCTATTTTTTCTTCCTCTCCCGTTCGCTCGAGACCTTTCCTCTCGATAAACCGGCCACGTGCCGCGTATTAGAGTGCAAGTGTGCGGGGGAGAGGAACACGCGTTGCTCAACAAACACACGACTGCAGCGGAGCCGACGAGAGAGCGCATATATTTTCCCTTTTATCTGATTCAGACTTTCACTTTGACAGCTCTGTCGCGCTAATTCCCCCCGGAGAGTAGCAGCAGCCGAACGGCACTTTTCCCTCCGACGCTGCGCCGCGGCGGCCCGGGATCAGATAAGCCGCGAAATTGGCACCTGACTTTAAAAAGCTAACGGGATTCAATCTGGCGATGTCGATAAGTCGAGCGAGGGCTGCTGTTGCTGCTGCTGCCGTGAAAATCCTACTCTACTTCACGTGCTTTTACGGCTCTCGAAAAATTGGGTGTCAACAGCGCGCCGCAGTAAATCTGCGCCGACGCGATTTGGAGATTACATCCGTGCGGCTGTCTTTTCACCCGCGGAGCAAATAATGATTATAATTGGGAAGTTGATACTCGACCGAACGACATTCCAGGGTATTATACAAATCTATCGCCGATCCGGAAGAAAAGGAACTGTACATAAGACTTACAGCTCCGTTACGTAAGACACAATGGAAAATTAGAAGCAGGTTGTTACGCGAACGAGGAGGCAAAAATGCCGAGGAAATTTAGGGCCTCGCATTAAGGAAACGCTGCTTAATGCCGGACCACACCTCGGCTCTTCCTCTTCATTTTCGTGTACAAGCGCGTAGTACACAGCGCCGGTAGGGATCCCGGATCGTAATGGACGCGTGGGATTGCATGAACGATGAATTTCGTACGGCGAACATTTCCTGCAGCGAGAGTTTATAAGACCGCACACGCAGAATCGCTTGTCGCGCGCGCTTTGAAAACCGAGCGTTGTGTCTGTGTGAAACGGCAGTGGAAAGTGGTACAGCGAGTAGTGTACGATACGACAATGCCGCTGTGAGATGGCTTCATTTTTGAGAGAGTTAATTATCGATTCTCCGGAGAAAAACATCTTTAGTACGAGCTCCTCACAAAGCGCGCAACCCCTTTGCTCGAGGCTACACGGCTTATTACTCCCACGCACGCCAGAGCCGAGTTAAATAATGAAAAGGGAGGTGGATCTCTAATGTTTTGGCGGAGCGGCGTTTTTCATACAGCACAACGAGAGAGAGAGAGAGAGAGAGAGAGAGAGAGAGAGAGAGAGAGAGAGAGAGAGAGAACCGCGTGCGCACAGAGGGAAGAGAGTTAATCTTTGCCCCGCGCGCGTGCGGAACAACGACACAATGGCGCAGGTTGACGCGGCCGCGCGCACTCGAGAGAGCTGAATGCGAATTAATGACCTGCATTCATGAAAATCGCCCATTGAGCTCCCGTCCCGTGTTTTGTAGATCCTCCCGGCCGACCGACCAACGACCCTCTATCGCGTAGTCTTGTCTATTTTGCCTCGTGATTAAGCGTCTCTCGGGGTGTGGGTGCGCGCGGTGTTATTCATTCAGACAATTTCACGTCGTCCTTATACCGAGAAGGAGCTCTATTTTGACCGACTCCCGAGGAGGATTTTTATTATTGAGTCGCGCTGAATGATGCTGTGACGCAAGATAGATTGATGAAATTCTCCTAGGCTTTGTGCAGAGGTATAAAGCTCGTGTTTTCGATGAATCCATCAAAATAGAATCGATCAACTTCCGTTCAACAAAACGGCCCCCGGATTAATCGTTTAGCCATCTCTCGCGTAGACGTTTTTTACCCGTATTCATGGATCTCGTCATTCGTTCTCCCGTATAATATGCAGCAGGTGAAAAAATAGCCTACTGAAACCTACGGGTTATAAATGAGTCACTCGTAGAGTCCATTTCCATACACAAGAAACACATTCCGCGGACGTTAAAAAAAGGGAGTGAGAGCCCATTTCAGCAATCTCGGCAAAGCGCAGGATAATTTTCAACAAAGTCCTCTCATTAGCATACTCTCTCGGTACAGCAGCTCCGGCAGAAGCGGCCGGTAATTATCATCTACCCGTGCATATGGCTTCCCGATCAATTAGCAATTTAATAGGCCAATTAAAATTAAACGTGTCCATAAAATCGAGACAATATGTTTCCCGACGCCAGCTCGCTTTCGCTCGCGATTAGTATCCCGCCGCCGTAAACAATGCCGCCTGCAGACGTAGAAACGAGAGACTCGCGAGTACAACTGCCGCGAACTCGTCGTTTCCGTGCGCGGCATTAGAGTGAGGTGCCGCCGCCGCCGTGGTAGCCGCGCGTTTCGTTTCGTTAATTAACATTAAAGCTCGCGCTCACTCCGGGGGAGACTTCCTCTCATGTTAATTGCGGAGTCGCCGTCGCCGCGGCAGGTTGTCGGGGTAGGCGTGTCTCCCGCGTGACGTCGCTCTCAGATTCTCCTTTTGCTCTGCTTCTTCTTCTTTTTCATTCTGTCCGCGCCGTCTCCGGAGTCTATCATTTCGAGCCGAGGACAATGCTCAATGAATTTATGAATTTTGATGAATCGCACTCGTTTGTTCTGGAGGATTGCTAATGATCGTCAATTTTTTCGCTATAGGCGCGACGCTCGAATAATAAGTCGTTGTTTATATGAATGGACTGGCCGTGTTGCAGACTATAAAGTACTCCGAGTGGTAGCATTATCTCTGTGTAATTTCGCATATTCATTAGCGTTTCGTGTATCGAACCCAGAGGATAAAACGCTAATAAAGGAAATTGTACCTGTTTGGAATTAATTGCAGGTGCGCGCGTAAATTTCAACCCCGTATTACGCTATTATACATTTGTCCGAGCAATCAACGTGACTAATAAACGGCCTCGAACCAGTAGATCCAAAATACGCAGACCAGTTGGCGAAATCGAAGCTAAGACAATATATTGCGCAATTAAAATGGTAAAAGTGAAATCCGAGCACGCATCCAGTTAAATCGCCGCCGAGCGCGAGGAACCGATGCGCCAGTCGCAAACAAACTGGTTTCCTGGCGTGTGAATAAAAACAGTCGTCCTAAAAATAGCCGTCCGTTAATACAAGCACACATACGTACTTTAGCGCTATATACTGTACGGGATCGACGGTGCAGCAGCAGCAGCAGCGACAAGGTGCTTTGTTCGCGAGGTCAATGTGTCTCGATCGCGAAAAATCGTCGCTCGGTTCCTCTGCAGCAGCAGCAGCAGCAGCAGCAGCAGCAGCAGTAGCGGCGAAGAGTTGATCGGCTATCTGGCGCTAATTAACACGAGCCGGTAATGAAGCCCACGTATGAAGCAGCGCAGCGGCAGCGCACACGCACCTTTGCTTTTCGTTTTTTGCGCCGCGGCTACCGGGACCGCGCTGCTGGACACACTGCTCTCGGGGCGCCTGCGGAGCCATTTACAATCGGACCGTAGCATCGAGAGGCCGATATACCATCGGCACATTTCGCGCGCGCGTCGCCTAATTAGTCCTCCTTCGTCCCTCGCCTCGTTTTTTCGGCGGCTTTTTCACTTCGCTCTCTCTTTTGCTCTCTGGCACTTAAACGAGGCACTGCGCACTTTGCAACTTTCGATTAAATTAGAAAAGCCGTCGGATCCGCTGCGTGTACAATGCTCGAAACGACTCTTCTGCACGCGCACGGGAGAAACCAGCTCTCGCCGGAGTGAATCCTCATCTGGGGGCATCTCAATCTCTCAAAGCAGGTATATGGAAGCGGCAGAAAGCGCGGAGCAGGCGGAAATGACAGAAGTAGCTTGTTAGACCTGCAGTATCATCCAGGATCAACATCCAGGCGCTATGGATATGGGAATTAGTCGCGCGCTCGCGCATGTGTGCGTTTATACCCTCTACGGACCTGCCGCTGCCGCCGACACCGCTATGCACGGCTTAATCCAATTCTCGCTTTCATACATGGTCGGACCACTTCCTGTCCATTCGCCGGCTCGCGCGAACGGCCTCTTCTCTCTCGCGCATAGGCATGTTCCATCAGCTGGATTACGACGCATCCGGCTCTCTCGAAAAGGGCAGGCCATTCAGAGGCTCTCGAGGGCCTCTCGTCACCTTCCTCTTATTCCATTTTGAAGCTTCGCTACCGTTTTAACTCGTCGACTACGAGCGTGCTCGTCTCTCTCTCTCTCTCTCTCTCTCTCTCTCTCTCTCTCTCTCTCTCTCTCTCTCTCTCTCTCTCTCTCTTAGCTGGGCCTTCCGTGTTCCGATGCGACGATGCAGGGTTGGTTTTTTGATGCGATTTACGTATTTACGGGAAAAATCCGTATTGTGCTCGCTCTTTGTATGTCACTTCCTGTCATTTTTTTACAGAATTGTTTTATTGTGTGATAATCCGAGACCTTGCGATACCTTTCGTTATTCGTTTTCTTGTAGCATCGCGCAACTCGCGAGTACTCTACATTCACTATGGTAAAAAATTGAACGTCAACAAGGTAGTTCGCAGGCCATCATTTCAAAACTGCGTGATAAGTATGCCAGTTTATGGACGTGACAAGAACTTAGTAAATAGCGCAAACGCAGACAACTACGGATTTGGAATGTTTTAATTGATCTTCTCTATGAATTATGAGTGATTTATCGTTGGATTATCTTCTATTGACCCACTTGAATCTGAAATATTCGACATGTGTGTTATTTTCAGATGCAGATAAGATTAGATAATATAGATTTTTAAGACCATTGTTTAATCACTGGATGTTCACATGTACCATACAAAGGCACTATAGTGTGTGCGAGTTTAATGAGATAACTATAAGATAAACAGTTACAAATTAATTCTAAATCTTTCCAGTATTAACTTTCACGAACAGCTGGTTTTGTGAATTTATTCAATCTTTCTCGTTTGTTTACCTCATCAATAACGGGGCGTAAAAATTCCATCTCCTCGCGCTGTAATTTTACAAAAAAAAGTTTGCTAGGCAGTTAAGTGTTTTTCCGAGCAAAGCCGTCATCTACACCTTCGCCCTCATACACGCGACGTTCATTATCGCAGCGAACGTCTTGTCGCCCGCGCACAGTATCAGTTTTCTACAACCAAGTAAAGCAAAACGTGAATCTGTCGGGATAAATAATCCTCACAATTCTTTGTTGAGCAAGATTTATAATTAATGACAAGTGATTTATGTAACCATGATGGGTTTTAACGTGAAGAAATTGTGTGCTATTTTTCTTCTATGGAATTGCTTCTACCAAGGTAATTTATTATTTGTTAATTACCGACCAAACATGCAGTTGAAGACAATTAAATGCATATTTTTATTAATAAATAGGAACTGCTTGGGATTATCAAGATTTAAATGCGTGGGGAGCCGTTGCGCCAATTTGTAACACCGGATCGAATCAATCTCCGATAGATCTACGACCTGATGTTCTGGGTCAAAATAGTGGCAATCGAGCTCTGCAGTTTTTAAATTACACTGCACGACCTCGACAATTTAGTGTCAATAACGAAGGACACACGAGTAAGGATTAGATCTAAAAAATAATGTACTTTAAAAGTAATGTTTAATTAGCTTTATCGTATAATTACAGTTCAATTAACTGGCGCGTGGCAGGCTAACGCACCTAGTATCACAGGATCCGTTTTCTCCGATGAAGTTTACACATTCAGCAACGCTCATGTACACTGGGGTACTCAGGATACTAACGGAACTGAGCACAGTATCAACGGTCAAAAGTAAATCTTTGAACACATCTGATGAAAAATTCAACGATTTATTATCCGAATTTCTAAAACAACTCATTCAACGGTATTGTTGTTAAAAATTTCAGGTTCGCTTGCGAGCTTCATTTGGTGCACATCAACCGTAAATACCGAAATTTGACCGAAGCAACAAACCGATCTGACGGAATAGCGGTCATAGGCGTACTTTTCCAAGTCAATGTGAGTACAAATTATTTTCATCACGGAAGTAGTGCATTTTTTATATTTCATTTTTCTATAACAGGACAACTTTGCACCTAATCCCGGAATGGAGATTTTTTCATCTCAGACGCAAACCGTTCTGAATACTGGAAGTACTAACGCCGTCGGCAGATTTGATTTGTCGCTGTTCTTGCCGAAACCAATAAAATCGTTCTTCTCCTACAGCGGATCTCTTACGACCCCACCTTGCGCGGAGAGCGTTCGTTGGATTGTTGTAGCAGACCCCCAGCCGATAACCTCCGAAATTGTAATGTTGACAATGATTTTCTTTGAGACATTTTTCTAAAAAATGTTCGCGTATTTGACTAATTAAATTTCCATCTCTCTCAGATAACTAGATTAAGAAGCATATCCCTAGAAAACAACGATCCAAGTAATATACGGACTCTGCAACAGATAAACAATCGGCTCGTCGAATTCTACGAACAAAAATAGCAGTGTAAATAACTCCAAAGAAGAACCCATACAAGTATTAACGCGAAGGAGATTAAGGCGACGTTTATGTAAATAAAGCATGTAAATATTTTATCCTTTATAAAGCACGCGTCTCACTTGGATCGACAGGCGAGCAAAGCAGACTCGTGTTCCTGAAACATAGTTCGAACGGGCAGCCTCTTACTCCCGAAGTGAGCAAAGCCTCAAGACGAAAAGCAAGTCGACCGAGGGGATACAAGTCGCTTATAAGCCGCGTCGAGGCATCAAATCGACGTATATATAGCCGACGAGACACACACTTGTCCCCCGTGCAGAGGGGGACAAACGTAATCTCGGATCTGGCTGGTATGAGACGCAGTCATTGGAGGGGAATCCATCACTGACGTGCGTCCCGATACGCAGGAATTTTAAGTAGCCGAGATTCGCCGGTCCCTGACGACGCTTTTTGCCGATCGAGGCCTAATTTCGCGCGCTGGGTGGCGAGTGTCGGTGGTTTGTCAAAGGACGAGGCAAAGAAGAGGAGCCGCACACGTGCGCTCTCTCGAGACAGGTGCGGATCATCATCGGAATCCTTTCGGGGATTCGAAAAACGCGATTCTTTCTTTCTTCGTGTACAGGCTTTTTTAATGTGGCAATTTAATTGAATAAAGCGTATGTATGAGAAACACTCACTTTCGCTGGTTATAAACTCGCGACCGATGTTATTCCATAACCGATCACCATTTACGGCTAATTATTTCTCGCCGCAGCAAGATTCCAGCGGACGGTGCGTATAAGCGCGCACTTCCCCATACTGGATTCCAATGGATCCACGCGGCATTGACGATGCCCAAATAAAACAGCGCGCGCGCAGCTAAGCCGGGGAATCTTGGGAATTCCGTTATTTGCTCAAAATATAGCCGCGCCGCGGCTGGAATGCACCTTATACACTTTCGCTCTCGAATCGGCCGCAGCGCGGGGTTATTCAACTTTTTCCCTTCTTCGCTCGTCTTGTTTCTGCTTTTGTGCTCCCTCTCGGTTTTTTTCTCGCGGCCGTACGGAGGAGGCAACACACATAATGCCGCAGATTCGTAGGAGATAAGTTGGCACGGTAGCGAGCACGAGTATTATGCGGGGAAGCACGTGCGTCTCTCGGGAGATACCCATCGTCGGTAACTCGATATTGTTTCACTCAAACAAATTAGGGGAATTCTCTCCGTGACTAGCCAGCAGCCGCTCACTCTCCACGAGAAATTTTTCAGGGTACGGAGAGGGTTCAAGTCCACTTGCTCCTCTGGCTTCCTGGAAAGTCAGCGGCTTCCTCAGCGCCGGCATTCCTGCATGCATGGAGAATTCTGTAGTAGTGTATAAAAGAGCCTTAAATATGAGTTGGCGTTACGGCGGGAATAAAATAACGGAGGCGCGTCGTTCGATTAATTACGCCGAGGCGTGATTTCAATCGTAAATTGAGACGCGCGCGGATGGAAACGGCGAAGTACACTGCAGTGCGCACGGAATAAAGCGACAGAAGTTTGCGGTGTAACGAGGGGCATAACTCATTGTCTTAAGTGTCGTTGTTATTCGCATTTGTTTTGCTCGGGCAACTATAAAGCAGCCTACATATTCGCGTTCGTAACTCACTGAGCGGCCGATACATCTTTCATCCTTCGAAATCATATGGATTATTAAATAAACGTAAACGCGCGGAGCCGGGATGAGCCTTTTACGGGCAAATTTATTGTCAACGGGCGTTAAGCGAGATATACAACTTTCGTAAATCACATGAGCGCGTGCGCTGGCAAATGATTCGTCAGCGTATTTTTCTCGACTCCTCGGAAGAAGACAAGAGGGAGATAGTGGGGCGTAAATTTTTACCCTTAAACGTCAGCGCGTGCGCGATGACAATGATAAAGACTCGCTTGGCCGCGAGAGACCGTAAAAGAGAGAGAGAGAGAGAGAGAGAGAGAGAGAGAGAGAGAGAGAGAGAGAGAGAACGGGCTCGTTTCGTAAATCACGGTTACGCGAGAATTGTTGGCATTAATGAAAGCGTTACATCGTCAGCCCTTATGCGCCTTGTGTTTCGCCAACGGAAGACAGTCTCTTGGATGCGAGCATTCGAACTTGCGAGTCGTTAACTTATAATTGATCCGTGCGTAATAAACGAACGATTATCAATTACAACCGAGCATAAGGTTGTTGCTATTACGCGATCAAACGGCTTATTTACGACGCGACGACTCACTCGAACGTTGCTCTCTCTCTCTCTCTCTCTCTCTCTCTCTTTCTCTCTCTTTCTCTCTCTCTCTCTCTCTCTCTCTCTATCTCTCTTTCTCTCTCCGCGCATAAACTCATCTCATCTCCCGCGCGGAAAAACGACGAGGCTGGCGGTAAAAAGACGAATTTTTTCGCCTCGTAGGCCGCGCGGCGTATCGCGTTTCTCGCTGTCGTCGCCATCGGGCGCGTTCCCTTCTTCCTGATTAGCGACGGCTCATTACCGGCACACCGAGCGCTGAAAATCACGGTCTAAGAGCCAACCGGCTAACTCAGCGCGGCACATAACTCGTATGCAAACGTGTCAAGTTCACGGATCGCTGCTCACCGTCCTCGCGATCTGGGTGGCATGCACCGAGTGTCCGCGTGTCTGTGTGTGTGTGCGCAGCATAAGCTGAGGCTTACCATCCGCGTATTGCAGCGCACGTGCCAATAAACCCGATCATACGGAATACGCCGAGACACTGACACGAGTGTCTAGGGTGGATATATAGGATATAGAGAGAGCTGCGCGCAGCAGATGCATCTGATCGATGCGCCCTCGATCGCGTCCGCGGGCTTTCTCTGCATTGCGCGATCGTCTCTTTGGTTCGCCCTCGATTTGCTCGGGCAGATTAATAATAATCACATCGCGATACCTACTCGTAGCTCGATTAATCGTGGAATAAATAAAAATTTTGAAGTGGGGGAGATAATGACGCAAGGTTCGTCTCGGCACTTGCACCGATGCCCTCCAACTGTTCATTGTCTCCGCGCGATCGTGATCTCACTTCCTCCGCGGCGCGCAACAAGTCCGGTCCAATGGAGCATGTCACCGAAGACGCAGCCCAAAGTCTCGTATCGAGAGGAAGCTCATCATTAAATTGAGCCAAGGCGATCGGCGCAATCAGACACGCCTCATATCTCGTCAATGGCACCGATCGCGTCGTCGTCGTCGTCAGCGGATAAAGGCGAGGTGTACTCGCATCCTGGCAAAATCGGACAAACACAGGCGTCGTGCATACGGCAAGTGTTCGCGGCGGCGGCGTCTTCATTATACGCACGAATGTATAGCCGTGAGAGCGTTTAGATGATATCTCCGAGCGGCAATTACCGATGTTAATATTGGTTTTGCTTATTACCGTATACCTCCGGCCACCGAGGGCTTCCTCTCGGGCCCTGCGTGCGAGCGCATGAGTTATTCGCACTTGGTTGATGGAACTGCCGGTTATTACTCAGCGATTGAATAATCCTGCTGTAGCATCGATTTATTACACACCGGTAAACTGATCCTCGTCGGCGAAGAGCTCGCGTGAGTAGATGAGGGGGAACAAAGACTTAAGTACGAATTCTCTCAAAATCAAAGAGCGATTTTGATTTTCCAGAAAACTTCCAGCGCGTAAATACCGAAGTAACTAACGAGATAATTTAATCAGCTTACCATCCCGATCGCATAATCCAAAATTACATCACACAAACTTTCCGCTCGGCCTCGCGCGAAACCCGCGACAAAGCGCGCGCGTATCTCGCCGACTATGTACGTATAATAAACTCGGAAGTCGGTAAATCCCTTTAATTGCTATCGAATCTCAATTACCAGAGATTAGCGCCTCATACCTTCGGTCGTGCGCGGATCAAAGCAGCTCAACTCGTGCGGCGCTGCAGCAGTATAGAAGCAGTGGACGCAGCACGCGCTGCGCGGAGATAAGGTGCGCAGTGTACACACAAGTACCGCCGCCGCCTTCAATTTATCGGGACGCGTAAGATATGCGGGAGACCGAGGCGTATATGTGCGGGAATATTATTGCGTGGCGGCAGCGGTGGCTACTTAAGGCGTCGTCTCTTCCGCCTCCGTTGTACGAAGGACGGGTGTATATAAGTGCCGCACGTGGCGGAAGGGACTGCGTATCTCTGCCGCTGGTCCATAACTCATGCGACATTAGAGGAATTAGCATAGCAATCTCGCGAGGCAGAAGCTGCTCGCGCGCGCACACACAGTACATGGTAAAGAGAGTCGCTGCAGGAGAATATAGCAGTATGCGCTAATGTTGTTGTGCGCGAGGCTCGTGTTTTGTTTGAGCTCGAGGATTCGTATAATTGTTCTCTCTGCAACGACTGCGTGCGATTGAGACGGTGTTTTATTGCTGGAAATTAAGTTGCTTGCTTTTTCATTCGCGACTGCATATTATGCGGTTATGTAGCAGCGAACGTCGGACACGCGGACGCGAGGACTTTTATCAGCCGCTCGCAAACTCCATTCAGAACCGCGACTCCTGCGCGCGCTCGCGAGAGACAGTCTCCGCATAAATCACACGGCAGTGCACTTTCCTAAAACGATTTTTCTCAGCGCCGGCACAAATGCTTCGTTAAACTTCTCGAAGGGTAAGAAAAAACTGAAGCTGCAGCAGCAGCAGCAGTGGCGTCAAAGCCTTAATGAATATGCAACTGCGACGATGTGGTTTTCAGATAAACTGGCATCCACACGCCGATTCGGCCGAAAGAATGAGGCTGTTTGCCCCCGGAGGCCATAACTCACGGGACATTAAGGCGGAATTAGCATAGCAATCGCGCGCGGACTCGAAAAGGACAGCGAGAGAGCTACTTGCAAAAGGACAAAGCTGACACTCCGAGTCAAAGCTGCGCGTCACGTATAGGTGACACGCGAGCGACTCCCGCGCAGATTCGCACTTAATCGCACTTGCATATCTGCTCGCCGGTCCTTTATTATCGAGCGGTACGCGTCACACTGCGTCGAGTGTCGTTTTATACTGTAAAATGATGAACGACATTCCTGCGGCGACGAGTATGACCTCCTCCTTTTTCTTTGCGTTGGCTCGTTGCTCTGCTGCAGCTTCTCCCTAGCGCCTCTTATAATGCCTCTCTGTTTGTCCTCTTACACTGCGCGCGCACCTCTATCGCATTAAACGTCGATATATATTCAATCAGATCGAAGCGGAAAGGTAGAGAGAAAGAGGAAGAGTCGATTTGCAGAACAGACGCGCGCGTGTATAAATAACGCTAAATGGCATTGATACGTGTGTAATCTGAATTATAACAGGTGAGTAGCTGCTGCAGCGCAGGATGTATTTTTCAGCGACGTTGACTCGATGGTAATGGACGGATTGTGGAACAATCTGAAAAGGCAGAATTTTTCATCCTTAAGAGCTTACACGCACGCAACGAGAGGAAGAGAGCTGCAAAACAGTTATTTCCAATAACGGGCCTGGAAATTCACGGCACTAAATAAAGCCCCCGCTTTCGCGCGAGAATTCGCTCGCGCTTAAGCGCATTAAAAGGATCTCCCTCCGCTTGTGGCTCGCGCCTGGTGAAAAGAGAGAAAATCGGAGAAGAAGAAAGAAAGAGAGAAACTAGTCTCGCGGCGGCGGCTGCGGCGGTGCAGTGATTAGAGCTCGGCGCAGTGATTTGTGGCCGGCAGAGACTGTTAATTGTCACCGGGACGCCCGCTGCTCTATGCTTTATTCGCGCGTATGCGTGTGCAGCGCGAGGAGACCTGACGGGGACCACCGGCTTGCATCTGCTGAGCACCGTAACGCACCGGCGCAAGTGTGCGGACCTGCGCGAGCTGAAGCCATATTCGGAGAGCAAGCTCTTTCTCTGCTGTGTGAGCTGTGTACCCTGGGCTGCAAATGGAACGAGGCTCTGCACTCGCTCGATGTCGTTTGCTTATACGCTTGAGTTTTTTCTGATGTCGTTTTGGTCGAGCCAAAAGTAATTAATAATAATCTTTATATAATATTAGTGGCATCGCATGATGTCCAAAAAGTTGTTAATTAATTCTCCAGACTGTACGTTAGAATAGGCTGGAGATCACAAAATTCCCCTCGGGAAATATTAATTTTACGGTGAGCTAAAAGTTTTCGTTTGATCCCTGATAAAACAATTGTGGCTATGTTACCTAGAATTCTGGAAAATTTGCTGGTAGGTTTGCAGAATCTGCGACAGAATCTTGCCAGTAGGCTTGAAAGTGTGGCAACGGTTATTGGGCAGAATTTCGGCGAAAATTCTGCCAGATATTGATTACTTACACTCGATGAATAAATTTATTCATTATTTCTGCTGATAAATCAGTTCTATTTGATTGATATTCTTATTCTAATTTGCTTCATTAAAAACAACCCTACTATATCGTCGGTCCCTGCGAATAGTAGTACGGTTCAGATTTCCACGAAGACTATAGTACGGTTCAGATCTGCCGCGAAGACTAGTACATTTCAGATCATTCCCGCGTGAAAAAATCCAATTGTTCTGCAGAAAAACAATTAGTTATTTTGGTTAAAACTAATAAGATTGCAATATTTTCAAAGTTGCCAAACATTTTTTTTAATTTCAAAATTTAAAGAATTTTTATTAAAAGCTTTAATTAGAAAAAAAAATTAATAATAAATCTCATATAACAACGTTTTGAATTTTGAAATTTTTAAAAAAATTTTTTGGCAACTTTGAAAATATTGCAAATTTATTAGTTTTAACCAAAATAACTAAACCGTACTACTATTCGTAGGGACCGACGATATAATCTCCAAAAAAATTATGTAAAACGCGTACACTACTTACTCTTCATTCCACTTAACCGAACCAAGTCATCAACTTTTATTTCATTATCTCATGCTGATTAAATAAATTAATAGATATTGTTTGTATTAGCATGGCAATAGTGCAAAATGTCTTGACCAAAATTAAACTCAAGACATATATCGATTAGAACATTCGCTAAGACTTGATGTGTTCATATGTTGAAAATTCCGAGCTTCGTTTCACGTCGATCTTTTTGGTCAAAATCTTAAATCAGACAAATAAAATAATAATACAATAATTTTTATTGAAACTCATGTATCAGCTTATGGAATTTCCTAAGAGAAAAGAATCTTCGTCGCAAAGGATTTTCGACTTAAACGCAGCTTATTTTTTATGTATTTGTCACCAAAAAATTCTTTTACGGTAAGAGAAGCCTCCCTCTACCTTAGCTAGAAGTTCGCCGGAATTCCGCCCACTATCTGTCGTCAAAAATTTCTAGGTACCAATCATTGAAGCGGACAGAAAATTTGGCGAATTTCCTACAACGAATTATAGCTGTCATAAAAAACGATAAAATCGATATTTTATAATCTACTGGAAACGTTTCTCTAAAACCCTGCATTGGCATACGACTGTACTATAATTATATCCTAATATAACCTAAAATTAAAACATCCTGGAAAGGTGGGAAGGGCTCGACCTATGAAGAGATTCACTTTCGACGATCCTCTAGAGCAGTGTTGCGAAAATAAATAATTATTCATTTTATAATTGATAGTCAAAAGATTTAAATATCAATTATATGGCCTATAATTAAAAATTAAAACATTCAATCATTAATTATGTTGCCTATAATTATTAATTAAATCTTTTACTTATCAACTACATAGTCAATAATCAATAATTACATTTTTTAATTATCAATTATATGCCCGAATATAAGGTTGTGCTGCCGTAGTCAATGAATTTGCCTTAATGAAACTCGGCTATGTGTCGACGCTCTTTGCGGTGAACGCATTATTTACTCTTTAAAGTGAAATTTTTAATTTCGAGCGTTTAATACCGAGCTGCAAATGTATTGCTAAAAAGTTTGGTGCCTGTTATAAAATTTGTAGCGATGCTTCTATTAAATTATCAAGTGGCGCGGGAGCGCCACGAAGGCGAGTTTGAGAAGCAGACGACGCCTCGGCGCCCGTGACACTATTTACTTCTATATTGGTCTCTCGAATTTTCAATTAAGGAAATAAATTATTTATCATTCATGTAACCAGCTAATTTTGATAAATGTTTATACTGGTATGCCAAACTATGATTTTAAACCAAAATATCAGCAATAAACCAGCTTTAACATAATAAACAAGTATGCAGGTGAACAAAAATGCTGAAATCACTTGCTTAATTTTTCTTCAGCCCAAAAAGTGGTAAGACCGTTAAGTTAGCTGCGTGCAGTTTGACCGAGTGGTTAGACTGTGAAGTTGGCCGCACAAGCTATTGAGCCTACATTGTCTGCTCCTCTGCTTGAATTATAAATGTGTGCTCCGTAGTATTCGGTGTTTTGGTGTAAAAATCTTTCAAGGAAGGTGTCTAGATAAATAGGGTAGCTGATGACGACGTCTAGGTGGTGCGCTCCGTGATTTTTGGTGTTTAGATAAATAAATCATACGAGGACGGCATCTAGGTGTACAGGGCGGCCGATGGCGAGGTCTAGGTAGTTCGCACCGTGGTTTTTGGTGTCTAGGTGTTGAAATAATTCGAGGGCGGTACCTAGGTGTACAGGGTGGCCGATGACGAGGTCTAGGTAGTTCGCTCCGTGGTTTTTGGTGTCTAGGTGTAAAAATCATTTGAACGCGGTGTCCAGGTGTACAGGGTGGCCGATGACGAGGTCTAGGTCGTGCGCTCCGTGGCTTTTGGTGTTGAAATAATTCGAGGGCGGTGTCTAGGTGTACAGGGTGGCCGATGACGAGGTCTAGGTAGTTTGCTCCGTGGTTTTTGGTGTCTAGGTGTAAAAATCACTTGAACGCGGTGTCCAGGTGTACAGGGTGGCCGATGACGAGGTCTAGGTCGTGCGCTTCGTGGTTTTTGGTGTCTAGGTAAATAAATCATACGATGACGGCGTCTAGGTGTACAGGGTGTCCGATAACGAGGTCTGGATAGTTCGCGCCGTGGGTTTTGGTGTCTTGGCGTAGAAATAATTCAAGGGTGGTGTATATCAACAATCAGTGATCTCATGTTAGTGATAAAAATGTTACAAAAAAGCTTTGATCTAAAGGTGCTAAATATGCTTATATTTTATTTCTACGACGTCGAATATGAAATACTCAAAAAAATTTACTAAAAAGGATTGAAATCTCTAAAAAAAATAACTTTTAAAAAAGTAAAAAGTTAGGCAAGTTTAATATATTTCGCAACAAAATTACAGATTGAAAAGTACTAAGATCAATCAAACAAAGTCAAGTTTATTATATTTAATCGTGATGAAGCAAGGAACAACTCTCAAGATAATTACTACGTAACTTGCCATGCCCGTTTCATTGTACTTATGGTGTTTGTATGACGTTCTAATACATAAAAGGAAATTTTAGTTGTTCACCAATAAACAAAATTAAACGGGCATGGCAAGTTACGTAGTAATTATCTTGAGAGTTGTTCCTTGCTTCATCACGATTAAATATAATAAACTTGACTTTGTTTGATTGATCTTAGTACTTTTCAATCTGTAATTTTGTTGCGAAATATATTAAACTTGCCTAACTTTTTACTTTTTTAAAAGTTATTTTTTTTAGAGATACAAAAGCACTGCAAATTAACTGATGTGAAATAACTTCCTCCAGACTGTTCGATCTTTTCTATATTGTCTCCACTTTCTATGATGTCTCCGAAATCAGCATCAAGGACAATCTCTTTCAGAGCAGTGTCGAAAGACAGTCGCAAACTTAGCTTCGAATTGACCAAGATGCGCAAACGGACACCGGCTCTTACTGCGACAGAAGAACTTCAGACACTTACGAAAACAACAAGATGCCGTCTTTTGTCAAGCAATTTGTCAAACTTGGTAGATCTACAGCAGCAGCCACTCAAGGACACGGAGAAAGTTCTGGAACCCAAGCCAACGTCAGATTCCAAAATTGAGGGCGCGAAGGATCGTATGGCCCAACGCTTCTTCCTAAAAAGAACCAAACGCATCTCCGGATTCCAGGGTTCTCAACTCCAGCGTCCGGTCAACGACGCATTTTCGTTGCCGAACGTAAAAAATTCAGTGAGGAGCACGATTTCATACACCTTGCCCACGACGCTCACCAAGATGACGAGTAAGATGGTAAATACACAGTCGGGAAGTCTTGGCCCATTCCTGGAAAGCAACAGCGAAGGCGGCGTCAAGCGTAAGAGATACTACGTCAGAGACGGAATGATGGCCAGTATAAGGAGCTTGAGTCTCACCAGACCGGAGGCCGCGGGAAAGGACTGCGAGGCAAATTCCAAAGCTTCCGAATTCGCCAAGCCTAGGATGTACGACTGCGAATACTGCGTTGATGGGAGGTTCTTCCACCACACTATGTACTTTAAGCACCTGAGACGCCATCAACTCAAGGATATCGTACGATGCCGAGGTTGCAACGTTAAATTTAATCTGAGAATTCATAATATAAACGAGATGAGACGACATGAGCTAAGGTGCTCTCCCCGAGTTCCTATTGAGTAAGCTGACACCCTGTGAGCTTTTTGTAGTTTAAAATTTGATCTTAAGACTGTAATATCTATTCTGCATACGCTTTTTAGAGTTAGATTTGATTCATCTAGAATATTGGATGAATTGAAAGAAATCCAAGTTTCTGGTCGTCTCAGGTGCTTAAAGTACGGAGTATAGTAACGTCATTAAGGTACTATAAATTTAAGTGACAAAGATTGTATAAAATCTCAAAATGGTTTAGAAATATAAGTGTAAATATTGTAAATAGTTCTATAGACATATAAGAATATCACGATTCTTTTAATTAAAAACATATTTTTTTATTGCACAATAGTTTTTTATTTTTTGGAAAATCCGTGTTAGTAATAAGCTCTTTAAATATCGTTTAGTTATAAGCTTGATATGAATATTGTAAATAATTTTAAAAATAGTCAACGAATTGAAAAAACTGATTTAGGGGGTTCTATAGTCAATTTATATCTAAATTTTGCGCCACTATATAGCAGGCGACACAAGAAACTAATTTGCTTATGAAAATTGACTAAAACCAAATTTACAATGAATACAATTAGTAAAAACACCACGGTAGTGCAAAATTATAAAATAGTTTTTATTGTCCTCTGATATTTTGTGGCGCCAAATCTAGATTTGAACTGACTATGGGACCCTTAAGTTCCAATCAAGAAACATTTATTTCAAATAGTTTTTAATTTTCTTGACAGTAGACGTATAGTATAAGTATGTATAGTAACACAGAACTTTGTTGTTAAGAGTCAGCGCTCTATTTCTGTAATCCTTGATGGTCAATAAAAAATCACTATCATATCATATTTTTGCATTTGCGTACTGAAATCATACCATTCTATTTATTTGAATAATGTATGGAATATAGAAAAGATCGAACAGTCTGGAGGAAGTTATTTCACATCAGTTAATTTGCAGTGCTTTTGTATAATTTAATAGAAGCATCGCTACAAATTTTATAACAGGCACCAAACTTTTTAGAAATACATTTGCAGCTCGGTATTAAACGCTCGAAATTAAAAATTTCACTTTAAAGAGTAAATAATGCGTTCACCGCAAAGAGCGTCGACACATAGCCGAGTTTCATTAAGGCAAATTCATTGACTACGACAGCACAACCTTATATTCGGGCATATAATTGATAATTAAAAAATGTAATTATTGATTATTGACTATGTAGTTGATAAGTAAAAGATTTAATTAATAATTATAGGCAACATAATTAATGAATAAATGTTCTCTTAACAGTTAGAAAATTGGGCATTCATCGTTAACACAGCGTGAAGAAGACTGACTTACACTGCAAACTAACAGAAGTCCATGCATGAAGTTTCGACGTCGATCGCTCTCTGTAACTTCAGAGCCGAACAATAGGAGCAGAAAAAAGCAAGTATACCGCGGGGCATTGAAACATCAGTGGACGAGCCAATCAATTAGCTTTTGCGGTAGATTCGCGAACAAATGAACCGGAGAAAATAAAAGCATGCGTGCGTGTCTCCTCCCTCGGGAGAGAGTTTCGTAAGTTTGATTACAAACGTGCTCGGCTAAGTCTCCGCGGCCTTAAATGGAGTCCGATTGACTCGCGTGCGACATGGATTAACCAGCCGACCGGAGAAAAGACGACGTCGCCGACGTTTACGTATGTGAAACTCGCGGGCAGCGTCGAGGAGTGAAGTGAGCTTTTAAAGCTGCGCACAATGGCCGCGTCCATCAGGGGCCTATCCTCTTAATTAACTCGAGTCCGTGTCGCTCTCGCGCAACGACGGGAAATACCTCCTCGGCGCGTCCCCTTTGTCGGGATGAGTTGTGTCGCTGCGCGTCGTTTATTGTATCACTTTCATTATGTGCGATTACGCGCGCGACGATCGGAGCGAATAGCCCGAGGTGCTGCCGCGCGCGTTCCAAAGGGCGGGAGAGAGAGAGAGAGAGAGAGAGAGAGAGAGAGAGAGAGAGAGAGAGAGAGAGAGAGAGAGAGAGAGAGACAAAAACCCTCGGAATTCCTGCGCGCGATCACAAAGCCGACTCCGCTTTTTTCCCGCCGCAACTCCAATCGTACACGCAGCGACGCCGAAATTCGACGCAGTTGTCGCTTCGCATCTCAATACGCGTAACTGTTTCTTGCGCAGCAGCGTTGGCCTACAATGTGAACAATGAGCGCGCGTTTCCGGAATTTGGGCTGCGCACTTAATAACCGATAATTTATCGTAATGCTCGAGCGCAGCCCGCGAGCGCTAACCCGGTGCGCGAGTAAATCAAAACGTCCTTGTTTTACGGCTTGCATTCATTACGGGGCAGGTTGCATTCGCTCGTATATCCTCGAGACGCGCGGAGAAAGCCGCATTAAAAGCCCGAAACGACGGCCATCTCTCGATCTTCCTCTTTGCTCCGCCACCCCCTGAGGGTTCAGCTCTGTTTTTTGCTCCCGACTTCTTCTTTTTCGCAAGTGACTCCCCCTTTCTCTTTATCTCTCGCTGCACCTACTCTCCTCCTCTGTGCGATGTCCACATTGTTAGCTTTACGAGAGCGTTATGCGTCGCGCGTTTACGATGCGACACGTGTGCGGGTATACGGCCTCGTACGGGTCACGCAGGGCGAGCCTTGTAAATTACGCGCGTTTTTCCAAGAGTTACGGCGTCGCTCATTCTTCTTCGAAGTATATCAAAAAGCGATCTGGACGATCGTTAAAGTATTGGCTACCGCGTTGAATAAATTTTTCCGATTTTTACGCTCGGCTGAAATATTGCTCTGCCTGGGCAAGTGCAGCGAGTCGAAATACTCGGCTAAAGGGTTTGCCAGGTCGCGGTCTATCTCGTTATAAACGCGACGGCCCGACTTGACGAAAATCCTCTCATCGAGAGCTTTCACTCTCGCGGAAGTGCATCTCTCTTGGACGAGCTTATACGTATCGGCGAGATAACGCGTGCGTGTATACATATAGGCGCGCATATCGGTTGGCTCGCGCGCCAGCGGCAAGATGAATGGGTGGCAGCCGCGCGAGCTTGGGAGAAAGGAGATTACAGCGTTCGGCTAGCTGGTACACAGCAACAGGTAGCCTTCGCGCTCGCTCTCACTCGGGGAGTAATTATTTTCGCCGATATGTACGCGCCGGCGTAATCGATCTCGCTGATTCGCATGGGAAAGCTTAAAAAACGAGAATAATATCTAATGGTTGCGCGAGGATATTTATCGCCGAGCGCTGGCCGCATTGTAATTACGCCCGGCGCGCGTACATGAGATCTGCGTGTGCTACTTATGGACTCTGGCGTGTGTATGATATCCGACGGGCGAATATGTGTGCGTGTGTGCTTTAAAATTAATGCTATTTACGAGCTGCCCTCGTTTGTTTCACGACCGCGCGGTGAATGTTTCTTATTGATTTCGAATTACTGTAAACGTTAGCGCCATTGTGCGCTAGCGTGATTAATTTATATCGGCTTTCCTATAAACGATGTTCATTAGAAGCGAGGGAGCATGATTGATTCCGAGTTTTTCCCGCGAACAGCCGCTTCTCACAAATATAATAACGGAGAAAATTGATCCCCTCTCGCGTGCTTCGAGAGCAGCGTACCACCACAAATCGTTAAAAACGTACAAGCGTAGAGCAGCGTGCACAATGGCTTTACGAGCTGACTCGAAAGGTCCTGTGTGTTCGGTAATCCCCGAACTGGTAGCCACTCGACAATAATACACGGAAAAGCAGGTAAACGAGTGCGCATATAAATGGTGCAGAGCAGCAGCAGCAGCACTGCACGCGAGAGATAGAGAGTCCGAGGGAGGACCACCAAGACCGTCGGTGCGCAGTGTCGGGCGCGTGTGTAATACGACAGACTCGTAACTCATATCAGGATGGGGGGCGCCCACGCCCTTAAGGTAGCGGCGGCGACAGCGTCTCGGACAACATCGGACACCCAGAGCGAGGACACTCAATTAGGGGGATTCGTCTGTCCGTGCATGTGTGCATGTGTGCGTTGTATACCGGGAACCAGAATAGCGCGCGGAGAGTCGGAGCAGGTTAAGAAAAGAAGCGCGCACTCGAAGAAACGAAAGGGAGAGGAATAAAAAGGGGACGTGCCGAGCCGGGGAGCGGCGGCCGAGAGCGGAGGAGAGAATGAAAGGGAACTCTCGATAAAGAGACAAAAAGAACGAGTGATAAACAGCGGGGGTTGATAATAAATTGTAAATACTTTGAAGGAGACGCTCCTCGCACTCATTGTTCGAATTATTTATTGATTTATAATGCATCTACTCTCGGCCTCCGCTCTGGTTATTCTCCCTCCGCAGCTCGGCCGACTTTTGCCGTGTTTACGCGTAATTTATTTCTAAACGGTGAACATACCTGCGCGCACGAGAAAGAGAGATTGAACTCTGCAATATTATATATTTGCGTTCGTTAATGCTAATCCTCCTCCCAGCTAGCGCACACACACACACACTCAACAATCGCATCATCACTGCGCGCGAGCTCTTCAAAGAAATCAATAACGACGATAAGAATGCCGCTCTCTCTGCATTGAAATAAACCCGAGGGGCGCGCCGACTGCAAAAAGAACTACTCCGAAAAAGAGTCGCCGCACACCTTACACGCGCTCTTTCGGCCTTTATCCCGAACTCCATCTCTTCCTTTTTTCCTCTATACCTCCTCTCTCGCGCTCGTTTAATAGCGTCTGCATCGTGATTGGAGCCGCAGGTAGGTCCCGCGGGCGCACCTGTGTGCATTTGCATACGTCTCAAGCCGTATACACATCTACATACCCACACGTATGCGTATGTGCACTGCTGCAGCGCGGAGCGAGCTGGTCCAGCGGTAGCGAATCTCTGCGCGCGCGCTGGCGTGGGCGAGGGGTAATCACCGGCTGTGATCGGTCTTATGGGAGCTTCCCGAGTTTTTTGCCCCGAGTCTGTGCTGCAGCGACGACTGTGGGCGTGTGTTGCACACGCGCTTCTAATTAACTGTTTGCGCGATGGGTGGCGTGCGAGACGCGATATTCTTATGATCCTTCGCGGAATGGAAGTTTTTAAAGACCTGTGTGCGCGCGCGCGTAAAACAAACGACGTTCGAAGCGAACCGTTACGTGATAGCGAGAGCTTTATTTTTGTAACTTATATAAAGCCTGTATCAGCCATCGGCGATTATCACACGTCCTCGTTCAAAAACTTTCCACTAGAGTATAGGGTCTGTATCTCCTCATCCGAGCCCACATGATCAATAAATCACCTCTCGGTGTATCGATCGACGATAGAAGATCTTCGATAAGCTCGGTGCGGGAGTAACAGTTCTAAGTAAAAAAAAAGCGAAAGACATCGCTCCACATACACTCGGCGTCTAATTGTTTCACGACATAATTTCGAGTGCACAATCCGGGGAATCCCCGGGCTCACAACCGCGATCCGTTATCTCTTCTTTCTCCCGACTGATCGAATCTGCCTCAGCTGTATTCACCAGAACACAGTCGATTAATCCCCGCGTCTGTGCCTCGTCAAATATTCCAGTTGCATCATCCGAAAAATTTCGCAAAAAGGGGGCCTTTGTTAGAACTCGGACTGTATCAAATTCGTGCAACTTCCCAAGGAATTTTTCCTCGAGGTTGACCCTTTCGTAAGCCGGAGATGATGCTAGAGAGAAAGAGCCCGAGTGTGGACGGGATAACCGCTCGGAACGCGTGAGTTATTAATCACTCGGACTCGACGTGGATCATAATTGGCGCGTGATCGAGAATCATAAATCCTGCGCGTGAATAGAAGAGGCCACACTCGTCGGCATCGTCGAAACGATCAATTAGAGATGTTTAATGGTCAATTTGGTGCGTTTTACTTCTCTCGTCTCCGCGGGAAAAAGTATTGCGACAAATTTTGATTTATATCGCGGCTAATCGAATTTCGCCCGCAATAAAGCTAGTCGCTTCGCCCGTCGCTCGGCGTCATAAGCGCCTATAGTCGTTCGGAATAATTTCATTCTTGCGAAACCTATCCGTACACACAGCTCTTCCTTCGCGATTCCGCGACTAATACGTGAAACTGCCAGAGGCGGCACCAATCGTGCCCCTCGTAGCACTAGGTGCGTTCCTCTCTCGTAAATAACACGCCGGGCAATACACGCTCTATCCGTAATTGTATTAGATGAGGGCCTGTCACAACTCTCGGCGCGTTAGCCGAGGAAAAAAAATCGCGCGGAGAGTCATGCGTGTATATGGTGAGCGGTGGAGCGAAGGGTTACGAGGGAGAAGAGGTCAGGTCGAGGATAAATCATCGGCGCGGGGCAGAAGCATTAGCGAGGGAGGTGACAATCGGCGAAAAAGAGCCGCTCACGTCTCGAAAGGGGCTAAATCACTCGGTGATTGCGGCGTTCGACTCGCCCACACGCTCGATTTGATATACACACTCACTTTGCCGCTCGTCTCGTCGTTTAAACTTTCGAGTAGGTAAATGTATGCCACGTCCGCAGCATTTATTACAATTAGAAGCAAAATTAATAACCCCGGCCGTTTCCACACTGCGCATATAATTGAAAATTAATGGCGGCGCCTAGAGTCGAGCGTCCTAATGAAGAGAGATCACTCCTGGCTTCTAGAGTGCGCGACGGCACATTGTGCCTCATGCTCCTGGAATACAAAATCACGCGAGTTTATATACCTGTATGCAGGTATACGTATGCACTCTACGCGCGGCGAGGCATCAGCGATAAGTCGCACGTATTCCTGGCGCTGCAATTACCGGGATGAATAAGACGCCGATGCTGATTCTTCTATATAACGACTCACGATCCTTTATAAGGAAGCGATCGAGGCGTGCGGTGGTGGTTCTAACCGTTTGACGATCGCTGCTGCTGCTGCTACTGAGCAAGAGGAAATTTCTCCTCCGCGCACGCAGAGGGGCACTTGAAAATGACACCGCTCGTTTATCAGGCGTTCGTTCGTTATGCGCATTTGCGTTGCAAAAGTTTCCCCCACTCATGCAGATGCTCGGACTCGACGGGAGAAACTCGTCGCTGTATTGCGTCGGACACACACACACACGCACGCTTGAGTTTGAAAAAGATCTCGGCCGATTTTTCCTTTTGCGCCTAATGACCGACGATGAGAGATCTCTCTCAACTGGTGTATAAAAATCGCGTTTTAATAGCCGACGACTGTGTGCGCTCGCCGGCGAATTCATTAATCAAGGGTTGACACGCACTCGGCTACCGCTAGTGCATCGCGGTGCGGCTGACAGGTAGAGCGAGACTCGGCGCCATTCTCCTTATAATTCTGCGCGCCGTGCGCGCTCGGTTAATCGCTCGGCGCCAAGGGAAGGAGACCATATCGACTGATCTTCTCTCTTTCTTATATACTTGGAGGAGAGAGAGAGAGAGAGAGAGAGAGAGAAAAAAGTGCAATGAGGAATTGCACTTTGGCGAATCGGTACGTGTGCGGTCGGGAAGAAAAATTTTCCGCTTTTTACACGATGTCGTGTTTTTCTCTCAGGTGGGTGGTGGTGATGAGAGCTTCTCGCTTGGATGTAAATCGTAATTAACCGATTTTTGTCCAGCTGAACGCACGTGCAATCACTTCGAATGCTGAGATTGCGAAAACGCGAATTATAAAACAATTTTTCTTTAATAATGTGGGGGAATCGTGATTAAAGCTGATTGAATAACATGAGCAGTGTACTTAAATTTACATTAACCTGTACGGAGGTTTAGCTGGATGCTGCTTTTCATGGGAATCAATGAAATTCATAGTTTTAATTATCTCCTCTTCTCTTCTTTACGGTATTTATCAAAATAATTTGCTTGATCTTTTGCAGAATGCCATTCCTCTCATCTATCAACGGCATACAAATATCCTGTGGCAGTTTCACTTCTAGTTATAAGTACACGGAAAAAAATGGTTAGTTACGATTACTAAAAAAAAAAATAGTCAAGTTCTATAATCTATTCTAGGTCGATAAATAGGACGTCAAGATTTCGCACGATTCTCTACTCGTGTAGACAGGGTGGGTCAGGGTTTTAGGTTATAGCCGGCGGCTGTAGTGGCACCACTGCGCGGCATCCATTTCTAAAAGGGAGATTGCGATAGTAGCCTTCGTTCCGAAATACATAAGGTTGCGTGTGTCTGAGAGAGAAAAAAAACAGGGGCGCCCAAGTTTCTGAGCACGCTGAGAGAGTTCAACAGCAACAAAATTAACGCGCGCTAAGCCAACTTCTAGTCTCAGTAAATATTCCATCCGACCGTTAAAAGGCCAACAAAACCTTAACAATCCCAGTTTGCACAATTTGTGAAATAAAATTTAATCTTATAAGTAGACTGGAGAATCACATGATTCTGAAATATAATGTATCTGCACGGAAAAAAATGGTTAGTTGTGATAACCAAGTACTTGGTTGGGATAACCAAATTGCTTGAGAAAATACGCACCAACTATTTTGTTGGTATCATTAACCAAATGGACTTGGTTAAGAAAAATTCGTAACTATAACCAACTATATGGTTGTAGTTTGTGTAGTCGCGAGGTGACAAATACTATTTAATCTTGGTTATCTTAATCAATATATTGGTTTGTAATACAAACAAAATATATCGAAAATGATAATTAATTTGTCAGTACAACCAAGATAATTGTTGGTTCAAGAAATAATTTAGTTCTGATTACTAAAAAAATAGTCAAGTTTGTTTCCAGAACGATGAAGAAAAAAAATTTTCTGATTTTTTTACTTTTTCTATATATTATTTATTGTTTATTTATTTATTATTAATTATTATTATTTATTTACACATGCAGATTTATTTTATAGACCCGTTTACAAGTGTGCTATTATTTTTTACATTTAATTTACATGTTTACAATGTTATAATACAATTAATATATCTGAAAAAAAATTTCTCCCTCACTGGGGATCGAACTCGGGTCCTTCAAGTCCAAAGGCGGAGACTCAGTTGTCGCGCAAGCGATGCAGTTGGTAAATAAGAAAATTTTTTCTCGGATTTCAACTAATATCTTGGTAATTACAACAAAAATGTTGATTGACCCACTATGAAAACAGTGATGTACCAGAAAAATTGTTGTCCTTACCAAGTAAATTGGTTAGCAACCTATAAATTCGACTTTTTTACAAAGAAAAAGTCGGCTTTATAGGTTTTTTTTTCTTTTTTCTTACATGGCATTTGGAACTCGAAAGTTCATCGCCTCATCTACGCAAGCCTTCCACTCTGCCCTATCTTGTGTCAACCCCACCCAAGATGCACCTCTCCGATCAACACCCACCCGTCCTATTTCGACTAGATCCGCTTTTACGTTGTCCTCCCATCTACGTCTAGGTCTACCTAGAGGTCGCGTTACCATCGGCCTGCCCTTCATGACACGCGCTGCCGTACGGTCGTCTCCCATTCTCGCTACGTTCCCTGCCCATCCCAATCTGCGCGATTTTATTATTCTGTTAATATTTGGTGACGCGTACAGATTGTGTAACTCATCATTGTGTAGTCTCCCCCATTCCCCGGTTTCCTCATCTTTCTTCGGCCCGTATATTTTTCGCAAGACTTTATTTTCAAATACCCTAAAACGGTTGTCCGCCTGCTTAGTGAGAGCCCACGTTTCGCACCCGTACAGAACCACCGGCAGTATTATTGTCCTGTATATTCTTATTTTAACGTTTTTAGATAACAGCCACGACTTAAGTAAATTACTCACGGCGTAGAAGCAAGCATTACCCGAATGGAGTCTCTTATTTATTTCGACATTAATCTCGTTTCTATCATTTATGGTCATACCCAGATACCTGAATTCGCTAACCTTTTCAAAAGTAAAATTCCCAACTCTGAGATCTTCCTCCCCTCTGCAGATGCCTAGCTTATCTACAATCATGTACTTTGTTTTTGATTCACTCACTTCTAACCCTGTATACTCCACCGCTTTTATGAGGATTTTCGCGTTTCTTGCTACCGTTTCCCTACAATCCCCCAGTATATCCAAATCATCTGCGTAGCCTAGTATCTGCGTTGTTCCGTTAGCGTTGCGCCCAGCTGGCTAACCTGCATTTTTCTAACGGCATACTCTAACGTTAAGTTGAACAGCACCGTAGAGAGCCCATCCCCTTGTTTTAAACCATCGCGTATCATGAAGGGTTCTGATACATTACCGCCTACTCGGACCTTTCCCGTGCTTCCGTTCAGACATATTTGAATTAATCTCACGAGTTTTTTCGGTACACCGAGAAGTACTAGAATTTGATACATTTTGCTTCGCTTAATAGAGTCGTACGCTTTTTTAAAATCTATAAATAGTGGTGTATGGTTTCGCAAAATTCCCACTTTTTCTCTAACAACTGTCTTATGGTAAACATTTGATCGCTCGTCGATCTGTTGCGCCGAAATCCGCACTGATAATCTCCTACTATATCTTCTGCGAATGAAGTGAGTCTAGCTTGTATTACGTTTGACAGAACTTTGTAGCACGTTGCTTATCCCCCTTTTTAAAAATCGGTATAATGATAGATTCCTTCCAATTTTCGGGTATTGTTTCATTTTTCCAGATGGCACATACTAGTTTATAGATTTTGAAAGTGAGCTCGACGCCCCCATATTTGAGTAACTCAGCTGGTATAGAGTCATTTCCCTCGGCTTTGTTGTTTGTTAGTTTTTTAATCGCGGCCTCTACTTCTTGGTAGCTCGGTTCCTCCACGTGGGGTTCAGCAGTGTGAATTTCGTCCCCTAATTCTTCGCTATTTTCGTGCACGTTTAATAATTTATCGAAATAATTTTTCCACAGCGACAGTAATTCGTTGTCATTTGTTACGAGGTCCCCGTTTTCGTCCTTCATCAATTGCGCTTTACTCCTAAAACCCTTTCTGATGGCGTTAATCCCTCTGTACATTTCGCGGGGGTTATTTTCCTTACTGTTAGTTTCTATTCTCCTAATAAGATTCTTTTGATACTCCCGCTTCTTATTTCTGTAGATCGCGCTCATCTGTTTCCTTACGTTAGAATACTCTTCTACGGTCCTATCGGTTCTATTTTGTAAGCTATCTAATTTAGCCTTTTTGCGCCTTTCAAACCAGAGTTCGCACTCTTCGTCAAACCATGTTTTGTTCTTTGGCTTTTTCTTTTTACCTAGTACTTTGTTCGCGGCCTCTTTTACCGTTTTTTCGATGTCCCCCCATAAGCTATTCGGTTCGTCATTCCCCTCCGGCGATGTGTTTGCTTCTTCAAGTGCCTGAAACCTGTTATTAATTTCTATCTGGTACCTAATTCGCTCTGTTCTATCTCGTAGCTTCTCAATATCGAAGCTTTCTACCTTGTTTGCTCGCTTACTATTTTGATTCGCTACTAGTCTAGCTCTTAATTTGGCTACTACTAGGAAGTGGTCCGAGTCGCTATCTGCCCCTCTGTAAGCCCTTACGTCAAGAACATTAGTATGACGTCTTTTTTCAATGAGGAAATGATCAATTTGGTTCTGTGTGGCCCCGTTCGGCGATGTCCACGTTGCCTTGTGTATGTTCTTGTGCTTAAAACACGTAGTTTTGATTATAAGATCTTTTGCCGCCGCGAAATTTATGACCCTAATACCGTTATCATTGATGGCTTCGTGCAGGCTTTCCTTACCTATAGTAGGCCTAAACATTTCCTCCCTACCTATTTTAGCATTGAAATCGCCTAATACTATTCTTGTGTCGTAAGACGCGAACTGGTCGATTACCTGCTCTAAAGTTTCGTAATAGAGATCCTTAGCTTCTTCTTCTTTGTCCTCCGTAAGACAGTGTACATTAATAAATACATATCTATACCATTCACCTTCGATAATAATGTACGAGAGCCTATCATTGACGGATTTGAAACTTTTAACCGAATGTATGATGCTTTTGCTTACGAGAAATCCGGTGCCTAGAGATCCCCCACTCCCGGCCCCATACAGGTACGTGAAGTTACCCGATGCTAGTACTCCGCCATCTGGCCACCGCGATTCCTGTATTGCTACCAAATCTAGATTGTACCTATCAGCTTCCTTTACGGGTTCTTTAAACGCACCTGCTCTGTATAGACTGCGAACATTCCAAGTTCCGACCCTTAAGTCCCTTTTGGTTCGGATTTGATTTTTTTGAGCCATGATGTCATGTTAAACCCGCGCGCTTCGGATCCTGTTCCGATCGCAGGTGAGTCCACCGTTCTAGAGGTGATAACCCCCATACCTCTCTAGAACTAAGTATGAGAGCTTTCCGACTTTGACGAGGACAGTGTCAATTCGTCGTCAGACACACTACGGTTTCATTCTCGCATCCTAACGCCCCCCTGCAAGGCAGCGCGCCTTCGCTGGCATCGTTACCGCGTAAGACCAGGTGACGAATCATTCTACACATCCCCTTTCGGGGCAGTTGTCATCGCTCCCGCATCCTCCTCGGCAGCAGGATTTTTGCCCAGTTTGTAATGTGTGATGAAAGAGATAGATTGAGAGATAAGAGTTAATGTGAAGTGTTGTTGTTGTGGTGGTGCTTGCGTAGTGTTTCTAGATGAATGCGTTCGATATTGTGGGCTCATCACACCCACGCCTGTTCCTATCGGCTGTCCGCGGCTGCTTATTCAATTTATTCGCAGCTAACCTCTTTCTCAGGGGCTGTTCCTCTATCCGCAACCTAAGGACGCACTGTGTAGTGGTGATAGGCACCCACCCGTCCGATCTGGACGACAACGCCCAAGACCCGCTTAGGGTAGCGGCATTGTAACAGCGGCTTTATAGGTTACTTGGTTAAATTAACCAAGCACTTAGTTCTTATAACCAATTTTTGATTAACCAATTATTACTTAGCTACCACAACTAACCATTTTTTTCCGTGTGAGATACAAAATTTTCCATGCAAAGTTTTTTTTTTACAGCCAGCTCTATGGATCTGATGTTCCACGTTGTTTTGTACAAAATGTTTTTGAGTACACGCAAGACTTAACTAATAATATTTTATCTTGCATAGAAAGCCATGTTACTTTAGTATTAGAAAAATCAAATACACCACTTGAGGTTACTCAAGATGTACTTTCAATATTACCTCAAGTTACTGAAGCTTTCTCTTCTCATAAAACAGAATACTTGCGTCTCAAACAATAAAAAATACGGAGCTTGATAGAACCAGTAACCTATATTGTTGGCGATTGTGATAAGGTTATTCAAGTAAATGAATCAGTTGAAATTGAACGAACTATTGTTTCTGCACAAATAATTCCAATGAGAAAAGTACTATACCAATTATTCTCATTACTTGGCGTTTTAAATACTGTAATTGATTATATGGCAAAATTATAATCTGAACATAATGTTCTGTGCAATTTTGTACAAGGCGAGCTATGGAAAGTTAAAAAAGAAACATACTATAAGGATAAAATAGCAATACCTTTCAATATATATCACGATGACTTTCAAGTAAACAATGTTGTTGGATCTCATACAAGTACTCAAAAGTACGGAGTCACATACTTCCCTTTACCATCTCTACCGCCTGAATTCAGATCTTGGAAAATATTTTCTTAGTAGGTATATGCAATGCAATGGATCGCAATGAATTTGGAAACAATTCTATATTCCGTATTGTAATAGATGAAATCCATTTTTTACAAGAAAGAAGGCTTGGATTTTTGTTACAGGGGAGAAACTAAAAGTGTATTTTGTGTTAGGATTGCTGTTATCAGATAATCTAGGCTTAAATATAATTCTTGGATTTAATAATATATTGTGCAACTAGCGGGGAAAATTGGCTTTTTCTAACCTATGGCGCCCTCGACTCCCACTTGTGCTCAAAACATCACCCGAGTCTGAAAAAGCCACTCCCCCCTTGTTGCACACCGTACTTTTTATGATAAGTGCACGAGTAGGCCACTTATCATGCATATGAAATTTTGTAAATTTTGTAAATTTCGAAAATTTCGAAAATTTTGAAAAATTCGAAAATTTTCAAAATTTTGAAAATACTTATATAGGCACACACATCCATAGGATAGCCTGCAGAGTGAGGAAAAAACTACTTCCTTGGGAGTATTTTTTTCCTGCTGCTAAGAAAAACTCGATTTTCAATTCATGTTATATGCATGGAAAGTGGCCTTGTTCGTGCACGTATGATGAAAAAGAAGTATTAATATCAATTTTTATTGTAAAATGTGCAAAGGATTAAAACATGTTTTACAAAAGGATAACGTTTTACGTCTAAATACAGAAAGAGTGGTAGAAGATTATGAAGATGATTGTATGGAAGGTATAGGTATTAATGAATACTGCATTTGGAATGATGTCATGTATTTTCACGTTTATGAAAACTATACTATGTAGATGTGATGCATGATTGGGCAGGTTTTCTACGGTACGAAATGTATGACATTGTCAGTTATTACATTGAACAGAAAAAGTACGCTGTTAACAATATAAAAAACATACTTCCAGCTATAAATGAACGTGATTTAAAAAATAAAAAATTATCTATGACAGCCAGTGAAATGTTCAATTTTACTATATTATTTACATTTTTTGTTGGCGATTTGATTTTAAGAGATTTAGTGTGTCAGTTATACATTATGATACGACAAATAAGTGACATTATTTATGCTAAGAAACTGCAAATTGGTACTATAGATTTACTTGAAAATTTAATTTCAGAACATCATGAACGTTATCAAAAATTATTTAATGCAACGCTTAAGCCCAAACATCACATCATGCTTCATTATCAATCTGTGATTAGAAAATCTGGTCCACTTGCTAATTTGAGCACTATTAGATGCGAAGCAAAACATCAGCCACTGAAGAGAAGTGCTGCAGTTACGAACAGCAGAAAAAATCTAGAATATACCATGTCTTTAAAAGAGCAATTGGTTTAAAGAAGAAAGTAATTATTGGACCAGGATATATTCATCTAAATCAAGATTATAACAGCATAGAACCAAGCATAATACCTCCCGAGTTTCTTATAGACACTGTATGCGTATCATATGTTGAATGTAATGGTCGAAAATATAGAGCTGTTTACATATTGTGTATAAGTCTCACTGATATATTGCCTAATTTTGGAGTTGTACATTCAATTCTAAGAATGGCACCCTGGTAGAAATCTGAATATTTAAAATGGGCTGAAAACTATGAAATGGCTATGAGAAATAGCCTAGTCATAACTTGTGATGAAACGCTTTTTCTCCCATTTCTTGAGCATTTGTTGAAATGAACATAACCTTAAATCTTTCGTATTGATATTAGTCCTTCATTCTGTCGTACACTAATTTCAAAGAGACTTACGGATTTTAATCGATTTCCAATGGTTTACGCAATTAACAGTCAATTAAAGTTATACAAGAACGACATACGAAGATATTCGTGATTTTCTTATTTTTTCACTTTTTTGACCCGACTTATTTTGCGTAGTACTTTCGTAGCCATCAACTAGCTATCACCTGTGCTTTGCTTTAGACAATGAAATCTATTTTAACAAGCTTTGAAAATTCTTTGTAATACGGTATGACTCTATTCTTAACCCAATAAATGTATAAAAAATGTCCGAAAAAGCGTTTTATCGCTGGTCGAAAAATGGACCTATTTTTTGCCCATCTCTAGTAATACGTGGTATGTTGTAGCTTTAAACTGATATCCATTTCTACCAGGGCATAGATTTAGATATCGTTTATAATATTCTAGATTCAATAACATTTGACGATAAGTTACACGCGTTTGAAGTAGAACCTTCTGATCAAAAAGAATTTATATGTTTGAGTAACATTAATTATTTTGCTCCATGTATTGTTCATAAAATGTCAAATATGAAATACTATGTCACCAGTAAATACTCATTATAAAATTTATAGAAAAATATATTTAGTATTACAATAAACTAATTTTTTACATTTTATTATGACATTTTAGATTTTTTTATTTTATTGATGAACTTGTTTGCAGCTGACGCTCCTCTTGAACGTTTTAGAGCGAACTCCGGAACCATTTGGTTCACCGGACTTTGAGAAGGCGTTTCACGCACTTCGTTTCCTTTCTCTCGCTCCATTTCCTGCATGCTAAATTTGCCCATTCTCGGCCTGTGTATCTTGATTGCTGATCGGTCCTGAAAGTAGAAACATGATGTTAAGACATTGTTTGCTATCTATTACGATATTTTTATTTTTGATACCTCTTATCAATTAGATTAGTAATTTCTTGGCTTCCTTTTCAAAACTACTTAATATTAGCGAAACTTCGGGTAGTGATTTATCCCATTCTGTATTCATACCGTACATCTATTTCTGAAGTACCAGCCATACTGCTTCGCTTTGACAAGGATAGATCTACAGCTCGTCTTGGATCAGGTATACGATAATAATATTGATTTATAAGTACATATGAATGTACATCTTCATTGTTTTCTCCAACAAGTACTACCAATGGCTGTAGAGTTCTACCAATTTTAGCATACTGTTTCCTTAGACGACCACTTCTCTATCATCAATAACCTGGAATAAAAAAAAAATCAATGTGCAAAAATAAATAAGAAACTATTTCATATCAAAATCATAGCTTACATTAACATGAATAATGAATCCTTGTAGAACCTCTCCAGTTCCAATCTAAACGTTAATGTAAGTTTTATATATAAATCAAAGTAAATATATAAGTTTGTTTTATAAAATAAATATAAATCAAAAATATTAAATACATTACCTTCTTCTTTTTCAACATTTTGGTTCTCCGTCAAGCTTACAACAATCTTCACAAATTTAGGCCAATTTCTCACCAATAGCATTTGTTTGTCTGGATATAATGCGTGGAAATCTTCTAGCTAACAGAAAATAATGTTTCTATTATATAAATATAATCAAAAATTAACATAAGATGGTCAATCGCTTACTAGAGAATATCCTTCTGGCTGTCTCAATACTTTGTACATTTTAAAATAATTGTCAATAGACACTCCATCTTTCATAGGAAAAATTAACTTCGCATTTTTGTTTTACAAAGTTGGCAACTTATTAGTTCTAAGTTAAATGTATGCGACTCATAATAGTTAGCTTTTACTTGGGATATAATAGAAGAAGAAGACATTTATGATAGCGTTATTACGAACTTCGTTTTTCTATTAAATGGATGTAATTATATTTCAAAAAATTGGTTATGAGTTAATAAATTGTATGTTTCAAATATGTCATGGCATTTTTCAATTATCTTTGTACAATAATATAATACCGTCTATTTCATTTAATAAATATGTCCTTCCTTAGTTAGTTCCAACATATACATAGATAGAGCTTTGCGGCAAAGCCGCAAGCGGTAAGATTCTTGGCTGATCGATATATAAGAAATTTTTTACCATGGCAATGCATGTAAAATGCGTGCGAGCGCACAAGGTTAGGTTAGGGTTAGGTTTAATATAAGTAAGTAGGATGCGATATTTAAAAATGTTAAATGCGAATTCTAAAATAATTCGTCTGCAGCAAATTCCAAGCGGAATCAGGTACCAACACCAAAAAAAGCTACTCCGGAAATTTATTAAATATGAGACAAAAACTACAAATCTGGGTACTCAAATCCCTGGTAGAAATTGGCCAATTTAAAATGGTGAAAAAGCTAAGAACTTGGTAGTTTTCTTTGTCAGTTCTTGTTACAAGATGTAACGCTTCTTATCCTAGTTCTTTGACAGTTCTTAGATCGAGCTGTTTTTGAAAAGTAATGCCCAAGATAGTTGGTCAAATGACAACGTTTACTTGGCTGCGTTGGCTAAGGCGCGCGGCTCTCCTTGTGCAGGGCTCGGGTTCGAGTCCCAGGTCACTCGAAATTTTTCGGATGATTTTTCGCATACAAATCATTATTCTATATACTTTCATTAAAAAAATCTCCAATACAAGCCTGCTAGTAATGATTTTCTAATTCTAACCTCGCAGTCGCTATTTACCACGTGCACCTGTGTCGTGTTATTTCACCAACTATCTTCGGAAGAAAATAATTAAGAATACTCAATCTAAAAACTGTCAAAGAACTAGGATAAAAAGCATTACATCTTGTAACAAAAACTGACAAAGAAAACTACCAAGTTATGAGATTGACAGAACTTTCAAATAATTTGGATTCCGTTTCTACCAGGGATTTTTTCTGTTTCTTTCAATTTAAACTTCATTTTATTACAAATTTCTAAAATAAAAATTGTTATACAATATCATAAAAATTGTTATAGAACATAACAAATTTTATCCAACTTAAATGTTAATATGTCATATAGTAATTTTTATAACAGTGCAAGTATCTCCCGCTATTACTCAATATTTTTATTTAAGTTATTTTAATTTTTATTGGATCATTTTTCTCAGTGTGTGCGCGAAATTCAGAGTTTCGCGCACTGGTGTAAAAATCCGACATTTCGCACACGCTAAGCAGCTAGGAGAAATCGAATTTCGCACACAGTGTTAAAAATAGTATTTTTGGGAAATGGCCGTACGGATGTATGTGTGTGTGTTCGTTCGTATACAACTATATCTCAGCTTATATATATATATATATATATATATATATATATATATATATATAACTTTGCAGTAAACTTTTTTTTTAGTAATCGGATTTCAGGAGTGTGTTTTACGAAAATTTTCCTATGAAAATAAGTAATAAAAAATAGACTTTTTCCAAGTTTAAAAGTATGCCCTCTGGAGCGTCTTTCTTGGCAATATATCGATTAGAAATCATAGTTACGCATACAAAATATGATTATACGCCAAAAAATTTAGATTCAATGATGTAATCATTTGTAATTTATAATTGAAAATTTGACAACCCAATATAGAAGTAAATAGTGTCACGGTCGCCGCAAGTCATCTGCTTCTGAAACTCGCCTTCGCGGCGCTATCGCGCTAGTTGATTTTTAAATATTTTAAAACCTTTCCGAGGTGTGCCGCTGTATTGATACGAATGAGATGCGTTAATCGATAGTTAAATTACCTCTTCTATTTTTTTTTCTTATTGGATGATATAATATCGAAATTCCAGCAAACTATTAGTCCACCTCATACCACCCTCTCGGTTGTAGGTTTCCCAATCCGCATTCCCCAAAGGACATTTTTCCCAAAATACAAAAATCACCAAAATAAAAATTTGAACTAATTTTCAAATCATGGAATATTTATTTGAAATTGCGACAAATCTCAAACAATTTCAACTGTTTTATTTTGTTATTTGATGTTTTTTATATCACCGTGTAACCTAACCGCACTTAGGTCAAGCCTATCCGTGACCTAAGTAGTCCTTTTTTGCTCGCTACGCTTGTGCGCTCACCTCATGATGCAAAACAGGACTGATTATGACACGAATAGGCGTAAAAGCGGGCTTGTGCTATAAAATTTTATACGATACTTGTGACCTAAGTAGCGCTTCTGCGCGAGATAATTAGGATCCTCGCTATGCTCGGGCCCTAACCTCACGTCGTCCAAAAGAGTGCTACTTAGATCACATGTATTGTAACGTACTATTTCTTTGTTTATTTAATGTTCGATACTCTTAGCAACAACGTTGTTTGTTGATATACTTATAATATACATCTATTATCAAGAAAAGTATTCAAAATAGATTTTTTATGATTAGAACTTAATCGGTTTTATTTTTTTCAATTAATTGGCTATTTTTAAAATTATTTACAATATTCATATTGAGCTTATTACTAACACGAATTGTCCAGAAAATAAAAAAACTATCTTACAGTAAAAAAGTATGTTTTTAATTAGTAGAATCATAATATTTGTATTGTCCTTACTATTTACAATATTTACACTTATCTTCTTAAACCATTGTGAGACTTTGTACAATCTGTGTCACTTAAATTTAGAGTACCTTAATTACGCTACAAGTTGGATTTTCTCTAATCAATACAATATTCTGGCTAAATCAGAGTGCACATAAAATGCTTATGCAAAATAAATATTAAAGTCTTAAGGATACGTAATGAACAAAATCTAAACTATAAAAAGCTCACAGGGCGTCAGCTTACTTAATAGGAACTCGGGATGAACATCTTAGCTCATGTCGTCTCATGTCATTGATATTATGCATTCTCAGATTAAATTTGACGTTGTAACCTCGGCATCGTACGATATCCTTAAGTTGATGGCGTCTCAGGTGTTTAAAGTACGGAGTGTGATGGAAGAACTTTCTATCAACGCAGTATTCGTAGTAGTTGTTACAAACGGAGAGGAGACAGAGTCGAAAGCGAAAAAGTAGACGACGGGACTCGAACTCGCGGACCCGAGAGCCAGAGGCCTGTGCTCTAACCACTGAGCTAACGTCTACGATCGGCGGACTCTTATCGCTGACTCGTCTTCGCTGCTCGCGTTGCAGACGTGTGCATCTATGACATCGTACATCTTCGGTTTGGCGAATTCGGAAGCTTTTGAATTTGCCTCGCAGTCCTTTTTTCCCGCGGCCTCCGGTCTGGTGAGGCTCAAGCTCCTTATACTGGCCGTCATTCCGTCTCTGACGTAGTCTCTCTTACGCTTGGCGCCGCCTTCGCCGTTGCTTTTCGGGGATAAGCCAAGACTTCCCGACAGTGTATTTACCATCTTACTCGTCATCTTGGTGAGCGTCTTAAGCAATGTGTGTGAAATAGTGCTCTTCACTGAATTTTTCACGTTCAGCGACGAAAAGGCGTCGTTGACCGGACGCTGCAGTTGGAAACCCTGAAATCCGTAGATGCGTTTGGTTCTTTTTAGGAAGAAGGGTTGGGCCATACGATCCTTCGCGCTCTCAATTTTGGAATCTGGCGTTGGCTTGTGTTCCAGAACTTTCTCCGTGTCCTTGAGTGGCTGTTGCTGTAGATCTACCAAGTTTGACAAATTGCTTGGTAAAAGACGGCAGCTTGTTGTCTTCGTAAGTGATTGAAGTTCCTGTGTCACAGTAAGAGCTGGTGTCCGTTTGCGCATCTTGGGCAATTCGAAGCTAAGTTTGCGACTGTCTTTCGATACTGCTCTGAAAGAGCTTGTCTTTGATGTTGATTTCGGAGACATGATAAAATAAGGTCGGTACAGAGATAGCCTCGGGTAGAACTCTGTTAGAAGTCGCACGTGCTGTCCTTAGTGAGTGCAGTAAAGTGCTGATTGATGGAGTGGCGCCTTTCTGTAAGGAAGTAAAATTATTATTTATCAAAATTGAAAATTAAACGGATCTTATGAGTTAAGTGAAGTTACAAATTAATCAATAAAGCTTTTATAAATCGCGATACTTATAGAGAAAAAGGTGCCGATACAATATTGGCAATTACGTGTCTCGATTAAGACTTAAAGGGCCTTAGTGGTCTTGTTCGGTCAGTTAGTTCTGATCGTGTCGACGCTTACTCGAGTTTTGCACAATACACACTTCATTTAGTCTATTTATTAGTATTACAGCAGTGCTGCCATCTGTGGCCCGTTCATGATCTTCTTTGTAACGTGGATCCTGATTAGCTAGAGGGTAGCGTCTTACCTTTGCCTTAGGTTAGGTCCGTAGCGGTAAAGGGGCTAATGGGCCTTTTATGGTGTGTAGGACTCCTGCGCAAAAGGCTTGGTTTTTGTACCTGGATCTTAATTACCTTCAGGTAGATTGAGGTGCAATTAGGACGGTATGTCATAATGCGTCGCAGACATACAATAAAATTGCACCAGACGGCGGTGGGTACGTCTAAAGATTTTATTAGTAGAACAAAACACAATTTCGATACAATATAGTATGGTCGTAACCCAGTGTCAGAGTATTCACTGTATGATAACCTCAAAAAGTTATGTATATTCAAAGCGCTCTGTAGTATATGAGCAAAGGGGCCAGTTTTGCCCAGTTTTCATCGCGAAAAATACGCGAAGGGAAATGGCCATCGCGTAGCGACCAGGCCAGCCGGACGGGTGAACATTTTACGAGGGATTTAATTCAATAAATATAGCATGGATCACCCAAATTTTTTTTTAATTATTTATGCTTTAGTGGAAACACGATTAAAAAATTTGAAAACCTTTAGGTGAAAAAATAGTACAAAGAATTGATTTAAAAGTTTTGAATGAGCGTCGTTACATACTCCATTGACTGATATCTGCTTATTGCGCTACGTACTTTACCGCCATGTTAACCCAAGAGGGAATAAGCTCTCCAAGAGTGTTAAAAGCGAACGCAAACGATGATATTGTATCGTTTTTCGGCCTATCAGTCATGATTAAAGTTTATCCATTTTAGGCCCGTGTTGAACCTCTCGTGTTATATATGAATTCGACTTTAAATTAGCTATGTTATAAGAGCAATTATTATTTACAAGTGATAAATAAACTCTGCCAAACAGATTGTCGAAAGCATGCAGAAGCAAGTATAGAAAAAATCGCCCGCTATACAGTTGAAATCTTAGGTAACACTTCAATATTCAAAACAACTCTAAGGAAAAATTCCTCAGCTCCCTGGCTCTCATTCTCTCTCTCTCTCTCTCTCTCTCTCTCTCTCTCTCTCTCTCTCTCTTTCGCCTCTGCTGCATACGTAGAAACACTCGGAACCTGCTTAATCGGCAGCAGCAGCAGTACCCAAGTATCTTCCTCTCTGCTCGAGGCTGCACACGAGCCCGGGGAGCTGAGTATAAGTAACCGCTGCTTCTCTCTCTCTCTCTCTCTCACTCGGTGCATAATCGCTCCCTCTCTTTCACTCTGCAGCAAGCGGGCAACGTCCAGTTAATGCTATGCCTTCTCACTCGTGCGCTTCGGGGGCACTACTCCCTCGCACACGACTCCCAGCCCAGAGAGAAAGAGAGTTTCGCGATTTTGCAGATGCACTTGTGCCCGCTTCGAGACTCTCTCCTGGCAGAGAGTAGAAAACGGCTCATTGCTGTAAATTATAGGAGCCCGGAGGCTCCATAATGCTCGGAAAATCCTTGCAAATCGCTTTCTCTCCTTCTCTCTCACTGCTGCCGGTGCGCGATCGAAAACACGTGTAGCTCGCTGCTGAGAAATTATACGTATTGCAGCGTCGAGAGTGGAAAAAAGGCCGAGGGAGGGAAAGGCTCCGGCTCGAGAGAGTACTGCAGCAGGTGCATTATCGGTATTGGCCGCAGCCGCAGGCGCTCAAGGATGCGAAAAATCCTAGAGCGCGGATTTAAAATGCGTTCGCGCTTTAGCCGTTTAGAGGAAGGGCGTGAACTAATTTCCCAGCCATTTCTCATGCCCCGGGGCTGCACGCGCGTCAGCCTCGTTTTTTCCTCGATTCTTTCTCTCTCTCTCTCTCGTGCGACTCGCCACATTTACATATTAAATTATTGATCCGCGGCAATGGAGAGAGAGAGAGAGAGAGAGAGAGAGAGAGAGAGAGAGAGGAAATTATCTGCCGAGAGCACGCCAACCCGCGCGCGCATACCTCTCCTTTTCTCAATTAGGGGATACGCTGTATGGTACGTTTTTTCTGCGCGATTCTCACCGCGACTTGTCTCAATTTAATGGGCTTCCCTAAATCTCGCTCGATCGCGTTACTCAGAGATCCTTGCGATGCTTCTTTTGCCGAGAAGCGCCGCGTTTAGCTATACATACACACAAGAGCGCGCTGCGCGTAAGTGTGTATTTACACGAACGGGTTCGCAGTTACGTTGAATTAATTGACTCTAGGGTGCCACGCGCTCGCGCGCACTCTGAATCTTAAGTAGACACGCGGACGAGTGGACCGAGCGCTTAAAAGGATGCGCTGCCGGCTGTGGTCATACAATCCTCTCGCTCTCGCAGTGCCTTTGTGTATAAATATCGATAATTAGCTGGGTAAATTAACTCTCGCACTGATTCTGTTTTTCTTTTCTTTCCATATAAATTACCGTCGAAATCGCTTCATCTCGTTCGAAAACAGATCGACGACCCACGACGTTCGAAAGCTTCGCACTGTAAAAAGAGTAGAAAAAAAGAACGCGCGTCATGCGAAGCTCTCGTCCTCTTCTTCCCTCCGAGGCTCTCACTTTCTTTCGCGTCGGCCGGATGCTACTGCGAGCGAGAGTGCGATGATGTGGTGCTTGTTTGAATTTGGATGCCTAACTGCGCCGCACGCTGTTTCATTAGGCGATGAGTGGCTGCGCTGCTGCTGCCGAGCCAAGTGGATCCACTGCAGCACGTACCGAATTGATTGCCTCGCTAATCAGACACGTTCCTGCTGGCAAGCCTGAACGAGCGCTTCTCACCTGCGCGACTATTGTCTTTTGCCTCGGCGCGCTGCTTTTTTCTTCGCCTTCGAGATTGAGTGGTCTTGTTGTTGAAATTGGAAGCCGACGAAAAAATCGGCTACAGGTTCGGCTCTCTGATTGATTTTTTTCCTTCACTATACACTATAACAAGGAAGTAGTAGATGAAAACTCGGAGGATTTCCATGTACGTACACGCAGGAGCGCGAGGAGAGCAACGGAACACTTTTTTTGTTATAAGATCATAAATAATTCACGAGCTATAGCCTCGCTAATGGGCATCGGCTAATACATATAAGAAGAAGACGAGGGTTATAGGTTAGCTACCGCTTGCGTATACAGTCGGACAGCCGCGCATTTATACGTCCGCGCTGCGCTGCGTATATCTACAGTATACTTGCTGGCGACCTTCGCGAGAGTATTGCCCCCCTCTAAGTGTGATTCGTTGTACCGGCCACCAGCTCCAGCAGAACTTTATGTATCGCGTCAATTGCGTACTGGTAGCGCCGATGCTCTTCGAGCAGTCTGCCGGTGAAATCGGAAGAGCATTAAGATGCGCGTGCGCGAGAAAAGTTTACCGTTAAATATATCCTCGGACTTGGAGTTTTTGCACTTAGAGTTTTTTTCAATACTCGCGCACGTGCTTGTATTTGGACTGGAGCTCGCCTTAATTACGTAAACGTTGATAAAGTAACGCTTTCGTAGCGTATCGCTAAAGCTATACTTTATGCATTATACAATTTGGATAATGGGAAAAATTCGAAGAATTTCTAATTTCAAAGGCATAAGTCTTTCTTCGCAAGCGCCGCGGCATCAGCTGTGCGCACTGTTTTCGCCTGCGGAATCCACTTAACCTAGGAATGCGAGCATCGTGTTTGCTCTATATGCGCTGTTCTCTCTCGGCTTAACTTCTTTTGTGTGGGAGCACATCCTTTAGCTCCCTGGCGATTTTTCCGCCGCACAACAACCCTCTTCGATAAATAAACTTTAAGACCTGATATACGCGATTTAAATGTGTGGCGGCGGTTTCACTGGTGATGGTCTACCCTCGGAAAATCATCCTCCGAGTCGAAGCAATTCACTCGTTCGCACCTTGCGCTGTGTTGTGTCTCTAGCGACATTCCACGGCCTCGTACACAACTTCGCGCCTCGAAATCCGCGTAATCCTCGCTCGACGAGATAGCGAGAAAAAAATAATCGTCGGCGAGAGCAGAGCGAGGGAGACAATGTCGCGTGTGTCGCATTGTATGTATATATAAACTCCGGTGCGCTGTTTCCGCGAACGCGCGAAAAAAATTCGCCATACGCGCCGCTCGCGCGAACAATGGCGATGCTTATTTCGCCGCGCGCTGAATGTCTGTATCGGCTCGAGGCATCGATGCGCCTTATTTAACGCGTTTGCTCCGCGGTTCGTTATGCCGTATTCGCGAGAAGTCCTCGACTAATAATCGTAAAACCAGCGAGTGTCCCTTAAAAACAGGTTAATATTCCTCGGCGCGCGTGAGGCGATCGTATCTGCGTGCGACACTACAGGACTTTTTTTCCGCCGCGGGTGTATTGTGTCCGCGGCGCTGCTTGCGTTCTCGCGCGCGACGCGTAAATCTCAGGTCGATCGCTTGCGTTGCGCGGCACTTTCGCTGAGTGGCGACAAAAAAGGCCGAGAGCGGAGGTGTGCGTAATCGGCATCCTTGAAAGCACATGTCAACAATAGTAGAATGTGTCTGTCTCCGCGCTTTCTCTGCGGTGCGAGCTCGATGTCGGAGTGAGAAATCGGAGCGATGAGGTGTTTGCACGTAACAGCTTAATAACGGGGAACATAATGGGCAACACGACGATGATGAAGAACAAACGAAATATCGATCGACGCGAAGTCGTTCGCTATTGTCCGCTCGGCTGCGGGAATTCCGAGTTTCGGATTGTCTCCGCGTCGGAAAGTCCGCATCACTTTTAGTCGTGATCAGGCGCTACGAGCGATATGTCGCTGTAAGTAGACCGCAATGGTCTTTCCATGAAGATTTACGAGCCACAATTTGCGACGCGATTACAAACGTTTTATTATGTATAATGTATTTGAAATTCAAATGAAAGCGTCGTTAAGCGCTAGAAGCATACTGCGGCGCGCGTACAACACCGATAACTATTAAGCTGTAAACAAATCAAAGATAGCCATTAACGCTAACGCCGCGCGCGCGTGCGAATCTCGCATTGTTTTTCCCGTATGCGGCGTTTGACAGGCGGAAAAGAGACAGCGTGAAATATACGCGTAGGCGTCGATGCAGGTGCCGAAGTATTATAAGAAAAGCCGGATAACATCGCTTAATCACACGTGACTCGCCGCGCGCACACTCCACCCACATTTCGTTCGCTGTATCTCCGCTGGATTATCTATTCAAAAACAAATAAAGCGCACCTTGCCGCTGGCCCCGTTAATTCGATCGTCAGGGGAGCATAAAGAAAAGTCCCTATAAGACCCGTACGCGCTGTGGAGTCGATTGACTATATGGCGCGGGTGACAGTCAGATCTCGTTCTAGCGAATTTGCATCGGTTGCAGCAGTGGAGAAAAAGAAGGACTGAATTTTCATCCGCGCGCTCGCGCGCTATTGTGTTCTCTAACGACGCGCGAGGTAATTTAAATGTCTATCGACTTGATGAATGCGCTCGCTGATTAGTCATTTGCAAACTCGTTTGCGGGACAACGTAACACACGGAGGTTCTCGTGTAAACCGAGCCCCGGATTTCGAATTCTGACGATTTATTTATCCTTGCCAATGGTTGATGGAGTAAAGGAGCCATTAGCCTCGGTGAAGGTGCGAAAACGCATTCGGTCTCACCTGCGAACTTGTCTGACTTTGCTATATTCCTTAGATGGAATACTCTCGTGTTGCGGGATACAGTCTTAAATTAACCAGTGGTGTACCTTTGCGCTTGACCTGTTTGTTTTAATAGTTGAATGATTGCCTGCAGTTTAAACAAAAAAGAGCTGATCAATTATTCCCCCATTTTCAAACTACGACTCATCCATCAGCCTGCGAAAAGTGTAAAATAGCGATAAGGTCTGTACAGCGGACGCTGGTAGGAGTGACAGCCCAATGGGGTTTTACTTTACGCTCTCGCGACTGCGAGAGGACGCCAGTGAACCTACACTCCATACCTTGTGTCGCCAACTCCATAAGCTCGCGATTGTGCGCTCTTTGTTGCATGTATACAGCCGAGCTCCGAGGGAGCGCACTAAAACGCTTTGAAATTTATATTCTCGTAACTTATTGTTCTATTGGGCTCCGATTTAATGATCTTCCGAACGGGCTGCTGAATCGTTTCGAACGCATAGTACTGATGGCTGATTAAAAAGTGAAAGCCATTTTCGTAACGATCGCCCGCGCGGTGACAAGTGTACAGTTCTCGTGATTTATCGCCGAAAATTCCTCTGTGAAAATTAAAAGTCCCTCGTCATTTTCTCGCGTGTATACACAGACTCGGACATCGTCGAGCAGAAGTACACGTCGAGAGAGCTAATGGAACCGAGCGCGGCTTTTCCCCGATAGCGTCGCTCCTTATCAATTACTCCCGCGCGAGCTCGGAGAGATTCTCGGTTCCCCTCGGAGTGTGTTCGCTGTTCATGCAGCCTGGAGTGAGAGAGAGAGGTACCCTTTTCCAGTTTATATTCGCTCGGAATCTCCCGGGTGGACGAGACGCCGCCACATCTATCTCGTTGACCTGTTGCAGCGGCTCGCGGTGACATCGATAAATCAGCTTCTATCTCTACCCATCAGCATTAATCACTCTAATGATCCCCCTCTGTTCGGCTCCGCCAGGTCGGAGCCACTCGCGGACATGCACACGGCCTCTATCCTCGTGACCTTGACTAGCCGCTCGCGGCCTCCTTATCGGGCCTCGTTATCTGCCCACACGCGAGAGTTCCTGTGCGATGCGCGTGAAATATCGTCGCGCTGAATTGAGTCGCTCGATTTTCGTCGTTAATTACGGAAAATGCAGCCGCAGACGTGCCGATGCTGTACTCTATGAATATTCGGTTGTTCCTATCTCCATACGCGCAATGCGACACTCGCCGTTAAAAGCGATTTTTAGCGGTTGCGCAAGTGTGCGCGACAACCGGAGGAATAAGCAGTCTCGCACTGCAGTGCGACAAGCCTCTCTCTCTCTCGCTCTCCGTCTCTTTCCTAATCTACGTTCGCTTGCTCTTTTTCTCGCGACTAGAGCGAAAGAGAGAGAGCGAGAGAGAGAGAGAGAGAGAGAGAGAGAGAGAGAGAGAGAGAGAGAGAGAGAGCGGACAAGTCGACGAGCGCCGGCAATCTGTCTCCCGGCGCGTGATAAATCAATCTCCCGCGCAGTGGACGTGCGAGACACGAGCGCGAGCGAGTATACGAGCTGCGGCTCTTGAGTTATTTCGCGAAAATCGTCGCATTAACGCGTGTACCGTAGAGAGCGGACTTTTTATCGGTATTTCCGACGCTCGACTCGCGCCGAGGTAATTAAGTTAGCGTTGCTCATACTTTCGGAAGCTGCGGACGGGAAAAAATTACGTTTTATAGCGGGCATTTAATTCAATTTCCCTACGTCTTAACGATTTCTGCGCTGAAAAGAATCGGGCTCCAGATTTACGGCCTCAATAAAAGCGCCGGGATATTTACGATCGCAATCGCGATAGTCCCCGCGCATAAGATCGGGAAAAGACAGTTTTACTTAGCATGCGCGAGTACAGTTTACGATTTTTCTATATACGAGCAACGATAAAAAGCGTCAGCTACTTTATACCTCGCGCGGAAAAACGAGATTCAACGAGACGTTTACGACTCCGTGCGCCCGCGCGGACTGCCATTTTTCTCTCCCCCGCGTCCATCAGCCGACATTATCGTCAAGCATCGCGGCCTATTACATTATGTAACCAGAACGACACAATGGAGGGCCGGATGGGTTGAGTAATTAAAATTTCGTTGGGATCGATCTCACTCGTGACACCGGCGGAATATGGTACACATCGATCGCGGCTCTGCAATCCTAGAAAGCAGCACAATACACTTTCTTAACCGATGCTTTAATGGGCTTCTCCACTCTATTGTCGCACTCGGCGATCTCGACCGATCGCGAATCTCCGCCGGCCGATCTGCGATTTCGCGAGGCAATCGAAAGCCAATCGGAGAAAGGCTTGCGCGTGGATCGATATTCCGGGGAACATGCAGACGTTGATCGAGTGTCTACTGCTCACGACGACTCATTTGGCGAAATTCCCCGGCGATTATTTCGCATTACCGCCGCGTGATCTGATGAGGATTTATGCTTGCAGGAAGTGACCGAGCGCGGATGATAAGTTGAAACAAATGCGCGGCTTTATCCGCTCTCATCAGCGACAGAGAGCGCGTGCGGCACGTCGATCTATCAATCGAGCCGCGCCGCTGTGTGTATGAAGAAACGTCGCGGGCCGCCGCAGCCCTGAGCTCTAGGTTACGAGATTCGAGCTGCGAGATTGGAAAATGCATCGTATTGCGCGCGCTCGAAAAGCCGAGTTTTTATGCCTTTCGCACAAAACGCCTCGGAGCGATGCGTACTCGATACGCGCCTGCGCCGTACAGGGAAGGCAGCGAGGCTCATGAATATTCAGCGAACAAGTTGTCCGCTTGCTGCTGCCACGTGACGTACACCCTTGTTGATCATAAGTGGGTTTGTTTCGCTGATTGTTGTCGCGCATCGCGCATCGCGAGGGGGAACCGACTTGGGCCCAGGGGGTCCGTTGAATATGCATCGAGTTCCTATAATGCTCGGACTTGCGTGAGCATTGATATGAACTTCTATGATTTGCACCGAAGCAGTTGATAACGCTCCTGTACTCTACCCGTATGCCGAAAGGGGAAAAGGTTATGGTGCATTTCTAGCATCTCTGATATGTGCAAATCTACAGAAAACCGAACACTTAAGGGGGTCTGAGTGAACAAATAGTACATTACGATACGAGTGTCTTAAATGGTTCTTTTTTACATGGCGCAGTTAGCACCCGAGCGTAGCGAGTGTGATAAACACGGTGCAAAAAAGGACTACTTTAGTCACAGATAGGCGTGACTTAACAGCGGATTTTAGCCACACCGTGCTATAAATTGAAATTTGAAGGCACACCTACTAGACGAAATTTTTTGGGTTCCTTAGGGTTAGTTACCTGGGTAAAAAGTTGTCTATGCTTGAAAATAGTAAAAAATGGTGAAAATTTCGATTTTTGACAAAATTCAGCAATTTTTGCCATTTTTAAAATCCATATAACTTTTGATCCGAGCAGCCAATTTTAACCATCCTGCCTTCAAATTAAAGTTTTTTTTTTCTACTTTCGCTTTTAAAATTTAGATTAATATTTACTGGTTTTTATAGCTATATAGTCTAGGCGCTGAGCACTTTTCTTCGGACTTGAATGGCCAGTAGATCACCAAGGTTTTTTCTATGTAGTTTTGCCTCCTGAACACGAATTTCGAGGGTGGAATGTCCAAAAGTGGTCAGGTGGTTTGTTATTAACAAATTAATTGTTAATACTCAACAAAATTATGTTATTTACCAAAAACTTCAACCCAAAAACAGATTTTTTAGATTCTTTATATGATTCTAAATCGAAAATGTTCTTATAAGATTTTCTGAAAAAGGCATTGTTTTCGAGTACAAGAGTACTAAAATCCGATCGAAATCGCGATTTTTTTCTCAATTTTATCAAATTTGATCAATTTTTACTGAAAAACAAAGCTTTTTTCGAAAAAACTTGTAAGAATATTTTCGATTTAGAATCATAAAGAATCTAAAAAAATGTTTCCTGATTCGGAATAATCTAATTTTGTTAAATATTAACAATTAATTTGTTAATAACAAATTACTTGATCACTTTTGGGCATTCCATCCTCGATATTCGTTTTCAGTAGAAAAAAATACGTAAGAATGAAAAAGGCTTTCTTTTCGAGTAAAAGAGTACTAAAATCCGGTCAAGATCGCGATTTTTTTCTTAATTTTATCAAACTTGGTCAATTTTTTACTCAAAAATAAAGCTTTTTTCAGAAAATCTTATAAGAACATTTTCGATGTAGAATCACGTAAAGAGTCAAAAAAATGTTTTCTGGGTTGAAATAACATAATTTTGTTGAATATTAGCAATTAATTTGTTAATAACAAATTACCTGACCACTTTTGGGCATTCCATCCTCAAAATTCGTGTTCAGGAGGCAAAAGTACATAGAAATAACCTTGGTGATCTACTGGCCATTTAAGTCTGACGAAAAGTGCTCAGCGCCTAGACTAATATATATGCCAATGAAAAAGATAAAAAAAAACAGCCATGATTGTGGGCATATATATAGCTGATCGAACAATTAAAACGTTTATCTAAATTTCAAAGCAAAAGTAGAAGAAAAGAGCTTTAATTTGAGCCCTAGATGATCAAAAGTTATAAGGATTTTAAAACTGGGAAAAATCGCTGATTTTCGTAAAAAATCGAAATTTTCACGATTTTTTGCTATTTGAAGCCTAGACAACTTTTTACCCAGGCAACTATTTTCAACTCAGCGGCCCTCAAATTAAAGCTCTCTTTTAATACTTTAATCGTATTAAGACGTATTTTTGGATTGTGCATTCAGATACTAAATGGGTAAAGTTGAACCATGGCTAATTTTCGTTTATTTTCCCCATGGAACCCAAGGTTTTTCGTGTTCTTGGTGACCTAAAGAACCCAAAAAAGTTGGTCTGGAAGGTGTGCCCTCAAATTCAATTTTCTTCACTCAGACCCCCTGAAGTGTCCTTTTTTTTGCGGATTTGCAGATATCAGTGGTGTACGGTGGTGTACATCGGGCCCCTTGGGGATCGGGTGCAGGTTGCGTGCGACTATTCGCAAGAGTCACACATAATGCGCTCATCGACAGTTTCAAAGCGAAAGCGCGGAGCTAATTTGCGACTGTCGTACAACGGCTCAGTATCTCCGAGTCGTTCGCACACGATTACGCTCGAGCGTCGGCGCATGCCAGCTGCGAGTTGTGCGCGCTACGCACGAAAATAAATGTTATTTATGCTATACGACTTTATTTCTCGCTCCTCCTCAAGTGCATTCCAGCATCGCTTTTTCCATAAATAAGCCTCTTACTTTTAAAGCGCGCACGTACGCACGAAGCTCGGACTCTTCTTTTTTTTTTTCGCTCTCGGATACGTATGCACCTCGCCGGAGGAAAAATGCGGTAACATAGGTAGCGAGAAGTTATCGCCGGCGATTTATTCGCAGGTGCGGACGAGGTCTTAGTTACGGCGCGGCTCCTCGGTTACTCATCGGGACTTCTTTATTCAGTAAGCGCATTTTTTAATCGGGACAATAAATACCAGCAGCTAATATATTGAAAAAAGCACGCGATCAGGGACGGAATTCATGCGTGGTTGCACGAAATCGAGAAAGCGTTTGCGCGAAACTGCGTGAGGGGGAGACGTGTTATCGCGACCAATATACGACTTGACCGATGAGGTGTACGAATCCCGTAGTGTGGCACAGAGAGAAGAGTTGGAGAGTACAGCCGCGGACCGGTTAATGAGGCTCGGAGATTCGCGAACTCGGAAGCCGATACAATCCTGTTTGCGTAATCGGTAACTAGTAGCCGCTGCTCTCGGAAAAAAGTTCACTTCTTTCTCTCTGTTCACCTCCTCCCCGTCGCGACTAATCGGCGTCTCTCTGCGGCTTTACGGAACAAGCTTGATTTATGCCGGGGAGCTCCGTAATGGACGTTCTTATGCGGCGCAGCGCTGCGCTGCGATAATAGTTTCGCCGTTTTATTTAAAATGTCGATTTTTTGTCTCTTGATTACTATGCGTGATATTCTTCGTTTATGCATGGATTCCTAAGGAGATGGATACACGTATATTTGAAAAGTGAAAAATATAATTGGTGTATGATGTCTGCAATAACGAAGCGTATATTGACTCATTAAAACGAATCGACGCTCGAACACGAAAATCAACAGAGTCATTCGCGATACAGCCCATATTCTTAAATGAAAATTAGTCGAGTAAGCGATAGAACGATATTGAAATCGCGTCGAGCATAAATTGAACGCATTTAAAACGCAGAGTCCGAATATCTTCGAGTACGTAAGCTTTTACACCGTATCGTGGAAAGCTCTATAACAACCCCGATTCGCCGGATCGTAGAAAAATCGAGCAGCACGACGACACCTCTCCTCCCTGAGTGTACGAAGCCTAGGTGCGGCTGAGTACGTACATAAAATGCTAAATATACTAGCAACCTGCGCCTCCGATATGCAGTTTCGCGGGCATTTAAAGCAGAGAAGAGAAAGAGAAAACAGTATTCGCTGCTGCCAGTCATATTTTTCCCGGGAACCGCAGGCTCCCGATGCTAATTGCTGCCCGGGATTTCCAGTTTCGCCGAGCGGAGAATAAAACTCGCCGTGTGTGTGCAGCTTCTCTCGCGAGCTCTTTTACGGCTGGAAAATTGCGTCGTTTTAATAACGCGCTCCCCGAGGGCTCGTAAAGTTCCGTAATGCCGGGCTTTCGCTAATTAGTTCTCGTAGTTTTGCGCGTAATACGCGCGCGTCCTCGGGAAAAAAGCTGCTTGCGGTTTTCTCCACTCTCCAAGAGGCAAGAGTCGAGACACAACGCGCACACGGGGGGATGATCGCAATGCGCGCTTATTGAGCATTCGGATCACGAGCGCTAATGTTTATGTGCGCACGAGGAGGCGGCTGTATTTAGAATCGTCGACAGTCACGCTAGGCTATCGCTTATTTCGCTTAGTTGTATACACACGTAGGTTGTTATCGGTCACGTTAACAGCGCGGGGGGGGTCTATCGAATTATTAGACGCGCGGCACGTATTTTTATATTCATTAAGATACAAAGAAAATGCTGCACTGATTGACTTTATTTTCGAGGAGGTTGTTGAATTCTCTCTAAATTTTGAAAATGTTTTTTCCTAAGTCTCTCGCTCTCAATATTCACATAAATATTTATATAGTTGCATTATTATATACTTATTTTACAATAATGACCTTTGTAGAAAATTAAGTGCCCAGAATCTGTCAAATTATTTTGGTCATTGAGCAGAATATGTCCTAAATTCTGCGCAGAAACTCCTCCTACGAGTGACGATACTCGGGAAGAATCCGCTGAAAATTCTGGTAAAGGAAGCGTGGCGCTATTATGTGAGGTTATAAGAGGCTGGCATAATTGCTGGCTAATATTCCGGCTGGATTTAATTAATACTTCAATTTATTGCACTTGATTTTACTTAGGCGAACCGCAAGTCATCAACTTTTAATTTAAATCACGCTATCAGAGTCTACAAATTATTAGATATTATTTATATTAGCAGTACTATAGTGCAAAATGTCTAATAAAATAAAACTCAAAATGTACTTATTGGAACATACATTTTGGCTTGTCGAATGTATTAGATAAAAATTTCACATTTTGCTCGGCATTAGTGTTTAGGGCCAAAATCTGAAATCAGCCAGTTCAAATAATTACTTAATGAATATTATTTTAACTTATTTATTAGCTCTTGGCATTTCCAAAAAGAGTACGCATCAAATTTTGATTCATAATGCAGAACCTATTAGAAAATTCTTATCTTCTAAAATTGAAAACCAGGACCAAATGCTTAAAATTTTTTTAAATTTTGTGGACAACTTTTGAACAATAAATAAAAAATTATTAATATGTACCCTTTTTGGAAAAGCCTAAAAGCTAAATAAGTTTCAATAAAAACTATTATATTATTATTATTATTATTATTATATTTGGCTGATTTGAGATTCTGTTTACTCAGATTAATATTACTCAAGCATTATTTTTTTAATAAAATGTCAGTGTCTTACATTACTATCTAAAGCAGTATTTTCTATAATTTGTTGGCATATATTGCCTATATCACTGTTAAGCATTATCGTTAATAATTTGTCAGCAAAAATGTGATGGTTCTTAAACTGAAGGTTTAATTTTCGGTGCACGTTTCGAGGAGCTAAAGTTTCGGGTTGTTCGATTGCGCGTTTCGAGCCTTTCTTAACAGCACTTGCCTGGCAAAATGAGTCTAATTCTTCCTGGTCTATATTTTGTTGCTGTTGCTGAAAGGTGAAGACAGTTTGATTTCTGACATTTGACTGCATATTAGGTTCAGGCGCCTTTTTATTTTTCTGCGATTTTATGTAGTGGACGGTGCTTTTATATTTATATTATTTTTAAAATTTGTTGCCAAACTTAAAACTCAGATGATGTGAAATTCAGATGTTTTGTAAAAATAACATTTGATTATGTTTACGTAGACAAGAGTTACTAAATATATGAACGAGCCACGGCTACTGACGAAGTCGTTAACAAAGTATTTCAAGACTAAGTAAGCAACGTGAGTAGAGCATGAAATTAGTATGAGGAAGACGTTTCTTGAGACAATATGAAGGGACGATCGATCGAAGTCGCATCGATCGCTGCACCGGCTGCAGTCTTTGAGCCTCGAAGCAGCGGCAGCGGCGTTTCGTGCACCGGCTATACACTGGCCGGCAACACCGGGGATATATCCGTGACTAATCTTGCGGCGAGCTCTGCTCGGTATATCGTCAAGTTGTTGAATTATTGCCCTGTTATCTCGCAGGGCCGTGGGAGGGTGGGCTCCGGATCCATCGGGGAGAGATCCAGTTTCATGAAAGGCACCGCGACCAGCGCGTTCTGTTCTCCTTTCCTCTCCTCCTCTTCTTCTCATTCTTCTTGCTTCTTGGCCTGCTTCTTCGGCTCCTACCTCGTCTCTTTTTCTCCGGAGCTGCTCTCGAGATCGGCGAAAGGGCCGTTACGGGCTCAAAAGAAAGAGGAATAAGAATTCGGGATAATAGCTATCCGGAATGCCGGGAATCTGACTATAAACGATTTTTCTCCTCCTCGTGTACATCATAGCTCTTGATATTAATGCGACGCCACGATCACGTGCTGCTCTCCGAGCCATCCGTCATTTCGCGGTGAGTGTGCGAAATCGCAGAAGAAACAGAGATCGGGTCCATACATTACGTACACGCGATTTCTAGTTCTAATCTGTCGGCCATTTGTCAGTGCGCGGTTATGATGGCCAGCGGAGAGAGCGAGCGAGCAAGTCGCAGGACCGGCTCGGCGGTCTCGCATGTGCAGCGCGTCGGTGTCACTACGCGGCTAAGAGCCTCGGGACCACCCCGAAGACGCAGCAAGAGATAGATATAGACGCGCCAGAGGGACCTCAAGAGAGATGATTGCGTTTCGTTGTGTATAGGCGGCCTTGGCCCGCTCTCTCTCTCTCTCTCTCTCTCTCTCTCTCTCTCTCTCTCTCTCTCCTCTCTCTCTCTCTCTCTCTCTCTCTCTCTCTCTCTCTCTCTCTCTCTCTCTCTCTCTCTCTCTCTCTCTCTCGAGCGGGCGGCTTCTTCGGTGCGCTCGCTGTTATTACAAGCCTGGCCGCGTTATTGATGTTATTACGGTCAATTATTTATGATAATGAGCCGTCCGCGCTGCTGTTTCAAATAGACGTATTAACTAGTCGCGCGCTTAACTCCCTCGCGGCCGCGGATTAAACGGCGCTAGATTCAGACGCAATTACGGGCCCGACGTAATTTCCACCCAGAAATTATTCGATATGGAGAGCGCAGAGCAACAGCCACAGGCGGCGGCGTTGAAACGCTCGGTAGCGGGCTCTTACTTAAACCGTGGCGCGTGACCTGGCAGCTGGCGACACTTATCGTGCATGGAGGAGTGCGGCTCGCTGAATATGTATAGGAGGAGGCGGACATCCTCCTAAGGTGTGCCAGCAGCTCCGCGGGGATCAGGCACGACGGAGCGAGCGAGTAGCGCACCGGCTAGTTAGCCGCAAGAGAGAGCGCGCTCTAGGTGCAGCGCACACCTCGCTCCTCACTGTGAGTGTGTGATGTGTGTTGTACTGCCTCTGCTGCCACGCCGCCGCCGCCGCCGGCGACGATCTCTCTTGCGGCTGAGCTTGATATTCATTTGACCCCGCGCTGACGCTCCGTCGCTTCCTGTTAAGTGGCTTTTTTCTTTTGCCACGGCCACGGGCGCTTCCATTGTCTTCCTCCTCGCGACTCCATAATTGTTGTTCGCAAGTTTGGCACTGCGGCTTTTCCACTTCGAACGACGAAATTTGTTTGATTTTGTGTATCAAATATAACAGCCTGCACGTCTCCGCGGCTCGTCAAGTAGAACGACATCAGCCGAAGGATAATTCCCGAGCGGGCGATGCCAACGAGCGGCGACCGCGCGCAAAAGGTTAATCGAGGAAGAGATACTGGGTGTGTGTGTGTGTGTGTCCGCGCTCTCTCTCTCTCTCTCTCTCTCTCTCTCTCTCTCTCTCTCTCTCTCTCTCTCTCTCTCTCTCTCTCTCTCTCTCTCGTATACGTGTACGACAGCCCCGGGGTGCAGCGTCCCGTGACAGACTCGCGAGCGCGATTGTCTTTCCTATTAAAAGAGCTGAGCGAGACGGGGGCCACGCGCGGCTCTGCCCTCGTTTCCTGCACGATTATGCGCTCATCGCAGCCCGATTTATAATTCGTGACCGGCGCTACCGCCTCGTTTCCGCGAGCTCGCGGGACCGTGAAAGTATGTCGCGCGCAAGTTTGTAGGCATTTGTAGTCCCCGAGAGATCGCTCGGCTTTTTCATATTCTTTGTTATTTTTACGTACAAGAAAATACACATCGGCTCTCGATTCTCGGATTCCGCAATTTCCTGTTTACCCCTCTGCGCTGCGATTTTTCTTGGACACCTCTTCAACGGGTAATTTACACGCGTTTCGATTACCTGCTCGATCCTCTCTCGCTCTCTCTCTCTCTCTCTCTCTCTCTCTCGCTCTCTCTCTCTCTCTCTCTCTCTCGAGGAAAAAACGAGCAAAAATGAGCCCCGGCCATTCTCTGGCTCCTCGCTCGCTCGCTTGCACCGTGTACGTATTTTTCACCCCTGCGAGATAATGCTTGTGCACAGACAAGTGTATACGCACATCCCGGCGTATTATCCTTTCCGTTTTTCATCCTGTCCGCTTAAATATGCCGCGAAGCTGCAACATTATCCGGAAACGAGCGGCGGCGGCGGCGGCGTGACTTTTAACTCGCCGTGTAAGCGGAGCCATCGTAACCTGCATCTCGCCAGCCGGGAGAGAAACGCCTACGCACGACAACAAAGAGACGCGCTTCTCGCGCCCACGCTCCAAAGTGCCCTTTCCCTCTCTCTCTTTTGCAGGTGGCGAGTTCGCTATACACCTATCTTTCCGGCGGATCTCGCGAAATTCAGCGGCAGTTTCGTAATTGCCGCGCGTATAAATCGATTAATCTTGCCGGCACATCGCGGCGCTACTTCGATTGTGCTGGGAGCTGTTTTTGGGATTTTTACGTGCGTGTATCGGCTTACGCGACCGCGAGCGCAGTTGGACTACCGCTGCTTGTTTCTCTCGCGAGTGCGGGATAGATCGAAGGAGAACCGCCGCGACGACCCACACGCGCAATAAGTGCACGCGCCCCATAAATCCAACCGAGGGGACTTCCTGTATTCGCTATCTCAATTGCATGAGCGCGCGCGTTTATGCATTATTTTTCGCTGTTTCGAGTTCCAGAGACGAAGAATGCGACTCGGGGCTGCGAGGCGAGGAAAAAAAGCAGGGAAAGTGCGACGAGGATAACTCAGCGTAAGAGATGGGTGCGGCGCGAGCAGAACCGCGGGGTTACGACTCCGCGGGGTAATCCGAGGCATATCGTTAACAGCGCCGGTACAACGCGTAACTCCACGGAGCGCAGGTGCCGCGCAGTTACGCCTACAATCCCGGGGCCATCTCTCCCCCCTATTAATTGTGGCTTTTATCTAGTGTAAAACGAACTCCGGAGTGGGATAATAAATATGATTACATCTTGAGCGCGATCTCCGTAATCAGCGGTTTCGACGTTTTTATACCTATACCCGCCTCTTTGCGCGAGCTCACTTTATATCATCCTCGCAGCTCTCTTTGTCCTCTCGAGATTCGTGCGCACGCTCTGTGGTATGCACGTGCGGTATATAAGTGCAAAGCCCCGAAAATGTGACGTACGTGTGCAACAGATCTACTGGTACTGGTCTGACCTTCGCTCGATGCACCAGAGAGATAAGCCCTGTAGACACAGACCAGCGACGAAAACATAACGTCGTACCCCGTCGAGCGAGCCTCTGTTATAGTACGTTCGCGAGAAAACGAGCGCACTCGTCAGAGATGTTGTCTCTCGCCTCGCGCCCCCTCAGCGCTGGCTAACTGCATTTTCGTAGTTAACCCGAGCGCGACACGATCTGTGACCGTTTCATCCACACACACCTATATAGATGTCGCTGTGTGTGTGCAGCATTATTATTTTATATTGAACCACTTTTTCCCGGGAGAGGAAGAGAGAGAGAGAGAGAGAGAGAGAGAGAGAGAGAGATAGAGAGAGAGAGAAGACCTGCAGCTCGGCGTTTCCCCGGCCGGGCTTATCTGCCGCGCGCCACTTTGTAGTCGAACGGCTGCGAGGAAGAAGAGAGGAGGAGGACGACTAGGAGGAGTGCATCGCGTGACCGAGGCTGCAACGGCTCCGCAAGAGAGCGCCGATAGCGATTTAATTTAAACGTCAAAGGTGCAGGCGGAAAAGTAAACCGAACGTGCTGGAGACTCTGGCTTATTATTTGGAGATCGAGGAAAAGAAGCTCGGCCGATTTATTCGCCGAGATCGGCCGCACCGCCACGTGCGCGGTATGGTTAATTTTCACGGAATTCCGAGCGGTTCTCTCTCTCTCTCTCTCTCTCTCTCTCTCTCTCGCCCTGACAATACGAGGAATACAGGTGGTGAGAAGAGAGAGAGAGAGAGAGAGGGAGAGAGAGAGAGAGAAAGAGAGAGAGAGAGAGAGAGAGAGAGAGGGAGATGGCTGATATAGAGAGCATAGTAGTAGGCTCACGAGAGCGGGCAGTCGTGCGCGCGACACGACTCCCAAGAACAAACGAGAGCAGCTTAACTGGCTCGCTGCTGCCTTTCGGACTTGCATTTATATTTATGCAGATATGCCCCTGGCACTTAATATTCAGCACTTCTTCTCCGACTCGCGGCTCTCGGCTCGAGCTCTTTCCTATGCTCGATTTGAAGTTTCAATTAACATCGGCGGCGGCGTTGTATGCATCGGTAAACACGCCGATTTTTCCATCCTCGCGTACAAATTAACGACGAAAACACCGTACGCAATCTCGCTCCCGAGAAACACGTGCTCCTCTTTCGCCGACCAATTCTCTCTCTCTCTCTCTCTCTCTCTCTCTTTGCCTCTCGTGTATACGTTGGCGGCCAGGTCGATCGTGGCATACGAGACAAGTCGTTTCTAGCGGACGGAGAGAAAGAATCGGACGCGGAGAGAGAGGATTGTCGGGAAGCCGGAGCGGCTATTCACTTCTTGGAATGGCATCGAGTCGTCGTTCTCGCTCGTGCAGTACACGGAGAATAATTTGTGGATTGGCACGAAGAGAGAAAACAACGACAAGTAGTATATCCCCGCTCGAGCTGCCTCGCAGCGGAACAGCGATTATTTCGGCCATTCGTAATTCACGCACAGCTGTATATACGGTTCACCGTAAGTTTCGCGCACGAAGTAGGAATAAATCAACGCCGCGCGCATCAGGGTCGCGAGTCAAAACGGTGTTATTAATGCGGCCGGTGCATTGGCAGCCGATAGATTTCCGCGACTCGCGGCGCAGCGTTTATCCCGGAGCGATTTATCGTCGCCAACGCGATCAACAACTTGTCTCTCAGCCCCGGCGCCGGCCCACGGGATCATAATTCCGAGAGTCGAAAGAGAGCACACTTGCGCGCCCATTCGCGGAAAGATCAAGGCGCGCGTACGTCACTCTCAATTACCTCGCGCCAGAGCGAGATACGACAAAAGACTCAGCGCGACTTTTCGCGCGCGCTCTGTCAATGCTAGTTAGCGCCGAGTTGCGAAAAGCGTGTCCAAACGCGCGTCGAGTTTCCTCGTTAATTCGGAATTTCTTTGCCACACGATACTGCTATGCAAAACAGATTCAATTACGCCCTGTACAACGACGTCAGAGCGCGAGTCACGCTCCCCAGCAAATTGTCAGCAGCAGCTAGCAGCTCTATATAACGGAACCGGGCGAAAGCACGTATTTCCATTCTTTTCGCGCAGCTAACATCGTCGCCCCACCGGCATTTCAACGACAAGCGCTCGACCCTTGCCTCTCTCTCTCTCTCTCTCTCTCTCTCTCTCTCTCTCTCTCTCTCTCTCTCTCTCTCTCTATGTATTCCGTCACATGTGGTCTTTTTATTTTAATTCCTCGACGCGGCACGTGCCGCGAGGGTAGATAGGCATCGGGAGTCATCTGCGATGCGGCGGGGGGCGCTCATCATTAAAACGTCGCTCCGATGCGCCCGGCCTGTCCCTACTGCCGCTACTGCCGCCGCCGCTGCTGCTGATTCACCTATATGCTCGCCGTGAATTAATTGGACGACGCTCGCGCGTAATTCATGCCGTTACAGAGCTGCACACTTTTTCGGGGGTATTTTATGGATGCACGAGGCTCCGCTCGCGTGTGGGCGTAGCTCGGAAATTGGTGGTTCGCTGCCGCGCGGGATGGATGGCCTCTCGCCGTAATTGGGATTTTCGGGTATTGATATTCCTGCAATGTGTACAGGATTTCATGTAAAGAAAAGACTCGTCTTCTGTATAGTAGACACGACGAGGATCTGTTGTGACTTGTCGTTAAATCCCGCGCCTTCTGATAACGTCGACACCTCGACGACAACGAGTCTCAAGCACGTATACCTGCATCGGATTATGCTGGCTGCTCGACGCGATCGCGGAAGATCTCGGGCGACCGATAAGGGCTACAACACCCCCTCGAAGTGCGGATGATCCTTCACTCTCATTAGTGAGTCATCGGGGGACGAGCAAGTGACACCGCGACGCGATAACTCGCGGTTATACGCGCACCTTGTATAGCTATATGCAACGTGTATAAGCGATGGCTGCGGCGGCGCGTCAAGCGGCGCGCGAGTAATGAAAGTCAGCTCCGCGCGCAGATAACACGCGACGATAAGAGATTCCTGTCGCGCTAAAGGGCTCGGCGGTCGGGCTTTTTTGCCTCTCGATGCCGCCTTTAATTACTTTGTATTATATGAATATACACGAGCGCGACGGCGAGAGTGTAATTTCAAGGCGGACACTGCTGCCAATAATCGCGCGGCGTAACTGTATTTTTGAAATTGCCGATTTAATTACGCGTCGATTATTATTGAGCTGCTTATTACCGCGACGGTGATTTCGGGGTTTTGGCAATTTTAAACGTCTTCATTAACCGCAGCTTTGTCTTTTGCGCTCTTTTGCCTTTCTCGATTACACCCGGCTTGCCATAATACATCAAAAATCGTATCTGCGGCTCAATTTTCACGCGGTAATACGCTGATTGCATAATTAATAATTCCGGACGAGCTGGAAATTGCCTACACCTCTCTGGGGCAAAGAAAAATACAAGAGAGTCGCACACTGCGCAAGAACTTCTCACATCCTCCTCTCGTTCCGTGAAATCGAAGTCAGAGAAAAAGGCAGGCATCAATGGGAAAATAACGTCGCTCACATACTCAGCCGGACAATCAAAACCCGGAGGTCCTACCTGTACCTTCCGGTGCATTCTCCGACCAAGTTGGAAACGAATGAGCTGCGCGTATGCGAGTTTCGAAAAAACGGACACAGAGAGAAAAAGAAGAAGAAACAGCGCATAGGTGGGGGTGAAGCCATGACGAGAAAGGAACGAGCGTCCCGCAGGTTTGCCAGGACAGATTCATCTTCTCTCCGTCATTGTAGGCCTCGACGCCTACAATAATCTCGTTACGATTCGAATCGGGCTCGACGGGAAAAGCGCTCGCCTACGCCGGCTTTGACAGCAACACAAAGCAAGGTGCTTTGTCGAGTTCCTCCAGTTCCTGTGGCGAGAAAGAGCGAGAGAGAGAGAGAGAGAGAGAGAGAGAGAGAGAGAGAGAGAGAGAGAGAGAGAGAGAGAGAGAGAGAGAGAGAGAGAGGCTCCACTTTTTCCCGTACACGCATAGCTGTGGGATTTTCCTGCGGAGCGCGAATACATGTGTTGGCCCGAGGGCCTTGTTTGAAAGTGTTTTGACTCGTTAGGAAAATACATGAAGATGTTTCCGTCGTTCTTCTCCCTCGATCGTAAAATTCTCTCACACCGTCCTTTTCGCATGATGCACCGCGTTCGGTGAATGAACGTAGCTATATGGTGTCTTCACTACGACCCGGAGTGTATTTCTTATTTACACGATCTATCGGTCGTGTAGACTGCGTGTCGCCTTCTTATACGATCGGCGATTCCGCGGAAATTTATGGAGCGCCCGAGGAAAATATATAAGCCGCTGCGGTGGTGGTCTGCTTTTCTTCATTAATGCGCTTGTATACACGAGCTCCATCGGTTCTCTATTTGTAGAACACCGTGTCTATGAACTCCACTTGAGTTTGGTTGCGCGCAGCTCGCCGGAAGGGACGAGGGACGTAAATTCGATTTCGAACAACGCCGTGAAAGTAAATCTTTCAATTTTCTCCCCAAAAAATCCGAATGTCTCATCCGAATAATCGATGATTGACCATGCAGTACTAATTCGATAGATCACCGGCCCTCAGCCTATTAGGCTAACGATACGGGCACGTTCAGGGGATGCCGACTCATCCCTTTGATACGATATAATACACGCGCCATACGTCGCATTGCAGGTACCGGTCGCTTTCGTAGCGGCAACGTGCATGGTGTCGTCGCGTGAAACGCAACATTGCTTGTGCGTTGCGTGTCGCCGCCAACTGACTCTCGAAAAAGGCCGATGCGATCACGGTTAACGCGGTAATTGCAGCGCGATTAATTTATGCGCTTCGCGGGCTGAGGGACGAGCTCAAAAAAGTCGGATAATTAGGCGGTCGATTGGATTTTTACGAGTTGCCGCTCACGTCGTAAAAGCTTCGGTTCGTTCATCAAAATTGATATAGCATGGCTTATAAATAACTCAAAAATATTGAAAATAATCACTGCGCGTACGATCATATTAAATGGGAAAAAATTATTATTTTATGTAAAGCGTGCTCGATTTTTGTAGACTTTTTGACCTTGTATACTTGCAGTACTTATAACTATAGCTTGAACTAGCTCGGCTTTGACTTTTATTGCGAATTTCGCTATTGGATCTAAAAAACTATTTATTAAGTCTGATTAGAATGAGACCGCGAAGGATGCGGATGCAGTGGAGATGAAATAAATCGTCACAGTAGGTGAATTCCACGGTTCACAAATACGAATATATTAAAGAAAAAATACCAAAGAAGTACAAAATGTTAGTGAACAAGATATGGCTTCTGCATGTATTTTAATGAATATACACGGCGTCTGTATACACATATGTTTAAGTGTATGAATTTTGGAGAATATAATCTGTCGTGAACTACGACCAAAGTCCGATTCTCTTCAAAAGGGCTTATTCAAAATACACGCCTGTATCGTGAAACCGAAACAGACAATTTACAATTTCCCATGCTTTTGTTTCAATACGTGTGGAAACGTTACTGATGGTTTTATTAAATCAAGATAATATAGAGAAAGTTTTCAAATATGCATCGTCGATAATGGCTGCGGCTTACAAGATTAAGTAATATCGGACGTTTAAATCGGAAATTCGAGATTTGCGTACAAGTCTCGACGCTTTTTAAGAGAATAAATCGTAACAGTTCTAATGACAACAAAATCCGCCCGTATTTTTCGCACTAAAACTTTGCCCAAAGTATAAAAATTGCCCTAAGTCTTCTTGTTACGTATACTTGTTTTACACCAGTGCGTGTGATGGCCTTTTGACTACTTTTAATCATTTTCTCCTGCATCGGTAAATGAATAGCTTGATTTTCACTTTAGAGCATGGAAGTGTTGCATTGCGTTAGCGTTAAAATCAGTAATTCAAAGCAGAAAACAATTATTCCTAATAACCAACTTGCAGCTAAAATATGGAATGATGTGCTAAAGTAGATTAAATCTGAGATACTAAATGAATTTTCCTCAACGACATATTTATCTTCCTCATGATAAAATACCTGATAGAGCATTAAAATGTAATTCATGAAACCGGCTTCGTTCTTTTTTACCAACATAGAATTATATTTTCGAAGAAAAGGTGAATCCTCTGAAAATATACGTGTAGCTGATTTTTCAAAAAAATTTCAAAATCAACACATGAATCCATTCACTTTTTGGTAAATAGTAACCTATGTATCTTTTTGTTTGTATACAAACTACTTGTTCGCCTTTTCGAAGGCGGTCAAAGCAATCGCGAATGTCGAGGACAGTGTTGATTCGTTTCATATTAGTTTGAAGTACATATTAGTTTGAAGCCCATTCCGTCATAGTGATCATACCCTGATTTTGATTTGTTGTAACGATCGACGTGATCACTGAATAATATAAAAACCACTTTCAAGTTGTATCCATTAAAACTTTTCATTTTATCAAAAAATAAGTCACTTGGTGTAATTGTATTACCTATTAAAAAGGCCAATTAAAATTAAAATTACGTATATTATAGGCAAACTGTATCTTTTTATTTGTTACTCACCATTGATTTTCGAATATTGACTGATTTCATTCAATGAAATCTTTAACAGTGTCCATTGTTTATTTAAAGATTGGTCTTGAACTTTGTTCCAAGATATAGGGGCCGAGTCGGCAAATGGATTGAAAGTATACAGCATGAAAGTACCATTCGAACTTGTACAAAAGTACAAAACATACCTCATGTTGTATGTCGAGGTAATGGTTAAAAAACTACGGACCATCTGACAACTATCGACTCCATCGCTGTTAACAATGATGAAATTTCTTTCGTGATTGCACCAGATCAAATCTTTCAGATCTTTTAATATTTTTTCAAGACGATTAGCACGTGATACTGCGACAATGTCAGTACTGACCAGATAGACCACTTCACGAACGTTAACATCATCTAAGACGTAAACGTCGCGTAAACGTTTGTGATTTTTTAAAACATCAGTTCCAAACAAGCGCACACTGAGAGAAAGATATCATTGCCGTAAACATGTACACACGTTAGGAACAATGATTGCTAATTTATTCGTGTACATCTTTCAAATATTCTATACGAAACAAAAACAGACATCTATAGTATACATACAAAATATTGCAGGAAATATCTGTATGTTAATAGTTAACATATGAATTTCATGGCTATCGTGCGTAGTGTTGCGTGCAGATGGCGTTTCTCTTGTACCGCCTAACCTCCATATTCGTCACCCTCTTTCATACAAAAAATATTCTTGAGGGTTTATTTATCATAAATAATCAATAAATCATTAATAATAGAACGAAAACAACTGAATATACCTAAGGAAGCATGCAAGTGCGTTTGTAATGATATAATGTCCAAATTCTAAATTTTGCCTTTTGAGTTTAAAAACCAGATCTGGTGGTTCTAGAGATAAAATAATGAGTGTGATTCCAACTGATTCAGCAGCCTCTGGCATTTCTAAAAAGGTATATATCAACTAGTTTATCACTATTAGTTCAAAAGTTACTGGAAAAATTCAGTAGTGTGTTAAACTTCATATCGTAATCATTAATTTTTCAGATTTGAATTTTTTCAATAACTTTTGAACTAGCTAATAGTGATAAACTAGTTGATATATACCTTTTTGGAAATGACAGAGGCTGCTAAATCAGTTGGAATCACACTCATTATTTTCTAGAACCACCAGATCTGGTTTTTAGACCCAAAAGGCCGATGAAAGACAAAATTTTGAATTTTGACATTATATCACTGTAAAGATACTCAGCATTAATAAAATTCATACAAGTGTGTTTTCTAATAATTTTTATCTGATTACTTCATAAAGTCTATGAAAAATCGTAAAGGGCAGCCATATGGTAACTATTAACATACGTATTATTGGCTCAAATCAAACATGCCTATGTTAACAGTTAACAAATATGTTTGCTGCAATGTTTCTTTTCTCTCAGTGCAGTAGAGACAAACTTAATGTTCACGGAAGCGAAAGAACAAAGTTCGCACATTTTGAAAAATTCAGCTTTTGTACAGAAAAGTCATGTTCAAACTATGTAAAAGTATTGATCGCAGTTAAACAACTCGTTCCACTTAGACTATCGATTATCGGAGCGACGTCGCTAAAAAGCGGTAAAAATCGCTCGATACTATACTAATGCCTAATACTCGAACAAACACTGCACCATCGACCCATCTATAATTAGAAAAACCATTACCAATTCTTTTGCACGTAGTTTATTTCGATCTAATGTATTGCTTTGATTATCAAAAGTTTTCTTACGCACATGATTAATTATATAAACATTATGTTCTAGCTATAAAAATACATCAAAACACACTTCCAACATGCTTCTATACCAACTCTTAAAATACTTTTACAAAACTTTCCTTTGGAGAATAATAAAATCCATGAATCTAAACCGAAAGGACATGAGCCTAACGGAACATTCTTACAGTTCTATATTATAAATAACAACTAAACATTTTTAATGGACTAAAAATATGCCTATGAGCTTGATTCAAATCAAGTCAGCATATGAATATATATAAAATTTACAAGATATTAGAGTGAGTACTTTGTACACATTAAATCGTTGTCGGCGATCGCAGAGCTCCATATTGTAAACAGAGTTTACTTATGTACTTGCTGGCGTTTGTGTGCGGTAGGTTCGAACTGATCGTATCAAAATTATAATCGAGTGCAGTGCAAACAGACGCGATCATACAACCGACAAAAAGCCAGCCGTCAATCATCTTTCCATATCACGTCAAAGAGAGCCAGTTCGCTCGAGCAGCAGCAAAAAGCGCAGCACTCACAGCTCGGTTTTAATGGTAAAACAAATAAATCTTATCGCTCTCGGTCGCGGCGTAATTACGCCCCGGAAAGTGTCGACAAAAGGTGTCCCTGACAACTGTCGCGGCTCTCCTTTTTTTCTCTTCATCGAATCGAAATCGAGCGCTGGATCTCCGATACAGGTATACGTGAAATCCTTTTTTCCCGGCAATTGCGTTTCGCGAAACGAGAGCCGCGATATTCTCCTCGCTGAGCGCGCCTAACAAACACCTCACGTCCGTCACGTCTCATCGAGCCATTATTGCGGGACAAACAAGGTATTCCCATGGCGCGGCGCTAGTAGCCTTGCGACTCCTCGATAACCCGATAAAACCGTCAATTGCCGCACAGAGCTAGGAGAGAAATTCCCCGGTGGGACCACTCGCGACTGCGCAGTCTAGCGGTACATGCGCGCGACGACCCCCGTTCATGGAGCCGCGCGCGCGCGTACGCTCAGCTATACCTATATACACACGTATACGACAGTATGGAAGTGCGAATTCCCGCGCGAGTTAATATCTGGCCTCGCGATTGCAGCCAATTGATGGCACCCCCTCATGCACCACCACCGGCGCTGCTGCCGCTGCCGTGCATGTGCTTATCAGATCTTGGGCGCGTGCCCATATGCCGTAGCTCGCGAGCGTTCACCACGTGCTGCCGCTTGATTGTCGGAGGAGTTTAGCGCGTCTGTGGCTGTGTGTTTATGATCGATTTTGATTACGACTGCGAAGGGCTGTTCCACTCCCGCGTTCTTTTCCGCCGTGCGCGGAGAGTTGTAACTTGCTTTTGTGCAACGGGCAAATCAATTTATTGGCATAAAGCGGACAGCGGAGAGGTAAAAACGTGATCTTGTTTCGAATGATTAATGGCCGCGAGTCGTTTACCGCAAAAAGTTACACACATGAAACTCCGGTTTCTTATAACCTCGAAAAATGCAGTCTAACTCCTACACTTGTTACCGCTCCCCCTGCGCAGTATATGCAGGGAAAGTAGATTAATCCGACGCATGAATTTTTGCGTAATTGCCCAGACACGCTACTCGCGTTATGTACCGGCTGATTTGTGAACTCGCATCAAACAGCCGTTTACAAGCCGCACGACCGCTCAAATAAATAACCAGCAGTAGCCAGTCCAGAAAACAAACGATCGTTAAGAAACAAACAACGTTCTCTGCTCAGCGGCGAAAAATGCGTGAATTTCCGCTTGAAACGCGCTTTTATCTCTCTCTCTCTCCGAAAATCTCGCAACGCAATTTTCTATGTTTATACATAGTATAAATAAAGCTCCCACAAATCAGCGGGCCCGCGTGATTAGCACCGAGCGCGCGCGGCTACGAATTATAAATTCCAATTGATTTATAAACGACGCGCGCGTAGGTACGAAGCGGCAACAAAAGCGCGGCAAGTCCATTAGCGCTACCGTTCCTCGGAAAATCATGCGCATTATTATCTGCGTTCCGATCTGCGCGAGCGTGCATTATGCGAGCGCGTATACGTTTCTATTTATGCGCCGCGCTCGTGCCTGACGAGGCTCACCCCTATATACACACACCTTAATATACCTGCGCGCGCGTGTAATGCCCGCGTATAATGCACACACACACGACGCGTCTCCTCACGCGCGCGATATGCCCCGATGCAGTGTGTGCATACCTCGAGTTCGCGCGGTAGCATATGTTGCTCGACGGCGATAACTGCTATGCAAATTCCGCTTTTTCACCTGGACGGATGGCTCATTTGCATTGTTTTCGTTACGGTTCATCCCCGCAGACTTTCTTGCGCGTATTCTTCGATAATTCGCTTAATGGCTTTGAATTATGCGCTGCTTCCAAGACGCGTTTGAATAGATAAATGTAAGAGTTCAGGCTTGAAATAGCATTACCCGCGAAAGAAAGAGAGAATGAAATCTCTGCCGGCAGTAGACGACGGGCATAAATTCGCGAAGCGCGTAAACGGCGTTTACGCGAGAGCTGCGCGCTTCCGAAAAGTGAAAATTTACGCGAAGCGATTGCGCGGAGGCTATGGAAAAGAAAAGCCCGTATGCGTGTACGCACACACGGCTCGCGGAATCCCGCGATAGCAGCTACGTCGCGCGCGATGCCATCGGATAACGTACGGCTTTACGCACCTACAGCAGCAGTGCTGGCTCGCGAAGACAAGATCGCATCTATCAGCAGCAGCAGCGGCAGCAGCGCATTTGCGTAAGAAGAGGATGTATCGGAGAGGCATCGACACCTATGGTCCCCGCGAACTTATAGCCGCGAAACTACTGGATACGTACGTATAACACAGCAGCGGAAGGAAGAGACGAGACGCGCGAAGGTAGACAGCAGTGGGATTCCGGCTGCAAGACAGTACACGCTCTCCCACATGCGGAGCTATCAAATGTCTGACGAATGCACAGGAATGCCGTGCTATCAAAGCGATCTCGGCGAACATCTCGGCCCTTTCTCGCCGGAAAAGTGATTCGCTGCCGCTGCAGTTTACCTTTAACTCCCGGCGGCGTGGCGCGGAGGGAGCGAAGCGGCCGAGAGAAAAGGGCAGCGGAGAAAGAAGAAGGAGGATGTCTCAAGACAGGTAGCGGGCACAAAGGGAACCGGACACTCTCCGGCTGCCTACGCAGCTCGGCTATTTTATTTCCCGTCCACTCCCCCGGCAGCTCCTTTTCTTACCCTCGCGAGGATTCATCCCCCCACCGCGCTGCATGTGTTCATTTCTCTCCATACAAACGCACACAGGTGCAGCGCGAGAATGACCGGTAAGTATCCTTTAATTACACGCGCCGCGCGGATCCTCTCGCGCTATTATGCGAGCGCAATCTCGCGTATCCGCTCGAGCCAGTGTGTACAAGAGCCGCGGAGGAATGTCCCGCCTCGCGTGTATTTATATTTCTACACTCGCAGGTTTCGACCTCTGACACGCGTTAAAGCCGCGTCAGTGTACAATAATCGCAGTCAGGTCGCAGCCGCGGCGGCGTCAGGTATGGGACTTTACGCGCGAGATAGCGGCCACCCACGGCGCCACCTTATCCGTGATCTCTTCGCGGCGAGATGCGCGCGCGCGCGCGTCTTGTTATGAGTCGCTGCTCATCTCTTTCTCTCGCTCGCTCGCTCGCTTGCTCGTCTTTGGCTTCGTAAACTGACATGGTCCTCCAGCGTTTCTAACGACCGGTGCTTCTCAGGTTCCGTGTCCGGTTCGGAATATAACGCGCTGCATTGTTTTCTTTCGAGACCTTGGTCGTCTCATTGTATGCTTGGGTTATTACGACTGCATCAGTGCGCCGTGTTATAGCCTAATTATCCGTCGCGAGGTTGGATGCTTCTCTGCGCTTAAGGATCGAAAAAAACCGATTCGCATTTTCGGCACGTACGCGCGAATGGCAGTAGCCTCTCCGGCGCGTATCTCTCCCCGGACGTCCAGGTTTATAACTCAAAAACCGGTTGTCTTAAAACGCGCAGCAGCCGACTCCTATCGCGTAATTCAGTAGTTACTCAGCCTATAAGCGACTGTAAATCGTCCCGCAGCAGCGGCAGCATCGCGTATGCGCGCGTACAGGGCTCACAGCGGTAAACAGTTGGGAGAGAGCCTATCCGCTCAATAGCCGGGTATACACCGGGGGATTACTCTCGAACGTGCGCGGCGATGATAATGCCGATAACTCGCAATTTCCGCGGGAGAGAGCCCGCACACTCGCGCAGTATACACTTGAGAGAGAGAGAGAGAGAGAGAGAGAGAGAGAGAGAGAGAGAGAGAGAGAGAGAGAGAGAGAGAGAGAGCGAACGAAGGATGGCAGCAGGTAAGAAAAAAGGAAGCTGAATTACACGTCGGCGCACCGGCTACCGGACTACGCACGGCAACTGCAGTTCCAGCCGTCTCTCTCTCTTTCTCTCCCTCTTCGAGCGGCGCAATTAATAAGCCCCGCGCTTTATTGATAACGCGCCGATTCTCGGAATGGCGCAAATGAGAGCGTGGAGCATACTTTGCGCAACGTTACTCTCCCCTTCGCGCGTTATTGTTGTTCTCGTTGTTAATCGGCCGCGAGATTTATGTGAGAATCGGCAAAAAGTATTTTCCACTGTATAATGCGCGCGCTGAATTTACGATGTCGAAAAAAAGTTCAAGGGCGTACTGCACTGGCTCATCCGGAAATTGCTACCGCTCGACCCGAGAGTGGCTTAAAATATTTCGACGTCTCTCGCGCGAGGGCAGGTTATATCTCGGGAGCCGCGCGCGGTAGTCCATCTTCGAGATCTCTATCGCACCTGCGCGCGGCCCGCGCATGAGCTGTGCGTCTCGTAAAAATCAATAATTACGAGAGAAGCCTTCGGAGCTTCTCCTCCCATTTCTCCGCGCCCTTTACTCCGCTCGATCGCTCTACTGCAGGGCTTTGTACGTATGGACGCGAGATTTGTTCTTCGGAACGAAAATTCGGGTCGATTAATACGTCGAGGCGTTTATTACGGCACGATATGTTATGATAATTGATACACGGAGATATCGCCGTCGTCGATTACGAGACTTTATTTATGTCCGGCACTGGAATCGATCTGTTATTACGTAATTTACCAAATTACATCGAATTTATCGCGCACATCAGCATTGGAGGAAACATTTATTTCTCGCGTACCAGGAATTCCATACGATTGGGGAGGAAAAAGCTCACGGTATATCGGGTCAAAAACGCAGCTCACGCCTTGTAGCTAACCGGCGTCGAGAGCAACAGGACAACGTGCGTCCTCGCGCGTTTAACGACTCGTCACGACGCAGAGAGATCGCGCGGAGAGGAGAATCGCTATAAACTATATCCGACACAATCAAGTTGTAGCTCGGGCTTGTTTTTCGCGCGATATCGTCCCCGGCACACACACATACACGAACAGCTCAGGAATTTCGCTCGACGAGTTTATCGCGGCCGGTTCAGGAAATTCCTCGCGCTTGGTGTTTCTCGCGTTCTGTACTATAAACCGTAGACAGCGGTGGACCTTGAATCGATTTGCCCAGCTTGGAATCCGTAACGATACGGATTCTTCTCTCTTTCTTGCGCCAAAGCGGCTTCGAAAGAACCGCGCGCGAGAGAGAGAAGTCTTGACGGCTCGGTAAGTGAATGGCGTGGCGCTATTAATGCTGCCCGCGCGAGTGCAGTCTATATAACCTGGCTTTTGCAATGAAAGTGATTTTGTACTTTTTCGACGGCGACTCATCGACGCATGCGATCGATAATCGATTAGAGAGAGAGTGAGAGAAAACGAAATGGCTCGCGGCCTCCGAAGAGCAAACATTTATGCTTCGCCGAATAGGCGCGAGCTTGTTAGACAAAAACATTAACGAGCTGTACTTGTGTTTTTATGGCTTTGTGTTGTTTATTGGTTTTAAAGATAAGGCGTATCTGTAATTAATTTTATGTTTATTATATGTGCTGTGTAAATAAATCAGCAGAAATAAACAAAATAGCAGTAACTCGATTCTTTAACAATGGATTTTAGTAACAATTTTATTTTTAATATGTTTCAGATCTATTAAAAATCGTGTAAAAGCGTAGATGCAAGCGAACGCGCAGAAATAGCAAACGTTCATCAAGTGCCACGAGGTAAGCCCTTCTCTGTCACTTATCTAAAAATCAGCGAATAATGTGCAACATGTTCCCCGAAAATTCGAATACGCCCGCATATCTCGCGGCAACCGACTCCACACCGCCCCGAAAACAACACCCGCACACATCGCACCGGTGCCCGATGCATCAGCTAATACTCGAGAGAGCATCAGCAGAAATACGAATACTGTAGTGCGCACAAGCCATGTGGCTTCTTGACTCGCGCACGCGCCTGCTATCCACTATCCACACCCACACGCCGCCGCAGTTGGTGCATTGGGGGCCCTCCCGAATTTATGACTAATTTTTTCGGCACAAGCCGTGAAAAAAAGCAGCGGCGCACGCGCGACAGACGGTCCACGCGCGCCCGCCTCCGAGCAGAACTAATGGATTAGCGGTGTGCAGCGATGATGAATCGGATCGGCTGTGTGTTGTAGAAGAGGTTTCGTATTCGAACTTTTCCGAGTGTCGGCAGCGGCGGCTGCTTTGTCTTAGACGGATTAGTCTCGCCCAACTTTTGCTAACAGGTGGCTGGAATGTTCCGAGACTTCAATGTGTTGGGCCGAGTTATGAAAGTAAAAATGCGAAAGTCGACGATTTACTCGCATAAAATCGAAATCCCCGGATCTCCGTTTGCACTGCCCTGATCCTATATTTGCACTTGCGCCCCGAGAGTTTCTCGCACGGCATCAAAGCCACACCGCCGCCGGGGAATCGATGCGAGTATCCGAGAAATTTCGGAAGCCCCGATTCTCATCTCCAACGCACATCCGAGCGGGAATTCCGCAAAGAAAGCATCGCGAAAAAAGGCGTCGGAACTGCGGCGGCAAACAGTAGCCGTGAGCGAGGGAGAGAAAACAGTGAATCAGGTAGCAGTCCCAAGGTCCACTCCACCCACGGCTTCCCTTTTCCCTTCCCGTTTCCTTCCGTCCTAAAGAGCCTCGAATATAGTACACAGCCTCGCCTCATTTACACTTACAGCCGGACGATATTTGCGCTACAAAGATTTCACGCGCTCGCGCGAAAAGTAGACAAAGCGTGTAAAGTCTCGTCGTCGACCTGCGCGCAGCGTGTCATCGACGCCCGCCCACAAAATGGAACAATACTCAATGGCGCATCCGGTTCTACAGGTGTGTGTGGGTATTATACCGACTGCCGCTCGCTTCCTCCGCAGAGGCTTTTTCGGATTTTTAAAAAGCCGGACGAGGAGGATCCGCTCGATTTTCGTCCCCGCGCTCGCCTTTTCAGGAGGGACGGCCACGGAATGCGCTTTATTTTCGTTAACGACGAGAGGCTGCTGCGAGGTATCGAGCGAATTCGACGTTGCACGAGTGTTCTCTGCACCGGGAGAGTTATATATTTCGAGCGAAATTTTTTTCCGCAAACCTACGGAGATGCAGATAGAGGAGAGTTTTTGCATACGGGATTCGGCGAGTTCCTACTTTCTAAATCTCGTATCATTACAATCGGGCCCCGGCATCTCATTTACGAGCGCACAATAAATGTTTCGTACTTAACTTTATTGATTATCGTTCGTGATGAAATGCCCGCGCGGTAATTCCAACGGCTGCGCGCACAGCAGTGAAAGTATCCGCGTTCTCGTCACGCGCGTCTACAACATTCTGTGCGGTGCGTTTTTCAAACACCTCTTTCTCACAGCTGGCGCACTGCACGCGCATTGAATCACGCCAGAACCTGCCGAATAATTGCTCGGCGTATGCATAAAATCGCGGGATTCTTCGGAGAGAGAAAAGCAGAGGCCCCCGAGGGTCGGAGCCTCGAAAAGCTCGGCAGCAGCGAAGGCGTGTCCGCGTAAAAAAGCGCGCCTTCGGATTAGACGCTAGCGCGCTGCATGCGGCTGCTGAAACTTTAGTGGCATCGTAAACCGGTATCTTTAATACTCGCGCGTACGCCCACTCGCTCTCTTTTTCGCGCTCGCTCGGCTCGCGCTATCCTAGAGGCGATCTGCCTATCGGCCAGCACGGAAAAGCCAGTTTAAAGGCTGCGCGCGCCAGCACGAGAGAGCCCGGGTTTCAGCCCCCGAGGCGACGAGCAGAGCTCTCCGCTCGTCCACGAGATCACGCCGCTCATGACATCTTTATCTCGGCGCTGCTCTGCACTACGAGAGCGAGAGAGAGAGAGAGAGAGAGAGAGAGAGAGAGAGAGAGAGAGAGAGAGAGAGAATGAAAGTGTCGAGGCGACTGCATATAGCGGCGGAGAGGAGTCTCGCCCGCCCGCGGGGAAAAGCGGAGCAAAAACGCACCCGGTTAACGTTCTCTGCGTGAGCTTTGACCTCTCTCGCGGGTTGGTCCGTGGGACTGGAGGACTTTCTTCGAGCGGTGATTGTTAAATCTCGGATATACAGCTGCTGCTGCTGCCGAGCGCCAGTGAATCGATGAATTATTTTTCGGAAATACTTGCGCGCAGAAGTGCGCCTTTATTGTACACGGCTCTCGCGCGATGCCGTTACTACGATAATGCTCTCTCTCTCTCTCTCTCTCTCTCTCTCTCTCTCTCTCTCTCTCTCTCTCTCTCTCTCTCTCTCTCTCTCTCTCTCTCATCCTCGCAAAATGTGCACAGAAAACGAGCGAAAAAAGCGCTGGCAAGCGTACAAAACGGGAGATGGTAACATCTCGAACGAATATACTTTCACTCGGGAGATCGATAAAATTGAAAGAGGTCAAGCAGCACTCGCGCGCGTGTATTCTCGCGCCTCCGCGAATAAAAAGCGAGCATCTCCTCGGCGCACGTAAAAGTAACCGGTCACACCTTGTACTCGCGGATTCCATCAAATAGCCGAGTTTAAAGGCTGCAGAACGGCTCTTTTTGCACGTGCGTACAACACTTCTCTTTCTCTTTCCGTATGTAAGTAGTGCCGAGTCAGCGAGCGTACCGTCCTAACCTCGAGCGGCCGAGTCATACCTTACTAAAGATAACTCTATCGGAATAAAGAGCGTCCCTGTGCTCGCTGCCGCTGCTGACCGGGTACCGAGAGAGGAGCGGACGGGGCAAAAAAGGAGAAGGAGGAAGAGAAGCGACGATCCGATAGGCTGCGTCTTCACTCTCGAGTGCCGTGTATGTATGTACTCCCCGGGCCGTTGCTTCTGTTGTATATGTACACCGGGAATGTGGATTTGAATTTAATTTTAAAGCGGATAAAGACGCGCGCAAGCTCGAGGAAAGGTGTGCGAGTTTATTGGTGCGTTTTTACACGCGAGCGCGGCATAAAAGCGTTTAACGCGCCCACAATTTCATTATCACGCGTCGCTCTCGCTTATCGCGGGAATTGTGTGTTTCGAGCCCGAGTGCGCACTTTTATTGATTGAGCTATAATTTTAATTTTATCCTCCGACGAAAAGTCCGAGCCATCTCCGGACTCGCGTTTTATTAACCCACAACTGTATAATTCGCGACAGCTCTATCAGATCGGCCGCGTAGCGAAACTTAATTTACTCACCGAGCGCGCATAATAGCCGATAAATCAGATCGACGCGTCTCTCATTTTCCAGAGTCGAGAAAAAGTAAACTCTCACAGACGCGTAATAATCGACGAGTGAAAAGCGGACTATGCGGGCGCGCGAATCACCTACTGAAGAAGGCCTCGCATAACTGCAGATAAGGTGCTGAATAGACGAGCGCGCGCGCGGCCCTGGAATGCCGTTTTACCGGGCGACCACCGCCGTGGCGCTTCATTGAATTACCCCGGCTGGAAGAGCGAGAAAGAGAGAGAGAGAGAGAGAGAGAGAGAGAGAGAGAGAGAGAGAGAGAGAGAGAGAGAGAGAGAGAGTAAATTATGCGCGAGGCATATTTGTTTTGTAAACTTTTCGCGATCCCGGGGCGCCATTATTGCCCCTGGTTATCGATTCAATGGCACTCGTTAAGGTGGTCCTCGACGCGCTGCCAAGTCCATTACCTTTTTCGCCTCTTTCTCCTCGCTCATCCGGCCGTTCCGTAAAGTCGTGTAGACGCTCGCTTTACATTCGTTAATCGACTCGAGGTTATAGTGTCAAGTGCGATGATGCCCGTAAACTCGAGTTCTCCCGATACACGACGACCAATGGCGTATAATAACAGTACAGTTTCGTCGTACGGCACAGATAAGTTATGAACTTTCCTGTGTGGCGCGCAGTAGTCTCCCAATACAGCAAAGGACGCGATATTCATGAAAAGCAATGATCAGGGCAAGGAACTTTCTTTGTTTCTCAGGAGGCTCGCGAGACGTTGCGCTTTCTGTGGGATTTTCCATTTTAGATGAAGTTGAGTATTATACACACACGCGCGCGCGCACGTTATGCGGCAGCCGCCGATCCGTAATCGTCCGCGCGATCTAAACCGGCTAAATCTCTGGAAATCACGATAACGGCCGCGGTAGCCGATCCCTCTTAATTGCGCGGCATTATAATTACAAATCTTTTTCTGTGTACCTTTCTGTGTCGTACAAATAGTGGCAAGTTTATAGAGCGATTCAACCGCGGCCACGTACACATGTGAGTTTTATAACGAGCAAGGTGCTCTCTCACTGCGCAGTACAGTGCCGTTTTTAGTCGCGCGAGCGCGTATTATGGATAATCTAACGATGCCTGTACGACTTCGTGTTCGATGTAAATCTTCCTGCGAGTTTTCTGATCGACAAGCGAATCGGTAATTATTTTCTCATTTTCGTGGTGCTCTACGTGGTATATGTATACAATATAATCGTTGCTGGCGCAATTAGTCCGATATGATTTCAGAAGGTTTCTTCGTTGCTTCGAGCTAAACAGGCTATAGGTGTAGGCAAGTGAATCTCGCCGGTTATTTCACGGAGAAAAAGGCGTTTTACGACTCGACAAAAGTTTTCCAATCCGCGCATTCGGCTAAAATTCGCTTCACATACTCATATGCGCTCTTGCTATCGCACTCGTATCGCCGTGAATTATTGGGAAATAATGACTGGCGGTGAAAGCAAATTTGATATAATATGCAGATTGGTTTGTGGAAATATCGCGCAACAGTCCGCAAAGCTCGAAAGGCTCGCCTCTATTATTATTCCATCGTCGACTCTATTCTGAATTTTGTAATCGAGCGAGTCTGGGGAAAAAAGGCGTAACAAGTGTTTCCGTCGGCTCAAACGCGCATTTTTTTGCTATACAGCCCTCGTGCGGATTCCTATACCGAGAAGCAGGTTATATATTTCTTTCGTAGAGTCTAGTCGCGCGACAAAACGCGCGCACTTTCGACGAACCGCCGTTCGAGCGACGCAACATCTTGTAAGGACACGTGTCCCATCAAAAAGCGGATGCTCCCGGGCGAGGATGGAGGGCTCGTAATATATATTCCATAACGATGTTAATGCGAGCGGCGCGTGCCGCACTGGCGTCAGCTTCGAAATTCCGGGGCTTTTTCTCCTGCTTCTTCCTTTCGTACAATTTACGAGACTTTCGATCTCTTTACGATAGCAGCGAGAGAGGCAGATACTCTTGCAGCGCTTGTTAGCCGCGGGCGAGTCGTTTTTTTCAATCAAGCGCGAGCAGAAAAGGAGCGGGCGTTATCTGCAGGCGCGCAGAGGAGCCCCTTTCCGATAAAGCAATCGATTTTTCGACTTCTCCCCGCAAAAATCCTCGGCGTACCGTACGATTCTCGGGAAAATCCATAAAAGATACGGCTGATTTACATACCGGCTTCGCCACTGCTCTCGCGCTCCTTATGTTCTTATAGAGTGCGGGGGAGAGAAGAGAGGAGAGGAACCGAGAGCGAGGAGAGCGAGAGAGAGAGAGAGAGAGAGAGAGAGAGAGAGAGAGAGAGAGATCCAGCGTGTGTTGATGTACACGTTCGGCGGTGATCCCTAACTCACTTGCGTATGCGTACCCGGAAGAGTATATATGCCTCTCTCGCACTGATGCAGTCTTCGTCTCTCTTTCGCTGTCCGTGTGCATGTGTGTGCTGTGGGTTCGCGCCGCGAGCGTGAGGTGTCGCTCGGAGGAACTCGATTCGACGCATCACCGCGCGTATGTCCCGAAAAATGGAGTAACGCACCCTCCCGAAATCCTCTCTCGTCTTATCTATTTCAAACTGTGCTTCTCGTCGAGACACCTTTGCTCGCAGCCACGAAACCGTCGTCGTATCGACAGCTGCGTGCAGCGGGAGCCCGTCTCTCTATTTTCCGATGGATTTAGCCTCCGATGCAGCGAACAAAGGAGACTCTGCTGTCGTCTCCTAGACGCACACACACACAGCGAGTCTTCGGTCGAGGATATTTATACATTCAAAATCAGGCCGCGCGGCGTACAGATGCGCGCGTGATGATTTACGGCCGCGTATGAATCATTTCGCGCGAGGAACCGAGAGATTCGCTGTGATGCGCGTGTCGATGGCCCCGAGATTATCCAGATTCGCGCTCGATACACGTACGCGCACGTGATGTGCATAGTCGAGCGCGTGGGTGCGATGAAAAGCCTCGGGAAATGTCTTACCAACCGGTTTTTTCTCGGCCAAAACGATCATCATCCCGTGTACTCGCAGCTGGAGAAAGTGCACGCGAACACATAATCGAGAGAGAGTCTGCCGTTTCAGCTTCTCTATGTTGATTTTCAAAAGCACATGAACGCGCAGTAGTCTCGCTGTTTTCGCAGCCTCAAGACAGATCGCCGTTATAGTTAGCTAAACTCGCATAAGTGATAAACGTAGCTCGCGGTGATGATGCCAGTCATAGTCTGCAGCAGCAGCTCGGTTTACCCACGCCGTCGAGTGATACACAGCGGCGCGTCGGAGAGTTCTCAAAGAGCGCATGCATACACTCATTAAACTCCGAAAAAGACGTTCCGGCGCGTGTCATCTCGCGCGCGCGGCTCGTCTAAACTCTCTGCATCGTGACCAGATAACTCGCGAGAGAGGGAGACATTTCACTCGGAAGCCCGGCCGGGAAAGTACTGTCCGGCACCGCGAAGTCGGCTCGTAAATTATGACAATAATTGTTCGCCTCGCGACGTAACCGTGCGCGGCTGTGTGTTTGCACACGCGGAGTGGTCCCCCGCGTGCTCCAGATATTTGCGGGGGAGGGACATCGCTGCGATAATAACAGGCTCGCTCTCGCGGGAGCCGACTCTCGCTTGCACACCTAAGCGTCGATCACGGTGTGCTGAACCTTCCATCACGGGCTCGCCTCGAATTCAGACGCGTTTCGACATCGCGCGGCTGCCGTGTGCATTCTCGACTCTTCCCGGATCAGCGTGGCTTTTCGTGGTCCGAAGTCGTTAATTACGGCTCGGGCGCGATTATCGTCTGTCAACCGATTATTAATTTCGGCTTTTTTCATCAGGTACAGCGAAGGCCACGATCGCATTGGCGCAACTCGGATTTCCACGGCGATTTCACGTAATCGCTAATTGCCGATTTACCGCATCGCGGCGGTCGTATACGATACGCTTCCACGATGTTTGATCAGATGTGCGATTTTTCAATATCTCCGTGGCTTGTTACGGGGGCGAGGAAAAGCAGGCTGCAATTTCAGTTTGGCGAAGGCATGTCATTGCAGCTGTACACTCGCCGCTGCGAATAATCGCGGCTGTGTACGCCGCAACTCGCCGATTCTCACGCAAAGCGCAGATTTCTGTTCTGCTGCTGCTGCTCCCCATTGGCACAGGCCGATTCCACATCGCCTCGTAATTATGCTGGTATACCCGTGTTGGATCGCTCCATGACTAATTTTCTCGTACGTATATAGTGAACTTTTTTAGTCAGAACATTCCGCGGTATCGAGTAACTCAGAAACGTGTTCGAGAATCCCAGAGCCGCAGATCGATCGGGTCTGACGCGAATACTTCACAAGCTATATCTTATCAAGGCAAGCGCCATTGTGACAAACAAAGGATGGTCGCTCCGCGAATAGTTGAAAAATCCCCGCCGCTCGACCAGGTTACCACGGGGCGCATCGGCTCTTATTGCTAATGCTGTCGAACGAGATGCTGCCGCCGCGGCTCAATAGTACCGAAGTCACGATCATCCACGAGCCGGCTGGCCGTAGCCACGGTCACGATTATATTCTTTCCGTATCCGGATCTGCGGTCACGAAAAATCTAAATCGTACGTAATTATATGTGCGGGGGTACCAATCGTTTTAAGGTACTTATGAATGCCCGCGCGCGCGCTTATCGCCGCGGAGGGATTGAGAGACCGACTCAAGCTTGCTAAACAGCTGCATCTTGCATGCTGCACAACATATTTATATACATACATCGCGCAGGCATTTTGCGAATTTGTCACGATTAGAGCCGGCTGCACTTTTGCCGTTTCTCAATTCGCCGCAGCGGAGGGAAATCATGAGGGGAGATTACGGCGATGGCTTTCGCAACTAAAAATCCGCTGTGTTTTTGTATCGTCGATTTTTTTCTCTCCTCTCCTTGGAGATTGAATGTTCATGAACCGCGCGTATGCCGCACGCGGAGCAGGTAATTATAATTGCGTCTCTCTGTGGAAACCGCGTGGCTTTTCCACGTTGAGGAGTACAAATAGTAGAGAAATCGCGAGCTTCGATCCAGTCACTATAATTTTTCAAGATTTCCAGATCACCGGGCAAAAATCCGACGTTCTCAGCGCAAGAGCCAACCTGCGCGCGGACGAAATTTGGCTAGGCACCGAATGGAGAAATGATCTATATTGTCATGTTTGTTTATCGTGATTAATCGAGCTGGCACATTGTTCTCCGCGGCGGCAGCGGCTTATATAATATTCGGTCTTGTCTCTCGAAGATTAAGATGTAATCGCTCGATTGTCTGCTCCGCTTCTCGGCTCGCGCGCGGACACATTCTCTAATCGAGCGACTGTCCGCCGCCGGTGTGCTCTTGAACCGTCGCTGTAGAAATTAGAACGTTTCGTAACACTGTCATCGCTCCTTCGCGTGGTCCTGTGGGCGATCGATGACCCGCAACCTTTGAATCGCGCGACCGTTAACAATGTGATGATCGGTAACTCGCGAGTGACGCAACCGATTTTTGACTGTTTTTTATCCGTACACATTGTTCGAGAGCGACTGAGCGGATGGACAGGAAAAGGTTCGTGGATTATGCAAGAAGGGAAAACGAGAGAGTGGTGTAGGTTCGGTAACAGGCGTTTAAAACGTAATTAAGCCATTAGCGTGTTGTTCACAGAACGGCGCTCTCGCCTATTCTTTTCTCGAGTAGAACCAACCCGTCGCATCGCTGTCCTTCTCGAATCACCGACAGCTGGCGGCAAAGTATCTCGGGTAGATCTTCGCACTGATTCGCCTTATCTCCGATCGATCGCGTACGCTTGAACCCAAATATAAACCAGCAGGACCATCTCTCGTGCCGGTGATGAATATTAAAACAGTAGGTTTAGGACTAAATGCTGCGTACCTCTACTGTCTCCGTATACTAAAAGTGTACGAAGAACAGGTTCGACAAGTCCAACATCAGCGCGAGAGTCAGCGAGCGGGGCACATTATAATCCCATCAGCGGATCCATCCCTCTCGGCTTCTGCCTCGCTTCTTTTTCTCCTCTCCGTCCGAGCGGACGTTATAGGTCGGATTCGTCGCTTTTACGCTTGTAAACACGTATATTTCTCGATTTGTTTTGATTCCGAGTCGCGACCGTATCTCACTCTCGTAACGACGTTGTCGAGTCTAATTCACCACAAGTTCAAACAAACTCGAATAGACCATCAAGCCGCGGCAGTGAAAAAAAGACATTTCAAATCCAACAATGGAACACTATTGTGCCTTATTAGCTTATTAGCCACACTCGCGTCGAGTACAACGAGCCTCGTCTTCAAACTCTGATTAACCGTTATAGCCTCGCGTCCATTCAAGCGTCCGAGCAATGAAGCCCGAGAAGAGCCGCGACACACATCATCGTCGCGTGGAAGCCCAGCCGATCCACGCGCGCTTCTGCACGCGAATATGCCGTTTGGCTGCAGTAGAAACGTACATCCAAGGATGATATTTGTTATTGCCGGCACGTGCAATAAGTGTCTGCGCTGTCCACACATTCATAGATCTCGAGGAGCAGCCCGTTGTACGTATCCTACAGACAGCCTACGGCGGCACGACGTTCGATTCTTTGATCATTCGCGCGCGTGTATACCTACCGCTGCGAATCGTCGAGGACGAGTCGAGCTCGCTCTTGGGAAATCGAGGATTTTTCCGTGATGAGTATTTTTGAAAAATCAATCAGCGCGACAAGTGATAACTTTCAGGCAAGCGCTCGTCCGACGCAAATTGAAGGAATGAGAAACGACGTTTGACAATGAGCTCCGACAGCCAATTCTCGGGGATGCGTCAACCGTCGGCTACTTTTCTATAACAGTGGCAGCGGTAGCAGCCGATAATCCATTTGGCCGCGGGCATTTTTCAATATCCGTTTTACGAGTAAATAAATTTCGCATTTAGCACGTCTGCGAATGCAATAAAAAAGGCTCATCTTCGAGGAGCTCCCGAGAGACTCGCGTGTGTGTGTATGCAGTCTGCAGACTGCAGCGAGGCGAAACACAGACGTAGCGAAATTCCGGTTAAAGTTCCACGCTCACTTAGCAATAATTCAGTCTGGCCGGGTTACTCTTCTCTCTCTCGGAGCCTTCTTTCTTTCGCCCGTCGCCTATAACCCCGGAGAGCCTCTCGTCCTCTCTTTCTCCGTCTTCCTCGCACCGACGGCTGCACCTTCTTCCCCCTTTCCAGCTCCTCTTCTACTTCATCTTCCTCTGCAGCAGCGGGAGCAGTAGCGTCGTTGTCGTTTTCACCTTCTCCCCCTCGCAGTACGTTTGTAACGTGCCAATATCGATAATTCAGGAGCCCGCGCGCAAAAAGCCGAACGATCGGTTTTGCACCAATGTGTCCGTTGCGCGCTTTATCCTTTTTCTCCTACTGCTTCGCTCCTCACTCGTTTCTCTTGTGCTTCAGCAGCAGCAGCAGCCGCTACTCCCATTGAGATCGTGCTATCTGCTGCGCGTATACCGGCAACTTGCTCCCGCGGCAATATTGTAAACAACGAGATACGATAGAGCCAATGAACTACACGAGGCTTAAAAAGTACCACCGCAGACCGGCTTAAAAAGGGATTGGATGTCTATGCTGTTTTTGCAATAAACATCCTAGTTCAGAAGTCTGCTCCTCTCTCCTCTCTTCGCCGAGTTATTATTTATGTTTTAATCGTGAGAATGCCTTCGCTCCGCCAGCGCATTACACACATTGTACACTGAAGAGAAACGAGATTTTCGCAAGAACGAAATTTCAACTCGAGTCTGCACATATAATGGATAGTGCGTGCAGCGGAACCTGCGACCCAAAAGAGTTGGGGGGAAAAAGGGTAAGAGGACTCGCGCGCCGGGCAATAATATCTATGCTAAACCGCCTACGCTCTCGCTCTCGTCTTTACGGCGATTGAGGTACGGTCGGGTTGTAAGTCGTGTCGAGGGCGCATAAACCAATCGCTCTCTCTCTCTCTCTCTCTCTCGCTCTACCCGAACGAGCCGCGGATCGGAGAGGAAGAGCAGAGTGGTATCCATTTCACGAGCGATGGAGACATCGTGTGCTTCTTCGATTCCACGGGCCCCGAATGCTAATTCTTCGCGAGCGGGAGATACACAAGTGCGCGACGCGTGCGCTCGAGATAAACGTTATGTGTACAGCTTCGATTTTCCCGGCGTTTGTTTTCGTTTTCGAAAGTCCTTTTTTCTCTCCCTCGAAAAACTCAGATGTCTATCTCCTGATTGACTCGATTCTAAACTCTCGCGCAGCTTGCGAGCATCGTTTTTCCACCTGCAGCGGGAGCAACGGACTGGCAGGTTTGTTTTATACTCGCCGGCGCCCGCATGATTCTCGCGCTCGCATCGCATTACACTTTTACAAGGAATGCCTTCGCGGCCGTAGTGGCGGTTACTTCATCCAGCTATGAAATTTATCTACTCTGGCTCTCTCGGACGTTTTTTTCCTCTTCGACTCTCCCTCCCCGCGCACAACATGCTTTTGCAAAATAAGGCGCAATTACACGCGTGCCTGAGTGACACGAGCCGAAAAGTACACTCGGGCCGGCTAATGATTACAAATGACCGCCGGGAGAACGGTAATCGACGTTTTTGTGCCACGCGTCCGAAGGGAGTTGAATGCTGCGATGTGTGCTTAATGAGAATATTATATGTATTTTCGCGTCTTTCTTCTCCGCGCGCGCGCGCGCGCGGCCCGAAAGTGAAAGTGTTGCCCTGCAGTTATGTGTGCGCGCGCGCGCATTATAACGAGTGTACAATGCCGCCCGGTATGTTTTATACATTTTATTACTTAACGGAGACTGAGAGGCCTTTTTTTATAATATATAGTTTCACACTCGCGCGCGCCGGTATAACTGACACGCAAATGTATTGTATCGACCGCCGCCGCCGCCGCGTGGATTTTTCAGCCTCGTTCGGCCGCGCATTGCGTCACTCGCATATCGTCTAAATAAACACGCGCGGATAGTTTCGCGCATTGTGCTCGCGCTTGGGGGCTTATCTGGCCGTGGATATCAAAAAGTTTCTCCTCCGATTCGGGAATGAAAGTCTGCGTATAGGCACAGAGGCTGCATTATTAATTGCGCGTAATTCATACCGCGCTAATAACGCTTTGTTGCGCGGAAAATGGAAACAGCGAGCTACTCGTTATCGCGTTTATCGCGAGTTATATCCCTCTCAGTTACAGCAGCGGCAGAAATTAAATGTAAAAGCCCCGAAGCATCAATCCGGTCTTGCATTCGACAATGAGCGGGCAGCGCCGGGATATTCCGTTACACACTGGGCTGGTCCGAATTCAGCGGCACGCCATCAATATCTCCGGCTCCAGCGCGCCGCAGCAGCGAAATTATTCCGTCGCTCGCAGAACAAACAAACGCGCATCTCGATATCTCCTCCCCGCGGTATATCGGGAGCCCGATAATAATATACAATTTGCAAAAAGAAAAGCGGCGACCAGGGCCGGCAATCGTGTCATCGTAAAGTGATCCCTCGGCGATTTTCGGCAGCCTCTCGCGCTCTCTCATGCGCGCGCTCGATACACATCGGAGTGGTATACGCTGCGCTTGCGCGCGCGAGAGATGCTAATTTATGGCGGCGTGCGTGTGTACGTGGGTCGTACGCGCGCAGATTGTGGCCGCGATAAGGAGGACTCGCTGCGCGCGCATGAGTTATTGCGAGTTTGGCATGTGCGCTCGCGTTAAATTCAATAAAGTTATTTTTGTCGGCTGCGGGAGAGAGAGAAAGAAAGATGCGGTCGTCGTTTCTCTTGCTTGCAATCGTCCTCTCTCACTCTCTCTGTCTATATATCCGCCTCCTCCCGAACGCGCGCCCCACCTTTCTCTCGTATGCACGCATGCACGACCGGCTCCTCTCTTGCAATGTCTCTCGAATCGCTGCGCGCAAATGCGGCGGTGGCGGCACCCCATTGAATTATCGGCGTTAAATTTCACATTTTACGCAAGCTTGTCAGCGCGGCTCCGTCGATGGAGACATTATAAATGTTAATTGCTCGGATTGCACAGTTATCTCGACCGCCGCCTTCATTCATCCCCCTTCTTCTCCCTTCCGCTTCTCTCTTTCTGCGACGACTTTCTTTGCGCGCATTTGCATCTCAATCTCCCCGTCGTCGAGCGACGCGTGATTTAACAGTCGTCCTGCCGAACCGCGTCGTGTTCTTTATTTCGAGGGGGAGCCAAGCAGCCGCGAGGATATGGAAGGAAAGTCACCTTCCCTCGCGCGCGTATTTTTAGATTAGCGCGTGCCGAGGCGCCGTTTTTAAGAGAGAGAGAGAAGCGAGGACGTACGACCGGCTTAAATTTTCGGATACCGCTGCTACGGCTTTTTGTCACGAAATTTCGAAAAAGCTCTCGCGGTGCGCACCGACTATCTCCGCGAGAGTTACTTCGTCCTCGCGGTTATACGGGGCCGGTGGATAATGACGATTTACGCCCGCCTCGGCTCAACTTTATTATCCGCGGCTCGGCGCCTGTGTGTGTAAAGAAGCGCGGACTCGAAGGCACTTTTTCCAAACACGAGCAACGACGCGTCTGTGTAACGAAGCAAATTAACCCAGTTATACGAGCGGTCGATTTATTCTCTCCGCACATCGGCCCCTTCCTCTTACACGCATCGGCGAGTGCGCGCTCGACACCTACGACTACCGTGCTCCCGAAAAGCGAGCGTTCGCTGTGTCCTTTACACAATGCGCGCAGGACATAATTATGCAGGTAGGCCTGCTTGTAACGTCGTCGCGCCCCGCAGGAAATGGCTTCTGGCGCGCAGCCGGAAGTTGTCGTCGTCGAGTCTCCGGCAGCGCGTGCCGGCCACGCGACCGAGTCGCCGCGTGCGTATGTTTAAGCGCTCTAATGGGATGATTGCGCGACGCCAACGGCCGCGGGAAAAGCACGCTTTTGTTTGCGCCGCCGCACTCGTTTCGATTATAGGAGCATGTTTGCGCGCACCGGCACTCGATGCCCGTTTTCCGCCAATTATCATCGACACGCGTTCGATTGAGTGGCACTTTCGACTGTCCGCAGGAGAGGATATTCGGACAGGTAATATGCGCTGGACTGTGTCCTTCTCACGAGAGCTGTGCAGTGAGCTTGGATTTTCGTGTGAAAATTCGGAATGACGGGGCTATCAACGATGATGACGATTTTTCCCAACTTTGATTTGCACTCGATGCGGCTTAAGTGGAAGCTTTTCTTTGCTTTGAATTTTGCTTCCTTTTTCGAAAAAGCTTCGTAATAGTAAACATCGAATTTTTCTTGGAATGCTAGCATCGGAAACCTCTTTTAAAGTTTGCGGAAGCAAAAAACATTTGTTTTTAAATATACTAATATTCAGTTATTATTATTTTACTCTTGTATCATATTATTTTGACAAAAACGATTATACGTAATTGTTCAAATGAAAATAATTCAATGCACTACACTTACTCCCCGGTAGAAAATTAGCTGGATGATCTGGCCGCGAAACTATCTTTTGGGCAGTTCTAAAAACATTTTCTGCGCAGATTCTTCGAAAATTTCTGCGCAGAGTTTGGTAGCATCGGCCAGAATCTGGCCGGGAAGTTAATTTTAAAAAGAGCCCCTAACCTTAAATTATAAAAGTGTACATCCTACCTGTAAATAAGAACTTCGTAAATAAATCTCTAGGAGACGACGTTGATACTGGCCAGGTACCTCGGGGAGCGTTGCCGTCACGATATTCGTGTTCTGCGACCTCAAAAACCCCCGAGTAACGAATTTCAACTAATTATGTTTTAAATTCTATCGAAACTCCAGGAGAAAACTCGTTTTCATTAATGTATAACCTCAAAATCCTTACTATTATTTTGCTTTCCACCAGATTCTGGCCGAGTACCGTCGCCACTGGGAGTAGATTTTGCCCAGATTCTCCAAGATATTCTGGCCACCCAGCATAAAATTCGCCAGATTCTGCGCAGATATGGGGAAAATTTTCTACCAGGGCTTCAAGTGATATAACTATATTTTTGCGTTTGTATAAATTTGTTTGAATACATTTTGTTAACTAGGACGCAGATACTGTGTGCGTAAGAAGTCGTAACAATAGACCTATGCGCAAATATTTTCGAGCAACTCATAGAGAGGTAGAATAGCCGAAGGTTGTCTAGTCGGTGCCTTTGTTGTCACAGATGTAACTTTGTTTTTCTCCAGTTGCATTTTTTAAGTATAAATAAGGGGCCCGGTAATGAGTTTGCATCAGTCGATCGAGTTCTCTCATCGAACTAACTTGTTGCCAAGTATTAAAAAATTATTAAATATACTATACTTCCATCATGTCTGCTCTGAAGACTGTGTTCGTTCTTTTGGTCTGCGCTACATTCGCCTTGGTAAGTGATTTAAGTTTGTTTTTTATTGTTATGTATTATATAGTGAATCGTAAGATCGTGGTGTAACATACGCTGTGTTTTTAGGGTTTCCATCTTGACTCCAGAGTTAAGCGAGCTACAAGCGACTCGGTACTGGACATGATTACAGTTTTAAAATTTAAGATAATAATTATTTTATATAGTATAAAAGAGTAAAATTCTAATTTCAATTATTTAGGCGATTTCTTCTACCAGTGATTCTGCTGACACGGTAAAAAACAGAAAATTAAGAATTAAAAATGTAAAAATAATGTTTTTTCTAACTAACTTATCAAAATATTTTAGACAAACTCGGACAGCATCTCCTCATCTTTGAACACTGGAAACACCGCAAGTGCAATGCAAAATGCAGCTGGCACGATCGGAAGTGACATAAAGGTAAAACCATTGAAATTTAAAAATAGTATTTGAATAAATATTGTTTTAAAAATTATGTTTGTAAATTAACTCTCTTTAAAAAGGGCGCCGCATCGAGGGTGCAAAACGCTTTCAACTCGACCTACCAGGAGGAGAAAGACTCCGTCTCGGACAGCTGGAATAACGTCAAGGGATTAATCCACCAGAACATCGAAACCGGAGCCAACCTTACTAAGACGGCCTTTGACCTCGGCACCATCTTTCCGAAATTTGGCAAGAATTTGATCATTGGAAACTAGGCGTCTACCACATCATCGGCGATGACAACGATCTGTGGATTTTTTCTATCAAACATTATAATGATTTAGATGTATCGACAAAAAAAAATGTTTTTGCGTGAATAAAAAATATTGATTTTTATAATAATTTAATTGATCTGTTTTAGTCTTTCATTTCACGAAGAGTAATTTTTACTACTAATTTTTTCATTCTTATGTAGAACTAGATATAAACATTTTGCGGCGTTCGTTTAAATACTTCGGTCGGTCATGAGTCAAGTTGAAAAACGCAAAGTATTTTGTTAAAACTGTCCGGCACACCTTTTGAAATAAAGATAGAACATTTTGAAAGATATGAGGTTTCAAATTAGTTTTGTATAGTTGCTACAGTTATAGTTTACAGTCAGAGCTCCAGTTCGATAATCGGTAATACTCATCTGGAACTGCAAAATTGATACGTCGCGTTATTAAGCCTCAGCTGACTTAACCTTGTCACAAACTATATCATACGCTCTCAATTATCAGTTCATAGTCAGGACGTGACACAACAATGCATTTCATTTTTCGAAGTGAAAAATAACAAAAATTTTCTAATTTATTTTTTTAACCGATTTAAATAAAGATTGAAAGACAAATTTTGCCAAAAGTAAAAAAGCAACCGTCAAGTTCCAGTCATAAACTACCAGCCCAGCAGCAGTCCTGAGCAGCAACAAAGCGTCGTCCTTGCATGCATCGTGTCCGCATAAAAATGCATATTAGCCTAGACCTCAAATAATTACGCATGTCAACTGCGGCGCGACTATCTCTTGAAATCGTGCGGGTAGTCGGCCGCGACGCGCAGCTTTTCGACTCGGTAATGCATCAACACAGCACGAGGACGAGGAGGAGGAGGCACCTGCGCGCGTGCCGCCACACATGCACACGCAACGCGACGCACCGACTGTGACCAACCCCTTACGGCAGCAGTGTGTATTTATGTATTTCAAGCGCAGGAGGTCATCACTGTCTGCCTGAAGATGTAGGGCTGAAGTTTTGTTTTTGGCACTGGTCGCTATGGAGCTGAAGTTTTCCTTTCAAACCGTCATTCTGAAATTGAAATTGCGTCGATGTGCCTGCATGTTGTCATCGTAAGAGTTAGAATTCACAACGTATTTTAGGGCCAAATTCTATGCTTCTACCTCATCGAGTTTAGTTGAGTCATGAATTCCTGCAATTGATAACATTATTTTAATTTTATTTATTTATTAATAGACAATTATTACGCAAAAATTTATATTTCATAATGATTGCTTAAAATATTTTCCTTTCTTTACCAGATTAATTTGTAATAAGAAATTTATTCAAATTGAATATTATAGCGTATAGCGCGGCCTAAGCAGCAGGCCTAACAAGGCTGTTTTGGCATAGGTAACGCACTTTCTAGATTCAGCGCACAAATCGTGCTAAGGGAAATAGAAAAGTGCCTATAAGCCACCTATCTTCGCTCACCAGAGACAAAATGACGGTAATAAGATAATTAAAGCAAGTCTTTTTTTCTCCCCTTTCCAAAAACACGTCATTCTTACGATACAAAATTTTTCTGAAGCTAAAAGAAAAAATACTGATGTGCAAAAACTCTCATAATTAGAATAAAAGTCAAAAGATGTTTTTTTTCTTTGTACATTCGAGCGCGTATTTTAAATAAGAGACCAATTATTAACCATCAAAAATGTATTCTCAAAGCATATTTTTGAAAACAAGGTATTCTAAAAATCTCTAAAAAAAATTAACTCTTAAAAAAGTAAAAGGTTAGGCGAGTTTGATATATTCCGCAACAAAATTACAGATAAAAAATAACTGAAATCAATCAAACAACGTCAAGTTTATTATATTTAATCGTAATGAAGCAAAGAACAACTCTCAAGATAATTACTACGTCACTTTCCATGCCCGTTTCATTTTGTTTATTGGTGAACAACTAAATTTTCTTTTTATATATATTAGAACGTCATACAAACACTATAAGTACAATGACTAACCTTTTACTTTTTTAAGAGATAATTTTTTTTAGAGATTTTAATCCTTTTTTTGTAACATTTTTATTACTAAGATGAAATCACTGATTGTTCTAATATACATCGCCTTCGAATGATTTTTACACCTAGACACAAAAAACCACGGAGCGTGCCACCTAGACCTTGTCATCGGCTACCCTGGCATGCTAGTTACTGTTACAGCTCCAGAACGCAGAGTATGCACTGGCAACCTCTTGATTCAAAATATCGTAATATATTATTATATTTTCTTGAGAAAGCAATTCTCATCTGTATATAGCCTTGCGGCTAACTTCACGGTCCTAACACTTCTTGCGGCTAACTTAACGGTCCTTTCACATTTCGGGCTGAAGAAGAAAAACGTAATTTTAGCATGCGTGGATTATACACTCACATATTATAAAAATAAGCAGCCTTTTCATTAATATTTTTGTTGGAAATCATAGTTTAGCTCAGAAAACATACTAATAAGCTAAAAAATCTTACGAACAGTAACAATAAGCATTTTTTTCTGTATCATAAAAAATCCGAACACCAATATAGAAGTAAATAGTGTCACGGGCGCCGCGGCTACTTCGTCTGCTTCTCAAACTCGCCTTCGTAGCGCTACCGCGCCACTTGATGGTCTATTTTCAAAAATTATTTGACTTACGCAGTCCGTATTGATAATTAGGATAATTTCCCAGGACGATTGTGAGATCCAATAAAGTGCTCAAAGCAAACACATCTATGGGTAGACAGACAATGCAGCGCAGGGTAATCGTTTACCTTCGGCAAACAGCTCTCTTCCTGAGCCATAAAACACAGAGTCGCGCTCGCGCGCGCGGCTTCTATACCGAAAAATTACGACCGGAAAGCAAGGAAGCGTCGTTCCAAATTAAATTAATCGTGCAGAGCGCGAGCCCGCGCGAGTTTAACAGCCTTTTGTGTGCATATCCCACGAGTCGCGCTGCAACAAACAGCGCAGCAGCATTATACAGCGCGTGGCGAGCGTGTGCTAGCACTTTCCATCTAAAGTTAGTTGCTCGTTACACAATGCAATATGATAGAAGCGCGCTTACCCGCTCCTGACGTTAATTGTCTATAACATAATCGTAACTCCTTCTCCGGTCCCTTCCAATACGTCGTTGCACTCCTTTCCTCTTCGTTACGCGACGTATAATATCCGAGATGTTTACGATTACGACGCCACACCGGCACCGGCGGCTTTGTATTCCAGAAACGCAGAAACTATAGCACCCAACGCATGCAGATGGCCCACATCGGTTGAAGTGTGAGTCGTATACGCATGCTTTATAGCTCCTCCAGAGAGTAACTCGATCACGACCATAACCGCCCCGGCGAGTCGAAATAAATTCCAAGGAACCTGCTGCTACTCAGACGATCGAGATCCTCGGGGGTTTACAAGAAGGTGCGCGCGCGCCACTTGCGACCACCAAGATGTACCTGCGGGGTGGCGATATACGCGGCCAGCGATGCATGATTCCGAGCCGACCATATGGCCCCGGCGAGTTGACGCGTGCCCCGCTGCTATACAGATATACGCGCCGACAACAGCAACCCTCCGAGCGGGCCCCTCGCGGCCCGAAATCCGACGGACGATCGCTCTAAGCTGGATACTGCCCTCTTGGCCGTTTCGTGTTTTCGTCGTAAATTTTCCGTTGCTGTGCGCGCCCAGTGTTTTATGGAAAATCGGGACGGGCGTGAATTCCCTCTTACAAATTGAGATGTCTCCCATTGTGCCCGCTTCTTTGAACCGTCCTCCCGTTCTTTATTCCTTCGCGTATATCAAACTGGGAGAAATAGCGGCGATCGTCGCAACGATTTTCAACAATTCGGAAAATAAAATAGCGCCATAAGAGTTGGAAAAAAAACGACCGGCAATTAGTCAGCCCGAGAGCTAATTAAAAATTCGAAAGCGAGGAAACCGCTGGCTGAAAACGAGTTGGCCCTCGAATTTCCACTCGATTTCCATATGCACAGAGACCACCAGCCCACCGGTGTAATGAGCTCGGCGCGCACCTTAGCAGGTGGTGTCGGGCCCGCCACCCGTGGCCCGGCCAGTAATCACGCAAGCATGAATCCGCCACTTTAAGAAGCAACAGAAGCGGCATGCTATACGTGAGCTCACCCTCTCGGACCTCCTCCGGCGCACCTGCACCCCCAAGAAAGCCGGACGAGCCAGGGGTTGCACCTTCCTCGCTTCCTCTTCCTCTCTATATCTATCGCTTTCTCTGCTCAGCCAGGCGTGCATCCGCGACTGGAGGTGCAAGTGCCGCGCGATTTTCCGGTCACCTTGGGGCCTATACCATAGCTGTAACCACCCTCCAAGAGGGCAAGTGCGCCGTGGTCTCGTGAGCGTGACAGACAGGTGACACGCGCGCCGGCACGCGCGCCACTTACTTTTTTCGAGCGACTGGTTCTTGTATATAAATAAATTGCCAACTCCCCCTCGACGTCTTGGGCTCGCCTCGTCCTTTTCCTTGCTCGACTTCTTGAGGGGTTCCTTCTAACGGTCGCAGCGAGGATTGCGGGCCGTTGGCGGGTTGCGGTTACCCTATGGGGTCTGCCGGCCGCACTTACTTCTCCTCGCGTGACGAGTACGACTGTTGCACGAATCGAGAGTTGCATCTTTTTTTCAGCCGCTTAACATTTTTCGCTTCGGAAGCATATTCAATGAGATGTACTCCCGTTCGCATTGTTCACCGTATTGTACAATTTGCGCCTCGTGTATAATGACCTGGCATCTCGTACACGCCCAGCCCGTCCTCCTGGCGTACACCCGCCGCGACTGTATACATATCTCATGCAAATTTTAAACGTGCGTGCGGACACTATACACGTATATATTGTGCATGCATCGATCGCGACTGCTCTGCTCTCTCGCTCAAAGCACAAGGGTAAGGGGGTACGAAAATAAATAGGGATTAAGCACGATAAGATCCCGGTTTACATCGGTCTTTGATAGCCCAGACTCGGCGCTCGCGCTCGGCTGGTTTATCCGGATCGCAGATAATCTCTCCGTCTCACTCTCCCTCCCCGCGTACACCTCTCTCTCTCTCTCTCTCTATCTCTCTCTCTCTCTCTCTCTCTCTCTCTCTCTCTCTCTCTCTCTCTCTCTCTCTTTCTCTCGCTTCCGAAGCTGCAGCTTCGTAGCCCAACCAGTCGGACAGGTGACTTATTGCATCGATTCGAGATGACCAAACTGTGCCGAGCAAATATAAATAACGGCATCGATCCGATCTCTCTCTATCTCCCTCTCTTCCCCTGGCGATCGAAACCGCTGCACCGAGAGGATATTGTCTCGCCGCAAAAATCTAATTATTTATCCATAGGAAATATACACGACGATTTAATCTTGGCCGGGCTCGCGCTCGCGCGCGAGGGATCTCTGTTTCTCGTGGCGCGACAACATCAATTCGTAATACGATCGCTTTGTTGCGCGCGTCTCTTTCTCTTACCTCTCGCACGCGCGGGGATAGTCGAGAGCGTTTTCCAAAGCGAGCGACATTTTTATCGATTGGCGTCTCGAGCCGAAGCTTGTAAGGAGGAACTTTTATTCCTCCTTTTTTCGCGCGCGCCGACTCGAGTTCGCTCTCGGTATGCCGGCTTTATGTATCAATTTGACGATTCGTTTTGTTCCTCGTCGCGACTTCACTGTAAAGCTTGTCTGCGCCCCCGCAAATTTCATGCGAAACGGTAGATTTGTATTGATCTCCCAGATAAATGATTGTGTTGTTTTTTCGTCGGACGATTTTCCAGCGCATGGCGACACGCGCCAAACGCGAAAAATCACACCAGCAAACAATGAATGCTTCAAACGGGTGATTTGTTGCTGCGATTTCATTACCGTATTCCAAACACGTGTCGACCGCGCGGATTTCGCTCGCGCGCGCGCGACTGTTTTGGATCGGCGCAAACGAGTCGATTAACTCGCGCCGCGGCCGCGAGAGGCTGGTTGCAGTGCCAGAGTGACAGACTATTCATAAATCTATTTGATGGTAGAAAGTGTAGTCGCGCTATTATTCTATAACCGAGAAACGCGTCTGTGCACGTAATCCCCTACTCGACGAGTTATGTACACGTGCTGTCCTGCGCCGTGGCTGATAGGATAGAGACGTATAGCGAGCGCGGGATTGATTCATTAGCGCGTATTTTTGCGGCTATCTTGTCCCACGAGAGGGATGGGAATAGCGCGCAGCGGCGAAAAAATTCTAAACATGACTGGGAGATTAAACGCGGTGCTGGCCGTGATCGCGAGAGAGTATCGCGTGACGATAAAAAGTCTGAGGAAAGCCCCGTAGCACGCGCAGACACTGCCTCGAAAACGTCGTCGTCCTGTGTGGCGATGCACCTCTCGCTCTCCCCCCTGCCAACATAAAATCAAGCCGTTTATGGGTTTGGAACCTTCGTAATTCACATCATTGTCCATCCGCAATATTTACTGCAGCCTTCGTTATAGCCCCTGGCTCTCTTTCGCTCTGCTCTCTCTGCTCTCTCTCTCTCTCTCTCTCTCTCTCTCTCTCTCTCTCTCTCTCTCTCTCTCTCTTTCTCTCTTTCTACGTGCTGTGTACCTATATACTTGTATATAGCCGGTGCAGTGAGTGCATCCGAGCCAAGGTAGGCAGTTCTTGCCTTCTTCCTGATAATTTTTAGCCCGACGAGTGCGACGCGCTCATTTTTTTACGCGGCGAGTATTTAAATTGTGATTTAGTCGAGCGGGGCGTAACTTATGCTCGCTCTCGAGAGGCCCGAGCTCTCTCGCGGTAAAAATAATTGGATTAAATAAATATCGCAATAAAGTTAAGAAATGGCCGGCTGCTGTAGCGCGACTAATGTCGGGGCTCCGAGGAGCGAGATTTTTCAAGAATTCGGTGACGCAGATACAAAGTAACAGTAACAAATTTCGCGCGTGCACTTTACGCGCCGAAAAGGTTATCGTTTAATTTACGGCGCGAACCGCACCAAGCTCGTGTAAATTTAATTATAATTTATGTCAACAATTTGCGTGGTTCACTCGTTTCCAAAAAAGTAGTCGCGATCGTTTAATGTACACTCGTCGGATCTTGCTTTTTCGACACAGTTCTCGTTAGAGTTCCAAGTGAGTAAAAAATATAATAAACCCGATGGGGAATGATTAGCAGTCCCTTTTGAATTCGAACACTATTTCGCGCAAAGCGCATTACCGTTTACTGCTGTTCAAAAGTTCGAATGTTGAAGCGAGGTTTTATGAGATGACGTTTTGTTTTTACGGTCGGCAACTATTAAACTTTTACTGCGCACGTGTCTTGACAAAAAACAAGGAAAAAGAAGAAGAAGCAGAATACTTTCCGAGCTTCTTCGCTGTCGAAACCTTTCACAACGAGGCGAAAATTCAAATTGTTCCCACCGAGGAAACAGCCAAAAGTGCGGCTTTCTCAATCTATTTACCACACAATGACTAATACACCCGCGAGCTCGTGTCCTACACGTAAAAAGTCGAATTTTGCAGAAGGCAAAACACGAGCTCGCTAACGCACGAACGAAGAAAGTATCCGTCTGCGCAGGCAGTTTCGCAGCACAAGCTATCTCGATATAATTTGTCGGCCGGTGTGCGTTGGAGTTGGTCGGCGGCGCTTTGTCGCTTATATTATGTTTCACGAACTCGCGCGCTCGCGCGAGCGTTTATTGCACGCATTTCTCCCGTGTGCCGATATTGCGCTCACTTCCACCGCGCGCGCGGGCTATTTACGTCGAGCCACGTAACGAGCGACGGCTCCTTTTTTCCTCCGGACTCTTTTACGGGGTTCGCGCGCTGCACATACGTATATGCTGGACGAAACGAGCGGTACTTCTTTCGGGGTTAATATCGTCTCCTGTTACGAGAGATGGAGTGAGGGAGAGCGAGAGAAGCCCACGCGACAATGGCGGCGAGTTGCTGTCATTGTCTTGGAAGCGGCGTACGCAGTTACGCACATGACAGCGTGTCGCTACATTTCGACTTTTTGGCTCGGCGCTGAGTTTTTGCATTCAAGGCATTTTTATGAGACCAGTTCCTTTTTCGTTCTTAAGTTTTTTTCGCGTCTGAGCGAGTTTAGATTTTGCATAGACCGCTTTTTTAGATTCGGAATTCGAGTGCATGAAGTTTTCTTATAAAAATTAGCCGAATAAAATTGCGTACGAAAATTCTAGAAGCCTGTATATTAATAGAGACATTAATATAAACGAAATAATGTTATTCCATTTCGCTGTATGTTTTGCCATTGTTCAGAAAAACGTACGGTGCTTGCTTTAGAAACTTGTTTATTTTATTGTGAAATTTTTATTGTGAGTCAGAAGTTTGATATTGGACCTTTTTTGGTTACGTTGAAGCGCTAGTGTGATCGATTGCGCAAGACCACCGTATTTAAAGACGATTGTTCGCTCGTCTACTACAGTGTTCTTTTTAATCTTGAACTGTGCGATTGATACAACATAAAATGTTCGCTAGGCTATCAAAACTACTTTTTGCTCTTGCTTTAGTTTGCTTGCTTTTCGCTGCAGATTATACGTTGGCTCAAGATGGTAAGGCATTACAAAGTTTTATTATAGTTCGGAAAACGATTTTTCTTTTAACTAACTGAATTTCTCTATTCCAAGCAGCTTATAAATCAGAATGCCTCTCCAAATGCCAAGGTAAGGAATATAAGATTTCCATTATTATATGTCTGCAATATAAGTATACGAATAATCATGTTTTTTGTTGTCTTTTACTTTAGATTCTTTCGATGAATACGAGTGCCTGAGCAAGTGCGAAGGTAGTGATTAAAAAAAAAATTAATTTCACAAAATATATAATGCATAAATAGTTAAATAATCGCATTGTGCATCACTTTGTTTTAGCTGAAGATCGTCCACGATGATCATGTACCAACAATTGAAGACAAATTATGTTATTTGTTGATATTAGTATAGACTTTCTCTACTTAAAATAATGTAAAACCTAAGAAATACGTATGTACTATGACAATAAAATCTCTTATCTCTTAAAAAGAATCATTCAAGCTATTCTTTGGCAATTCTAGTGCGATTCTATGAATACGAGGTTTCGGGTCACACAGTGTAGTAATAGGGCAGCTACTTCATCGTCTGTGCCACGTTCAATCATCTTCAACTCCCCTGCTACGATCTATTGACTTGACACACCACGAGGTTCTCAAAAGAAGAATTTCTTTATTTGATTTCCGGTTTCAAAAAAAAAGTACCTTCGACCTTTGTCGTCGAATGACAAAAACATGGACGTTAAATATTTTAGCAGTAATTTTTCTCAATTGTATCATATTATTGACAGACGGATTGATGTGTAAACTTGATAATTGAGCGGTACACCAGCGAGGAAGTAAAAACTAGTTAAAAAGGAAATATGCGATCGACTGGTACAGAAAAAATCTGACTGAAAAAATCAAAATTAATTAATAAAATTTTCAATCAATTTCCAAGCAAATCACTCGATTTCCCTCAACAAAAATAAACTTGCTCTATAAGCAGAAATCTCTCTCCAACCGTATCGCGAGCGAGCGGCAGCAGCAGTATCGAAAATCGGGCATCACGGGTGCTCGCGATAATAATTATGCAAGCGGCAGCGGCATCGCGAACGAGCCCATCGCGAAGCACGTGTTTGGAGCTCTCGCGCAGGATCCGCAGCTGAAAACACGTGTATTCCGTTAAGTGATTTAACGTCTCCACGTAGACGCTACTCACCGATAGCCGCGCTCGCGCACGTAGCGGCAGCTATCTCTCTATAATACGTTACGAAAGCGGCAAGTGGTACACACACTGACACACACACGTTTATATTTCGCTCTGGTAGTTAAGAGTTTGCCGAGTACCTGTGGTGGTTCGGGCCCGCAGTCAGGTGTGACGAAGTGCATACTAACGGAGGGCATAGGCTAACGACTACTGCCTCTTGTAATTGTTGCGAGCGGATCGAACGAATCGCGAAACACGTTGCTCTTTCTCTCTCTCTCTCTCTCTTTGCCTCTCGGCAAATTAAAATAATCAACGGGGATCCTCTCGTGAGAGCTGGCGAGCGCAGGTTAGTGGGATATATATATACAGGGTGACCCAATTTAAACGGGCACCGCTCATAACTCGTCAGGGACAGCCACAATCGAAAAAATGGTAGAGACCAAAGTTGTAGGATATCGAAGGGGCAACCCGATGGTGACCTTGGATTTGACTTTGAACGCGTTTTTTAAGGTCATTTGAAGGTCAACTTTGGTTTTTTAAATAGGAACCCCATTCTTTTATTGCGGGAATGGAAAGAGCGGTAAATTTTACGTTCAGAATGGTATGTTCGGTTGCGGCACTGAAGGTCATCTCAATGTCCTGCAGCCAGAATGAAACCCCGCCTACGTAATTCCTCTAGCAACGCCAAATTAAAAAAAAGTGGTAGAGACCAAAGTTGTTGTATAGGGGGGGGGGGGGAGAATTGTGACCTCGAATTTGAGCCAGTCCTACAAGGTCATTTCAAGGTCAAATTATTTTTTTTCAAACTTTACTTTTACTTTGTATCCGAGATGAAACCCCTTCTTAGATGTTCTCTGTCCAGCGGCCAAGACGCAAATGAGCCCTCGCTAGCGTCCAAACATAAGTCTCGCTATTCCCCGAATGATCCCTTCCGACGGTTAACTTGCGAATGACTCCTCTAGGTGGTCGCCACCTACCTACCCGAACTCCTGATGTGCGAAAAATAAAAATGGCTCCCGAAATAAGCCTTTTAAAATAAGTCCCGCGCTCAGTCTTGCCACCGCGACTCCGTCGAACCTTCCCCTACGACGCTTAACTCACGAATGATTTTCAAGCAGGCGCCCCGGCCCCGCGCCGTACCTGCCGCCCGAACTTTCGATTTGCAAAAATAAAAATAGCCTCCGAAAATTGTCGAAAGAGTCTCACACTCGGCCTTCCGCCAAAAATATTAACGAAAATTTTTATTAAAAAGCCAATCATCGATACAGAAAAAGATTAAGTAAAACATCGAAGTATTGTAGAAAAACGTCAAAGTTTGATAAAAACCTAAAAAAAATATTAAATGTTTTATTTTTAAAATATCATAAATTGATAAACCGTAATGCCAAAATATGAATAGAATTTTACAATAAAAAGCCATCGATACAGAAAAAGAAAAAGTAAAACATCGAAGTATAAAGTAAAAAAGTTTTTATATTTATTTTACACACATTTATTATTTGAATCAGAAATAAATTGCATTATGTTTTTTTAAATAACGTTGTTGTTTTTCCATTTAATTTATTCATAAATTATTATTGTTTTAAGTATACATAGATATACATACATACGTATGTTTGTATACATACGCTATACACACATACATGTAAATACGCATGTTGAAAATACATATGTATAAGCAGAATTATAAAGTTTGTAATACATACCATGTCGTCAGACAGATTATACATACAATTACTGGCAACAGTTAATATAATTATTTAGTGACAATTCCACTGTATAAATATTTTAATTCTATTAGAAATATTTTTGCAGCAGAAATTGGTAGGTACTTAAATTTTTTGCACTTTTCTATTAGATAAGTAATAATAAACAACCAACAACACTAAAAAATGTATGTTCATTATTTAAACTTGTACAATATGTAATCTGTAAAATATTGTATTTAACACGATAATAATTAATTAATAACATACATATTAATATAAAATATTGCATCTAAAGTTATGTTAATGTAAAAAAATTGTTATCTAACGTAACAGAATATTTATTATTGTTAACAAATGAAGATTGTACTTTTTACATCATTTCATTTAATATTAAAAATAATACGAATATACATTTTCTATTAAAATTTTTGTATTAATGTCTTGTATAAAAAAAGTTCTGCAATACGTAATGAAGGTATTTCTTGAAGAATCAATTTACTTAAAATTAAAAAATGTTTGATATAATTTCAAGTCATAGCGATTATTCTAGAAAATATTGTTTAAGAGCTAAATATTCCGATTAATTACCCATATTTTAAATGTATGTATAAGTTTGATTTCACTTCATAAAATTTAATAAGTTAAAATAAATCTTGTACTAAAATACAATTTTAACTATTTTATAAGTTATCTATTAAAATTTACTTTTCACACTTTTGGAATTACAAAATATTTATTTATTATCTATTTCATAAAAGCTTCCTAATCAATAAATTATTTTATAATAAAAAATTAATAATTACTATTTGCAATTAAATAATTGTTTAAGTAGTTTTTTATTTATTATTTTTTGCAGAAAACAGTCTAAGTTCTAGTAATGCAGTAGAATTTTTAAATTTATTTAGATATTTATCGACTTCAAATACTAATTTAATAATTGAAAATATGTGATTTGAGTCATTTTTTTTATTTTTGTAATATTTATAATCTAAGTAAATATGCCGGACTATAGTCGAAGCGAAATTGTTGATATTTTATTGATTTTGGGAGAGTGTCGAAGAAATTATAATGCAGCAGCACAATTATATCGGAGGCGTTTCCCAAACAGAAATCATCATCCATCTCGAAGTACGATCCAGAGAATTGAACAGCGAGAGAGGCGAGGACCTCAAAGATCACGACAACGTCATAGAGTAATGACTATCGAGCGAAATGATCCACGAGTATTGGTGGTGCTTGCCAAAATAATTTGACCTTGAAATGACCTTGTAGGACTGGCTCAAATTCGAGGTCACAATTCTCCCCCCCCCCCCCCTATACAACTACTTTGGTCTCTACCACTTTTTTTTAATTTGGCGTTGCTAGAGGAATTACGTAGGCGGGGTTTCATTCTGGCTGCAGGACATTGAGATGACCTTCAGTGCCGCAACCGAACATACCATTCTGAACGTAAAATTTACCGCTCTTTCCATTCCCGCAATAAAAGAATGGGGTTCCTATTTAAAAATCCAAAGTTGACCTACAAATGACCTTGAAAAACGCGTTCAAGGTCAAATCCAAGGTCACCATCGGGTTGTCCCCTCGATATCCTACAACTTTAATCTCTACCAATTTTTTTAATTTGGCGTTGCTAGAGGAATTACGTAGGCGGGGTTTCATTCTGGCTGCATGACCTTGCGATGACCTTCAGTGCCGCAACCGAACATACCATTCTGAACGTAAAATTTACCGCTCTTTCCATTCCCGCAATAAAAGAATGGGGTTCCTATTTAAAAATCCAAAGTTGACCTTCAAATGACCTTGAAAAACGCGTTCAAGGTCAAATCCAAGGTCACCATCGGGTTGACCCTTCGATATCCTACAACTTTGGTCTCTACCATTTTTTCGATTGTGGCTGTCCCTGACGAGTTATGAGCGGTGCCCGTTTAAATTGGGTCACCCTGTATATATATATATATATATATATATATATATATATATATATATATATATATATATATATATATATATATATATATATATATATATATATATATATATATATTGTTGACGCGTGCGACTCGTTGAAACCGAGACAGATAGATAGAGATATACCTTTGTATAAACTGGTTCGTTGTACACGCTGTTCGCGATGATTCGGCGTAAGTTCAAAGGTTTTTTGTGTGGTTTTGTTTTCCATTACCAAATTGAGAAATTAGCGGGACAAATAAACGAAGCCTATCATTAGCCTGGACTTCTGCATTATAAGCTTGACAGCCATGGCTCTAGATTCCCTTTTTCCATCCGCCTGGAACACCGGCAGCCCGGTCGTCTTGCATTCTGAAGTTTTAAACACGGGCTTTCCATTACCAGCTCTCTAGCACAGCAGATGGGATAAGGTGCCTATATAGACTTGCTCGCGTATGTGAGCTGAGTAAAAGCGAAGGAGCCGCTGCGTACAGTCGTTACTTATGGTCGAACAGTCTTTTACAAAAGTTTGTCCATACTATAAATAGCTGTGATTTTTGTTGGTTGCTCATGTGATGTATGATTTGCAGACTATTTCTGACGAAATGATAATGAAACTTACGATCGAGTAGGTAAATGTTGGCCTTAGATAATCTTCTTCCTTTTTAATAAAACAAACGAATTTTTTCTTTGCATACACTCACTTGCGCATATCAGCATCTGGTCTGTATCAATGGATTTACTCGAATTTATACACGTATTTCTGATAAGACTAAGTTCTTGCTGTAATTTTTCGTTTTTCTACAAATTCTCATCGCATATTATTATTTATACTGTCGAGCATTGTAAAAATGTTGTAATTGCTCTTCTTGCATTTTCTAATGTAATATAATATTATTAAAAAAGAATTATATCATGGCTCTACTGTGCGACGTGTTTGTAGTCGATTTCATTGTGGGTGGTAAGTAAAAGGAATACTTTTTTAAATACATAATTTTTGCACTCTGATTGGGCCAACGTTTTTATTCGCGTACGTGTCAATGTATGTATCTGTGAGTGTGTGAACGCAAGTGATTCCACATGAAGCAACATTACTATACTAGTATCTTATTTTTAATGTACTAAAATCAATTTTACATTTGCATAATAAGCGCTAATCGGAATGCTGAAAATGTTGAGGAAATCTCCCCGAATAGAGCACATGAGTGCCAACGAAAATTCGACCGTGTAGATTGCCCCTTACCGAGAGTTGAGACGCACCTTCTTTCTTCACAGTCCAAGACTCCCGTGATGCACGCCAAGGAACAGCAGCTCATTTACTACGGGTCACGAATCTCACTCCGCTCCTTTAACGCCGTGTAAACTGCCCGGAAAAGCTTAACCTTTTCTTCCGACATTTTTTCAATAATTCACCGTGACGAGCCGTAATTTGATATCCAAAGTAATTATCGTCGAGCCGTTTTTTTTCGGCTACAACTACTTTTTGTGTCAGGCAGCGTAAGAAGTTCCTCGGCAATAGAGCGGATTCTGACGGTCTTGTAATTACGATGTTTGGGTAACGGCTTTAATTGGGCTGATCGTCTGGCATGAAAATGGAGAGTTATTAAACGTTTTCACTAATGAAGTAATCGAGGAGATTTTTTTAAAAGTGGTTTCTTTGTACCTTCGTTCAAGATGAATCAAGTGTATTCTTCGTTGCTGATATTCTTATTAGAATAAGGACATTTGAGTATTTATTAATATCTAGTGACAAATACATTTAGTAACATTATATCTTATCTGGAAATATAAAACCGCTGTCAATTCATTGGACGTAGGTCCTTCTATTTAATTTATGACCCACGTGGAAAAGATTTATCCCATCTGTATACAGTCTGCATACAGGCTATATAAAATTGAGCAAAAACAAGAAAAATTTTCCTTGGTTGCCATGGTAATGATTGTCGTTGATAAGTCGTTGCAAGGGGAATCGCACATCCGAATTTTTTTTCTATCCAGTCTGTATATAGATTGTATATAGACTGTATATAGAGTGTATATAGTTTATATACAATCACTTTTGTGTACAGTCGATTGTATATAGCCTCTATCTAACCTGTATACAGACTGGATAAATCTTTTCCACTTGGGGATTGCATTTTTCGTTTTCAAAATAGAATGCTCCTGATGTCGCACTTTATTTTTTCAACGGGATCCAACAACGTTCAGATTATTTTCAATGAAAACCAATATTTAATTCAGTTATAGTTGCAAGCCTTGATAAGGCAAAACAGTTTTGGATTGGCCTTTCCCATATTGCTTAAACTTTCTAGTTCTCTAATCTCTGGCTAGCAACGATAGGTGGCGCACAGTCACTTCTCCATAACCTTAATCAAAATTTTCGTGCCAAGTTTTGATATAGCGGCGTGCAAAGCTGCCTTTCTAAATGCTTGCTATTTGTGCCGCTCATGCTATACTAATAGGCATTCAAAGTCCTATACTTTTTTCTTGTTTACTTTTTGCTTTCATCCCTTATTCCTTTTGAAACACGCACTGTAAATATCAAATCCTTGTAGCCACAAATTGTTTCAAATGTGCCTGCGTAGCTCCTTTTTCACAAGCCAATATTATTGTGAAAATCAATCGTAAGTTCAATTATAAATCACACAGCATTCCCCACCGTTCATTGATTAAATATTCCCGGTATGGATGCGGCATTTGCACAACAAAGGAGTCGTGGATGTTTACTTCCTTCGTCCTCGACGGGAGCTGTCAATTCCCAAAAAAAGGAAGAATAAAAAATCCTCGTTTTCTCCGAACGATCTCGCTATCGCGACACGTCTCACCTATCCTCCCTTTCTCCTCCGCGCACCTTCCTCTCTTCCTCTTTCTCCCGTGCGCGCGCTGTGTATACCGTGGACCGAAAAACTCGCTGCACACAACACTCACACACAAAACTGATCCCACGCTCCCTTTTAGAAAGGGCCGCATCCTTTATTAGGAACAGATTTGATTCAGTATCACGCTTCGCTTCTCTCCTTTTTCACTCGGCGCGACGGCGTTTTAACATATGAAAACGGTGCGTCTATGGGATAGTCGAAAACTGAATGGTCCGAGCTTTTGTCGCTCTCGGATCAGCTTCTTCTTTTGCTCCGGACACGACAGGTTCGCGCTATCACACGGAGCTGAAGCGATCACGTTCCCAGTCTGAGACCGCTCGAGATCCTTGCCCTTTGACCTTCGAGAAACCTACAGTCCAAGCCAGCGCGTTTCGACGTTTAGTTCGGTAAAATAACATTTTCGTCACACGATGCTTAGACTAATGCAGCTATTACGTTTGATTTCCTAATTGAATACGATTAGGTGTTGTAATATCGGGTCATTTCTCATCGGAAGCCCATGATTGATCCCCCGCGACGGGAGACTTCGTTTACAAAGTGCGCATTAAGTGCAAATATATAAATTTCACTTGATTGCGACTCGATTGTCTTGACGAAATCGAGCGCAAGCCCCGCACGTACACGACAGCGAGCGGTGCAGCTAACGGTGTGGGACTCGCGCGTGGGCTTTAAAATAAACCGCCTCGCATTAAAGATCGAAATCTCATAATTAGATACTCTTTCTTTGGCGAGATGGAATTATAATGCGCGGCATAATAGCAATTTCCTAGTGGTAAAAAAGGAACACACACCGGGACACAGCTAGGCGTTCACTTCGGGGGGAAAAAGTGCGTCTGTTACAAAACGGGAAATGACCAAAAGGACAACGAGCGCGCATTATGGAAGTCTCTGCGCGCAAACGAAACTTCATCGCGACGGAGAGAAAAGTGGAGTTTGTTTAATAGCTTAATACGCGGAAGAATAGCCGCGAGGCATACGCTCGTCGGGGCTCAGCTGTCTCACCTGCGTTGGTGGGAGAGAGAGGGAGAGTATTTTCCAGACGAGCCGCGGCGCCCTGTGGCTCTAGCGAGGTTAATCGTCCATCTCGGCGCTAGAATGATGACGACTATTAAGTGAGTACCGTAGTGGCCTGCAGCCAAAACTGCGCGCGCTCGCGAGTACACTTACACATACTACAGTCGAGAGACGCGCAAACTAGGAGAAAGCCAGCGCAAAAACCTGGCTGGAAATAGATTTTCTGATGGAGATGGAAATTATCGTCGAGGCTGCTATGGCTGCATGCTTTTAGTTGAGAGGATCTTCTGAATTGTGTGGAAAATTTCATTATATGCGGATTGATTTCTCGCGAGGTGCAGTTAATCCTAGATTGATTACGATGTTTATTAAAGACGTATATTCATATTGCAAACGATTATTGCCAGAATCAAACCGTCAGCGATAAACATTTCCAAATCCCTTTTTAGCGCAAACGTCCGATTATCATTTTAGTATCGCTCATAATCCTGATGGCCCGTGCAGTGCAGGCAAATTATGAACAGAACGCGCTTCGACGACACGCTGACGTTATTATTGGGTATTAGAAAAATCTTTACGACTTTGTTTTATGGGCAGTCAATTAGGCGCTGTGCATTACTCGATGTATTTTAATACGGCGAGAGATTTTCGTTTTCAGAATTTCTCGCAAGAACCTCACCTGCGCTAAGTCGAAACGCTCAATCCCACGAGCCTCGCCTACACTTGGAGCTAAGAAAAACAAGGGAAATATTTTGATACTCCATAAATTCCGCGCTTGTAAAAGCCGCATTAAACTCGCGGCTGCATCCCGCGCTCCCTTCATTAATTACGCTCGGATTCCCCACGAACGGCAGCAGCAGCAGCAGCAGTAGATGCAGCAGCGCGAGGTAACTTAACCCACTTGGCCACAAAGCACACACGCTACACGGCTGCGGCTGACCTCGGGGCTCGGAAAATTCGGTCTGCAATCCTAAACCTCAAAGCGGCGAGCGGAGTTTTTCGCCTAATTTAACGCGCTGCAGCTACGAGCTCGACGGCGGCAGTGCGGCTCCTTCAAAGGATCTCTGCTCCTTATAAGACGGGGCAGGAAGACAATGCGCGGCCTGAAACGGATACCAGATATACGCAGCGGCTCTCTGATACGACGGCGACAACGACGAGAAGGACTGCTTAAAGGCTCTGCACTTCTTTTCCGGGCGCCTCGTTTCATTCATTACATTGTGTCTTAACTCGCGCCGAGGAGCTTTTCATCGGCGACTCCGCGCTTTGTGCGCTTAACCGGCCGTGAAATTTTTTCTCCGACTCTTTTTCTCTTTTGTGTGTCAGCTCGTGGCCTCGGGTTTTCGGCGGGAAAATTGTCCTTTGCTCCTTCGCTCGGTTCGACGAAAGAAAACATCATCTCTCTTGGCGCTTGGGATGTTTTTTCCTCTGCATATTTTGTTTTCCACGAATTCTTGGCTGTTCGCGCGTGAATAGCTCGCATCGGACAACGTGATCCCGACGGGAGTTTAGCGTTAACGAATTCATCAACGAAGAACATTCTGTTTTCTTAGCGAGCGCATAAAACTGTTAACGCGCTGTCGAATGCACGTCGATCGGGCAGAAAACAGCGGGTGAATTATCGGTGACGTAAGCGGAAAAACGAGTTACTTCAGGCGAAAAGCCCGCAGAGCCGACACACACGCGCGCGCGCTGTAATTAATACAAACAATCTATCAGGTATAAATTTCACGCGAAACAATTTATCAGACAGCGCGGCGGCGAGGGCTTATCGGGCCTCGATCTAAATTAATTGTTCCAAAAAAGGTAGCCTCCGCCGACTGGTGCAGTCCTGCACACGGGTTCCGCAAAAAGCTGCCAACCCTAGCGGCTGACGTACGACTCGCGCTCGCGCGAATGGTCCCTCTTGGCGAAGATAGTATTTCTAGATTAACGGCCATTTATGTAAGTACTCGCGCAGGAGACTCGACTCTTATTCGCTCGCTCGCTCTTCGTCTGCGCGCGCATGTGTACCTCCAACCTTACGAGCTACATTGTCCGTAAATCTTGACGATATATAAACCGAGGGAGAGATCGCACTGCGCATGGGCAAGGGAAGAGAGGAACGTCTGCCGCGCGCGGATATCGCGTTTTGATTGCTCGACTGCTCTCCGATTAACCTGTTCTCGCAAACAAATTGCTTCTAAATAAATTCGTTTCGGCCTTTTTTCAGCGCGCACCTCTTCTCTCGCTGCAGCTCTCGTTCGCGAGAGTGAGCGAGCCATGCTCGCGCGCGCTACGGGCCATAAATATGGAATGAGCTGTAGGTATATTTATGTGGTTGTTGGAGCTCGCCAGCTAAAAATCCCTGACTTTGAAGCTGATTTGCGTTAAGATTGATGCTCGTTAAAGAAGCTTTCTGCCGGGCCCGGCAAGTTTTCGCTCGAAAATTGAATTTGCTCGATTATATATCGATCGCGCGTCCCTCTGATAAATTGCGTCGCTTTTAATTCGACGAAGCTTTGCATAATCAAAGACATTGACAAAGGCTCATCCCGCTTAAGCCCTCGGTGTGCTGCACATTCGGATAAAAAGTGTAGCGTCAAGCTATGCATGACAGCCAACAACGCGTATAACGCGAGCACAATTTATACGTAATACAAAAAAAGAGAGGAAGGATGCCACCTCCCGGAAATCATTAAACGGAGGCCAAGCCTTTAGCCGGTCTTAACCCCGATCTCCTTACACTCGTGACTATCGCTTGTGTACGGGGTATACGAGTATAAAGAGGAGTAGCAGGTCGAAATCTCGCGATAAGCTAATCCGAAAAATTAATTCTCCCCGAGCGATGCCAGGTGTCGAATGGACCTCCAGGTCAGAGATGCATCGCGTCCGTATGCCTACATCTCGAGAAGAAAAAATCGAGACTCATACGTCCGCGTCATAATTAAAACAAGCGTGACGAGGCCTAAACACTTCCGCCGCTGGTATAGGTAGCCCCGGAAGCGTCAAGAGCGAGGAAAAAAGGCGGATATCTGGGGTCGCGGACCGCTCTAGTGTGGCCTTTTTTTCTCTGACTCTCTATTGGCCGTGTGAGCATCATCTCCACTCGAAGCTTGTTTACGAGCTCGGATGTTATTCCCCGGGCGAGCGTCGAGTGCTTTTTTACCTGTTCATCGTCGGCCGAGAGGAGCGAATTAATTTTTGTTGTGAGTGAAAACAAGCGGCAGGTAATATAACTCGAAAATTCGACAGTTCCGGTGTATCCCATTCGACGTTCCCGGCCGGGTAAACATATCCGAGCTCTCGAATTCCGCGTCGTATTATTGCAACACGCGTCAGCGATTTCGCGATCGGAGAGCACATCAAAGAATCGAGAGCACGCGGGGGGATATCGCTGAATGTTATTATTGTGCGAAGTCGAAGAAGAAGAAATCTATTATTTCAGTCGGGACTGTGTTATAAGGAAGACGTAGACTGCTCGCTGAGCGAGAGACGCTCGTGACCGAGGCGGTCTGGCTCTCTCTATCTCATGTCGAAACGTTAATAAATTCTGAATACGCGCTCGCGGGGGCCCGGCTTGATTGCTCCTGACGTGAAGACAATTCGCGAGTGATTGCCGGCGCTCGCACTCGCCTATCTCTCGACGTGTATTGTGAGCCACACGCGCAGTTTTCCCTTTGAGCAGTGTGTACACTCTGTATTATATTTCGTAGTCATTTGCGTTGCTGGAAAAATCTTTAATCGCATTATTCGGCTTCTTCGAAGACATTCTCCGCTGCGTCACTGTTTGCATTATACCTACGCTGCGCGAATAATAGCGCGAGCGGATTTTACGAACGTTTCGAAATTAACAATCGTAGTTTTCTACGGAGTCGCCATAAATCTCGGGCATCCAAAGAAACTCGCATGAGAACGAGGACCGCCGTTGTAACGTACTATGCGGATTGCCATTCTCTCAAGTCGTAAAAATAAACAGCTTTTCCAAAGTAAGTAGCGTGTCCGAAAGATATCCCCGTCCGAGATCGATAGCTCGCCACAATGAGAGTCGCCGGATTTGTTCCACGCATATATCCTTTCCGGCATCAGCTGCAGGGGCACATAACGGAAAAATCAGTCGGTTGACATCGCGGAAGAAAAAGAAGAATCGAAAGAGATCACTCGGAGTTTCCTACTACATGCCCCTCCAGATCGGCGAACAATAATCGTCAACGGTGTTTTCTGGACGCACAACTCACGCATCCCCTGCGTCGCCGGCTCTCTTCGGAGAAATAATCTGCACCCCTGGATCGCCGCGGCAAGTTTCCGCTTCCGTGGGAAGTGACTGCAGGTTGCACTTACATGCGAGAATCGACAGGGGGGCGATGACGAGAGAGGTCCTCTAATGCGCCCGCGGCGGCACAGGTTAGATGTGTTCCCCCCCGAAAAAGATTTCGTCTACGTTACACACATCACAGCTTCTCTCTTTCTCTCTCTGTGTACACACATACACACACACACACGCACGCGCGCGCAGAGCGGGTACAAGAAACCCGCAATTGTCTAAGAGCCGCTCTCTCGAGTCGCGCGCACAGGTGACCGAGAGAATTCTCTCCCTCTCCGCGCGATCGTGCGAAAGTTACTTTGTCCTACACCACAAAGCGGCGCATGTGTGCATGCATGTGTACGGCTATACTTATAACGTCGTCGCGAGAGATCTCGTCGGGAAGTTTAAAGTTGCGAAATTGTGAAAGCACCGCCGGCACGCAGGGGTGGGCCCATTACGTCAAACGAGCGTATATGACTCTCGACATCAGTGTATAGTCGAAGGCACATAATGTGTCTGTGTGATACCCAGGTATACAGGTCTCCACTCGGGAGAGAGAGCGAGCGATATCATACGCTTTATTAACCCGCTCGAGCGCACGTTTCGGTTGTTAAACGTCGTTGGGATAATTTCGTGGACGACCTACTGTATTGCTTTACGGGGTAGATTCTTCGATTAGCGCGACACCCTGGCGCGGGTATTTAGTGCGCCAGCACTTCGTTTGTTATGATCCGAGACGACAATGAGCTTGGCTGTAACGGCTCGACGATTTAGATTCGACTGCCAGATATTCTATTATTCTCAGCAGCGGGCGTCCTTCTGCCGTTTCTCCGGCTCTTAAATTCCCGATTGAAAAAAGCCCGGAGTGCGCCAGGAGGCGAGGAATTTTCATCTCCTCTTAATGTTCGCGCTCATACGGGCGGCGAGTTATATGGCAGGAGCGTGATTACGCGCGAGCAAAAAGTTAACAAGATAATGCAACCACAACATCAGCGCGGCACTTTTTGCCGAGCGCAGTTTGTCTTCTTGAAATACTCCTCATTCGCGAGAATCCTATTCAGTCTATCATAATAGGCCGCGAGAGAGTTCAGTCGAACGTGCGCAGCCTACTGGTCAAACTCCAATTATTTACGGCTCACTCGGACGAGCCCGCGGGTGCGCGCATTGAAAGGGCAACAGACACAACACACGGAGAGACATTGTGCAATGTCCTTCTGAGAACGGCTGCAAAAAATTGCGATACACAGCCTCGTTATCCTCGCTTTAAAAGCCAACTCTCGAAACTCGACGCCGCATATAAAGCCTGCTATGCGGAGCGCTTTAAAACGTATTTACAAACGGCTCCTCGAGGATCCTCACAGTTTTCTGCAACCGTCGGCACTCGAGACTCTCAATGGGCCATACACACAGCGAAGGAGGGAGAAAAAAGCTACCCCGCGCTCCCCATTCACTCCCCTCGACTCAGTCTGTGTTCGCAGGCCCGGGCGACATTGACTTTGCCAGCAGGACACATTCTCGAACTAATTGTCTGCTTATGAGAACGCTTCCTCTCTAACTCTCCGTCTCTGATGGTCTAGTCGTCCTCTACGTAAAAATCGAGAGAAAGGGAGGCATAGGAAAAACCTCCGGCGCATGGGAAGCTGGCGAAGCAACAGTTTTCATCAGTGCCCGCGCGCTAGGGAAAAATCACGCGGGAAAGCGTATGCGCGCGTGGGGTTGGATTTCCCATGGAATGACCGCAAGCCCCTCTCTCGCTCGCTCGCTCACTCAAAATTCTCTCACCCTCTCGCTCGCGCGCGCGACTACTGCACCATGCGCAGCGAGAGAGTGAGAGAGTGTCGAGACTCCCATGAAGCTGTGGGGGTCCGCAGCACCTGCCCCTGCGACTGTGCCGTTGGATGCTGCGCCGAAAACGTTTAGTTCGTCGTTCCTTCCGAGTCGAGGATGTGGCCACTTTCGAGAGGAGTGAGCGAGAGAGAGAGAGAGAGAGAGAGAGAGAGAGAGAGAGAGAAAGAGAGAGAGAGAGAAAGAGAGAGGGAAAAGGGTAACTCGAGACTGCAGCGAGTGTATAATGCGGAGATCGTATAAGCGTGACTAATCAATTCCTCTTTCTCACATAAGACCCTGCCCGATCTGAGACGGATCGGTGCTAAGCGACCGGCCACTGGTTCTTCTCACCTTTTTTTTCTCGAGAACCCCGTATATTTTTTTTTCGCCAACCCCTAAAAAATATCGTTACGTTTTTTTGCTTCCACCATAAATTTACATAATCTTTTCTCATTGACGTGCTCAACTTTGTAACGACGTCAGTCGATCGTTGAATCAATCGGGTACTCGAAAGATAATTAGATCAGGTTATCTCGAACGGCATCGTGTTTATTTTCCCACATGAGTGCCTGGCGCATATAATATCAAGCCACTCACCTCATGAACCAAAAGCAAACATCAACCGCATCCTCTCTCGAATGAATAGCTTAAACGGTGATCCGACCATCTCCTCACACACGACGGCTTCCAACACAATTTTGACGTTTCCCACGCGCGCCTCATCGGAGGCCCAGATCGCTTGCCACTAATTATACACGCGAATCCGCGAATCTCTTATGGTGTCTCACGTGTGCAGGAAATATTCCAAAGTAAAAATTTGACATCGAGCCTGTGCGTTAATACCTCTGCACTGTCTGCGGCTCTGAAAGAAGCAGCAGCAGCAAAAAAAGAGCGACGCCGATCATAAATTCTCTGGAAGAAAAGCTTAATCGAATTACAGCGTGCGCTCCGGTGAAACCGGCTCATTGCGCTTAACGATTCCGCGATTCGATCCACGCGCGGAGTTTATGACGGATTCTGCTACAGGGACAATCGCCGCTCGATTGTGACGTATTGCCAATCTCTTTCGCAGTTTTACTCGGCTCTTTGTTCGATCGGAACCCGAAAATAACATCCCAGTAGCTCGCACAACACACTCCGGCGGATATATCCGAGTGTGATCGGTAAAAATCGGTCGCCCTCGCCGATCGAGAGTGCGAATCTCTGCGCGGCTGTTTTATCCGAATCGCATCGTCGTCGACTCATACACGCGAGCTGTACAACAAGCGGTACACACATGCACGGGGGCACGCTCCACTTTCGATTTTAGACCACCTACGACGATAATTATCGGAGTGTGGCTGCGAGAGGCGAGGGGATAGGCGATATCTCGCGCGCGCGGCGCATCTTATCCCTTGCAATCGGCTTATACACAGCGGCAGAATCGCCGATACGTATTGCTCGTATATAACAAGCGAGTCGCTCTTTCTCTCTCTCTCTCTCTCTCTCTCTCTCTCTCTCTCTCTCTCTCTCTCTCTCCCGTGCGCGCGCGCGATGTGTCTCTCGAGTTCTCACGCGGGGCTTACACGAGAAAGCGATCCCTTCGTCGCTCTTTCTCTTTCGAGCGCGCATGCGACTTTTACCCGCGCGCGACGCGCTCACAGAGACAGAGAGACTCTATTTTTGCCTCTCTCTTTTCACCGAGCTTTTCTTTTCCCCCGCTTTCTCCCTCTGCGGTTTACTTTTTCTCCGTCTCTCTGTCTCACTCTAAGGCTCGAAAAATTCACGAGGGCCATAAACGCGCTGCAAACGTTCATTTACAATTTCGCGAATCAATCAAGCGGATAGGAGAGATGCCGCGCGCGAGAGCTCTTGTAGAGATCCTAATCTTGATCGACAGCGAGTCCGCTCGCACGGACAGGTCGTTCGACGGCGTCCTCTCACCCACAACTCGTCCGTCTTTATCGCGCTCGCGAGCTCTTCCTGCAGCGCATCGCGCGTGAAATCGCGATAAATTCGCACTTTTTTCCCGACTTGGGCCACGATAAATTACGCCGGACGCGGCTCATCCCGTAAAATAAAGCCGTACGCCGGAGCGCGTACACACGGCCCGCCTTGTTTCGTGCGACTCTACACGGCTCTCGCGCGCCGGGCCTATTGAAAAAGGCCTGCTCCGCCGCGCCAGGAAAATCGTTTACGAACATCGCTCGGCCCGCGCACACGTCGTTGTCCGCGGAAATCACAGCGCTTGTCGAGTCTCTCTAGCTCTTTTTTCCCCAACTCCCAGCTCGGCCTATCTTTTTGCGAATTGCCGGGCGTTCGTGTTAGACGAGGGATTTCCTTTCCTTTTTTTCTCCTTGGTACCGCAAAGGCAGTCGCGGACGAAAATTTGATAAACGGTCCCCGTGTGAACGCTGAGCACACCCTCCGATCGGTCTCGAGTAATTTACCCGTATAAAGCGAGGCGAACGGTATCTCGAACGCGATGTATTCCCCCGAGGCCAGCATCCTCTACACATACTCATTGTCTTGCGCGCAGCGCGTCTACCTGACGCACAGTCAACAGTCACTTCCTCGACACTTCCAGAAATAAACCGTTAACGTCGCCTCAACGGTCCCGCGGATAATACCCGATCTCGACCCAATAAAAAATCATACAAAGATTACACACAATATTCCGCTGCATCGCGCGACCCTCAACGGAAAAAAGCTACGCGCGAGAAAAAAACCCGAGTCCTTCCGTTGGATTTCCATTAGCCCTCGAAAAAGTGTACCTATGCGCGGAGGGTACGTGTGCACGGGCGCAAAAAGTTCACTGCTTTCCGTGCAGGCGCCAGCGAGCGCAGCCTCTGAAAAGCGAGCTAAGCCCGCTTGTCCTCTCTCTCTCTCTCTCTCTCTCTCTCTCTCTCTCTCTCTCTCTCTCTCTCTCTCTCTCTCTATTCGCGAGAGCTCGAAAATCTTCCCATAAGGAGCAACAGGTAGGTATCCAGTTTCCATTGAGCGACAGGTAGCTCTCTCGGCTTGTTCGCGCGAGCGCGCGCAAGCACAAGCGATGCACCGCCGCGCCGTCAATGCACGAGAGGGAGAGAGAGAGAGATGGACCTTTTCTCCCAAAGGAAATGCGCGTCAAAAGGAAGAGCGCGTGGTGGGGAGACTGTGGATGCACGGCGTCGCGGTCCGCCCATGTATAAGTAGATTAATGTATGCAAAAATCCTCGGCTCTGAATTTTTCCCACACCGGAACAAGTGAGAGGGAGCGAGACCCCTGTGTGTGTGTGTTGCTGCTTCTCGTATTTCACCTGTGCGCGCGAGCGCGGTGTATCCTCCCTTTCTCATCGATCCATCCCCGTATACGTATACGCTCGCTGTGTGTGTAGTGTATACCCACCACCGATTAGTGTGTCTTTTAAAGTGCAACGCTGCTTAGTGAAAGAGATGCTGCTTTCCCTGGTGCATGGTCTATCTATGTGTCTACCGTCGCGGCACTTTTTCCCAGGGATGCACAGGAAGAGATGAGTTTTTTTCCGTGGCCATACTGTTTCTCCCGCTCGCATGTGTGATGATGTGAGGAAGGAGGCTGAATTAGAATTTAAATGCTCGTTCGAGATGGTATACTGCTCCCCCCTATGCGATTAAAGAGTTATGACATCGGATTGACCCGACGGATGCAAATCGACGGGATCGCGATTGCGAATTTAAATTCGTTCGTTATCTTTTTGAAATTGTCGCTTCTCGTTTTATTTCGCTTTATAAATGGATGTTTCATTGAGTATTTATTTTACCCAACAATATAAATTATTTTTTCTGTAAAATTGTACTTTTTCCAAAAGTTTTTGAAATTAAGAACTGGTCAGGCGTATACTTGCCAAAAAATGTTATCTTCGATCGTTCGCCGCGAATGTTGCAACTAATAGCTTCCGAGCACCCACAATCCCAAACACGTGTAAATTCATCCCCACTTCCAGCTAGAGCAAGCCGAGAGAACGCATTACGTGAAAAATTAAGCTTTCCGAGATTTTACATAATAATCCTCGCATACCGACACCTGTATAGCGTCCGGCGATCGTTTACGGCAGAGGACTATACTCGGCTCAGAAGGAGAGCCTCTGCCGATCGTATCTGCGGCCGAGAGCCTCAACCGCAGATTATGAACTGCTTGGGTTTTACGTTAATTCTCGGAATCGAGCGTGCCAAGTCTCTCGACAAGTGTATACTGTATATGCTCGGGCGAGAGAGAGAGAGAGAGAGAGAGAGAGAGGGGGGAAAATCCGAGAACAGCCGACGATTATCATTGTCTCGTATTAATTATCATTATTATTATTATTCTCGTATTAATTTATCATTACTGCGCGCGCATGCGAGTCTGCGGTTGAATAAAGTACGTAAGTAATGATTTTTTCGTTCTGGGTAAATAAAAATTATACGCGTGCGGCTGATCATCGAGATGAAATAACGCGATTTGCGCTAACGGTGCATCAGGCGCGAGGAGAAATAATTAATTTGTAGTTTTCGGTCGAATGGAAAAATTGGGGAATTTAAATACACGCATTTCTTTCCAACTATCCGCGCGGAATTTTTTCCCAACATATTTGGAATACCCGAGGAACGAGCAGATAATGAGGATTCAGAAAAACACACAGGCGCGAGGGTTTAGGCTTCTTTTTGCGGCCTCTTAAAATGTTTGCACGTAGTTCGGCAAATTGGCCGATTCTTTTTCGCTCTGAAGCACCACCTCTAAGCAGTTCATTATTCGCATGTACCGCTTCCATAGCATCGCTAAATCGTACCGCACGATTCGAAAGTAGTTCACGTGCACACATCCCGCTCGAACTACTCTGAAATCGTGTAATTTTCTCGGACGCAAGCAAACACACGTAAGTTCGGGCAAAAGTTTTCCGCGTGTTTGAAATGCTCGGCCTTCTTCATTATTTATTCACGCCTCCGAATCACGAGAGCTGGCATTAAATGCCCCGCGGATTTTCATTTACGCGCGCTACTTTAAACCGCCGTGACCATAAAACCGCGCGCGCGCATGACCCGTTAGCGTGGCAAGGCAGTCGGCAAATGAGTCGATCAAGCGTCGAGTGCGCTCTCTGTTTAGACGTATCTTTCTCCCTCGCCTCGTTTACAAAATTGCACATACTTGGGACTACGGAGACCGCAGGATTTTTTCGTCCCTGCTCGACTGCGGGAGAGAGAGAGAGAGAGAGAGAGAGAGAGCTCACGATGATGAACCTCTTTAAAACGGTTCTCTATACCATATACAGTCTCTCTCAAAAGTTTCGGCTAGAACAAATGGCAATCGGAAATTAAAAGCGCCCGCCGCCGAGAAACTGCTGCAATTTGCGTCCCGAAGTAGCTCAGCGCATGCGCACAGGTTAGAGGTAGCTTAGCTCGTCGCCGTTTCGTAAATTGCTCGTCGGGGGCAAGAGAGAGAGAGAGAGAGAGAGAGAGAGAGAGAGAGAGAGAGAGAGAGAGAGAGAGAGACGACCTATAAAGTCTCCACAACTCGTCGCCAATGCGTTGGCCGGGACTAAATAGTAGGCGGTTTCCCACAAGCTTAAACTTGAGCGCCGTACGTGCAGTATACAGGTATACGCCGCGTGTGCCTGTTCCCGCGCGCGAGCTTGACTCCCGCTTGGGGAGCTGCTTTATTTTATGGTTTTTCGAGACAATGTTCTTACGGCGCGCGCAAAACGCCATACGCCTGCATATGGGCTGCCGCTGCCATTGTCTCTCTCTCGCCCGCGCTAGCACCGACCCCATCTCGACCCGGACTCGCTACTTTATTTCCCGCATTAAAAGCGAGCAGCGGCAGAAATCTCTCTCGCTTGATGCTGCCTCCCGAATTCATTCCGGCCTTAAGTAGCTAATAATTTCCGACCAGGCTACGGTGGAGATTCGTTCCTTTGTTTTTTCCTCCTCTCGCATAGCCGGCCACTTCTCGGGAATACGCTAGTCCGTCTTTTACTGTTCTCTCGAGAAGTGGGTATAACGTTTAAAATCGACTCATTGTCTTGCTGTCCGCGCGATGCCGATAGAATTGCCGCGAGGACTCCCTTATTGGACTTTTACATGCGTTAGTCGCTCGCTAATGCCGTGTATTATATTGATCATCCCATTAAAGCGGAGAAAACTCAAGCGCGTCTCAATCCTATATGCGCATGATCGGTAGCACTACACCCCGTACGCTCGCTCGCGTACACGCGTATAAATCCGACTGAATTACTCCGCGCGTAAGTTATAAGCAAAGCGCGAACTTTGAAAATTATGTGCGCGCGTGCAGCGCGGTCCTTTCTCTCTCTCTCTCTCTCTCTCTCTCTCTCTCTCTCTCTCTCTCTCTCTCTCTTGTGAACGGGGGTAGGTTAACGTGTGTGCATAAGAGAAAGAGAAACGCGCGTGATAAAATCTAGCGCTACTTTATGAACTGCGGGCGATTCTTTACGAGGCGCTGAGAGAGCGAGTCTCTCGTGTATTTAAAACTTTTCGACGATGCGATTTTTTCCGAACCGCGTCGAGAGAAGGAGAGGGAGAAATCGATACGCGGGGAAACGAATTTCGCTGTACTCTCGAGTATCAACGTCAGTGCGCGTCAGAGAGCGTCGTGGAATTGCTTTATAGCCGCTGCCAAATTTCGGATGTAAATGGACGGCTTTGCGATTATTATCTCTTAAGAGCTGCTGGCTCGTTTATTAACGCGTCGCGAGCGCGTAATGCGAGTCCCGCCGCGCCCCCTTTCGAATATCGAAGATTACTCGGCTTTTCGCAGCTGCAGCTACTCTCCTTCGCATACAGCGTGTCACGAGTTTGTCCCGCTTGTCACAGCGCTTTCTCTCTCGCGCGCGCACAGTATTGGCGGTATGTACGACATTCTTTCGTTTACACGAAGAATATAATATACACAGGAACGTCCTGCGCCGCTTGCTTATGTGCCGCGCGCGGTGATCGCGAAACGAGGCGACGGATAATCGAGCGGCGCGCGAGCACCGGCTTCTTCAACTCGAGGAAGTGTCGCGCGAAAAAACAAGCAAGCTGACGCGCGACAATATCCAGCTGTATTATAAGCAGTTTATTTCAATCAGAGGCCCACAAATCTCCCGGCAAGCGCATAAGCGCGCTTCGTCACGCCGCCGCGCGCGGCTCGCGCTATTTATTGAAACAAGTGCTAAAAGTGCACTAATAAAGATAAATCGTCGTTTCGAAAACGTGGGCCCGCGCATGTACAGCAGTGGGCTATAAATACAAACTCGTCGCGTTGTTTTTGTCGACGGATTCCTCCACGCGTGCGGGAAATATCGCGAAGTTCCGTTCGCCGAGTTACGCACAGCCGAGGTCGTATATCCCCAACGGTGGTCCCCCTTATCGTTGTCATTACAACTCGCCGCGGCTTTTTCTACAGACTCGCAAATCCCGATATATAATACACCGGTGGCGGGGGTTTGCATAATAAATCAGCACCGCGCAGGTACAAGTCCGAAAATAAGAGCAGTAGTGATCGTCGCGCCGATGCACACACAGGTTTAATAAACCGGTGAGAATTAGCCGGCGCCGGCGAGCGGGAAACCGCTGCCGCGGCTAATACGCGAATTAAAGTTCCTCCGCAGCGGATCGAGGTATAGCTTCTTGTTCCGCGTCGCCCGCGAGGGGGGAAAAAGTCGCGAGGCAGCGTCGGCGCGCGGGGAGAACTTGTTCCGACTTAACGAACGGACGGAGATAGAAGAGTCTGTATACGCCGGGCGGCTACCGCACACCCGCGGCGATCGCTAATTGCATCTATTAACGCTTTATAACTCGCCGCCGGTGTGGGTATAGCCATGCGGCCTCTGTACACACACACACACACACACACACACAGCTACACATCAAAGCTTCAGGCGGAAATACGCGCGTGTGCGCGCCTGCTACTCGTGTTTACCTCTCTGGGAAAATCGAGAGCGGGGCTATTTTTAATCGACGCGCATCCCTCTGATTTACGATGAGAACCTGCGCGCGCGGCCATTTGCGCTGTACCGCTAGGCGTTCGACTCTCATCTTTTTGGACGGATTATGGTCGGACGACCAGCTATTAGTTTATCGGGAACTGGATAAAGTGATTACGCGCTCGCGTTTTCGTGGTAATTGAAGATTCGCGTATATCGGATTGCAAGTGCCTCTCTCTCACTCTCTTCACTGTGTATAAAGTGGTCGATTACGATACACCGGCGTGCACGGCGTTTTTCTCGCCTCTGAATTATGCGTCGGCTTATATTTCCGCGAAACTCGTTTATCCGAGCTTTATTGCACAATTAAGTGATTGCAAGTGAGAAGTAATTCAGCCTGTCAAAGTATAATCTCGTCCGCGCATCGCATATCGTGGACAGCGAGAGCGAGAGCGAGAGAGAGAGAGAGAGAGAGAGCGCTGCACAGTTACACAATACTAGAGCTAAACCGCACGAGCGCCGAAACGCCGAGCTTGGCCGAAAATATTTGAGATTCCGAGCGTCGATAACGGGTCCACGCAGCGAGCGATTCCCGGAAGGAAAAGAAACGGCGCTGGCGAGGTGTGAGAAACCGGCCGGCCGCAGCAGGGAGGGCTTAGGATACATTGTTCTCCTCTCGCTCGGCGCTCTGCGATGTCGGAGAGGTGTCGAAAAAGGGCTATGGTAACTAAATTACGCCGGGCTTTTTTCGCTCTTACTTTCTCCTCTGGGACTGTCCGAGGCCACAAAGAAAGCTCGACAGGAAAACAATGCCAGATAGCGAGGCGTGACTTAATCGATTGATTCGTCCGGCTCGTCTCTCTCCCGAAAATACGATGTGTACCGCGATTGCAGCCGCGCCGAGGGAGCCCATGACGAATCTCGAGAGGCCCACTTTCATGGAAGACGGACGGGCTTCGGTGTTTTACAAGTTCGGTCCGATCGCTGCTGCTGTGAAGCATCGTTTCGAACTTTTTCGGGATTTAACCGGGCGCGCCGCGGAGAGAGCGGGGAAGAAAAAAGTTTCGTGAAACCTTATCCGCGCGCGCGCGTATGAAAACAATTATCTCGGCGTTCGTTACAGCGAATACAGCACGGCGCGGACGAAACGAAAAGTGGAAAAATTCGAGCCGAGTCGGTTAATCTTGGCGACGAGAGCCGCGCGCGACTCGCCAATTAAAATCTCCTTTGAAATATTGTCCTTATGGTGTGCGCGCGGGAGTTTATCGTCGAGTGGCTATCTTTTTACCGTTAAAGTCGTGTCCCTCCCGCGCGACTTGTAATTATTCCCCGGCCGTGTCGATATTACCGGGCCGCGCACGAGAGAGCCGAGTGCAGGTGCAGTTTGTTTTCCGAAAATCCGTCGCGTAGAGCCGACTAAACACCGCCGCCGCTAGCGATTAAGAGGTTATCTCCGAGTGCACACCTCGGTCATTCCTATACGTACACCACCTCGCGCGGCTCTCTAACAGCCGTCTCACGACTTGGCGCCTCGCGCGCTCGATAATTGCCCTTTCTGGATCAGAGCTGGACAATCCTCGCACGGGCGGACATAAACTGTGTAGAGCGCAGTGCGGGGGCCTTCTTAAATAATCTCGGCTGCCGATCGCGGGTCGTTATGCGCGCGCGCGCGCGAGCTATAGCCGCAGAGATACCGCGCACTGCACTCGAGGTGTGTGGCATTCGAGGGAGTCCATATACTGCCCGGGAGTAGTAAGAGTGTCAACGTCATTAAAAGCCCCAGCGCGTACATGCAGAGGAGCTGCACTCGCGGAGAGATAGCGACAGGTTGCAGGGCCTCCCTGTAGCTATATAGTTTATACGAGCGGGCAAGCTCCGCTGACTTATTAAAGCCATGCACTCGAACCGATTTACCGGAAGGTGCGTTATCGGAAAATTGCATAGCCAGCCTTTTTCCAGCCTCCCCGCAGTTGTAATTAGCCGCGGTGCACGCCAAGTGTTCGCCGGGATAAATCATCCGCGTAATCTATCCCGTTTATCGCTCGCGCATCTATACCGATCTATTTATCTAACTATATCCACGAGCTAGTGTAGCTATGTAGGATCGTGCTAGCGCGCAGCGAAAACGTGTCACTGCGCGAGTCACGGCGAATGCTTTTCTCGCGCGCAGCTCTTGCGGGATACACGTAGAAACGCACGCGATTACTTTGTTTTGACACGTGCAATTTTAAAGGCCGCCTCGTAATTAAGTGCCTTCGATTTGTCAGATCAGTCCTCGCTCATCTGAGTCTATAAATCAAGCAAGAAGCCGCCGCGCGGCCGTGATATCTCTATTTTGAATTCGCTAGCTCGAGTGGCCTAGCTGCTAGCGATTACGCGAGCGCATTTCTCGCTGCTCACGCGGCCTTTATAATTCGCGCGGCGTGAATTGTGGGGATAGATCGGGAGCGAGATTCTCCGCAAAGATTCGGCGTATCTCCTCGGCGCATAAGTGCACACGCGGACTCTTTACACTCTACATCATTTTCACGCTTATTCTTCATTCGCCCAAGAGCAGAGTATAGATTAAAGCAGTCGGGCACGTGTTCAGAGTGACACGTTTCCGCGTGTCCCCATAAAACGCGAGCGATATCACCCTCGCTGGCGCGGGAGCTATTAGTCGAAAAATAGCCGAGCTCGGGGCATACATCAGCAGCGACAATGTCGCGCGGCGCTACCCGGTGTATCTGCAGCAATGGCGGAGAACGAATGTTCCAACGATAGTGCGGCGGAGACCTGTGCGGTGCTCTCGAGAGCCGCACGCCGCAGATAAAGACGGTATCTGCCGCGTTCATCCCCGGGAGAACGCGTGTGTCGTGCTCTAAATCGGCTCGTCGTTGCGCTCGCGCTTGTATACTCTCCTCGGGTATAACGGAGTCGAGAGGTGTACACGCTCGGTTTTCTGGAATTTTCCAAAGAACACACGGCTCTCGTTCGCTTATCTGCGAGTATACAACCGGCGAATTGATTAATCCTCCGTGTGCGGCTATTTCGTCGGGATCGTTTCTCGCGAATAAGTGGAACACGAAAAGGAGAGGAGAGAAACGGCGACGCGTCTAAAATTACGCTTTTTTGCACGGCTACTCCGACTGACATACCTACGAAATTTCGTGAGAATCGCTCGTCCTTTCCCATCGGCGCGATCTTCGCAGCTAATACGCCGAAGCGTGTACGCATGCGAGTATAGGATAGGAGCGCGCGCAAGGGGTTACGAAACTACGAATTATATCCCGAGAGATGCGTGAGCTGTATTGCGGATTCCAGAGGCGGCCTTTGCTACCGTTTTCGATGGAATGCCCTCTGCAGTTGAAGCAATTTTTAGCAAAAGTATAGTGATCACGAGATGCGCGAGTGGAGCAAGACTAACGGCTGACCCAGAAACTCCCGCCGCGAATTAATATCCCGGCTATTTTTCAGGCAATCCGCTTTTCTCCGATTTGCAAGCGTAATTTTACACCTGCGCTCCGCGAGCAGCTCTATTTTGCATTTATAAATAATCAAAGCGATTACACGCGTGTACGCGTGCAGCTTACAATTTGCGTGTATCGATCCGTCTCTCTCTCTCCCGTGAGCTGCGAGTGACTGAGCCTCGGATTCACGCCCAGAGACGATTAACATTCCTCGTCGCCTTAGGGAGCTTCAAAATCGTCAGGGGGGAGGTATTAAAGCTTCACCGTTACGTTAAGCCGGGAACTGGAACACGCAGCAACGACGAGATCGAGCAGCTTATTGACAAAGCACGACACCGGCAATTAACGCGGCCAATTAACAGTCGTCGGAGGGGCGGGCATGATTTTTTATTGCGCGGTGCACTCCTCGCGAGGAAAAAATATGTAATTCTTTGTTCTGGCGCATTGCGTGTATATGAATCGCTGCGCGAGGAGGGACGGCTCGTCGATTCGGCGGGAATGTCGAGGCCTCGATATTTCGACGGAGTGAAAACGAGCAGCAGCCCGTCGATGTTAGTTCCCAAAGAGGTGAGCTCGCTTCCTCCTCCTCCTCCTTCAGCTCCTTCGACGCTCGTTAAATCCCACTCCTCTCACGCGCGAGAGAGCCTGCCACGTATATGTACTCTCGGCGAATGCTAAAACTCTCTGGCCCAATTAGCATATACGCCGCCGCCGTCGCGGAATACACCTGCTGCTGCTCTCTGCCGCTGGCAGGTGCTGCACCTGTTTTACCGCGATGGGGTGTTGTGCCGCGGCCTTCTCTCTCTCTCTCTCTCGCGGCTGTGCGTGTGTGCACGTATACGCGTCGTCGATGATGCGATACGTCTGACTTCCGCCGCTTTCTATATGTATAGAGAGCGAGAGAGAGAGAGAGAGAGAGAGAGAGAGAGAGAGACGACTATACGCCGGGATATGTGGGAATCGGGAGAGGAAAGTGAGCGAGTGGGTTTACGTCCTTCGCAACCTCGGCTGGACAAGTGCTGTTGCCTCTGCTGCCGCTGCTGCACAGGTGCACCTGTGTTCCGCCGCCGAGAGCTATATGTATAATGAATACCTACTTGTGATTTCACCGAGTTTTCAAATCTTTTTCCTCGGATCGAATTTCGCGGACAAAAGTGTCACGGTGCGCGCGAGCATCGGAAAAGAAAAGAAGAGCAAAGCTTTAACTGCAGGATCCTTTATCGAGAAAGATCCGCGCGTGCGCGCTGCGTATAATTATACAGCTTTGGTACGCGCGATACACGCAGAGTTAGTGTACACACGAGGAGGTATGTCTCTCTGCTTTCGCGAGAGAGGCGACTTTTGGCCCGCCTCGGATGTACTCGGCCTGCGCATATAGAATATATACATACGGACGAGGACGTACATGCGGCCGATTTGTATCGTCCGAAGGAAATAAATCTCGCGCAATTAATTGGTAGCTCTTGTATACACTCCGGCGATGCGAAATCACGTAAGATGGCCCCAGCTCTCCTCGCGGCTTAAAACTCGAAACTTTGACTATACGTGTATGTACATGAGCGCGCGCTACGAATTCGCGCTGCAGACCGAGTTTCTCTTTTCGCTTATTCGGACAGGCTGCTGGCGCCATGTGCATACAAGCCGGCGCTGCGGATTTAATGCGTATACGGGCGTTTCTACGAGGAATATGCAATGACTCTGTTCAAAATTATCCTGCTCTACAAGAGAGTTATGGTTTGGCACGAGATTCTTGAGAAAACACATTTAAAAACGATCGATGGGCACTTGCGAAGACGCTAATAAAAAATAAAAAGTTAGGAATGTATTGTATGATGCAAACGTTAAACGAAAGCAGAACAAATAGTATATTACGCTACAAGGGCAGGAAGGCTAGCATTCCTGCATTGCGCGATATGATGCCCGAGGCGAAGCCGAAGGCATCATTTGCGCAGTTCAGAGCTTCTAGCCTTCCTACCCATGTAGCGTATACTATTTTTCTTTATAGCCGGTCGAAAGTACGTTTATAATTATTCATAAGAACCTCAGCACATTCGATTCCGCAGCCACGTTTATTTTTGCTCCTCGCTTTAGCGCCTCTATCGGCCAGTCAAGAAACTAACCTACGATGTCTGCCCCCGACATTTGCCGGTCGGGGGGGGGGGGGGGCAGACATCGAAAATATATGAAAAATCAAATGTTATAAAAACTTTATTATTATTAGGCTATAAATAAAATAATATAATTTCTTACAAAGTTTCTTTATTAACTATACATGATTATCCTTTCGTTTATTTTTTTAAATTTGTACATGAACAATAATAATTATTGATAATGTTCCCATGAAATACGCAATTTTCATACTTAATCCTATCATCAGAACTTACATTATTCTGTATTTCTTGATCTACGATGTTCACATCACTATTATTGCGTACACTTTGATCTGATAAATATTGTAAAACTTGTCCACGTGCACAAGATTTACTTTCTGTGTGCTTTACTTTTTTTAACGGTCGTTCATTTTCTGATCTTTTGAAACAAACTTTAACAGGTGATCTTGAACTAAAATGTTTTGGTGGCGTTGATTCCTTGCTGCTTGGTACATCTATTTTTGTGTTCCTTGCAGTTGTAAAATCAGCTGTCGATGATTTAAGTACTTATTTTTTTTTTTTACTTATTTGATCAATCGCAATTAAATCTTGCTCACTTATTTCAATGTCATCAAAAACATCATCATCCACTGCTTCTGATAATGCAGACCCATTCGCAATGATTTTACTTGAACTGTTCTTACTGGTCGATGGTTGACATTGTAGTAAAACTGAATGAGTATTAGGTACAGATGCATGGATTATGCTTTCATAAATCTTCTCTCTGTTTTTCATAGAGTTTTCTACGTAATCTGTAGAGAATATAACCAATATAACTTAATTTGAATATATATTTAAATTATTTATAAATAACAGGCATTATCTATAATTTCATTAAATAAATAAGTACCTTGTGCTATATTAGTTGATTTCCATCTTCCTAGCTGCTTGAGCATTGTGATATTTGCACTCGAGTCAGACAAAAGTGTTGCTCCAGTCCTACGGAAGCAATGTCCAGTATATCTGTTTGCGTCTTGTAAGTCTAAATATTTTTTTTTTATTTATTTAAGTAAGTCTAAATATGAAGCGATTGCTTGAGGTGTTTCTCCTATTTTATTCCTACCGATGACTTGATGAACGCACTTTCCTTTCTGATATTGGATAAAAAACATGTCACTTGATAGATCACTTGGTCTCAACGAGATGTATTTCTTGACTTTATCATAAAAATGTTCTCCAATTATGAATTGACGACGTTTATCATTTTTTGTTTCATTGATTGAAACTGTTGCCCAAATCTTCAATATCTTGCACTTTAAGATTTGTGAGTTCATTGCACCTCAGAGCTCCACAAATGCCAAATATAAGAATAATTTGAAATTGTTATAAATATAAGAATCAAAATTGATAGAGTAATTATTAACAGTAAAAATGTAAATACAAACCTTTAAAGCTAAATGTATATAGTCTGATGCAGTGTCTAAAAACTTTACTATATCAGTCCATTTTAATACTAATGATTTTTTTGGTTTATAGCCTTTAGAATTTTTTTCATCATACTTTTTAAATTATGAAATTTACTAATATCAACATTGTCTCTAGTATTTAATGTTTTCTTTAACATTGACCAGATGCTCCACAAAGTTGGCGGTTTCAACTTTGAGGTTAGTTCTTTAAAATACACTATTAAGTTACTTTCTTGAGAGTCTGACAGAGAACTTTTATGATCATTCTGCCGCTTTTTGTAAGTATCATAAACTAACATATATCTATTCGCAGATTTCTTTGGTAACGTTTCCGTTTGAATGATTAGCTGCGCTTCTGCATCGAAATCACGAAAAACTTCCTCTTCATCTCCAGATTCATCAGATGAGCACGATTCAGTCATTTTTCAGCTGACTCTGTATAGACTCTGTACCGCGAAGAAGAGCCTCACCGTCGGCGTGGAAACGTGGTCGAGAAGTTTCGACTGTAGGAGTTCGACGAGCACGTTTTGCAACTACACCATCAGACAATCCGATCATTCCACACAAGCGCACTCGTGACTCAGCGCAAAAATTTTTCATTCGCTCTCGTACATATAGAGGGCGCGCGTATCCCCATCAGTGCACAAATTTCGGACTTTCTGCATTGAAATAGATGCGGGACGTACGTACTTTCGACCGAGGTATAAAGAGAAATTATTTAATGCAGACCCAGGTTTATTAAAAATACTGTCCAATTGAAAGGTTATAAGGATTTTTCGTTGTTTAAAGATTTTTTTAAATTAGATCTCTCGAATAAATTAGCTGGTACCCCATTTCGCCCATATTGACAACGCTATAAAAAACGAAGAAAAAACCTACAGAGGGTTTCTGTGCATTTCTCGTAGAAGTGCTCATGTAGACAGACGACAGTCGCGTTATGAGATTGTTTGTTAGTTTGCTTATTTATGGCTCCGCCTTGGATCCGGGATGCAACGCCTTGCAACGTCGATATTGTTATTTATGGGTCTGACATCTGTTAATTCGCGAAATCGAGTCTGGCATTGAAATTCGTTATTTTAGTGTAAATAATCTCGCCGAACCGTTACCAAGGCTCAGCACAGCTTTCTCACAGTCCTGCGCAGCGCGAGTCATTCATTAACCTAATAGGCAAGCTCCGCGACGCAGTTGACGCTCACAATACGGCGTATATAGCACAATTAGCATCGAGCCGAAGCTATCGCTCGCAATCGCCAGCAGCAGCAGCAGTAGCAGCGGCCCGTTACGCATCTGTGCGGTAAGTACGGAGCCACCTTATAAAAGCTCCCGTGAGAGAGATCAAGCCGAACCGAATGCTAATACGGGCGGAAGAAGTAGGCGCGGACACGCAGCCGCCTCGAGCCGCGCGCAGATATTTATGACGCGAGCAGCCGGGAAAGAGTTGAGCGGCAGGAGGCGTTCGAATAAGCAACATTTTGCAATTTTCGAAGCGTCTATTTTCCGTTCTTGCTTTTTCGCAACGAAACACTCTGGATTTCCAGTCAATCGCGCTGCAGAGTCATAACCGAGCGCCCGAAAAAGCCCACTGGCAAAAAGGAAGAGCGTGACACGAGCGAAGCAAAGAGCGAGAGAGAGAGAGAGAGAGAGAGAGAGAGAGAGAGAGAGAGAGAGAGAGAGAGGATAAAAGAAGAGGAAGAATAAGGTGGAGAGGACCGGTGTTAGCGCGCGAGAGAGAGCCGCACGTGGCGGTGTGGGTGAGCGCACGGAGCTTAGGGTCAAGCGAGTTCAATCCGGCGAACCTGCAGAAGAAGCAGCAGAAGCGGCAGCGAGTGCAGACTCGGCTGCTCACCGCCAAAGTCATTCCTCGTATTTGGCCGTGAAAACGATCGGTCTCCCCAACACCCGTGTATATGTGTTCGAGGCGCGAGACGACGACGCCTCTTTTCGCGGATTCCATCGGTTATCTCCTTACACGACGCGCGAGCGAACGAACAGCCGAATAAAAATGAAAAGAAGGACTGGCGCTGCTTCGATTTCTCGCTCTCTCATTCCTCGTCCTTTTTTGAATACCTCGTGCAGTGTACAAGCCGCGAGGAGCGCATTGTTTTTTATTTGCTATTTCGACTATAGGCTTACTTAGTATTCATCGATTTATATGATATCGAGAGCGGACCGTTAAGCGACACACATAAAATTATGTTAATGCAACAAAACGCTGACACTCGTTTGCATTAACCGAGTCATGATGCGTCGCCGTCGTCGTCGTGGTCCTCGTCGTTGGTTGACCGGGACCACTCCCGCGCGCGCGAGTAGGAGAAGAGAGAACACGAGACAGCGACGTGTGCAGCTCTTCGTTTGCTCCTTTTGATTCGATCTGGCCCACCCGTTCTACAGGTGTATATCAGCCGCGCCTGTACAAGAGGTGAGCCTATACCCAAGACCGAGAGAGAGAGAGAGAGAGAGAGAGAGAGAGAGAGAGAGAGAGAGAAGCCGGAGAACCAGACTGCTCACAAAGGACCTAATAATGAATCATAATGAACGAAGCTGCTCATAATATAATGCGTGTATACGCTCGCGGATTTCACACGCATGCGCAGAAGACGTAAGAGAGAGAGAGAGTGAGTATGAGAGAGAAAGAGAGAGAGACAAGGAGGCAGGACAGGTTACTTTCATATGCAAAAGCGCGAGCTTTGACGCAGGGTTATTGTTGCTCTTCTCTCGGCTGCTGCCTTTTTTCTTCCCCCTCCGCAGCCGGAATTTGCATCTTGAGAGATCTCGCGCAGTTATTTGACTACTGGAAGACCGTGCTGATCTACATTATTTATGACACTGCGTGCAGTGCACATCGAGGGTACGACATAAAATGCTCGGTACGCGCCGTGTACGCTTTAAATGCAGATATTTAAGCGCGTCTATAGTAGAGGGGTGTAGGCTTATACAGTGACAAAACGCCGGATCGCGCCGACTGGTTGTAAGTATAAATGACGATCGATGACGGCCGGCCGAGGATACGCCTCGCGCAGATTTACTCTCGGCGCAGCCGTCGTGTTCGTCCTTTACCAAGAGAGACCAACAACAATCTCTCACTCTCTCTCGGACTCACTCATTGTACGCATTTCTCATTCAGTCGTCATCATTTTTTACCCGCGCTCCGAACATCGCCCGTCCGTCGTTGCTGCTGCACCTATACATATAAGCGTCAGCGAAAAATACAAATCTCGACGCGAAAAGGGGTCAGGACGAATCGATTTTTTCCGCGGTTTCCTGCGCTTATACAATGTATGGTACACTCAAGGATTTCAATATACGCGCATTCCTCCGGAGCGCGGTCGGCGCATAAACAAAAGAAATAATCGGAAGCGCCTCTCGTTGCTGCGCGCCCGGCCTGAATGATTCGCGCAGCGACGGATCATAACGATAATTCGATAATAGCCGGGCAGACCATGTACGCAGGCTCTCTCGCGCGAGGCGCTGAGGCCGATTCGACGCGCGCGCGCTCGCGTAAACTGCGATGCCGCCGAAGATAAGGCCCGAAAATCTGCCGAGAGGCGAGATCTTCGGGAATCGATCCGCGATAATAATGTATATAATTAAATTATTAACAATTTCAAAGACGCGCTCGCGAGTGTGTGAAAAATACGCGCGGCTGAATTGAGATGGTTGCGTTGTAGTGGTTGTTGCTGTACAAGAGATTACGCTTCATATAACGCGTTGGCGAGGAGAGATGAAATTGCAGCGTCTTAGAGTCGCTGTGTTTTAACACTGGAAGAAAATCGCTCCGAGACGCGGCACCTGCTCGCCCCTATCGTCGAGCGACTCTCGATCAAGATAGTAAATAAGGTACGACGAATCAACATCGCGGACGACTACGGAATAATGTAACGCGACGGCAAAACAGGTGGAACGGAGAGATGAAAATTCCGGCTTGATTTGAAATTCTTAACGACCTCTCGTAAAGATGAGTCGCAGATTACTGCATAGCCTCGCTCGCTTCATCCGTCTGTTTTCGGTAGAAAATTTAGGTGCGCGCAGCCGAATTATTGTGTACTTAAAAATTGAAGTCGCTTATCTCAGACGACAAGTCAAACAAGCCCATTACGAGTAATAATCGTTAATAATGCAAATGAATATTTTGGAAAAGTGCACGTAACGATAAAAAATTGACTCGAGCGAGATAGCTCTCTCTCTCTCTCTCTCTCTCTCTTTCATTCTCTCTCTCTCTCTTTCTCTCTCTCTCTCTCCCTCTCTCTCTGTCGCGTGGTGCTCGGCTTATACACGTAAACTTTTAATGAGCGCGATATGATTTCATACAAGTTTATTAACGAGCCCCCAAGACCATAAACTTAGGCTCGGCTTTCTAAAATCCGCCGCCGATATCGCGGGAGAGCGCAGAAAAAAAATTACAAGTAGTCGAGTTTACTCCTATAAATAACCTTTCACGTTCCCCGATTACATCGACTGAGAATTCGGCGAAGTCCGAAGATTCGAAATATCCGCCCCTCGAAATTCGTAATTAAAGCACGCGTCCTCGTCGCCCTGCGCGCATATGAAGCTCAACACAATTATTTACGCAGATAGGAATATAATGCGAGTCGGAGGGATTTATTAAGGAAGAGGAAGAGAACCGTGTAGAGAAGAGTGTAACATAGTGACATCAGCCCGAAAAAATGCGCGGAGAAAGGCTGCAGACGCGTGGGATGAGGGACTGTATCGCGCGCGTCTCTCGCTGAACATGTCCGTAATGAACACGTTAATGCGCGAGTGTCGAACGCGAGCCGATGGAAACGCGATACTCGAAGAAAAAAATGAACGCGTTTCGAGTCTATACAGATACGAGCGCGCATGTGACCAAAACGCCAGCATTTGTCACTTCCGCACTGGGTCCAGGTAATTGGAAGCTGCCCGGTTTGCTCGCATGTCCGACAGCGCTGCAAACGCTCGACATCCTTTTTCGTTTTTCACGATGATTTCGAGATAGATCTCTCATAGCAGTATCTCTTTCAGATTTACAACCCGTGGCCGCGGATCGTCGCAACTGTATATTTGGATACACGCGTGTGTCTGTTGATACAAGAGTAAGTCTATACCCCGGGCCACACTTAACACCTCGTCCACTTATCCGCTTCTCACGACCCTCTCCCGCTCGGCGAGAGTAGCCCTCGCGTCTGGTTTCGCGAGGATTTTCGCCCGGGGCGACGTGACACTGTCAAGCTCACCACTCAGAGATAAAACGACTGCAGCAACTGCATGCGGGGAGAAAGACCGGCGAAAATCCTCGGAATTAATTTTCTGCCCACTTACCCGCAAGGGGCGCGCTCGGCGCTGCTTTTTTGCATTCGTTTCTCTCATTTAATCGGCCTTGTCTTGTTATCCTTTCCTCATTTTTCGGGCGCCGTGTGCAAGAGCAAGAGAGAGAGAGAGAGAGAGAGAGAGAGACTCGTTTCGAGAAATGCAGCCTACTCTCGCCTGTCCATTGCCCGTCAGCGGCGATTAAAACTTTCGAGATTAATGTTTATAAGTAAATTAATTTCCTGGACGCGCAAGCGCGCGCGAGGCAAATAATTGTTTTCTTTACTCCTCGCCTCGCTCGGAGAATTTCTTTCTTTTTTTGTTTCATCTCTTGTCCGCTTGTAATATCTCTGCTTACTTATCTTTAGTTACGGTTTTTATTCAATTTATTCGTTTTCGTTCGGCTGCGATGGTGGAAAGAACTCGGAGAAGTGAGTGTTTTTTTTAGAAATTGCGCTTATACAAAGAATTCATTTTCTAATTTTTGGGGCTTAACCCATCTGAAAAATCTTACTCTTAAATGAGAAAATAGAGATTCTGGAAAAGTGTGACGAACTTTATACGCACTGAGAGAAAGATATCATTGCCGTAAACATGTACACACGTTAGGAGCAATGATTGCTAATATATTCTTGTACATCTTACAAATATTCTATACGAAACAAAAACAGTTTGTATGTATACTATAGATTTCTAAAGTATACATACAAAATATTGCGGGAAATATCTGTACGTTAATAGTTAACATATGAATTTCATCATCTATCTATCATGCGTAATGTTGTGTGCAGATGGCGTTTCTCTCGTACTGCCTAACCTCAAAATCCGTCATCCTCTTTCATACAAAAAATATTCTTGAGGGTTTATTTATCATGAATAATCAATAAATCATTAATAATAGAACAAAAGCAATTGAATATACCTAAGGCATGCAAAGTGCCTCTGGAATGATATAATGTCAAAATTCAAAATTTTGCCTTTTGGGTCTAAAAACCAGATCTGATGGTTCTAGAGATAAAATAATGAGAGTGATTCCAACTGATTCAGCAGCATATGAACTAGTTTATCACTATTATTTCGAAAGTTACTGGAAAAATTCAGTAGTGTGTTAAACATCATATCGTAATCATTAATTTTTCAGATTTGAATTTTTTCAATAACTTTTGAATTAGCTAATAGTGATAAACTAGTTGATATATACGTTTTTGGAAATGCCAGAGGCTGTTGAATTAGTTGGAATCACACTTATTATTTTCTAGAACCACCAGATCTGGTTTTTAGACCCAAAAGGCCGATGAAAAACAAAATTCATACAAGTGTGTTTTCTAATAATTTTTATCTGATTACTTCATAAAGTCTATGAAAAATCGTAAAGGGCAGCCATATGGTAACTATTAACATACAGCTATTTGATATATAACATAGCTACGTTAACTATTAACATACGTATTATTGGCTCAAATCGAACATACCTATGTTAACAGTTAACATATATGTTTGCTGCAATGTTTCTTTTCTTTCAGTGCGCGACCCCGAGATTAGTAGATTAAAACTTACGCGATCGTCGGGGCGGATGCGCTTTTAATTATAAAAATGACTGAATGCAAATTGTGAGCGAGACGAGCTGATACTTTTTTAATTGAAGCGTGCATTGCTTGAATGCAAATTATTTTTGACACTCGGAGCTGGGGCCGGCTTACAAAAAATCACCGTTATAGGCGCGCGCATAATACCTGCGCGCGAGTCTCGAGAATCCATTACGGGCTCTCGCGCATTCGCTCGAATAAATTTCCATAATATTTGGCAGGTTGACACGCCTCGTCGCGAAGAATGGAACCCCCCCCCCCCGACTCCGTCGCCATCTTTCGCGCGCGGATTCATTTTCTCTCTCTCTCTCTCTCTCTCTCTCTCTCTCTTCAGCTGCCGCTGCTGGCAGTCGTCGTTCGCTCGACAGCCATTACGAGCTTCTTAATTAAATATTTACATTCAATAACTCGCTCGTCTTCGCTGATTCGTGTGAGCAATTAATCGCCGAGCGGTACGAGGGATTTCTCGTGTCTCTCCTTATATAGAGAACTGAATAACTTTAAGGATCCAGTACTGATTCGATCGTAAGGCGTTCGTTTTTTTTGTAATTTTAGGGATATAACACTTGATTACTAGTTATGGAGGACGATAGGGTCGGTTTTAGTGTGGATGAGGATCGAGTGAGCTCGCTTTTACCATCATCCGAGTCTGGATTTTCATGCATGTTGTTTTCTGCTAATGAAGCATTAGAAATAGAGTTTCACTAACACGATGCTTCCTCTGTAGGAGAAAGCAACATACAGTTTTATTATTCTTTCCTTATACATGCGTATAGTCTTAATTATCTTGCAGTGCTTTAGCTATTACCAGGCCATAATAATAAGATCTAAACTATATTATGTTATTATGTTTAAGGAAGCTTCATATTTTCTTTTTTGTGCCATCAACCCTGGTTTGTTATATTTTAGTGCTACTGTACAAAGTTTATAATATGATATACATGCGCTGCACTTTATTCGCTTGATCCAAGCACCAAGTAATCTACTTTTACTTCATAATGTCATGCTATCTGATTAAACATATTAGCAGGTGTTATTTGTATCATGATAACAGTGTCAAATGACAAATTATTCAACAGCATATGATTTAAAATGTAAAACTATTGAATTGAAAACTACGACTCAATGGTTCAAATTCTTTTATGAATAACTTGCAAAAATGTTGAAAAAACAAATATTGCTCAACTAGATTAATTAATTCTTGACTATTACCTGCTAAGATCGTGGTTCTTTTCGCAAAATGACAAAACACTAAATAAAAATTAAAGAGCATATTGTATTCTTAGCCAAAATTATTTCTTATGTAAGAATTTTCTTTTTAATTATTTGTTAGTGTATATACGTGTTGCATTATTATTTAAAGCGTTATTTTTTATAATTTGTCAGTCACTACTTAGCATTAGCATTAGTAGGACATTAAACTAGAAGTTTATTTTTCGGCGTACATTTCGAATAGGAGGAGCAAGAGTTTCGGGTTGCTCAAGTGCGCGTTTTGAGCCTTTTTTAACAGTTGTGGCTTGGCAAAAGGAGTCTAGTGTGTCTTTGTCAATATTTTGCTGCTGCGGAGGTGGTGACAGCTTGATTTTTGATATTTGGTCGCAAATTTGATTTAGGCGTCTTTTAATTTTTCTATGTTTTTGTGTAGGTGAAGGTGATTTTATATGCATATTTTTCTTAAAATTTTTTGCCAAGTTTGAAACTGGGCTAGTCGAAGTTGATGGAATGTTGGTTTTGGAACTCATTTTGAAGGATCCGTTGTTGGTCATGCTCCAACAAGAAGCAAAGCTTAACTGATTAAAGTTGTGTCAAACAGCCCATTTATACTCATCAGATGACGAGTGGGGTGTCATTGCGGTGGATGGGGTGTCATTTTTAACCGGTGGGGTGACATTTTGATTCATAGTTCAGATAATTATAATCTTATAGAATTCAAAACTACAACCTAATGGTTAAAATTCTTTTGATATTTTTAAAAAGACCATAATTTGTTAGATAATTTAATCATCTATTTCTGCGAAATCCATTCCTTTATCTTCTTTCATTTTTTTAACAATATATTTGAATTATCATAACTAAATTTGCTTACTTCGCCATTGGAGATAAAAAAGTAGGCCTTCCATCAGATTTCGTTTATTACAACAAATCTATATGTATGTCAGTGCAGCGCAGTTCCGAAATCAGCCTCGAAGCAGACGTAATGCTCGCTCGATCACAACTCAACAAGTCCTTCGTCTATCTCCATTATCCAGTCTACATCGCGCAGGCTCTCGATCAGGCTGCACACACACAGGCCAGCTCTTATATACATACAGAGAACCGCTGACTTTCTTTCGTTTAATAGACAAAACGATTTTTCCTACGGCGCCCGAGAGCTACATTTGTTCGGCATTTACTCGCTCTCATGCACTGCACTTGCGTCTCTCTGCTGCCGCCCATTATTTTTAGCGCGCCGGTATATACAGCACACACGAACTGCCCGAGGACACGCATGTCACAATAACCCCGACACACAACACGCGGCACAGTCTTCTCGCTCGCGCGCCGACAAATCTCGATTTGGTCCAACTAGCGAAGAGAGAGACAGACAAGAGCTTTTTCCGCGAGCGATCGTAAAGTGAATTTCGTTGCCGGATTTTTTCAGCGACGCTAACAAGACGCGCTGTATCTGTCTGTCTCTCGTGTATGCAACACCACACACACACACACACTGGGCCTTTCTTTTTCTGAAAGAGATCTAACAAACTGCTAGTCCCGCAGACATCACGAGGCGCGCGCGCGCGGTTATTATTCCGCATCGCGTTTCTTTCGCCTCGATTAATTTCGCACTCGCGCGCGTTCGCGGGGCGTTGTGCGCGCGCAGCCTCATCAATTAACGTCCTTACACGCCGGCAATCGGCTGATTAATTTTTTTCGAATCCCGCACGCGCGCGAGCGCTTTCTAAGCCATAAATAGCTGCAAACGTTATTAATTCAGCGTATTTATTTCGCGTGAACGACGAGCATTCAGCGCGCGTCAAAATAGCCCGGAAAAATATCGGCAGATAAATCGCGCCTCTTTCTCTCAGGCGCATTGTTTTTTCCCGGCGGGCCCGACCTCTGCATGAAAGCTAGCGTATATAAATCGTTAATTGCCGGCTAAATTCGCGTGGGCCGCTAATGGGCCGGAGGTTAAGCTTATCATTCGTCAGAGAGAGAGAGAGAGAGAGAGAGAGAGAGAGAGAGAGAGAGAGAGAGAGAGAGAGAAAGAGAGAGCGTTGCGTCACTCTCGCCGCGATGCCGGACTCTCAATGGCGTGTTACAGAAGAGAGTCGCGCAGCTCTCTGATGCCGCTCGCATTTCTCATTTCCTCGCTTCGGCCTTCCTTCTTTTGTTCTCGCGGAACTACTCCGCTCGTATTAATCTCCGGAGCTCACCGCGGAAAAACGTCTTTTGACTCTGCGGTGATGCGCTGCAGCGCGGGAGTCGGCAGCAGGATTGATCGGCCCTTTAAGTCATTTTTTCGGAATTGAGTCTTTTGCCCCGCCGCGCGAAAATAATCGCGGGAGTAACATCTGTGAGCGTGTAATTTACGAGGAAAGGAGTCGGGTTTTACGCCCTCGCCTCACGATTCGGCCATTTTTCGTCAAGTGTGAGCGCGCTGGGCCAGGTGCATGAAGTAATTGCACGACGGAGCGAGGGAATTCGAAACCTGCGTTTTAGTTATTATACGGCCGGCAGCGTGTGGGTATCGATTTTTCGCCCGGCGACTAATTACGTAAGTGATTCATGGCGCGCGCGCTGAAAATCTGCAGGCTGATTTCTTCAAAATTGCTTTCTAATGGGCTAGACTGCGACGGCGAGTGGCCGAAATTATGAACGGCCAATTGTTATAAGGCGCGGGTCCTTGCGCAAGACTTTCTCCCGAACCGCGGCGGATTGTCAATAAACGATCGCGTGTAAATTGAATACAACATTGCAGAGCATCGGGGTTTAATAATGTGACGAAGTAAAAGGGAAGAAAACAAGAAAACGTCAGTTTCCAATATAACTCCCCGGCCCGATTTTTCACGCTGCCGTTGTCAGACAAGGTCATCGCGCTCGCACTCTCGCTCGGGATCCCTTAAGCTCCGTCCGCGAGAGTCGGAAAAAAAGCCAGCGGCGAACGAGCTGCCGCGAATCGATATCCATCCGTAACAAATCAGCGCGACAAGGTATAAGCCTGCGAGGATATAGCGGCCAGTGGGAGCGAGAGCCCGTGTAGTGGAAATCAGCGCCTAGAGACATACCCCGACGACCAAGTGTTTCTCTCTGCGCTTATAATATCCTCGCGCATTACTCCGCGTCTGGATTTATGCACTGGAGAGACCGAGCGATGAATCGCGCGCGCATAGCCGCGCGCATAAGCAGCGAGGAAATGCGAGAGAGGCGGAGTATTGATTGATTGATATTTTAATAATTAATCGCCGGATTTCGTTTACACGGCGGTGGCTGCTAGTGACAAATCGCCGAGTCGATCGCGTAGAAAAGTTATGTGCTCCCCGCGATTTGACGGAACGCTATCCACCTCCGAGCTCTTGTATTGTATTTGTCAAACTTTGCGAGGACTCGCGGGCGTTTAATTATGATTCACGCAGCACATGGAGAATACTGCCGAAGAGACGACGCGCGGAATATCGACTCGTCCACCTCCGCAAAAATCCCCTATCTCTCGTCCCGAATCGCACGGCTCCTTCTCTTGAAAAAGGATAACGAAGAAACGCGAGACACAGCGCGCGAACAATGGAACACGCAGGCCGAAGGAGCGAGAGAGAGAGAGAGAGAGAGAAAGAGAGAGAGAGAGAGAGAGAGAGAGAGAGAGAGAGAGAGAGATGAGAAACGTGCGTCGGCGCAGGTGCGCCGGTAGCTGCCCTCGGAATCCCTTATACACACACATGGAAGAGTACAGCCGAGAATCTCGGGCGCATGCATACACGTGTTATCGGTCCGCGAAATTTCTCTCGCGTTATAGAGCGAGAGCTGGAAAAGTCGGCCTAACAAGGATACGCCGTCCCCCGATTTGCTTATCTCCGGCGCGCGCGGGTGGGGGAACTCGACGGGTCTGCCTTTAATTTGCTCTCTCTCTGCCTGTCTTCGCGCGCGGGACATTAAGAATTTTTCGGCTGCGGCCTCTGCAGAAATCTACCTAATCTCAGATGAAAATCGCGAGCGCGCAGAGAGAGAAAGAGAGGACGCTCGCGACCTTTTGACTCCGTTTCTGCTGCTGTTCTAACCGTTAAGCTATTGTATTTAATACACTTTTGAGCTCGTGCGCTTATCGACCGCTGCGATCGTCGCTTTCGACGGATTTATTTTTGTTCGCGGTTTACATACGATTTTATCGATCTCCGTGTGGTATGTGTGCACGGTTCCGAGAGTTTAACGAACCGAAATAAAACATCGCGAGAGTTTATGCCGTTTCCTTTTTTCTTCTCTCGATTCCCTCGAATAAAAAAGCCTAATGTGTCTCCCGGCTTATGCAGCGCTCGCGAGGGAGGGAGGGAGAGCAGTATGGAGCGTCATCCGTGGAATGCATAATCAAGATGCCGTGGGGACGCGGACCCGGAGAGAACGAGGGAAGAGAAAGAGCAGATCAAGCGCGCGACGCACACACTTGTTGCGCGGAGCTGCCTGTTTTGTCTCCTTGTCTCGCTGCGGCCCGGCCGATGATTTTAAATTACAGCCGCGGTATCGCGAACGATCTCGAGGTATCGCGAACGAGCTGGACTAGAACACACACTTTTGAGAGAGAGAGAGAGAGAGAGAGAGAGAGAGAGAGAGAGAGAGAGTTTTCTAGGGCGGCCCCTTCATGCTCGCTCTCGCTGTCGAGTTCGAGTGGCTCAAGTGTTTTTTCAAGTTCGCGTTCGGACTGACTAATTCCCTCGTCCTCTTTTTTCGATAAAAGGCGAGCAGAAACTAACGAAAGCAGCGCTTTTAACGAAGGAAATCCGAGACGATAGCACGGCAGAAGGCGCGAAACAGGTTCGGCGCCGCGCGGAAAAGAAAAGTCTCCGCGCGATGAAATCGTACGTCCCTGAGAGCAGTCCCGGAGAGCGAAACACGTATATATAAGCAAGCTGGAACCTGTAGTGGGAGGCGGGGGAGTAGTAGAGCGAGCTTCAGCGAACGAGTTAGGTATGTCGTTGAAATAAGAGCAGCGCGAGCGCGAGCCAAGGGCGAAAGTTGTTACCGGCGAAAAATAAATGCACGCGCGCGCGCGGGAGAGAAAGGGAGAGAGAGAGAGAGAGAGAGAGAGAGAGAGAGAGAGAGAGAGAGAGAGAGAGAGAGAGAGAGAGAGAGAGAGGAACCAGCGAAACAAGTGGAACGGCCGTTTCGGCGCCGTCCTTCTTCTTCTCCTGCTGCTTCTTCTTCTCTCTCGTCAGTGTTTTTCTCGTCTCTCGTCTCGCGGATGAAAAATGCGGCTGTCTATGCCCGTTGACGCGAGTCTCCAGCTCTCGACGTACGCGTTTATTTTTATGAATTGCCGCCCGCGCCGACACGGGTATTTCTGGCGTATCGCTCCCTCTCATCGAGTTGCGCAATAAAAGTCGAAAAATCCGGAGAATTATTTATCGCAAGTTTTGTATCGGCTGAAAATTCCTCGCATGCCTCATTGCGCTCGTACTCTTGCGATTCGATTAATAACCCGATCCAACCTCTCGCGCTCGTCAATCTAACGATTTAATCAGGCGCCTTAATACATCACGCCGTTAAAATACACTGTATTGGTACGTGTGTATACACAGCGCGCTCCGCGGCGGTAATGAGCGTTCATAAAAGTGCTCGAGCTGCAACGGCAACACTTGCTCCGCTCCAGTTTGTATCTCCTATAAATCGGTTCTCGTGACTTAACCCAGATGCATAAATCAAAACCGATCTTTTGGCGGCGGCGCTCATGACTGTGGTCCGCAATTTTCCATCATCCGACTCTCTCTCTCTCTCTCTCTCTCTCTCTCTCTCTCTCTCTCTCTCTCTATACTCGTACTAGACCCTCTTATCTCCGCGTGGCGCATCCTCTCTCGTTTATTCTCCGATTGGCTTCTCTCGCGCTCTCGTGTATCCATATACCCCTCTGTGTATAGTCGCGTTCATGCGCATTGCATACCAGTGCTCGCTTGCGAGCCTTTGTCGTTTTCAGTCCACCGCGTTCTCTCTCCCGCGCTTTGTATAATACACCCAGTTTTGCCGATCTTATTCGAGCCTCGAGTTGTACGTACACGCGCTTATGATATCCAAGGGACCATTGTTTCGTGAGCTCTCTCGCGCTGCTCGTCTCGTTATAAGTCCGCTTGTGTTTTCCTACGGCCGTACGCAGAGAGAAAGAGAATATAACACGGAAAAAAGACGACTGCAGCGATGGGAAAAATGTGATGCCTATTCTGCGCTTTGACACCGCCGCTCACGGTCCCTTTTACTTTCGACTGTGGCGCTCTCGGAATATTATATTGCGCAATAGTTATGCGCGAGATGAAACAACTTTTAGGCTTTTGTTCTTCCACCTTTGTTCGCCGTCGCGCGCTGTTTACACTGTCGCAATTTTTTCAGTCCCGGAACACCACGAGGCCCCGGCGATATAAATCACCGATTGCTTACAGCCGAGCGCACAGTCGAAAATCAGAGCAAACCTCAAAACACACCCCTATTTACGCGGGCGCGAACTCGCCATTCCTCTTCTTCTTTTTTCGGTGAACCACCGAGAGAGAGGCGTCAAGCGGCATCGGGTCCACAGAGCTAATGGCAAGGACCGACTACAAATAGGCCGATCGCCCGAGCGAGATTGCCGGGCGTGCCTACGCACATGCGAGAACTGAGCGTGGCTCGAGGCACCTTCCGCACACCTAGTACCTTGCTGCGCGGAACTCCTCTCTTGGGCATTACATCATCTATCAAGCCGACCGAATCTCCGCGGCGAGCCTCGCCTATTTTTCAGGCCTCGTTGGCTCTTCAAGCGAGCCGCCGACTCGGAAAACCTCGATTGATGATTTTCCACGCACCGGCCTGGGCCTTTGTTGTGCGCCCGCGCTACCGGCAAAATATTGACGAGTCGCGTTGATTGTTCGCTCCAGATACACGCTGAGAAGTGAATTTTCGGGCAAGGGTTCGCTCGCACCCCGAATCCGCTGACGAACCAAGAACCCAAGTCCGATCGATCGACGACACAGCAAGAACTTGTACGCGAGAGAAAAAATGATACTCCAGTCCTTAATTCCTGGGCCTCGCCTCTCCTCCTCCTCCTCTTCTCATCTCCGGACTCGTCCGCCTTCTTCTCGCAACTCATCTCTCGCCAAAAAGCGGCGCATATCGCGTATACGTATAACACGGGGGCGTAGAGCCGAGCGCCATTAAACGCAATTTCGCTGGCAGGCCAGAGGCGCTCCTCCTTCCGGATCGTTAGCGCGAGCTCTGAATTGTGATCTTTCTCGAAAATAAAAACGAAGAGGCAGCGAAGTCGGGGAAAAAGAAAAGAAACCGCCGCCGCCGCGGCCGAGAGATGCACTGCACCACACACAGGAGTGATGGATGCTCCGAAGGGACACCTGAAATTTATGCGAGCATTCCGCCTTAGCGCCTCATACAAATGGCCTTATTAACACTTTTTTCACGCGCTCTCCTACTGTTTTCGGGCCTCGTTCCAGGGTGTGTCCTCCCCGCGCGCGTTGATTAATGCCTGTTGATACTCGGCGAAATAATTGCGGTGCACGAAGAGTCGTAAACCGTTACAAGTTTTTCCGAGTCAGGAAGCTCGGCGTGACATTAGCGCGGCACTGCTCGAGGTCGTGCCTCCTTATCATCGATAAATCGAAAATAGCTCATTGGAGAGGCGAGCGTGTCGGAGCGCGGAATATGCCCCTATAAGCGCTCTCGGAAGCCCCCCTATATTTGGCCATTTTCACATGAGAGCCGGGCCGAACAAAAGCCCGTGCGCGCGGAAAATAAAATCGAGAAACAACGCGCTGCAGATGCCGCTCTTGCTCGGCCGGTAATGAGGGTCAAGGTTGAAGCGTGCATAGGCGAGTTCTCACGTGCGCGCACGCCTTTCCGAGCTGACTGTACGCGCTTCTCCCTTAGCTAACGATATGCGATTGTCGCCCGAGCGACTATACCACTACTACACTGCATAGGCCTCCCATTAGACGCTGCTGCGGTGGTGCCGCTATGCGCTCGCGCGGCTCTTGTGGGTGTGAGAGATGAAGCTTGCGGTGCATGAGTTTCCAGGGAAGTCGCGCTACCGCTCACCATTACAGTGTAATCGTTTCCCGGGGAGTTCACAAACTCGAAGTTTACAAACTACCGACAAGGCGATCGTCGAAAATCACTGCGAGGTTCGTTACCTCTGCACGAAAATTCGGAAAAACAATTAGTGCGCGTGGCAACAACTAGGTGACATAGCGTGTAAATCGCTCCACCACACCACCGCAGCACACACGGCATGCGACTAGGAAGATCGAAGAGCGAGACTGCAGCGCAGTGCTCGCTTTTGTCCCATGTATGGTCTATCTCTTTCTCTCTCGGAGAGTATGTGCTGCAGCCGCGCGGGCCGCTCTCTGGAAAAATGTCGCATTATTCTCCTATATGGTGATGCAGCAGTGTGTGCACCGCTCACTCGGAACGTTTTATCCACTGCTGCTACACACACGAGGAGGAGGAGGAGGACGACGAGCCCTAAGATCGTGTTTAGCGCTAGGAGCTGCGCGAAGCACGCCCCATTGCGTGCGTCCAGTTGCAAGTGCCGCGGAGATTGCGGAACTCTTTGTATTATATAGAAGAGACTCGCCGTCTCGCCGCGCGTTCCGGGTGTTTCTCGATCGGCTTTTTCACAGGCTACGGCTTTTCTCGAAGAAAGGACGGTTCGGCCCTGGCTAAAACCGCCCTTACGTAAACAAATTAAGCACTTGCCGAAGCTTTCGTTCTCACCGCTCGTGCGAGAAAGCCGGTGGCAGACTCGGAGAAAAAAGTCACAGCCTCTCCGCGCGGATAAACGTAACCCGAACTGCGCGTTAGGTAAGGTGCAGCGCTGCAGGTTTCGCTCGAAAATTCAAATGAGCGGGTGGCCCAGAGAGGCTGCACAGCACAAAGAGCAAGCAGCAGATTTTAAATTAATTAGCCGCGCTTTTCTCATGTGTCGCGCCGCGGCTTACGTATTCGCTCTGTATAAGCCCCGTGGCCGACACCCTGTCTAACGCGCGAGTTTGTAATTCAGATCGACACCTTCGATATTGCAGCCGACGAGAGTATGGCTGCACGTACGGTATACTATGTACACGCCGTCTCTTCCGAGAGCCGTTCGCACGACTCAGCTGCCGCGCTATAATTACCGGCTGCCGCAGATTTTCCAGAGACAATGCTCTCACCGTACGCGCGCGCGCATTGTGCTTATCATTAATTCGAAAAGCAGCGGAGAAAGTATGCGGCGACGACGTGAACCGCCTCGTAGTTTGTTGCTCCTTATAAATGCGCCGATGCCGAGATCGTCGAGTATATGCTTGTGGGAGTTGCAAGTTCACGGGTACACGGGCATGTGTCGCGATGACCTACGAGAAAGCAGCGGCGAAGGCGTGATAAAACGAAGAGCTACGACTACTAGGTCACAAGGGAGTGACAGATATCGCATCTAAGAGCTGCTTGTGTATGTATTTTCTTCTCCGCATATGCCCGACCGAGAGAGCTATAGCTCGCGCTACGGAGCTTATGTACATCTCATTACAGACATCTGCCGGATCGTTTGTCCTTGATTTCTTTTCTTCTACGTTTTTTCTTCGTTCGGTATCTCGTCGTCGCCTGTCGATCGGCCTGACTTATGCGGACCGAAGTCTGTTTCGTTCTTTACGGCATATTGTTGCGCTGCGAACGAAATCACAATTTACCTGTTTGCTTGGGAAACGCAACTGCTATTATACATTCAAATGTAACTGATTATGTACCAATTTTCCCAGACTGCGTAACACAATGCGCTCATTCTTTCCATCAAGCGCGCGCGCGTCGATAAACTACGCTTTGCCGAACACTTTTAATTCAGGAACAAACCAGCGCTGTAAGCCTTTTCTCTCGATAACAGCGCACTCGTCGCTCGGTAAAAAGCGCCGAAAAAATGTAGCGAGATCGTGTCAACCGATTCCCCGGCGAGAAAATCAGCGGCTGGCTGTGCCCCCTCGACACCCGTACACTAGCTCGAGAGAGCGGGGCACCTCAGGGACATGCCACTTGCGCAACTGCATCGCAGCTCTCGGCTCTCTTCTTCCCGACGCACGAGGGTCATCGAGATCTCCGCCGCGCGATCCGTCCGTCCATTCGTCTCCGGTGCAGCCGCGGCTCGGAGCAGAGAGATAGTACAATCGACCGATCGATCGGCAGCCGATAGTCCGCGAGCAGCAGACGACGTCGATCTATCGCCTGACGCCTCGGTGTCTGTCCTTTTTAATTACCTGTCGCTCCGCTGAGACACCGGCGACACGTCGCTCGGCGGCTCCCGCGCGTGTCGTATTATAAACTGAAGAACCGACGAAATGCCGGGCAACGCGATCGATCGCCGAATCTATATATATACTAGATATTGCAGCGATAAACGTCGATGGAGATTAGCCGCGCGCCGATAAAATCATATTCCCTCGGCGCTGCGGCATTGTAGCAGCGCGGTAGAATTAGACTCGCGAGTGCGCGCGCACTGCCGATTTATCACGCATTGAGATATTGCCCTCGCGTGTATGAGAGGGAGAGAGAGTACGAGCGCACCCGTGGAAGTGGGTGAGGAACTGCGCTGATAGTGCCCGCACAATGGACTCGCCGCGCTCGCGAGAAAAAAGGCCGCTTTCCAAGGATTTAATAGCGCGAGTGATCGGCGCGTATCGTTTTGACCGATTCGCCGGCTTTTTTCCTCACCGGAGGGCAGTGAGCTCACGCTGAAAGCATACGCTCGACGCGCTCGAAAAAGAAGTTCGTTGATCGATGCGCAAGGTTGCCGGCTTATCTGATCGGGTAATGCTTGAAAATTACGCTCGGCGGTGTCAAAACTAGTGATTAATCGGGCTGTTGGAAATTTCAACGCGCGCGAATAATCGAGAGGCTCCGCGGCTGTCGGCTCGCTGAAACAAAGCCGCGAACGGCGGAGCGTTATTGACGTGTAAATAGCCGGCTTTTTCTCCATTCCGCAGCGTGTGATTAGTTTGTACTACATCGAGCCGCGGAGCAGAGAGGAAACCTTTGAAAATGCAATTTTTCCCAGTCAATCGCCGGTAGATGAATCCATCTCCGCAGCCGCCGCGCGGCAGCAGCACGTATACTAGCCCTTCAGAGTCGATATCTCTATAGGGAGAGAGAGAGAGAGAGAGAGAGAGAGAGAGAGAGAGAGAGAGAGAGAGAGAGAGAGAGAGAGAGAGAGAGAGAGAGAGAGAGAGAGAGAGAGAGAGTAGACGAGGGCCTCGATATAAGGAAGCAGCTCTCCCGCGCGGTAACGTGATGCCAGGCACGCGCGATCCATCGTCGTCTCCGGCGCTGCACCGCAGAATTTATCTGGCCGAGCTGTAACGAGAAGCTGCAGCAGCTCTTCCTCTATGTGCGGCCAGGCGAATATTTCCAGGACGCGTCTCTGCTTTTCCGCGATATCGAGGCTGCGCGCGGCACAGCGCAGCACGGCACGCGAAACGAGACCGCCGCTGAAGGAGAGTCGTCGCATCGTATTATGCTAAATATACTCGGGGAGGCTGTGTGTGCCACATGCATCTCTCTATTGACTCTTCTGCATCCGCAGAGATATTTCATGAATTTTCTCCCCCTGCGCGCATAGTGCGGATTCGCGTTGGGAATTCTCAGCCGCGCGCAATTATTGAAAAAGCATAGACGATCGTTGCAAAACGCGCGTATAGCAGTGTGTAATTCCGCCGAGAGACTCCTCCACCCATGACCGCAACAATTCGCATTAGGAGAGTCCTATTTTTCCAGCATCAATCTCGCGCGCGGCACATACTAGTCATTAGAAACGCTGCTATATGTTGCTGCGAGTATGATCGAATGTGCGTCGCCGCTTCTAAAATCGCTCGGCGTAAGTAAAATCGCCAGCTCTCGCGCGCGCTCTTTTATAATAGCCGCGCGCAATTTCAAGGTAAACGAGAGAGCCGCCGCCGGTGCACAAAACCCCGAGAGACCTGCTCCTTCGCCGCCGCGAATAGATTTCTCCGTATTGCATGCGCGCGGCTCTATCGGCATGTATGTGTACGCAGATATGCACGCGGCGGAGATAGCTGCTAGCTGAGAGAAACAACCGCGCGTTATCATCGCCATTATGCGAGTGCGTCCGCACCGAGTTGGCAAAATAAACCAGTCGCGCCGGCCGGGGAGTATGGACACTGCGCAGGCACAAGTACCTTGATAATATGCCTCGCTACGCGACGACGATTCTAGGCCTCTTAATTATCTATTTTTCATTGTCGGCGCTCTCGCGAGGAGGAAAACCACCGAGCGAGCAACCGGGGCGAAAAATGCCCTAACGGAGCTGATTTTCGCTACGAAGCCTCCGACGGCGGCGATCATCTATATTCGAAGTGGCGGCTCCGAGAGTGCGCGGCTATAGCTATATCCATAAGCGATGTTCTGGTAGCCGCTGACAGCGAGAGTAACGGGTCGAGCGCCGCAGCGGCCGAGAGAAAAAGATTACGGTAACCGACCATCCTTAAAAGCACCCACACGGCATTACGTTATGGCCTATTACCAGCCAGGATTCGTCCGGCGAGTTTGCGAGAGACTGGCTTGTTTATATTGAGCGCGCTCGGGATCGATCGGATGCGTACGAGCTACATTCCGCGCGTCAAGTGCTCGCTTATGTAACCTCGCTGCAGCGACGTCGATGGGTTCACACTGTGCGCCTCAGGAGAAAAAATCGCCTCGGGGAGATATTGGACTAGATGACTCGGAGCTAACGCTATCTCTCACGGCGGACGGAGCCGGGGCTCTTATTAGCCGCGCGGTGAAAGGTCGGCTTGATAAGGCTCTCATCGAACTCTCGAGAGGCCCGAGCCGCCTCAAGGATGTATCCCCGCAGTACATATTTTAGATAGCCGCGAGGCAATTCAATCCGCTGAGCCTCTTTCGGATGCACTTGTCTCTCGTTATTGTCTATAAATATGCTCAGCTCTCGGGGGCATCGCGCTTGCGCACTTTACAGCAATAACCCGAATTTTTCGCGCCTCGCAAACTCTGCGCTCGCGTAATGATCCATTTGCGATTTTTTTCGGCCGCGCGCGAGCGCACTTGTCCCGCGCTCCGCGGCGGCTATAAACATGCGAGCTTTTACCCGCGCGCGAGTTTTTATTACGGTAACGAGCCTTTTTACTCGCGGCTAAATGAGTCTGTAATGGTCGATGCTCTCCAACTTGCCGTGAATTTATTCCCACACGCCGATGCGCGCATCGGTACAAAAAAGATCGATCCCGAGTAAATAGAGACGCAACGCTGGCAAAATTCAAGGAGCACAGAAGGGGCGCGTTGTTTCGCGTACGGCAACATAAGTAATCTCCGCGCGCGCGGGCATGTATACACGCGCCGCATTACCCGATTGAATATCATAGCTACGAGCTACGGCGAGCGGTAGCACACGCGGTATACACCGGCTGAATTATCGGGATAGAGAGAAGACGCTCAGCGCTTGCTTTCATCTCGCGCTGCATATATGCCATTACCGTTAATGCGATTCGCCTTGATTGCACCCGCGCACGCGCTCGCTCTTTCTCGTACCTGTTGCTCGGCGAACACGTACTACACGAGGGATGAACGCGAAGCGTTAGCGATGCGCGCACACGCGGCGCTAGTTACAGAAATCATAACCTTGTTACAACGCTCTCTCTCTCTCTATCTCTCTCTCTCTCTCTCTCTCTCTCTCTCTCTCTCTCTCTATCCCGCCAATAAGAATGCCATTACAGCATTCCGCGCGATGTGCCGCGCGTGTGCAGTAGGTACACGTGTAGGACGAGGAGCTGCCACTTAGCGTCTGTTTGTTCAAGCTGAATTCCTCTCTCTCTCTCTCTCTCTCTCTCTCTCTCTCTCTCTCAGCTGAGTTTCTCGGTTTGCTCTTTTAGCGAAAAGTCTCCAGCCCTAGCGCTGCATAACGAGGATATCGGGTGGAAACAGAGTATCGGCGATATTTCACGGCTTTTGAGTTTTCAACGGGCCCGGCTGATTGCGTGGAATCGCCGGCTCTGGCCGTGGGCTAAACTCAATTAAGCATCATTGGGGCCCAAACGAGCGACATCTATCACGCGGCAATGAATCGTAATGGGCTAGAGAACAGCGGGGGGTGCGGCTGTACGCGGGCGCGCGCGCTGGGGATGAGAGAGAACAAGATGACAGCTATTCGTCATCTCGCAGTCGTTCAACCTGAAATCCAGCTCTCGCGAGAGAGGATGATGAATAAGGATTAATTTACTCTCTCTCTCTCTCTCTCTCTCTCTCTCTCTCTTTCTCGTCTCCCTCTCTCTTTCTATATCTACTTTTTTGGTGCGCGTGTTTGGACGCTGCAAGTGCACGGCGTCTCGTCCGTTGATGCATCGTAACAATTTACCCGAAATCAGTCAGCGCATTGTGCAACGAAAATACCTGCGCAGATTAAGTGTTGCGAAATTTCCGTATTACGACTTTCCATATCTCTCGCTTATGGCGCGAAAGGTATCGCGCGGCAGGATAAATGCGTTATAAATAAACATAAGTACCGCGTCAATCTGAATAAAGTATCAACTGCGCGCCACCCACGCACCAAATCCCATATCCTCGGATGATACGGCTCGCTCGAGGATCCGCTCGAAGGAAAGCCATACATAATCTAGCTTATGCCCTCGACTCGCGGTGATGGAATCACCTGTGCCTGCGGAGCATATCAACGCCGCGTGTACCTGCTGCAGCGAGAGTCTAAGAGAGAGCGTGAGGGAGTCGGGGAGGGGGAAGGAATTCATCAATCCAATGGTGCACTTATAGCTCGACTCCGCTGACTGATGTCCGACGCTTATCGGCTCTTGGCGCGTCACACGAAAAAAATGCTTTCCGTTGTGTTGCTCAGCGGCAGCAACAGGTCGTTGAGCCGCGCGCATATATGAGTTACGCCTCGAATTCCTAACTCCGCTCGTGATACCGACGCATCTCTCTCTCTCTCTCTCTCTCTCTCTCTCTCTCTCTCTCTCTCTCTCTTTCTCTCTCCCTAGAACGTTACGAGTTCAGCGTCCCAGCATGCGGTCCAACAAGGTGCTCTCGCGCGACGTCGTAGTCATTATCGCGAGTTAGTGGCTTTCGGGGAAGAGCGAATTCATATGGGCTGCGGCCAAGATGGCTATGCCGAGACCGAGTGTCATAACGTGCTCATCACGAAAATTTATAAAATTCCTCCGCAGTCGCATGAAAGAGAAGAGAAGAGAGAGGCAGGTCGCGGGTATTAATGACGAGCGATAATTCTTGCAGCGCGAGGGCGGCTACGAGTGCGTGTATGTGTGACGACTATTTTACGGTCATGCCGCGCGCTATAACGCGTATAAAGCCTAGGCGCGAGAGGAAAGCCATTTCTCTCTCTCTCTCTCTCTCTCTCTCTCTCTCTCTCTCGTTCCGAGCGCGTTGTTATGATGTGAGAGCAGGCGAGAGAAGGAACGCTGCAGCTCATATTTTTGTACATCGTAAAATGTAAAGTAGAAATTAAGAAATTTCCAGGGCTCTAGTTGAGTGAGTGCGCGCGGAGAGAGCTTATTACGTCGCTGATGGAAAAGAGTTAACGGGTTCGAGCCTCGCTCTGTGCTATAGGGCTTTGTCGTACATAAAAATCTGGGTCGACAGAGCCGAGACACACTCGTTTTTATTTTTCGACTTTACACCGATACACTTTGACGAGTAATTATATTGGTCATTTGACCCCGTTATACGCCGCCAAGACATTTTTCCCAGGTGATTCGGTCCCCTCGAAAAATGCGTGAGTCGAGTCGATATGCGTTGGAAAAATTAAACTTGTTGTCGTCGTCGTCGTTTCTGTTGCGTTAAAAAACAATCGATGGTTTAAATTGATGATCCAATAGATCCCTAGCTCTTATCTTAGGATGGCAATGCACTCGCATGCGGAATGAGGTTTTCTGCGGTCATTTGCACCAACAATCCTCAGCTCAAATGCGTCAATTTATCTCACAGCTTTATCGATTGTCTCTACAATGATAAGGGGACTATTTTAAAAGCGAATAAATTTAGTGAGACAGCGGGTGCATCCTCAGTGCAATTTCGCTACCGATACAATGTGGTATCGTGTTTTTGTTTGCGATTGCCGAGTATAAAAGCGTTGCGTAGGTGCATTCTGAGCACACTTTTCAAATTTTGTTTGCGAAGTGTTTTTATTTCATTAAGAGCAGCGGAATTATGATCATTTACTTTTTGCTCATTTTGTTGGGCCTGTGGGTCTTTAAAGTGTATTTTCAAAATAAGAGGTCGAAAGAGTTGCTTGACAAAATTCCTGGACCACCGACAGTTCCGATCCTTGGAAATCTTTTGATGTTCAACGTTCCCATAGGTAGTAAAAGTTTTTATTAACAGTTTATTCTCTAAGTACACAAACTAAAAGATATTTTTATAGAAAAAACTTGGAACGTCATAAGAGACCTGAACAAGAACTACTATCCGATCGCTAAATTTTGGTTGGGACCCTACCCATATGTGAGCATTCATCATCCAGACGACTTGGAGGTAATTATTCTTTAATTTTGTTGATTTTATTTTAAATAAAATTAATGAAAACGTGTTTAATTATATTTCGATAAATATTAGATTTTGCTATCGAGTACTAAACACCTTGAGAAAGGAAGCGCCTATACTGTTCTGCACCCATGGCTAAGAACGGGTCTACTGACAAGCAGTGGTAAATAAATATTGAAACTTCAATTTTTATATGAATTTACAAACGAAAATTTTCTACATAATTACGTAATCGTCACAGGATCAAAGTGGCAACAGAGACGAAAGATTTTAACGCCAGCGTTCCACTTTAAAATTTTGAGGAAATACATGGACATTACTAACGAACATGGAAAGAAGTTCATAGAAGCTCTTAGAACTGAAAACAGCGAGACTGTTCAGAGTCTTATGCCGTTCTGTTCCAACTACACCTTACACATTATTTGTGGTAAGTTTTTTCTGTATAAAACCTAAAATTGTAATTTTAGTTTTGTATGTTTAAGTTTATTGTTACTTTCAATTGTAGAAACAGCAATGGGAATAGCGTTGGATAAGATCGATACGAAGATCTCGAAGGAGTATAAGAATGCTGTTGCTGATATTGCTAACCTCATAATGTACAGGTATGGTAAAATCTCGGAATCTCGCAACGACTTTATATTTTCAGCTTCAAAATATTTAATCATTTCTCATACAACTACAGAGTTATGAGGCCGTACTTGAAGGAGTGGATGATGCTCCCTGTATGGACCTTTGGCCGTTTACAAACGCAAACTCTTCGAACTCTTCACAAATTTACAAAAACAGTAAGCAAATAAATAAAAATTGAAAGAGTAAACACACTTCAAACGTTCCGCTATGTGTAAATAAATATTCATGTTATCTGATTACATTAAATCTAGGTGTTGACAGAGCGCAGAGAATATCATAAAAGATCTGATAACAAATACTTAAAAGGCTTTCACGACGATACTTATGATGTTAACAAAGATGATGTTGCGATAGGTAATTATAAATAAACATTGATGACACATATTTCGTTCAAAGGTTCTTCATTAAGTTTGTAAATACTATAATTGACTTTAGGTGGCAAAAAGAAGTTGGCGATGCTCGATCTCTTGCTGTCTGCTGCACAAGATGGTTTGACAGACGACGAAGGTATCAAAGAAGAAGTCGATACTTTTATGTTCGCTGTGAGTATTAATTTATCCGTTCTAAATTGAATTAAAAAATATTAAATGATTTTAACGTTTTTAAAGGGTCACGACACTACTGGAATTGCCTTGGTTTATGCTATCATGCTGTTAGCGGAACATAAAGAAATTCAAGTACGTCATCGTTCAATTATTCTTTAAATCTCAAGCCAAACATTCGAAAATAAACCCAACAACATTTTTCACAGGAAAAAGCTAGAGCCGAAGTTATTGAAGTTCTCACTGAAAGTAACGGTGAAATCGGTACTTTGGAAATTCAGAAATTGCATTACCTCGAGCGGTGCATCAAAGAGTCTCTACGAATATTCCCACCGGTTTCAGCTCTTTCGCGTACTGTCAAAGAAGATATCCAATTGAGTAAGTGGCCGTTGAATTTTTAAATAATTTTCTTCGTGAAATTCATCTTCATAAAAACCATCTACGTCGCGCTTCATAATTTTTAGAAAATTACGTGGTACCTGCTGGAACCGAAATAGGATGTCACATATTTGATCTCCATCGAGATCCGAACTTTTGGCCAGAGCCGGAAAAGTACGATCCCGACAGATTTCTGCCGGAAAATATTCAAGGACGACATCCCTACGCTTATATACCGTTCAGCGCAGGCTCTCGCAACTGCATCGGTAACTTTCACGGAGTGTTTAACGATTTTACCAATTTTTTCGAATGCGAAATACAGTCGATATTTTTATATTCATGCTACAGGTCAAAAGTTCGCCATGATGGAACTGAAGTCTTTGACGGCCCGTATTTTATACAACTTCGAGTTGGAGCCCGTCAGTCAGACAAAGGACATGAAACTAACCCTAGATTTAGTGACCAGACCTTTGGAACCGGTCTACACGAAATTCATAAGGATCGATAACAACAATTGATCTGTATCAATCTGGAATCTCGAAAACCCTGTAACATAATAAATTCATGCCATCCTCTTATATTCTCCACGTCTCAATAACATCATTTTATTCAATTTATTATACGCCCTCTATCATCGTCAATAATTCCAGCGGAATATATTTTCTCCGCCTCGTGTGTCCGTTTCTCCGACGTGATTAATTCGCAAGCATCAGAGTCTCGAGACGGTCTTTTATTGTAATGCTCGGGGCAGGACATCGTAATTAAAAAATGCCAAATACCTTTGTGCGCGGGCGTCTCGTTCAGCCGCTGACAAATAAGCCGCAATAAAATTAATCTACTTTTGCGGTCGTTATAAAGTAATTACACACGCCGGAAACGAGAAAGCGGAGAGATTATGCACATGTGTGTGCACGTACGAACGTATAATACCGTCGACTCGACAAAGGGAGACTGTCCCGGAGGCGAGCAAAAAATTCCACGTCGTCCGGCGTAATAACAACAATGACGCGTTCTGCCCCCCCCCCCCTCTGCGAAGGGGACGATCGATCTCGGCTACTGTTTCGCGAGTAATGAATAACAATTTGATATTCCAGAGCCGGTAGCCGTAACTGCCTTAGAGGATCACGTCGGTGCAATATTTTCGTTTCAGGACCGCTGCGCGCGCACTGTTGCACTGCTACCGAGAGATTGAGAGGCGTGACTGCGGCGCGTCGGTTCATTTGTATCGGCGCGAAGCTCTCGCGTCCCGGAAAAAGACGCGAGCGCGCGGCTCACCCGCCGAGTTGTATTTTATTCCAGAGAGGCTTCGTCGTTCTGCTCATTTTTGTTCTCTCTTTTTGGAAGCGAGTCATCTCGTTATCCGTTTTACGACTGCTTATGGTAATTGAGGTTACTTATGATTTTTCGCCGGTCTCTCTGCCTCTCGAACTTTTGGCGAAAAATAATTTAGTGCTAGTAAAGTTTAAGTAGTTGTTAAAAAATTTTAAAGCGCGCCGAATAATTTACAACGAGAGAGGATTGATGACATTAAGCGAACACTGCAGTTGATTAAATCTCTTTGATATATTCATACGGCGTTGTCGTAAACAAGCTGAAAGTTCTCTCGTCGTCGAGTTTCTCTTTCGTACTGTTTCAAACTGACGATTCATACAGTGCGCGCATGTATTACAGTGCATCACTACACGTAGGCTAGTTAGACCTAATAACGTTTTAATTGCACGAGACACAGAGACGAGTCGGGTTGTACACGTCTGTTGATTCACACCTCGGAAAGGAAAAAATGCCCCGGAAAAATGATGGCTCGTAATTTTGAAAGCCTCCTACCACTGCAACGACCTGGCACAATCTCCGCGGCTTTCTCTTCTGCATCAATAACAAGACAAAAAGGGCCGAGCTGATTGTGTCAGTGCGTTCGAGAAGGAGAGAGAGAGAGAGAGACTTTTGTTGAGCGCGTAAAAGTGACGAAACTGTCATTACTCTCGGGCTCGTTTGTATATGACTTGCGCCTTCGAGTCGGAATTGCGCATAAAGCCTGCGAGCGCCAGCCGAGAGAGGCGCATAAAACGATACTATTTTAAATCTAATCAAATCGCTGTAAATTACGACTCGCCCGTCATTGTGTGCCTATACATGCTGCATCTGTCCGCCTTCTTGCGTAAAAATCTACGGTGCGATAATTCATTATTCCGTAAACTGCACGCACATCTATCATTCCGATCTTACCTAATAATTTGATCATCTTTCTCGGATCAATCATCGCCAAAATGCACATTATGTGTTCCGATCGAATCGCGCACGTCATTATTATACGTGTACCGTACAAATTTCATCGAATCCTGTTTCCCTCCGTGTACAGATACTACGCGATCGTTACCGTCGCCAGGCCATCTCCTTTCTCTTTCTCGGATTCGTTTGGCCTGCCGTGGATTTTCCCGATACCCTATGTCGCGTTCCTCGTTAGTCCAAGATTTAGCCGATTAAGGGGGAGCTCTTTTCCTCCCGGCGTATACCGTGAGTCTTTTACTTTGGAGCTGATTAGCACTTGACCTCGCCCATCCTTCGCGAGAGAGAGAGAGAGAGAGAGAGAGAGAGAGAGAGAGAGAGAGAAAGAGAGAAAAAGCGGAGCAACCCTTTTCCCGTCTTAATTATCCGAGCCGATCGTGCAGCCTGGCTTTTCTCTGTTAGTGTGCACAGTCGCGATCCCGGCCGCGGAGTAGCGTTTTGTCACTTCGAGATAAACAATGTCCGGGCACGACACATGCCGTTCCGCACATGCGCTTTTGCTCCATCTTGGGATTCTTCCTGAAAAGATAGACCTACTGGTGCACGGAACCGACGCTAATGATCTTGTTAATCCCCGGCCGAACTTGAACTTTCCTTAAATTCAGCTCCAAGATCAAAACCGTTGTAAGGATGGAGAAAAGAACGCAAGTTATTAATTACACCGATGGTATTAGTGTTATACGCAAGAAAAGGCGTCGTTACTTCGCACACCGGATTTTTCCGCTCCCTCTCGTGCGTAGCGAGAATCGACAAAGGGCTCGCGCATAGTTGCAATGTCGTGACCAGAACTATACGCGTAGAATCTGATGTCTACATGTGTTCACTCGCGGCGCGCAGCGCGGATTGAACTCACGCGATCCTCTTCTTTATGGCTCTGCAACTCGCCGGCCTTCGTCGAGGCCTACGCCACCTGCGCCTTCGCGATAGGCCAGTCGGATTGTTTTTCGCTGGAAATCATTTAATGCTCGCTTCTTTGCTCGGCCTATTCTGTTTGGCTCGTTTTGCAAAAAATATCACACGCAGAGAGCGAGCTATAAAATTTCCAGACAATTTCCGCGTTGATTGGCTCGGCTCGGTATGTGCAAGAGCCGGAAGCAGAGGTCGCTGACCGTTTAGGACGCAAATCATTCGGGTTCGCCGGTTTCAAGCTCCGCTCGCTTACAGCGCTAGGAGAAAGATTGCACTGGAGACGGGGATGGGCCGCAGTCACGTGTGTGTATGTGCGATGCAGGCGACGTAGACTCGCGTTATCGCGATGTATACGTGCAGCTTCGCTTCCAGTTTCTTCTGGAAGACTTGAGGAGGATGTATAGAGGCGAGAGACAATCTGGTCGAGAAAAATCGCGCTCGTGCGGACGGGAAAGAGCAAACATCGTAACGCGTTTGCGTTACTCAGGCTCTTATCGACGACGTTCGATTTTCTATTTTGAAACGCGAGCGTCGCCACGATCCAAGTCGAGAGAGTCACAACATTTAGCCCTGATCGAGGAAAAAGCGAGAGGGATCCCCTTTTCCACGTCAGCGTGTAAACTGAATATGCGCATAATATAGCATTATGTGCGCCGGCCGGTCCAGTCCCCTTTGAAAAGCGCGCCGGGCTCCGGCAACAATCACTCGCGGGCGCATCGTGTTCATCAGTCAGTTCATAATTCATATTGATTGATCGAAATAAGAGACACTCCTTGCGTAAAATGCCTCGCGTGTATTATACACGTACAGGCGCACACATCGGGGCCGAGGGGACTCCCTCTCTCTCTCTCTCTCTCTCTCTCTCTCTCTCTCTCTCTCTCTCCAGCGAGAAGCATTCCGGAGTCGAGTTAATTTTTTTGCCGAAAACCTGCTGCCGCTGCTGTCGTTGTAACGACGGCTCTTCCATCTCGCCACCCGCACACAGCCGCGAGAGAGCATTTAGCTCCGAGCTTTTTCTTCCTCGTGTCCTCTCGGTTTCGCCGGTATACATGCAACCGCGAAGCCGAAAAGCGGGCAGCGCATAAATCCTCCCGATGCCGAATCCGCCGCGGCGATATACCATAGCTTGTAGACACCGCGCGCGAGCTTTCGCCCGAAATCATGAATCACGCCCACGCGTCGCAGTGCCGGCCGGCAGCGGCCCCGATAATTAATGCTCACTTAATTCGGCGTTTATCATACGCATACATACTGCACTGCGGCGCTGGAAATGTTTACCAAAGTCGCGCAGCGAAGGCAACGGTGCTTGTAACGGGCGTCGTTGCGGAGAACCGGCCCTTGCTGCATCGAGTGCAAAAACGAACCTCGCGGGCGAATCGCCATTCATTTTCATTGTCACCGCGACGCCGATGCCGAGGGAAGGTAGAGAAGGATGATCAATGCCGTGGCTTAATGGCCGGTCCATCGACAGCGACAACAATGATACGCTCTCGCAGCTCGCGAGCCTCTCCTTTATTTCTTTCTTCCCTTTCATTGCGCGGACCTCTGTGCGCACTATAGTGCAGCGCAGCGCGCGATCAGCGCAGGCTTGTGATCCGGCAGCGATCGATTGCCGATCCTTCAAAGCTCGCGCGCCCGAGTCCGAATTTATCTTGCTTGTAGTCGTCCTCTCTCTCTCTTTCTCTGTCGCCCGTGTCTGCCGAAAATATCGATTTTTTATTGTCGGACCTGAAGGCCATTCATTTCTCGGGACGAGAGCGAGGCTTCGCTTTCGAAAGGACGTTGCTGTTTGGGCGGCTTATTGTGTTCCGACGAACGCGAATTTCGTGAGGCTCCGGAAGAGCCGGGTCAGCCGCGGGTTTTCGCACTAATTAAGGTTAAAGAGCCGGGAAGCAGCGATTTCGCGAGTTCCCTCTGGACTCGGTAAATAATATATTCAATTTCGTAATTGATAGCGCAGATATTTTACGCGTCCTGGGCGAAAGAACGCTATGCTTGATATTCGGCGCGATAAATCACCGGGGCGCAGAGGTGGCGCGCGGGCTAATTGAGTTTACGTCGGGTAATGAAGTATTTTACTTAACACTTGGTTTCTAATTTCAATTTAAATGAGCGTTCGGCCACCCACGTTCTGCTGTGGAGGGCTTTGCGACTGCGCTATTGTTTTTGACGAAAAAAAATTGACTTTGCACTTTGATTATTCGGTTTGGTTTACGACGGGATTGACCATTTAATTGTTTTCATAAATCACGGGCTTCAAGTCGCTGCATATTCAGATATTCAAAAATCCCGTGGATGCAGTCAGCACATTATAGGATGTAGTTGGTCTGTTATCTAGATTCCGTACGTATACCTATTCATGAACCCTTCTCGGAACTGTTGACTCCATATATTGTAATAAAACGCTTTTTTTTTCGTGAAAACACTCAGAGCATTGTGGAACTGCGGCAACTTGTAGAATTTGTAATTCTTCTTGCAATCGACGCTAGCTTTGACCATCTACTCCGCTCGATTTTTCAACAAAGCGACGCATTGATACACACGTCGGTCAAAATCCAACCAAAGCACTCGTCCATAGAGGTGTGCAGCGCGAAGTCTTTCGAAATAAGTCTGGTCAAAATAACGCGCGCGGATATGCGCAGAGGCTTGCGACCGGGGGGATTTCTCCTGGAGAAAGAGAGACACGCATATTAAAGCGCTCGCTCGGGCTCAGGAGCATTCATCATTCGCGTCTCTTTTCTTCTCCCGCGCGAGAGAAGCGCCTGCGCCGAAAACTCCGCCTTCCTTCCGCCGCGCGCGCGGACTTTTCTGCGCTGGATCTCCGAAAATCCCGAGTAAATTACACTCGCGCTCGCTCGCGAGGGCGGGACGCGCGCGCGAGCCTTGAAACTGAAAATATTGCCGGATTCCTCGTGCGCGCGGTTATGCACGTCGAAGGCTGCGCGCGCGAGCGTTAAATTTTTCAGAGAGCCGACTGCAGCGAGCGACAGCTATAATAAGCCTCGAATTCACCTTTACCTCGTCCCGGGGACTGCACTTTACACTATGACCTATACCCGCCCGGCGAAATAAAGATTCTTCCGACATGTTTATTTGCGCGCGAGGTACACATTGAATGATAAGTCGAGCCGCGTCGCCGCTGTTAATGTAAATAACGTAATTCTTTCTATGCTAAATAAATGAGTGCGGCATTAATAATGCAAATGCAGACCCTGAAAATCCGGATAAAGTGAATCTTAACGTTATAAACGCATGCATTTATTCGATCAGCAGCAGCAGCGACGCAGCACGTACGGCAAACACGCTCGCCCAAGACGATCGAGCGATCAATACAGATTTCGAATACGATTCTTTGTCAGCGGCCGCGATGCATTTCGATCTCGGCCCGCTGATATGTATATGCGCCCGACGAGCGATCGCGTGTGTGACATACGTCGTTTTCCTCGAGGAGAGGCGCCGCGACGATCGAAAGTCGAAGAGTCCCGATATATCGCGCTGCGCCGTTTCTCTCTCCCGATTCTTTCTCACGCGCATTTGAATGGGACCCAAGAAGAGAGAGAGAGAGAGAGAGAGAGAGAGAGAGAGAGAGAGAGAGAGAGACTGATGATGATTTTTACCGGGCCCGAGCGGAGAGTTTAAATAAAACTAGCATTGAATTATTTAAGCGGCTGCAGCGGCGGCGCATCGGTAATTTATGATAATTATCGCACTGCAGTTCAAAAAAGAAAAGCCCGTGTGTATAACAATAATTACAATACGTCGAGCGAGTGTAGTCGAGACAGAGAGCGCATGAGAACAAGAGCCTCGTGATTTTTCGCCCCCCACGATTGTCCTTATTTATTGTAAACACACAATGGCACTGGCAGATGCATTCAATCGGTGCCTACGCGCTGCGATTGTTGCACGCCCGTCTAACGGAATGTGCAAAAATCGAATTTCGGTATAGGTTCGCGGTAAAAGTGAAATCCAGACGCGAAATTAGACACTTCTCTCCTCGGGCATCAACGGATTACATCAACCCGCGATCGAGAGCAAAACGTCGAATTGGGTCGCGACCTCTGGCCCGGTGCAAAGTGTGCACTTATGTCATTACACGGGCTCTCTCTCTCTCTCTCTCTCTCTCTCTCTCTCTCACTCTCCAGTTCCGATAGCTACACGGCGCTTATTACAGGGCCGTGTAGAAAGTACACGAGAGTCGCTCTAGTCTGTTTAGACAGTCGTACACACGTACGCAGGAGGCGCGACTTGGTTAGAACTCCGGTTGACACGAGCCCTTTCCTCGAAGAGTTTATGCGCGCAGTATTATGCGCGCAGCTCTTATACTCCGCGAGTAATAACCGCCTTACGAAATTCACGGCTCTATTGTGCCATCACGATCCTCCTCGAATTTTTTCGACGGGGTATTAATCGACGGGGCTCGCATGGGATGCACCTTTCGAATTTTCGGGTATGAGCCGTACTTTTCACGTGGGAACGCGCGATTTTTACCCTTTTTCGGCTGCAGCTTACGTAACCTGCGCGCGCGAGACAGACAGATATTATAGGCCGACGGATACACCGCGCTCTCGTGCCTGCGTATAACTATGCGGGAGTATTTGTATATAGATATACACTTATATGAGCAGTAGGACAGGTCCCGAGATCGCATCTGTCGCCGCTAGCGCGCGAGACGACGGAAACGGCTGTGCGCGACTTCCGTTCCTGGGTCTCGTGTTACGCGCGTCCCTTTTTCCTTTCCCTCCGCACCTTCTCCGCGCGCGCGCGGTCCCCGGGGTTAATACCTCCGAGAGGGTCACTACTTTTTGAGTGGCCAAACAGCGTCCTTGAGACTAGACGCGCCGCGGTTCTCTTTTTCTCTGGTTTTTTCTCCCGAATGTATCGGCAGCAAGTGTATACATCTACGCGAGGACTTCCTGCCGAGCGCCGCTGCACCGTCTGCCGACGTCCAAACGTTAAGGCAGTGCGCTAGAGATATTTACGAAGCGATTCCACGATCCATACCTGCACTCTCGTTTTCGCGAGGACAATATTTTTCCAAGTCCAGCACACACGAGCCGGCGAGAGTTGCACAAATATTGTGCCTTTGTATTAAGGCAAAAGCGGACGTGTCACCGATCGATAAGAAGTACACGCTTGACCCGCCGGGGCGGCGGGCCGATTTGTATGCGTTGGTCCGAGTTTTCGCTTTATCACGGGCGTTAAAAATATTAATACAACAGATCGTCAAAAAAGAAGCCCGAAGAATTAATTTTCGCGAAAGCACCGGCCCATATATCAAGCCGGGCTCGAGCGCAACGGCAACAGCAGCCGAAAAAAGAGCCGTGTATTAAGAAAAAAAGAGAGAAGCGAAAACGAGAAAAAGCCCGGCTCTCGCCAACACAAATGATATATCGGTACGGAATTATATTGAAAATTAAATTAAAGCCCTTTTTTCTTCGTTACCGCGAGAGCCGTTCCCCGCGCGCGAGCGCAACGACGCTTACAATAAGAGAGAAAAATAAGACGAGCATAAATATTCGTCTCTCGGGCCCTCTCTTGCGCGCGCGCGAGTATACTTTCACAAAAGAGACACGCGGCTCTGCTGCTGCGGCCACGGCGATACGTGTGGCGCTGCATCATCGAAGAAATTATTCAAAGCTTGCGCTCGTGATTCGACACCTGTATAGGAATTAATTTTCCATATCGCGCCTCTCCGCGCGGGCTCGCGAGGCTTATTCCTGCGCATAACTCGATCGTTACTTTCCCTCAAGGCGTAATATTCCGCCCACGCTCTATATCCTCACTGGCTCTGTGTGCGTGTGTGTGTGTGTGCACGTGCAATGTGTGCTCGCGTACTCGCGGTTGAAGGTCGAATAATGAGGGGGAGAGGCTCGCACTCGCCGGTACTGCAGCGGGAGAGAGAGCCGAAACCAATTACGAACCTGCCGACCTCGCGCCGAGCCGTAGGTAACACACTCGCGATTCTCTCTCACTTCGATCTTACGCGCTCGGCGTCCTCTTTTTGCCCGCTACCCCTTCGCGCGTGTGCGAGCCTAGCGCCGCGTGTTTATGCTGCAGTAAAATCCCCGAGCGAGCGGCCCCTGCGCGAAAATTCAATTTTCCTTCGCGAGTTCATTACGCTTTTTGCGTACCTATAGATAATACGGTCGCTCGAATTCTTCCCCATAGCAGAAAGGTGGGCTGTACACCGCAGCGTGGTAAAAATCGGCTCTCGATCGTTCGCACGACTGTCGTCGGGCACTCGAGCGAAGCGCCACTCGCTAGTCAAACACAAATATCGGCTTCTCTCAAGTGTGCGTGTGTGTCCCCATAACGAGGTTTATTTACGAGTGTTTGCCGAGAGAGGGAGGTTAGGGCCACGCTGCTACTCTCCGCCATGGAGAATCGAAGGCGCGAGATGCTGAGCGGCAGATCGGTTCCCACACATCTTTGTCGTGTGAAAAAGCCCGCCGCGGGAAAACGCGCGCGCGCGACAAGTGCATCGGAAGTGCACCGATCGATCGATCCATCGGGGCGATCGCACCGGGGACGAAAAAGAGAAGAGCGCAGCTTGGAATATCGTTAGTCATGTAGTCATCAGCCGGCGAGGTAATGAATATTGCGCCCGTAATGACGGCAAATAACCGTAGGGAAATTATTATGTAACGCTCGCGGCAGCCTCTATGGGTGTAGTCGTCTGATGAACGAGTTGCTCGTTTTTGTCCGCGCGATGGACATCGAGGTAGGCTTCGATGAAGATATTCCCTGGCTTTTTAGCTGGCTAATTGACGCGTCCGACGAGTCTTTTTTGCGCTGGAGAGTTGAATAACAATAACCCGTTCTTTATCGCCAACAATGTTCAGCCGACGCCGTAATTAGCGATTGGCTCGGTTCAATAAATAACCTCCTCGACAAACAATGATCGACAGTCGAATTATGAAAATCCGATCCGCGGCGTCCTGGGCTGGCGTCATTGAAAAACGCACATAATGATGGCAGCCAACGCATTACACGTGGGAAATCCATCGAGCCGTCGCCGCCGCACAACGGCTTAAAGCTCTTATTGCAAAAGCGGATGTTCGGAGCAAAGTGATCTATGCTCGCGCAGCAGAGCAAATTTTCTGTGGGAAAGTCAATTTCTGAATTGACGCCCCTGCGCAGCGGTTCCCTAATCATTTCTGATTATTGGATGGAAAATTTGCGTCGGTGCGCCGCAACTCTCGACTCGCAACACACGCGAGTTCTTTTTACGAGCGTCGCGAAAGTCGTGTGTTCCTTTTTGATCCCCCGCACCAAAAAGGAAGAAATCAAAGAGACGTAAAAAGAGAATTTGTAATCCTTGCATATTTCAAGCGAAACAATACAAGTTTTATGGGCCGTAATAATGGAATTTGAAAACTGTGTAAGGGCCGAAGCACGGTACACACATAGAAGGATAAAAAGAGGCGGTGGCGAAGAAGAAGGAGCAGATGAGGAAGAAGAGGCATAGAAGGAGGAGGAGACACGCGCGCGAAAGACAAGCAGAAAATAAATAAGGAATAATAGAAGCGACAAGAAGAGGATGATTTTTCGGGCGAGTTCGAGCGAGAGAGAAGCTGAGTATCCAGAAGGAGGAAAAAAAGAAGTCAGCGCGTGGCTAGTAAGAATCGGCGCGTCGCTAAAATGCAAAGCCGAACATAAAACCGCAGATAACAGCCACCGGTGTCTGCGTTCTTCGCCTGGCCTTTGCGAACGAGCGAGCGAGTGAGAGAGAAGTGCGGCGGAGCAAGAGACGGAGCCGGAGGAGGACAAAAAAGGTATAGCCGATGCAGCTGAATTACGATCGGGCGTCGGGCATTAGCATTTTTGCCGAACGTGCTACAAATTAAAGCAATCTGGTCCGTATCTCCCCGCGTCCTCGTCGCAGTCTCTCTCTCTCTCTCTCTCTCTCTCTCTCTCTCTCTCTCTCTCTCTTTCTCTCTCTCTGCTCAGCTCTTCCTCTGCGTATAGACCGACCCCGCGAGCGCGCACGTGTGCATTTTCCTTGTATTTCTTGCGCGAAGATTATAAAGTAAGCACCTTAATAAGACGTAAGAGCTCTTGAAGGATATTTATGCGATCGAGTCCCCAGCTCTTTTGATCGACTTCCAAAACTCTGATCTTTGATTTTCCGCGCCAGAGTCTTGCATTATACACTCGAGCGTATTATATAGCAGCTTTTCTCGGAAGCGCGTCGCGTATACGAGATTCGAGAAAAGAAAGAGCAAGCCTCGTCGCTTTTCGATTCTCCGTAGCAAGAGAGCAAGCAGCTCCGGAATCTCATTCAAAATACAGTAGAAGAGCTGCAGGTACGCTCATCATCCTATTGTTCTCTAATGAATCCCTAGATGCTGACGGAAGCACGCGAGCTGCTCGGGGACAGGTTGCGTTTGTTTTGAGCCTCCTCCTTCTTCATCTTGCTCCCGCGAGCCGAGCCTGCCAATCCCTCTTCCTATCAGTTCTCGCTCCTTTCTTCCTCCTTTTCTCTTCTCTCCACACACACGCGCTCCTTTCGCGTCATCATCTCCCAGCGTTTTCTCCATAATGCGCGATTTACTCGCGCGTTTTCTCGGAAAACATACCGGCCGCTCGGCTGTATTTAGATTAAATTTAGATGAGACGAGCCTTAATACCAGTCATCGCGCTTTATCTAACTTCCGTTCGCTTGGGATTACAGCGTTCTATCCTCAAATCGTTTCTTATGCTCACCGCTTGCCTAAAATTCGGCCGATGCGAACCGGAACGATTCGTATCTCGATCGCGCACGAAATCGATAAAAATCAGCCGCTCATAACGTCCTCAAATGTCCTTACAAAACAATGCATCCTTATCTCGGTTGAAAAAAGTCACGTACGCGGTAGCAGGATTTAGGCACAGCTCGCGTCGTCGTCGTGACCAGCCCAGTTTCGCGCCCCCGCGCGGGTCCACGGGCCACCTCCTGACCTTTCCGCTGCACATATATTACACGCGTGTGGCACGTACTCCTCCTAATAGGCTACTGCAGCGCAGAACCACGCGTCAACGCTCCGCAGGAATATGCGAACGGGGTCAGAGGTGAATTTCACACGGACGCGCTGTAGTAGGTACCATTTTCGAGAGGTAGCAACACACGGCAGCGGCTACAGCTTCCATTATTTACTCTGGCGTGTATCTTGATCGCGCTTGCCCCGGGCGGGGTTAAAAGAAGAAGCAGAGGAAGAAGAAGAAGGAGCCGACGACGAGCGAGAGTTAGCGGAAAAAAGGCAGAAGAATAAAGCTCGCACACACACGTACGCGCGAGAGGGCACTAATACATAAATGTATATCTTGGCGATCGCTTATGGAAATTCGTTTGCGGCCGAGCGAGAACGTTCGATATATACACAATGATCGGTGGCCGCCGATACGATCGGCTATAAGCACCTGTGCCCCCATACGTGTCGCGCATGCGCTCTTCTCTCTCTCTCCTCTCTCTCTCTCTCTCTCTCTCTCTCTCTCTCTCTGCGGCTGTTCTCCTCTCTTGTGCAGGGCCCGAAGTGAGGAAATAGAAAAAGAGAGAAGAGATAGAGAGAGAGAGAGAGAGAGAGAGAGAGAGAGAGAGAGAGAGAGAGAGAGAGAGAGAAAAGAAGACAAAGAGCGGGTCACTGGCCGTGCAGTCGGGGCAGCTCTTTTAAATATGGAAGAATTGGAAGATCTCGATAAGAGCGCGAGCCGCGCAGAGGGGAAAGGGTCACACAGTGAGGCGGGTTACGACGATGCCGCGCGCTGCGCCGGATTTTCGTTGTCATGTAAATGACCCTCCTCGTCTCTTTTCTTGAGTCGCGGAAGCTCGCGCGTGTTTGCACTTTGCAGATTCCACTGTCTCCTCCACGCATACTCGTCGAACGTTTTCCGTTCGAATATCGTGCTCTAGCGCTGTGCGAGACACCTGTTCGACGGAAAAGCAGTGCGGGATGAAGCCTTTTAAAGCGCGCGCTCCTAGGTGGGCCCCAAAGCGATAAATTCAAGCCGTACGCCCGTCGCCGAAAAACTATCCGTATATGACGCTATCTCAAAGAACCGGCAATTTATGCGTTTACACGAGTCGCGCGCGCGGCTTTACGACCGGCGCTGCTGCAGCGGCCAAGTTACTTAATCACTCGCGCCGCGCGTCTACGGAAGACCGGAGGACTCGTGTCATCTCCGCGCGTAATTAATTCCTCTCTCTTTTTCTCCACGCTTGAGGTAAATTACACGGCGGCGTGAGTCGTGGCGTTAAATCACTTAATAAGGAGAATATTTTCGGCGGAGCCGCGCACCGAGGGATGTAGGTGCTATTGCTAGCGCGATTGACGTCATTCGGCACTTTGTTAATTTATCCGCGGGAGCGTACGAAAATTTGTCAAAGGAAAGAGAGGCTCGGATCGCTGGAATTTCGGGAATGCGTTTTCGAGAGTTGAGTTAATTGTGTTTTCGGTATGCGAGGGAAAATATGATGTAACCTGTCCATCACAATATTTTAATACCTGTCCGCGGGGTGCATGCGCCCGCACCACTCCCCTCGACGATTCTTAAATATCGAAAATGACGCGTTAAAAAGCGACGTAGGCGATTTCGCTGATTCACCGCAATGACTCACGACCGATCGCTCGATCTATTCACGATTAGCACCTGTTCGTAGAACCCACGTACATCCACAGGCTGCAGCGGAGAGGAGACTCAAATTTTTCACCGGCGGGTATATGCGAGAAACAATAACGCATCCCAGCTGCAAAATACAAAAAGCACACAAGCCAAGACGCTCCTATACTCGTCCCATAAAATAAAAGGGGCATTACTCCGCGGCTCTCTCGCGTGAAAGCAAAGTCGCGCAACTCGGAACAAACGAACCGCTGCGGAGAGTACGTCACGCGCGTCGCGCATACCGGAGACCTCATGCCAGCCCTCGCGCGCGCCCATACGAGCATCAGGCAGCTCCTAGTCGTCGTCTGCGGCCGCACCTGTAGACCGTTCCGGCGGCGGCGGCGGCGTCGAGTGCGTGGGCGTCGGAGACTGCATCCAGACGCGAGCGCGCGTGTATTATAAGACCGGACGATCGTCCCCACCCGCTTTTGTTTTTCGTCTCGCTGCGATTCTATCGGGCTCGCGAGATAAGGGTGTGCGCACACGTATCTTGCGCGCGCGCTCGCTTTAAGTGGCTCGGGGGGCTTTTGGTCGTTCGTTTTTTCGCCGGCGGGCATTGTGTATATTATACGCGGAGGAAGCGACGAGGACGAGGACGCTCTGTTCGGCTGTAATTGATGGATAATTACGCGGGATTTATGGCGTTTCGCGAATTTTCGGAGCCCCGGGGATTTATGAGCTTCGGGACGAGGGAGTGGTGCGTGTTCCGTTTTCGAAATAAAATAATAGCGCGAGTTTTATCTCTGCGGCGCGGTCGGAAATTTATTTCGTCGTCGGATGATTGTATTGTAAAACCTATGGATACCAGATAAGAGCAGCTTGTTCGCGGCCGTGTCTCTCTCGCGAGCTTTTTCGTTTTGGAAGCGCATTCTAGAGCTCGGTTGTACATTTTGTTGCACCTGCGAAGTCGTATAGACTCTCGCTGCGCTATTCCGTTTTATCAATATCGCACGGGAATGGAGTAATCTCGCGACGCGCCAAGCATTAATTTACACCCTTTCCCGCAGTATACGCGCACAAGGTCTCTCTCTCTCTCTCTCTCTCTCTCTCTCTCTCTCTCTCTCGAAAAAGGCTCTCTCGTTTTACAACTCATCTAAAAGAATTTTGCATACGCCATCCGTGGAACACAATGAGCCCACTTAAATCAAACCAGAACAGTCTGTTGCAGCGCGTTCGAAAATAAAAGGACCCTCCTTAAAAGCCGTCTGAAAAAACTTTTTTCCCCGCAAAAGAAAAAACAACCTCTCCCGTAAATTTCGCAACGACGACCCGGACGAGACAGAGAGAGTGAGGGAGAGAGAAAGAGACGAACTTCTCTTCCGAGAGCCGTACGTGTCATCGATTTGGGCGCAGCAGTTCTCTCTCTCTCTCTCTCTCTCTCTCTCTCTCTCTCTCTCGAAACGATCGGCGCACCGACTGCACCGACTAGCAATAAATAAATCAGACGCGCGAGGCTGCAGCGCGGCGCACAATACGAGGGCAAAAAAGCATCAACCGACTCTTAGTGCAAGAGCGAGAGAGACCTATTTTTAACTTGCAAATTACCTCGTGTCGCGCGAGCGCTCTCTCAACCTTTGGCAAAATTGCGTGCGCGCAGTGGACTCTTTCGTGTTCTGATGAGCGGCATGAGGTCAGCGGGTCTCTGGCTTTCTTTCTCTCGTTTTCTTTCCCTCTCCCTCTCCGCGCGAGCACGAGTGAGAGACGCATCCCTCCCGCGTGTAGTACGGGCTCTCTCTCGCTCGCGAGTGCCCCGAGCGGCGGCGTAATGATCTATCTCGAGTAAATTACCCCTTGAATAGCATTGTCCGTGAGCGAGAGCTGCCACGTTAGTCGTTGAAGAGTCGACGACGAGAGAGAGAGATAACCAAGTGCCTCGTGCTCGCGTTTCACGCACTTGCATCGCGTCTCGTGACGCCTTTATTAATGCCGGCGTTTCTCGCGTCGGATTCGAAGAGAGAGAGAGAGAGAGAGAGAGAGAGAGAGAGAGAGAGAGAGAGAGAGAGAGAGAGAGAGAGGAATTTCGATTGGAGATCCGGCGAGGTCGAACAAAATCTGGCAAAATATGCGTGCGCTACCGTTCCTCTCACGAATCACACAGAATCTCGGAGTGACTTACAAGGGGCGCAAATCCGCTGGCGAGAAACCAGTTTTCAGCAGGTTCAGGTTCAAACTCGCCCACGCCTCGCCATTGTGCTGCTGAGTCTTCGCGCGTATTATTCACGCACACGCTCAACTCATCGCGTGTGCGTGCGGCGGAGACGCTTTATTGTTTCCCGAGAGGATGCGAGCAGAGAGGACACGCCTGTTAACCCAATTTTAAAAATCCTATATGGGCCAGAGCAATTAAGATTTTTCATTGCCCTATAGATGTTAAAGAGCCACAAAGCGGGAGAGAGCCAATGGCGAACCTTTTCCTGCATTGCATCACGAGCAAGGGGCCGACCTTGCGAAACGCCGGCAGCTCGCGCGAGAGAGATTCATTCCGTAGGAGTAGGTGAAAAACGAGCGGGGCTCGATCGGTCTGACAGGTGGAAAGTTAAAGTTATTCAATTTTCGATTTCCTCGAATGCCCGCGCGCGCATCAGCTACTCGAGCGCGGCGTCTTCGAGAAATCAAATTCGACCGCGCTCCGCGTATAGAGCCGGGACGGAAGATTAATCGGCATTCCAATACCGAAAATCCTCGGACCGATCAATCGGCACTGCGCGCGCGCGCGACGACGCTGACGAATGGCCTCGGTTAATCTTTCCCCGTTCGCGCTCTCCCGCCTGCCTCTCGCACGCGCGATCCGTCTCCGCTGGCTCCTCTCCTATAGCTATGGCTCTGTGATGCATACTTATATATACCTACGTCGCCCTCGGTGATGCGCGCGTATTATACACGTGATGTATGCTTTACGACGGACGATAATTACGGCTCTCATTATATTTTAATTAGCCGCTGTGGCCGCGCGCGCTTCATTAATGCCCTTTTACGAGCTTTCTCCCTCTCTCTGCAGTGTCTCTCGTTAAACTTCGCGCGAGAGAGCTGCAGTATATAATGCTTCGTTACGGAGAGATGATCCCGATCTCGCGGAGAGGCCTTTGTGCGCTGAACATATACGAGAGAGAAAAGTGCGTGCATCGCGCGCGGCGTTAAGAGTTAAGAGCGCTCCGCGGCTTCGACAGGTTATATAGACGTAAAATATAATGCGTTTCGACAGTGATGCGAGAGGTGTACCGGATCGGGCAAGTGTCTGGCTGATTGGTCGTTTACGTCGTCGGCCGAGTTTCGCGCTCGGCTCTTTTTTTCCCGCAGCTCGCTCTTTCTCTCATCGGCGCTGGAGACGGAGAATATACAGGGAAAATACGTCCGTGGGCGTCTGCGGTTCCGTTGTTCTCTCTAAAAAAGCCGGCTTCACCTTTGTTCCCCCGCGTCTGCGCGCGAAGCTGCACAGTTATTTCATTATTCCGAGGATAATCAATTCCCGATCGAAGTCTTATTAACGTCTCGAGACCCGTCGCGGAGTATCGCTGAAATTTGAATAAACTACTCGCGGGGAAAGCCGAAGCCGTCCATAAAATTAATGCAAAGCACCGAGAGCAGCGGCTTTCCGATAAACGAAATTGCGCTCGCGCGAGCACACCGGTATTCCGATTTTTCAACGTCCGCGTCTTTTTCGACGAGCGTCAGCTCCTCCGGTGCATCGCTTACGAGAGAGAGGGAGTCGAATAAGGTAATCCGCATACGCCTCGCTGCTCCTCGCGCGCACATAATTACAGGATTATCATCGGCGGGCGCAAGTGTAACGGGCTCGACGTTCGTTTGTGCGTCTCCCGGGGGAAAAAAATCAAGCTTGCGCGCGGATCCATAGATCGGGCCTAGTGCCACACGTAAGCGATTATACCCTTACGTATTAGCGGATAAATTAGAGCCGGATCGAGAGAGATTTCGAGCGGGACGAAAGTTATTGGCGCTGGGATCAGGAGGTTAACGCCGGTTTAATGGGAGTAAAAAGCGAATAAAGCCGCGGAGCAGTATGTAAGCCCGTGTATTTTTCACGAATCGGACGGCTACGTGAGCGCAGTGTTCGAGAGCGTAATTCAAATGTGCTCGAATTCATCTGATAAGCCCGCGGAGCTGCGCACGGCTATTGACAAACCGGAATGGCAGGTATTACGAACTAATACTCGAATTGATAAGGACGTTTTGTAATGAAAATTAATTTTTCCTCGCTAAAGCGCCTGTATCCACTTCCCAACTTGCGCCGGAAAAATCCTATTCAGCCGCGCGCGCGGTAACCCGAGCTTATCGTCCATCTCGGGTCCCAGGCGAAAAATCAACCTGTGTCAACGTGCAATCAGCGGACGCACCGGCTCTTATAGCCGTACACGCACCCACGCCGTATAAAGCCTCGTGTTCCCGCAGGCGGAAATCGACGAGCTAGCACCGTACAGTACCTCTCGAAAAAGAACTCGCCCTCTCGCGTCGGCGTCGTATAGGCACAATATGTAAATCCGATATGAGGATCCTCATCCTCTCGGGATTTTTGCCTCGCGATCGAGTATTGTACACGCGCTGCGTAGGCAAAGCCGAGAAAACCCGCCTCCGCTCGGTACTCTGCGCGCTGCGAGAGCGAGAGGGGGAGAATTCTCCGCAGAGAGAGCGTGTGTGTGTATAATCAGCGCATATTGGCTCCGTTCACGAAACAAATGCCAGGCTCTTTTCTCGGAGAAGCTTACATTATAGGCCGAGTGTGCGCCCGCTGCGAGCCAAGCGAGCTGCAGGTGCCCCCTGAGAGCGCGTGGGTGTCGTTTTACACGCGCTTCGGGAGAAAAGCCTGCTGCCGGCCCTTCCGAGTAGAGTAGCGCGATACCCGAAGCGCTTTTTACAAATCGAATGGAAAGTCCGACAGTGTAAGACGTGTCCAGCGTGTGCACCGCGCATCCAAAGATTCTCGTGAAAAATGGAGGACTTTGTCAGGGGTGTGAGGTTACTACGGTAACTGTTTTCGGAATGGGCGCTTATGATATAATTCGGAGAGTGGACCACCGTGAAATCACGCTACACGATTAATTTCATTCCCCGAGTGTTTAGCGTTGTATTATCGCGGTATTCCGTGTGGAGACCCATTTTTCAGCACGACGCCGCCAAGAAAAATCGAGTTAATTAGTACGCGGACTAATCACGAACACGTGAGCTCGCCGGAACTCTCAAGACGGAACGTCGTGCGGTGGCAGCCAAACATTGTCTTTATTTTCGTTAAAAATGAAATATACTCCCGAGGAATTCGTCCTCCACGTCTTTGATCTAAAAATACGAGGCAGTAGAGAAATAAATCGCAGTCCGTGGCGCACGTCGAAGCCGAGTTCCGCCTTCCCCCTGTATAGACGCATCTCTTTCTCTCTCTCTCTCTCTCTCTCTCTCTCTCCCCCCCCTCGTTTTGGTGTCACACTCGAGCGACGTATCTTTCCACCCCGAGCGAGAGACTTTTTTCCGCGGCGATAAATAACGAACGCGAAAAAAAGGGACGCGACGAGGTTAGTGGCGCAGGGACCTTGCGCCGCGTGTGTACTGTGTATATAGCAGGTTCGGAGATATCCAGCTCGAGCGCGTATAGGTATGAGGCGAGAGAGCATACGGGCAACTTGCCGAGCGGATGTGGGGTCAGAGTACCTACTTCCTACTCGATGCGACCTCTCCGTAGCGCGGTGCGTCGCAGTATGTGCGTGATGGAGAGAGGGATTACACGCGCGCGTACGTGCGTTTATAATGCGAGAGAGACACCTTGGGCTATGTGGCTGTCGACTATAAGCACCACCTGCTAGAACGACGGCACGTAGGCTCGAATTTTCGAAGGAAGAAAAAAACGTAAACAACGATTATTTTTCTCCGCTGTTCTCGAGTGCTCGCGTCATTAGCGCATAACCTGCAGATGTAAACACGAGACATAATTAAAAGAAAACGACTTTGCTCGTGCGCGAGGTAGACAGACAGTCCACTATGGGTCTTCAAGGTCTCGCTCTCATTGAAAAGACGGGCAACTCTCTCGCGCTCCGTTGTGTGTACGCGGACGTTTTTTCCTCGCGCTCTAGTCCATTCATACGCAGCACGCACAGAATGAGTGAGAGAGAGAGAGAGAGAGAGAGAGAGAGAGAGAGAGAGAGAGAAGCATAGTGAGGGCACACACGTGCTTCTTACGCGCAGTGCACTTTGTATGGCGCTCTCGCGCGAGGCGTACGCACACACACACACACGTGTTCACGACTGCATGAGCAAAGCGGCTGCCGTTTACACGTGTTGCTGCCGCGCTACGCGGCTTCCTCTTCCGGTCGAGAGCTGCTGAGGCTGATTTTCGAGACCCACATTCGTGACGCAAAGCGAGCCACTTCCAATCAGAGCCGCATTCAATCAAAGGGATACGACAAGTGCGCGGCGGGGAGATACAGAGAGAGGGGTATCATCAGCGCTAACGATATTCATAATCCTACTCACGACTCGGACGCGTGCGCGCAACGGCAGCCGCAGACGCTGCACACAGTGTACAAAGGCCTTCCTCGCGTACTTATCTCGACGGAGAGTAGCCGCAGTAACGAGCGTGTGTACGCGCGGCGGCAAGGTGCAAGTTCAAATCGATTACGGCGCCTGCCGCGCGCGGATCGTTACAGCTCCGCCGCGGTTCATTTTTGTCCCGACACCTTCTCCCTCTCGAGAGGGAGAGGGCATCAGCCGCAGATGGATACCCAGCGCCATCGCCGCTCAAAGTACTTCCTAGTGTGCCGAGCTCGACTCGCCGCGTAATACTTCACTCTTCGCTCGACTGTGTACTGTTATGCAAGACATAATAGGGTAATAATGGCGCAGCGTAAGCCTCGGTCGGTAACGCAGGGTGGAGTCAGTCACGATCCTTCTCTCTCTACGCTTCGGCCTCTCTCTGACGTAAGCATCTCTCGTTATGTGCCCTGGCTATCTCTCTATGCGCTCCTCTGATTTTCTCCGGCCGAGTGCATTATGTGCCGCTCTCGTTTCGTTATTGTTTTTAAATTGGAGCAGGCCTCCATTTGAAGGGTGTCGGCGGGCGAAAAATGCTTAATCGCTGCACCGCACAGCCGTGGTGCACAGTTGCGTCAAAAGACTCGAAAGTTTTGGCACGTTTTCCGCTGCACATGGCGAAATTTTAGCGACCAATTATCGGGCCAATTACCCACGCGGAAAGTTCACGAGCTTTCATAACTGCTAAACGCTGTACAGTATATGCGGATGGAGGAATTTAAAAAATCTTCCCAAACCGCTTCAGAATCCGATCTAACGGTTTCGACATTAGTCAAAGATTCAACAGTCAAATTGCATTTCGCTCGCAAGTGCATCTCCCCTCATGATCCTCCGCGTGATTATCCACTCTCTATGGGTGTGTACCTTATATGCGCGGCGCTGCGGTCTCTACAGCATCATCTCCCGACTTGCCCGCGCATCAAAATCGCTCCACGGTGACTTATCGGACGTTTATGCTTCGGCGAAACTAACGGCTGTCAATCCCTCTCTCGCGCACAAATCACCGCAATATTGACCGTCAATGTATGAAAATCCGATGAGATACGCTTCTCGGCTATCCGGCGCGCAATTTGCGGTTACGCGCCCACATAGTCGTGCGGCTGCTCTATAAAGCTGTATGTATTGCAAAAAAGAGCTCGTTTTTCAGTTATTTCAGACCTTGAGCGTGCATTTTACATTTTTTGATCTAAAATAAATAAGCCCGACATTCAGGATTCACGAATTCCAGGCAGTCATCGGAAAGTTCACGGTCGTTCGATTTATTTTTCTATCTCCGAGCGTATGTTTTTTACTCGCGTTTCGAATATTTTTTCCACACCTCGGCGGACGTTTCGCTTGACACTGGAAATCCTTGAATAGCAAAATATATACTTTTCTCAAATCCTTCGAAAGCCGAGTCAGTCGTCGATTACACCCTTGTCCCCTCGACTGTCGATTCTATTATCCCAAAGGTGCGATAAAACCGCAGCGTTATCCAGGCCAAGTGGCGCGCGCGTGTCGCAACGCGGCGTAACCAGCCGCGAAAATAAAAACCGTGGACCGCCTACCTAATTGGCGCTTCTTCGCAATTTTGATGCTCGTATAACACTGCGCGGGCTCGGTTGCTCCGACTGAGAGCCAGTATAATGGTTAAACGATGCGGTTGTCGGTTCGGCAATTCCGGGTGGAGTCGGAGTCACGAACTCGATCGCCTGCATTTTTCGCCGGCTTTTTGCCAGAATTGCGAGAAAAGTGCTCTTCGCCAAAAATCCGAGCTAGTCATCGTTAGCGGCCATTCGACGCGCTCCGCGCTCTCTGTGTCTTGGGAAAAAATTCTTCGCCGCCGCGGTGAATGCTTCTCTCCGAGTGAATTTATTCAAAGGCGATCAGCTCTCGAATTAATATTACAAAAAGCCCAGCCTAATCGAGAAACGAAACGAGATGAAAAAAAGGCACATCAATCTTCGTGTACAGGCTAAATATTTGGCCGCCGCATTGTGAGCACCCACGGATAATAAGATTATTATACAGGCAGGCGGCGTCGATTAAGCTACTTGATTTGGGAAATAGGCAAGCGCGAGGCAACAACCTGTCCGAGACCACTTCTCTCTCTCTCTCTCTCTCTCTCTCTCTCTCTCTCTCTCTGTCTGTCTTTCTCGCGGGCTCATATACATATCCGTAGCTGCTTGTGTGTTATCTCGCACGCGCGTATAATGCGTTTCTGGTAATGTCATTATTGCCTCTCGGCGCAATCATCGCCGAGAGGAATCCCGACGTGGGTGGCTGAAGCATGATTTCGTAGTTTCTGCCGCGCGCGCCGAGACACAACGAGAGAGAGAGATCGACTCGAGAGTTCGGCTCATCTCTCTCCTCTGTGGTGTCGCGTGTATTATAATATACGTGTGTTGTATAGAGCCACTCGCGGCTCTCTCGAGGCCTTGAACTAGCACCCACGTCGCTCATCCCCGCTCCCGCTGCACCTGTGACTCGATTCCGGTTAAGCAGGTGTATTAAATTTTGTGTTTCTCGCTCCGCGTCGCTTTTTATAACTCACTCGCCTCGGAGAGCGAGAGAGGAATCCCACACGGACGTTTCGAGAGAGAGAAAGGGAGAGAGAGAGAGAGAGAGAGAGAGCTGTGTGCGTACAGTGTCTAATCTAGCGGCGTATTGCTCTTTTAGCGCTCGGGGCGTTAACTGCAGCATAAATCCGGCACCAATCCCCCTTTATGGACCTGCTCGATGTTTTATATTTATACTCGCGCAGCCTCGAGATTGACTTCTTAACTTTATTTGGGAAGATTTAAAGAGGATCGGACCGCACCTGAACAACACGCGCACGAGCTGGCGGACGCTGGAATCCATATACGCGCGCCACGCATCGCGGAGAATAAAGAAAGGAGTCAAGAAGGAGAGAAAGACAAGAGGAAGAGCAGTTGAGGAATGTCGCCGAACCGCGTGGGCTTTTATATCGCGCGAACGAGAGAGTGAGAGAGAGAGAGAGAGAGAGAGAGGGAGAGAGAGAGAGAGAGAGAGCTGATGCACATCACGACGAGCCACACGCGCGTGAAAACGGTTCTCTCTCTCTTCGATTCGACGCTCGCGAGAGATGACCTTGAGTGACCCTTGTCTCTTTGCGGAGATTGGCTCTTTATTATCCCGGCTGTACGTCTCTTTCTCTGCCCCTTCGTTCCTTCCTGGTTTTATCGAAGGACTCGCGGCGGTGCGAGGAGCGATGAGGCGTGGTCAATCATATACGTACGGTAGCTGAGATCGCTGAGGCTCAATCGGAACCGCGCGACGTGACCCCCGGGCGCTCTTCCATATACAGGATACATCTACCTTCAGCCGATGAAGCTGTGCTCGCCGAGAATATCGTGTACTGTTATCTGTGATTTTTTGCGCGGCGGGCCAGTCGCGTCGCGTAACACTTATTTTTCCAAATTACAGCAATTCGCCTCGACGCGTGCGTGGCGGGAATCGCATTAGAAAATCAATGAACACGCACTCGTAATTGCGAATCAATTATAGCCGTTTGATAAATTCGGCCGGCAATTACTGAATAACGCGCCGAGAAATTACGACTATCTCGCGTTATTAATTCGGCTGCTCGTTTATTTTGCAATAGCGCGTGAGCACACGTGTCGGCATAATCGGAGGAACGCGTAACCGGCAGCAGCGCGTCTAGAGGGATGTGTACGTCTTTATCTCGCGAGCGTAGTCTGCTGATAATTTCAGGCTAATGAGCCGGCAGCCAGCGCGGGGCAATTTCGCATAGCGCGAATATTATCCCCGCCACTCGTTCTCGCGCACGCTTTTACCAGATCGTTCAATCTCGCGCTGCGGCTGATATTATTGCATAGACCTACGCGTGATGCTATGCGCGAGTGTTATTTTTTGCTTTGATTCCGATGATGCTAGCGCAGGGATAGATTTCTCAAGCCTCGCTATCGCGAATTGTTAAGATAAGTCCGTTTCGATATTATACTCAGAGTGGACGCGGCACACGCGGCGGAGCGCTATTACTCGCTGACGTAACGAAATATGAAAGCCGTAATTGCGGAGACAAGATGCAATCAAGCTCTCCCCGGAATCACGAGGAGCCTCGCGCTCGCGCTAATTAAAACAGCGCACTCGTTAGAATCCGTCGACCGCGCGCGCGGGTGAGTCGACACGAGAAAAAAGAATCGACTATGGCGCGCGCGGAAGACAATAGAGGGTCCAGCATCCATCGGCGGCGCGTCTCCTGTCGCTCGATTTTCTTGCCAGCCAGTCTCGTTTCGCGTCAGAGTCTTATAGAGGCTTTGTTATATACGGCTACACGTCGCCCATACGACCTTTTCCGCTCTTTCACTTTCGTCTGCCCATTACCGTGCATCATTACCTAGTTGCTCGTTAACTCGCGCATTCCGCGAGTTTTAGCTGGAAATCTGCGCCGATGCCGTCGCCGGTGACCCGCGGGCTACTAGAGATTTATTGCCGCCGTTATTACTGCCAGTGCTGCACCGGCTCTGCGGCGCTGGCATTATCATCGGATTTCTTTTGTGATCCAAAAATTATTCCAGAACTGCAAAAAAAGAGGAATGAGATAAGCGCGGTAATCGATCCCCCATTTTCAACGAAAACAAGCGGGAGAACCGCAAAAAGGCACGAATGACTTGCGAGAGGAATCTCCTCGGCATACCTATATACACTTTCAGGCTCATCCTCACGGAGTCGAGGCACGCGCGGCGCATTCACGCACGTCCTCTCTCCTCTCCCGCTCTCGGCCCTCCACAGTACACACACACACACGAAGAGAGCACGCGCCTATATACACTCGCGCGTCGAGCTGCCTCTCGTGTACACTACTCGTACGCGAGATTATATCATAAATGTCGTTACTGTATTACGCCTCCTTGCGCCTCCGGCGTTCGCCGCTCTCGCATCTCCGCTCTCTCTCTCTCTCTCTCTCTCTCTCTCTCTCTCTCTCTCTCTCTCTCTCTCTATCTCTCTCTCTCGCGCGCGCGCGCTGATGCCCACGGGCGGAATTAGCTCTACGAGCCTCGTTACTGAATCGCGCGCGCGCGCCAGCCCCTTTGTCGCGCGCACTTGTTCCCGATCATTGTGCCGCTGTCCGGCCGCGGCGCGTGAGATATATTACGCCTTTAGCAGCGGAGCCGGGGAGTTTTTCGACTATCAATTCACGTCGCTTTCGGCGCGCGCACTCGATTATTGCGTCCATTAATCAATTTCGGATATTGAATTTTCCCCTCGGTCGCGAGATGTTTGTAATAGAAATCGGTACAATTTCACCGTTGCGCAAGGGGCCGCTATTGCGTCTCGGAAGTCTCACCTCGAGACAATTTTTTTCTTCCCCAGCTTCAAAGCCCGTCAAACTTATAACCGCCCGAACAGCGCCTCTCAATCCGAGTCAGCGCGCGGAGATAGCGTGCTTATCTAATCGCAGCGAGAGAGAGAGAGAGCCTCCATCGGTATTCTCTCTCTCTCTCTCTCTCTCTCTCTCTCTCTCTCTCTCTCTCTCGCGATATCGTGTGACCATCTCGGCGCTTTTCGTGTTGCTCGCGCGCGCGCACGGCAGGTGATGCCTTGACCTTCTGCGGTGAAAGTATTCGTACACCGAGACACGCCGAGCTTGTGTATGCCTATATACACACACACGTACGTACGTACGTATCCGCGGCGCGCTTTCCTCGCTCGCTCGCTTGCGCCGCGCTGCACTTAATCCACAAATCGGCAGCGGGTGTGTTCCGCTGCCTGCTGCGCGCTCGCGAGAGCTGAGCCCGGGAAAGAGAAAGCAGTCGATTTTTTCCATCTCTCGTTTTCTTTCTCTCCGGCGCGCGCCTTACAGCCGCCCGCGCTTTTTTCGCCGACATGTCGGCGGAGAGCTCCCTCTCGCGAAGAAAGAAAGAGTACACCGCGCGCCGCGAGAGACAGATAGCGATCGGCAAGAGCCGAGAGATATCGGTAAAAGACAATTGTCATGCAGCCCCGGGGATTTCGATCGAAAGTCCATGCGAAAATACTCTCTCGGCCGCTTTGTGTTGTGCGCACGCTCGACTCGACGATGCCGTGTGACGCAAAGCTTTTATGCTAATGCATTTTTTTGTTGTTCGCCAGCGCCAGGCAAGAAGGATATATGTTGTACTTTTGCGGCTGCCCAGCCGCTATTGCCAAATAGTCCGAGATAGCGGATCGAATCGGCCTCGCGGGAATGTCGGACGGCCCCGCGGAGAGCAGCCACTGATAAGTGGAGCAGCACTCGGTTTTCAGCTCGTGTGCGATTATCGAGCGGCAGCCTTGGGCCGCCGAAAACGCGGATCGCCAAAAATCTCTCGAGCATCCGCGATGATTCACGGCAGGTAACTTTCCTATCCCTCTTCGGAGAGCTCTCTGTCCAAAATCGTTGCTCACGCGAGCGCAAGAATGTTTTAAGGCGCCGCGCATATAACCATACTTTCGATCATCGTTAAATAGCCGCGAGAAAAAGAAGGACGTTAATGCACTTGACGCGCCGCTGGCCGATGGCCTGGCGCTAATGAAGCGATTGGGAGCATTATCCGCGTGCGAGATTTCGTGCACGCGAGCGCGAAGAATGGGCGTTGCGCGCTACGTCAACCGGTAATGATCTCTTTCGCCGCGGCCAAGAGCGTCCGGGAGAAAGAATCGGCCGAGAGAAGGTCGCGCCGAAAACGAGTGTCCAGTCCGATGTTGACAAGAGCGCTTTATTTTTATCCCCGGCGAGCTGTTGAATCTCGAGCGGAGAGAAAGCGATAGAATTTTTGAGGAATCAAAGCCGAATCGCGCTCAGCCCCCTTTTTGAAATTTCGACATCCGCAGTACGGAGCGAGCGCGAGGAAAGAATCCCACAGCTACTCGGGGCAGGAAGAAACCCGAGCGCGCAAAAATAAAAGTGAAAAAAAACTAGGTCCACGAAACCCAAGCCGGCCGATTATAGCAGCAGCCCATGCCTGTGCCGCTGGCGTGTCGACGCCTGCGATTCGCACGCGGCAGGTGCATGGCCCACATATAGCCGGCAAAAACTGGTAGCAGCGATGCAACAACGCGGGAAGCACATGTGTGTATACTGTATAGGTATATCAGTCTTCGAAGGGCCCGTCCACAACGTCGCTCGCGAGACGGACAAGGACGAGGTGGCGAGCGAACCGCTGTGGAGGTAGCCGAAATCCAGAGCCTATTATACGTGTACGCGCGCGGAGGATCCGGCGATCGCAGTCGTTAACCCAGGAGCTGCACACGTACGAGAAGCTTCTCGCGTTTCTCGAGAAGGGACACGCACGTGCGACCCGTAAATACCTGTTTGTCCGAAAACGCGCGCGATGATTCGATTTAAAGAGCGCAGAGGGCCTTATTTACGCGCAGGGCAATTTGCATTTTTCCTTTTTAATTACTCTCCTTATAGGCCGCGACGAATGAACTTGTTTCTCACGATTTCTTCTTTCCGTCCCTCCGCGCGGCGAATAATTGCTCGCGACGTTTTTGCCGCGCGGGATGACGTTCGATTCGTGGTTTACATTGAGAAACGCCTCGTCCGAAAAGGCAATAGTGACTCTGATTAGAGCCCGACGAATCAATCAGACGAGGAGAAAAAAAAGACACGAGTCGCCTCTCGAACCGCAAGCGTGAAATCCACACTCGCATCTTGTCGAGCATTAGCATAAATCGGGCGTTAAGAGCGAAGAGAAGAGGGACCTTCTTCTCGGATCCTGGTATTTCCTGGCTCGCGCGCGCGCGCGGGAGACCTGACACTCGACTTGCGCGGACTTTCTTCTTCTATACGCGTGCGCACACGTTGCGGGCGAGCTCTGGCGCCAGGCGTGGGCGCCAAGTAGCGTATCGCTCGCGTAACACAACGCGCGAGAGCAGAGAGGAGATCGCCTCGAGCGCTCGCGTATGCGTGAATCGTCAGGGCCGTCGCCGATATAAAGAGAGAGGGACAATATTTTTATTACGAAGCAGGACCGCTACTCGGCCGGGATCTTTCAAAACCGAAAATCGAGAGATGCTGCTTCTCCGCCGCCGCGTACGTGCGCGGGAGAGATATCGCGACGCTGTATGTGTACGCTCTGGAGGACCTATTGTCGAAGGTGGAATAATATTTATCGAGCCTTGCGAGGAAGAACCGAAGGAGAGAGAAAGAGAGAGAGAGAGAGTGAGAGAGAGAGAGAGAGAGAGAGAGAGAGAGAGAGAGAGCGAAAGAAAGACTGTTAATAGGGTGTACCGGTAGTGAATAACGTGTATACGGGACATGTTATTCACGATTGTCTTCTGAATCGTGCATTCTGATATCTGTTTTGCTTTCTTTTTTCCGATGACTTGTTCGACTAAAAATAACATTGTACGAGTGATACGACAAAAATAATTTTTTTTACAGTACAGCTGCGTTTCATGTTATACTGTAATTATATTCGTTCAAGTTTGCTTAAAAACTGAATGTCATCAACTTTTTAGAAAGTAGGTTATTTTGAAAATGTCAATAAAATACACATACTCCTTTTTTAATTGTTCGAATCTCCTTTCAATAAATGAAAGAAATGTTATCCAACTTTAATGAGGGAAGGAAATTGGAGTTTCCAATATGAAGAGACCCAAGCTTGGGCGAACTAGCACCAGGTGGCGCATTGATAGCTCATGCAGAATAAAATTCACCAAATAGAAATTTATTTCGAAATTCGAATTTTAACGATTAAACACTGTAATTTTAGATTCGACAAGTTAAAAAGCAGAAGCTTGATATTTAGAGCATTCGAATGAAACGTTTTCTATATTATGGAACAAGTTTTAAAAAAGAAGCGTAAGTATTCTAAGCTTGCTATTTTGCCTGAAATTATTTTTCTTAATCTCTTAATTAATAAATTCCAGGCAAGATTTCTTACAATCTACACTGATCTCTAAAGTAATATGACCTGTTATATGGTTTGCAATACGATGTCGAGGATAATATTTGCTAGCTACTAACGCCTAGCTTGACTCTAGCCTAACTTGTTATCTATAAAGTACCAGAGCACGTAATGAAGTACTAAATAGTGCACGGAAAATATTATGGGTATGTATAAGCAGTTCCAATGCTGCAGTAAAATGTATACATTTGTATGTTTATTCACCTTTTTATTTTGTCCTCGTTTCTTGACAAGTACTAAAGCTGACGATAAAGTTACTTACGTGGAGGTATAAGCATTGAAACTTATAAAAAATCAAATAAGATAATTTAAAAAATATAAAGCCATCATTATTATTTATTAAACAAATGTTACAGCAGCGGTCGAAATAATGTTAGATAGCAAGTTCTCGAGTTAGTTTTACTACAATCAATAAAAGAGAGTTTAATGATTATATGTGTTAATATTTCAATTATTTCTGCACGACCCTCTACTCATTCCGAATAGATACTGTCATTATTTATTGTACAGATATTACAATATTTATAATGCATTTCGTTTTATAACACTAATATTTTTAGTTATATATCTAAGTTATACTCGCGGCCATAAGAATACTTGTATATATTTATAGTTTTCTATATTAAACGTACAAATATTTTGTATCTAGATAAAAAATATTTATATAATGACTCACGCCAAAGAATGGACACAGAGATGGACTGAATATATAATAAATCGACGATCAAGGTACATAATAAATGTTTCTCTTCACATTGTGCGATTCATTTTCAAGTAAGAACACAATATTTATTTTCTTCTGTTGTAAAAGTTACCACAGTTAATAATTTGATAATTTTGAAAGATCAGAATTAAAAATTAGATTTCAATAATCATATTTAAAATATGAATAAGCTGAAAAAAAGTTTAGTATCAATTTTGTTCATTTTTGTGCTTAATCATATATCTTTTATGCATCATCAACAATAGTAATCATACTAACTACGATCGTTTTCTATTCAATGTCTTGAAAAAAGGTAAAAATTCTCAGCGTATATCTCGCGCGCAGAATAAACACAACAGTATTATAACAAGAGTTTATGGCCAAGTCATTTTTTACTCAGCAAAAAGTGCGGGGATCAATTTCACGAGGTCAGCAACGGCAGCAGCAGCAGCAGCAGGCGCGAAACACAAAACTTACGCGCGCATTTTTGCAACAGCGTATATAATGTGTACCGTTAATTCAAATGCACCGAATCAAAATATCTCAGCGCGCAGCGCCCACTGAAAAAAGAGAAGCCTCCGTGCGGGTCCCATATATTTTTCTCTCGCGTCCAAGAGAGCGCAATCAAGTCGGCGCGGACCCGACGCTCGGAAGATATATTTATATACTCAGCCGATCTTTCTCGTGAAATCGGCGCCACGCGCGAATCTGCGGTTCCTCTGCGCGCGGACCACCTTCGCGATGGCTGAGTCGTCCACTCGGAATCGTCCTAATGCTCGCACAGTCCTTTGTTCGCGTTTTTCCAGTTACTGGTAGTAGCGCGAGAACGTTTCCAAATTGCGTGTAATTAAGCGCAAGCTCGCAGTGCGCACGCCAAAAAACATTACCATAATTCATTCACGAGAGGTATTAACGAAAAACCCGCGGTATATTTCTCGCGCGCACAGCCGTAATTAAATTTCATTTAGCTTACCGGGCGGGTCGGCTCTCCGCGGGAAGGCGCGAGATCGATGGACGCTCGGCTTCTTCTCCGTTTCACACTCCCGCGGCAACGGTAACTCGCGTAACTCACTTGCTCGTAATGCCGCGACTTTCGCGGAATGACGTTTCTCGCGCCCCTTCCACTTATTTTTTTTTTCACTCGGCCCATTCGTCGCGTTTGTTGTTGTAGCAGCGGCAGCGGCAGCAGCAGCATCTCGAACGGTATATCTCGGCGCGATGCGTATGGCATTTCAGCGGCCGAGTATGGCAAGGTCGCGCTTTCGAGGATAGAATTATGCGGGGCCTGATGCTGCTGCAGCTGACCCGGTCATAAGTTTGGCGAGTGGTACTCGCGCGTGTGGCGAAGCGTGATTTTTATCGATTTGCATTCCGGGAATTAAAATTAATTCCGCGCCTTCGGCTTTAGTTATGCGGCTGCGAGGGAGCGAGAGAAAACGTACGTGTTTCGTCCTTGCACACACTCGCCACTCCGATACATTCGTGTGTTAAGTGGAGTTTGAAAATCGTGCGGCTGTCACACTCCGTAGCTCGCGCTAATGCGAACGTCGACACCATGGAGATGTGCCTCGAAAAAAGGGCAACAAAGCTCTGCGAAGGTTCGCTTGTCATAAATGTGTAATATGCCTCGGCGGGGGGTGAGTGCGCGCGCGCGTGGAAATTCTCGGACGGCATAGGTATAGGTACACCGGGGCGGAAAGGGACTTCCTTCTCCGTGGGGCCTCACAGGCTGATACGGCCAATATATCGGACCCCAGCGTAGCCCGGACAGAAGACAAAGCTTCGGGAGGCGGTACTGCTCGTAAAAGTACCAGCAAACATTCCCATCGGGCGACCGGTACACAACACTCACCTGCTACCGGTCGCCCTCCAGCCTGTCACCATATGTTCGCGCACGCGCGCACCGGTATAATCCGTCTCGAGTCCGTGCGCGGCCGCACAGAGAGTTTCCCGCGCGTGCTGGCGATGGTCAGCCGATGCTGCGGCCCTAAACTCTCTGTCCGTCTCGGCGGCGGCGTTGCGAAAATAACACGTGCGCTCGATATCTCCGGCCGTGATTTGCCCCCCGTGCACGAGTGTCGCGCATATGGATCGCACCGGTGTGCAGCTAGCCGCGAGCTTTCACTTGTGGGAATATCGGGCTGCGCTCGGCTTGCCTTTCCTTTTTCCACGTCGGACCTCGTGCAGCAGCCGGAGATGATGGCTCGCTCGCTGTAGGTGCACAAACTTGATGCTTGGCATGCAAGCTCACGGGACGATGATTTTTCCGATATTCCAGGATGTGTCACACATGTGCGCGCCAACGAGTTTTCGGGCTCACGGCCGCAGCGTGATGCTATTTCGCGGGTGTCCTATACCGTTTTTTTCTTTTGCCTCTGCGGATCTATAGGCGGATGTTGATTCTAACTCTTTCACGTGCTTCATAATGTGAAAGTTATAATATACAGTCGCGATGGCTAATGGGAGGTAGTTTTCTTTCAGCAAGTCGTCATTTTTCTGCAATATGTGTCTCCAACAGATTTTTTGATTCACTGATATACACGTCAATTCGCAATACTCTAATTTAACGCGCATCGAAATTTTTCATGCTTTAGCATTATTGTTTTATACAAATTTTTGAATTATTTAAATAATTTAAATGTAATGTGAGGGATCTAATTAAAATCAGATAAGTTGCATCGATACTTTTAATTGACCGAGCCATTGTTTATTTGGAAACGATCGAATTGAAAATGATTTATGCATAGATGGCAACAGTTTAATAGTCGTGCAAGAACAGTTTGCTCTCATATAAGTTTAATGATTCCGCATTAAATCTTTGGGACCTGAAAAATTTATCAAGCCATCGCGTCCTCCTCCCTATCCCCGCATCCTCCTCCCCGTAGAAAGCACAATGGATTATGCTATACCGGATTATATTATGGTATACAGCCAGAACGTGACCGTAGGAAAGCACTAGAATTTCACTTGAACGTGACGGTCGTGGCATTTCAGGCGATTTTGTCATTTATGAAGTTGTTAATCGATTAACGAAACGAACATTGAAATTCTATCCGAACGTTTACGACGTCACGACTACACCGCAAGTCCCTCGTGTACGTGCAGAAAGTAGTAAACTTTTCGGGATTCCTCCAGGTGCAGCGGGGGAGGGTCAATGCGCCTCTCGGACCCTTCAACCGGTACCTACGCTTCCCCATTCTAGTTGATCTACTAGTACCTGATAGAATCTATTATTGTACCAGCTAGTGCTATTGTCAATAATTATGGCTTCCTCGAGGAATTCTTACAAATGTGAGTTACAAGTGCGAGATTATCTTGCGATGGACTGTCCCGATAAAGCAATCCTTGATATAAATTTGCTATAATATTAATATTCCTTATATAGACGTTGAAACGAGCGTTGAAATGCTTTCAATGATAAATTCAATTCACATTGCATTATTAAAGTTTGCACCACATTAATTTTAATATTAAAACAGCTATATTCTTATTAACAAGCACGAGGCGAAAGATACACAACTAATTAATAAATTTAAATAATTTAAATGGTTTTTTGATTCAATTATGGAAATACATGTGCGAAAATCAAGCGAGCGTCACAAAATAATTTCGATCTCAAGTGCAACACCTCCACTAATTCTGGCCAACACGAATCGCTTTGCACTTAGGCCTTCGAAGCGTCCCGAGCGTGCAAAGTCCAATAAACTCGGAAAGCTCAAGTCCTGGCATATAAAAACGTGCGGCGTGTCAAGCTAGGAGCATCTCCTAAACGCTGGGAATTTCCCGGTGCCGCAATAAAAAGTCCTTACCCAGATATATAAGATGGTGGCATGCTCGGCACGTGGTGACCACCAGCAGCACTCGGTAAACATAAGGTCTGCGAACAACGCCCGGGCCGAGTCTTAATCCAGTCTACGTGCCAGGTCGTCTCTAGCTGCTAAGTACCATAGGCCAATATAAGGCGAGTGCTCGCACACCACCAGCACTCCGTGCACTCCTCGTCCGTTTTTCCAGCCCGCACGTTATTTGGTACTGCCGTAATTTTCACAGTAATGCAGGGAAATCCCTACGATTATAGCTGGTGGCCGGCGTGCGCGTATTGCTCCCATGCACCTTCAGGGGGTGGACAATAACGCGCCACCAGCAAATCCGACGGGCCTGCCTCAATACCGCCACCAGCAGCATAGCTATATACTATATCCTTCCACAGGCCTCCGGGAGAGAGCAGACCGTACGTGCTTAGAGACGACCCGTTGACCTTTATGATGGGTCCGTAATGGGACCCGGGCCGCTAGTGTTTTCCCGGAGCAGTCCTCATTGTCTTTTGCTGGTGACCATCAACGGCCAGGGAAAAGAGGGTTTTTTTTGCACTATCGGCGCGCTGCCCATCCCCCGCGCACAGGCTCTCGGGATTACCGCCTTCCCCTCCGAAGGCCACCCGCTGCGGCAGGTTCTCGAACGCTCCGCTGCGACAAGTGCTTCTCGTGCCGAGCCTCGGCTCTCTTGACTTCTGGAGAAACACTTTTACCCAAATATTTGCCGCCGGGGCAGACAATGTGTCGCTGTTCGTTTGCAGCTATGAATTCGGATCGCATAATGTGATTGCTCATTGTCCGACTGAGCGAAAATAGTCGAGGGAAATCGGACAAAAGACCGCCGCGCGGCGGCAAGGAAGCGCGGACGCGATAATAGGCCCGGGGCATTTTTCCAAGGATCTAATCGCAGGAAGTCGTTCACCGCAGCGCTAATATCACCCGCGGCGCGAAAATGACTGTAAAGCGCGATTTTTCAAGTCGAGCTCGCGCGTTACGGCCGCAGTAGGCTAGTATGGCGCATCGTTTCTCATGTCTCTTTAATACTTCATTATTCATCATTCAGCGTGCTTTATGAGCCTGTTAGGTGCGGTGGCGGTGGCGAGTCTGCGGCCGCCGCGAGTGGAAAGCGGCATCAGGCTTTTTGCCAAGTCCGCGCACGCGAAAAAAGCCGAATTACGTACTCTCTCTCTCTCTCTCTCTCTCTCTCTCTCTCTCTCTCTCTCTCTCTCTCTCTCTCTCTCTCTCTCTCTCGTACAACATCGCCGCTATGTAATAGTCTCCTGCACGTACGCGGCGCGGCGGCCGCATTAGGCCGAGGGTTATAAAATATCCCCCGCACTCCCTGCTCGCGGAGTGATCTACGTTGCGTCAGCCGATTCTCGCGCGTTTTGTTTTCCATAAGTCGAAACTGATGAGACTCATCAGAGTCGCTCGTCGGCGCTTCGTGCCTGATTATTCAATTTCATCGCGCGCTGCAGCAAAAAGTTAGTTTTCTCGGCTAACGATTCGCTCGTGCGCGAGCGAGAGGGAGAGCCTTCCGTAATTCATTTCCCTACACGCCGTTGAGCGGCGCAACGAATTCATTTTGCCGAAAAGCGCGCGTGCGATAATACGCGTCGGCCGAAGGCTCGATGGAGGGACAATATAATTTAATCAGCTGCCCGCCTCGGTTTCTATCCGGCGCGCTCTCTTAGCCGTCGACTTGCTCTCGACCTGCGCGGGGTCAATCGTATGCTAATTGCCGGCCAAAACACAAATGAGAATGGAAGAGGCGACGGAACGGCCGAAGGAGCGGGCGAAGACAGAAGGAAAGAAAGAAAAGGCATCGGGCGCTCGGACCAGCGCGCGAGCGCGAGAGGACGATCCTGTACGTCTCTCGGCTGCAGCACACGTACACAGCGAGAGACGAGTCGATGTGTGTCCGCGTGCAGGTATACACACAACACGGGCTCTTTCTCCGTCTCTCGAGGGTCTTTGAACCGCCTCGTCGTCGTCGCCGTCTCTCGCTCCGTAATGCTCCGTTGTCGTTGAATTGTTCTGCATAAATTGATGATGCATGAACGCGCGCGCGAGCCAGAGAGAGGCACCGCACACGCATCGAGAAAGAGGGGGCGACGATATCACGGGAGAGAGAAAGAGAGACGAAGACGAATCGGCGGCACACGCGAGGGAGTTAATTATATCTTTCCGCGCCTAGGTCCTCGATTAAAATTCGTCGGACGCTGAGGCGTCGAAAGCTCCTCGGAGCAACAGAAAAAAAGAACAGAGTCCGAGAGAGGCCAAGCTTCGCCGGTCGTAAAAGATTTCCAAATCTCTTTTACGACGGTCGCAGCGAGAAGATGCGCGCCTCGTGTTCAACATGTGTTTTCGGCACCTTCGCCCGGTTTATTTGCCAGCCGAGAGCTGTACGTGCCTAAGCGCAATCCTATTGGAGTAATATAGCGGTGCGGCTGCTCGTCACATGTTCCGAGAGCGCTCTTACCTGCGCGCGTAACCTGCGCCACACATGTGCCCGTCCTGCGCACCAAGGAAGGTCCTCGTGTTGTGCCAGCGGCGGGAGCTCGAGCGTAGTGCCTGCACCTGCATTAATGAGCTACCCCCGATGGAACGCACATGTGCCCGTTTCCGTTTTTGCGGCTGCTCTGATGTCTCCGCTCATACCGAAGGGTCGCTATGTACATATACTATACCTACGTCCTACACCCTGCGGAGCTCTCGACGTCGCGGATTGATTTGAGTACGGCGCTTTTAATACACTTACGCAGCGACAAAAGAGGCTCGTTACGTTCCAGGAACGCTAACGCGGCAGCCGTCTCGTCACCGCGTGAGATCACTCGTGTGCGTGCTGCTGAGCTGCGCAGCTCCTTATCGCGCGCTCCTAACAAGCGCGACATTATTGTTTTTCAACACGGGAATATCGGAGAGCTGGAGAGAGAGAGAGAGAGAGAGAGAGAGAGAGAGAGAAATTTCCGAGTACCGGTACTACGACGGCAGCAGGTTGCATGACCAGGTGGTTGTCCGCATTTTTCCGTCGATTTTACTGCAGCGTACGAGTGTGCGCGCGTATTAAATACCGCAGGCGGGAAAACGGCGTCGTTCCTTCCGGACTATATCGTCGACTTTTCTAATCGTGACACGCCGTCGTGTTTCCCGAGTTTTTCCAGTCCCGCAACGCGTCGGACCTCACACGAATCCTCCGCAGCTCGTTCTTTCCAGCAGCGCATCGAATATTCTCCGGGACAAATTAAAACGACTCCCCTAGTCATGCGCGCGGCGTAGCCTCTTTCAATCGCGTTACGCCCGTGTGGTGTACGCGCACGCGCGCCGCCTATACACTTTGCAACATTATTCGCGGCGCAGCGCGTATAAAGACGTACTTACGAGCGGCTCTCGACCGCACAATGCGCATTAGGAGGCGCGTCGGCTATTAAGATATTTGAATAATATTGGACGCGAGGTATGCGCTCGCGAGAGAGGGAGAGTGGCTGCAGTGTTGTAGGTGTCGATAAAGAGAGGAGCCTCCAAGGAGGCGCGCGTTTTACGGCACTGAGCGCGATAAAACCTGAGAGAGAGAGAGAGAGAGAGAGAACTTTTTTTGCTCCTCGACTCGCTCTATTCTCGCGGCTAATTTTGCTGCAGGCAAATTTTTTTGCAAGTTGGAGCTCGGCTCACGAAAAAGAAGCGGTTGACGTTGACTCTTGCAGCGCCGAACCGAAACAGTTAGAGCTCGGTTGATTGTAGCGTTTGGCTCGTGAAGCGACTCCAAACTGAAAGTCCTCTCTCGCGCGAAATTACATGCTATTATGCGCGCGATCGACGTGAGCTGCGACGGCTGTACACACAAGTATCGTGTGTTCCCTCTCCGGTGTCGTCATTTTTTTCTCTCTTTGGCTTTTTTTTCGTTATCGTCCTCTCTCTCGCTTTCAGTCGATTTATCGCGATTCTCAGCACTGATGTATTGAGGAAAGAATTAATACAAGAAATCTGGTATTATGCGACCGAGAATTTCGCCGCGATAAATCAGCGTTTACCGGGATGGGCGTATTTGTTCGTTTGTCAGCGCGGAGGTGAAATACCTTCTTTAATTAAGGGAAAGTTTGCTTGCTGTGCTCTTGGAAACGAGCATCGTTACGGAGTATCATATTCGAATGCACGAACCGCGAATCGAAAAATAAGCAACACTTCGCAGTGGGCAGTAAAAGTTTTGAATACAAGCGAAACAAAGGCAAATCGAACAATCCGTTGTCTAAACCCGCTGAAAAGTCCTCCGGAGCTCCAAAGTCACTGTACTGCACGCGCAGGAAATGTATCGATTTCAGTCGCGATGTTAGCGCGCGAAATCCTCTCTGCGAGTCGCGCGAATATATCGGATTTCTGGAAACGATCCGTGGAGAAAGTAGAGACGTCGTCGTCGCCTCGCCCACGTACTTATAGCGTATAATGTATATATTTTCTGCAGGCCGATGCAGCGAATTCATCGATCGCACGAGATGTGACGCAATAAAAGCGCGCACAGCGAACTCCGTCGTTTTTCGCATGCAAGACATAGGCCGATGGCTTATCGCGGCCTTCCATCAATAGCGCGCGATGTGCATCCAATACATTTGTATAGGCGCATTATTTAAATGACGCGAGCGAGTGCACTGCGCGCGTCCATTATTTTTCGTTAATTTAATTTCCAAGTGCGCGCGAACAAGCCGCACGTCGTCGCGCGATTGAGTAGAAGGCGAGGTTGATAAATTTCAACGACGCCGAGCGTTTAATTGCATCTTGATAAAAGACAGAGCTTCGACTGATGGGTTAATAAAAGCGAACGTTTGTCTCGCACTGCAATTTTAATTGTAAATAATGCGACTGAAAAACAAGTCGAAGTGGAGTTGAATTCCTGAACAAGAATGGGGGCGAGAACGCCGCTCTGTCTGCCGAGCTCGACGGATGGCGGATTAGGTTGGTGGGTTTCCCCCGATGAAATTGCACCTCCGAAAGTTAGACACTTGCAGCTTATAGAGTACCTCTCTCCGGGGGTCTCTGTAAAACCGATCGCCCGAGCCGTATCCGCTGGAAGCTCGGTGTAGCTCATTTCGAATACAATTTAGAATAATCCGATTTAGCGGTGTTAGAGTTTATCCGGAGCACCTGTCCTGTGCGATGCTCATAATGTTCCCTGATCTCCGAGCGCAATCACTCAGCCGACATATCAGTCAGTGTACCGCACGTGCCCTTGAAGAAAGCAGCGCAAGAAAGCTCTCACGTCGTCCCATCCCATTCCCATAGAACAGCTCCCACAAATCCTTTCTAACGCTGAGAGCGCGTATTTTCGCTCCATTCCCCTAAAGGAAGTTTCGACTCGAACATGTGGAACTGCGCTTATGGTCTGCCTCGAAGGCCACCTAACCGTGCGCACAGTCTCTTCCTCCGTCTTTTTGTAAAATCGCGCATACACACGCGAGCACCGCTGTAAATCTCGACGTGTAAATCACCTGTCAGTCGAAAAAGAACGACAGGAATTCCAGGCACGTGATGACAGACGCGCGCGCGCGTTCCGACGTCGATGGGCTCCGGTACGCGGGGAGAGAGAGAGAGAGAGAGAGAGAGAGAGAGAGAGAGAGAGAGAGAGAGAGAGAGAGAGAAAGAGAGAGTACAATATACAGACGAGGTGCGGAGACGGAGAAAATCCCGCACGTGCTATCAATGTGTTCGGCACACGGTGCTGCTGCTGCTGCAGATTTTCGGCCGTACTCGCACACATCTGCCGCTATACGTGCCTCTTTTTGCCCGAGAGCGCGTACCTGAGTATGGTCTGTTTCGGCGGCCGTGTGAATTTTCCGAGCCACGTGTTATTGCCCAGATGTGTAAGTTTCCCGATACAGAAAGTCTCTCTCGACTCGGAAAACAGAGGAACGAGGTAGCGTTGACCCGGAATGAGTTCTGCGCGTCGCTCGGGAGTGGGATCCGAGAGCCGAGATAAAGGAGCATAGGAGAGAGGGAGTTAAGAGGATGATACATCAAAGATCGCTATCGGCATTATCGCGAGGACCTAGCGCTTGCGCTTCTAGATAGTAGGACCTGTCAGCGCCGCAACGCGCTCCAGCATCTCTCAAGCCGCGCGGCGATAGCATCGCCCGCGCCTCGCTTGGCATAAATAATTCGCGTTTGACGCGCGCTCGCGCCAATTAGCATAATAAATTACTCCCCGATCGAAATATTCCAGCATCTAATGGCTTTTTTTTCTCGCGCGCGTGTAATAGCCGAGAACTGTAACAGGTTGTAATGGGAACCGCTCGACACACTTGGCGGTACATGCTAATTTTCTAATTTATTTCCCAAGCTCGAGAGGCGAATTAATCAAAGACGTCGCGTTTCAGCGGGCAATTCTCGTAATAGCAGCGCAAACAAAGCGACTAGTCGCCTCGCAAGGTGCAATCTAAAAAGCACACGCGGCGGGACGTATACAGGCTGAAAGTCCTCGCGGAAAGGAAAGCGTATCACAACGACGCATAGACGTGCCATTAACTCGGTGCACTGCCCGCGGCGCTGGTAATGCAGTCGTCGTCGCGATTAGGAATTACAGCCGCTCTCGCTGATCCTCGCTGCAGGTTATGGGAACGGGGAAAGCAGGTGACGCAAAATCGATTTTTTCTACGCGTACAGTGCGCGCGACACATCATTGTTTGCGCGCGACTCGTCGCTGCTGCGTGTCTGACATGCCACCCCGATAGCAGTACACGTATTGTGTAGAGGCTCGCGGGCGCATTCCCGCGGTCGCAGCAGGTGGTTGCGGTCAGGCGAGGCTTGAAAAAACGGAACAAACACTCGCTGCCGCGCGCCGAGCGTTTATTTACAGGTCGTGATAACCGCCGCATGTCGAAAAATGTCGTTGGTAAAAAAACTGCTCGGCGCGTCCTTCTGGAGTTGTTATTTATTTTCGTAGCCGTACGCTCGCGGACGAGTTTTTTGGTTGCAGCGTGCAGAAGAAGAGCGAGTCGCGAGAGCGTTAAAGGCGCACAATGGGCGCCTAATCTGTCGGGGACACGTGATTGATTTACATCGTCGACGCAGCGACATTATTTTCTCGCCGCACACAGTGAAATATACGTAAGATCGAAGCTTAGAGGGCTCGCGCAAAGGAGGCCCGCGAAAAAGGAGGACTCTTCCTTTCGCTCTCTACTCGCGGCGCGTGTATACGTATACGCAGTGCTCGTGGATAAGAAGGCAAAAACGAAATCCGCCGATAAATCACCGTGCTTTCGCGCTTGCGCGTTATGAAGGGATACGGAAAGGTCCGAGAGTTGTCGTTAAACGTCGCCAGCGCAACCGCAGAAGAGCATCTCGGCGGCAGCGGGGGGAGGAGGAGGAGGAGGAGAGAGGGTCTGGTTAATTTTTATTAGGCATAAATTTGCCAAAATATTCGAGCGTGACGTGGATGGCTTGTAACTCTCTCCGGGTGTCCCTTATTCTCTCTTGCAGTGCAGAGCTATGCAGACGCCGCGCGGATATGACCATATTCCGGGATGGAATATTAAATAATATATAGTTGAGAGACGGAACGAGGGCCCTTTGTACGCCTTCGACAAGTCAAGGCTGCAACGCTTCGGATCTTCGTTTTCTGGGCCACGAAATTCGCGATTCCGCAAGCGAAGAGAGTGAGAGCTTCACGCGTGTTAACAGCAAATCACACAGAGTACGTCGTCTCTCTTATCTGCGGGGACATTTTGTTTTACAAGGAATCGCACTTACTTTTGCCCGCGTCGCATTTGCATGAGAGCGAGTTTCAAAAAGTAGACTCTACGAATCGCTCGACGCGTCGTACAACAGCAGCGCGAGAAAAAAATTCCCCGCTATTATGTGCGGCTCGACAGAAATAAAGTTTCACGCGCGCGCATAAACGGGCAAAAAATCCGCCAGTTATTCCAAATTCCTCGCAGTAAAATCGCCACGCACAAAAGTCGCGCTCGCGCGCCTCCAGCGGAGCCCATCTTATTATCCTTGCGGACGGCAGCAACCCCTGATCCTCGCGCGCGCAGACACCTCGAGCTGTCGTTATGACATTACTATAAAATATCGCATAAATCAGGCCGTTTAGCCGTCTATAATTTGGCAGCGCGAGGGCGAGAGGGAGAAACCGCGGCCTATAACGTCGCCCGCGAAATTGCGAGCATAAATATCCGCGCCAAGTATATAACGCACCCGCGCGCGCGCGCGAGGGGATTTATACTGCTGCCAAATTACAGTGTGTGTGCGAGAGTCGAGCCAGCGTTCGCGGTCGCGCACAAACACGGTAATATAATGTTGGTATTAACGGCGCGCCCTCTCTCGCTGGTGGATTTTGTTTTTGTTGACGGAAAATTACAGAGGCCGCGGCTCAGCCATGGAGAGCGTGTTAATTTTTATGCTTATTGATTTTCATATATAGTTTACCACCTACGAAGGTCGGACGCGCCGCGCTTTACTGCCCCTCCGAATTTTCGAGGGAGCTTTTTGTGCCGAGGCTCGTTTTCGGCTTTTAGTGTCCGCCTCGGCTGCATGCGTTGCGCACGACAAAGCATTCGGAGAACTTTTATCGTTCGGAATCGATGTGTCGGGAGTAAAACACTTGTCGGCGAACGTTAAACCGCGGAGCGAAGGTCGTCGCTATGAAGCGCAATTACAATAATTTTATTATAGCGCGCGCATTTCATTAAGGGCGCTCTCTCGGCAAAGGAAGAGCCGATAAAAAAACGGCCGAGCGGCGGAGGACTTTTACAGCCTGACCTTAATTGCACTTATTACCCGCGCAACGAGCGGCGTTTTAACATTTCGAGAGCTAACTATCGTCGTCCGCTTAAGGTCGAAAATATCCTCTGCGTCGAGAAATTAGTTGGCTTTCCGATGATTTTCAACCGATTTTAGCATCGCGCTACATTTTTCAAGTCGGATTCGAATGTCTATTAGCCGTAAATAGCAACAATCGCTCATGCATCTCTCACGAGATAGCCAAAGGAGAGAAAAGAAGCGTACACCTATTTGTAAAGGCTTATGAATGAAGAAAAGCAAACAAAACTCGCGCTCCTTTTTTCGTAAGGTGCACCACCAGTTGTAAAGAAGGATGAGAGGTACGTGTGCAGGTACGTGTAGTACACACAGAAAGAGAGGGAAAAGCATAAGCCGGCTGTGGAGTAGTAGTGCACCTTCGCCCCGGGCAAGCGGTGATCTGCATCGGTGGTGATTTACCGATCCGGCGCATGTATATAAACCTGAGCGGGAATCGTGATCGGCCTTTAGGGCAGAAGTGCAGTCGTCCGGAATAGATGCACCTTCTCGTGCAGCCTCCTCCACCTCCTCCTCGGCTTGTGCCTATCCTTCTTTCATTAAAATTCTCCGTCGCGGAATTTCCCAGGCTATTTTCGTTTCGCGCATACAATGCCAGCCGCGCATGCGCCACTTGCTACCAAACGCGATCATAACGCTATCTCCCGAGAATCTTTTTTAATTTCGATCCCGCCGTGGCCGCGACTGCTTTATCGGGCAGCATAACTCGGGGCTTCGGTCTTAATTCAATGAGCGAAGTGTAAGCGATGGGACTTTGTCGCCAGGGGTCTTCCGAGAAGTGCCCGCAGTTCGTTACATCGCGCAAAACTTTATCGACGACGAGGGATATTCGACTCCCTTCTCTGCAGTCGGATAATGTTGCGTCCCTTCCCCCCGAGCGCTCGCGCTCGAATATTTATAAAGCCGACCGTACGTCACGTCGACGGCGCTGACATGGATCCCGAAAAACGACCACCCCCGAGCCACAATTACCGCGGTTGACTTTTCCGGAACGGTAAATCGCAGGAGTTCGCGCTGCGCGTTATGCAAAACAATCGAGAAATCACGGCGACAGCCGAAAATTCTCGCGAATAATCACCTCACACCTCGTCGTCGCGTGCTTTCTCTCCCTTACACAACGCGGCGGCTGCCGCCGAGTAATTGTAAATCGAGCGTGACAATTAGCGTCAATATCGATGCGGGTCGACTGCAGGGGAAAAGTTTCGCAAGAGCCGCATTCTTGACACCGTGATCCCCCGGCCTCTTTAAAACGGCCATTACGCAGCGCAATAACTCCCGGCCGAGGGACCACCTCGGCGGAATGCCCGGACGGTAATTCATTTTTGCGAGAGAGTGTGTAAGTACTCGCGCCTCTCTTTAACCCTCGCGATCCTTTTCAGCGCGGTGTCACGGGGCTTGTCGGGCTTATCTCCTCTTCTTTTCGCTCGCTGATTTCCGCTTGTTCGACCCGATTCTTTTAATTCGCTCGGAAGTGCCAGCCGCTCCGAAGAGCGAATAAAAGAGGCACAGAGTCGGCATCGACGATTCTCAGCCAGTACAGCGGGGAGATTAATATTCACGCGTTGGCCCATAAGCGAGCGAGTGAGTCTGTGAGAGATCCCGCGGATTCAGCGACGTCGCGCGCGGCGGCTCTCGGCCGATTAACATGTGTTTAGTTACGAGATGAGAAGCGAGATCTCTCGTATTCCTCGCTCATTAACATTGTGCCGGTATGCGAGAATACACATGCTCTCGCGTAGATAATACCGCTCGCGCGAGCGCGGGTTAAGAAGCCGCATACGCCGGAATCCTCGTGAATTATTGAAACGCACGAATGTCTCGACGAGCCGAGAGAGCCGGAGGGAGGGAGCGAAGACGCTTGCCGATCCTATCTCACGAGGCACGAATTCGTTTCGTTTCGTTTGACTTGACTTTGCTCGTACGGGGTGCATCAGCCGCCGAAGGAATTGAATCGTTGGGGCGCCTATTTACAATTCCTATTGCGCCTGAACTTTTGTCCTTCGGCTAATAACTAAATTTACCGCTTGTTTTTCACTCGCGCGGCAATTTACGCGGAACCGTTATCTGCAGCGCGTTTCCCCCGATTCACTCGGTATTCCGACCGGAGAAGTTAATTTTTCAATAACGCGAACAATGCGCGCGCACTTTCGCGAAAGTGAAAAAGGAAAAATAAGAAACGACGATCATCTCTCTCCGCCGAGGTGCAAAACAATTCATTACCAGGCTGGCCCTTGACCCGCGCTTGAGCCACTCATTATCGCGCGCTTTGATGATTCCGCAGGCGCGCGCGCGCGAAATGAAATTTCGAGGCACATAATGCGCGCAATGAAGGCGGGAGAGATGCGCCGCCTCCGGGTGCGCGCGGCGTCTTTTTGCCGGATAAACGCGGAAAAGATGGGGTTCTCTCTCTCGCGTAATGACGGCTTGTCAGACTCCGAGGATTTTTTATTGGATATTTCAATTATGACACGTGCGAGAATGAGACGGTTATTTCTACTCGCTGCGTGTACGAGAAATTTATGTGTTTCTATGCGGTATTATAATACAGCGGCGACGAAAAAAAAGGGTACATTGAAGAGCCGCGAGATTAAAAATTTTTAGCACGCACGGGCGTTTATCAATTTCGGCGATGCCGACAAAAGGAAAAGAAAACAATTTTCGCAAAAGTTAGCTCATCGAGAGCTCGAGGCGCAATTACTCGGCGCGCGGGCGAGATCGGAATCGGGCGCGTCGATCTTTTCGCCGGAATCGCGCGAAATCGAAGCGACGGGCACACGTCGCTGCGATACGACGTGGCCTCTCTTTGCGGCGGCCGATGAGCCTCCGAGAGTAGGCGTGCGATTCTCCTCGCTTTTGTGCGCACATGCACGCGAAAGAAGAAGAGTAAGGAGCGAAGGAGAGAGATAACGGTACCGACTCTTAAAAGCCGCGTTATTCCGTCAAATGGAATCCCCCGTAACCCTTCGCCTGTTCCACTCTCTCTCCTCTGGTCCTTTTTATTATCCTCTTCGTCCTTCTTTTTGCGTACGTAACGCGGCTGACGCGCGAGTCGCGCTGTAAGCGAGATTAATTAAAAGCTCTTTCCGGATAATTCGATAATATAAATGATAATGCCTTTTATCGCGGGCCCTTTGTTTTTTCGCGTCGTCGTCGTCGCAGGGCTCATTGTCTCCGCACTGCTCCGACGAAGCTTTCTTCTCGAAGAGAGCGCCTTTCTTTCATCTCTCTCTCCCTCGGGAGATTTCTTTTTCTCTCTCCTCCTCCGCACAGCTCCGGACTTTTTTCTCTCATCTCCTCATCCCGCGCGCGAGCTTATAACATTACAATTGCTAATTTCCCGCTGCGGTTGCGCTCGCGCGAGAGCAGTAAAGTTCGGCCGTCGTAAAAGAGAGGCGAGGGCGAGTCGGCCGTAAGAGAGCCTATAGCTCGTGTGTGTGTGTCGTGCGCGGGTCTTTTCTCTTTTTTCGGGCCTCGCGAATTTCGACCCGCGCAGGATCGGCGGTACACGTCCTCGCGGGATTTCTGGGTCAGTTGTGCGTGTACTGATGGATCGGGACACGAGAGAGAGAGAGATGCGCCGGCCCGCCGGGAAACGCCGCTGTTTTTCGAGCCGAGTACGTCATTTGTGTACGTCACTTTGTTCCGTGTCTCAAACTGTGATTTCTTTCTCGCGAACCTATTTCTCTCGCGTCGTATACGGTAGCTTCCCGGGTATCGTACTCAAGCCCGCGGAATTTTTAATGCGCGCTTAAATTAATTTCGCCGCGAGAGAGAGAGAGAGAGAGAGAGAGAGAGAGAGAGAGAGAGAGAGAGAGACCCGCGCGGGATAAATCTCGACGGGCTTTTGTTGCACTTCTAAGAAGCTGGAGCCGTACGCGCTGCGCTCGTAACTGTAAATCGCATTTTTGTTCGTATTTAAAGAGAGGATACGCGTACGCATAAGCCATGCGGGAGTCCCATCAGTTGTTGTTCTTTTCGCGTGCAGCGTATTTCTGGGTCAGTTTCGCGCGCTCGCGCTGATGGATCGGGACACGAGATCGCGCACCGAGCTTTACCCGCCGTGACGCACTGATGCCTCGTTTGCCATCATTTTTCACCCGCAGCTAAATAAGAGACTCGATGTTGTCTCCGTCGCTGCGATGCTGATTTCAAGAGAGAGAGAGAGGCTTATCTGATTTTTCGGATTGGCCGCTACGTCGCTACGACGCCGCCGCAGCGGGTTTGAGCCGCGCGACAGGAAAGCTTGTGAAAAATGTAGTGAAAGTGAATTGATGAAGTCGAATGTGTGCTCGGGGATTTTTTTCTCTCGGACACGCGCCCGCTCTTTTAATTCAGGCTTAAGTGACCGTAAGCGCTGGTTGTTATGCATTTTGTACAAAGCCGAGAGAGGCGAGCTTGAATTACGGTTATATTCAATAAAAGGATTATACCCCTCGCCTCTCGCTCGCTCGCGCTTCTCTTGCGGATGTTGCGGGACGATAAAAAAAATTACTTATCTTTAATTAAAATTATCATAATCCTCGTAATCCAGTGCAAAATTTCAATATATGCAAAGCGAGCGCAGATAATTTCCTGGTAAAAGTGAATTTAATCTGGCCGTTTGTAACAACGCTCTCGAAATAAACAATATATCCCGAGGATCGTTATGAATCATTGGCATTATCATTTTCGGGATCGTTACGAAAATGTTTACGACCGAGAGATTCAAAGAAAGTACACGCGCACACACACAGTCCACGAGGAGTGCGAGAGACATTATTTATGACGAGAGGCTCGAGTCAATTTGTGAGGTATTCTCGAAAAAAAAATGAATAACCGACGATACTCTTGGCAGTCAAATTACGCGGGAGAGAAGAATTCTCGAAGCGTTCCACATTGACAATAATCCCTCGGCGATGATCCGGTTGCACAACACACGTCGGTCCGAGGAATCCGAGAGACCTGCTCTCTCGCGGCTTCTCTATATATAGACAGAGCCGTGTGCACTACAAGGGCCAGCTCCTTCGTGACCGGCAACCTGTCCGATCTAAAAGGTTATAGGTGTTCGCTCTGACCGCTCGCGCGCGCCATATCTCCGAGGAGGGAGAGAGAAAGAGAGTCCACTTCCGTGCCCGAGACGGACAGGAGAGAAAGAGAGAGACAAGACAGTAACGAGGCGCGGATGTGTATTTATGCGAGCAAGAGGCCGAATTATATCGAATAATAAGCTTGAAGAAAGTTCCCTCTTCTTCGAATTGAATTGTTTCCCGCCGCCGGGACTTTCTTGGCCAAAGCGCGCTTCGCAAGCAGAATTTTCACGCTTCGTTATCCCGGGGAATGTACACTTTGACTCCTTCACCTCGACAATCGTGTGTACGAGTGTGTACAGCATACACGTACGCGGCATTGCTCAAGCCCGGCTCTTTTGTGCCTAATAAAAGCGTATACAGTGTGCGCGCGTGTCACGAAACCTGCTTTTTCAAGGCTCGGTAGCCGTAGGTGGCTGGTCATTAGGCGCCGACTCTGCAGCGGCGGTCTATCGGTGCGACATAAATAAACACATGAATCGCCATAATTCTTATATGCTCGCTGCGAGCGAGGGACAAGTTGCGTCGCGCTCCCTAATCACTGTCGCCTTCGTTTGCGCGAGACTGTGTGTGCTGCTGCGCTCTCGGAAGCTTATGTGCATGTACAGTGTACACACGTTGTACTTTCCTCATCCGAGAGCCGCTGACGAAACTTTCTGGCTGAATTTCGAGCTTGATTGCCTCATTATGCAACTTGGGGCTATTTTTCATTTTTAGCCGGGGAAAAGTGCGCCGCCGCGATCAATCTTACTCAGCGCGACTTTTTCCCGTGTCATCGTGTTTTCTCGGCTTCCTTTTTTTCCATTCAGACACGCGACGACAACGACGACGACGAGGCTGATGCTTGACTCTGATGCAACTGGCGCCGATTGTGATCGAGAGGAGCTACCATTTACGATCGGTAATTAATAGATCATTTCGATGTCGTCGAGAGTTAACGCGATTTTGCGCAACGCGCAACGAACCGAAGTACACAATGTGCGAGCATTTTTCGAAGCGGCAGCGTGATTATGCGAAAACAGTGTTTATTTAGCCTTTGATTGAAATTCTTTTGTTCGCACTCGCGAGAGTTTCTTTTTATTTTTTCGTTCATTAAAAATCGAACCCTGCTTGAATAGCTGCACTTAGCGTGCATACACGCGTCGCTCCTTCTCGCGGACTTGTCCGTGACATCACGCTTCAATAAAACATAACCCAAACAAGCGTATGCACATGTGATTATTATAGTCCCGACTGCTGATGTCACGCTCCACAATATCGCGGCTACGAAAATTCCCGGCGATTTCATTTTGCTGTTTCGCCGCGAACGGTGTCGGCGTCCAATAAAATGGCACACGCAGAGAAGAGAGAGAGAGAGAGAGAGAGAGAGAGAGAGAGAGAGAGAGAGAGAGAGAGAGAGAAACAGAGAGCGAGCAATGTCTATACAGCGTGTATATACATACATTCGCACGTCTGCGCACTAGAGAAGGAGAGGCGGCGACGCACTTAACTCAATCGGCCCCCCCTGCGGGCGGCGCTCTCTTGCACATGCGTCGTCGTGCCGCGGCGATGCGTCAACTCGCGCGCACGCGACCAATCCCGGCCACCCGGAGAAAGTCTGCACGCGTATCGTAGTAGTAGGGACTTTGACGAGAGCTCTATACGCGCTGTGCGCTATACTCTTGGCCTTTCCACTGCGCGAGCCGCCGCCGGAGAACGTTTTCCTTTCGCGCGGGCGAGCGAGGCTAACAGGTGTCGCGGGAATGCGTCTAGTACAGACATTTTTAGTCGACGATAATTCGATCCGACGCGAACGATCGTATTTATATGGAAATGTCCAACACCCAACACGACTTTTCAGCGCAAAGTTTATCTAAAAATAGTCTGCCAGCATCGGACGCGCGACTAGACCGGAGTATATGTACAACAGGTGCGCCGGCAGGTAGACGTATTTACGAGGACACGAATGGCGACGATTATGGCGCCGCCGCGAGAAATTTCACCTCTGGCGCGCGTAGGAGTCTCTCTCTTTCTCGCACACGCGTTTCCTGCTTCCCGTGAAGGTGTTTGCAGGAATATCGCGCGTACAGTCGCACAGCGCTTTATCGCGCCGTAACTCGCGCTCTATGCTGGCGCGCGTCGCGTCTCTCTCGTTTTATTGCACACACTCTCGCATGCATCGCGTCGTATAGAATTTTTAATGACTGAGTCACACACGACGAATGGCGCAGCTTTACGTAACGACGCGACGATGTACAAAGTTGGCGCGTGTAATCGATCGGCGGGCATTAATTACCGGCCACGCGGTTAATCAAGCGAAAGCCGACGAGAGAGCCGTAGAACGATGATAATAACGGCGCACGGATTTAGGAAGGCATTCGTCGCGGATGGGAAGTCGTATATTGCCGATCGCCAAAACGTCCTCTTATGCCTTATTCATTCGATTCGGAATCGGAGATACACTTTGCGGCGGCGCGCGCGGTGCGAGGTGTTTGAATTATTCAAAACGACAAGGGGGTAATTATGCACTGTCGACCTCTGCGCGCGCACACGCGCGCGCGAGGTTTCTTGACTCCTCAAAGTCGCTGAACTTTTCGAAAGCTGCGCACCGATAGCGTTATTACGTTGAAACGAGAAAGTGCGCGCGAGCGAGCGTTTAATTAACAACAGCGTAATTCATAACTGTATCACACGCGGGCCGCGGTGCAGTTGCGCAGGCTCGACTTTCCAGGCTAACGAAGCCGGGGCGAGCGTTCGCGAAGGGCGTCCGCGAGTGTCCGCTTATCTCCCGAAAAATGCACCGTTTCGCTCTCCTCTCATTATGCTTGCGAGCGGAGTCGTGTCTCTCGTGGGAACTTGGAGGCTCTTTGGCGACGAATTGCAGTCCGCGCGAGTCCGCTGGTGAAAAACAAAGACGTCGCTCGGCCGCGTACAAACACATAGACACTGACCTTCCGACGGTCACCAGCCGTTAGTATGCTAACCAGTCATCAAGGCTCTCCGTCTTTCTCTATCGCACACACACACTTGCACACTCGGTGAAAAGAGCAGCTCTCGCAGTCGTCGATTTGCGCCCCGTGCATCATTATATTCTCTCTGCTCACTCGAGGTGTGGCGCAGGCCGTTGAAAACGCGTAGGTGGTCTCTCTCGCTCTCGCCTGTGCTCTCCTTCGCTGCAGCACGTGTGAACGCCACACTTCGAGGAAGGACGATTATCGGCTGTTCTCTCTCTCTCTCTCTCGCGCGCGCGCCACGGCCTGGACCATCTCTCGCTCTCGCAGGGGCGTGCGCGCGATTCAGCAATTTCCTAGAGTCTCTTTCTCTCGAATTAAGAGATCCTCGACTGCCCTCCTTTTTTCTTCTTCTTCTTCTTCTTCTTCTTCTGCCTCTTCGCCGCCCGATGCACGATCGCGTTAAAAAACTGTAATTTATCCCGATGAGTGTATACAGGTCCTTGCGCGCAGTTTACGTACCCTCGAATCAAGCTTTCAATAGCGGCATTCGATTTAATAAGCGCGACACATTTTTATGTAATATCAAGTGTGAGAACTTTGCTTGTTCCTCTCGCTAATAACGTGCACTCTTGAAAAATTATCCCCATACGTGCGTCATAATTCACTCATTTTTCCCGGAGCGCTTTCCCCGCGCGCTTCGAAGATTTTTTCAACGGACTTTTTCAGCTTCCTTTTCCAGTAGCATCGGCCAACGGCGGCACAAAGGAGATAATATAGAGAAAGAACCCTCTCTATTGCGGCAAGACGGAAGCAGCGAGATTTTCCCCCAAACAAAAGCGGGCCGCGATTTCCCTTTCACCTCGATCGTCGCACGTATACACATCAGGTATATGTATGGGGTACAGGCTGCTCGACACCTTCCTCTGCGCCCCGGAAGCGGAGTCACGGCCGTGATCTCTCTCGCGGACATAAAGGGTTCACACACATACATGTCTTCTTCTTCTTCTTCTTCATCATCAGCCATCTGCCGCAAGTGTGTGCCTACATACGCGCAGGCATTGTCCTTTCCGTAAAAAAGGAGAGCGCCGGAACGGCCCGGCGAGAAACAACATTAATAACAAGAGTACAAGGGTTGCCAGTGTATACCTGCGCATGCAGTGTATACCTGTCGAACTCTTTTCTCCCGAAGGACGTCTCACTGGCCGCAGCTACCTGATCGAGGAAAAAAAACACGCCGAGGATCGGGTGAAAGCTTTTGGTGCGCCTCGTAAACTCGGAAACTAATATTCGGGGAGGAATCGAAGCGCTTCGCTATTAATCAGAGCGGCTCTTTTGCAAGTTGATTGATACCCGTAGCCGGATTATCCTCATGTAAAAGTATCCTCAAAGCACCTGCGAAATTCACAAGGATTTCGAATGCGCGCCGCGATAAGGTGCGCAGCGGTAGGCCTTGAAAATTCGAGGCGCGAAAAGTTAGTAGAGTTGAGGTGAGCTACAGCGTCAATAACAACGTAAACATGTCGACCTTTGCATTCGCTGCCCTATCGGACTTTCGAAAAATCGCAGAGAGCACACCGTGTGACGGTCGTTATAAAATGTTCTTGGAAGCATTCAACTTTTACCATAAATTTCATCTTCATCTCTCACTGCGCAGCGCGCGTCGTTCTTTCACACTCAAAGGTCGTGCGACGATAAGAGCCGCAGAGAGTCTATATATGTGTGTGCACACTGTATAATGTATATGTACACAGCGCGATGCTATCGACGAGAGAGCCGCGCCGCGTGGTGATCATTATGGTCGTCGCGCGCGCGAAAAATGCGTAAAATTCATAGCCCGGCCAATTTAGATACAGCGGCAGCCGATTACGCGAAACACTGCGCGCTCCGACGCCTATAACACACCTCCCCCCCCCCCCCCCCGATGACGAGAGCGACTTTATCGCTCGTGGGCCTTATTGGAGTATGCGAGAAAGAGAGAAGAAGCGTTTTTTTTTGCTTTCGTTCGATGCTTTTTTTCCTCGTAAAGATATGCACAGCACGCGGATGTTCGCGCGCAGGTTATAAAATAATTGATCGCGCTCGTGTTTTACGCGGCAGTTTGATCGCGTCGCCGACTCGCGAGTGTATTTATTGATTTTCGCCGCGGCAATGTAAATATCTGCCCTCGTCCGATAGCCCGGTAATAGTCTTTTAATGTCGCGATAAAAATTTGCCCGGCCGTTATTATATGCGCTTGTCCGAATCGTCGTTACGAAATCAGGACCATATAAAATTACAGTACACGACGTACGATGATCTTGAAAAAGGAAAGCCCCTTCGCGCATATAAACCCTTTTTCGAGGAGAGTGTATCGCTTTCTAAAATTGGCTTTCCTCGTGCCGAGAGTGATATGGGCGTGTGCGAAGAGGAGAAGAAAAAAGCCGCGCAGAGTAGGTGCGCGACCATCAACAGGTGGATTTCTGCCGACGAGTCCGCGAACCATCTGTTGTACGCGCGCAAGCGCGAGCGCTACTATACCGCCTTTTCTCTTCTTTTCGAGTAGCTGCGCAGGTTGTTGTTTCTTCTCTTTTCTCTTCCAGCGCCGAGATTGTTTTGTCCTGTCAAGAGGTCGGCCGCCAGGCGGAGGCTAATGAGAAAGAATATTGACCGCGCGCAGTCGGCTCTTCGTTTGAACGAGCCGAGATGATGCCTCTTCGAGGGCTTTTGTATTATTCTATGCGGGATTAGCTGTTCGCCGGTAGCAAAGTGCATTTAAAAAAATAGCGCAGTTACTAAAATGGATAGAGCACAGTCATCGAATCGAAATCTCAGCCTTATTAAATCGAATGATAGATACTTCCCAGAAATGCCCTGACAGTTTATCAGGTCTATATAAATAAGGTCCGCGCCCGATCGGGACAGCAGATTTTTCGAGACGTTTTTGCGTCCGCGGTCGAATGCACTGCACACACACAAACACACGCACTCAGGTTGATAATGCATGCCGATAACAATAAGGTAAAATATTATGAAGTTATGAATATGCTAATTAGGGCTCATTGAAATGAAATATGCAAGGCATTCCTTGAGGCCGCTCGAGCTAAACTATCTGCTGCCCTTGTATCGATTTCTCTCCACTCTCTGCTCGCTAGATCAATTAAAACTCGCTCTCTCTCTCTCTCCGTACGCACGTCCGACAAATATTTGTTTACGATAAATATTTCTGTCTGCCGCGCGTTGGGAAAATTAATTACGGGCAGGAACTCGTAATTCAGCTCATTATACAAAACTAGTGGAATCGTCCACGCAAAACCACGACGATATATACACACACCTGGCGCGGACTGTACATTACTGTATACAGAGCGTCAGCGAGATGTGTCTTCCCGGAAGTGATGAAGGGCTTCCTCGAGGACAGTCAGGTGCTCGCGCGGATACGCCTCGGATTCTCGCCTATTGAGCAGCTTGATATGCAGGCCAATATATGTATACATACACATTTTAGAAAGGAGACGCGCAGCAGGTGCCGCCCCGATCATATACGCTCTCTGTAATCGGACTCGAGAGATTTTTGTCGCGTCGTGTGTACGTGTGCATGTATATGCTAATGAAGGCCTGGCCCGCACGATTGCGCAAACCTCGTATACGCACCGGCTACTGAATTTCGCCGACTATTATCGGATTCGATAGCGTCGTGAGCTCCGGTTATGACTTCGCGAAAGGTTATTTAATGATTTCTCGAGATACACGGGCGTCGCTCCTTTTTCCTTCTCGATCTTGATTCGAGTTTCGGTAGCCGGCGTATCCGTCGAGAATTTCGAACGGAAGAATGAGAGAAAGAGGGAGAGAGAGCAACAAAGAGGCAATTTTAATTCGGAGGCAGGTCGCTTTGCTTTACAAATTAAATTACCCGAGCAGAGGAGAACCTTTCCCTGAAAACTCCGCACGAGCGCGCGTGTGTGTAGAGCGTATACCTGCTCTCTCTCTCTCTCTCTCTCTCTCTCTCTCTCTCTCTCTCTCTCTCTCTCTCTCTCTCTCTCTCTCTCTCTCTCTCTCTCTCTCTCTCTCTTGGCCAGTCGTTCTTTTACATAATCTCACTATAAAGGCAGGCCGGACAAAGAATACGAATTCTGCATTGAATTATAGAAGGATCAATACATTCTTAATTTTACGACTTTCCGATCGTATACTTGTTGCATCAAATTTTATAAATTTTAATTCCCGCCTGCTGCTCTCGGTATACAAAGCCTCGCTGCTTTGTACTTTTAATTGCGAACGGGCCGTAATGATAATTGCCCGGATAATTTCCAGCCCGGGATATCCCGCGGTAATAACTTTGGGCTTCCTTTGATTTTTCGCTCGTATTCATAAAATCTCAACGGGTAAGTACACACACACACGCGCACATCGTCGCTACTAATTAAAAACTGGTTATTTCGACTGGCGATCGTGCTTTACGATACGACGCCGGCTCCTCGCTCGCTTCCTGGGCCAATCGATGAAATATCGTCCAGCGAACGCCGGCATTTATAGGTCTCATATCGAGCAAATACATATAATGTATCGAACAAGGTCGATCGATAAAGTGCAAACGCGCTGCTCAAATCTCGCTGCGTAAAAATGAGCGAGTTTAACAACTCTCTCTTTCTCTCTCTCTCTCTCTCTCTTTCTCTCTCGTGTCGTAAAAAATAATAATTTAAAACCTGCTCTCTTGGGGGCTTTGTTCTCGTACGGTACACTGCAACCCTCTACTGCTAGATTTATTCTTGCTCTCGTTACGGCGCCCTTTGTCGTAATTTATACAGTGTTTGTAGTACGCGCTCTCGGTACTCTGCAAAAGTCTGAGTTCATAGTGGCCGCGGTCGCCGGAGGAAGAATGCCTCGAATATACGGCAGGTATGAGACGCACCTGTTCGATCGAACGAACGAGTCGCCATAAAAGCAGCCTCGGGCAAAGGAAGCCCTCTCTCTCTCTCTCTCTCTCCCTCTCGCTCCCTCCGGGTTCGCGGTAGTGCCAGAGAGGACTTCGCCCTGCGCGTGTAGTGTATAGCATTCGGGTCCCGTTCCTTCGTCTTCGTCTTATAAATATACTTCGCCGTCGCCGGACTCTCTGTACGAAGTTTACGGCGACGTTTTTTGAAAAGGCGAGAACACCTGTCGGTTCCGATGAATGAGGTCGTCCCCATGAATGGGGACATTCCAAGGCGCGCGGATTTGCGCCGCTGCTGCGGGCTTCCTATTTTCCTCTCCTCTCTTTCGTTTTTGGAAATCGAGACTCACTCCCCTTTGCCGCCTTCGTGAAACAATCGACTGCGACGCGAGACCGATTCTTATGCTAATATTTATTTGCGCACGTATATAGCTGTGGAGCTTAAAAATTCAGAAGAACGTCTGCGTCCGATGCCAGACTCGATGCAATGATGAGCGTAAGAAGCTCAATCTGCGCAGAAAGCAGGGCTCGACGGTATCACGATCATCGCCGAGATTAATTCCCGCCGGTGGTTCCCCCAAAGTACGTCTCGATAAACTGCGGCGCATCGCAGGTATATTACACAAGGACATCAGGCGAAAAGTTCCGTTCCCCCTCGGCGGAGAGAGTCGCCGCATCGGCGTCTCGTAGACCCTTCGGGTTTTCCCTCCTTGCGGCTCACGCAAGTAAAATCCAGTCGAGCGTACGAGGTTATGCGCAGCGACTTTAATGCGTCGGTTGTACACCCCGAAATCCAGCAGGTGATCGCCCGTGGAGCTCTGCGTGTACAGGAATCCGAGTATAAAGAGAGAGGGGTCAGAGGCTGCGTGCACCGAAGTCGTCGCCAAGACGCAGTGGCTTCGTACAATTTTTTTTTTACCAAACGGCTGCTGCGAACCGTTGGACCATTACGAAAGGGGACGCGATCTCCCTCTCTCTCTCGCGCGCGCGCGCGTGCGCGAGGAGACGATTATATTTTCAGGGTATTCACGTTTCCTCGCCGCGAGAAACTTGTTCGCACGCGCGTTTTATAACGAACAAATTGCGTACGTTATGGCTCGCGTTGGTTTTTAACGGACTTTCCGAGAGTGAAAACGGGTTTTCATTTTTTCTTCGCACGCGCGGTAGTCAATTTGGTTTAATTTTGTGGAATACAACACAGCCGCGACGACTCGATGCTTATTCATGTGGTCCGAGATTAATATGCGGAATACGAGATTCGGAAACGATCCGACACTTTTTTGCCGATTCTAAATTAATATATTTGGAGTGTTTCGGTAGGAAACAATGGTCGCATTAACATCTCTCTCTCTCTCGGGCACGTTGCGACATAATGAGACACACTTTCGCCATATTATGGTATTTACACTCGGTTTTTTCGTCGACATTGGATGACTTTGATTTTTTTTTTGACACCAGAAAAGAAGTTGCTGCGCCGTGCTGTTGATAGAGAAAATCGAAGCTCCTAAAGAAGACTAGCACACATTTCGGTACAACCGCGAAGATCAGCACCGAAACTTACTTTGTGACGAAAACAATCCTAAAACGAGGGCTTGTAACGAAAAATCGCACGAAAACCGAGATTGCCGCGAAGACTAGCTCGCTAAGATACCTTTGCATCGAATAATAGCACGTGTTGCGAGCTCGCGACGAAAATGAAAACTCTTTGTCTTCTATGCGACGAAAACTAACACAAAAACCGGGTTTACGCTCGCCTATAATCCTTAACACATGGGCCACATATTTTACGAGGGTCACTACGAGACTCAAAGGATTTTCCTTGTTTTTACATTGCAAATCCCGCATTATACACAAAACATTGTAGAACACATTTTAATATGCAAAAAATACCGATTTAAATGAAATTCGAATGATGAAAATCGGATAAGATTTATATTTAAAAACATTTTTTTATAATCGAATCTTGATTCATTTTCACGAATTTAATAATAATAATGGTTAAATTAAGTTCATAAGTCATATTCGATAATAAAAATGACAAATATACAAATATATCTAAATATTGATCGGCGCGTGAAAGTACCAGAACAATAATTAAATTTTGTCCGATTTTTATGATTCGATTTTCATATCGGTATTTATTGGATATTAAAAGGTGTTCTACGATATTTTGTATATAATGCGGCATTTGCAATGTAAAAGCAGGAAAGACCCTTTGAGTCTCGTGGCGATCCTAGTAAAATGTGGCCCATGTGTTAAGGATTACAGGCGAGCGTACTAGAATTCGGCGTGACTCGATTCACGCGCTAATCTTCGCCGAATAGACGACAGAACGTGCTTCTCTTCGCCTGAAACCCCGTTTTGGAGTTACTTTTCGCTGCATGGAAGACAGAGAGTTTTCGTTTTCGTTGCGAGCTCGCAACGTGTGCTACTATTCGATGCAAAGGTTTCTTAGCGATCTATTAATCACGGCAATCTCAGTTTTTGTGCGATCCTTCGTTACAAGTCGTGAAATGAGCTAGTGTCCGCAGTTAGCTGAGTGGTGCTAGTCTTCTTTAAGAGCGTCGAAATACAGTTGTTGATAAACGTGTGCTTTACCTGTGAGAATGCAATCATGTGCGTGAAACGCTCGAGTAATATTTTTATACTTGTCCTTATTTGCTTTTTACGTATTCGATACATACGATTATGAATGCATTGATTTAACGACAAGTGCTTTATTATACCGAGCTGAAAACATCGACCGCAAACTCAATGCTCATAGAAACCTACACGCCGAGCGATCCATTCAAGCCTTTTACCTTCCCGAAGTGTAATATCTCAATAACCGATTCACCGCAGCAGCCGTTTACTCAAAGAGCGGAAAATGCGATCGAGTATGCGCGGCCCGAAGAATAGCGATTTTTCAAAACTCGCGGGAAAAAATCGGCCGATTGAATAGAGCGCGCACGAGCCGATACCTAATACGAGCTAGAATCGAGTGTCGCCCGCAGGTAAGTTATTGCCGCGCGCGCGAACCCGCCGTATGCTGTTTACCCGCGTGTCTAAAGACCTTTGTGTCGTGTAGGCTAATTTCCGAATGAAAGATCGAACGGGATCGGATGCTTGTTGGCACGCGTATGCGCCGGCTATGCTCGGTGGGTTTCATCAATCCGCGTGTATCGCGTGCTGAATTGTATTATGTTTCGCTCGGCGGATAAATCTCGCTCGCTGCTGTAGAGCGGCGACGTTTGCTCCGCGAATTATTTCAACCGTGCACTTCTGGCTCGACGCGTTTCTCGGCTTTGTTTGAGTTTTTTCGACTGTGTAACGTGTCTTATCGCTGTAATGTATTGCTTTTTTTCGACATTCTCTTTTTGTGTTTTAATGCAAATCTATCGGAATGATAGAGTGATTTTTTTTGAAAATGCAAACTTTGCAAAGTAAAAGTTAAGAATTTAATTTTTGTCGAAATTCGAGGTTGACTTAAAAATATTGATGCGAAGAGGATATGGGTGTTGGGCGTATCGGTGGATAAAACATAATATCATGGTTTATAGTTTAAATTTCATATTTTATTTCGTATAAAATAAACTCTATATATATATATATAGGCGATATCTTTATCTCTTAATAGTTTACTTTCTATACAAGTCTAGAAATAGTGGTACTCGCCCCTGGGTCAGCGCGCGATACGCAGAAGAACGGCGAATTAATAACATCGTCGTCACTTTCTCTCGTCGCTGCGCAGGCGTCGACCCAAGAAAATTACATATAAATATAAAGTTTTCTCGCATCTTTTTAAAAATCTGGGCGCGCTCGCCCTCCTTCTCGTTAAATAGCTATATTACAATGACTAGTTTCTTGTGTTTGAAATAACTTAGAGGCTGATGGTCGAGGCAACTTGGAGATGGCCGCGAAGAAGAAGCAAATTTTGAATTCCTCGGCTTCCACGCAGGGCTCGCAGAAAGAAAAGGCAATAATATACGACGAACGAAGCACGCGTATTTACAAAAAACGTGCCGCTCTCCTTCCTCTCAATCTCATTTTCACATAAATACACTCGCATGAATGGCACTTTGGTGCGCGTACGCACGGTTTACTCTCTTTCTCTCTCCGTCGACTCCTCTGTTTTACAAACTAAAGCATAAATTACTAGAAGGTAGGAAAGAAATGTAGAGGAAAGAATCGAATTTTCGAGCAAGAGCGGAAAAAAGGAAACGGTTGTACATGGCACGGCAGTTTCACGGTAGAACCGCGCGAGGCTCGCGGGTAATAGTGTCGGATATAAAACTCTTCTCTCGCACTCGCGGAGACTCGATCGACGCGCACCGCAAATATATAAGTACAAAAAATATCTCTCGCGGCTATTTACAGGGCGAGTGCGCGCGAGCTCTCTCCCGGTCGTTTGTACTTGATCGCGTAAGGCACATGTCAATCTGCTCGAAGCGTCCGTTTTTGTCACACTCGAACGGTCACACAGCGGCAGGTCAGCAGCCGTAAGGGATGGGCACGGCAACCCCAGGGCAACCGCCCTCCTGGTGCTTGGTCAGCAGCGACATCCTGCTGAAGGTCTTGCTGCAGGAGGAGCACGAGTACTTCTTGACGTCGCTGTGCGTCTGGAGGTGGGCGCGCAGGTTGCTCCTGTCGGCAAACGCGCGGTTGCAGTGCTGGCAGCTGAAGGGCTTCTCGCCGGTGTGCGTCCTGATGTGCCCCTGCAGCAGCCACGGTCTGGAGAAGGCCTTGCCGCAGAGGTGGCACTTGCACGGCAGTGTGTGCGTCCTGATGTGCATCTTGAGCGCGCCCAGGGTCAGGTAGACCTTCTCGCAGTACTTGCAGGTGAAGGTCTTTTTGGTCTGGCCCTCGGCGGCGGCGCAGTGGAACTGCTGGTGCTTCGACAGGCCGGAGTAGGTCGAGTAGGACTTGGCGCAGTCGGGGCACTGGTAGCGCGGCGAGGACGAGCCGTTCGAGGAGGAGGACGAGCTGGCGCCGGGGCTCTTGTCGAGCTTGACGATCATGGAGCCGGGCGCGCTGGTGCTGCCCGCGGACGAGCGGCCGCTGTCGCTGCCGGGCGAGGAGAGGTCCTCGGGGGTGACTGGCGGCGGCGAGCGCATGGCCGAGCTGCCGAGCGAGCTGGTGGGCGAGAGGCCGCAGTGGTCGGGGCTGGACCAGTGGCTGGCGTAGCTCCTGGCCAGCGGCCGCTGGATGCTCTGGCAGGTGAGGGCCGCGTGCGGCGGCGACGGCGACACGGACTGGTGTTCCGGCGAGGAGTGCGGGTACGCCGCAACCGGGTACGCCGGGTAGAGCTCGGCGGCCGCGTGGTGGTAGCGGTAGGCCGCCGGGTAGGGCAAGTAGTGCGGCGGGTAGAGCGGCGCCGCGTGGGCGGCCCTCGCCCAGGCCGGGCTGGCGTAGTGCGCCAGGGGCTCGACCGGGCTGTTGAGGTTAAGAGGCTCGAGCGGCGACTTGCTCGCGGCCATGAAGTGCATGGGCGAGCCGATAGCGGCCGAGGCAGAGGCGTTGTCGTGCTGCAGGACCTCGACGCGGGCCTTCTTGGCGACGGGGTGGACGGGCGCGATGGCAGCCGGCGGAGTCATCGCCTTGGTCGGGTAGTGGTGCTGCTGCGGCTGGTAGCTGGGGATGTGCGCTATCGGGTGCTGGGCCACTGGCGAGGGAGACCTCGTGCTGGCGCAGATCGGCGACGGCGACCGCTTGAGCACGGGGTAGTGGACGGGCGAGCTGACGGCGATCGGCGACGGCGAGCGCGATCGCTTGGGCGCCGAGCGGCTGAGGTCCTCGGGCTTGGTGCTCAAGTTCTCCGGCTCGGAGACATCGTCGACAACCTCGATCATTTCTTCTGGAAAAGACAAAAAGAAAGGCGCACGTTAGGTACTGGCTCGCTGATCGACATTGGAGTGCGCAAGTTCTGCGCTCAAGGTTATCGAGAGCTCGAAGCCGAAGTTTATCCGACTTTTTGGAGGAGCCGATGTGTGTCAAGGGGATCCGATGCTTACCTTTGATCTCGGTTTTCGGCACGTCCTCGGCGAGCTCTACATTCACCGGCCGCTTTTTCAGCGGGCAGTGGCTGTAGCTGTTGTTCTTCTTGATGAAGCTGCGGGGCATCTCGTCAACGAGCATGTTGCCGGCTGCTTTCGACGTCGGGCGAAAGAAGGCAAAGTGGCTGCACTCCTGGTGGCTTCACAGGAGCTCTAGTCTCGTCGGCGGATCCAACGTGACTGCGCGTGATCTTCTTTCACAGAACACGAACGGCGTGCAGGACATGTACGACGGATCGATCACTTTACACAAAATTCACTTCCATGGGGCTGCTCGAGTCGTAGTCGTAGTAGCAGGAGCAGTAGGTGCTAACGTCACACGCGAAAATTTTCAAAGTCTCTTTTCGAGCTGTGGGCGCAAGTATAGAGCGTGGAGGAGCGAGCGAGGCGCTGAACTGAGCTGTGTGTCTCGTACGGCGGCTAGCCGGTCTCTGAGCTGGAGGTGGGTGTCCCCGGGGCTTTTATAAGCGAGCCCCCACCAGCAGGAGCGCAGGTGGCTCGCACGTGCTGCCGAGCCAATGCAGGTCCACAGGCCCCGAGCTCCCCTGCCAATGGGGGACGGCGCAGTCGCGGCCCGCCGTCCAATCCCGGCCTCGGCATCTGCTCTCCCCTCCGCTCCGGCCTTCCGCTCGCGCCTGCAGCTCCCCGCCAGTCTCTCGCCGCTCTCGCTCTCCCTCGATCCCCTGCAGCCGCCCGATGCCTGCATGCGTTCTTCTAGCTAGGACGATGCAGTCGAGCATATGCCGCATCCCCTCCACCTTTTCCGGTGGCTCGAGAGCATTTCGAACGCGTAACGGTCGTGTCGCGTGCCGCAGCATCGCCCACGCGTGCTGGAACCCACACACAAGCGCGCGCTCACGTACACGGCTCGCCGCCGCCACCGCCGCCACCGCCGCCGCTCTAAGAACCCCCTCGATTGTTGTTGTGCGCCGCGCACATGTGCACGTGCGCGCGAGCGCTTAGATTCACTCTCTCTCCCCCTCGCTAGCTTCTTCTTTTCATTATCTTCCTCTCTCGCTCGCTCTCGCGCTGCCTTTGATGCGTTACGCACAATGGCCAATTTTCGCAACGAGTGGAGCAAGCATTCCGACGTGTACATAATGATTTCGGCGCGTGCCGCGCATCCGAGTCAAAGACGCGATATTTTTTCTCCGCGCGCGTCTATACTCACTCGATGTTGTCCGCCCCCTGCGCCGTGTACTCGACTTCTAGGAAAGCCGCATCTGCGTCTAATGGACAAAGCGACGAGCGGCTTTTAAGCGCCGAGGAAAGTGTATTCAAACTGTCGAGGAGCTGTCGGGCAATAAAAAAAGTTCGGCTTTCATCGAAAGGGATACACACTCCGCCGAGACGCTGCGATCGCGCGTTTCCTTTTGTGCGCGCGTAACGATCGACGTTTACTTCCAATTTTTCCTTGGGCCCATAATATAATACCGCGCGTATACGCACAATAACCGACGCGATGCTTGAAATCCGACGCGCAGATCGGGAGAGCGGATAAGTTTAAGTCAAATTATCGTCCCGGCCGATCTGACGTGATTAATCAGGAGGCGAACAGTCAGCACATAACCGTAATATCGCCGGAGTATAGCAAATCCGAGAAAACGGCACTTATGAACTGTATAATGTAAGAAACAGGAGAAAGAGAGCGAGAGTAAATAAGAGACTCGGCGCGCGAGCTGTCCAGCGCCGCGGCAAAGGGCGAGCCACGCGACTCGACGGCGCCTCACTCGGAGGAGGGAGAAGAGAGCGCGAGTATACGTTATACATTTTTGACGAAATAACCTTGCAATTGCTGCAGCCGCTCGCGCCTTGCGTAATGAGCGCTGCTAAGGCGGTTCCCCGTTCTCGCGCCTGTGTGTACCCATATACCTATACATCACGATCGATTATATTCGACTCGATCTGTGCATGCGCTCGCGCGCGCGCGCGCGTGTGTGTGTGTAGGTTCGCGCCGCGATCGACTTTCCAATTGTTCGACTTCTCTCCGCGTTCTTGTTCAACAAGACTGCGCGCGCGCGCTGGTAGCCGCAAGATCGTGTCGGGAAAATGGAAGTGCGATATGCCGTTTGTAATTGCGGGGAGATTTTTTTTTTCAGCGAGTCACCGCGATGAATAAAATATTCGTTGAGCGTTGGAATATTCAAAAGTGCTGCCGGTGCGAGTCTTCTCCCTTTTCTCCTTTTATGCTCCCGCTCCGTCAAGCCTTTTTTCCAATGACGACGACGCTTCCAGTCGGAGGACAGCCGCGAATCACCTACCTGCGCGCCGCGTGATTTCAGCTCATAAGCATAAACTTGCGAAATGCATATTTATGCGCGCGGCGGCTCCTGCCGCTATATGTATTATACATGTACACATGCGCGTCTCGACCATTTATCCGCGGCGCTGATCGTCCCTTCCGGAGAGAGAGGGACGTACACACCCGGTTTTCCCGGTTGCTGTTGCAGCCGGAACTTTTTCGGAAGGATCCCTATTTTTGTTTCGGGACCGGAGGGGAGCGCCGCCACCGTCAATGGTTTATACGCGCGCGCGCGCGTGTGTGTGTGTGTGTGTGTAGAAGAGGTGAAGCCGCGAAAGGTACACTCTTAAATTATGCCGAATGTATGCGTCGGGGGTTTGGGCTCGTATAGGCGGACTGCGTTTGCCTTTTTTTATTTACACACGGACGGGGATGAGTCGGGAGAGAGATTTTCAATTTTGAATTTCGTCAGTTTGCACCTTGCCGATAAAATCGTCCCGTCCCTGATACATTTTTTTTTCAAAAGAACCGCTGCGGCAGCCATGCAATTTGCAAAATTAATCATCGAATCACACTAATACCGGATTTCGGATACGGAGTGATAATCGCCGGCTTCCGTGCTCTCGAGAATCCAGAAATCAAAGACTCGTCCGACAAACAAGCTGTAATACTCTGACTCACTTTCTGTTTGTGCGCGCGACGAGCATCGGCATCGGCGGCAATTTCTAAGCGTCGTTTTCTAACGCCCGACTCCGAAATCGAGGTGCGATTTCACGCTCCGGGATAATGATTCGCCCGTGGGCCGGGCGGCGCGTGTAATTCAGTCGTCGGCTCGAATAAATCTGTATAATTATCGGGGAAAGACGGGCCTAATGTCGGTAGCCGCGCGGCTCTTCGTGTGTGTGTGTATGTGTACCTATACGCACAGTGTCGGAAGGAAGCTGGTTTGCTTCTCTTTTTTCCTTCCGTACGCATATAGAGGGGGCCGGGGCACGCTTCACCTTTTCTCGACGGCGCACCTGGCATTAACGCGCCATATGCGTCGAGGCCCCACCGAGACTAGTTTTGCGCCCTGGACCGACTTTTTTTTTTCATTTCGAGTCCCTCTCTCGGACATGTGTGCCGACGGAGGAAGCAGCCTGCAACGCACTCGAAAGAGGGGAGTGTACGTGTGTGTGGAGAGAGATGCCGACGAGCGTTTGACGAGGCGCTACATGTACAGGAGAGAGAGAGAGAGAGAGAGAGAGAGAGAGAGAGAGAGAGAGAGAGAGAGAGAGAGAGAGCTCTCGATCGATATCGCGCGCGAGTTTGCTCTCCCGGCAGGAAGAATGATTTTTTCCTTCTCTGTACGCGTTACAAAGCGCCTTTTCTTGACTCTCCGCTCGCGCGCGCCGTTGAATCGGGAAGGAGTCGATCTCGAGAGATGATGTATATTTATGTGCGCCGCCGCGCTTTTGTCGAGAATGAGCTGAAAAGGTGCGCGCGTACAACGGGAAGTTGACGGAAAATTTTTTTCTTCCCCATTGTCATTGCTGCTTAAACGCGGCTCGTGCACGCGGGCAATTTATAGGAGTATTCAGAGTTGTTGTGATTTCATCTTCACAATGCGTGCATGGGGACCGCGAATCAAAGAGGATTAATGTTTTTGCTCCATTTTTCACGTTTTCGGGGGGCGTGTATCAGTGCAGTTATACCTGCTTACCATAAGATTTTGACTAAAGCTGCAATATAATTTAGAATTGCTCTGCGAAAACTGCCGAGTATACCGCTGGGGGGAATTGCTGCAATAAACGCCCCGACCAACCCCTTCATTATACAGCCGCAACTGGTCGGGATTATGTACCTTCGCATAATCGCCCAAGCACAATGTGGATCTTTATTGGATTGCACCCGTGTCCTTTATTAATAGAGAAAAAATGCATCAGAATCGGAAAAACGCCGGCGAGACTGCGTGTTTACAAACACAGTGCGCATCACAAGCACTATAAAATTAGTCATGAAACTGCAACTGATTCATTTGCCTATATCGGTGATGTCACTGGGCCGAAGAGTGCGCGGTCGGTCATCCGCACACTGCGACCGGCCACGCCCCCCAATCTCTTTACAACCGCTCTCTCGGGTCGGCCGAGGATTTCCTAGCTACCTGCCCAGCAGGTTTGAAAACAATATCGTCATTTGGCGAAAACAGCCCCTAATCGAGCGCTGCAGCGTGTCCGAGCCGAAGCACATTTTCGCGCCCCCACACTGTTCGCTCTCTTTCTCTCTCTCTCTCTCTCTCTCTCTCTCTCTCTCTCTCTCTCTCTCTCTCTCTCTCTCTCTCTCTCTCTCTCTCTCTCTCTCTCTCTCTCTCACTCTAGCTCTCATGTGACTCAGTGCGCCGCAATGGGACGTCTTCGTGCGGCGGCCGGTGTTTATCAGCGGGAGCGAGAGCGGCTTTTATTGTCTCCCGTCCTTATCCAAGTGCACGATGCGTCATGTACACACATACACACGTACATCTCCGTCGGCGCTTTGCGCTTTGTCTCGAAGGGTGTGCAGCGCCTTACGTATCGTGCGCAGGCACCCCGAGGCGAGAGCTTTTATAATCTGTTCGCACAATAGATAAGGTGCACACCATAGATAATAGCATAGCGCCGTGCTGAAAATGCGGAAAGCCTGTGCGGACGCGCTGCAGCGAAAGATTGATTAATGGTGTTTACGTCTTGTCTATGTTTGTGTTTTCTCTGAGAGAGAGAGAGAGAGAGAGAGAGAGAGAGAGAGAGAGAGAGAGAGAGAGACGCATTGTTTGTCCTGCCATTACTGTGCAGAGCGCTCTGACGCAGATATAATCAGGTCGGCTGCGCGTATGGTGACCGCACGCATACCTGCGCCGCATCCGACGAGATCGCACCGATTTTCCGCAGATGCGTCGGGACTTGCTTATCGAGTACGTCGTTACCTATCGGTAAAATATTATTCCTGGTCGAAACGTGACGACTATTTCGAGCGTAAGTATTACGGCGAGGCCGAGGAATTCTTCTATTATACAAGCCGTACAGCCAGAGACACCAAGGTGAAATCATGTCAGGCTCTTCTCGAAAACAATGTCTCGTAAGAGCAGTGTTTACTCGCGCGCACGCACACGATGCCGGGAGAGAGAAAAAGCACGCGGCCAGTAAATCAAGCCGGAGAGCAATGTTTTGTCGTTCCGCTCGGCACGCAGTCGGCCGCCGCGACAAAAGTCGCGTGCAGAAGGAGTGAAAGCAGTGCATAGCAGCCACACGCAGAGGCGCGGGACATCGATCCTTTATATAAAAAAAAGTCTCCTTACTCGCTCGCAGTGCCCGAAGTCAACTCTGCGGAGAATGGAGGCCCGGACCACCGCGAGAGCCCGGCATTCAGCGATGCGGGCCTCCGCTGCTCTCTCCGCAGGAAAATAAGGAAAATCGAGGAATCCGCTGAAGTGGCCGTGACCAATTGCCATCGCACGAGTGAAGTCTCCGGAGCGCAGCCTCACGGGGGCTCGGTGCTTAAAACGTACTTAAGGATTGTCCTAGTGGGCCCGAGCCATTCACGAAAACGGGACGAAAAAAGGCGAGGATCGACCGCACGGCTACAGGTGACTGCCGTGTTTTGTGCAGTAGGCGAAAGGAAGAGCGAGCGCGCGGGCCGAATACGAAGAATGCCTGCGTACACTGCGCGCAGACCGCGTGGCAGCTCTCCTTTAGGACGAATTCGGGCCCATTCTTGAGTTTTCTTTCAATGGAACGGCTGCGTACGTACCTATACTACGCTCGTGCGTATATTTATGCGCCGAGTTTTATTGTATGTGCGGGTATAAGAGAGGCAATGAGCGAGTCCTGAGTTCTGAATAATTAACTCGGAGAAACTTTTTTTCGCTGCAAGTGACTCTATCCAGCACCTGCCACCTTTGACGAAATCGTTACTTTTTTCGTATAGTTCAGCATACGAGCTTCGGTTTGATTGACGAAATGGAATCCGAAAAAGGCTTTGTTTCAAAGTACGAAAAAGTCACCTACGATCGCCCTCATTGTGTGCAAGTCGCGGCAAGACAAAAAGGTACATCCGAATATTCGCTCGAGCGCATACAACTGCAAAGTCAAAGCCAACAAAGCGAGAGCTGCAAAGAATCTTCAACTCCTTGAACAAAAAGTCGACACTCGGCCACATTGAATTGTCTCGCGCAGAGAGAAAAGGTGTCTCGAGTGCCGACGCATTTATATTGTACATCGCCGCATTCCAGTCCATTGCGCCCTCGTAAATACACTCGCAAAATATCACGCTCTTCCACACAATTATACTCCGCCCTTTCGGCTGACCGAAAATCGCCGGCATAGCTCAATCGCCGCGTGTCGAGGGCGCGAAAATCGTCTCGATTTTCCGGTCGATTTTTCGAAAGCCAGCCTAGAAGAAGAAGAAGAAATCCGAATAATAAAAACGCAAGCGCGCGCGCGCAAGTCGCTTAGTATCGCGTGGTCCAGTCTCTGTCCGTTGCCCGACGACACAATGCCGGATACGTATACATCCCGTCGAAGCTGCTGCTGCTGTTGCTGCTGCTGCAACGTAGCTCCGAATGAATGAGCGGATGAATGAGGGCCTACTATGGAGACTTTTCTTAGGAGCTGAATAGCAGCCCGTAGCTTTTGTCAAAAAGACCCCGAGGAATCTCGAAGAATCACTGCTTCTTAGTACTCTACTACCTATATATAGCGTACGCTGCTATCCACGTGCGCGCTAGAGAGAGACGGGAGAGCGACGTATGTTGTTATTGCAGGTCGAGCTCGGTCAGCGAAGCGCGACGCGAGGCGGGCCGTATTATATATACTCGGTGTTGATGCTTTGTCTGCCGCACTAAGGAGGAGCGAGACGAAGGACCTGCTGCAATTTTTCGAGGATGAGCGAAGAAAAAACTGTTATAATGTGTATAAGAGGATACGGGCGTCCTCCTCCGATTTTTTTCCTCCTTTGGAGATGCTGGCCACCTTTTTAAATCCCCTGGAATTTTACGTTCCTTTTTTTCGTCGCGCGGGGGAGGACGATTTCGAGTCAGGCACCTTGTGTATCACCTTAAACTCCGTCATTTCTCGATGATTACGAGGATGGGGGTTCCGGCCATCCTATAACACGCATCGACGAGATTGATGTTGTTTCTGGCACCGGGCACACCAAAGTGATCAATCCGAATCTCGCAACGGCCACAGCTAATTCCGTCGCGCTCAACAGTTTCTGCCCCCTTGTAAAAGGAGCTGCATTGCGGCGGAGGAAGTAGCCCGCAAAAAAGCAAAATCCATCCAAAAAGCGGAAATAAAAAGGCAAAAGGGCGGCTGCTCCCCAGCTCTCTCTCTCTCTCTCTCTCTCTCTCTCTCTCTCTCTCTCTCTCTCTCTCTCTCCCTCTTTCACGAGCGCGCAAACCTGCGCTTATAATACGATGGCGCGCGCGGCGAGTATATTTCACCTGCAGGGTGGCAGGAAAAATTGACAATTGAAAAGTTCCATAAGGGTGTACGCGCGCGTTGGGGAGGGGGGATGGATCCGAGGCCGCTGCGCGCCGGCGGAGCTCAATAGAGCAAGCGCGTATACCTATACATACACTTATACGCAACATCTGCCCCGACGACGACGAGAGACGAATGGACCGAATGGAGGAGAGACAGCTGATCCGGAGCGCGCGCGCGCGTGCCACTTTTCATTTCCGAAAAATGCGCCGCGCTTTCAAAGAGGGGCAACAGACACAGGAAATTTCGAGTATATCCGAAAGCTGCTGCTGCCGCTGCCGATGACCGTTATACCTTTAAACTTTGACTGGATGGCTTTTTTGGAGGAGGATCTCGCCATGTGCAGTGTATGTGTGTGTGTGTTGGGCTTTCTTTGGCTTGAAAAATTACACGCTTGTTCGACGGACAATGGGTGCGCTGGAGTTTGCCGGATTTAAATAAACAAGGAATTATACAAATTCGGAGCTTGAATAAAATATGTACAAGCTTTAGGAAAAAAAATGTTCTGGATGACAGATCGAAAATGGTATAGATTCTCCAAGTCGATAAGCGAGATTTACAAATCAATACGAAAATTTCAATATTTCTTACGACTCCGCGCGACAATGGAAATTAAATGCAGCTCGCTTCTCTGGTAGGAAAACAGACACAGCCGCACATCATAAATCACGAGCGCCTTACACGCAGTAAAAAAGAAAAGAAAAGGAAAACAAGGAACGAAAAAGGCGTGCGCGAGTTCGTAAAAAGCGGTATATCGCTAATATCGATCGCATGTAAAATCAATGACCGAAATTTCGTCCCTCGTCGCTGGTCCTTTCTTCGTAGATTTCTCCGCGATCATACCTGTCGATTGTCCGCCGCGGCTGACGACTCCTTTTCTCCCCGCTCGACAAACTTATCGAGCGGCCCTCATCTCGCTCCGCGGCATTATAATACCCGAGAGCTGAGCGCACAAAACGGGCCGGCGATAAGCGCTGCAGCCGAGCTAAACTGACCGCCGCACGCCCTGCTCCGGATAAAACCTAGCCGCATCTCGGTTTTCCGGGAAATCCGAGGCGCATATGGTCAGTTTTGCAGCGGCGATCTTTATACGAGCGCGTATATTCTATACAGGACGCAGCTATATGTGCTGCAGCCTGTGTAAACGTGGACGCGTGCCCGTCGGGGGGCCGACAAAATACGCGCGCTCCGGCAGGTGACGACGAGGACGACGGATGCTGTGCAGTGTGTAGCTATATATACACACACGCCGCTTTCGTCTCGGAACAGATGATCAGCGCACTCGCGCGCGCGCCAGCGCTTTTTCAATATATTTCGCGCACGCGCCTTTCGGGCCTTTTGCTATTGTGCTCTGGGCCTGACCGTTGATGTCCTTTGTTTCGCGCGCCTGCTGTCCGCGGGACATATGGATTTTTTTCCCTTGTCAACGCCTCGTTCCATTACCTCTTTTCTGCGCGCGAGTGGGATTATTGCGCAACCGTCGCGCGTTTCGATTTTCGTCCCGAAAATTTGTAGCAGCTTATAGACATATTTCTGTCCGTGATGAATGTGTGCGCTCGTTCGTCTCTCGAGCAGGGTGTTTACATATTTATTAGACGTCGGAGAGCGTGTTGTGACCAGCATCTCTCGGCATCTCCCATACACGCAAGTCTCGGCTCTCCTGCGCGCGTGATCGGAATATTCTCATGACTCCTCAATGGGGGTTGAAGCTCAACCCGTAGCATTATAAAATCGTCACGCGAAGCTCCGCGGCTATAACGACATCACAAACCTCTCCATTCAAGAGACCCACTACTGCAGCCGAGAGAGCCGAAGCCAAAGAGTGAAAGAGAGGTTCCGGAGTCCGCGCGCGCTAGCGTGTGAACGCGATAACATCGAGCGAGTGAGATAGAGGACCACCGGTCTCGCCTGTACATATACCTATATGTGCTCGGTCTATGCGCCGGTGAAGCCGAGAGTGAGCTGCGGCTTATCTGATCGGCCATTACGGAAAAGCGTAAAGCGAGGACGATGCATCAGGCGGCGGCTGCCGATCGAGCGACCCTTTCCGTGTCGACTTTTATAGACGCCTCTCTGTTTCTCTCTCGGCATTGTATTTCAAATTAGGCAGAGACGCCGACGATTAAGCCCGGGAAGATACGTCTGTTTTGACTGTGTTCTTCGCGCGTTACCAAGGCCACACGCGCTCGCGCCCTATCGTCGCTGACCATCGCGGGGACTCAACCCCGTGCGCGCTTTTTGTTTTCTATTATATACCTATACAGCCATAGCTGCGTACGACTCAATCGGAATGCGAGCGGGGGTAGTCAGATTTGTCAGATTTATCTCCGCGTGCGGTTATTAATGATTTTATTGCGATCACAAGCGTTGCTTAACTCGTCGATTTTTGTACGCCACGCGGTGTGTTATTTATTATTTATCGTTTTATACTTCATTAATATTTCATACACCGCATAATGCAGTGGGAATTGTGCATAGCCGTCTCTCTTTTCGGATTCTCTTATCGATTATATAGACGTCAGTTTTCGGATCTCGGCTGTCCGTGCATATCACAGTAATTTGATGGATTGCTGCGTTTCGCTCGATATTTTTTCCTGGAAAGCGGGATTTCCAAACAATAATACACTGCACCGCACGATCGCTCGAGTTCGAATCACTCAAGATCGATTATCTCCGGATAGGTATTTATAGAATATAAAACGCTCAATTAAGTTAATTCCGATCGAAAACCCGTATCTCCCGAAGACTTTCACCCGTTGCCACATCCTCCATAAGCGGCGCTGCACATACGTACGTACGTATACAGTATCAGATGTAGGCTTGTACACGGTCCAGAGCCGATAACAATGTTCAGGATGCCCCGAGCTATGCGCGGGAGCGCGAGCACGCATTTTACTTTTCTGGCCTCGTACACGAGTAGTTCCTGCTCGTGATAGTGCACTTTACGAGTGCGTTGGCTCGCGCGCACGTGTGCACGAAATTTTCGATATTTCACCGGCATCAATCGACTTATATACCTTGCGAAACTTCGCACGTTGTCTGTCAATTTTTCCCCGCTTGTGATTCGGTTAATGTTTTCATCAATTATATCGCTCGGTTGTATTGCGTCACGCTGCATAGGCCGTTACAGTGTGTGCAGTTACAGTATCGCTATGTGGGAAATGCCCGATGGCTGATTGTTTTTAGAGAGCAAACATCGGGAGCGTATCACTCGATAAGAAAGGACTTTGTCACCGTCGAAAGCCGGTTTAAACGCTGTACAGAGTCCTGTGTTTGGTGTTTGGAAAAGCTTCGCTATACACGAGAGATAATTTTCAATGAGAGGATCCTCGCGATATCAGCGCCTGTCAGGCAATGCGTAGTTAACATCTATATATTTCCACTGGCGGGCCGAAGCAACGGTCAGCGGCTGCCCGCGCGCATAATTTATGCCGCTCGTAAAGCTCCGGGTAATTAGCGAATGAGGCATAACCAATATCTCGACAATATTTACAGTCGCGCGTGCCGAGAGATACGGTGAAATTAACATTCCATCGGCATGATACTCGCTCTCGCGCGTCCAACTGTCTTAGCCCTCAGAAACAATTTCCGAACTAAATATTCAGGATGCCGCCGCGGGCCAAAACTCTATGTGTATAGGGGGTGGTGTAGCGATTGCGCTTTTCCAGGCCGTTAATACGCGTGTCGGCGTCTATATGGGCTATTACGAGCGCGGCATGTTACACGTCGCGCCTCGAATTTTCAACGATTTATCCGGAGCAAGTAGGACGCAACCGAGTCGAAAGTGCGAGTCGAGAGATCGTTAGAGGTATTTGCAGCGCAACGGCCGCTCGTTAGAAAATCAACCGATTGTTTATCGTCGCTCTCGGTGTGCGTGCGCGTGCGAGAACGCGTGTAGACGCATTTGAAGCCGGTGGTGTAATGCTTCGGGTCTTTTTCGACGATTCTATCGAAAGATTTTCCGAAACAATCGAAACTCGAGACCGTGCGCATGTTGTCGATCGAATTTGTACGGAGGTATTTTTTGCCCCAACAGACAATTCCGTTCCCACTTGACGCAATCGCGGAGCATAAAAGTCAGAGCGAGTTTCGGGTAGCGGCGAGCAGATGAATCGTTCAGGTTCAATAAACCCGAAGGTTCGCTTTTTTTATTCAAGTGCAAATCAGCGGCGACAGGTAGCGAGCCCGGTTTTTCTCAACTGCGTGCAGCGTATGTGTGACATAATCGCGTAGCTGGGGAAAGAGAAAGACAGGCACAAAGGAAGAACGAGAATCAAGGGTTGAACGACCTGCTGCGCAACATCGGCCAACGAGTATAAGGAGCAACCCCTCGTGGAACTTTCGGTTTTCGGCGGCCCGAGAGAAGCTCAAGACTCGTTTAAGCCCCACGTCTGTATACGCCTATGCGCGAGAAGATCTTACAGGCGCATAAATAACCGTCAAGACTCGCGGCGCACAAAGCGTCATCATCAGCCGAGAATCCCTTTGGGGGCACTTTTTGTCAATTTTCATCTTGCGAACGCGGCTCGGCTGACATTAAAAACGCTCATGCGACGAAAGAATCTTTTTCCGGGATGTCGAAGACGACGTAAGACCATGCCCGCAGGCGCGAGCACGTAGCCGGCGATCCGAGGACAATTAACATCCTGAGTGTAGCGTCGCTCGGCGTCTTGGAGACGCGCTCGCCGACTATTATGCCTCTTATGTTATATGCATAAAAAAGGAGCAGGAGAAAAACAACCGCCAGACAAAGTCTGACTTTCCGCCCCTTTCACGCGGGTTATTATCACGTGCTCGCCCAACGATCGTTTGCGCAAAATTCTTCGAAAGCGAGTACGCACGGTATTTTGTTTTAAGATTTTCTCCCGCGACAACGACTACCTTGCAACATTCCACTAGATCGTCAAAGCTCGGCGTTGATTTACAAAACACAAGCGCTCGGAATGCGTAAACACCCCCACGTTGCGGAGAGAAAAAAAAGAAAGCGCGCTCGCGACATTTCTTATCAAACGTCGCTTAAAGAAACACGGAGCGCAAAAAGCGGCGAAAAATTCAATATCTTCGTGCGACAGAGGATCCGTTCACTTTACAACCTGTAAGCGCTTTCCTTCCGTCGAGAGCGATATCAGCGTGCGCAGCACGTGTGCCGTATATTATAATATGCACCCAAACAGGCGCGCGTAAGACGATCTCCTCTTCCAGTCCCGAAGAGACGATGATCCTGATGTGCTTCTTGCTCTCTCTTGTGCGCACCGGCGGGTGTATGCTGTATAGCCATATATGACGAGCCTCTGCAGGAGATTGGAAGGAAGCGTATTTCACATGTGCCGGGTAGCACGGTAGTGGCGTTGACGGGAGCGCATTTTTTTCTTAATGCGCAGCCGCAGATGATATCTGCGCGGGGCCTTGAGCCGGGCCCCCGAAAAGACTAATGCGTCGAGATAGCGACGGTAAATCAAACAAGCGAAATTCCGGATCGTGCGCTCTGCTCTGCTCTCTCTCTCTCTCTTTCTCGAAGCAGCCAGCTTTGCTTGACGGTTCGAGGCAAAGGTGCATTTGCTCCTTATACGCTTTATTGAAAACTTGTTTTTAATTGCGGATTTTTAATAAATGCAGGAATTTATTTTTGATTTCGCTTGCTCGCGCGGAGAGAGCTCAGTGATAATTACGTTTTCAGTTTTATAAAGAATGCGCCAGGCATATTTTTGGAGTTGCTTGTATATAATACCAAGTATAATAGCTTTGTAGTATAATCAGTATTTGATGCACACTCAGTTTAAAATGTTGTTAAAGAAAATAATAATAATCTCTACAACTGATCAGCAAAACTTTTCATAAACGAAATATAATACGAAAATAGCTACCACGAAATTGAAGCGGTTTGGATGATTATTGTTGAGTAAATAATCAATATAATTTCTTGTTAATTGACAGTATGTTTTGTTATAGAAGAATATTAGGTAAAAAATGGTTCAGAGTGGCAAAAATAAAAATTCTCTTTATATGAGCATGCTTTTACAGTAACCTATAGTACATTATGAACCAAAAAAAAAGAGTGAGGTATATATAGGCGCCACGTGTTAGTTGTCGTATTAGCTAATTAAAAGTAGTATAGTTCTGTGTGTATTTTGTCGATTCCAAGATTGGGGAAACCTCTCGCTCGTTTCTACTCTTGATTAGAGTTGTCAGCCTAATTGTTAACAAAGCACAGTCGTTACTAGAAAAATAGAGTGGCGTTTTGTGACATTTTTTGATAGCGCAACATTAAACATTTGAAAATCAGTGCGTCTACTGACTAGATGACAAGCTTCCCCGTAAGTTTGGCACTGTTTTTGTATAAAAAATATGATTAAAATTATTGCATGCATCTACTTGACAAACTTGGTCAATCCGACACGATTGTAAAAGGGGCATCAATAAGGGATTTACGAACAAGTCCATCTCATAGCCGTGGTATCGGTTTGGCCCGGCAGTATACTCATAACTGATTCGACTCTCGTGATTCACCTTCTTTTTCTTCTGGCGCACAGCGTGTGTACGTGTAGAATCGCAGCTATACTTCGGCTGACGTCACGAGAGTCGATCTTCCTTTCGCATGCGGCAGCGAAACAGCAGCGATAAGAGCGACTCGCATTATTATACATGCATATGCATACGCATACGCATGCAGATCTGGCCGATGTTTGATGTTGCGCGAGCCTAATTAAATTGCCGGTCGTCAGCGGTTAAGTGGATCATTTGAAAACGTCAAATTTGTCGAACGATAATCTCTCTCTCCAAAAAATATTAATGACGTCCTCGGTTTATTTGAGAGCGACTGTCTGTGCGGGCGAGTGTTCAATTTTTCTGGCGCCGAGCTTTTTTCCTGCCAAACGATCATTGACAGCGCTCGTGATTTAACCGAGGTGGTATCGTTTATGAAAAAAAAAAAATAACGTCCCGCTCGTCTGCACGTGACGTTTCTTACTCACACGTACGCTCTCGGCTTTCGTAACGCGGGTAATCGAGAGAGAGAGAGAGAGAGAGAGAGAGAGAGAGAGACTGTTGATTGAGCGAATCGTGACGGTTTATCAGAGCTGTTTGTCTTTATTTGAATAAAAGACTGTGTATATTGTATCAGCCGATGACAAATACCTCAAACAAAGACCTCGTTCCTCTAAACCTACACTCGCTCGGGCGAATCGAAAAAAACGATCGAAGAACGTTACACGCGATGCGAAAAAAGCTCCTGCACGCTATAGCGTATATACAGCTCCGAGGAAAATCGTCCCCAGGCAGGGTGGCCGCACACGCATGTGCAGAGCGGGTGCTCGGTCAGCATATCGGGTTTCTCGCTCTCGAGATTTTTCGCAACAACAATTTTGCCTGTCAACTATGTGCGCACGTACAACACGTCCGCGTGTAACACGCTCTCGGCCCATTGTTCCGAGTCGAGTCGCCGCCGCCGCTGCTGCTGCTGCTGCTGCTGCATTGTCTCTCACTTTGCGCTGCAGCCGAGAGAAAGTGCGGAGCGATACATACGCGTGGCCTTAATAGCGAGAAAATGATTAGGGAATCTCGCGGGCGACTCTAATCGGCCGGCTTGTTATCCGCCGAATGCAAGCGCGCGCGCGCGCGCCGTCGTTCTTTTAATATCGCCGCACTGCCGGCTTTTACTTCTTGAGCAACGTGTTGCGTATGCCTAATGTTGTTCGCGCGCACGCTTGTCGCGCGCGCGCGGATTTAATTTTTGGTCTACGCTTACGCTTTTTAATCTTGTTTGAACTGCCGCTAATTTTAGAAGCCTCAGCTGTGACCCCAAAGTCTATAGCGATATAGCGTTCGCGGTAAGTCAAACATCATAACGGCACACACAGCTCAAATCAGCCGTCATCGGGCGTCTCTTTTTTGCACTCGATGCACTTTCACGCAGCAGCCGCATCAGCAGCAACAAAAGCCTCGGCGATCAATGCCTGTCATTAGTAACTTCTCTCGCGGACAAAAGTGCATCGCCGCCGCCGCCGCCGCCGCAGCGTCGAAGAAGGAGGAAGAGCCGCGCGCGCGTATTATGATCGACCCACACGCGACTACTCGCGGAAATCCTTCAGCAGAAACGAGCGGGAAGATCATCGCGTGAATACGCGTATGCATGCGCGCGACCTTCTATCTTACTCTCTCTCTCTCTCTCTCTCTCTCTCTCTCTCTCTCTCTCTCTCTCTCTCTCTCTCCACACACTCATCGGCGGATCATCGACAATGCGAAAGATGATGCTGCGACTGCGTCATCGAGCGGTCGATAGGTGGGTGTCTCATTATTGTGCACTTTGCATACGACATTGTGTCTGCTCATTTTTGGTGTTCGCCGCCGCCGAGCAAAGTTTTGTGTATCTTCCGAGGAGGAAGGAGGCTTCATTGTTCCTTTTTATTTATCAAGTGGGCATAGAACGATTAAAGTGCCGTACGCCGTATACCATTACAGTATTATATACCTCGTGGTAAAGTAGGACAGAGGCGGCGAAGCTAGAACCTTCGATTTTCGAGATTATACTCTCATTTTCCCCCTTCGTTTATTGCACACTCCGCACCGCGAGTATGTATAATAACGTGGTGTGTGTGTGTGTGTGTGTGTGTGTGTGTGTGTGTGTGTGTGTGTGTGTGTGTGTGTGTGTGTGAAATTTATCGACACACGCGAAGACATGTGAATTCCTCGGAGCCGCATGTACGCCAGTAACCTAGAAAACGATAGGCTTTTTACGAAATACAGCCGAGAAACGAAAAAAATTAGCCGCAGGATCTGTGGCAAAAGTCCTCAGGGCGATTATGATTTATCGATCCGACGATAAGGACGTATAAAAGCTGGTTATCTAAAGAAGCTAAACCGCGCGGCGCACCACGTCTACTAACTGCTTCAGAGATCGAACGTACGGCCACGATAAAGGTGTTCCTTCGCGTGCCGGTGCAGCACCTCCGTATACACCGGCGGCGCGATTTTATTATTTCCTCTCTCTCTCTCTCTCTCTCTCTCTCTCTCTCTCTCTCTCTCTCTCTCTCTCTCTCTCTCTCTCTCTCTCTCTCTCTCTCGCTTTCTCGCGATCGATCGGCCGCAAAATCCGCACATGCTTACGCGATCGGCGCGGGCTGCAATTATCGACAAGTATTAATACAAGCCTCTCCGGGCAGCAGCAGCCGCAGCCGCGCACGCTTCTAATAACATCGCATGCGCTTAAGGATCTCGCGCGAGCCGCCGATCGAATCTGTATCTCTCCCGCTCTCGCGAATATTATTGACTCGTTGCTGTGCAGCGGCCGCCGGGAGATAAATGGCGCGCGATTACATACGCGAGCAGCGCGACGCGCGTTGCGCCAAACACCGGAGAAAATTATGTTTGACCGCGACCGAGTCTATACACATATGCGCTCGCAACGTATGTAACACGCCCCGCTCGAAATTTCGCTTCCGGCGATTTCAGACGTGTGCTGGTGCTAATGTGGCTCGAGGGGAAGCTTTTTCTACTGAGCCGCGCTGCGCGTTTTTCTTTATATAGCGCGCGGGAGGCTAATGAAACGCGAGCTGCGATTCGATCGCGCGCTCGTTCGCGGCGAACCGGTATATCCTGCAACAGGTATAGACACTCTCTGTGCCACAATGGATTCTAATGGATTTTTGATAAATTTCCGCCTGTGCCGCTGGTCTCGCGGATCTTGTGTTTTCTAATTCTATTTTTCGGCGCTGAAAAGCGCCAGACTACTCAAACTCGTTTTGTTTCTAAAAACGTCAATAATCTGTTTACGCAATCTTTGCATCGCTATCCCCATAATATAATCCCGTAGCTCTACCACTCTGAAATTGCATTAGTTGCACACACTCTGTGTGACAATCCAATACACAGTCAAGCTCCTTTTTATCGATTTATTTTATCATTCGGACTATTTATTAGCGATTTAACATGCTATCGATAGCCCAATCTTTGCATAATATTCAATCACTCTCGCTCACGCCCCTGCAGCTCTGGCGCGCTTGCGCAATGGAAAATAAATAGTTTCAACAACAACAAAATCTCCAATACGCGTGCGCAATCGTCCTTATAGCCGCGATATTCATCTCTAGATACGTTGCACCTTCGTGTTTGCTCTGGAGTAAACTCGTTCGCTCGCTCGCGCGAGTTATTAGTTCATTTGAGGCGTACGACAAATCACGAGACCGGCATCGGCAGGAGCAGCGTCGGGACTCTCGCGAAAGCTGTAGACAAATCCTCCGACGTCCGGACGACATCTACATTCTCGATCACAGCCTACGCGCTGCGCGAGAGGATATAGGATAGATATAAAGAGGAAGAGAGAGAGAGAGAGAGAGAGAGAGAGAGAGAGAGAGAGAGAGAGAGAGAGAGAGAGAGAGGTGATCGCTGCGGTTGCTCTGCGAGAGAGTCGAGAAGGCGGGATTTATGCCATCGCCATTGTCTGTCGAGGGAAGATCGTATAAGTAAAATTGCTCGATAGCGATATAACGCGCTTGCGCACCGTTTGCTGCATGCGCTATCGGTTGGAAAAGCTACCGATTCATGAATCCCTACGTCCTGATCGCTGCAACGTGTATTGCACTTGGCTCTTGTTTTGAAAGCTATAATATCTTCTTATATCTTTTCTATGTAGCAACAGTTGTACTTGTTGCTTCCTTCTAATAAATCGGCTTACAAAATGTCTATGAAAATATTTGCGTACATATGTTAATAAAGAAACTCTTTAGTTGTGCACAAAAATATACGACCTAAAAGTTTCGATCGCTGCATCTTGAAAGAGTTAAAAAAGAGTGCGTTTGCAGTTCAATTTTGAATTAGAATTTATTTGCATTTTAAATTTTATAAGAATGATAAGTAAAGCAATAATACTTGTTGTAACTACCCTGGTAAAAAATACGCCATAATTTCTGGCCACATATAGTTAATTCGCAGTAACGTCTGCCCAGATTCGGTCCAGAAAAATTTGCGCCTGCTAAGAGTTTCCGCGCAGAATCTGCTGAAAATTCTGGCAAAGGTAGAGAGACGCTAATGTGAGGTTAAAAGGTTAGCATTATCACCAGTTAATAAATCAGTTAGATTAATACATCAATTGATTATATTTGATACAGTCCTACTATACTATCTCGGTTGACGAGAATTTTTTCGGACCTGCTAAATCTGGGCAGACGTTAACTGCGAATTAATTGCTCACCCATAAATTATGGAGTATTTTCTACCGGGGCGCTTTAGAAAGTAATGTAAGGTGTACACTGATCAATTATTTAAAAAAATAATGCCAAAATTGGAATTTTTTAGTTGAGAAAATAACCTATGTTCTTTACGTTTTATGCCTTGAGAAATTTTCGATTTTGAGAAATGAAATCTGTTATTGGCACTCCACCCGTCAAAAATGACACCCCCACCATAATGACACCCCACATATAAAAAATGGCATCCCTTCCAACCATAATGACACCCCACTTGTCCTATGATGGGTATAAATACAGCTGTATTACACAACTGTAATCAGTTAAAGTTTGGTTCTTTCTGGAGCATCACTAAAAAACACCTCCAAATGAGTTCCAAAACTAACGTTGCATTGACTAGCCCAGTTTCAAGTTTGGCAACAAATTTACAGAATAATATGAATATAAAAACGCCGTCACCTGCACAAAATCGCAGACAAATAAAAATAAAAAGGCGCCTTAACCAAATATGCAGTCAGATATCAGAAATCAAACTGTCACCAACTCCGCAGCAGCAGCAACATCTACAACAGCATCAACCACAAAGTATAGACCAGAACGAATTAGACCTGTTTTGCCAAGCAAGTACTGTTAAAAAAGGCTCAAAACGCGAAGAAATATTAGAGTTGACAATTTATTAACGATAATGCTGACATAACAATATATGCTGACAAATTATAGAAAATTAGGACATCTAGATAGTAATGTATGCTGTGCACAAACTTATTAAAAATAATAATTTTTGAATAATAATAAACAATTTATATATAATGTGTATATTAGCATGACAACTGTGCAAAATATCTTGTCCAGCAAAACTGAGCTCAAAATATACTTAAATCATTATGACTTTGTCGGTAAGATAGAAATTTTGCATTTTGCTTGACATCAGCGATTATGGCCAAAATCTCAAATCACCCAATTAAAATGATTGCATGAAGAGTTTGATTTGAAATTATTTATTAGCTTTTGGCATTTTTGGAATTTTGGGTAATGATTTTCAATTTTAGAAGATGTTCTAATAGCTTCTGAATTGTGAATCAAAGGGTATTGATATATACTCTTTTTGGAAGTGCGAAAAACTGATAAATAATTTTAAACCAAATTCTTAATGCAATCATTTTAATTGGCTGATTTGATATTTTGGTATGATACCAAGCAAGTGTGAAATTTTAATCTCATGTACTCGAAGGTACAATGAATGTACCAATGGTGTATTTTGAGTTCAATCATGCTAATATAAATAATCTCTCAATGTCAAGCCTTATAAAAAATGTTATTACTGAAGGTCATTAGAACTATACACCACTTTCATTTTAAGACATTTCATTGAGCAGGTGCGGAGAAAAACATTAAAAACTGAAAAAAGTCGTTTTTCTATGTTGTACGATAACTGGAGTAAGAAGGCGACTGTATAATTGAAAACTGTGTCGTTTGGATCTCAGTTTAATGATTATATTCATGCAAGAAAAAGAGAGGAACAGAGAATTATGATTGATTATATGTATGTAGTGTTTAAAAATAATTTTATCTACCAAACGAAAAAGGACAAAACGTTATGGAATTATTTATGAAGTAAATAATTCCTTAACATTTTGAAAACAATTTTCATATTAAAGCAATACATAATTTCGAAGAAAGCTACGTGTCGTAGAATTGGCAGTGCTTTTTTAAGCGCTGGATGTTGCCCATAACGACTGAGTAACGTTTTAGAGCCCGTTAAAACTATAAAAGTTGATAATAAGTAGTACATTGATTCAACCTTAATGGTGCACTGATTAATTAAGCTGAACGAAGAAACCATGCAAACAACAAACCAATTTTAAATACATTAAAAATTTCTAATGTGTAAATATTATAAGATTTTTTAAGCTTTCATCAGTAACTAATATTAAAGTCCTTTTGTATTATTATAATTCTGATTTTTTTCAAATTATATTATCTCCAAAAATAAATATCAAACCTAGGAAAAAAATCGCATTACAGTTATCGCACAAAATTGATTAACTTTGTTGTTTACTTTTGCGTGAAACAAGCCTCCATATACATATCCGCAAGCTAAGCTGGTTGTAATAACCATAGATTATTGAAACGATAAAAATAAGCTGCAGGAGCTTTTGTCGAGCGAAAGAGAAACCTCTCGAGACTCAGCATCTAAAGCCGCTTTCGTCAGGTGCGAAAACTGATTTGGCGCTCGACGCGCCGGCGCCTTTTCTCGCGCACACGTGCAGTTTCTCTCCACGCACGCGCGCGTGTTGCAAGAAAAGCGTGTAATTTAAAAGCGACAATATACCTCCTCCTATACGCACATAGTCGACGTCGTCTGCAGCGCCGTGTTCGATCTCATCGAAGCGCGAGTCTCGATCCTTTTCTCCCGCAATAATCCCGCGTATTATACTGTACCGATCTCTCCGCCGATCTCGCGTACTTTGAGGCGCCCTGCAGTTCTCGTGACAGATCGCTCGAAGTGTGCGTGTGCAGTGTGCACACATGCGTTATACGCACGCTCGCTCGGAGGCTGTCCATGAGCTGCACCGCGTGGAAACCAGTGTGTAAACACGTATCTGCACCGAAGAGGGAGGAGGCACATGGCAGTCGAAGCGAGACAGAAATACAGGAACGCACCTTATCGGTCCGCGGCTCTGGCTAACAAAGCGATAATCCGGTCTTGAGATTAGAATTTTTCTGGGACTCTGTTGTGTTTTATGCTTTACTGCAGATTGAGGAAAGGAAGCTGGTTCTCTGCGCGCGCACTAAGCGATTTAATGCGTATAAGGAGAGCGAGGCTATGGGTGGTATTGGCTCCCCCGCTGATAAGCGCGAAATATACATTTTCTTTGTAATTGAGACGGGATTTTTCCGGGCCCGCGCGCATACACCGATCGGTTAGCGATTGCTAATACCCGGCGTTCAATGAATTATTGCCTTGAGTGAGAGATTTGCACTTTTTGCTGGTCCCCCAGATAATTACGACATTCGGCAATTTGCATGTTTCGCTTGTGCTCGTATAATACGCTGATTTTATCTTGTGTAATTATAACGAAATGTGATTTATTTACGTATGTATGTCTGTTTTTTGCAGCGAATTGTTACAATACCGCTTTGTTGGCTTCTGATCGTCGAAATCAGGTAAGACTTGTCGTTATTGCTAATCATTATGAAACATTGCGCGTTATGCAGCACTTCGTAATGAAGCGTTACTAATCCAACAACCCCCAACACGCGTTATTCACGCTGCAAGGCTCATCGGCGAACAGATCCCTACTACACTGAAAAAAGTGCCCCGAAAAAACGAACCACCGAAAAACAAAAGGCGGAAGGCAAACTTATGTTTTCCACCTAGCCCTCTCGATAGACCTCCACTCTTTCCTGTCCCTCCTTTTTTGCCGCCTCTCGTTCCACTCATCCCATTACCGGCTCATCACGGCTCACAGATCGGCAGCAGCGAGCACGTGCCGCGCGCACATTATTGACGTCGGCGTCGGTCGGAAAAGCCGCGTGTGTGTACGCGGGTGTCTGCAGCTCGTACGTATAGCATACGAAGATAGAAAAAGATGGTGTTGCACCTGGTCTCGACGACCCCCGCGGCCCATGCATCAGACGCCAGCGGCGGCAGATGCTCCGCAGTCTCTCTCTCTCTCTCTTTCTTTCTCGTTTCTTAGTGATTATACCGAAACTTGCCACGATGACGTGTGGTGTGCGCCGCGCGCTTGATAGTTATAGGCGCGCGCGTCGGCCCACCCCATTTCCTCGCGCACGTGCCCCCCTGAGGATTAGGATCGGCTGCGCGTGTGTGTGTCTATGCGCATAGAAGAGAGCTGAAGCTTCGGCCGTGTGGAGAGAGAAGGAGAGAAAGCTTCCTGGAAGTTTTTCGTCGGATCTTCGGCCGACGCTTCTCTTTTTTATCGGACGCGGGTGCGCGCGTCCTTTATAGTTATGGTGCGCAGCGTGCCCCGATAAAAACCGTTTCCGTGCACGTGTCGTCCTTTTTTGTTCGTTCATACGATAGACGAGGGATACGCGCAAGTGCGTTTTCTCCTTTGTACTCGGAATACGTTTGACGATCGTACGACGATGCGGTCTCTAATTAAGCAGCGCTCGTTTGTTCGCTTTTTTCGTGATGAGCGATTCAATGCAAACTCGGAGAGACGCGCATAACGCGCAATTGCCAGGTATTCAAAGGACCCGTTGCTGCGCGATAACGATGGAAGTGAGTCCGCAGAGTTTTCTCACACACACGAGACGCAGTGCACCTTCGCGAACCTCGATCGCAACGGTTTCTCCCCGGGGGCTGCCGCTGGTGCATTACCTACTCCTCCGGTTGACGTCTCAACCTGTTCGCCGGTTCCTTCTCTCTCTCCGGGCCGCAACGGTCATTCCCACAGAGTCACCTGTGCCGTCGCCGCGAAAGACGCACTTTCGCGAAAGCCGGCCCTTTGTTCGCCGATCCCCAAATGCTCATCCTTCGCGAGAATCGAGTTTTTTTCTCTCGCTCTCTCAATGCGACCGGTAAGCGCTCTCATCGAGAGACACCTTACCACCGACTCTCTCTCCCTTTGTGCCGCACAAAGGGCTTACACCGCACACGCGAGATACGGCTGATGGTTCGCTATGCTAATTTTTGAGGAGAGAGACGAGCTGTCGCCTTTGCTATACGTAGGGAGATAAAAACGTAAAAAGGGTAAGATATGCATATGAGCGAGAAACGCTGACCCTAAGCACTGAGCGTTCACCTTGCGGCCGTTGTCGCGATGCTGCTTGTTGTTGCTTGTCCTCTTCATGAATACGCGCCCCGAGAAATCGCGCGAATTTCTCCATTTGCATATTCCCGTGATTTTTTTCGCTGACTTGATTATCGGGGAGTGATACATACCGGTACTGCCTTCTCACCTTTGGATTTATTAAAGTTTCGTTTTATTTCTTCTTCCCAAGGGCGACTCTAAAAAATTCTATATACGTATCAACAGGCTTATCGTCTCGCCAATATCGCGCAATTCTTCGATTTCCTGTGCACCTCGTCTTGTTTACCCAGAAATCGCGTTATCTCGAAAATTGTATAACCGGGTGTAATCGTGTACATTAGCACAGCGCGTAATCGCCGACCAAAAAGTATCACCTTGAACGTACACGCGAGAGAATGATTTTTCATGCTTCGCTCTGGAGATATTACGCTGCAAATTTGCCGAGCCGCGATGTTTAGCGCGCGCGAGAACGTGGTGTGCATTGAATGGCGTTATTAAGTCGTGCCTCGCAGCTCTCTCTCTCTCTCTCTCTCTCTCTCTCTCTCTCTCTCTCTCTCTCTCTCTCTCTCTCTCTCTCTCTCTCTCTCTAGCACACGTATACGGTAAAGGCGTTCTCATGAAAGACTAACTTCCGACCTAATGTCGGCGATCCATCATCCTCCTTTGCTCCTGAGCCGTTGCTGCAGCTCGCTGACCTCAGAAAGAGAGAGAGAGAGAGAGAGAGAGAGAGAGAGAGAGAGCCGAGGGAATAACTTAGCTACGTAGATTCTTTACGCACTTGCGCTGCTGAAATTAGCGGGTAAGTTATTGCTTGTATAGGACAAAAGGAGCAATGTTTTGTTAACACACAAGTTTAAATGAGAATTCGAACGGTTCCCGTGTAGTTCCGCACGACTTATATTCGGATTTCGTAAGCTGCGAGTTATAGAATTTAGTGTAATTGAAATATTTTTCGCTGCGGCCTCGTGACGTCAATAATCGCTAAAACCGGTAGAGTCTGACGTCACAATGGCATTTAAAATGCTCATATTTCCCCAGATCATCGTTAGCCAGAAGTACAAACAAAAGGTATGCGATTAAAAGTGAATATTAACACGAGATAAAATTGCACCTGTCGAATTTGGATAAATATAAACATTAATTTTTCGCTCGATATGCATAAAATTCAAATGGAACTCTTTTGGACGAAAAAAAACACAGGCCTTTAGTACGCACGATCTTTTCCAGCCAGCTTCGTTCGAACGGCACTTGTTAGGTATTAATCTCCTAACCGCGAGCGCCTCTTCTTCAAAAGCTACTCGGACTCGACTCCAATGCAAGCGTCTAATTACTTTTCAATTGCTCCTCGCTCAGGATTCTCCCACGTGTATACATCCTCGCCAGCTCTCAGCCAAAGCGACAAAGAGCCGATTATCAGTACACACACGGACACGCAGCGTGAGAAAGTAGATCGTCGCGGCAATTGAAAATAATTTTACACCCGTCGGCGTGTGTAAACGCGCGTAGATCCTCTCGGCGCGTCTATGTGTAATATCGCCTAGGTGTGCACTGTAAACACCTATCATCGGCTCGATTTGTGTATGTATAGCAGGACAGAGGCGTCTTTATGCAGAGCCGCGCACGGGCCCGGCCGTAGAACAGTAGTATTTTTGTACCCCGATCGAGCCACATGTCCCCGATAAAGGTCTTTATTCGACGAGCCGCTAGCCAACGATAGGACCCGATAAATCAAGTGTCAATACTGGGATTTTCTCGGAAACATTTTTGTCAAGGCATAATACTTTTGGTTGTACACGCTGAACGGGACTGGGAGGCCCACGAAAATCTGCGTAGAAAGGGCTGCGAAGGTATGCGTGGGCCATAAAAAAAGGCCAATAACCTTTGCCATTTCTACTACTGCCTTTGAAATGGCGCTTTCGCTCGAGATAACCGCAAGAAAGAAAAATAAATTTCGTGAAAGCTGTTTTCAAGGATTTGTGGAGGAAATCTTTTGCAACTTGCAAATGCATGATTGATGCCGATGCTTTTGTTTGTCAATGTCAATGCCACATCGCGGAAAGTCAAATATTGTTGCGTCACGAGTTATCAACCTGTTTAAGCATAATTAATCATTCTTCAATGTCTCGAGTGCGATTGTTCGTCAAAAGTCGATAGGCAGGCGCTTTGCACTTCGAAGGAAAGAGATCGTGATGTAAGCGGGATACAATATTTCGTAGAACATCCTATAGGTTAATCAAACAACGCTGTAAAAGTTCCAGCGCGTCGTCAAACACCGCTCATCGCTTTTAATGATTTAATCATCGTAAAGCCATCATTTCTCCTATAGGCGCACCGACAAGTTCCCAGTGACTAACAAGCCCTAGTCAGCCGCGCCGAGTAAATCATCACCGTACGAATCGATCATAAAAAAAAGCCGAAGTCAAAGCTAAACATTAACATTGCGGTTCAGGAACAAACGGCGGAATTCCCTCGTACCATACATCGAGGTTCGTTGCAGGGCCGAAACGGGGCAAGAGGATCATAAGATGCGGTTTTACGTCACCCACTTTGTTTTCTTTACTCCCTTTTTTTTCTTCTCCGCTCGAGGCGCACGCTCGGCTGAACGAACGAGAGAAGGCCGCCGCCGCCGCCGCTGCACGAGCTCGCAGGGATTAAAGCGGTTAATCTTGTGGTCGGTGAGCAAACAAGCGAGCCGTAAACGAGAGAAATGCCGAATCCGAAATATACCTATAACTCGTCGTCGTCGTCCTCTTTATCGTCGTTGCGGAACGTTTTTTTTCGGGCTTTTCTTTTGAAGAGAGAATGAGATGGGCATCGGTGCGTTTTTCGCCCTGATATCTTTCGACAGCGAATGATGTTTACGCGCGCGTCCAGGTTGTCGGAGGCTTAAATGTCGTCGCAGCGGGCTCTGATTAAGGAAAATGCCGTTGTTAATACCGAACAGGTGTCTCGTTTGCGAAAGCAGTTTATGAAATCTGAGCTGCAAGCGAAATAATGTGGCTTAATGACGCAAAATATCGCTTGCATGTTTTCCCTTTCATTTAAATTTTTTTCATCACATTTTTGAATTATTTTACACTATTTTTGAATGAAATCTAAACGAGTCGTTACTTTTTTATATAGTTGGAATGTATGAATTTAAAATACATAGAAGTAAATGCAAAATATAATAAAAATAAACCATACATTACAGCAGACTGATATATAGCATGAACGGCGCTCGCAGACCCAATGAAAAGCTATTTGGCATAAGTAACAAACCGCTATAATATGCCCTTGGTTCCCAGATAGCAATGAGGGAAATAGCAATTTGTCGATGCGCCACCTACCTTCGCTCGCCAGAAGCAAAGCGAATTTAAATGATTTGGAAAGGGTTTTAGTCCAAAACAGCTTTGTTTTTATAAGGTTACTGGTGCGACAGTTTTTAAAATAAAGTTTCAGCGGCACAAGTTTAACATTTTTATTTAAAACGGTCGAGAATTCCGTGACAATGACAAAATACAGCCCGTCAGAAAACAAGTTGATGAAATTATCATGACTCTTTTAGAGTAGGTTTATAAATAATAGCTGAACAATGTTTTTTATATGGGTACAAGTTCTTAGCTTTTATTTTATTGAAATTCGAATGTACTTGCTTCAATTGCCGATTTCCCTGAACTAGGAAATCTTAGTACGCTTCGAGCACTCCTTATCATGTCATCCATTATATATTTCCAGAAAGATTTTAAATTTCGCGCTGCCTGCTGAGCACTAATAGTTTGAAGCGTTTGTAATAGAATTCGCGTTCCTAAATTCTTGTACCAGGAGACCGATCATCAATTAAATGCTCCACAACAAAGTCTATCACTTTTTAACGAGAGGAGGATCACGATTAAGAATACTTATCGAACTGGGCATTTTGAGACGTGTTAAGAAAACAAATCTCAGAAATGTTATATTTGACATCAGTTTCATTTATTATTTTGACGTATTTTAAACATTTTTTGTACTTGTTTATCTTTCTCCGTCTCAAAAAATAGTTCTATTTTTGAGAAGCGCTGATTTGTAATTTTAAAGTTATCATAATCAAAGCGACAAGCATTAAATTTTCAAATCTATTTTCAAAATTTTTCACTCACACTCTATACTAAGCGCAACAGTTATACTATATGAAACTACCGACCGTTCGGATATTTCACAATTTTCAAAAACTAACTACACATTCTCCCGAGCTCCCGCTTCTCGCAGCCGAGATACGCGGCATAAAGCGCGGTTTTGTTTCGTCTTTATCGGCCCACAGGCGTTTGGCGATTTCCTATCGATATGTAAACTGTCCGCCTGTGCAGCGAGGAAGAAAAAAAGCGCCTCGAGCGCGTAACACGAAGAAGCACTGCACAGCTGTTTGCATTTGTCACAAGGTGCGCGCATCACGGCTTCGTCTTCCTCGATACGACGACGCTCTTGACACCTGCCGAACTAACAAACAGTCTTATCTCTTCGAAGCGTCGTTTCTAAATTCGTTCGTATATCGAACTTCGATACATGATTTATCGCGATTTTATAACATCCGACCGAGCAACGCGCGCAGTCGCTCGTAACGTTTCGAATTTTTCTTCTTTGCGATATTTCAGAAAATAATTTTTCAGTCTACTGAAAACTTTTTCTGAGAAAATGTGTATGCATTTTTCTAATCGGATTTTCGAGCAATGTGTGTGTACTTTTCTTTATCCTGTAAGACGATTTGAATAGAGTAAATATGTACGTCATACCTGTTGAGCGTCCCTTATCTGTTTTGTTGAAAAATCCTTATCGAGCCGAGCTCTCTCACCCCTAAAGCGGGCCACACATTCCCAGAACGAATATGTGGGCCTAACGCATTATCGTGTGCCGGCGGAATGATATCTACTGTGGTGTTTTCAGATTAGTCCGTGTTTAGAGACGATGCCGAAATCTGTTTGCAGTCTCTCTAGTGTGTATCTCGAATCTGCAGGTTAGATATGCTGCGCTATCTTTTTCTTTTTTAAAAATTTGTTTATCTCGTGCAAAATTTACCTTATGCAGTATTTTACTTTTTACGCGCATGTTTTTCGATCGAAATATAATTGACACGTTGAATCGCCGTAACGGTGCTGTGGAAAAAAGAAACGAGCATTCGTCGAAGACTTTGTGCATCCATCACCGAACGAGCGGCCAAAAATCTGAAATTGAAGGTATTAGCTACGAGGCGAGAGGATTAGAAGGCGTGAACACTTGGAACAAGCCTACAATAAGCTGTGGTCAGCAGCACAAGTATCAGCACGAAGGAGTTTGAAAATTCGGTTGTCCGCTTCATCGCGCCCAGACAGCTCATTCATCTTTCGTCACGGCCTTTTAACTCTTTTCTCCGCTGCAGTCTTAATTCGATTAGCATCGACCATTCGTTCTCCACCTCCATCAGCTGCGGATGCCTCCATAAACGTTCGAAAACTCGTATACGCATATGGGAGCACCAACGCGCGTGCGAGTAAATATATAAATTTGACAAATATACGACGATCGCCTTATCCCGTATCGTCCGAAAAGTGTAGATAAAGCGTCTGACATCATTTCCTGTAATTTCCGAGCCTTATATCATCGATTCCTAACAAGTGTTCGATATACGCGCTCTCGCGGCCTCGACTTCTATAATTAAAGGGAAAAGCCGGAGCGCGCGCGAGCCATTAGATAAGCATTCGTTTGTGGTGCAATTAAGAACTAAATTCGGGCAATTCGATACCCCCCGTGCGAGCACCTGCCAATTTTTACGTTGCTCGACTCGTACAGCCCGTATACACAACGCCAGGCAGCAGCAGCAGGCGCGTGGCGCAGGAGAATTAGAAGTAGTAACGTGAGTCGTCGCGTGTGCGTGATGCGGCCTATTAATGCAGCCCAGGTCGATCGTATACATAAACGCGCCGCGCGCGCTCGGCCATTAGTGAGATTGAAAGCCTGTGTGTGTGTGTGTGTGTAGTGTTTATCTGAGTATACGCGAGAGAGAGAGAGAGAGAGAGAGAGAGAGAGAGAGAGAGAGAGAGAGAGAGAGAAAGAGACGTGGGGTCGGAAAATGCGTGACCAGGGGATCGTACCCCAGTGACTAAGAGCATGTGCTCGCGCTGAGGTGCCGCAGAGAGGTGTTGCTCGCGCGCTCCAGCCATCTGCGCCGTGTTGTGGACCGATAGGAGCGTTGCAGGCCCTTTCGGGTAATAAAGTGAAGTTTTTTCCGCCGGCGGCAACATACGGTCTATCGACGGTTTCATAGCCCGTTATAATTGGATGTTGTGAGCTGGGGCTCGTGTGTTGGCGAAATTTCATTTATACGATCCTAGCTCCTGTACAGTAACGAGCGCACCTTTCAAGCTTCCGTCACTGACGCGTTCGCTCGTGCAGGCGCCTTGAAAAAATAGAGAGGAGATATTCTCGTTGCAGTCGCCTAATGAAAGTGCAGCATCGGCGTGAATACACACGGGGCTTCGTTAGTTTCTACTTTTCAGCGTCGCGCGAGAGAGGCGTTATTTTCCTCTATTTCCGAGTGCCGTACTGCTTCGCTCTCTACTCGCTATAAACGCGTTTCAGCGGCGGCGGCTGCACAAAGACCTTTGAAATGAATAACACGTGCATGATGGCTGTTGATGTTTTTTCAAAAATCTTCGAGCTCTCCTCCGGCCCCGGCGGCGCGTGTTGTTGTCGCGTGCGCGCTCGCCGCGGGGAGGGGAAGTCATCAAACGGTTTTCCAAAAATATGTGGCTCTCGGCGCATCCTTTCGACTGACTGCAGGGAAAACATCGAGCCCGTTTGTACGGCCGAAACTAAGTAAGCAAGCACTACTTCAGTTTTTTGATGCACATAAAATCGGACGGATTATTCAGCTAAAAGTCTGTGGGCTCGAGTACAAAGGAGACGAGTTATCCGAAAACATCGGAGAAAAGCGAGCTCGAAAGCGAAGTAGAGCGAGAGCGAGACACAAGAGGGAAAGGGTTTCTCGAGCGAGCCGCTGATGTGCATCTGAAAGATGCACCGCGCTAGATTTGCGGTCACGGGGTTGGAAAGGCTCGCCTAGAGAGAGAGAGTGAGAGAGAGAGAGAGAGAGAGAGAGAGAGAGAGAGAGAGAGCAGCTCGCGCGCGGAGAAAAGATTTAAGAAGCGTGAAAGAAAAAGAGGAAAAATAGAAGAGGGGGATACGCGTGCGTGTGTGCGTGTAAGAAGCCGGCGGCACGCTTCTAGGAAACTAGGTCCAAGATCAAGCAACCCTCCTCGACAGATGCAAAATCATAGCTCAAGAGAGCGAGAGAAGAGAGAGGGAGAAGCCCCACCTGTCCATACACTTCTTCAGCTCTATGGGCTTTCTACGAGCTCCCCCCGAACGCGTGCGCGCGCTATGCTTTCTTCGCGGCGCGCGCCAGCAGCGGCACATGCACGTACGAAAAATCCCCGAGGTGTGTGCGTGTGTCACCTCGACTGCGCGGATGTATGCGCAGCGACAAAAGGGGCCCTCCTTTGTCGGGGGGGCTTTTTTCTTGCGCGCTTTTCCTTTGTGTACCATTCACCGGGCCCCGGCCATTCATGCGCGCGCGCGGCCCGAAAAGCGCGCGGCAGGGCAAGTGCGGAATGTCTTGCGTAAACGCCGAGGATGATTCGGTGATGCTGCCGCGGCGCAGCCGGAGCGCACAAGTGTATATGCCGATCGGATGAGCGGACTCGATCTCGGCCTGTACTGGCGCTATACGCTGATGCAGTATACCTGCGGAACGACCGTTTTTTCGACCGATGGATTTTAAACTTTTCTTCTCTCCGTACGGACGACTTCCTCTCCTTCGATACGGACGGATCGGGGATGATGTATGACGATTTTTGTTTGCCGGATTTCTTATACTCTGCCTACAGCGATTGTGTAATTTGTCGGTTTAAATTCTGGCGATGTATGAGTTTAGGGAATACATTTGGGAGACGCTTGCTTCCTGTGCGGGTTACGGTTATTCGATTAAATTTTCGGGAGACCAAAGACCTCTTCGGAAGAAAGGTGCAACCGCAGAAGCTTGTACAGAGTCAAAGTGTACAACTGCCTCGACAAGCTGCGGCGGATGAAAAAAATGGCCCGAAAGCGCGTAAAGTGTATCTATTTCCGTGCGAGGGATCCCCACAGTGCACCCGGAAGCTACATCCAAATATAGAATATGAATGTATCGGCAGCACGCGCCTCTCTTCTTTTCCTCAAAGTGGTCGATGCTGCGCGGTGCAACGAAAATTTCTCCGCGCTTCCGTGATATCTCGACCCGCGCGCAGCAACAACACCGGTAGACGTCCCTAATTTCCGAGCCGCGTGCGCGCTCGAAAGAAAATAGGCGCGGAGGGTGGAACGTGTACTACTATACTGTAAGTATAGAACAGTAGCAGCAGCAGCGAAGGAGAAGTGGAAGAACCCGTCGTCGAGGGGGTAAGGCGAGAGCCGCTCTCTCTAAGGACACGTGTCTCGGGGCGCGTGCCGGAAGTGACCAAGCGGATGCAGACATACGAGAAGCTTTTTCTAGCTGCTGCTGCTGCTGCTCTTAACCCTCGCCGAGATTACGACGTTGCTGATCGAGAGACGACGACGACTCGAGAGGGTGGCGCAAAAGTGAAAGGGGATGCGGTGCGCGATGCACCTACGGCGATAAAGAGAAGCTAGGATTAAGCATCTGGCCTACTCCTCTCGAGCTACTCTGCGGATCCGCATTGTTCGAGAAAGGGCTAAACGAGTTTCTTCTTTTTTTTCTTGCTCGAGATGTGGGCGTTTTTTGGTGCGGATTCTTCGGAGGGAGGTAGACAATGACAGTTTTTTGCGATGATGGCTAGCCTGTCTTGAGGATGGGCGGATCTTTTCCATTGATGCCGAAAACTTGTTTGGCATTTTTTCAATCTGCTTGTGATGCCGGACTTTCAAATTTCAAAAAAATATTTTCCTTTGATTTGCAACACTCAAGCCTTCGCAAAATAAGTGCTCTGAAATTTCATTGAACGCGTAAAGCAGCGCAACGCAGCTCGCCTTTATGTTTCCCCGCATTTTAACGAGGCGAATTACAATAAAAATGCGACAATAATACATACAAGGGGTATTACGCTCTCATTACCGCATAATCGATTCGAGCGCCTCGCTTCGAGCTGCGGCAGCAGCAGCACAGAGTCCCTTAACCAGTTTTCGAGCTGGCCGCTCTCTATCTGGTCCCCCCCTCGATCTTTCTCGGGTTTTCCCGTCGCACGCCAGGACCGGGCGGCGGCTGCAATCGGGCGACGACTTTCACTGTGTGGTGGCACGCGTCGTCCGTTTTTGAAATATCCCTCCTCTCGCGCCTGCTGCCGTCGCCGCTGCTGCTGCTGTGCACACACGCGCCACAAAGGCTCGCGCGTATGGCTTCTCTCTCTCATTCTATCGTCTATCTCTCTTCTTTTTCTCGGCTGCATGTGCGTATGTGTCGTGCACCCCTAGCGTGGACCGTTGCTCTCTGCGAGCCGGGATATGACCGTTGAAGCTGCGGCTGCTGTTGCTGCTGCTGATCCGGCTGCGTATGCGTGTGGATTATTGGGGCTGTGTGTATTATATACTCTGGCGCGCAACTGATTGCCCGTATTGGATTATTTGTCGAATCATCCGGCTCAGTAAAGTGCGCTGGCTCGGAGCGAGTGTTTTCGATCGATACTGCGCGTGTCTGTTGTCCGTTCGTTATATGGCAGCAATTTAATTAAGCTAATAGATTGTCGTGCTCGAACTATTAGTTTGATGTTAGTTCTGTGCTTGTAATATGGATAATTCTTATTTGTATCGCAGGCATGGCACTTCATCTAAAACGTCAAAATTTTGAGAAAATATTCTATAAATTGTACTGCTTTTCAGTCAGAAAATACCTGCGTAAGTTAGCCTGTTTCTAAAGCAAAGATTCACGAAACAATTCGATCAACTCCACCCAGCTAAAGTGTGACAAAAACGCCTTAGAAGCCGTCCCGTGTCATCGCATTTTCCCCCAAATTTCCGTTAATACCGAGAGCATCAAACTCGGGCAGGGAAATACGAATCTCCTAACGGTACTGCGCCTGCTGCACCCCCTTGCAATCGAAAAGCGAAGAGCGAAAACGAATCGAGCCTCGAAGCAGATCGAATTGCAAACACAGCGTTTAACTCCGATGCCCCTCGCGTGCCTACACACGACGCACGCGCGCGACATTCAATGAAGTATAACGCAGCCGACTATTTTGTTTCATCCTCGGCCAGCTCTCGTCGGGTAAAAGTCTTTCTTCGCTCCTTTGTGCGCGACGCGCATAAGTACACCGCGTGCACCCCGAGACTCTTTCTTCCAAGACGAATACGTAAAATATACAGTCGCGAGTCCTCCTCCGGCAGACGAAATCAGATGCGCGCCACGTGACATCGGTACAAATAAAACGAGCTTTTCCGTATAGGGTGGAGGGTACACGAGCGAAGACGTAGCGGCGGCGTCGGCAGAAGAAGAATGTCTCGAGACGGCGAGTTATAGGAGCGACGCGTGTGTGCTCGTGCGCCCCTCGACTCAATGGCGAAAAATAAAAGGGACCCGCCTACGCTCGTGTGGGGCACGCGCCACACGTATGTGTACCCTCAGCCAGCCAAAAGGGATGCATGCGTGGATGCTGGAGCTGTATAAGAGGGAGAACTGCTGCCGCCGCCGCCGCTGCTGCTGCACACCTGCCCAGCTCCGCCGCGCGGCGTTCAATTGTGGCAGCAGCCTCCCTAGACACAAAAACTAGGCTGCTGCCGCTGCATCTGCTGAAATCCGCGAGGGATGTACGTGGGGCGATAGGTTATTATTGGCATTGTGGAGAGAGCGAGAGAGGGAGAGAGAAAGCACGCGTGTAGAGGCATGTGCATGCGCTTGTTGTACTTGGGGTGCCGATGGACGTTAAGGGTGTTGCGCGAAGGCATCTGCCTCTGCGTCGCCACCCTTGTCAACGTCCTCGACACACTGCTTGCTCCGATCGAGGGCTGCTGCCAGTGCTACGCTGCTGTGTCGATCTCCCGATGAAAAAAAAATAGCCGTGCAGCAGCGCTTTGTGCAGGAAAATGCCCGCACACGCGCGCGCGCAAGTTCGCGTACTCCACACACTGTATCGCTAATGGCTTTTTTGTGCGCAGGACGACGCCTACTTCCTCGCGTGTATCTCGGGAGGCAAGAAGGCGAGGTTTCAGCGTACAGTTCCGAGGCAAGGGTGCAGCGCTCGCGACGAATTTGAATCTTAATGGGGATCATGTTCGCGCGCTTTCTGCGTCTTGATTCTTTGATTTTTTCAGCTGATATAGCCGGACGGTTTTAGCTTTCCATTGTCCCAGCAACGCGAGATTCTCTATTTTTCGAGGGCCAGATGTCAAGGTACACGCCGAACTGCAGAAGGCTTGGCTGTGCCATAACGTCGCCTAATCGGGATCATTATCGCACGCAACAATTAAACCAGCGAACTTTCCCATAGCGCGATTTCTCACGCTGTACCCCGGGCTGTTTTAATTTATACATTCCAAAAGTCGACTCGTCGCCCCGCGGAATAATCGAACGGTTCTCGCGGCAGGTTACAGAGCTGACAGACCTTCGAATTTCTCAATTGGTCGCGCAGCGCGGCGAGATGAGGAGCGATTGGCACAAGTGGCCCACTGACTGTGCGCAGCGTTCTGGCGAACTCGAGGAGAGAGAGAGAGAGAGAGAGAGAGAGAGAGAGAGAGAGAGAGAGAGAGAGAGAGAGAAAAGGGAGTAAGAACAAGGGAGCGGAGCGAAAAAAGAAACCGCACATGCATACACATCTAGATCGCGTCCGGTCGGAAGCTTTATTCGCAGTGGTCTTGCTGCAGCAGCACCTGGGCACTCGAAGATTCGCAATTACCGGGGCGCACTGCTGGTGCCGGCATTGGATTTGTTCAGCGCGGCGGCAGTGCGAAATTCCTTTATACGACCGGCTAAGACGTCCTGAATGGCAGAGAGAGAGAGAGAGAGAGAGAGAGAGAGAGCGACCAAGACGCGAAGAAAGGAACCGAGATTTCCGTTAAGGATACGATCATCGGGCTGGGGTTAATTCACGGTTGTTAATTGCCAACAGGTGAAACCTACCAGAGGCATATGAACTCGAGACTGCAGATTGGTACAGCTGCAGCGACTGTACACGTGACAATTCATAAAAAGCTTCATCCCGAGGAAGGACCAGCGATCTCGCTCAAAATAAATAAATCATTACCGTCGCTCGGTCGGTTGCCTCCTTTCAAGTGTAAAGTTATGATTCGGCCTATCGTAAAGTACATCTGGGCATTGTCCTCCCCCGTCCTGACTCTTTGTCGCCTAGACGGCCTCCTTTTCAGCTTTTTTCCTCGCCGCGCGCGCGACACACACACACAGGATCTAGAGACAGAAGTCATCGAGAGCGAGCATACACATGCGTGCGTGTGTCGCGCAGGGCGGCCGCGTAATCTCATTGGCCACGCTGAGCCGGCGGTCTCGACTGATCCGCAGGCTTCCGAGTTGCTCATTGTGTCCTCGAGTCCGGGATTTACTGCGCTTTCTCGGATTTATGATTTTCGTGCGTGTGTGTGGTGTGCGATACACTTCTGCGTTCGCACAAGTCCGCGGCTTCCGAGCTTCCGCGCGAGAGCTTCTCGTTTTGCGGCTTCGACTGATTATTCGCGGGCGAGAGCCAGTGCAGCGTGACGCGCGAGGCGAAAACGTTATTTACGAGCGGCTTTTCGACTCTGTTTTTCGGGGATTAAAATTTGTCGCGGCTCTAATTGAAAAATCGAGAGATAAAAGCGCGAGCGCGGCCTCCCTCGTAACTTTGATTTCATGCGGTTTAAATTCAATTTTTCTCGTCGAGCCTGCTGCTGCTGCAGCTCCGAGTCACAAAGGCTGTTTTTATTGCACTGGCTGTGCTGTGTTCTGTGAAATTCAGGCCTTTCCCCCCCCCTCTCTCTCTCTCTCTCTCTCTCTCTCTCTCTCGGGCGATCGGGTTTATGGACGTCTATCGCGTGCCGAACGATTTGGCGGCTTTTCCGCAGAAAGAGACGATTCGACGTCGTCCAATGTACCGTTCGCTATAGGCATTGTGTTCCGGTCGGCCTTCTATGCGTGCACCTTCACCAGCTGTGGTCCAGCGCAGACAGCTGATGGCACGTGCCCTCCTCGAGTTTCCGCGTCGCTCGGGTGGGGATAGGATAAAAAGGGAGCTCTTTCTTTTCTGCGTATAGAGATCGGTGTGCTGAAATGGTGCAACGCTACATTGAGCTTTCGCTGACCCCCTGAGGGTTCTCAACCTGCGGTGTTGCAGATCGAAGTTATTGCGGAGACTGCAGACTTGAGTGAGTGCGATTTTTTGTCTTTCAGTGTGCAATGAATGCTTGTTATTTTCAAAATAATTAGGTGTAATGTTGAACGAATTTCGAATGAAAAACGTTGGTTAACAAACAGCAGCGAAACGCCGACTCGTTTGTTAATGAGCCAGCACACCGGGCTAAAAGCTGCGCGACAAAGAAATTGAGAACCGCCGCACTAGAGTCGCGTGGTTCAACCGTCCTCATCACCTGCCTTTCCTCCATACAATAGAGAGTGTACGCTCGCAGCGCGTCTAGGTGAGCTGCTGCTGCGTCTCGTTGAATGCTGCGCCGCTGCTGCCGCTGAGCGCACCTCGTCCCTTTTGCCATTGGAGCGGCCACCCCTCTTTACGACAACGCATACATCCTCATTATGTTTGTGGCACCTCTGAAAACTCCTGCCGCTGCTGCACACATACAGGCACACATGCGTATACCTTTGATATGTATAGAGGCGCAGAGATTGACAATGCGCAGGGGGCCCACCTGCCCCCTACCCCTGTCCCGGACACGCGCCCCATCCAGCAGCACCTGGTTCATCTGCGCGCACGAGTAGCAGCAGCAGCAGTAGCGACTTGTGGCGTATGGGCTGCTGCTGCATCCTTGGCTCTTTAATCGTTACCGCTATAGCGACTGATGCGCGCTCGTCTGTGTGTATAGTTTACTGCCGCACATAAAGTATCGGCGCGAGCGGCTGCTGCTGCTGCGCCTTTACCTCTCGATTTTCATCCGGCAGACGTCGAGATTTCTTTGTCGGGAAGGGGAGAGCTGGAGATTGATCGATTTCGATTAGAGATTACTTGTTGACGCGGCGCGCGGTGCAACGAGCTCCGATGGAAAAATGCGCGTTTGTTGCCGTTTCGAGGATGTGATTTTTTCCTATCCTCGCAAAAACGAGTTCTTTTCCGCCTCGGCGTATACGCGAGCTGTGACATTCGCGGTGTCGGGTTACCGGCCCGCACAAGAGCGTCGAGTGCACCCTGACGCTAATACTCCATCCCGATGTCCATCAGGATTACCGACGCCTCACGCACGCGACCGCAAAGTCTTGTTGCTGCGCAGCGCGCCTTTGATCGGCCGTCGAACGTGCCTCGCCTTTACAACCCGTGCCTTATATCGGCGAAAAGCCAACTCGTGTATTGTGTAGGTGGGCCGATCCCATTCGGAGACAAGTGAATAGTGCTCGCGCGAGCTTCTCGACGTTGGGAAACATATTTTGTTGCTACGGCTGCGGCGGCCGGCTGTCCAGACCCGGAAATTTCCACTTATTGTTTTTAACCGCTCTCGATAATTCGATGCTATCTGTCTTCTACTTTCTATACGCGTAAGGCTGTTACGTGAACGCGATCCTATTTTCAAACACCTAGTACACTGATAATCTCCTAATGCAGCCTATCTCGTTAGTATTCCGTCAGTCGCGTATGTGCGAGTACGCTGCGGAATGAAAGAGAGGGCGATGGTTATCTCGGCGAGTAAAACAACAGCAACGTCTGTGCGCGTAGCTTGGAAATCGAAAATAGTAATTACGGGCAGTCGTAATGTCATCTCGTGCGTTGCTTTCCTGCTCGGCGCTTTTAGAAAACGTAGGCCCGACGTACGTCGAAGGTGAAATCTCATCATTGCAAGTGCCAGCCTCCGTCTGTATTCGTGTATATATAGGAATATAGTCCAAGGCCCGGACATGTAAGTATAAGGCGCTACTATACAGCTGTACGGTTATACTATCGCAGAAAAAAAGGCAACGCTAGAGATCCGAGTATCCCCAGCAGCACGGCAGCTTCGATCTAACTGTATATAATTCCACCCCATTCACGACTCCGCGGGCACATGTGCGTACAACACGAGGAGCACGTATCAGGTTCGATTTTGATCGGCTGGTCGGATACCTGCGTGCGTGTATATACCTATACGCGTGCGCCGCGAGGAATTCTATTTAGAAAAGTAGTGTACCGTTTCAGCCCTTTATTTCCATTCGGTCTGCCTTTCTCTCCCCCTGCGCGGCTCTTTGCTTTCTATGTATACATATTTTTAGGTCGAAGGGTACACGCGCGCGTGTGCCATCCTTCTTCTCCTCCTCTTCTGGGGCCTGTTTGGGTCGTTTTGGCCCAGCTGGTCGCCTGCAGTCTACGTACGTATGTGCACGCGTACTATGCATGCGTACGTTTGTGTGTGTGTGTGTGTGTGTGTATGTGTGGACTTACCACTCGCTCCTCATTCTGTTTGTTCGGATTTAGTTAATGTCCGCGCGCGCGTGTATAAAGGTGCGCGCTGCTTCTATTCTTTGTCGTTGGAATTTTTGCCCGCATGCAGCAGCAGCCGACTTTGCGCTATATTGTCGTAATGCGCATCGCGCGCTACACTTCCGGTTAAGCCGGTAATTCCTGCGTGATTTTTTTTAGGGGCTCTTTTGGTGCAGCCCGGTTCTGGCCGCGAGCGGTACAATCGCGCGCGCGCGCATTTTTCTGAAGGGGTGCGAATGATTGAATGATTCGCCGGAACTGGTTGCAGGCTTGTTTTGAATTTATAAGTAGGTGGATTTTGCTTTCAGCTCGAATTTTTGCATATGCCGTATGTCGCGTGCTTTTTGTTTTTGCTTGGATCACTCATTTTGATAATATAATATTATATTCATCTTGTAATTTCCATTTCCAATTTTAATTCATTTGTCTAACAAGTTACAGATGTCTTATATGCTTAAAAAAAAGAACTATAATTCCTTTATTTGTGCTAGTTTTGGCAAATACGTGTACAATGTTTTTTGTTGGTTGCAATTATTTTTTGCTTCATGTGAAATTCAGCGAACACGATAAGAATACGATTCCTACGAAATCGAGCTGGGCCCAGTCTTTTTCCGACCATCCGTGCAAATTCAATGAAAAGTATTCATTTTTCAAAGGGATGTACTCTAAGTAAGAATATGACCAATAAAGTTCAGAAAAAAGCTTCATAAAAAAAAACAAAATCGTTAAAAATGGTTGCTTATATAGGTAAAAAGTTGTCTACGTTTAAAAACAGTGAAAAGTGAACAATGGCATAATCTTCAAAAATCTCAAGTTGTTTGTTTTGGCGTCTCTAAATGTACACAGATTTTTATCTAAGAAATAATTTCGAGCATACTGCCGAATTTGCATAGCTATAAGTATAGTAGCCGTAAAACAAAACAGTTTTGGACTGGCGTTCAGCTGCTACTTGAACTTTTAGGGTCTAATTATAAGTCCCTATGGCTTGAAGCGAATATAGATGGCGCTTGGCAACTTCACCACTTTTCTTAATATCATAAGATGAACATACTGCACCGATTTTCTGATTCTACGATGCATTTAGAATCACAATATTGATTGTTTTACTATCTTTGCATAATTAAATCATTGAAATTTATATTTACAACCAATAAATGTCCACTAATCATAGAAACATACGCCATTTTTTCACAAATTCAACGAAGTAATATTAATTACAATTTTTCAAATTTTACTAATTTATTCCTAGAAGTTTCGTAAATACAACGTTCAAAAATAATATTTCTCCGTTCCATAACCGTCGATGAAGACCCATCGAAGAAGGTACCTCCAAGATATAAATACTACTTGCCGGTTACACAGACGCGTGCGCGAGTGCAGTGGCCCAAAAATCAAAAGTCTCGGCGATGCTGCAGGTGGCCTTAGCAGCAGCAGCAGAAGCTCGGTCTCCTTCATACATATAATACATAATACCGCGCAGAGCCGCGGCAGGTACCTGCTCTCTTTCTCTCCTCGTCGTCCGTATTCTCCGTGCAGACGTGCCATTGTCCCTGTCTCTAGGAAGAAAATGTGCCTGCGCGCACGACGAAACGATCCGTCCGCGGACTGAATGGAATAGGAAGAAGCGAGCGGGGTTGCGTATCCTCGGCTCTCCTTTGACGCGACGAGCTGCGCGCGAGGCAAAAGCTGATGTGTATTAAGAAGAGACACCGGCTGCCGGGGTTAGCCGAAGGAACGAGGGGTTGTAGTAGCTCGGGATGTGTCGTCGCCGATGCGCCATCCTTTTTTCGGCTTCCGAGATTTTGGGATGACCGATTTAGTGCCGGGCCGTCGTCGGGGATTAAAGCGGTATTTTATCGATGGCTACGGCGTACATTGGCTGTATTACGTTGATGCGACCTCTCTTTCTATACGGATCGACCTCTAAAAGTTTTACAATTTTTATTTGATCATCAGCGCCGTGTACCAAACGAAACGATAAAACTGAGCAACCGTTTAAGGGCAGATGGTGTTGTACACGCCACTGGAAAATTTGGTTTCTTCCTATAACGATCGATCTTTTGAGGGGCTTATAGGAAGTGGTGAAACGACCCGTGGAGCGCGCCATTATTCGAAAAAGTTAAGTACACAAAATGTAAAAAAGCGAAATTTGCCACGCCAAGATTTCATTCGTCACATTACACGGTGGCCCGAAAAAAGGTATACGTATCCATCTTCCCTCCTCGTGCCCTCGTCTAGGTATATCCACGCGTTATACAAGTGAGCCGGAATCGGAAATGCGGCTTTTACGGCAGTGCGCGCACAGTCTGCAGCAGCAGCGTCTTATGAGTAATGCTCTTCGGGTGTTCAGGTGCAGAGGGAGAGAGATCACAATGTCGCGCGCGCGAGAGCTGCACAATGGACCGAGCCGACCGGCGTCATCTCTCCACCTAGATACTGTGTATATCCGAAAAGCGTGCCAGGACTTGTGTGTATACTGATGCCCATATTATATAGGTAGAGGAATTATATACCTCTCTCCCCTCGCGGAGAGAGACTCAGCTGCTTTTTACCACTGCTTTTTAGAAGATCCTGGCTGGCTCTCCTTGCCTACCTAGCACATCGATGATTGATGGGTAAGAGCATAAAATGAAACCATCATTACGAAAGGAAGATCGTTAAGTTATCCTTCCTTATAGGATTTTTCGGCTGCAGTGAAAATTTATTGATTCGAACGCGCCGCGAGAGATCGGGGAGAATCGAAGCTAAGTTGCTGATTGAATTTCGTAATCTGGCCAGGTATGCGCGTCTGTGCCTACAGCTCGAAGAGTATCGCCTATTTGTAACGTATCTTTGCGCCGCTTCGCAGTGTATACGCCGCACTCCTCGATGCCGTGTGTAATAAGCTACTTTAAAAACATTAGCTTCTTAATAATACCATCATTTTTTTAGCAAATTGAAATGGGACTCGCGAGGGAACCGGTTTTAAGAAGATCGAATATATCATACTTTTTTACGGGTTGACTTAGCGCAGATGTAATTAAATAAACGTCATTTCAATTCTTTTTACGACGCTTCATAACTACATTTCCATAGAAATATCAAGCCTGCTCACTTTTGTCCTTTTTACGCGCGCCTCCGATAATTTATGGTGTTACTTTTACGATCCTCTCCTGCGCTGCCAACCAGCCGTGCTCAAGCGATAATTCTATGCATCGCACCGCGAACCTCGCCGGATAAACGCCTTATCGTATACCTTTTTTCGTTTTCGCACAAAAAGTAAAAACACGAATTCCAACTGCTCGAAACGTTCGAAAGAACGGGTATTTGCATTCAGGCGGTTTATAAACTCATTCCAGTTTACAATTATCCCCCACGTTGTAATTCAAAACACTCGAGAGCGAATAAAAAACTTTATTGGGATTGGAAAGTATAAACATCACGACGAGGCGCGCACGTGGTTCCGGAGCTAATGAAAGCCATCAAAATTTTAACGACTGTCTCGCACGCGTGCGTAGCATACAGCGTGCGCGCATTCATTTCCGAGAAACAATCTACGCGCGCAAAACGATAAAAATCTCATTTTTTTCCTCTTCAATACAATACTTTCTCCCGAGAGCGCGGCAGGTTTCATCACGAGATTCAAATGAATCGAAGACAGCGTCCGGAGCGATAAGCCGACGATCGGGCCTCGAAGTGTTCTTATCTCGGCTAATTTTTCATTTCTCCTGGCTGTCGATGTTTTTTCGGCGCTGAAAAATGAGCAGCTCGTGTCTTACACGTCCGCTCGCCCGCTACCATCAGAGACGCTCTGACGTTGAAAAAGTCCGAAACTATTCGGGGAACATTTAACCGATGCTGTCCGCTCGCGCACAGAAGTCCTCTTTTTTGTTTCTGGCTCTTTGTGCGTCTGTCCTCGTCTGACTCTCGCGTCGTCTGGATTGCGCGCGGCTTTCACTGCGTGATGAAAAAAAAAACAATCCGGCCGGAAAGAACAGTTAGCTGTTACAGGTTGAGAGATGTGATTGAGTGTAATGTCGATTTTCATCTTGATACTGACCCACTGTCCCTTTAGACAAACAAATGGACGAATACCCTGGTAGAAACGTTAACGGTGAATAAGCTAAGTTTTGGGCCACTTAGCTAAGTTGTGGTTAACAATTTAAGTGGTCAAGCCTGGGTTAAATTCTGCAAAAAAACAAAAAGATATTCTTCTTACCAACAAACTTTTGATTTGATGTAGTTTGAAAAAAAAATTCTATTAAAAATATATAAAATATACACCATTTTTATCGAAAAAAAACATGTATATACCTTGTAAAATGATTGACCAAAATTCATGACATTTCATTATATAAATAAGTGTTTTTAGTCACTTGCCACGGCTTTTTGAAAGATCCGGACCGTCTTCTTTACTCTATCCGGGCTTAAAATGTACCTTAAATATGCCCCCTCGGACCGATCGAGAGACATTTCTAAAAAATATGAATTAAATATAGTTAGCAAAAAATTTTGTTATCTAAAAAATATCAATTAAACATTGCTAGCAACAAAATTTGTTGCTAACTATATTTAATTCATATTTTTTAGAAATGTCTCTCGATCGATCCGAGGGGGCATATTTAAGGTACATTTTAAGCCCGGATAGAGTAAAGAAGACGGTCCGGATCTTTCAAAAAGCCGTGGCAAGTGACTAAAAACACTTATTTATATAATGAAATGTCATGAATTTTGGTCAATCATTTTACAAGGTATATACATGTTTTTTTTCGATAAAAATGGTGTATATTTTATATATTTTTAATAGAATTTTTTTTTCAAACTACATCAAATCAAAAGTTTGTTGGTAAGAAGAATATCTTTTTGTTTTTTTGCAGGATTTAACCCAGGCTTGACCCCTTACATAAATAAGGGTTTAAACATTATAAATGCATAGATATACACATTAACTCAAGATAAAACAGAATATTTGCTTGAAATTTGTCAAATGACTGTTACAATCTAGAAATTATAGAAAAATATCTTGCAAACGTGAAAAATCCAAATATTTGTAATAAAACATGCAAACGTTTTAATGCAAGGAAAAAAGGAAAAAACTATTTTTAACTTAAAAATAATACTGTGTTGGTATAATAGACACGCATCACTAAAATATTAGCAATATTTTGCTTTATTCTTTTACATTCAAATTTGATAATAATGGTCAACTAAACTTAACTTTTTAACGGTTTTCACTCGTTAGTTTTCTACCGGGGTAGCTTCTCGAGTTATTAAGATAATCAAGCGTTACGATTCCTATTCAAATACTTTCAACGAGATGAACTAGGAGTTTTATCGTAACATTATTTTTTGCTTCCTCCTATAGGACAAGTTTTTCAATAATAAACTTTTCGGCTTAACAAACGAGAAGATAATTTTATTTCGATTTTGCTAAATAGTTTTAAGTAAATGTCAGAATTATACAAAAAAATCGTACTGACTCATCATCACAGTAAAAAATCAAAGATTGAAACAAATGAGCTTTCTATATGTTGATTGATTACTAGCTTGAAAATATACTTGTAATTTTAGAAAATACTTTGGAAATACAAACTATACAACGAAAGAATGAGGGATTGATGTCTCATTGACTAGAAATAACCTGAAAGGAAAAAAAGACTTCAATAGTTTGAGGGAAGATTCGCGCCAACGAATTATCAGCGATTTTGTTTTATCACATAGGTAATCGTTTTTTTACTCTTAGAAAGCAAGCACCAGCTTCAATGATCCATCACGCAATCAGCAGTACCGATAATTAAATCAAACTGTAAACTCAGACGTCACTTTTTTTCGTCCTTGTCACATCAGGTGCACTACACCTTCTCCTATAAGCCAAAAATACATTCCAAACGAAATTACACACATCAATCTCGAGCAGACTAAAAAAAAGGAGAAAAAATCGCGTCCTCAGCCATTCATCATCTCGCCAGGCTCTCCAAACATTCGAACCACATTTCGTCGCTGCGATCATAGGCGCGCACACAGAGTCCCATTGTCGACGCCGTATACAAAGCTGCATGGAAAGGCGCCCGTGTATGGCCACGTATGTAATACGTATATAGAGAGAGTCCGGTCCAGGTGCCGGCGACTGCTGGGGGGGGAGGGGGGAGAGAGAAGGAGAGAGAGCGCGCGAGCGGACCTGATCAGGCGGCTCGTGCCATTGACCGCCATTGACTCCCCCACGTACACGACACATTGCCGATAGGTATATATGTCCGCGCGCCGCTGCTGCCTGTCTGCAAACTCACTCCTCCTGCTTCGCCTCCTATACGTATCGCGCGCGCATGTATGGAGCTTTATACACTTGATGGCGAAGAGAAAGCGATTGTTTCTCGTAATTGTTATTTTAGTACACTTGTAGGCGATTTTTACCTCTTATTCGCGTCGATTCGATGCTACTTCTCAGAGATCGGAAATAATAGTTTCATCAGTCGGTTTAAAAAAATTCGGTTTTCCAAATTGAGATGCAAGCCTGGAAAAAAGCTTGTTCCCACAAGGTTTCGAGAATCTCCGAGAGTTCATTAGGCAGAGCAGCCGCACTCGTGACATGTAATGCCCCCTGTGCGCGTAAGTACATGTACGTATGAGGGGCAACAGGAACAAGAGCCGCGGCGTTTACTCGTTTCCCCGTTGTGAGTCTTTTATTTTCCGTATACGCCGCGCGCGCGACAGTTGAACTCTTTCAGGACGTCCAATCTCATCGAGTGACACGAGCGTATAGTTTTGCATAGTTAGGATCGTTATCGACGGGATCCTGTTATTTGTGTCTGTCACGCTTGGCATTTGTGTATCGAGAAACAAAAAACCAGCAGAGGCAGACGAGAGAAGGAAGAGGTATTGACTAAGTGTCCTAGACGATTTCGTCGAGATATTCGGAATAAATGCAGAGTCATTAAGGAGTGGAGATAAGAATCGGGCGAGCAGTCCGGCGACGCATACGTTTTGGTCAAATCTGTGTTTCTGTTGACAGTGCCGATGTCGATTCTCTTTTCTCTTCCCCTACGCGTGGAACAATTATGAGACGCCGAGAACCGCAGAGAAAAATGTCTTCTGTGAACAGCTCTCGATCGTCGACATCGTTCTTCTTTTCTTCGACGCGCCGCGGGTTTCCTTGAATTTCGAGGGATTTAGAAAGGAGCTGCGATCGGTCGCGATATGCATTATACTATACGTTGTTGTAACTCGAAATTTTACGCCCGCACGCGTGGATTGAAACTCCCGAGCGTTCACTCTGTTTGAAATATATGTACACAGCGTATGCAGAACCGAGTTAACAATATTACCCGTTTCCGCAATAACGGTTCATTAATTATCATGAAAATAGGCTTTTCTCGACCGCCGCCGCAATAACGTTATTATATTGGCAAAACTGCAGTCACGTCAATTATCCGGCGAATCAATATATCAAGGAATGATTAGGCGCAGTCAAGTTGTCGGCACTATACGGCGGCGCGCACGTGTGTATACACGGCCGAAAAGTTTTGCGGCGGCGGCGGCCGGTGCAGCTCGAAGCTTTATGTCTTTGCATAAACCATAAACCATTTCGAGAGTAGCGCGGGCAAGTCGAATCTCTGCCGCGAACGGAATATAGAACCTGCTTTCGCGGATCTCTTTCACTCCGAGTCCGCGCCGACAATTGACGGTGGGCGTCGAAAGTCAGACTACCGCTGCCAAGCCGTTGTTCGCGATATTTTATTGTTTTCCGAAATTTTTGCGCCGCCGGCGGCTCGAACTGTTCAGTGTTCCATACCCCTCGTATAATGGCACGAGCGCTCGCGTATTTGCGTAATGCCGATTTTTCGCGCTCAGCTGCCGATCGGCACGCCGTCGCAGCCTCGTTAAGATCGATTCATGCACGCATAAACAAAATTCTGCCATTCATTTTAGAATACGTATGCGCGAACCCTTTATATGATACGCTCTCTCGGCGCGTTTTGTCTAACACGCGAACTTTCTATGCATACGCGCGTATCGGATTCCAGAACACCTTCTCCGCACGGCTCGTGTTTGCGTATGCCCGTGCGCGCACACGCGCGGAAAGCTCGTTACGCGATCGATTCATGCGTATAATACGTTCGGCCCGAATGTGCAGTGATAGGTGCACAGAAAAAGGCGCAAAACCTGCAGCAGTCAGGAATCCTCTCTGCCGCGCGTATCTCTCTCTTGCCCGGCAATTATCCCGGGCTTTACCTGGGCCCGCGCGTTATCGCTCCGCTCTAGAAAGTCAATTTAACAGTTCACTTGATTCGCCGTAGTAGCTCGCTGGCCAGCGCGCGATTTTCGCGCTCGCGATAAAATGAATCACGGAGCGAGGGGCCGAGCAGCGCCAGAAATAAAACGCACAAGAGCTGGAGCGAAAGATCGCATCGAGAGAGAAGTCCGGAGCTGCGGCGGCGGCGGAGGCGACTACTACCAGCTCGTGCTCCTTCCTTGTTCGAGAAGACAGAGAGCTCGAGCAGGTTCCGCGCGCAAGGTACCGCGCGTGCGCGGGTGCGCCGTCCTTTTATATCTCTTTGGCTGTCTCTCTTGCTTGTGCTCGCGCGTGTGCATGTGTGCGCGAAATATGCGGAGAGAGGATCGACGGCCGTGAATTTTTTTCCGACCGGACAACACCGGATTAGCCGCGCGTCTCTCGTCTGAATAAAATGGCGTAGGAGCATTTATTTTCGTGCGATAGCGCTCATCTCGATGCGGCGTCTTCGATTCCACGTATACGCGCCGAGCGAGTTTTATAAATAAAACATCGGTATACGGCATGAATATACACGAAAAGTGACGCCGGAGGGAGACGGATGAAAAAGCGTCCCGGTGTGGATGCTTTATCGAGGAATAATTTGTACTTTAAAAGGATCTCGATATCGGTAATGATCGATAATTTCTCTCTCGGGCCGCACTATTCCGAGAAAGAAAAATCTCGAGCTCACTGGGTGAGCCCCGTCGAGCGTAAACGCGGCGTCAGAAGTCAGGACGGAACACACACACACACACACAGCCTGCGGGTAATTAAAAACAAATTTCCAGGGGCGATCGCCGAGCCCGACTGGACGCGATAACGACGCGAATTGATGGAAAAGAGTAAATTTAAAATTCTAGTAGCCCCGAGATAAGAGCGCAGGGAAGATCGTCTCGAGAGAAGCTCATATTTATTAAGTGCGAGCAGAGCTCTCGCGCTCTCGGCCGAGAGAGAGAGAGAGAGAGAGAGAGAGAGAGAGAGAGAGAGAGAGAGAGAGAGAGAAGAGACGACGAGTGAATGCGTATATGGATATCTTTGTGTTGTTGTCGAGGCGCGGCGATTACGAGGAGAAAAAGAGCGAGAAAGAAAGATCGGATCGTTGACTTTCGAGGAGCTCTTATACGTGTACGGATGCTCTCGCGGTCGCGCTCGCGAGGTGATTAATTCAAATAAATCGCTTATGCATCGGGCCGCGATCTCGACCGGCGCTCGCTTGCTCGCTCGCTCAAGAGAGTCGACTTAACGCTTAGTCCGACCAAGACGAATGAAATAGCCTCTCTCGTTCACTCTAAGCGCCTTCCAGTATCATCCCGCGAGAATCTCTCTCTCTGCTCCCCTCTGCCTTTATAATGCGAATGATACCTGCTAATTTTTCAAATTGCGCGCCTCGTTCGCCCTTAAACGCCTCCTCGCTCTCGTCCCGTCGGGATGCATATGAGTTTAAGCCTCGAGCCAAAAACAAAACGCTCATTATTCACTTGCGCCGGGAATATTTATCGCATTACGCCTCCGTGCGGCCGACTGCCGCGGTAAAAAGTCGCTTTGCGTCCGCCCGATTAAGCGAGCTCGAGGTGCGAAGGTTATTGATGCTTTCGTGTGCTTCGAAAATGCAAGTATCGAGTTGCCGTACGCGAAATTCTTCGCGCGGGCAATTGTCTATCTCGCGGTCCGATTACGAAACGGCTGCGCTAACGATAAACAAATAACCCGCTCCCATATCAAGTCGTAAAGCCTCGAAATAAGCAATTAGAGGCCCGTATTTCGCAAGACATCAGCAGATACATACGAGGCATTACGTAAAAGAACCACGAGGAGGAAAGCGCGCACGGAGACAGAGAGCAATATATCGGTAAATCGAGATGTTACTCGGTAGCCGCGCGCTCTCTCCTGCGTGCGCGGTATCGCCGATCTCGCGGGGGCGTCGCGCAGTCGCTCGATACATCTTGGCTTTGGCTTTCCATGTAGGTATACGCAGCGACTTATCGGCGCGTCGCGCTCTCCGCCGGAGGTTCCGGTTTGTTTATGGATTTTTGCCGGGGAAATTAATCGGACACCGGCCATTGTCTACCGTATAGCTGCGCGGCGAGAGAGAGAGAGAGAGAGAGAGAGAGAGAGAGAGAGAGAGAGAGAGAGAGAAAGAGAGAGAGAATAGTTCTCTGATACTGGTGGCTGCGCGTGCGCGCTCGCTCGCGAGATTGAGATACTGCCTGTCTCTTAAATCCTAGACGGGTTTGCTCTTTTTCGGCGCTCTCGCGAAGACTTGATTCGGAGTAGCTGCTGCTGCTGCGCGAGATATTCGCAGCAACTTGTATTATATAGGAAGATAAAGGTCATATTGGCTTGAAAATTCGATGACGTGAATTAATTAAGCAGAGCTCATTTCTGCAAACACCTTGTTCTTTCTACTGGAGAGAACGGGGGTGTAAAAAAATATCGGTAACCTGTTCAGAATATGCGAGGTACTTTATGAGCAAACGATCGACGAATACGCCTTGCGCGATTTAAATATAACATTTGCGTTATGATAATCGGCGGCAGGGTCCCCGGCAATAATCGGCTAATAATAAGCCGCATAACACGAGTGAAAATGGGCCAGCCACGAGCCACCGCGATATGTCTTACATGGCGCGTCGAGACGAGAAGACGTACATACATGAATATTACGAACCTACCTGTGAGTAAGTACGCTCTTGCGCTTATTACCACTTGCGAGATGTAAACCGTATCGACTTTGTGCACAGACGCGATCTCGAAAAATTCTCGTAATTAAGCAAAGTGTATATATTTATACAGATACAGTTTTGGTGGTCTTCGTGTTAGATTAGTACAGCAAGTGTGACATCATTTACTGTGATTTTCATCGAAAATAAAAATGAAGCACTTTGCTGCTCGTTTAACTTAAAATGATGAATGTGGTATAGTGAAACTATATAGTATAGTATAGTCGTAAAACAAAACAACTTCGTACTGGTCTCCCCCCTATACTGCTTAAACTTTTGAGATCTCAAATATAAAATACAATTTGGAAATGTTAAAATTCAAGGGTAAGAAATTTTTTCTTCTATATGCCAAGGCAAGTTAAAGGATTAGCGGACCAATCCGAAATGATTTTATTGTGGAGGAATATGCTTGGTCTTGCCTAGCAAGTCCATCGGCACTATAGTTCGAGATGCGAACAGAAGACCTTTGTCAACATTAAAATGATTCAAGTTGAACGTTTGGCGAAAAATTGATAACATTTGTATAAGTACTGAGCATTATTGATTAAGTTTTTTATTACAGACCTGAGAACAGGCAACTATGTTTATCTCTGCAGGGTTACAGAGTTTTTTGGTGAAAATACTCTGTAAACTTGTCTGGTCGAATAAATAAATAAATCATGAATTCAAGGGTTCTACTTGAACCATCTTCTACTTCATCAATACAACCAGTAATTACGGGAACGTTATAATGTTCAAAATTCTGATTTAACGTTAAATTTTTTTTTAACTTCAAATATAAACATTGAATCTTCAAAATTATTTCAAAAAGATAACAGCTATCTAGTTTAAAAAGTTGAAGGTATGCAAAAGTATGTAAAGCGGACTGCGTAAGAAGTGTGTATAACCAGGAGAAGAGAATTCCCGATCGACAATTTGTTTCTCCGATCAATTATTTCTCTCCACTGTCTATCGGCTCTGACTCAAAGGAAAGCGTTCGTTTTTATGAGATTCGATTCGCGGTGCGTCGAGTGGTATTGGCTGAAAACAGAAGGCGGAGGGAAAGAGTCATTTTGACGGTTGCAGAGACTCGACAGCTTTAGGAGTCGTGGGGTAAGCTCGAGCAGTTGTTAGGGATGTGAAATCTCAATAGAACGATCTTGCTGAATTCGCGAAGAGAGAGTGGTCTCGTGAGTTTTTCGAAGTATCAATTCGAATCAGAAACACTTATTATTCTGCGCACGGCCCATTATAAATCCCTACTGCGGAAACACAAAGAGTTTCTTTTTCAATAAAATCGGACCAAAAGCCGACGAGAGACTCTTGTCATGCTAATGAGACAGCGAGTCACCAAGCCGACCGGCGAAATTTCAGCCAAACGAACGCCCGACGCGACGCTTGTCTCTATTGTCAAAGCGCCTGCCGGGAGACACTGTCCGATAAGTTCACTCACGATAATGGTGATAATAGTCGCGGCAATAATAAGCATAAAGCGCGGACACCGCATACGTGTACGCGCGCGGCAGCATTCGCGATCGGCGAATTACGTCAGACGTGGTATACACCGTGTAGACGTTCCGACAGTAAGCGGTAAAGTTGCAGCGCAGATAGACTTCTGCGAAAATCGGTCGAGTCGTTATTTTCTCACTGCGGTCATATCAACCTTTTCGCGGAAAACGGCACTATGTCGAAAATCCCAGTTATAATCACGAAGTGAGGCAATATCACGGGTAGGTCTGCGTTAACCAGGACATCAACAGGTGTCAAGGCTCCGGAGTTGGAGAGCGCGAAAGAGATCAACGAGCAGAAAAAGCGCGGTGCCAACAGCGTCAAAGTGTCGCTCGACATCGAGAGCACACGTGCGCCTAGTCCCTCCACGCGCAATATCTGTCTCGGGGAGTGTCGTTGGCTCTTCGAGCGAGCTAGCCAGACGCCGGCGACTGCAGACCACTTGCGAAACGGGTGACACACACACCGGCGCGTCGATCTCTTTACGCCTGCACACACGCCATTGTAGCCCACTCGCTTGGAGCCGGGAATTCTGCTGCCGTCGTCATGCGTGTAGAGTGCCGCTAGCTCGTATAACAGGGTTAACGCCGGCTTCTATCGGCTTTTCTTTACGACCCTGTTGCGAAAATTTCGAGCTGCCGTTCGGTGAGCTGCCGCCGCCGCTGCGTGATGTAATGCCGTAAAAAATCCTCGCGTTTCACAATTGTGCTCACCGCGCGTGTGTACGAGCTGCTGCGGATTACTCCGACGCATATAATCAGCGGGGACGAATCGGTCTCGCGTAAACAACCCCGAGCTGCAAGAGCGCGCAGGAAAGCGGGCGCATCATAATGGATTGCACTTGTACATCGTCTAGCGCGCGACTGCCCCCCTTTATACACAGCCAATTATGGCGCATGCGCGCTCCGCGAATAAATAGTCGAGTTTATTGGGTTTCGGCCTGGCGGTAATAAGCCCGGCCTATGCTGCCGGCTGATTCATGCGACGTGACGAGCAGAGCAGGCTGCCGCTACACTGCACTTGCGATATCGGAATTCCCGATGCTTATCGATATGCGCACCGGCGAGCTTAACGGCCGTTTAGTCTTGTCTCGACATGGCGCTCGACTTTTTCCCTTTGCCGCATCCCGCACTACTTGTATGCGGCCGCGGAGCTGGTTATTCTTCTTCTTTTTCCGGAGGAGATGATATCGTCAGGTTGTTACTCGGATGGCAGACTACTTTCTGTGTGTACAGTTTGTTGCGGCAGAAACATGCCGCGAGAATCGTCGGGCGTGGAGAAAGAGATAAGCGATTGAAAAATCTGCCATGATTATTACTTTCCAGTCGAGCACACATCGCTCTATTACGGAATTCATATACCCATAATGACGGCGTAGTATACATTTGTAATTGGACGACGCGGATGCTTGGGAAAACGAGACGGTAATCACAATGCTTGCACAGCCTCGTCTAAATTGATTGTCAACCGATAACTCTCTCTCTCTCTCTCTCTCGCGCGCGCACGCGCGCGAGAACGACTAAATTATTTCTGAATCGATCGTTTGCGCACTACGCGAGTCGCGAACGCACTACCGATTAGCAAATCGCGAGTGATAGCGCATTGATAAAATTACGAGTCCGCGCGCGCATATGATCTATTAACAATTAGGGCTCGCAGCCGCGACTGTGGGAGATTTTTCCTACAGCTTCCGATCCGGCGTCGCAGATCGTCCGATCGAGATAACGGGGTATATTCGATACCGGCAGCGGCGGCGCGCCGGTGTAGACTAGACACTCAATGGCCCATTGTATCATGTCTCCTCGTCGGCCGGTTTTTTCGTTAATCGATCGCCCCGCCCGGCGAATAAATTAACGTGTCGGCTGCCGCTGCTCCGTTTACCATGTACCCGGGATATTATATACCTCGCGTGCGGCGCATACACTTATAATCACAAGTGTCGTAATTTCCATTGTGCGTGCGCGCATTTACGCAAGAATCTCGATAGGACGACGTAGGGGAAAGCTGCCGGTGTGCGGCGTACCAGAGGAGTCGCGTCTCCTCCCTCGTGGCTCTGGCTCGAGCTGTTCATCTGTACCAAAGGGTGGGAAAGTTGTGATAGTTGTATACACGCACTGATCAAGGGGTCAGGGTTTCGCGTTTCACTGTTGGCGCTGTGCGTTCGATTGGAATGTACGGGCGCTTATGGAGTATTAGCAACGCATTGAATAGGGCAAGATTCGATTGCGTGACAGTTACGTTGATTCGATTATCATATAGTTGTAGCAAGTAAACTTACACATTTTTACTTCTTAAAAAAGTGAAAGCCGAAAATAGATTGGTTAATGGCGGCGTTGTCAGTAATAAGTAAAGCAGCCATGTACTTGCGCTGAGGAACTTTTGCCGGCTGATCCCCAGGGGTACCAACGTCAACGCCAAAGACAATATCACGGACCGAACACCGTTGTTACTGTATATTCCAACTCAACTTATATGATACTTGCCTGATTCACCGAAAGTTTTCTTTCGAAGTAATTACGCACAGAAGAGAAGACGGATTCTGAGGCTGATGATGCAAAGTGCAAAGCTGTCCAATTTATATTTTAAAGATGAAAGAGGATTCAACACTATTGCTATTCAAATCGTTATTTAATAAGAATAACTATCAATATTCAATTACAATTAGTTTCTAACCCCACGCGTATTCTTGCCTATCATGGGCAGTTACTGGTTAAGAATACTCGCTCCAAGAAAAAGATATACATCTGGTTACAAAAGCGGACAATAAAAACTATGAAATTATCCTCTCTTAAAAGAGTGATGGATTTTGTTCTAAGCATTTAATTGATGATCGGTCTGCTATAAACGCTTCAAACTATTAGTGCTCAGCAGCTGCAGAGCGAAATTAAAAATCTTTCTGGAAATATATAATGGATGACATTATAAGGAGTGCGCGAAGCGCACGAAAATTTCCTATATAGTTAGATTAAAAACCTAAGAATTTGCCAGTTACTAGAATCCGGTATTATTAACAGAAAGCCATCTGTATAAGTAGAAATATGATTGTAGGGTTGCTATCCAATGATATGTGGTATACGTGCATATCAATCACGCGGATTTCAGTCACAAGATTTTGTGTCAAACAGTCAAAAGTTGTACAAGCTTGAGGTTACGGCGTTGCAGATCTTCATCAGGGCTAGAAACATTGATGTCTACCTCCTGTTTCTCATCCTCGAACTTGACGAGATTTTTACCGTAATCATGTTCCAGCTCAAACTATTTCTCAGGATTAAATCTTCTGAGTGCGAACTTGCGTCTTGTTGGGCTTGGTTGAGATTAGGGGTGTGCGGTCAAAAGTTGAGTTTTACATTTGTTTACGACATTATGGTGCAAATAATTAAACTAAAGACATCATAATATATTATAAGTGTTTAGATTTTAAGTTGACATATATATTTGAAAAGATTTAATACATTACAAAAGCAAAAGAAGTTGATAGGTTGAAAAATCAGTCCAAATGACCAATCGAGTTATTTTTTAGGCAAAAGCTCGAAAAAAAGAAGATATGTGAAAAAACTCGACAATCGTGGTATTTAAGTCGATTTTTAATTAACCAGATTTATTTGTTACCATAGTAGCATGCTTACGAAAATTTGAATCATTCATTATTAAATGTTTTGCAACAACACAGAAACAATGTTTTGTATCACTTTAGCCAGTTTAAAAATTTGTACATTCAGTTTGTCGATATAATGGTGAATGCTCAGCACTGTACAGCAATAGTGGAAGGATTATTCGGGCCATATAGCGATCTAGCCAATCGGATAAAATCTCGTGCGCGCGAGGATAGCCGTCGGTAGTGTGCGCCAAGGCGTGTGTTTGCACTCGGCGCTGCATATGTTTTGCATAATAAATAGAAGTAATTGGTTTCGCTAATAACAAGGTATGCTTTGCGCAATTTACCCTATACGCCGCCGCCGCTGCTTTTCTTTTAATGCGCCATTCGGCATACAAGACTCGTTCACAGCGTGCAGTATTAATATCAGAAATTTCGACGGCGGTATCCCTACGGAAAAATGTACCTCTCGCGCGCGTAAGTGAAACAAAGTGCAAGAGCTATATGAATATTAACCGCGTCCATCGAATCAACCGGTGAAAATTGCAGAATAAATACCCGATATTGCCTCGCTCGCTTCAGCAGTTTCACTAAACGAGCTGAAGCCTGATGCGTGTAAACCAGAGACGGAACTTCAGCGGCCCTTGGGAGAGCGCAATTTATCCTTAGCGTATAGTGCACTCAGCCACCATAATTTCCAGCTTTTACCGAGTAATGTCAAGCCGGCGCTCGACTGTAACTCAAGGCGATAATACAGTTGCGGCGGCTTAAAATTCAAGGCAGTCGCGCGCGCTCGCGGCACACAATAATCCTAAAAACGATCAGCCACGATAACCCGCTGCCGCGACCAGCCGCGAGAGTCGGAGCTGATAGGACGGAACCGCGGCAGGAGACACGCGTACGTATGCGGCTTTGACTAATGTCCAGGGGAATCGCGTTTTCAAGATCTGCGCGGGTCTACGGGTAGGTATACACCAGAGGAGAGTTTCGCGCGTCTCGATAAAGTATATGGGCCGACTATGCTCCGTCGGGGAATGTCCACCGCGAAATTGCTATACTCTCTCGGCCGGTCGTGTTATTATCGAACAATGCGTTCAGTGGAGAGAGCAGAGACGCGTGTGTGTCTACTTCGATATTTTTACTAAAATTACAACCGCAAGACGAAGTAATGTTTTTTAATAACTGGCACTAAAGGCTGTTGGTATAGATCTTTAGAACGCAGCTATAGCGCATGCCCGCGGCAGCTCCTAATCCTCGCGAGTGAAAAAGGCGGCTCGTAATGCGCATATCTCGCTGGCCGTGGCACAGTCTAAAATAATCCAGCGATGATTGAGATTTATTGTCCGGTTCGAAGGCGCGCGCGAGCGCGTAAAAGATTGCGTGCAGCCCGAGGCGCGGGCGTATACCCTCTCGACGCGTTTTAGCACCATCTCTCTTTCACTCTCTACTCGGCTCTACTGCGGCGTATGGCCTGCATGCGCAGTGCGCACACACAGCTACGTACTCCGAGTACCGCAGTAGTTGTAGCGCGGGAGGTGCTCCTTGCAGCTGCCGCTGACTTGGCTCTTTCGAGCGCGGGGGCCTTATATTTTCCGAGACTTTTACAAGAACGCACACAGCGAGCCGAGAGGCTTTTTAAGGAGATGTGAAAGCAGAGCGCCGCGCAAAAGCTTTTGTTGTTTATCGGCCTTACGAAAATGGCGCTGCGCCGCGCCGCGGCCTGCTACGGGAGTTAATAAAAGCAGGCGAAATCGAGTTTTACGGTGTAGGAATATAAATGCGCGCGAGCAGCTCTTTGGAATATTATTAAACGAGCGCGCAAGCGTGAATCCAATTACACGGCGCGCTAAGTGTCTCTAATCCTAGCTCGTCGTGAAGTAACGCCTCCGCGCTTGAGCGTAATTACCGACTCCGGAATCACACGATCGTCCGGAACCGCGAGAAAAAAGTCGAGCAACGCACAAATTACCGGCAATTACCATGTTGGAGAAAAAGTCCAAAGCGCATCGGCCGAAGAAAACTATTAATAACTCCGGGCAAACACTAACTCATAAAGCGCTCAAACAGGTGCGCCCATAGGCTTCCGGAACGCTAACTTGATAAATAACGCGCTCGTATAGTACATCAGTGCCGAGTCGATCTCCTTACTTTGTCCGTAATTGCCCTCCAATATATAAGCCGCTCATTAATGGCTCGCGGACAGTTTGCGCCAGCGTTGATGTCTTGATACACTCGGCGGACGTGATCGTCGTCGTACGCGCATTATTATATCGGCGATCGGCGAGCGCGATAACGCCGGGAAGACGAACGGCCACTTTCAGACACTGTTTCTCCGCGGATTTCTCGCGTGCTCAACAGCCGTACGAGTATGCAGGGGACAACTTATGAAAAGCTTAATTATAAAACGCGTGCGTACACGCGCCCGCAGAATATTTACAAGGCGCGATAACATTTACAGCGTAGTTTTACAATAATCGCGGCGGACGTACACGCGGTATACTCATGCGCAGAGGCGTAAGTCGCGGTGATTTACTTTTACACGCGACGCGAAGGAGCTGCGCCTACGCGCACCGACGGTGCACCTTCTTGTAAATTCCCTCTAATTCGGGCTAACAAGCTTATATACAAGCGTATATTTATACACGGCGATCTCTCTCTCTCTCTCTCTCTCTCTCTCTCTCTCTCTCTCTCTCTCTCTCTCGGGGACGTATTATCACTCGGATGATCTCGTCATGGCGGCGGATCGTTTATCAGCGCGGAATATCGATGGCTTACATGAAATCGCGCGAGCGAGCGATTGAAATATAAGGGCGGAAACGCGCTCGATTAATAACGGGTATGAATCGAGCGATGCGCGCTAACAATGCAGCGAAGTGTTTCTTGCGATAAATAGATTTTGTTTGGAGTCGCGCGCGCGCACGGATGACGAGCTACATGATTCACGATGAAAATATTATGATTGTCCCTCTCGAGCGGCTAATCGTATCATTTTCCAACGTTAATAAGGCATGTAGAGAGCCAATCCGATCCCGCGACTTCCGCGAAAGTCGCTGCGCTGCTGCACGATGATCGCATACGGCGCCGCGTCATATAAGTTTGTCCTCGCGTCTCTTTCTCTCTCAGCAGACAAGTCCCATTCCCTCTTCTCCCGTTTCGCCGTAATGACGTCGCGATTCTCCGCTGCACTGTTTATTTACATCTGCATCGCGGCCAGACTCGGTACGAAGTATAACGCGCACAACGCCTTATTCGTACGCTGCAGCCGCTGCTGCTCTTTATGCTACTCGAATCGCGAAGCAGCGCACGTTCGCGATACACATCTCTCTCTTTCTCTCCTCCTCTCTCTGGGGGATATCTCTTTCTCTCGGCTCGGCGTAATCGCTTGGAAATCGGCTCTATGCATCGCGGACGCGACGCTCGCTCCTATGTGTGTGTGTTTCGCAACGAAAGCGCCTATCTAATTGAGTTAGGCGTGCGAGAGTATAAGGCATTCGTAATCGGAGCAGTTTTTAGCGCGATTAGCCGGTCCGTTGGGTTATTGAGAGGAGGCTTTTTTCGCTGAAACACATTGGCCGTCTGAGTTATGGCGCCGACAGGTACATGGGTGGTGTCGGACCCCCCATCGTGGATCTTACGCGCTTGCGAAACCTGCGCGAATATGCCTACGCGCGCTGTCTGAAAAATCTGATAGCCGTTCGCCTTTTTACGCGATCCCTCGTATACTCATTAACACTCGAGATTTATTAATCGAAAACAAATCACGCAGGGAACAGCAGGTGTGAGCGAGGCAGAATTATCGAGGGATCAACAGCTCCATTGTTCCTCTTGGGGTATAAACTGCGGGCGTGCACACATGCAACATCAGCGATCGTTACGTCATGCAATCGAAAATTCGATACTCCGTCGTCGTCCCGCGAGAATCGAGGAAAAGTCCTCGTGTTTTCGCGGAGCATAGTAGCTCGCACGATCATAACGCACAAGAGAGAGAGAGAGAAAGACAATCTCACAAGAGTCGCTGAATCGGCATTCTATAGTCGCGCCGGCGGAAAAATCGCGGGCGGCGCGGTGAGTCAGAAACTGGAAGCTGCACTTTACGAGAGCTGCCGCAACGGCAGCCGAGAGCGTAGCCCCAGCGTCACGTTTCGCGAATAGCGGATCGCAATAAATAAGCCGATATATCGGCGATTGACGCGCGCACGTATAGCAGGAAAACTGGCTCCCTTTGTAGCGCTGCTGCTGTATGTGCCGTGTGCTGCGCCACATAGACTGTGTCTGTGCGCACGTACTTTCTGTTCACTCGTTAAGCTCGCGTGTGAGTGTATATAGACTGTGTATCTGCTCTTTAATTCCGAATCGTGAAAATCCACTCTTCCGCCTTGGCTATATTGTGGCAGTTCGTTTGTTGTTACGGGTTTCCGCGATTTTTTCGATTAACCGAGAGAGCGAGAGGCAACTTCACAGTTCGTGGGAGATGTCAGTCCGGAGAGATTGTCGCCGTCGCAGCTTCTACACAACGTACACAGCTCTCAAGCGACTCGATCAATTATCTCTCTATCGCTCGCGACTCGTACACACGCGCGACTTTCTAAATTTATACTAACAAATTGATTGGGCTCCTTCGAATCGCGGAAATCTCGATATCCTCCGGTTCCGCGAACGCGTGGGTGTCAGTCGTTCGTTACGATTTCGCTAATTGACGAATCCCTGCCCGATACCTGGTGACCGTCGGAAAGTTTGCTTTATTAATTTTCGCACCGCGCTATAAAAGTCGCCTTTAAATCAAGCGCAGAACTGAGCCGACTTTTCTCCGCCGTGCTGTACTCGAAAGAAAATTTAGAGAGCTCGCGAGGCGATTTATGGCCAAATCATAATCTCGTAATTTTTCCAACGCTGCGAGCAGTTTGCTTGCGCAGCGGAGGGCTTATACGATCGTATAATGGAGATAAAGCCCTCCTTAATGAAGTGAAAAGCGTCGTCGCGAGCGCACGTAAACGTATAGATTGCACGGAGGCCCGCGCGCTGTTGCGAGATTGAGAAAGATCCTGTCGCCGGGTTACCCGCTCGTAATTCTGCGAGCTATCGCTTAGCCCGTAAGTACACAATGGGCCGAACCAGGCTGTATATTAGATTGTATGAAGCCTTATTGTCGATTTCGGCTACGCGGCGGTCGCCGCGCGCTTGATAAACAATGCGGCTCGACAGATTAGCTCTCTCTCTCTCTCTCTCTCTCTCTCTCTCTCTCTCTCTATCTCTCTCTCTCTCTCTCTCTCTCTCTCTCTCTCTCTCTCTCTCTCTTTCTGGCCGGGGGTAGCTTTATACGCTCGAGTTTAATTCTTATAATCGCTTGTCGCAGTATATCTCCTAAGTGCTCTTAATATCGTTACAAACTGTAACGTGCGGTTGCGCAATGTTAACGGAAAGCGAAAACATCAACAATCGTAAGCATCTCAATTTATATTCGAACTCTCGCGCACTATTACACTGCACGGCGGACTGTCTCTCGACTTGACGAAGCTACAAAAGGCTGGGGGGGGGGGGAGAGAGAGAGAGAGAAGTCGACTGCTGACTCTCATTTGCTCGGAAATGCGCTCGCGCTCGCGCTGCAGATATATAAAACGGCACTGCCAGCCGACGATAATTGATAGCTACGCGACGGATTTCGTCACGTATATACGTGTGCGCGCGCGGGCGCGTTTATATTGCGTATATCTATGGCTTTCTCATTTCTACCGGGCAATTGACGTGTCGACCGGTCAACTCTGTGCGCGACACAAAGAGAAAGCCCCTCTATGATACAGCTCTACCGCAACGACGAATTCGCATAAGTAGCTCTTCTTTCGGAGAGCTTGTAGCTATGGTTAATTTGTTTGTAATATTTATGTAAACGCGATACCGAGCTAGTTTTCGCGTCCACTTCCGCGTATCTCTCTCTCCCGGCGCTATATTGTGTCTCCTGCGCACTTCCTCGGTTAGTGCATGAGCGCACACACGTGCGTAATAACTCGTTGCGCAACTGGAGCTGCCGTGGCAAAGCGTGCACCGGAGATAGCATCTCGACAAATGGCAGTGAGCTCGCGGAGCATCGATACGTCGCACGCGCATGACACCTCTCCAGACCTCACACGTTATGTGCGTTAACGTTATTGTAATGCGGAATAAGTACCAAAAGCTCTTTCCCAACTTAATTAGATTACGCGCCCCGTTGTTTGATTTAAAGCAGTATGCGGCGAGGGCAAACAACAGGTTATTTATTATTCATATATATATATATATATATATATATATATATATATATATATATATATATATATATATAATTTCAAAGCAACATTGACGCGCGAGGTTACGTAAAGCGCTAATTGATAGCCGGATGATGACGGGAGACTTGTCGGACTCGGATACAGCTGCAAGAGTTGGTAAAAAAGAAGCCGTGTACGATAGTAATAAATTCGAAGGTATACATTTGGTGAAATTAGTATTTTAACGATGCAGCTATACACGAGAGTTTCTCCTCTGCAACAAAGCCGCAAAGCCGGTGTCTCTGCCGCGCAGTCAATAGCGCTTGTTGCTACACACCGGACATTTTCAGTACACCGCGCACGCGGAACATTAATCGAACGAATATCGCCTCAGTTGCTCTCGATTACAGAAGTCGTTTTTGAATGCAAGCTCAGAAGTGCGACGTCGTGGCTCGTTTTAGTACACAGTCGGAGAATTATACAAGGGACGCGATATAGCGCAACACAATGAGCGGCAGTAGAGGAGAAAAAGGCATTAGCCGTTATAACGATAGCACGCAGAGAGGGAGACGAGCGGGTTTATTAATTTCGCGCGTCGTCTTGGATTAATCGCGCAGAAAGCTTCCTCGAAAGCGCGCGCAAGCATCAGGCCCTCCGCGAGGTCCGAGTGCGTGATTTATGCGCGCCTTATTCTTTTCTCCGCTGCCCCGTTTCTCGAAGAATGATTCTTTCCGCGGTAATCACTCAGTCCTCATTCGCTTGATGCATACGATGCCTTCTGTGTATTACTTCTCGAGCTGTACGAGCGATACGCTCGAAAATCGTCCGCCGCGCGGCCAGTTTTACGGAGCGAGATTAGACTCGAGCGAGCAAGAAGCCGTGTTCCCGGCGGTGCGCCTCGCGTGTCGGCGGACTGTTAAGAGGCCAGTTATTAATGATTATTATGTTCGTGCGCGGCGGCAGCGCTGTACCTGTGCCGCCGCAGCTCTCTTCAAACGCGCTCGTCTCCTGATTTACAAGCGAGCGATCGAATTAACTCGACGTTTAATGGCGAACGCGCCGATGATCGGCGCTGAGCAAACAAGAGCTCGTATACCGCCTGACTATTGTCACGAAGACCTTGCTAGCCCTACAGCTACAGCCGCTAAATTGATCGCATCGTCTCGGATTCTAAATGACGACGAACCCACGCAGAGAGCAAGAAACGCTCAGCGTTACGTGCGCCGCACACGAGCGCGCCGTAAAGGGACTTTTCCGAAATCCGCGCGACTCGCGAACCGGGAACCGGTGTGCAGCAGCAGCGCTTCTCTTATACGCTGTACGCTATATAGCTGGCTGTAGCCGCAAGAGCCGCTGCGCATAAAAGTGGCGTACGCGAGAGCTGGCACTGCGCCGAGAGTTAATTGGCAAAGTCGATTTTACGAACCGCCAGCTGCGCAGCTCGCTCTTAATCTCCCGTCTATTACACACTTAATAATCCTTCCTTATGAAGCCCGAGCAGCAGCAGCAACGGCGGCGGTGACCGCAGCAGAAGAACTCATTTACTTCGACGTCTCTCTGCGCGCGCGCTCGCTCGCATAGACAAATAGGCAAGAAGCTACTTATATCGTATACCTGCGCGCATACTGTCTCGCTCGCGCAAATCGCCGCGTATGCGCGCGTTCCAATTTGGAGTACATACTTTCTCGCTGCGAAAAAGCCGGAGTAGAGACAGAGAAGCGCGACGGGCAGCAAAAACAAATTGCCTCGCTAAGTGGGTAGTAAGGTGGTCACACACGGACGCATGCAGCGAGTGGGCCGTCGCGCGCGCGCGCAACAGAGAGAGAGAGAGAGAGAGAGAGAGAGAGAGAGAGAGAGAGAGAGAGAGAGAGAGAGAGACAGTTCAGAGTCGCGCACAGGAGCTATGCATCACGGCTCTGCAGCGTGAGCGCGCGTTTGTTTTCGCGGAAGATGCCCGTATAATCCATCACGACCGCTGCGCTTCCTGCACCTTATTCTCCATTTTTTTCGTCCCCGCGTCGAGCAATAAAAATGCGAAGACTTATAAATGTACATTCATACGCACGTATGAGAGCTGAGGACGAATCAACCTTGTGCGTAGCAGCGTAATTACGTACGCATTGCGGGGCGCCGATCATCTCGTTACGCGCAAATCATACACAGCCAAAACAGATTACTCAGCGGTTCGTCGTGTAGCTGGTGCGGACACACCAACTGCATAGGCTTTAGAAAACTATAAACCTCCAGCGGATCAGAAGGGGAGCGAGCGAATGTGGGAGTCTGCGCGGAGAGAGAGTTCGAGGGGGTTCCGCGAGCATATGCTTCTCGCTCCCACTGAATCCTCGTGATGGGGGCGATGTATACGTGGGGTGAGATCATCACGGCTCGTCCCGTCACCTGTGGGAAAAACTCGAGAGCGTAGCTAGTGAATTTCCGATTCAGTATGTGCGAGCACTATTCATCGGGACTGCGTGGACGACGGAGGATGGGAAACTCGCGATCGGACATTTCGCAATCGATTTTATTTTATGGACAGCTCCCACAAGCTGCGGAGAAACCGCGAACGAAGGTCAAGCTCGCAGCTGAAGAATCGACTCTATAACGGTCCGCGCGTCTCGAAAAAAGGATCGCCTCGATAGTCGCTAGTCGCAGGGCGATTAGCGCGTACGGAGCGCACTTCCTCCTTCTCCTCGCGTCTCCGGCCGTATCAAGAGGGAGTCCGTGCGCAAAATAAAATGGAAGCGCTCGCTCGAGCGGGCGCTAAATCGCCGAATGAAAGAGCGGGCTCGTTAGTCGCCTAACGAGTTACAATTATTGAAACGACGAGCGATTGAATCTTCTAAATCACGGCCATTATCGGTAATGGTCTTGCGCTCTCTCCGTCTCACTCTCGCTCGTTTTATGCAACGGCTGCAGGATCGGCCGCTCTCCTCTCTCGAGTCTCTATCTCTCAGCTTGTACACGAGTCTCTCGAGCGAGCGAGCGAGCGAGTCACGTGCCGCGCTCGCGCGCGCATACACGACGTCCCGCGTTGTGGAGAGAACGAAAGTCGCGTGCGCATTGTCGGCGCAAGGGGGTAGTTATTGCGATTTACTTGTCGGCTAATCGGCCGAGATACGCTCGCCGGGTAGCTTCTTGAAGCGAGTGACGACGTGCTGCCGGACGAGCACCACGATATCTCTCTCTCTCTCTCTCTCTCTCTCTCTCTCTCTCTCTCTCTCTCTCTCTCTCTCTGCGCGATTTAATTGACATAATGCGATTCGCAGTCGCGTGTACAGGCCTTTGAATTCGAATTCGAACGAGCGCTGCGAATTTCATTCTACTGTGCGTGTATAACGCACGGTTCGCTTGGGACTGGTATAATCGCTATTCGCTGGGCTGCATTAGCTGGGGTTATCGGGGAAAAATGCAAGAGCTGCGGGGTAATTAACGAAGCTCGGGGGAAAATGTTTTGCTTAATTGGCAGCGAAAAATGATTACACGTGTTAAAGAGTCCACTCTCTTTGCCTACCCGCGCAAGTGACTTGCACGTGCTGACGGAAATGTATCGAGTGTCCTGACGCGCTGCAGTTTCGCTGATAATTTTCCGTCCGTTTTGCCGCAAAGTTTGCAAGTCCGCGGGTAGTAACGGAATACCTCGTGTTATTGGACAGCAACGCTTACACATAGGATACATCCCGCTGTAAACAAGCGCGATTGCAAATCACGCTGACGCCGTCCCTCCTCATCGGTATCGCGCTCTCGGTGATAGCGCGAAACAAGTATGCATATTGCAGAGAAGTGCAGAAAATTCCTCGGGCGAAAAGACAAGCCTCTCGGCACGTAACACCTTTACACGCGTATAAGTACGGCGTGCGAAAACGAGCAGTACGTTTACGTACGTGTATGGAGCGCATAGAAAGGCCCTTGTCAGCGAGCTGTTGGGCATTAATTTTTAATTAATACGACTTCATTAGCGGCGCCGCTAGCGCTCGGTCTCCTATATAATAGCCGGGTGTGTATATATAACGTGTTTACGGACGACGTCGCGCCGATGCGGTACACCGATACAAAGCCGAGAGATCGCGAACGATCGCGCGTGTACACGCGTAAGCGGGGCTAATTAATCTGATAATAGGACCCGTGCTGCACTTGTATGCGAGTGTGTGTGTACACACAAACGCTGTTCGAGCAGAGCGAGTTGTCTCTCGTTTGCGTTAAATTATTTTCGATCGAGCGCTTATTTCGAATTGATGAAAAGCTTGCAAAATTGCGATCGCAAACGATCTGTCGGACCCGCTAGTTTCTCAGCGTTTCTGAAATAAATCACGTTACCAAACTTAAAACGAAATTGCAGCAATTGTTGTAGAATAAAAGCAAATCGATTCTTCCGCGCCAGCGAACGCATGATCGTCATATCCGAACGAGTTTCGCAATAATTCAGTTATAGTAGGTATACCATTGGCCCGGCGCAGAGAAAATTCCGATGAGGGACCTAATATGTAGTGGCGTTGTGTGCGCACAATACACAGCGGCAAAAGTGCGCAAAACTCGCTCGCTCTCTCTTTCTCTTCATCTTTGTTTTTCTTCCTAGCCGGTGCCGCGAGGAGAGAAGCCGACCGCGGTGCACTAACGAGCTGAATTAATTTATACTCATTGAATTGTGGGGCCCGGCTGCGGTGCGCGGAGCATTATACGTATACGTTATACGCACATACGCGCGCGGTGCACAGAGCCGCTCCGCGAGAAAGAGCGAGAGAGGGGGGGGGGGGAGGAAGAGGGAGAAGTCATAACAGTCGCTCGGCGGCTCTGCGGGCATTCCGATTATTTAGTGCCTCGCCAGTCAGTCAGCGCCGCGCGGCATTTATGAGAACGCCGAGATTTCTGGCTTTGATTTCGTCGCGCGGCTCTCGCTCGAGCTCTCTCTCGAGTGCGCGTCATTACTGAGCTACAAATCGACTTTCGCCTGCGGGCTCTCCGACCTCTATAGCACACAATATGCGTGCGCGCGCATACAGACCGAGGGATTTTAATCGAGGACCCGACGGTCTCGCTGTTTCATTGCTCGTCCCCGTGAATTACGAGCGCGCGCACTTTTACAGGTTCATCTCGCTGGCTATGGGAGAAGTCACTTTTGGCGAAGGCTGCGCGTAACGCAGAAGTGGAAAAGCCCGGCACTCGAACAATTGACTCCTTGATCCATCTGCACTCGAGAAGCCCCGCAACATCTAGTCTGCAAACAGCGCGGAATCGCACCCTACGGAAGCGCAGCATCCGCGCGAGAGATAATAGAAAAATAGCAGTTCCCACAGGTCCAGGCGAGCGCGAGCGCGCGATCGCTAGCATATTGGCGCTGTTGACAAAGGCCCTGGGGGGTCTCTCCTCGGCGCTCTCACGGGGGCACCCCCGCCCGCCCGTATACATACATATACATCTCGCATGCAGTCATCCCCCCTCGCCGCCGTGGCACCGGCACCACCCCCGATTGTCGACGAGCTGTGTAGCCCTTCTCTTGCTGGAGAGTGGGAAACCGTGACCACCATCTCATTACCGGTTCCCATGGGTGGGAGCTGCTCTCGACGCGATGCGAGATGATATTATTTACGCCTGGATAGAGGCTGGCCGCTACTGATTCGAGTGCGACTACGACTTTGTATAAGGTGCGCGTGATCATTGCTGTTCCAAACTCACTGAATTCGCGATGGCGGATGTTAGGCGCAGGATTTGATGTGATTGCACAATGTTACGTACTGCTCTCAGATACTTAGTCTTGAAATTCACTGCAAAGCTAAGAAGAAAAAAAGCTTTGTGTAAAGATTTTCACTGACATTACTTTTGGACCAATTAAAATTTCGTAAAATTAAGGGCTGACTTATACATCGAAATGACAATCTTTTTTGTATTTTATTTTATTATGTATGCATTTCTAAAAAATGTTGGTTATAATAGCAATTTTTAAGAAAGTAACTTGCGTAACAGTTTGTATTCAATAGAACAAATGGATCTGAACAAATTGAAGAATCTAGATTTAGTAATTTTAGACTTTATGAATTTATTATCTGAAAATCGTGTTGTTAGAAACTTTCTTTTCAACTTTATGTAGTTCCCCCTCAAACGCATTATTACTTTAAAATAGTATATTGTGTACCAAGGGCGTAAGGTAGGCTTTTTTAGACCAAGTGTGGAGATTGCATTATGAGTCAAGGCGCGTTTACGAGCCGCAGACGAGTACTGCAATATCCACATGAGGTCAAAACGACCGCATAGCCTTTGGTGCACATCATAATTTTTAATGCACGTATTGATTTCACGCCGTGCAAAAAAGTGCTACTTAGGTCACATGTATCTAATGTACTATTACAAATGTTTCGCGGGCGAATATAGATTTTTTTCCCGCTATTTTCTGGCTGGTCAAAAAAAGATCATGTCAGTAGGGCCGCTTTTTATTTCTAAAAAACGTGGAAATCGAGCATGTGTCACAAAAACTGTTGTATTGATTTTTTTAAACTATAGTGCTATTGTACTTAAATAAAGTAAATGTTTTTTAAGCGCGAATTCTTTTAATTTATAAGCTTTTGATGTGCAACAATTGCCTATATGTATCAGTCGTACATTGTTTAAATAATGCGCACATTGGTCCAGACTCTCAGTCGTCCTCTTATCGTCAGTCAGTGCATTTCAATTCGTGATAATCCGAATGTTTTTGTTGCGCTGTATTTGTTGCGATGTTTCATTTCTCTTTTATATATATACGGTCTATAATTTACATTTATATATAGCTAAGGCTTATCTCTCTTTTAGAACTGGAAAACAAAAAAAAAGGAGAATACAATCTTTGGTATAACAACAATTTTGTTGTCAGTAATAAAAAAAGCAAAATTAATCTCACGCACTGCGTACTGTATAATTCTGTACTTTACCAGCTTGAAATTGGCGCAGAGTGTCGTAAGTTTCTGATAGTACATTACGATACAAGGTGGCATAAGGATCACTTTCTGGCGAGGCGAGTGAAGAGTCCGAGAGTGTAGCAAGAGCACTTACGCCTTGCCAGAAAATGTCACTGGAGACACGCATATCGTACAATATTTTATAGCAGTGCTTGCATTAAATCCACCAAAAGATCCGTTTTCTGGCATCGTGAGGTTAGCACCTGGGCGTATCGGGGTGTAAGCCACGCAGTGCTATGAATGTTTTTTCATGTAATAATATAAAGTCTTAATTTATAGCGTATATATGTATATAATATTTGCAGGATTCGCCGCTTGTATACAATATTCATTATCGCAAATATTTCGCGAGTTATGCCTCATGGTCTGGTACTTTTGCACGCCATGATGAGTCGATTAAATGCTAAGACCTTTGATAAATTTGTATACAAATATCCCACGCTTACTATGACAACAGATGGTGAAGCGGCATCTCCAGATACTTTTAGTGATCAAGGAGCAGGAATGTTTGGCACGAAAACATTCGATACAATTTATTTTAATCATAAGGAATTTTATACTTCTCATATTATATTAGTTAAAGAAAACGCTTTCTGGTGAAATACTGGCGTAACTCAGCGTTAGGTTTAAGACTGTAAATACAAGATTATATTTACAAGGTTATGTCCATTGGATGGATTTATAGTGGAGGCGCTGTTTGGAGAAGAATAGACTTTGGCCTTTCAGTGACTACAATAACTTTTCATCCTAAGAAAAAGGTAGCCAACTCTTTACTTTAAACACATATATATCTGGCATGAACTCTTTATACTTTAGTGTTAATTCTGTAAAATTAATATTGTGGAGCTTTTATTCGAAATAAAACATATAGTGTACCATTACATCTGCTATTTTTAGTATGTATTTATCTCTTTGCCTGCATCTTTGTCTTTTATCATTTGCAATATGCTTATTACTGTCGGGGTTATGATATTAGTAGAATGTTCATGCCATCTCGTATCGTGCAAGCAGAGGTCAGCTGAGCCTACGAATCACTTCATATATAAGTGTATTATTTTTATGCATAATATATGTACGTAGTTTTCTTATTTTTGACCGTTTTGTTAAGTTTTTTTTACAACATTGTACGGACATAATTGCAGATTATGTTATATTCATAAGGATAACACATGAAATTCGGGCGTTGGATCCAAGCGTCGCCCAGTAAAGCTACTTATAACTAGTTTTATGGGGTTACGTAACATTTTATTGGAGCGATGAAAACTCAAATGTCTCCTTGGAGCATCTAGTAAAATTAAAAAAACATATTCTGTGTTAAGTACAACATTTACATGCTTATGCGCGCGCGAGTGTATTTGTTATCCTTAATGGAATTGAGCAAGTTGAATTTAATCTCGAATCCAATATTTCGAGATTGTGTCTAAATACACCGCCAAAAAATAACGGTAAGCTTGCGTGATTAATCTAATAATTCATAATCATACGAAATTAAATACACCGTTGAATACAGGATTCTCGTTATACATTTTTTAATCCAAATTCCGATTCTGTAAAATTAGATACAGTAGTCAACAGCTGAGATAGCCGATAAAATATTAGGAAATACTTTATTCTTCATGCGATTATTCCACTGAAGATCTTATTTTGTTCCGTAAACAATTTCAGGTCAGGGGTGGCCGCACCAATATAAAAATTAATGAATATAGTTAATATCCTAAAATTTACTTTTGCGAATGCATAACATACATTTTGAATAAATTCTAAAAAAGAAAAAGTCATTTCACAAAACTTTTAAACATAGGTGATCTAACAAATGTAGTTTGAATTTAATTTATATTTCAGTTTGATAAATAATGTTTTTTTCGTCACTGCACAAAAGAATAATGAAAAAATTATTCTAGCACTCATTTTTACAATAATTTTTTAAAATTAAAACACGAAAGCAATGGAATAGCATGGTTATATTAATTAACGTGTACGCCAGCAACATATACATTCTTCTTAACTATATGTATCTACAACACGTCGCAAGTTACGCTGCGAAATGCTATACAAATATGTGCTGCTCGCGTCCGGTTTTTGGCGTTTTGAAATCGCGATTCAGCTTTCATCCCCAGATGGCAGCACGCGTGCTCGGCGATTTTTCGCTATACGCGTGCTCAACTCTAAATATTAATCAGTGTATTTCAGTCACTTTGCTATATTGATGCAATGTCTCATTTCTAATGTATACATGGTCTAGTTTACTCTCGCTGTTGAAACTCGTGCCTATTTCATTATTATAAAATAATAGATCTTGTGTAATAATAATTATTATAAGGAATAGCAGCAATTTTGTTGTTATTAGTAACTGATGTGAAAATGATTACACGTACTCGGTGCTGTCTAGTTTTGTATTTAACCAGTTTCAAAGTAGTGCAAAGCATGGTAAGTTCGTTAATTTTTTTTTGCAATCATATTAAATAGTAACTAGTAGTGTACAACATTTTTAGAATCCAATGCTTGAATACAGTATCGGCTATCAAAGTTTCTGGGAACTTGGAGCCAACTGGTCTTCTACTAAAAAACACTATGATGAGTCGGCTCAATATCCCTTAGTTGATTATAGAGATTATGCAAAGACCTTTGACGAATTTAGAGAAAAATATCCAAAGATAACAATAGATACATACGGTCAAGCAATATCAATGGATACTTTTGGTGACGTAGGATCCGTAGGATTTTAATCATAAGAAATATTATACTTCTCATTTAGTTTTTGCTCATAAAAATGCTTTCTGATGGAATACTGGTGCAGAAATCGGCGTCAAGTTTAAGACTGTAAATACAACACTATATTTACAATATTTTATCAATGGATGGATTTACAGTGGAGGTGCTGTTTGGAGATATTTACATTTTGGCCTTGGAGTGACTCGGTTAACTTTTCATCCAACAATGAAAACAGCGAACTCGATAAGTTAATAACATAAGATAATAATTTTATGTTCACACATCTTATAAAATCGCTAAACTTTGCTTATTTCATGAAATTAATTTTGTATTATAATTCAAGATGTCAACAAATTTTATTGAAAAAACTAGCTTTATAAATCACTTTTAGCATTCCTTCCCCATAGGATGTATATTTATGTTGCTTTTCAATGAACCATAAAATGGAAGTTGTTTACAAATTTAGCATGTATTTCATTATGGAGATTTTTCCAATAGAATCATAATTCATGGTTCAAAATTTGGTGTTCTCGATCAAATAAGAAAGAGCATAATAGATAAAAAATAACTAATATTTTAATATCCAATGTAATGTTTAATGAAACTGAAATAATAAAGTGGAATGGCAAAGATCATATTATATTCGTATTTTTATTTATTTTGATCACAAAATGTATAGTCTGAATCATTTTTGTTAAATTTGCGGCTCAATTCACCTCAAAATAAATAGACTGTCGCAATCGCAATAAAACATAAAAAGCTTTCTCACAGAGTAGAGAAGCCATGAACAAAATAGAAGATGGATTTTTGTTTTCCCATCTGATAATAAAATAAGAAAAAAAGAGGTGGTCGAATAAAATTCTTGGTATATAAGCTCAGATATATTTTTAACAAAACTGAAATTTTCTTAATTACAAAGCTTCCTCTATATAATCAAGTAGGAAGAAGCACTTCTTACTACCAGTATACATTTACAACACACACCCGCAAACTCGCAAATGCACACCAGCCGTTCAGCGGAGCATCGCAAAGGCACGCGTGGGGGTCGATCGTCGGGCAGTTAGTCGTGTGCCGGGCGCAGGTCCTGTACAAATCTCCCATACATACGTGCGCAAATCGTGGAGGGTGCATCGCATTATGTAATTGTAACGGGCGACGCGCACAATGCCCGTACGAGACCCGTATACTTATAGACAACGCGGCGTGATTTCGCGTGTGAACCTTCGTCTCTCTCTCTCTCTCTCTCTCTCTCTCTCTCTCTCTCTCTCTCTCTCTCTCACACATACACACACACACAACACAAGCCAAGACACTCCCAGGAAACAGTCCTTGTCTGGTTAACACCCGCATTAAATGCACTTCGAAATGAGCGTAACAAGGCCTGGCATAGATTTAAGGATAGCAAGTGTCGACTCAACAAGGACCTATACGTACAACTCCGAAACCGAGTGAAGTCTGAATTTCGCGCAGCCGCTATTAATTATCATAATAAGAGAATCAGTGACAGTCGTAACGGCAGAGAGCTCTGGGAAATTTTAGGCGAGCCAGGCTTACGTGGCAAAGAAAGAGAAGATAAACAGCTCCCGGTATCGGTTGACGAACTAAATAGGTTCTTCGCCTGAGCCCCTACATGACCTTCGGCCCACCATCAGAGTGTCTCCTGACGAGTACTTCTTTTTCAAACATGTCACTGTTGATGAAATTTTAAAAGCCCTCAGCACAGCTCGTTCGAACGCTGTTAGCCCGGATGGTATGCAAGGACTGTTCTGGTGCAATTCTACCAATCTTGGCAAACATTTTCGATGCTTCCCTTCAATCGGGCTGTTTCCTGGATACTTGGAAGAGAGCTATGGTCAGGCCGATACCTAAAGTCTGTAATCCGAGAACTGCACGGGATCTCCGCCCTATCAGCATCACCTCGCCTGTCTCAAATGTTTTCGAAAGTGTAGCGCGCAACCAGATTAATGATTACATTGCTAGGAAGAACTTGCTGAACCCCTTTCAATTGGGATTTCGGAAGGGACACAGCGTTCACACCGCACTTATTTCCATCAGCGATGACATTCGCCACGCTATTAATGATGGCAAAATTACCCTTCTTGTTCGATCGATCAGACCCAGGCATTCGACCTGGTAAACATCCAACTTCTTGGATGATGATATGCCCGACGTCTGTGGTGGCTGTAAATACCATCTCCACGCAGACGATTTTTGCATCTACGCACATGGCAATGTCCGTGACATTGGCTCTATCATTGACCAAGTCAACGCCACCCTCGCCAACATTGTATCATGGGCACAGGCTAACGGGCTTCGCATAAATGGCACCAAAACCAAAGCCATTTGGTTCGGCTCACGGAGGTTCTATGGACAGCTCGAGCAGCTGAACATGCCTCCCATCATAGCCCTCGTTTTTCCATACTTGGAGTTCTGCCCCTCGCTGTTTCTCGGTCTAACTGACGAGCTCGCTACGAAGCTAGATAGATGCAAAAACGCTGCTCTGCGATTTGTAGCAGGAGTCAACCGGTTCCAACATATTTCGCCAACATACAAGTACGGCATCGTCTCTTACAAATGCCGACTGAAAGCATTAACTCTAGGTCTTCTTTCTGCCGTGCTTATGTCATATACTCCTTCCTATCTGTGCGATCATCTTGTTTTCCGCAACACTGATAGACCAGGCTCGAAAAGGGCCAGCGAGCTTGATTCCAGGTCCAGGGTGCTCGGTTCTGGAACTCTCTCCCTTCTACTCTGCGAAACCTGCCATCTCTCGCCTCCTTCAAGGGGGCACTGAGGCGGCACCTGCTGGCCACTGAATCGTGACGACTCTGAGCCCTCTGGCGCTGCATTCTTAATTTTAATCTAGTTTTAATCTAGTCAGACTTGGCCCTTAGGCCGTAAAAATTCCTTCAGTATTACGTATTTTAGATTTCAAACGTGCAATACTGATAGGTCTATGACCAAACCTTAAATGTACAGCGTAATATTAGAAAAGTTTAATGTGATAATTAAATATGACGAAATGTGATTTTATGTGACGGTATTTTTATATATTTTATTTTCTGTGTTTGTTAGACTGTATGCGACACAGTCTTATGTGGTCCAAATTATATTATTTTTTGCTGCGTGTGTGCGTGTGTGTGTGGGTGTGTGTGTGTGTGTGTGTGTGATGCTGATCTTGCGAAGCTGTAGCCGCTGTTTCATTATTTTATTCGGCACGCTACTCGAGACTCCCCGACAAATCGAGGGCCTTTATTGTTTTGACGAGCGGCAGCGCGCGCGAGAACTTGACCCGCTAAGACGCACTGCAGGTCAGGTTGTGTACGATTTATCGCGGATCATCTGCTGCTGAGAACCCTTGTTCCGAGCTTGACTACAGTCTTGCTGGGGCTTTTTGGGCCTTTTTTTAATTTTTACACACGAATTATTTCCATGTGGATTTGACAATATTCATATTATACAGTTATTGGTTTATTTTTAGCTGTTACGTAAGAGGACACAGGAATATTCGAGAGCATAGCGAGAGTTCGTTGCACCTTCGACGCACAAAAGGGCGTCCGATGACGATGACAAATTTTAACTTCTCGGCGATGCGAACGGACGAGCAGTGCTCAGCTTTTTGCCAAGAAGCTTGCGGACACAATGCGAGCCTACGCCTAGGAATCCGGCAGGTAAAACGCGGGGACCGCTGACCCACGTCTCCGATTCGTTCCAAAATCTTTGTTATCCGTAAACGGATTAACAACGCTCCTCTTTGACCCCTGACACCGATAGCTAAGCGAGCGTCGTCGGGTCATCCTCGGACCGCGCTGATATAGACATTCGCTACACTTCTCGTTCCCCCTGAGATCGTGGGAAGTTTGCCCGGAATGCGGGGCTTTCTTGCTTCTGTACTTGGCCGCGAATCGTTACATGAGGTTCAAACGTTATTTAGAAGGCGCGTATTGTTTGCCGGTCTCGTATATGTGCATATCCAGAAAAAACCGGACACTTCAGGGGGTCTGAGTGAACAAACTTGAAATTTGGGAGCACACCTACCCGACCACTTTTTTTCGTTCTTTAGGTCATATAGAACCCGAAAAACTTTGGGTTCCCAAGATTAAAAAATACCTATTTTTTTGCTGGGCAGTTTAAATTCTCTTATGGGAATTTAACACGGGGAAAATAACAGAAAATTCAAAAATTGCCAATTTTTGCCTGGAGGCGCAATCCAAAAATGTGTTTTAATAGAATCAAAGTATTAAAAAAAAGAATTAAGTTGAGGGCTGGTGGGTTAAAAATGGCTGCCTAGGTACAAAGTTGTCTAGGCTTGAAAATGGCAAAAAATCAGCGATTTTTCTTATTTGTATAATCCTTATAACTTTTGATCCGAGCGATCTATTTCGACCATCAGGTGCTCAAATTGTAGCTCTTGTCTTCCGTTTTAGGTTTGAAAATTTAGATTAACATTAATCTAAATTTATATATATATATATATATATATTTATATATATATATATATATATATATATATATATATATATATATATATATATATATATATATGACGATGAAAACGGTCAAAAAACGGCCATAATTTATAGGCATATACATAGCTGATCGCAAAATTAAAATGTTAATCCAATTTTATTAAACGAAAATAGAAGGAAAGAGCTTTAATTTGAGCCCTGGATGATTAAAATTGGCCGCCCGGATCAAAAGTTATAAGAATTTAAGAATAAGAGAAAGATCGCTGATTTTCGTAAAACATCTTACTCTTCGTGACTATTTACTATTTTCAAGCCTAGACAACTTTTTGCCCAAGCAACCATTTTTAACTCAACAGCCCTTAAATTAAAGCTCTCTTCTGATACTTCGATCATAGCAATACACATTTTTGGATTGCACCTTCGTACACTGAGTGGGTAAAGTTGAATCGTGGCTTGTTTTCGATAATTTTCCCCGTGTTAAATTCCCATAAGAGAATGTAAACTGCCCGACAAAAAAATAGGTATTTTTTAATCTTGGGAACCCAAGGTTTTTCGGGTTCTATATGATCTAAAGAACGAAAAGAAGTGGTCGGGTATAGGTGTGCTCCCAAATTTCAAATTTGTTTACTCAGACCGCCGGAAGTGTCCGATTTTTTCTGGATTTGCACATATATACATTCGTGAAAAGAAATTCCAATCATTCAATCAGCCGAGCCGAGCAGCCTTGTCAGCTCCAGCGCAAGGCAGCGCTATCAGCGCATCCTCGCAGGCTAAAATAAATGTAAATCTGCGTCGAGCGCGTGCGGCCGTCTTTCTCGACTTTGGCTTCAATTTCGGCGCATCCCTAATCTCGCCTTTGTCTTGCGGGCTCGACTCGAGCCGCGCGGAAAAAGAGCGCTGTCAGTGGCACGGCTCGACCGGCCGCGGCACGTGGCGCGCTCGCGATCTCGCATGATTCAATCTATCGCGGTGCAGGCGGCAGCCGCTGCTGCTCTTGAGAATAATCGCGATTCGCGGTATTGTTTGGAGTTTATCTGTTCGGCGCGTGCCGTCAAGAGCAAAACTCCCCCACTGCTCTACTCGTTCTCGAACGGAAGATAGATACATTTGTAGCTGCATGCGGCCTGCATGTGCCCGGGATAATGTGTATTATGGTCCGCGTCGAATTTCGATTTGCCGCGAGCTCGGGGAAGCGGCTCTCGTGTGGTTTTCGTCGTTAAATGCGTACGCTCTTTCAGAGTGATTTCATTGCACGAACATGGCTATTTCTATACTTTGAATTATAATAGAAAAAGTATCAGCAGTCGTTCATGGATACGATTACGCAGGGAATCGACTTTACCTATATTATTACTTTATAGCAGTATAATGAAAACCAGTCACGCTCCGAATGTCCGTATGTTTGTAAAGTCTGTTACTTGCAAAATGAGTTTCGACTCGCGTGAGAACGCTTTAATTTTTAACCAGATCACTGGTCTACATGACACTTGCAATGTACCTAATAGTTGTGTATATTATAAAACAAATCTGTTTACGCAATAGCGCATGTTGCGGGGCTCCTATTACAAGTTTTGCAATGTGGCTGTATATCTAATCTGTAATATAGCGTTTTGTGATAAAATAACAAGTCAATATGACAGTAACGCTTTGAAGGTTTATCGTTTGTATACTTCGTTTTTTCCGAAAAAATAACATTTTCGAAAACTTATCTCACACGTACCATTTATGATTTATCTGCTATAATTTCGCAGAATTAAAAACTGTAATTTTCAGAGTATAGAGCACAGGAAATCGTTGAACATGAGATAGTATATCAATCGTGTTTTATATCATTTTTAATTATGCTGCAAATTAAATATTATGGAAAATGAATGTGAGGGAAAATTACTTCTATATCCACCAATTATACTCGATGCAATGCGATGGCGTGCTTAAGAAGAATGATGGTGTTACACAACTAATTATTTTTTGGGATTAAAATAAGGCCATCATACATATAGCACAAAAATAGGACGGCATTATCGGCGGTATGCATATGTTTACCACCGCCACACATATAGACAACAATGAACGTGAAAGCGCAGGCAATTTACGTACGCGACACGTACGCAGCCCGATCAAAGCATCGGTAAATCAGCATATCTCTCATCTTTGCTCGATGCGCGCCGTTTATACACGCGACAATAGTCGGGCAGGCGCGTGCTCGCGGGGCAATCGACAATAGCCTCGCGTACACTGCAGTACACAGCGTATACGCACACATCGCAGTAACGTGCTGTGTATATCTTTCCCACACACATGACTGCTGATCCCGCTTGCTCATTATTGTCCTTAAACTCCGCTGACAAAGGCCGGCACATATGTGCGCGCGACCCCCGAAATCAAACCCTAACCAGGTCCTCCGGGACTCGCTTACACGAGCACTGGCTCGTGTATTATATGACGGCGACTGTGTTGTACGCGGACGAGGTCGCACGTTTTAATTTGCACGCTTCGACTTATTACCCGAGCTCGGTGACGTATTGCTTCATTAGTGCACCAGTAAAAAACAGTAGTCCGTAGATATGGGCTGTATAGAATTTCGGGGTGACGCTTTTTTTCGGGCTTTGTTATTTATCGGTTTTGTGGGTGAGATGTATGCAGAGCTCGACGCGGGAAAACGGTTCCCATGTGAGCAGGCGGAATTAGTTCCGACGGCATATTATACAACTTTTTTATGATACATTCGAGTGTAGTAGAACGTAGAACAGAAAGCAGACTTTGTTTTCGACATTCAAATGCAGCTAAAGGCTTCGGTGAAAAAAGCAGCCCAGCAACAACAAAGGCGAAGCGCATCTTCCGTCGGCTTCCCCGCGAAGAATAGGGCTGGCATTGCAGCATTAGTGCGCCTGCCGCGCGACGTGTGTTGCGCAAAATAAACGAGCGGAGAAGAAGCAGCAGCGGCAGCCACTTGGATCAATCGGCTAGAAATCCTCTCGTGACGCGTATCCGGCGCTGAATCATTGAAGATTTCGAGCGCGCGCGCGCCGGAGACGGATTCACAATAAAGCGCACTCGTCCCAATCGGAAACCGGCAGTTCCGCGCGCAGGCTGATGTGCACCCCCAGAAGGAGCGTCGGCAGCGCGTTTAATGACGAATTGACTTCAATTCTCGGGGCTGCGTGGCAGGTCGCCTGCCGGAAGCTAAAATTACACGTCACTGCGCTGACGCCGAGAGAGAGAGAGAGAGAGAGAGAGAGAGAAAAGTGTCGAGTGCCTCGATCGAACTGTCATTATATACCTCGGCGCGAGAGCTTCCCCTTTGTTGTGCGAGCGCGTACGTCATTCGGGCTTTTAATAAAACAAACAGCGCGGATGACCTGCCGCCGTGAGCTTTTTCACACGTGTGAATTTTTTCGTTTTTCATTTCATCCAAAATGCTGGTTTCCCACAGCACAAACAGCGTCCTCCCGTTTCTCCGCATTGTATCCAGCGGAGCATTATTCCTCTTCATTGATATTTACCCTACATCGCATTCAGCGCCTCGTTTCTCTCTTCGCGTCCACGTCGCCGTCGGGCTCATCATCGCGAGCATACGCTTGCGCGCGTTTTATCGTGCAAACACAGGCGCTCACGAGTGTAGAACGTCATCCCTCAAAAATCAGCATCAGCGCAGTGCTCGAGACAGGTTCCGATCAGGCACGCGACCGAGAAGCGTGGGACTGCACTCGTCCGTTAATGGTAGTCGAGGGGCTGCACTGTGGCACGAGGCATATTGTTCTGGCTCTCCCCCTTTTTTCTCCTTGGCGATTGCTACTTTCGGGGGCTGCACTGGCTATGCGTAATAGGGGCGAATCCACGCGATACCCTGCGAATTATCGTAGCTACACGCGTCGCCGCGCTTGTGCGCTTCTTTATCGGGAATGTGAGAGAAAAACAGTGACTGCTACTCCTCGGGGCATATATATTTGGCTGACTTACAAGGGGCTGGTACGATTTTCGGACGCCTGTCGCCGGGTATAATGAGGATGATTTACTAGCCGCTTATGCGCTCGCTCAATTCCGAGTCGTTTGTTAAAATTCACCATTTGCTCGTCCCCCGCGTGGGCTCGTTCGTTCGAGGCGACTCGTGTCAAGCCAGGAATGTCAGCTTCTCCTTGGGAGAATCTAGCTGCGGGTCAGTAGCTCACGCGAGATGATCGGTAGCGAGTTAAGCCACCGAGCGCGAGGCCTGAGAATTGAAAGTGGCCCGCATGAGACCAGGTGTGGTCCGAGGTGCTCGCTGATACACACACGTACACACGACTGCGCTGTATCAACGAGTTCAATTGGCTTGTAATCGAATGGGTGTACGGCGCCCGTATGGTTTTATTGCTCGAAATTGACCTGCAGCTCTGGCTTTCGTGCGTATCCGTGTGAGAAAAAATCCCAGCGACCGCGTCGATATAGATAAAATCGACGGGTGAAAATAGACTTTCTTACCGTCTCGCAGAGATAACCGCCGCGCACTGATCGAACCTCTTCGATTATTCGGATCCCAAAGTTTTTCCCGCCGCGAAACCCAGCAGCGCTTTCTTCCTCTCGAGTCTGATGAGAAAATTGGTGCACACATACGCGCAGAGAGAGAGAGAGAGAGAGAGAGAGAGAGAGAGAGAGAGAGAGAGAGAGAGAGAGAGAGAGAGAGAGAGAGAGAGAGCGCGCGCGAGAGCATACACTGAATAGACCGAGAAAGAGAGGCAGGATTTGCACATTGAGGCGCGTGACAGTGAGGTAATGTCGATCAATCGTGCACATTATACATACATCGCGGTGTAACGACTGCCTGCCGCGGCTCGTGATTTAAACGTATCAACTTGAGCGGCTCGCTCTATGCGTTCTCCTCTCTATGATTGATCTATGTAATGCGGAAACGCGGCGCTGAAGAGCGTATAGTGTATGTGTTCGCCGCTTGCGCAAGCGTTTCTCGCGCTCTCGCACTTCTGTGCGCGCCGAAGCCGCCACACACGCGGCGCGATTCGAACTTTGATGTCGAGCAGTTAACGAACTCGCTCCTAATTTTTTTCAAAGCGCGGGCCACTTTTTACCTCGCGACGTCGAATTAGCCGTGCAAAAATTGACGAGGAATCCCATTCGCGATTGATTACAGAGCGCGACTTTCCACCTGACGCTGCAGAAAGAAGCAGGTTCGCTAATGAGTACCTCGCGCCCGCCCGCGCATCCGAGCCGTTATGTGCACCTTCGGCTCTCAATGCTGCTGGCGCCGACGAGCCATCGATTCGCATGACGAGGCCGAATGCGATGACTGCCCCGTGTTTTCCGAGGGGATCCGCGAATCCGCCGCCGAGAAGGTCAGATAAGCGCGGACTACGTCGTCGGGGCTCGCTCTGGGAGTTTCGTCAAACTTTTACTCGATTATTAAAATATCGTTAATAAAACTCGACTCGAATAATCCTTGCGCTACTCGAATTTCGATTTGTGGCATAATCAATCATAACGGGAGTAAATTGAAAATCCGAATGAATGTGTGTGCACACGTTACTTAATCTATTATGACGCAGTACGTCGCAGAGAATGAAAACTATCCATCGGTATACGCGGCATTGATGTGCTGTTACACATATATTCAGCGCGATTACGATGGATAAAGCCCTTGCAGCGAGCTCGTTCACCTACAACTAATAGTCAGGCTGAAAGCCCCCGTCTCGTCGATGCTCGCGATGCTACCGGATCGAATCATCGGCTCATTTCACAATTTTCATCTTCTGCGCGCGGCACACATGCACGTCGTGCGCACACACTGTAAGAGAGAGAGTGACTCGGCAGTAATATTAGCGGTGCGGATAAAATATAAAATGAGCACCCGGTTACGTGCTGAAAAGCGAGCGGGCCATTGTGCTGCACGTGTCTAATTAGATTGCTCGGGAGAGAGCCGGTATGACTATTGCCGGCATAACGAGCCCATATGAAAAGACAGATCGAAGAAAAATTCTATGAAAGTTAATAACTCGCTGCGAAAGCTTATACTCGTGCAGCCGCGATATACTCACCTTTGATAAGTATGTGCCATTTGAGAATTGAGAACGACGAGTGCCAGGAAGTCTACAATTTGTCAGGGATTTTTGGGTTTGTTGCTTGATTGCTGATTTGCTGGGAAGCTCGTTCAATGCTTGTAGCCTGCTCGAAAGACGAAATATTTACGTGGATATTTGTTCATTGTGAGTATTTCTTTGAAGCTATCGAAAAAAGTTTGAAAGAATAATAAAAATTTTATTCAATGGTTATTAATTATTTTATAGATGAAATCGTCAAGAAGTCGAAAATAAGTGATAAATTATAGCGCTATCTCAATCAGTTTGAAATATTATAATTACACTAGATTTTTCATTTGTTGCAAAATTCGCGCATTCAAGCATAATAACCTCATAACGGTTTTATTTTATTTTTTCACGATACCTTGTTTAATAGAAAAGCATGCTCATTAAAATATAATTGTTTTTATAAGCAAACTTCATGATTAAGTTTCGATACTATTCTATTGAACTCGGGATTGACTATTCATCTTACTCTTAAAAAAGGCAAGATAATCATTGTATTCGTCCTATGATTGACTGTAAGTCGCTGTAGTATGAGAAGGAATCGGTGCAAATTAAGAAGAAAAACTATTGAAAATTTGTAAATCATATATGTCAGAATTCAATTAAAACAATTTTTCAATTAAAACAAACAAATTTTTTATAATTTCCAACTCGTCTGTAAAGTTAAAATGATCGAAAAGAGATAGCATATTTCAATTTTAAGCCTCGAAAATTAGCATATTTTACCCTTTTGCCGCGAATACCATCGAATTTCACGCCACATAATTCATATAATTTTTTTTATATATTAATATGCGTTTCATGATATTTTATTCATAAATATATAATACAATGCATAATGTAATTACTTGAGTACCCCTACAGATTAAAACAGTTTGTCTCATAGCTCTCATTTTTCTACTCATTTATTACATCGATTATAATAACGATATTCACAATATGGAGTAACACGTGCGTGAGCAGATAAAAAATGTGAAACTACACGCATGCAGTGATAGCGTTTAGCCACGAACTAATTGAAAAGTTAATGGACTGTTACCGGGGCGATTGCGTTGATGAATAGAAGCGTGCAAAAAGGCGCAAAATTGAGCGAGCATTATCGTTTCAATAAAAAATTATTAGCGCGATTTTCTTCGTTCTCCCAATTACGCTATAACGCGAGCGCGCGCGGACTAGGACGCGAATGAATGGCACGCGAATATTACCTAATGGCAGCATTGCGATAATATAATTCCATTGTTATTAAAGAAGTAATTACTATTTAGCAGAGAAAACTCCTTTTATCTGTCGATAATTATGTTATAAATCAACGTTCGTCGGTGCGAAGTACGATCGTGTGCTGCACTGCGCTTGAGCTCAGCCGCTGCAAATATTCAAGTAGGATTGCGATTCGATGCCGGATAATTGCACGCCGGCGCGAGTGTGCCGCAGACTCCCGATTATTAATTGCTGCCCATTCATACTTCCACTTCCACGTTTCGCCACGTCTCGAGAAACTAGCTGCACGTTACACGTATGTCCCCCCAACGCGCAATAGCACCGTCGTCGCGCACATTATTTGGAATTTATACTCAGTTCTTCATGGCTCTTCTATTATAAACGAGGCTATCGTGGTCGCACGAGCATTTCAGGTTCGCGAGCTCATTATACATGATATGAGCTATGCAAAATTTTCATCTCGAGCCGCACATGCAACTACTGCGCGAGCGCAGTGAGTAGTAACCTACATTCGCGACCGCCCGTGGTTCGAAATTTTCAGTTCCTGCTAGCGCGCGCAATACAATGCCGCACGAAGCTAAATCAATTCTCGCGCCTGCTCGCCAGAAGTGTCGGTTACATTACAGGCCCGCAACGCGAGGAGCTTAGTAATTGGGCTGATTATTCGAATCTAATGGCGACTGGCAATCGTTCGTCTTCGCTCCCGCGGCGCGGTGTGCAAGTGTTGCTCTCTGCTGCGCCGTTACGTTTCGGCTTAAGGTTGCTTCACCCCGATCGCTGTTCTCATATCCAGTGAGCGACTACAGTTCAGCGCAAACGAGCTACTATGCGGCGAAGCATACACAGTTCCGGCAGACGAGATCCATACCCCGCGCGAAAATATCTGGGGTACGGGCCGAATTCTCGAAAGACGGTTTTCGCGCGCAACTATGGAAGCACCTTAAATAATTCGACAACTGATTCCTCTACCGGGCTCGAGATGATTGATGAATATAAGCTCAACTAGCCGGCGTCTGCAGCGAGGCGCGAGCGTACGCGAAGATAGTACAGTGTCGGGCGCCCCGCTAAGTCTTTCGTCAGAGGTGTACGTGACTCTCCTGCGCTCATAACGTCTGTTAATGAGACTTTCGCACTGCGCACAATGAGCGCGAACCTCTAGTCTCGGGGATAAGCCCTGGCTCGCGGCGAAAGTCGAACATCAATAACGCCCCGCGCCGCGGCGTTGCGCAAGAGCTCGTCGCGAGCTTTTTTCCCGCAAGCGCTCGCCGCCGAATATGGAAGTATAGGGATTTTCCTCGTCGAAAAGCCGGGGAAATTATGAGAGCGTACACACGTCGTGGTTCGTGATCACACGGACGTGCTCAATTAGCGAAGGCTGGTGCAGCCGCGAGGCCCAATCGTCGCCTTCCAATGCTGCTTAATTGATTTACAAACGGAACCGCAAGCAGATCACTGCTCGGTGTTCGCGCGCACGCGACAGTAAACAACGGCGAGCCACTGCGATTGCTATCTCTTGCGACTGCGCTCTCCAGACTCAAAGGATCACGATCGCGCGCACGGAGTCTCTCTCCGCATCGAGCTCTTTGACAACAATTACGCATGTAAATACGGAGCTGCTGCTGCTGCCGAGAGGCGTGGGCGTTACGGAGCCTGGGAATAATCTCGATCGACTTTCACTCGTAAAGCCAACGCGTGTCCGATCGAATTGGAGAAAAAGTTTTCAGAATCGAACTTCGCCTTCCAAAGATTACGGCATTATGTAAAAGTACCCGCATATCGGCTTTATATCGGATCGCCGCAACGGCGTCTAGAGGATCACGAAGCCTGTACCGCTGCAGAGTCGCGCTAGGAATGCGCTGCACTTGTGTACGGCGGCGGGATATCATTTCACGGTCGGCGCGGCGCGAAGGTGGAGAGACGCTCGCCCGGCCGCTTATCTCGCGCTCAGATAAGTGAGAAATGCGTGTCTCGCGGGAAGAATGAGAGCAGACTTATAAGGGATACCAATCTGCCGACACAGGCAGGTTGATTCCTGGATTTCCCGACGTCTCGACCCGCGTATTATCAGTCGTGTAAACGGATGCGCGCACTTTTTGAATCCAAGGTGAATCGATTATCATCGTGAGTCATACAGTATTGTTTTTAAGTAAATTAACGACATGTTAATCGATCGGCAACACCTGCTCATTTGCCCATTAGACGAAATAACTGCGCGGCGCAGTTCTTGTTTCGCTTGTAATTTCGCATACCCCAGCCTTATGTTCCTCTGCTCTCCGTTATACTCTCTCATTGCCTATTGTTAACAATAGCAGCGCGGTACATACGGCAGCAACCTGTGCGCTGCGTGTAATATGCCGAAGCGCGCGCGCTTATGCACGTTTATTCGCGCGCATAAGCCCCGCGCGTAATTTATTCAATTATATGTATATATCGATCGCTGTGGCCGATAAGCGGCCAACTCGCTCTCTCTCAGGCATCAATTTGACACAATCTATTGAAACGGCGCGCGCGTGCGTGCCGATAGTCGATTATTCGCCGTTTGCGGGTATATGTATAAGACCCCCTTCTAAGTGCTTGTATTCGTAATTTGACACGTACCTCTGGCGTTCGCCAATAATAATCGCGAGAAAAAGAACGAGCGAGTGGGGGTGGCTGAGCCAAAGTGGGAAAAAATAAGTGACAACGAATTGTACTTAATACCTGTTCACGCGCGCACTCGCGCAGCCGCAGCCGTTTGCTTTATTCATTGTCTGCTTTTATGTATGGCCGCGTCCGCGTGCTTAGCCGGCGGAACGATTGTTTAACGTTTTTAAGCGATGTCGATTCCCATATCCGGCTCGCCGCGTGTAATATACTTCGCCTATGGCTTACTTTTCCACCGCCCCCCCCCCCCCTTGTATACTTCAACTTATTTTTTGACTTTTTTCTTCCTCGCCGCTGAAAAGTATACCTGCCGATTTCTCGTCCGAGATTAGTTTGAATTTCGCGTATCGAGTTTCAGTAGTCGGAAAACAATTTTAATGCAGCTTAGAGCCTCTAAAGCGGTGCCTGCTGACTATTAAGAGCATGGCGCATGTGTCGTAAGAAGCAGCAGCGGCAGCTACTCTCTCGCAGAAAAGAGAAAAGAGAAATGAGGAGCCGAAAGGTGGGGGCGGTGAATAACGGCTGAGCGTCGATGCGATATAAATTTAATTACCGAAGCATTCATGCACCATAAAGGATCTACGCTGCCGGTCCTCGCGAACAATCACTTTACGTGAAAGTTCGAAAACAATCCGCTGCACACACGTGCGCGGCGCTTTTTCGACTCGATCCGCGCGATCCTGCATCCTCTGATGCGCATCTGTATCGGGTCGGGTAGATTTTCGCTCTGTGTGCGGCAGCCGCCGTTGCGGTATGTCGTGCGCGCGCGAGCTGCGTTCGTGCGCCGGGAATTAGAAAACGTAATTATTCGCCATAACTACCGGCGAAATTTATACGGTCGCGAGCGTCGCTTCCCAGAGCGCGCGCGCACTTGGCGTAATTTATCTGCGCGCGAGCGCGAGGCCGATTTTTATTCCCGACTCCCGGCAGCTTCATATGTTATTATTTCACGTGAGACGTCGCCGTATAGAATTATTGGGCAACGCGAGGCCATTGCTCAACGCGCGTGTGCAGTGCTGCTGATATATACAATGCGCGGATGCATGTGGATAGACGGTGCTATTTTGGCGGGAAATTTTCTCATTGTTCGTCGTTGAAAGGGATGACATTTTCGCTTTTCAAACCTGAATTTCGCGCTTTGAGTCAGAGGACAAACTCAGCTCCGACTTCCGCAACAGCCAGCAGCCGCAGCAGGGGACGAGTGTATTGCACCCGCGCGTTATCTTATTGGTTAATTGCATCTGCTGGCCGCTGCGGAAGATTTACGACGCTGGACGAAGTGATAGATACCACTTAGCTTCTCCCGCTACGTATGCGCGCGAAACGATCGTAGATTACCAATTTTCCTGGCCGCGCGCGTATTAGAACAGTTAAAATTTCCAAGCCGTTGAATGCGCGCTCTATACGTCCCGCGCGCGACGATTTTTCCGCACTACGCGTCTTCGCATATTAATTTTCGTCGTCCCTTGCCACCGCGAGATATATAATGGCCCTTATGCACCGAGATATCGCTGTGTGAGCATGATTTTGATTTATCGAGTTTCTCGGGAAAGCCGCGAGTAGGAGAGTTACGACACCTCTTCGGATTAATTACAATTTCAAATTTAATCAGAAAACGCACTCGAAATTCTCGGAATCGCGAGAACCTGCCGAAATGCGCGAGAACAACAACGAGCCGTCGCGGGTTACTTCGTGAATTTTCCCACGTGATCCTGGGTCACAAACGTCGCTCGCGCATATGTATACGACGTGCATGTATGTGTATAGAGAAGTGCACTGCGCCGTGTGGCAAACTAGTTATACGCTCGATGCTCTGACGTACGGCCAGACCAGTTCGTGCGCTGCTCGCGGATCCATCCGAGCGGCGGATCGTCAAGTCTTACGCAACAGCCTATGGAGTTGTAATGCCTACACTACTCGAGCGGCTGTTGCATCTTCGCCGCGGGAGAGATATGAGAGAGTCAAAAGGCATAAATAGCGCTGCTGCACCGAGAGAGAGAGAGAGAGAGAGAGAGAGAGAGAGAGAGAGAGAGAGGGATTGCAGTGTACGAGCTAACGCTTCCGGAATTCCGGAGCAGGTTCCGCACGAAGATGGACTTTCGTTAATTTAACAATTTCGACCATCAACGAGTGCTCTCGGCAGTATATCGATAGCCGATAAAGTTCACGAGGAGGAAAAAGCCGGAGTTATACCGCGGCGTTGGCATAATAACAGCCCGATAATCTTAATAAGCAGGCGGCCGGCCGTCTTCGCACTCGTATAGCAGCCGTTTAACGAGGTGTTGTGCGAGTTCATTAGCGAGTCGCACGTACGCGCGCACAATGTGTCGCCAAGTCGGAAAAGCCGGCCCCCGAGACAAGTTAAGAGACGAAATTCAAGTATCCGCGGCGTATCTCGCGCCTGTGTGCTTATAAGGGAGCAATATATTACACGCCGCGGCAGACTTATAACCGCGCGAGCGTATAGAAAAATGTTCCTTGATTACGTTCGCTGAATATTGAATTAGTCGTTGTCGTCGTCGTCTGGCGACACAAGTGTACGGGCAATTTATATGGTTATTTTATGCCTTCTTATCGGCCACGTATAACGCTTCGACTTTTTCTCATTTTTCGTACTCCGCCTTTTATTTTCTCGACTCGCGTACTCGGCAAAAATTAGTATAGAGCGCATTTAAACATATCTATTCGCGCCGCGGACGCACGAAATCTCGAACGCGACGGGGAGAGAGGAGGGGGGGGGGGTCTCTCTTCTCCGCTGCGCAGCGATAATGCGTGCAGGGTGGCATGTGGGAGGGCTCGCGAGAAATTAATCTCCGCGAGGGCGATAGCGCGAGGCGCCTCGCGCGAATTCAATGCAAAGCAGCAGCCACAGAGTCCTGCGCTCGTGCGCGCACACACACGCATAAATACGGGCGCATGAGCGGGGGATAGCAGTCGTGATTTATGGAAATCGCCGGCAATTATACATTAGGCCAAGCGGTATCTCTCTCTCTCTCTCTCTCTCTCTCTTTACAGAGCTTATACGCGTCGGAGAAAAAAGCGCATAAAAGCGAATCGATCGAGTTCATTAATTTGAATGGGGCTATTAGCCGAGCACACGCGTGAGCCGAGGTATTTTTACTTTTTACGCGTGTTTAAATGTGCGTGTGCGCATGATAAGCGAGGTGGACTGGCGGATGGAGAGGATGTTTTCCAAGTGTTTGCACAAGTTAATTTGCGATTACACGCTAATTATCTGCAACGATTGAAAAAGTGTGATTCATATAGAAAACGGGAAGTCGAGTTCCACTGTGTAAAGTCAAAGTCATATCCACCCCGATTTGCGCATTCAGCGGCGAGTTACAGAAATGCCCGTCGACGCGTGAACGACACGAGGCTTCGAGCCCCTGACACTCATGTCTCCCTCTCGACAAGTCGATTCTCGCCTCTGTTCCCCTCGGCTGCGCGCGGAAAACAAGAGCAGCGGCGGCACAAGGCATTCCATAGCGGTCTACGCAGCGCCTCGCAATTTGCGGAATACCACGATTAGTCCGCGCGAGTGCGTGAGCTCGATGGCCCATAAATCTATTAATCTCGACTCGCGTGTGCGCGGACATGGACACTGTGCGCATATACTTATAAGCTCAGGAGAGGGACTCGTGAGCCGCGGATGCACTTACGTAACCCAGACGGTCTGTCTGTGCGCGGGACTTTGAGAGAAGGCGACAAACGTGCCGCCCCGAGATAAGACGATTATTAGAGCGGTAATTGCGCGCTTGCTTTTCAGACCTTTTTCCCGATACACACACACTGACATTCGTACGGAATTTCACGCTCGGCTTGTGTTATCGGTTTCGTTGCGCTGAAATCAAAATATTCCGCTAGGATTCGTGTACATAATGTCCGGAGCTATATTGCCTCTCGTATTTTTTTCCCCCAAGTGGTAAGAGTCTAATCTATTCAGGCCTGCGTTTCGTTCGCCGCGAGTTTCGACGCGCGGACTGCGATACGGTAGCTTTTTTTAGAGTTTCGCCAAACATCGACTTTTGCGGTAATTGTTCCGGGGAATATCCAAAGCAAAATACCGAACGCTATTCGCCTGACGTAACGCGCCGCCAATTATTCATTCCAGAATCGATCACGCTGGTGGGTGGTGTCGAGCACTAAACACACGTACGGACGCATTTAAATAGCAGAGACGACATCGCGGGGAGAGCCTGTATTACGTTTACTTACAATTCGCGCACAGAGGATGGCAATCGATTTCATTTAATTAGCATCTGAAATTGTGCGATCCATCTAAAAACCGCGCGCGACGGATCCCACATAATTTTTCGAGCGAACGTCGAGGCATTCCAGCGCAGATCGATCTCTCAGCTCGCGCGAATAGTTTTCGCGCGTCTGTTTTGCAACCTGTCGTGGCCTACTTTTTCTCGCGGACAGCAGCCGAACCCCTGCGCTCTCGAAAGTGTGTGCGGGCATGTCTCAACGCTTACGTACACACGAACACAGGGCGATCAGACAATCACTCGTCGTGCATCCTGTAAAACAATGTCAAAAGAGTTCAATGGCTTAATAGAATAGGACAATGATCGATTCTGTATCATTGGCAACCGGTCTCATATATTTTCAGGTGGCGGCCGCATTGCTGCCGGCGCGCGCTCTCGCGCGGGGAGTTTTATAAAAGATCGATTGCCGCCGCCGCAGCGCGACGTGTAAGTTAATCTGGAAAACCTGTTTTCGCTATGCGCGGTGATACTTTCCGCCTCCACAGGGAGCCTCTTTTTCTCTCCCTCTCTCTCTTCCTCTTGAGGCTGCCGGTACTGCTTATAGCTATCGCTCTAGCTTTGGCCGCGCTCTATTTCGCGTTCGGCTTTTGCCGATTCGCTTTGTAACATTGCGCATTAATTATTCTTCGATCGGTCGATGCGATTTCTGGGTGAATTCCTTTCGGTGACTCAAAACACGCATACACATAAGATATTCAAGCGTCGGAAGTTGCGCGCGCGAAAATATCCAACGTATGCTTGATTCGCGACCAATTTTTCCCTCATTATTCCCGCGATCTTTCCAGTGTTCGAGCCCACGTTTCAACCTATACGCGCATAAACGCTCTGGGCCCGCATGCTCGCAGCGCGCGAGAGCGATTCGATAAAAGGCAATTCCGATCTAGATTAAGCGCGTACATAGTGGCGGACACAATGGGAACCTCCGGGCATCTTGCGCGAGCTCCTGCCGCTTTTCAGGCAAACTGCTCCGCAGCGTGGCTCCCTTTTTCATAAATATACGCTGCATTACCTTGCAGCCGGCTGCTCTCGTTACGTTACAACGGTTGCTCAACGTACACCGCTCTATATCCGTGTGTGATTTGAGTCGATTGGCTGAAAACGAGTCAAAATTCGGAGAAGAATATACACCGGGGCGTTATTTTATAATTGTTCGTTGTAACGCGCAACGCGCGGAACAAGTTGATTTAGTCGTCGCAGCGAATAATCTTGTAAAGCGAATGAATTTGTACGTACGCGATAAAGTGGTTTATTTAATTCAAATAGCTCTCGGCCGGCCGCTGCACTTTTACACGATTTAAGACGGATCTTTCTGCGTCGCCGCGGTCCGGCCGTTGTAGTTTATATAAATCTAGCCGGCTTTATCGCTGCACGATCGCTTTGACTTTGCGTGTCTTTTGTCTCCTCGAGTCTAAAGCGTCTGGTTGTCGCCTGTGTGTCCTGCTTTGCATTCGCTGCAAAGAGTGCTCTTATTGCTTCGCTGCGACGGCCGCACTCGCTCGCGAGTGTATAAGAGAGAGATTTCCGCTATCCTTGCAGTCCGCAACGGGCAAGTTAATCTTCTCTCCCGAGTGTACATATACCGCACGTATATGCACATACTGCGCACGAGTTCCGCATTTCCACTCTGGGATGTATATAAACGTCGACAGAGACTTTCTGAGCTGCGCTACGTGAAGCGAATTTTGTCGCGACGCGCGAGGCTCTCTCTCTCTCTCTCTCTCTCTCTCTCTCTCTCTCTCGCTCGTATAACAGATAGAGGGAGATTGTGCGGCACAGTACAACGGGAGAACACGTGTTCGAATTAGAATATGGAGTAGGAAGGATTCGTGTATGTATTGATTTAATGAGGACGATGAGAACAACTGCTTTTTTTGCTGGATGTTTGCGGTTAAATTGGATTTATATGACCAAGAAAGATTTTTATTGCGGACTATACAAGGCAGACCGCAATTATCGCCTTTTCAACACGCAAGACTTGTCAAGTGTCTGCAGTTTAAAATTGAATAACAACATTTCCAGGAGGTAAACGATAAATTGCAAGCGCGCAACGCCCTCCTCCAGAGACCGTAGATCTTCTCGATCTTCTGCAGAAGTACGTCCGGCGACTTAAGCAGCAGTAGAAAACCTTTAGAGAGACGTAAAAGCCAATTGAGTCATAAAAACGCTCGAAATCACAGGTCGGTTGCTGCTCCTGCTGCTGCCTTGAAAATTAATACTAGCCGCTAAAATAGCGTGCAATTCCACGAGTGGCCTGTTAAAGACGAGCATTTTGACGCCTCCGATGATAGTTCGCCTTAGGCGAGCTTCCGTCGCCTATAAGGTTTCGTCTGGCCCTTATTGCGAGCAATAAAAAGTTAAACGATGCCTCTAAATGCGGATAAGTGTGGTCGTTATCACAAAAAATAGTATATTGTAGATTCGAGAGAACGTACTTCATTATTAGATATATTATAATGTCATAGACGATATCCTATTGTTTTAGCTGTTCTATTATGGCCATTATAGACCACTTTTTCCACATGGTCAATTGTATCTTGTTCTGTTTACATATTACATGATTAGTAAGGTGTTCGTTGAAAATGATACAGTGGATTAGGACAATTTACAAAATATCGTTTGCAAAGAAGTATTTGAACAAATATTGTGATTATACCTTGTGATTTCGATGCGAAAATGGTTTGATATTTGATTGTAGTAATTTAAAATATCATTGAATCCATGATATTTTTTGAAGCATGAAAAAACCTGCAGTTAGTAGTAGTAATAGTATTTAGAAAAAAGAACGTTTTCCAAGAAACATACGTGAAAGATAATGGCATCTATCGCAATTGGTCGTAAGAATGGACGTAAACTTTAAGGTTCTTCTGCGATCCACAATCGAAAATACAAACATGAGTTTCTTTGCTACCTAGCAATTGTCCGAATGCGAGCTCATAATCACACATGCTAGTACAAAACAAAGATAACACCTATACTCTAACAACAATACTAACGTCAAATAGCCTTGACATTGTATCTTAATCCTCTCTAAAAGCACAATCTGATAAAGAAGTTACTCTTGGTATTGTTGTTGAAGTTCTAAAGGCTTCATTGTACGTTGCTTCTTTTGCTGACCTCGATCCGATGCAGAAGTCCCTAAACTACAGCCAGAACAATTAGACATTTTAAGAAAGAAGTTATCAAATTTACGGAAAAAATATTGAAAGGTGGGCTTACCAACGTCTTGTAGTGCCGCACTCTCAAGCACCGTTAAACTCTTATAATACGAAAAATAAAATGCTGGAGCACAACAATTTGACTGCGAGACTTCAATGATTGTTTTAAGTGCGATATGTCTAATTTAGTATCGCTAAAGACATAATTTCGTATTGTGAGAGTTCAAAGATTTGTTGAGCACGTAGCGTTCCAACGATGGCAGCGTCAGGCTCCTATCCTTCGAGCCGCGATAGTTCCAAACGTGCTGGTGGCGCCACAGTTCCACATCTGGTATCGATCCCATGCTAGAATTAAAAAGTAAAAATAAATGATCCGATTCAAAATAATAAGCCAATTCGTTGATATCGTTGAATTCTGTCTCAAATAAAGAAATCACCAGCATCTATTTATAAAAATACCATATCAAGTGCAGTAACCAAAAATACTGCTGCTTAATTAGAATGCTTTTCAGCGACAGCCAGTTATCCTATTGGTTTTATTCAAATGACTGACCCTTCGACGAACAAACGAACGATGCTATCAATGCGAATGTTAGCATTCGCTAATTACGACGTTTACAAGTTATCATCGGTTAAATACTCGTATGCGGACGCAGACAGGAGTTTATGCTCGCGCGTGGCAGATACGGCGCGCATTACTTCCTATGGTACAAATCCTCGCTCGCGCGCGCGCGTGCGTATCTCATTGAAAAGCACTGGTGTTTACAAGATTTATTTTGACAGCTCGCGCGCAGAGCCATAAGTTTCATCCCTTATCGCTTACGAAACGCCAGGCGCGCATTACAACCGGAGACTTTGCGACTATTATTACTATTTGCGCGCTCGAGTGATTTAAACGCTCGCTCGCGGAGATCGCGATTTTTCCAGGCGGAAAAACTGCTGTAATCTCTTAATAAGTAAATCGTAAATAAATAACTTGGGGCGGCAGATCTCCGCATAATCTCGCCTCGAGTCGCCATCCCCGCGGACCTGCTTTTTACTCTGCAATCTATTTTAATACAAAGGTAGTTTATTAATTAGCATACAAGTGCACATTTACCGGGGTAAAAAGGTCGGAATCGTCGCGCGCGAGTGCAGAGAACAACAGCGCAAAATCCATTAAATGTTTGCATATTCAAAGCAGCTTTATAGCCCAATTATAAAACACCTTAACTGCAGCCCCGTGATTCACGGCCTTATAATAACGTTAAATAAAGGCAGGCAGGTAGGCAGGTACGGTCCATTCAAAAGCAATCTTCATTGTCATAATCGCGCACGCGCTCTCCGCCGAGCCGTACAGTATCATTATAAACACACACATACACACGTCCCGCGCCCAGATTATAAAACGCCCTCGCGGCGAAATCGGTAATTTCCGCTGGTGCGAGAAAAAGTACCAATACATACACCGACGGTACATCTCTCTTTTCCTATGTGTACACGTATGTGTATGTACGCGCGTATATATTAAAGTACAGCGCAAATGAAGCGATGCTATCGGCAAACGGCTGGGCAGACTCAGGCTGCCCACACACTCGAGAGCATTGTCTCGAAACGCAAACGTGCTCTAAGCGCTTGCGGGCAATATATCAAGCGCCGTGTTCCCTCATACGCGACTCTGACACTTCAGCGGCGCGGCGTTAATATATTCGATGCACCGCGCTCTGTATTTATACTTGTTCTCCGGGCTTCTCGACTTGGCTGGGCTGCTGCGCGACGTTATTTCTTCTGTCCCCTTGTCAGACGCCTCTGATTTCGAATTTACGCGCGTCGCGAACTGTCCAATGGAACCGTATAATTTCCGCGAGGAGTTGAAAAGATTCGTTGTTGGAACGAGGATTTAGAATTTACTTTATGTTTCGAATAAAAGGAGACGAGCCTGGATTTTCAATTCAATTATTATAACAAGTATTTCGATTGGATAAAACAAAGTTCTTCAGATAGTTTTATTTAAAACTGCGTATGTATTTATAAAATACATCAAATTTGCGTGAGTTTAAAAATAGATACAGGTAAAAATGGAGCTCAACTATCTGCGTTCTATAAAAAGGCAATAAGATTTGATCGTATTCGTTTGATAAGAACTACCTGGTCAGGAGAACAAAGCGCCTGCGCTGTAATCGTCTATGAAGCTTTTTTATCTCACGCAATTGCGCTTTCAGCTTTCGAGTGGTGACATTTGGACTCCCGCGCGCTTTCATACAACATCACGAGATGGTCAAGTTGCGCGCAAGGAGATATTTTTTTAAGTATTTGCAGTGATACAAGTTTTTTTTAGTTTCTTAGTAAACACTATCGTTTATTAATGTATCAGGTATACTGTTATGCCGAGATGAATAATTTTAATAAGCAAGTCAACAGAGAAGAAGCCAGGTGTAATAAACTGCTGCAATATTGTAAGTATTGTACATTGTTTTTTTTTTTTAATTTAAACCCCGCAAGTTTTGACAATAAGCATGTTAAGCACTTGAATATTGAATTAAAATTTTTATTTTCTTATTAATAGGGAACATACATGGTTCTGCTATATACATATAAATAATTATATACAGTAGAAAATAGCATAAGAATACGTTATGCGTCAATTTTTTGCTGATTTAATACCTCTAGGCCCTAATATGATTAATTAAAAATTCTTATGTTTGAGTAGTTAATTTCAAACGGCAGCTCTCCAATATGGCGGCTCAAAGGATAAAGACCTAACCTAACGTACGGGCATTTGAGTACATAAATTCAGTGATCATGAATCTATTTTGATTTTGAAGCATTATCTCTCATTTATATTATGATTTTGGAGAAAACAATAAGGTTATTTTATGTATTAAAATTTACATGCGTTTATACATCCATATGTATTTTCATCCTTCGCGCTGCCATATTGATCACATGAGCTCTTAATTGTTTAAACGTATCATTAGGAAACCGAATTTTCAAAACAATATTACTTAACAAATATTGCAGTAAAAATCGTGACTCTTGTACCTTTGTGTAAGATTTATCCTTAACTTTATTTTAAAAAAGGTTTTAAAAATCATATCTGTTCCCTATTATTGCATAAGCTAGACTGTTCATTAAATCAGTGACGAATTTTCGTTGCTTGATTTTCATCACTAACAAAGCTCAATTCATAAAATTTGCAATACAGATCTTGCAAGCAACATGACAGGACTAGCATGTCCCCCCGAATTCGACGGCAGTTATTGCTGGCCATCGACGCCTAGCTCAACTCTAGCCCATATCCCATGTCCTCTACCGGAACGACAAAATGAAACAATGACCAGATGGTGCTCGGCAAATATTACAGAGATAAGCGATTCCAATATCACAGTGGGCATGTGGAGTCCCGCGCAACACGGAGAGTGTTCACTTATGCGTGGCAGAGCTGGAGATATCGTCTATCTCTTCACTCTGGCTCTTCAAGATGATGTCGACGATGTTGACTTGAGTGTAAGATTTGCATAACCATAAGCACTGGAATAAAAAATGACCAATATGACATTTAATTTTGCATTTCAATATTAAATTAGTGGTGGCATGAAAAATTCTCTATTTTGGATCAAATTGGATATGGAATATCGATCCTGAGTCTAGTAATCGCACTGTCTATTTTCGCAATATTCTCGTAAATATTTTATTTCTGGCTTAAATTTTAGCTTCTTATGACCGACTAATGATTCTCCTATATTTTGCTGCAGGCAGTTGCAGGATACGCGAGTGAAGGTTCACATAAATTTATTTACAGCCATGTTGCTACAGTCTTTAATGTCCCTCACTCAAAATTTCTTTTATGGCTGCAAAATATACTTTACTATTCTAATGAGCTCACACGGTTATGATGCGTCATGCGTAAGTACTTTGAAGTTTCTTTTTATAAATATAATGGTTTACACGAAAAAAAATACAAAGAGATATTTTTTTTTATGATAGTCTCACATCTGCAGGACGCTCATGACTTTGAGCCATTACTTTGAGCTCACTATTTTTACTTGGTTGTTAATTGAAGGCTGGTATTTCTACAGTTACATATCTCGAGCGCCTTACAAAGAATATATTACCATAATACCGCACATTTTGGCTGGCTGGGGTAAGACCGTACATTCATCATGTATTAAAAATAGGCGTTTATCAAATAAATTGTTCGCAGGGATGCCATTAACAGTGATGATACCATGGGTTCTTGTTCACATATATTCCACTCAAACGAATTTTTGCTGGGTCGACGTTGACATAAAGATTAACATTGTGGCTATTCCAATACTCCTTATAGTTTTGGTACATCATATTATTCCTTTTTGATAATGTTATGTTAGCAAAAGTCAAGCGATTACACGATTGTGAATTTCCAGGTGAATCTATGCTTTTTTATACTGAACGTGAGAATCATTTTCATCAAAATGAAGAGCACACACATGTCGCATAGAAGAATGGACTACTGGCGATGGATCAAATCTTCTCTAATGCTTGTACCACTTTTTGGTACCTATGACATTCTTTATGGCATTTGGCCGTGGATCGACGATCAACAAACGAAAATCGCTTTCTTGCTAATTGTGCGATTGATATGCTCATTTCAGGTAAGAATACGTACTTATTTGCTTTTCATATGAAAAATGCAGTCGATATGAACTCTAATGTTTTTAGGGATGCATAGTCGCGGCTCTATACTGTTTCTCAAACGGCGAAGTCAAACGAGAGATCAGAAGGGCTTGGAATACGTGGAAAGTGAAAAGAGAGATTCAGACAGAAATTTCAAGACACCACAGCACCGAAACCTTGAATAAAATTCGATTCAATACGCTCAATAAGACAAATAGCAGGGACGAATTTAAAAATATGGATTTCAATACCTACTTTTGATCTTACTGCTTATAACACTGTTTATCTAGTAAATTGCGGCATCGTTTGCGATAGTAATCTAAGCCTTATTTATAATTAGAGCATGTAACATTTCTGTTAGTTATGCTGTCTGGAATTTATGTGTCTAAAGAATAGTGTATTGCACAACAATCAAACGTATGCTCCGAACGTCTAATTATCTCGTGAAATACACAAGAAAAGGCCAAATGAATTATGCTGCAGCTCCGAAAAGCGCAATATCCCTACGCTATCCTTATTAATTTTGCTAATTTAATAAACGAGCGAGTAAAGAGAGCAACGAAGCAGATTATTGTAGAGTCGACGACTCTGAGAAAAAAACGATACACCGGGAAGGCGGTACACGTTCGGCCGTAATCTGCGGTAGCACAACTTACGCCAAGATCGAGAAGTAATTGCGTGTTTGCCAAGAGTTGCCGTGGCGCGCGCGCGCGAGAGAGCACAGTGTTATTAGTTTCGCCGTCTGCTCATGCACGCAAACCCCAAATGGCCGAGCGGCCTCCCGAGTGGTGTAACTCACTTTGCCGAGCTATTCGATCGGTTATACGATAATGAAGCGGTACCATTTATTACGCGGTGTATTAAGATCCAAAATATTGCAAATTTGCAACTTCTATACTTATAGCGCCCGATTATAATCGACTTTTTCGACCTATTACTCGACTTATCTCTACGTCGTTCTATTAAGATAGCAGCGAGAATGCAGATCGATGCTTGTATCTATCTCGACAAGCCTGATATGTTTAGACACTGCGTCGATTGTAAAATTGCTATCAACTTACTCAATAAAATCCTGACAGTGATAATTAACAATTTCTGCAGCCTCCGTTCGGTATACATTCGCTCTTGTCAATGTTTCCTGCTCGATCACAACCATCGGCTTTTGTTTATCAAATTTCGTCGACATTTGGACCTTTCACCGTGCATACCACGCGTCACCAGACGAAACGATTAATAAAAAATATTTTTATAATGAACAAGTCCCGCGCTTGGAGGTCAATCAACGCGTTGTCATTAATTTTCAGCGACGTGGCCCATGACAAATGACACTTATAAATTACGTATTTGAATACGTTAGTTCCACGCCACGGGGGCCATACAAGTGCAGCAGACACCCGCGCCGCGTCGGCTCCTTTTTTTCTGTTTTCTCCCCCGGCTCTTTCTCTCGTAATCAAAGCTTATCCGGCTGTGCGCGGTGCAAACAAAAGAGAAGCGGAAAAAACTTAGTCACTCCGACGAGCATAGTGCGTTTTACAGCTTTCTAATAAACACCGGCGCGATAAAAAGAGTCGGACACATTTCGAGGGTGCAGTTTAACTGAGTCGTTTTCGTTTCCTCAAAAAGAACGCCGCGCGGCTCTAGCCCAATATTTCTAACGGACACCTCGAAGAACCGGGAGGTTATAATAATCGGTTTTCGGCAGGCTGCTGCCTCCGAGCTGCGTGTGTAGAGCCGATGAAAGGGGTTGCGTCTTTTGGTTATCGACACATCTGTCCCGTAATAGGTCGAGAATTTATGGGGCGCTCGTCCGCGAACACGCGCCGCCTCGAAATCATTACTACCTTCCAAACGAAGACTGCGCGTACGCTTGGACGACCTTCGCACACGCGTCTACCCTGTCATTACCGAATGTCCGGACCGCTTCTCGTTAAGACTGCGCCCGCGTGTGGCCCCTGAATCTTTCCGCAGCAGCAGTCGATGTCTGTAATTTTGTTTTTTCTCTCTGCTCGGTGGAAGGCGCGGGGAAATTTCACGCCGGCGTGCGCATGAATTTTCCGAGATTCTATGTTATTACCACGGTTTAATTCCTCGTCAGCGGTTCATTGAACTCCGACGCGATGGAATCGTGTCGTTGAATGAATTGAAACAGTTATTATCAGCTATATACGAAACTAATCGCTGGTTTTCTCGTTTACAATTGCAAAACTCGCTCGCTACAATGAACACTGGACTGTTTGACCATGACGTTCTTTACCAACGCGTGTAACATGCAATCTGCTGTAGAATTCGCGTTGCTTATAGAGTGTCGCAGGGCGCCACCAGACCGCTTCGGAATTGATTGATCAATCTCTCTCTCTCTCTCTCTCTCTCTCTCTCTCTCTCTCTCTCTCTCTCTCTCTCTCTCTCTCTCTCTCTCTCTCTCTCTCTCTCTCTCTCTCTCTCTCTCGGTCTCCGCGCCAAAGTCTCCTGCGCTGCAGGCTGTATCTCGAATCTGCGCCGAGCTGTATGGTATACAATGCGACTGCATCTGTGCAGCACTTTGTAATACAAGCTATATTTAAGATAATGCGAGCATCGAGAGAGAAGACGTTTTTTTCAGCGCGGGAGCTGGGACTTTAATAAATGTATGCCCTGTATCGCGCATAGCCGCTCGAATTATTTCGCGATCTGTCAGTCCATTAATTCAGCCGGCGGCGTATCATTGTTTGCGCTTATTGAGATATTTGCCGTGACAAATAGTCCGCCGCGTGAGAGTCGTTTTGTTATATCGTTGCATCCATTATTATTGAGCTCGGCTGTTTCGAATTTCGTAAGGGGGTGTCTACGCGCATACAAGCCAGCTGATTATTATTGATTGAATATTATGCGAAGATCTATTTTTTAGCCCTGAACACAGTGATTTGAGCTAGTTATTTGTTTTAAATATTCAGCGATCCCGGGAACGCCGGAAATTACTAATTAGAAGCGCGCGTGGTCGAGGTGCAAAGTATCGACCGCGCGAAATCGAGGGAACCCCATAATTGATTGAAATCAATAGCTTCTGCTGCCGGTCGATCGATCGAGCGCCCACCGCGGATTAAGAGGGAGCCGACGAGAGCCGCAGCGGCGGCTTCTTGCGCAAATCGAATTACACAATATCAAGCAACGGGTTTTCGGGCGCATCTGCCACCACCAGCACCACCCACGTGCCTTTACGCGCTAGTCTATAATAAGGGTTCGCCAACTGTTTGTAAACGCCAGAAAATTGATTTCGCCCGCTCTATAACTGCGGTCGCGCTTCGGCGGCACGCTGCATAGCATCAGCAAAAACATCAGGCGGTTGGCAGGAGTTATGGCTTGCTCGTCAAGTGTTCGCCGTGAAATTTCGCGTTTTTCAAATTACGCACAGACGAGACAGAGACCATCGAGAAAAATTACGGTTCATTATACAGCCCGCTATGTCTACTTACGGTTATACGCGTGTATTACTGTGATGTTTTCTTTTGAAACCGCGCGATTGTGTTTCACGAAAACAAAATCAGGCCAACGGGCGCACAATGACGGGTATATTGATGCCAATAGAAAATACGCGTTGCAGGTTTGCGTATTGACAATATATCGAGACGCGCGGAAGGATAATAACGGATGCGAGGGGCGTTTTTAGAGGCCGGAAACGCTCATCTCCCTTATTAAAAAAATGCTCTCTTCGTAACGCAGGTAGCACTATTTTTTCGGATATGACCGAGTTTTCAATAAAGAGATGCCGTTGTTGTTGTTCAGGAAGAAACTAGGCTCCGGCATTATGCGGAGCGAGATAATAATTCGGCGAGACCTGCTTCACGGATGTCTATAGCGGGATATGCATTATCCTTTTTCGAGGCCCAGCTTCCCTTCAGATCGTCGTGATAAGTGCGCACAAAAAAAAGAAAGAGAGAAATGGGGTCAGGAAGATTTTGGCCGCCGACAAAAGTGGCATTATCATATTTTACTTTTGGGATGTACAGTTATGCGCATGCAAATGCGAAAACTCCTCTCCGGAGCTGTTCTCATTTTAATAACAATTGTTTTTCAAACGCAAAACCGTCGCTCGTCGACGAGGGCACGATGTAATTCATGCCCACCGATACAGCGCGTGCGCGCTGTTACGAAAATTTAAAACGCTCCGGCGTGCGAGACACGAGGTATTTTATCAACGAAGGTGATGCGTGAACAATCGTATCTTCGAAAAATAATTACCGCCTCCGCGCGGAAACCCACTGCATTTTCCCTCGGAATCGCCGCGCGGCGAAGCTCGATACAGCCGCTTTGATTTATACGAAATACACAGGCTCGAATCGCACGCGCACGCTATCGAATTATATCAAGCCCTCATTGTCTCGAACTCATTCATCTGCGTGTCGAAAGAGAATCGTATTAAATCATTGATACAGATAATTACACTCCCCTTCCGATCGCTCGCGCGAGACTATGCCAATCGATCTTCGATACCCCGCTCGCGCATTCGAATAATCCTTCGCGCGCATTATTGACTCATATTCCCGGCGAGACTGTTCCCGCGCGCGCTCGACCAGAGACATCGATCTGCGTCGGTCGCGCGTCGATTGGCTCGAGACCTGTCGCGCGCGGGACTTAGGAGAGAGGGACTATACAGGTTTTCTGCGGAGACGGTGACACTCTCGCGGCGTGTACATTTATATTTATCGGTCCCGGTAATTACTATCGTCAGCCGCAGCGGCCAATCGGTCAACTTGGCTCCGCCCCGAGTCGCTCTCTCGCTGTGTATACGTGCTGCGGACACGAAATGTATATGCGGCGCGTATATTGCGCCGCTTCTGCGCACATAATCTTCTTATGTATCGGCGCTTTATCGCCGCGGTTCGCTGAACTTGTCGAGCGTTCTCTTTTTGCCGGGCCCGGATTATCGTAAGTTTTGCGCCGGTCGTGTTGAAATTTCGAGTATCCAGTGTGTCGAGTGACCTGTGTATGGAAAATACCGATTTTTCACTTTCCCAGTGGTGGTGAGGCATCGTCTAAATATTAAGATATCGATGACGCGTGGATATTCAGGAATCATGAAGCCTTTGTACAAACAGAAAACTCAATTTATTCTTGAAAAATTCTCATGCATTTCTTCCCACAAGAATCGATATGGACTGTCGACTCTCGGCCGTTCAGAAATCGGTGGAGCGTCAGTAAAAATAGTTTAGCCCAACTTGCCTTTATCCACTCCTCCCATAAATCAGAATTTCACGCAATAGATCAAACCGCCGCCTCATTTTCCAGTCTAATATAATCGTATCCCCGATGAAGCTCAGAAATTTAGATACGTCAGGATGACAAGCTCACGATCACAACATAAAGACCTCGAGAGAGGGAGAAAGAGAGAGCCGTGGGCGCAACCCTTTCCAAACGTCAAAGAGAGAAAACAAGCGTAAACGCACGTCAGTGTAGGAATCTTCCAGGAGAAGCACCTGCGCCGTCGATCCTCAGTCGGGACACGAAAAATTACTCCTCGATCGGCTCATATTATGCCGAGTGTGAGCTCGCGGGATGTATCGGGAATGGGATGCGCCGCAGCTTGTCGATTGTTCGCGCGCGTGGGCGCGGCAGGTAACGGAACAGGCTGCATCGTGCACGAAAAGGAAGGAATACAAGCGAGAGGGGAAAGAATGCGCAGCGCTGGATATCTGCGGCAGCTATATACGCCGATTTGAATATATCGAAGTGAATACTGAGCGAGCGCGTTCGATGAATTTCAAAAAGGATGTGCGCCTCTCGCATGAGGCTGTCCCGATCTTTTGCTCGAGAGTATATTGAGCGCGTGTATGATACTTTGCGCGTTATGCAAAGGTGTACAAACATACGGTACACACCCTTTTTCGTATAAAAATTTCACCGCATTTCCGTCTATCACTTTCTCGAAGAAATAGCTTGGATTCGATAAAAATCAGTTTGTAACGCATGCACTGTTTGAAAAATATGTGATGCAGAAGCGATGGCCCATCAGGGTTCACTGTAGAATGGCTAGGCTTTTTATTTTTACACGGTTACGCTCTGGCTGCTCCTTAAATGTAATTTAATTTGGGAGAACTATAAAGCGTTCATACATTTTGCTTAATACAAGCAAGTTAGGATAATAGAGGTTCGAGGTCACCGAGGCGGTGATATGACTAATGCCCGAGGCCTTCGTCTACCGTCCGGAATTTAATCTACCTTGCGATAGTAGTGCTACCACTGCTGTTGTGTGTTGTTCTCAATTTCACGATTATAGCGTAATTAGAGAGGCCAAGTCGAGCGTGCCAGGGAGATGCTACGTATCTCGGTGCCTTTGGCATGCACCGACGGTGCACCACATGCCTTGCATACTCTACGACACTGTCAGGACTGTTTCTTCGTTGCAGTTTTCTTGTAACTGAGAGCTTAACTCTCTTGACCAACTCTACCAATAATTACTTGTTTCACAGTGGGTTTTAGAACTACTTTCTAGTAAATTGGAGAATCGGTAGTTGGAGTAAAATTCCCGGAGACTACAATAACGGGAAGATGCGCAGTGATTAATGCTCCAGTTTTTCCAATTCCGCCAATCAAATCTCAAAGCGCAATAATGTTATTCCCGCAAAACAAGGTCAATCTTATCCCGATAAGCGTCTACTCCTCAAACATCACGAACGATTTAATAGAATTTAAGCAAACACACGTCCAGTGCCTCGACTGCAGTGACATTCGATCCGATCTCTCGTCGATGCGCCATCCTATGCACTGCTGAGTCCGAGATCCGAGCCACCGCGCTCGGATAGACGATGCGCACGTGTCTCGGAAGCACGCGCCGCTTGAAACTCGAGGCGGCTTCAAGCCGATTGATGTGTCCTCGCCGCGGTGTAAACACCGGCTCGTCCGCGAAGATGAGGCGCAACGAGATGAGCTACACATAGCTCTGTTTGGAAGTCCAGCGAGAGACTCAACGTTAAACAACCGGCGGCTTACATGGCTTTACAATGTATACGAGGGTATTGGATTTTGCAGCTGAGCTTCTCGCTAACCGTGACGGCGACTTTCGGAATCGAGTGATTCGATGTATAACATTAGCGCATTACAATGCGCAGGAATGCGGGCAACGAGTATGCTTTGAATTGAAAAAAAATGTTCGCCTAATAACCGGTCTTCACCTCGACGTCCGGATACCTTTTGACTTTTGCCAAGTCAACATCACACCTAATATACCCTAGATCCAGCGTAGATCCTCTGATTTGAGACGTGCCGATCGTTAGGGCCGACAAAAATTTGCCTCATCATTTGGAGAAACTCGTGTAGGAGAAGAATCTTGAAATCAGTTATCCTATCGCGGACCAGCAAAGAGTGCCGTCTCACAAAAGAAATTTCACGCTCAAGCTAATCGCATTAGCGCTGTATCTTTTTTGGAGAAAAAAAAACGTTCTGAAGATCTCGTTAGAACTAAGAGTTCATTACGAAATATTGATCGATCGAGCGGAAGCTTTCGTCTCGGTTCTAAAATCGATTAAGTTTCGAGATATCGTGACCGCGTTTGTTTACACGACATAATCGTATCCAGACAAATGCCGTATATCGCAGGTTATTACTCTGCGTATTGAAAAATAGAAATATAAGGTTCTCGAATCGATCAAAGCGAAACCCATCTTATTAATGGCCACGGCAGACAACACACGCGAGACGCAAAAATTCACTCCCACAAAAATGACAGCCTTTGTCAAAGAAAATTATACTAGCCTTCACTCCTTTGCAATTCAATAGCTTTCACTCGACTGCTGCAGTCAAGCCTCTCTCTCTCTCTCTCTCTCTCTCTCTCTCTCTCTCTCTCTCTCTCTCTCTCTCTCACTCTCAGCGATGTTGTACATTTTTTAAACACACCAGAGACATTAATAATCGGCAAAGAGTCGCTGACTCGAGCGCGAATCGAGTTTCCTGCGCGAACTCACACGTCAGATCCTTCCTCCGACTATACGTACGGAGAGCGACGCGTATCGAGAGGAGCGGGAGAGACGAACAACCGTACGCAGGTAAGAATAGCACTGTAGCAGCAGCGGCGGCAGTGGTACATGTATACGTAAAATCGCGCGAGCGGAATAAATGCATCTCGCGTGGCGCATAATGGGCGAGGCTCGCATGGTATTGCCATAAACTACGATCGTCCTACACGACCCCACCTGTCGCGCTGCCGTTGCTGCTGCAGACAGACGACCAATTGCAAAATCGCACGACGACCGAAGCGTCGTTTATTTTATTTTATTATTCTATTATAGTATACGCAGTTAGCGTATGCGACTGGAAGACCCGTTAAGTGTCCGCGTGTGCGTGCACATGTATCGCAGAGTCTTTTCTGGACCGATGCTCTTAGTCATTGTGTTGTTCTGATTTCTCTGTTCTGAACCTGTCAGTTTGAGTAAACAAAGCACGAGATGAAAATATGATCGAGCACAATGGAGAACACAAAACGAGAGATTTCACGGCTAATTTTCGACCTGGGTGTTCCGAGAGAAGAAGAGAGAGACGAGAATTTGCGAAACGATACTTCGGTCATCGAGAATTCGCCGAGTCATGCTCGAAAAAAACGCAGGTGCCTGCTCCGCGTATGTGCGCCTGAGAAAAGGTCAATGTTTAACGTCGGTCCCGCGTTTAGTCCCGTGTATGCTCTCGTTCCGAAGACTGGCAGGTGTGAAAACCCTCGATGATTGTCTTAGGCGCAGCGCCAGCTCTGTTTGACCACTTAAGGCATCGGATTGCCCGTTTGAATTTTGAGAGCCCCAAAAACAAAGGAGGAAAAAAATCGAATCTCGACCGAGAAAACCTCGGGGGAGAGAGATTTATCGTTCGGAAGGTTCACTCTGATTTCTGGGCCGAGTTGGCCGCGCTGGTGGGTCATTTTCTTCGAATAGAAAAGCCATTAAAATTATCTGTTCGACAGAAGAGTAGCAAACGATACGAATTTTAAATTACAACTGACCAGAATATAAACACGTTTTTATCGTCGCTGACCAAGCCGCACAGAATAAACAACCACAGAATGCAATTATCAATGCAACCGAGATTTTTCTCTCGCGTTCTTACGAGCGCACAAGTGCACCGCCAGAAGAAACTGCAAAAAAAAAATGATATTTTTGCGACTCGAGTGACAAGAGCTGGTCGCCGCCAGCAGACGGTCAGTCATGAGTTCTTACAACACCCGGAGCTCAGTGCATTAGTCAAACAATTAAGAACTCGTAATGGAACGTCACATAAATTAAGCGTCGCGCGTTTCCCTGCTAAACCGCGGTGCACAGCCGCGCGCGAAAATAATTTAAAATATGATATACAGACTCGGACTGGACGCGAGTGTGCACATATACAGTTCAAAGTGCGCACACGTGGGTGCTTCAATTTTCCACCAAGTACAAAGCTCGGCCCTCTAATTGTTCTCCGCAAAGACTGACGCGAGACGCCCTTTTGCGCGGTTGCTCTCTGTCTAGCTTTGCGCGTAAACTGCTTCCGCAATCTCCTTTTTTCTCGGCGCGAACGAAAATTAATGCGGCGCGCGCGAGGCCTGTTTCCCTCTTGAAAAATGTCCTCGCGCGCGCGCGCGTGTGCGCGTAGTTAACAAGTTGCAATTTTCGATATGTTGAGCATAACATTTAATAGCAAAGTGTTAAAATATTTGCAGTGTAAATAACGTTGCGGCAATAACAGTTTTAATCGCCTCTTGCAAAACCTGCAGTACGGCTGGCGCGGTGCATGTTCTGAAATGAAGTTAACGATATCGCAGTGAATAAATGTCCGCGTTATTAACCGGCGAAATATCGGAAAACTCCGTTGAATCCTGCGCTAATTAAGGAAAAATTACGCTCGGCTCGCAAATAACTCTTTACGGGAAAAATACAACGCTCCGGGAAAAAGGAGTCGGGGAAAAAGTATATGTAGCGCCAAGAGCGAGCTCGTCGTTACTCCTATTTAATTACCACCACAAAGTGGAATAACATCGTGTACGTGTCAGCAGGCAATAACAAGAAGCGGTTTTCCGTGCGTTTTGCGTACTTATTGTCCGATATATTCATAAAATTGACCGCTCGTGAATTACCGACGCTCTTTTCTGCTGCGCGCAAGATAAACCGGTTCGCTCTGGCCCCGATGCTACGTCGTACTCTACGTCGACGCGGCGAAAAGTCAGGCTGGATAGTCGTAAACGTCCTAGCCTCGATGACATAGTTAACGACGGGACGATATGCGCTGCCGACGACGGCCCGGACAAATCAAAGATTGCGCTGAAATAGGGCCGTTGTAAATCGGAGTGACCGCTGTTGGAGTTATACTTGAGCGTGCGATGAATTACAAGCTGCTAACGACTCTGCCCAACGCGTGGATTATAATATGCAAATCAGAAAGTCGCGAGATATTATTAGAAATTGAGAACGTGTCAAGGGGATCACTCGCCGCCCACGCTCAGGACTTACGGCTATGAAACATCAGGGCTCTTTACTTTTATCGAGGAACTAATTTTCTTGGTAGACAAGTTAGCAGGATTTTCTGTGAAGCATTACGAAATGTCCTTTCTTTCTAAACACTCCGCGAAGAGCATTGTTTCAATTAGAAAATCGTTAACTACTATAATTACTTTAAAACTCTTTATATTTTTTCATTTGAATAAATTCAACTTTGACACGTGCATTTATTGTATAACTCATATCATGAAAAAAAGCAAATATATTTTTTCGAAAAACAAAAATTGGCCACGATATGACGTTTCTATGAAGTTTTAGCAAAATTTTAAACGTTAATTCAGAATGGAATGCTACTGATTGTATTGATGAAGTAGAAGTTAGTTCACGTAGAATCCTTGAATTCATGATTTATTCATTTATTCAACCAGATAAGTTTACAGAGAATTTTCACCAAAAAACTTAGTTTTAAAGATATTAATTTTTTTTAATCACTTTTTTTATCATAACAATCGGACGGAACGGTCAATCTTGAAAATCTTGCGGCAACCCTGATAGAAACGTTCGCCAGCCATTCGCCAATGGCGGCCAATTTTATCAGTCTGGCCAACAGTTCCAGCAGCCATTGGCCAAAAGACGCGTTATTTTATCACGCTTTTACACTATCTATTGGGCAACGGCTGTCTAATTTTAAAAGTCGTACAAAAATATAATAAATTATCAATGCCTGCTCAAATAATGTATTAATATGGTTTTATTATTAATAAACAAGCATTAGATCGAACAATAATATGGTTTTGACATTGTAGAATTAGATTTTAAGTGAGTTGTCACGGATGCGACCTGATCCGTGGGTCCACCCAGCACCTCGCGACTGTTGCCACGCGCAAAGTGTAGACGTGCCTTTTGCTACCTTTTGCTCGTGCGGCCGCTGGTCGTTGTCGCTTCACGACGACGAGCGAGATGCAGATCACCTGCGCCTCTCCGAGGCGACGGGCCTCTCTCTCAACTCTTTCAGTACACCATCAACCACTATCTTGTCTCTACACTTACACAACACGCCGTCCATGACATCCTGGCATCCCTACTCTTCTGTTACAGAGTATAAACTTTTATTAAAGTTTGGGATTATGTAAAAAGGTGTACGCACGAGTCGCCACAAGTGACTATAGTGCGCATGGTTGGCACCGGCTACAGGGCACCTGTTTGCTAATACACGCAGAGAGCAGGCTTCTGATAGTTTAATTTGGTTGGGCAACGATTGGCAAATGTCATTAGCCAACCGTTGGTGAATGGGCCATCTTGGTTAGTCTATTTTCTACCAGGGAATAAGTAAGTAATTTTGTGTGCATGTACGTATACCGTTCTGCAACCACGCAACCGGTGGTAATAAAATTTGACATGCATATTTGTTTTCTGATTCAGAATTTTTTATGATTCTGACCATTTCATGGACATATTATAGCCATTTTTCGATTTTTGAAAAAAATGTTTTTGCCTTTTTTTTAATGATATGATTTATAAAATATATTCAACAATATTGTATTTAAAAAAGCATAAAATTGCCTACATTTTTCCGCAAAATTTTCTAAATTGACCATTCCGTTTAATTGTTATAATAAAATAGGTGATTTTTAAAAACATTCAATATCTCCAAACTGAACAAACTTTTTGAAAAAATTTATGACAGTAAAAAACGATAATATCTATTTGCTGTTAAAATATTAAATTATTTTGATGACTAGTTTTCGAGCTAAAAATCGAAAATTAAAAAAATGGATTTTCGATGTCGTGCTATTACGAGAGTATAAAGACTTTAATTAAGTTGAAATTTTGAGAAAAGATAGATCTTTTGCTTACTTGGCTAAGTTCTTTTTGCAGCTTATGAAACCGATTAGTTTATAAGATAATAAGATTCAAATTCTTTGTCTCTCACCCTGTATACCCTGCATGACTGAAAATTACGTTTTGTGTTAAACCTTATAACTCGCTAACTAAAGTTCAGAATGTTTTAAGAAAATTCATGATTTTATGAGGTTATGGTATTTAAAATATTAAGGTTTAAATTTTTTTGTAAAAATTATATGATTTGATATCGTGACGGGTGCTCCTTCAGTAAAATAATAAAGATTAAAAGTATTTTGAAAATCATTCATCTATTTTTATTAACAAATATGGATTGATTCACGTGATTATATTATACTGGTCTGAAAGCAGCATGTATGATGCCGCATGCCTCCAAATTCATGAATAATTATTCGCTTTTTAGTTTTCTTTATCGATGATGAGTCACATTTTTGGTTGTTAGTTTTTTACGCAAGGAAATTTTGAAGAATCGGCCGAGTCCACGTATAGTGGATGATTTAATGTAAAGCATAAATCATTAGATATTACTGAATCGACGCCAATGAAAATAATTCAGCTTTTTACAATTCCGAGGACGAATTTGAGAAAACGCTAAACAATAGTGATCTTTGTCCGACGGGATTTCAAATAAGTATCGATGCTGAAGAGTTTACTGGCATCTTACAATAAAAGTACAAGAGAACATCGAAAAGAAAAAATGGATTAAATGAAGGAAAAATAAAGTACAGATGCTTTAAGCCGGGGCTCTGGCAAAATTTAATGCAACGTTCACTAAAAATGCCTCTGAGGACTCGCTGCGTGAACTAGTGCCCCCGTTTGACGAAACGACCTGTAGTTCGGTGCCGCTGATTTCGGGATGTTCTGGCCCAAAATTCATCTATCGTTGTCCGCAAACGAGTCGAGCAGCGGCCGCGCCACTATCAGTTCGTTATCAGAGATTCTGAAAGTAAGTATACTGATTTTAATATTTTTGCTTTCTTGTGAGAAGAGGAGGAAACGTTTGTGTAATTCCTAACCTCTCATTCACATCGGAAACCCGTCAATAACACTTTGTAACTTTGGTCTCATTACTGGTTGATTATCATTCATTTTTTATTTGTTTAGCTGTAGGTGTGGAAGATGAAATGTTTTTCTCACTTAGTGATAGTGATATAGCAAAACTGCTTAAAGAATTTCCAAACCTTCTAATAGATTTCATTTCAAAGTACAGCTTTGAAAAAGGACGTTTGTTAATAAACACTTCACAGGCTTCTGCTAAATTGTGTATAGAGCACGTGGAGCTTAATGATAGTGAAAATAATAGCTTGCTTGATAACAGTTTTAATGAGACGATTGAACAAAATTTGAATGATAAGGACAAAGAGATTGTTGACAGGCCTGACTTAATCCTTAATGAATCATCAGATACACACACAGCCATCCGCACGGACATTTTCTAAAAACGCATGATTCGAACTCTAAAAACACCTCCAAATGCGTGTCTACGAAGTTTTAGCGAAACTGAAAAAATTGTACTATTACAAAGCTTCCTCTAGAAAGAAGCAATTTTGGATTATTAATTTTTTCTATTCCAACTTGTTTAAAATAATTAACAATATTAAATTTTTATTTTTTAATAATTTTATTAAAACAGCAAACTTTTTTCATCTTGTGGAATAAAAATTTTGGAGCTCACAGCCAGAGTTTTGGCGTTATCATCTGGATAGTAACACCCGAATGTATAGGCTCTTATTATGTGAATTTTAGAGATGTTAAGAAAAAATTAAAGATCTAAAATTTTTTATTTTTATCATTAACCCAAGTCGCACCGGGACGCGTTTTTTCACGTTTTATCAGCCTTCATCAAATCAACGAAAACGTTCTCAGAAATAATTCAAACAAATCAATTTCGACGTATTTTTTCATGAACTTTTCAAATCCGCTGTCAGTTTTTGAGAAAAATACAATTGTAATAGGTAACGTTTGTCGTCCTTTTTCAGTAAGATATTAAGTACCACTTTTACATTCATATCTTTATACATAGATTAAATTCCACAATTTTTATTATAGGTTACTGTAAATATGGTACAGCACTGATCTGTACTTTTGATGAAGGGTACGTTACCAAAAATATTATTGGTACGTGTAAAGTAAAGCCAGGGTCAACTAAAAACTGCAGTAAAAGACCATTAAGGCAGCCCTCTCGCAAGGCTCTTGCGCAAGAGATAGCATCAATCTGTCGAAAGGGTTCGACCCGAAAGAGCGCTGAAGTACATTCTACCAAACGGAGAAGAGCCTCTGACTTTACCAACGGCAAGAGTAATGTACACGGTGAAATCAGAAGAAAAGTCAAGAGGTTATCTTGGTTTGGTAAAGTTAAAGTACGGGATACATATGAATACAATACAAGACATCGGGCATGATCCCTTTTTTGTACGTTATACAATAAACCTGCAGATGCAAACGTACAGACAATAGTTTATAACCAAAAGCAAGATTCGCGTATGTATCGATAGTACGGGATATATAGTGAGGACAATTAAGAATGAAGCTAATGTTGATTCTAAGCATATATATTTGCACGTCGTGGCCGTAAATTTATCACCTGGTCAAATGCTTGTAACTCAAACGTTGATTCATCGACAAGCAGAACGTATGAAAATTGGCTGCAGTCATTCCATTACGACGAGACCTCTCTTCCTGATGAGAAGGGCATGGGAGAGCCATAATTAATAAAGCTGTCCGAACCTAATTTAGGTTCAAAAATGCAAGCATTTACTCCAAAGCCTTAAAAAAGAATGATTCGCCTCTAAAACCTTTTATCAGGATCGATATTGCTCATTTCATTAAAAAATACTCTGTATTTTTAAGAAACATGAGCAAAAGAGTGAAAACGTTTTACTTAGCTTTGGTCGGACACTGTACCTACTGCAGAGCAGAGTATTTTGGATGCTGAGGAGATTATAAAATCTCGTTTTATAATTTCGCAATCCGAAAGTTTCGTAATAATTGAATTCATTTCACACGGAATTTCATAATTTGTCTTTTAAATTTAGCAAACTAAGTGCTCCTTTATGACACAGTGCACCTTTATGCAACGGTAGCCTACGCCTTCAGAATACCCCATAAAAAGCAATCGAGCACGCTATCCTTTCTTTTTGTGATTCCACTAGGTACAGAGCAGCACGTCTTGAGCATCAGGTCGTAATCTCTTGGAGTCTGCAGTGCAGGGCTGCAGATAAGCGTAAAAAAGGTCCCGGACGGGCGACGCGTGACAGATCGAGAACAATGAGAGATTCTAAGCGTGCAGACAAATTAGTCACCGCTCGTCGCGCGTTCTCGTTTTCCTGTGTCTCGAGCTAGCACGCGTGTATGTATGCAGTGCCGCTGCAAGTGAATGCACATTGTGCGAGCCGTGTGCGTAGGCCCGCGAATCAGACGCACTCCATTCACTTGGCGCCACATTCATTCATACCTCTCCTGCTGCTGCTGCTGCTGCAGTGGACGAAGGAGAGAAACTGCGCAGCAAGGAGTCACGGTTAGTAGCGCGAATATATACATATACACGCTACGCCATTACACCGCAGACTTTTCTTTTCCAGCGAACTTGCGCCTGCGCTTAGGCTCGAAATTTACTGAACTTGAACTCGTAAAATCTGTTGAGAAATTAAAGCGTCTGGCAAAAATTTGTGCCCGATAATGAATGTGCATGCGTTACTGGCGTGCGTGTTAGCTTTTCGGATATTCCATTTTATCTGATCGTTAATTCACTCAATTTTACACCGATTTTGCAAACGCACTCGGTATCGCTCGAACGCATTCTCTCGCCGATGAAAATCGCGCCTATGCTGGCGAGAAGAAAGAAAGCACGGCTAATAGGTTTTACACTGCAGCCTTATTCAAATTAGTTTTTGCGCAAGCGAGGCTTAGATAGAGTTACATTTTTTGCCTCCCCGCTGATTCGTGCTAACCCTCCACGATTAACATACAACGGCTCTACTTTTTTGCTTTTAGTCTCCTGGAAAAACCCGACGTGTATACGATCCTTTACCGCTTGTCTGACAGGCGTTTAGATTCAACGCTAATTGATCTCTTTGCCAAATTGATTTTTTCTTCTTGGAATACCCAAAAGAGAGGGAACGTATTTTAGTTAGAAGCCCGCTTATTATTTAGAGTCAAAGGAATTTGTTTCCCGATGCTTATAGGAATTCAGAATGCGGTATAGACGCGATCCACCAAGCAATAATCTGGATATCCACCCGCGCGTATACCCGGACTCTATACACGTCGTCGACGCACGGAACCTTGACCTCGACTGATGTGATCGTTGCACGCGATCGGCTGCTGCAAGTGCTTTCTGACAAGTCGCGCCGTTGCAGAGTTAATGGCCGATAAAAAAGGAAATCGAAATAAGAGACACATATTTAAAGTATTTCGATATCCAGAAAGCAAATCTGCGCTTAAAAGGACGTCTAGAACATATAGGCTCTTAGCGAGATCGCGCAGGCTTACATATATATTTATAGAATAATTAAAATATTTTCGAGGCGCGTGTTGACGAAGGCACCCATTTATAACGAACAGCGATGAATATTCAACGCGTGCGTGTGCGCTGCTCACCTGCGAAAAAGAAGGAGATACGTGTATAATCAATGACACTGGATTTTAAGGCCTTACAAGCCTTTTCGATATAAAGTCCATCTGCGAAAAAGTAGCAGCGTAAGCTATCTACCAATCGAAAATAAAATTTTCGCGTACATATAATCATTCGACTCCTATGTGATTTAAGCGTGTATAATACTGGTTGCATCTGCCGGCGCCGCCGTTGCACGTGACACGTGTGCATTGTGCACCCGAGAGCTGCAACCAGAGAAGATGCAAAATGAACGAGCTGCTTTGGGTATAGGAGAAAAAAGTAATCGCTTATCGCCGCGGCGATGATTCACACTCCCGACAGCGAGAAGGTGTCACCGAGCTTGTATGCATAAGCGATACTCATTACTCCGGCTCTGTCTCTCTCACTCACTCTCTTTCGATCTCTTACCTCTGGTTTTTTTTGGAGTCCACACGCCGATCTCATATATATTACACTACTAGTCAAAAGTATTTACTATTGCCGGACAATTTTCTAGGTCGACCTTGTGGCCTAACCAAATTAAAAGTATAAGAAAATTATATTGGTTTGCTAAAGTATATCCGAGAATATTCAATTCAATTCTTTCAATCTTCAAGAAATAGTCTTTAAACTATGTAAGGTAGAGCTGCCTAATACAAACGTTTTTATTTTGGCTAGGTGGTCCCAGATATACCAGCATGATTGTCGTACTTAATATGTTTCTATATATTAAATAAGTATATTAAGTAAGTATTGATATTCATATAGAAAGCGACTCGTATGTTTAAGGGGACTGTGTGTCTATTACGTATACTCTTATCATTCTGGAACCACGCGACCGATTGTAATAAAATTTGACATGCATATATGTTTGCTGATTTTGAATTCGGGAAATTTTTTTTCACGATTCTGACCATTTTATGGCCATATTTTAGCTATTTTTCGATTTTTGAGGAAATACTTTTTTTGATAATATGATTTATACAATATATTCAACAATAGTGTATCTAAAAGAGCATAACATTGCCTACTTTTTTCTGCAACATTTCCAGTTTCGTTCAATTTTAAGATAAAAAAAGGTAATTTAAAAAATATTTAATATCTCCAAAACAAAATTTACAAGCGTTTTAAAAAAATTATGATAATAGAAAACGATGATATCTACCTGCTGTAAAAATGTTAAACCATTTTGCTGACCAATTTTTGAGCTAAAAATCACAAACTATAAAATGGGTTTTCAATGTCGTACGTTTGAGGGAGTAAAAAGACTTTAATTAAGTTGAAATTTCGAGATAAATATCGATCTTTTGATAAACTCGGCTATGTTTTTTTGCAGCTTACGAAACTGTTTAGTTTAAAAGATATTAGGATTCAAATTCTTTGTCTCTCGCCCTGTATAATTGAAAATTACAATTTTTGTTAAACCTTATAACTCGCTAACTAAAGTTCAGAATGATGTTTTGAAAAAATTGATTTCATGATTTTATGAGTGTATGAGGACCCTATGGTATTTAAAATATTGAGGTTTAAATTTTTTTGTGAAAATTATATGAGTTGATGTGATATGAATTAGGATTGAAATTATTTGAAAAATCATTCATATACTGTATGTTTGAACAATATTTGATATATTGGAAATATAAATTTTGTTGGGGTAAGCTACGTACCATAGAATTGGCAGCGGTTTTTTAATCTGTAACGTTTAAATTGAGGTAAATGTTTGCAATTCTCTTGCATGGTATATAGTGCTGTAAAGGCGTATAAATTATTATATTACGGATATTTCTGGTAAGATATTTTCTAATTGAATACTTTTAAGTTAATTTATCTTAGTCGCATTTCCATGCTGAGTGTCGATAATTTACAGCCAACACATCTTAGCATTGGTAACCATACGAAAGCAACTTTTTAATAGTTTACTTTCTTACTTTTAAACGTTGATCTATAAGAATTGCATCTTGATCTAAATAAGACATGGTAATCATTTTATTTTTTTATTTTTTAGACTGGTTGTTCGTAGAACGTTTGTTTAATGTTTTCCCGCTGAAGTATAAAAAGTGCACTTGAGTATAGACAAACTTTTCGTTGAATTTTGGCCTACAGACATTCCTTGGCTTCATTCTCTTAGAACTAAGCAGCGAGCTCGCAAGCGCGCTTTCATAATTACAATGCTCATTGAAACAAAACGACCCACGTGTGGCTGCATCGGGATGATATTGGCCGTACGTGCGCGAGACGACGACGACGCGGGACTTTGTATGTATAGGCGAGTTATGCGCATTCTATTACCTTGCGCTTAATGTTAACCTGCGCGCGATATTCTCTGTGCGCATTATGCTAAACGTTTTCTTGGCGTATGAGACACTAGATATTATTTCGCGGCGATAGAGTCACGCTCTGTACTTACGTGATATTCCGGAGTTGCGAATTACGTCGTTAAACTATTAACAGGCTCGTGGCGTGGTTTATTGTTATTTTTCTCTTTTTGAATACATGCTTGACGAGACTACAGTGTTTTATTTTTCCTGAGCTATAGTAGGTGCAGAAAAGATGATAAAAGTGATTGATCAATAGATGATATTTAGGCCCTCTTCATCTCCAGTTTAATAAGCGATACTAGTCGCAGTCAGACAGGACTAATTAGTAAGGATTATTAAAGACAAGGTATAGCGCCTGGGCGCTAACTCACGAAGTGCGGTGAGATCGTGAGCCACGATAGTCAACACGTCGGAGCGTCAGTACACGATTCAATTCATTAATTATACCGCAATTGCGGGCGAAGGATTGCTTTAATTGCACGGAGCCGCGATTGCACAATCGGTTACCAGTGGCGCACGATCGATATATTACGTCCGATACCAATTGCGCCTTATCGAGATTCGAACTGCAGCTGCTGTACAAACTTATTCCGAACGACGAAAACAACGACGATGTTAGGAGTCGTCTGGTACGTGTTGGGATATGCATGCGAAAAAGGAAGATTATAGCATCTATGGATAAATGTTTCTCAATTTATTTTGACTAGCCGCTCGCTTCCTAGGAAAGTTAAGCATGACAAAACATACGTAACACGCGAACATTACTCTTCGAATCTTTGCGGCGTAACACTTGAGCGGCATAGATGATTTCACGAAATGAATCGCTCGCCGCAGCCTAAATAAACACCTTCGATTTTAAAGCAGCGAGAAAACGCGCATATCTGATACATCAGCAGCCACTGCTTCGCAGTCGAGCCAAAACGAGCTACGAAGACCTCCCCGGTGCGGCATTAGTGTTGTTTTGCGAAGAGTTCGAATGTTTTTGCAGTTGCGGTATATCAGAGGCAGTACAGCAGCTTGAGAGGAGAAGAAAGAAGAAACGTAGTTAAGCAAATGTGTACATTGCGTGTATAGCGGGAGCTCGCGTAACGCCGCGTTGGAGAACTCACTCCCCGAATCGTTTAACATTATAATGACGAAGCTCGGCGCTTTCTCCCTCCCTTAAGAACCGTCGAGCAGAAAACACTCGTAACAGGTAGACAGAGCGAGCATAAGACCCCCGCGGTGGCGGGGACTTCGCGCACGTGAGATGTTATCTTCATCTCGACGGTACGATGCTGGGCCTGGCGGCACGTAATAGCCGTACGTGAACACACATGCAGACAACGGCTCCTTGGCCCACTGACTTTAACTACTCATGCTCTGAGTCTAGAGAGAGAGAGAGAGGGAGAGAGAGAGAGAGGGAGAGAGAGAGAGAGAGAGAGAGAGAGAGAGAAAGAGAGAGAGAGAGAGAGAGAGAGAGAGAGAGAGAGAGAAAGATAGAAAAATAGTCTCGTTATCGACGCTATCGTGAAAATCTCCGGAGCAGCTGGACTCCTCGCGATATAGAGTCTAGCTTTGTGGTGTAGGTATAGCACAGCTCAGCTTGCTGTGTGCGCACGTGCCTCTCTTTATGCGGTGGAGATCGAGTGCATTATTATCCTTTTCCGTGGCTCTTAACTGCTGCTCGACTTTCTTCGGAGGAGAGAGATGGAGAGAGAGCGACTGTGTAGCAGTGGCAACAGCAGCAGTCGACGAGAGCTGATATGGAGAGAGACTTTCTCTTAGATTCAAACGTCTTTATAACGTAAGATGAGGATCTAATTCGCGACGCTGCCCTATTGCTCGGCGCAATATAGTACGATAAGTTAGTTTCTCGAAATATTTGCATTTACTCGCATAGTTTTAAAAAGTTTATATTTTATTATTCGTAACCTAGTTAATGTACATTTTCATTATTATTTCATCGTTCAGTGAGTTTCTAGGTCTTCTTGATATAATCTGTGAATGAATTCCAAATCATAAATTCTTTTTCAATTACTTGCGGATAATAAAAACAGGTTTACACTTAAAATTGAAATATTAACTAAATGTACGTTGTTCGACTTAATAAAACCTTTTTTCCATTTGTTTTTATTCGATGGATTTCAAAACAGTATTAGTCGCGCCATCTATCGTCAGGTTTTTGAAACCACTACTTCAAAATCGATATGAAAACGTTCAACCGCTTACACTGTATAGCCACAAATGGTAAAACAGGATTCTAAATTATCAACTGCCAAGAGTACAAGTAACCGATAGCAGATATTCTTCTGATTTAAAAAAAAATATATAAAAAAATTAATTAAAATTGATTAAGGTAGTAACAAGTCCACGTTTTATTTCTTGTATAATTTGCGGGATATATATATATATATATATATGCGTACACGCCACAACAGAATTTGCATGAGTCGATTTTATATTTACATTAATCGATTCTATTTATCATAAATATTAATAAAAAGTTTTAGATAGAAGCTGATATGACTCATTTTATTGAGATACTTTTTCAAAATTTTATTAGTTTATTGCTTATAGGCTCCTAATCTTCCTTTGCAAGCGCTCAAATTATTCCTTAGTTTTTCAAATAAAAATCTGCTAAAGATTTGAGAGTATTAAAAAGGTCAATTTTGCTCAATTAAGAGCTTAAGAGAAATTTGCGGATTTATGAAAATTAAAACTTTTTTCAAGGTTTGAAGCTTCACTAAATCTAAACTGAATCTTTTTTTTAAGTCACTCTATAAACACAGAAAATTTTAGAAAATTCTAAACGGTTTATCACTTTGGCGTAGTGTTGAATGTTGCGTGGTTTCAGTAGTGTCTGTTTGATTATGAAATAATAGTAAATAGAAAATTAAGGTTTTGAATGGTATTTATATAAAAATTTTAATAAATATTGCAAACGTACAATAATGAAATTTTATACAATTAAAGTTATATTTTATATAAAACTTTTGTAAAATTATAATAGCATTATAAATTTGTATCGAATTAAAACGCAGTTTTTTACAATATCTTTGACGAAAGTTAGAAAGATAATTGCACTTGATCATTTTGCATTATCGCAGAATAAGTCTTCGTGGTTTAGTATTTAAAATATATGTCAGATTTTTGTTAAAACATAGTTTATAAAATTATAGATGTTCTCTATACATATATTGTGAAACTATTTCTAGGATTGCCAAATGTTACAGAAACATTATTGCTACTTTCACACGATCATCAAACTATATATTATTAACGAGGTGATACAATCAATAAAATATAAAAAAATGTAGTGTAACGTGGAAGTTATATTTTTAATGCACCTGATGATATTTATATTTACAGTCACAGCCTTCAAGTGTCGATTGCAACACTTCCGTATAAAAACAGTTTATCCGTTAAACTAAGCAATGTACTTTTTCATTTTGGCTTCGTACAAAACGACGGAGGTGCAATCAATCTTGTGGAATACGCTACATTGATATATTGTACTGTTTACGTTACCTAAAATAAATATGTTTTTCTATCTTTGTGTAATCATTTTTATGAAGCGTTTATGCTCGCATTTTCTAAAAGCTACATACTACTAGACACTGTGCTTTCGATACAAACTATTAATATAAAATCATACTAAGAGTTTCATACATTAATTATTCAATTTAAAAATATGTTTTGGCGAAATTCCTAATGAAATATGAAATTCATAAATTAACGTTTAAAGCTAACTTGATAATTAATTTGATTATCAGTATAGATAAACTATACTACATTGAACATGAAATATAATATCTACAGCATTTGTCATGGTTACTTAGTTGACTACAGTTACTTGACGAGATTGAACAAAATCAATTCTATACTAACAGCACGTTAATCTTTCAAATTCTATATAGATGACTATACAAATGTGATCCCCTATAGTGTTCAGTCTCAAAAATAAAGCAATCAGTAAAGCATCTCTCAACAGTAACGTGATATTCTTTTATAAACACAACGCTCTCACACATATACACACTTTCTCTCCCTTTCTTTCATTTCCAAATTTGCTATAGGAAAATATCGAGTCGTATCAATGTACAAAGTCATATTTAGCATTATTTAAAATAAATAAATAAATAAATAAATAAATAACGATCACAGGTACCCGTAAACAAACATTCTATATATACTGTATAATATAAACGTTTAGTTTTCTCACAATCGTTCGAAAAGAAAAACATTCTCAGCGCTACGAAAAAACGCATGTTTTGAAGCAATGCCGATTCAGAGAAAAGTGTATTTCGACGTCACACACCTCGCTATCTTACAAAAGTGGCATATTGTTAAAATTGTTTGTTGCGGGTAACGTGGACCTACGTTCGCTCATAGCTATACCGTAGTTATCTGAGTCCGAGCTTGGCACGTCCAAAAATGCACTCGTGACACCTGGTTGCAGATTGACGTAACGCGCCAAGCCAGCGCTTTGAGAACTACTAGGGGCCGAGTCGGTCGTGTCTGTGCCCAGCAATGGCTTTGTACTCTCTATTTCAGAAGTGCTGCTAGTTCCCAATATAGAATGGATGTTTTGATTCTTCGTCGACGTAGAATCGTTAATGTCCACCAGTGGCATGTCGATTGTTGGCGAAGATTTATTGTTCTGCTTATTACTTTGACCTGGCCACGGAAACGAAAACTTTCTGTCTGTTGACGTGTTCAACTGCATCTCCATCTCTCCTGTGTGCTCTAGCTGCACGCTTGCCAGTGGCACATCGAGACATGGTGCTATGACGCGTTGATTAGTCGCCAAGAAGTCGACAATTTCCGGCGCTGTTGGCCTCTTCGTGTGTTCTACCGACCAGCATGACCGAATCAAGCCTTCCCTGTAAAATGTAATTGGTGTAATGATTTATTGAAAATTAACATTACTATGATTTCTAGCGATCACTTACAATTGTGGCTTGACGCCCTTTGGTACTGTTAATGAGTTTCCGGACTTTACATGAGTAAGCACTTGATTGTTACTCATGCCTTGGAATGGAAAACTTCCAAATGTTATAATCTCGTATAGTAAAACGCCATAAGACCAGACGTCAGAAGCGGGCGTAAATATTCCTAATCCTAATGACTCGGGTGCCATCCATCGTACCGGAAGCATTCCTGAAATATCATACAGTATTATAAACAAATTGAATCATAAAAAAACATAATTTATTTTTCACACGTAAAGTATTGTAAATCAGAAACAGTTCGTTAATAAGTAATACAATAATTTTTTAAACTTGCCTTTTCTGTTAAACTTATAGTAGTCGTTTTCGTACATTGGCCTCGTCATTCCAAAATCTCCCAGTTTAACAATCCTTTGTGCATTGACAAGACAATTTCGAGAAGCGACATCTCTGTAAATAGTAATTTTTTTTATAACTGTATTCTAGTAATGTAAATAAGAAATCTTATATGTTAATCTCGTCATACCTATGCACGTATTTTAGTTGAGCCAAGTAACTCAGCGCTCTTGCAACATCAAGAGCCATGGCTGTTAACTTTTTGTTTGATATTTCATCAGAGTCTTCGTAATGTTGATCATTCACCAAATGCCGTCTAGCAAGTAGATAAGTCTTCAAATCTCCGTAAAGCATGAATTCCATAACAGTGAGCACGGGTTCACATTTTATACATACAGCTAATAATTTTATTATGTTCTTGTGTTCAAATCTTTTCATAACTTCTACTTCGCTTAAAAAATTGAGTTTTTCTTCGGTACTGCTTCCCACCTTTAAAGTTTTAACAGCTACGGCAAGCCAACCTTTTTCAGGGAAGAACGCTTCCCCACCGTAAACCATACCAAAGGCTCCTTCGCCTAATTTACGATTAATAACCACACGATCCCTCGGTATTTCCCATTTGTCAAGACTCGAAGTGTCCTGTTGAAGTAAATCTAGCCCCAGAGATTTCATATATTTTTCATGTAAACGAACTTTTTGGTCATACCTGCAATAATAACAAAATGATAAATCAATCAAACAAATATTAAATAAAGTATCGTACAAATATTTATCAATCAACGACTCCAAAAAAGATATTCCATTGCTCTTTACAATGTTGTTAGTTATTCAATATATTTAAAAAAAAAAAAAAAAAATAAAAAATACAAAATAGTACATTGAGATGCAATTGCGTAAAGTAGGGTGAATATCTTAATGTCAGAATATTTTTACCTCATGTGACTTTTCTCACTCGCTCCAAATGTACTATTATACCATATAAAATCTTTAATTATATAAATATATAATTAAAGCTTATTTATTATATATGTATACTCACTTTCTTTTGATTATAATTACGACGATGACGAGGAATATTCCTAACAATCCAAATCCTATAATATTAACGATTACGATCGCACCCTCACAAGAGACATTTAATAATTCAGCGAAACCTGAAAATACGCATTTCTTTGGTGGTTCCGAGCCATCGTCCGGTTTCTTTCCGGACAGCCAAACAATGGCGGACATATTTAAATCTAAAGTTCCTCCGATCACTTGATTAAGTTCTTCTGAAATGTTGGGATGAAAATTTCCAACTAAACGAGACTTTCCATCTACGTGTTGATAAATATTAATTACTGGAAATCTAGAGGGCCCTCCGACGAACTTAATTCTACCCGATACCTGCAAAAATTTGATATATTTTAATGCGATTCTAAACTTTGGTCACATTTGGTCTGTAAAGCTTTGCGACATACCCCATTAAAATCAGTCTTAGAAATAATATCAGTAAACCGAGTTGTAGTGTGCTCAGAATGCAAATCGAAAATGTAACTTTGATTTTCCTTCAGCAATTTGTCGATAGCGTAAGCATAGGTCCACATGGCATCATACGTATAACCAGCATAAGGTGACGTGAGTTCCTTTTGCATAGCACAGTAGTGCTCATAGTTATTTCGCCATTCACGAACAGTGATCCCTTCTTGCATGATACTATCGTCAGGCGCAAATGTTGCGTGTGAAATTCCTAAGTGGCCATTTATAGCTTTCATCATTTCGGCAGTAGTGCAAGGTGTATTTTCACCAAGTTCATTATAGTAATCTGTATTATACCAGTCTTCTCGCAACCACAGTGGCAGAAACCAGACGTAACCCTAGAATTGACAAAAATAATGTATTTAACGGTATATATACTATTATATATATATATATATATATATATATATATATATATATATATATATATATGTTTACTAGGAATGAAGGCGCGCTTCGCGCGCTCTTGATCCTATCTCTGTCTAATAACACTGGTAGAAAATCTATTATAAGTGTTGGGCGGCACACTAACGTCTGCTAATATTTTATAAGCATGTAACATGTTACTAAATCCCTCAAAACTATTTTTTAATAAATATATTAATAATGCTCAATGTCGTCATCATTAGTTTGAATAGTGAATTTGAAGAAAAGTTCAGTATGAGAGTCAGTGGGTTTGTCTATCATTACAATGCCATTTATTTGCATTATAAAAAAGCTATACGACTAAAATTTTACACAGATACTTACTATGCTACCTAGAAAACATGTAACCTACATGATTATGATTTAACTGTTTTCATTTATATTTTCACATCGAGGCCCATATGAATTTTTTAATATAGCGTATCAAATTTTGCTTGTACAGTTACACAGAAACTACCATCTCTAGCACATTGTATTTCTGGTTTCCAGTGTATTTTTACATGAAGAAAGTGATAAGTATTTTAGCTTTTTTGTCAAGGCATTAATTAGAATTCTGACTTTTAACAGTTGTGAGAGATTTTGAGACCGATACCTGTTTCTCCATTTTTGCATTTTTTCTCATTCGAAAACTAACAGGTCTAGAGAGCTCATATTTTGCATATAGATTTCTTTTGTGATTGTGAAAAGATATTTAAAGTTGAATCGACCTTAACTGAAAAACTTCTGATTTGAACTCCGACACTGATGTGAATGCAAACTCATGCTATACGACTAAATAATTATCATGGGTGTTGTAGTCGAACACAAAAGTATTTCAGTTAAGGTCGATTCAACTTTAAATATCTTTTCACAATCACAAAAGAAATCTATATGCAAAATATGAGCTCTCTAGACCTGTTAGTTTTCGAATGAGAAAAAATGCAAAAATGGAGAAACAGGTATCGGTCTCAAAATCTCTCACAACTGTTAAAAGTCAAAATTCTAATTATCTAAAACCTTGACAAAAAAGCCAAAACATTTATCACTTTCTCCATGTAAAAATATGCTAGAAACCAGAAATACAATGTGCTAGAGATGGTAGTTTCTGCGTAACTGGCTATAAGCAAAATTTGATACGCTAAATTAAAAAATTCGCATGAGCCTGCATGTGAAAATATGAACAAAAACAGTTAAATCAGAATCATCTAGGTTACATATTTCTAGGTAACATTTCTAGTAGCCTTTTTACAATTCAAAGAGCATTGTATAATGATAGACTTAAACTTACTGACTCGGATACTGAACTTTTCTTTAAATTCACCTCTCAAACCTCACCGAGGGTGACTTTGGGCACAGAGACACAGTATATCTTCAAACTCTTTATTCTTTTAATTGAACTTTTCACTGACATTTAAAAAAAAAACTAAATAATATTCACACACTTTATTACTACTTCAAATAGGGTTATTGCCATTTAAGGTGCCATTTTTCAGTACATATGTTGTAATACTACACACTCTTGGTAATGATTAATTTTTACTAAAATTTCTTGTTATTTTATCTGTTATCAAGGTTTCCATATTTCATTTTAAACACCTTAAACATTTCTACCAGGGTTATGAGTTATGACTGTTTTGGGGGTTATGAATTTAAAGCGCGGTCCTGATCTCGTTGCCTAGGCAACCAACCAGCAACCAATCAGAATCACGTATTAAATGCTTCATAACAAAGGCGATCATTTTTTTAAGAGAGGAAGAGAGGAATGGAATTAATAGATTGTAGCAAGATTAATTTTTAATTAATAGTGCACGTTTAAGGAATAAGTAAACATGATTTAATCATTCAATTACCTGTGCAGCTGTCATTTCCAATCTATAAGCTTCGCACATAACCAGTCGAGCAACTTGATCGTATACGTCAGATATTATGATTCGTGCTCGTTTTTGCTTAAGGTCTTCCAAGTACTGTAAACACATTTGAAATTATAGAAATTGCATGAAAAATATTGAATGGAAATTAGTACATTAATATATTTTATTAATAGAAATTACTTTTGTGAGTATTTCAGGTTGCCATTCTCTTGGAAACTTTATATTGGCAACGAAAGTTATTCCATTTTCTCTGAGCATCTCTTGCATGTAGGAAATATATTCTGTATATTTTAAACCATCTTCTGAAAACGCTGCAACTCGATTCCAATTGAACTTCTTCAACAATTGTAAATAAACATGCTTGTATTGTCGATTTTCTCCGATTGTTCTAAAAAAATATGGATACCGACTTCTATCACTGAAACTAGAACCTTCTGCGCCATAACTCATTATGACTGTGTAATAGTGCTTTGAAACTCCTGCTAAGGGTTCTATTGTTTCGGAACAAGCTGGACCAAGAACTCCAATCAATTTTCTATAGAAATTGTGCAAAATATAGTCGATAAACGATTTCATTACGAAATCAGATTTACATTGACCATCGTTTATCAACATTTTTAAATTGTAATCCCTCAGAACTGTGTTATTACGATTTATAGCAGTTTTAGCCATTGATGCCGCAAGAACAATTGACTTTGCTGTGTAGAATGTACCAGTCATTGGAAAGATTCCTCCAACTATTAAAGTATTTTTATCTTCATCGTTTGGCATCCAATTGTCAAGAGTATAATTTAAATTTTCTTTCAACCAGTCACAAGCAACTTCTTGCTCCATTGCAGAAAGTTTACTGTAGCTATTATATTTATTTATCAACTTTTCATTGTATTTGCTGATAAGATTTTCATACATACTGTCGGTATACTGCACTCGGTTAATTGCTTCAAAAGCTAACTTCGCTATCGACTCTAGTCCGTTCCATACGAGCTTTTCTAATTTACTCGTTTCATATTGACATCCCATACTGGTACCTCTTGAGCCACATCTAGGAAATTCAACAGATACAAACTCCCTTTCATTTGGAATTATGTTGCTCGGTGTCCAGTGTAAAATAACTAATGATCTATCAGCTAGTGCGGAGTTTTGCGTGAGTTGCAAATACTCTTTAGTCAAAGACTTGATTATTTGTTTGAGATTTGGTCCAACCCAAGCGACTCTTACATATAATTTCCAATTGTCAATATGATCTTTTATAAACTTTGTCGCCTCAGAGTAATCGGCCAGCAGCAGTGCGCAAGGCTGTGATTTTAGCTTGTGAGATTGACATTGAGGAGGAATGTACATACCCTCATGACAAAATGATTCTTGACAGTAGTATTCATTGTCGGGTTTCATTGTAGCATTTATAATTTTTCTTAGGTTAACTTCATCGACATCGAATCGCGCAGCAGTCTCTTGTTTTGTGAAGGTTATCCAACTATCATTTAGCCTTGACAATCTATCTGGAATAAACCAGCCAAAATGTCCTGGTGGTGCAACTACTCCAACTTTTAAGACATCATGTTTGCTTAGTAAAGGCACAGTATCTAAATGTGGTGGAATCCATACTTCCATGTTCACCATAGATTCAGGAATCCTGTAATGGTAAAGTTAATACATAAATTTTTGTAAACGAGTTATATGAAAAGAGCAAAAAAAGTATACTACATGATGATCGAACTTACATAGATTTTCGAGAATTTGTTAGATTTTCAGATAACCTTGCAAAGGTGGCAGTTACGTTAAACTCATCCTCTTTTGCAACGAGAGCAATATCAGTGTAACCCAATATTTCTTGGAGAAATATACTCATAACCCTCGAGACTAACCTCTGAGTTACCCTTCTTGATATCTCGAATTGAATATTTAAAGTTTGTCCATCTAGCCTGGCAGTCCTTTTTGGGTTTACTTCTATTTAACGAAATTTCAATTCGATTATTTTTTTCTAAGATTCAATCATTTTACAGATAAAATATGATACAAACCTTCTAACATGGTGAGGCATTGGTTTGAGTTCACCACCCTAATGCCAAAGGCAAGGATTAATAAGATCGACACAGATCGCAGCCCCCACATCTTGAGCTTCGTCTACAATTAAATAGCAAATAATACATAAAATAAAATTTTTTAATACTGATGAATAATATTTTAATTCTTAGCGGTTTTTGTGATTCTTTGTTTCGATTATCAATCTAGTTTTCTAATTTATATTGAGTAAGCACGACAAATAAGACGCTAGATCAGATTGAAAGTAAAACTAACTAGTTCGTTACAGTGATTACTGTTCGCATATTTTTATAATACGTTTAAAAACTGGTCACAAGACGTATCTTGATTACCTGAAGTAGATAGAATAGATAAATAAATAATCAAAAAGCGTTATTTAGGAATGAGAATGAGAAATTTTGACAACAGAACACCTTATTGCGAAAGAAATCCCAAAAACGATAAAGGATTGCGCACTTGAAAGTAACAGTATGAAAGACGGTTCGAGTTCCGCGCCGATGTTATCTTCTTATTTGCGTTTGCTCGATTGTTTGCACGAGAGTGCATTTAAGATGGCAAAGCTAATCTGTTATGTTCATCGCACATACCCTGGTAGAAATGAGTCTAAGAACAGGCTAGTAACTGGCCAGTTCTTAGGATTTAACCTAGTTACTACCTAATAAATGGCCAGTTCTTAGGGTCATTTCTACCAGGGTAGCAACCAAATGGACGACTGTGAAATATTTTCATTTGAGAGTTTTATTTTGTTTACTGTATATGCTTATTTTTACTGCTGATGATTATAATGAATAATAGTTATATTACACAATAAGCGAATTACTATGAGGATGTTTGCCCTGCAAGCTTGAGCCAGATCGCGCCAGTACGCATCTCAGCTATCATGGCCTCCGCACCTATAACATAGCTGTGCTAGTCTGCTGCTGCGTACTCATGTGCCTAGCGTTGAGAGCGTGAGGGGGATCGTCATTTAAATCAACATGATTATTCGTATAATCATTATGAATTTTGCAAAACCTAAGGCATTTTTAAAAATCGCAATTAAATTGCAAACGTTTTGTGCTATTTTTATGCCAATGTACAGTTTTTATATCGTACAAATAGGCTACCTCACTTATTCTATGCAGCGAAAATCTAGAAACAGCCTTATATCGGCATAAAAGTAACATAAAACGTTTGCAATTTAATTGCGGATCCTACAAGTGCCTTGGGTTTTGCGAAATTCGCAGTAATTGTGCGAAAAATAATGTTGGTTTGAATGGCGGCTCCCCTCCATGCTCTCCAAATTATACATTTGAATTCGCGGCAGTCTGCATTCTGTTCTTTTATTGGTGCGTGGCAGCCATGACAGCTGAGACGCGTACTGGAGCCACCTGTGCCGAGCTTGCAGGGCAAACATCCTCATATGGAAGCACTTTATATCAGTCGTATGCATTACATTCTTGTATACTTATTAATTTAAAAATCGGCTTGCTTGTTTTAGGACGGTAACCATGTTTCAAAAACCAACACCACCAAACTTTATCGCAGGTATACTTATTTAATTTCACATATTCATTCGAGTTGGTAAAAAGTATAAGGTATATAGCGTTTAAAATTAAACTTGAGCGCAAACATCGTGCCGTAGAGCATCTATTCTTAAACTTGTTTATCGTACTTCATTGTCGCCAAGTAAACGCACGAGCGTATTAGAATGTCCCATTTAAGTCTTATGCTGCAAATTTTCAATATTATATCACTGGTAGAGAAATTGGGCACTCAAGTCTTGTATAGTCATATACTAATTTAACTGTTACTGACTTTTAAATCAATATGAAAAATGTGAATGAATAAACCTTAGAAAATTTTTCGACGATCATTTTTTTCTTATAAATAAACTACTATAAAAAATTTATTAAAAAACTACTAATAATACAAGCAATTATTGAATATTCGGTATAATCAAAATATCTAGAAAACAAGCTCTTTTTGTCGACAATTTTTTTTCAATCGCAGCAAGTTTTTGTAAATCTGAAGAAAGATCCCTGGTAGAAATTGGCCGATTTAAAATGGTGAAAAAGCTAAGAACTTGGTAGTTTTCTTTGTCAGTTCCTGTTACAAGATGTAACGCTTTTTATGCTATTTCTTTGGCAGTTCTTAGATCGAGCTGTTTTTGAAAAGTAATGCCCAAGATAGTTGGTCAAATGACAACGTTTACTTGGCTCGGTTGGCTAAGGCGCGCGACTATCCTTGTGCAGGGCTCGGGTTCGAGTCCCCGGTCGCTCGAAATTTTTCGGGTGTTTTTTCGCATGCAAATCATTATTCTATATACTATCATAAAAAAAACTCGAATACAAGCCTGCTAGTAATGATTTTTCTATTCTAACCTCGAATCGCCATTAACCACGTGTACCTGTGTCGTATTTTGTTTACCAACTATCTTCGGAAGAAAATAGTCAAGAATACTCAATCTAAAAACTGCCAAAGAACTTGGATAAAAAGCGTTACATCTTGTAACAAAAACTGACAAAGAAAACTACCAAGTTCTGAGATTGACAACCTCAGAACTTCCAAATAACTTGGATACCGTTTCTACCAGGGACGAAATAAAACTAAAACATCAGCTGTAATCTCAAAAATATTGAAATTAGAAAAAATCTGCAAAATTCTCGTTATAAAATTTTGATGATTTAGCAGAACATGGACTTCAATCTGGCGATGATGAAAGAATAAGTCTTTTAATTACGGATTTTATTAAAATCATATCTAGTAAAACGCCTGCTGATTAAATTGAACGCCCATCGTCGATAGTAATACTACTCGAATGACGTCACGCACATATTTCCGAGTTGCGCCTCGTTTTTTTTCTGCGCTTGCTCGTGTATTAAGTATGGAGGCAAGTGTACGTACACAGCCGTATACATGGTCGCTTGATTTCTTGTCAAACGAGCGTATATCCAATATTGCTCGGCGCCAATAAACAGCGCATATCATTATGCGAACTGAGTAAAAACTATACAATTACAATAATTGAACGAGTGGCTTTACGGGCAGGCATTAGGCTCTTAATACCTCGTAAACGTAGCAAATAAATGAATTATTGGCTATATAATGAATTATCAGTCTCTGCGAGGCCTATACAAGGGAGGAGCGAGTCTCGAACTTTAAAAGTCATAAAAAAACAACCATTTTTTATAGCAGGTAATACGCTAGGAAACACGCGCGTGTACTCAACAAAAAAGGAGTTTTACACGACGCAACGACCTCATTAAGCGACTGCATATTCTCGGCTTTTTTAGACAACGCAGGCGGCTGCTGCTTTGAGGCTCGTCACGCTCTTATGAAATATCAACTGTCGCTAATCTTGCTCTGCTGCACTTCGCTCGCGTTCGTTGACTCGCTTTCGCGTGTAAGCAGCGACGAAACTCACGGACACACGTCCGAATTCTCTTTTATGACATTTTCTAGTTGCCGGCCGCGCTTGTGTGAGTGTCCGCTGTGACGCTTAAATAGTTTCGACGCTGACTAATCGCGCGGGAGCGCGAAAACGCCCTGTGAATCAACCGGCGCGAGTGCGTAGGCGCTATAGGTTTACTAGCGTCTGCACGCGCGAAACTAAATAAAGCGCGCCCCGCGCTTCGAGAATTTATATCGGGAGCGTCTGGTGATTGCAAACAACTCGACGACAATTTTGCAAACGTTCGGGACATACGATAGGCGCATGTTTGGTTAAACTCGGGGGTAAAATTAAATTTGAGGATAAAACTAGATATGTTTGTGTACACGCGTCTAAATTTAAATATCCTCCAAAATGGTCAGACCAGTTACCGCGAACCCACAATAGAACTGACTGTGCGAGGAAGTAAATCTTGCAAAAAAAAAGAATCACCCGCTCTCTCGGGAGACAAGATTAATTTCCTCGCAGAAACTGAATGGGAGACGGCGTGGAGAGAACAGAAAAAACCGATTCGACGGAGCAGAAAGTCCTTTCACTCAATAACAAGCTACGATGACAGCGTTAATATCTTTTATATTAATTACACGATAACAAAATATATCGATCCGCAGGCAGCAGCAGCTCAGTCGCAGAAATTCAAGTATGCCAACGGTCGGCCACAGCTGGTCCACATAAATTCGCACACGCGCAGGTTGTTTGTTTACAATGTCGACAAACGGCGAGAGCTGCGTCGAGTCGTCGTCGCAGACGCATCACACGAGTTGCTCGGCTCCTATTTCTGGCCTCGTCGGTGCATACGCCGCAGACACGCGTTGCAACACGGTCCCGAGCTCCGCACTTCTTTAGCTTCTATACGTCCGAGAGATTTCGCTTACAGACCGACCGAGAGCTTAGGGACGCAACGCGCCGATACACGGAGCCTTATAAATTGTTTTGACGTTGAGCAGCGGCTAGGGTTACGCGTGCGAGCAACTAGAAGACCGCGTAAAAACACCGATTTTATTTGTTCGAGGATATCGTAAGTGACTCGTGTCAGCCTCTCGCTAGAAGTCTTCAAAAATCGTCGGTATAGATACTGTTATATACTACACCATCACAGGGACAAAACAGAGAAAGGCTTCACGCTCACGTAAGGGACGAGAAATGCAATTCCAATTCGCGCTGATGTAAATCGGTATACCCGCCTACTGTGCGCTTCTATACAATATTAATATCGCTGACTGCTCTTATTCCCGAAGCAGAAAACTGCGCGGGAAACTTGATTGGCGCGCACTCGTCGGCGAGTTAAGCTCGGCTCTCTGCATCAGTCTTCTACGTATACCAAGACATGCATACAGGAAAACCCGTGCGTGTTTTGTTTTCCTGCAGCGATGCTAGAGAGCTGCAGCCAGAGGAGATTAATCAGAGTCGCTCGGAAAATTGTACAAACAAGCGAGCTAAGCGATGCCCAAGGACAAGAACGAGAATCATGTACCAGTATAGTGCGTGCGCGCAGGGAAACGCACGTCTTGGAATTTAGCTAGTGGCGATCGCCGCTGCTGTCATGTGTGTGTAGTTATGGCGTCAAAGTAGAGCCGACCCGTGACCTTTGTTATCGGCGCTGAATAAAACATCGTGTATGGCAACGGTAATCGCAAGTGCAGTGCGCTTATTTTCCACACTTTTTATCCGCTTGCCACGACGACGGCAGCGGTGGCTTGTACCACATTCTCGTATGGAGAAAAATAATGCTGTTTATCCTCGCGACGGCTTACATAAAAACATCGGATTCCTTTTCTGCCGAGAATTTTTCAATAAAAAAAAACGTTAAGAGCAGCTTCGATAAAACGGAGGATTTACTTGTGTGCGAAAAAATACGACGCTAAATATTCGATTCCGGTTTTTCGGTCTACGGGACCTGCAGTGCCAAATATGTTTTTCCGTTATATCCGAACGTCCGTAAAAGGCGGAGCAAATTTTAATACTCAATAAAGGCTAATTGATGAGCGACGATCGAGGAACGGATTAAAACGAACAACGCGCGCTGCGTTGAATTTTTACCATCTTCGACGAATTTTTCGGGTTGCAAGGCCGATCACATGCATTATTTCGATCGCTGCGACGAATTTGCATTGGGCTCGTTTCTTATAGGTGACAGCGTCGTGTCACTCTCTCGCATCTATTCGCAACGGCTGACTAATGACACTCGCTCATCGTCGACGACGACTCGTCGGAGCCGGCGCGGTGGATAAAAGAAACGCGAAAGAAGAGATTTGGGCCACCGGCTGTATTTTCGCAAGCTCCGTTCTCGAGACAAATAACATTAAAAATAAAAGCTAATGCGCCGACCTCGAAAATCTGCAACGATACACAGCGTTTCGACAATTCGCCTTTTCCTCTTTTTCCTTATCCCGGCCGCCTTGAAAAGAGCCGAGAGTGCGATTAGACGGCGATACGCGGCCCGAGCGTCAGTACAATGTTTTTATTGTTCTCAACCTCATTCGAGGAACTTTATTCATCTGTCAATAGAACCGCAGGAATGTTCCGCAATAAATTAAAGTTAGCGGGCGGAGAGAAAATTGAGGAGGAAAAGAAGTTTTCCATTAACCGTTATAAATGCGCGACTATGCGTCGCGGCGAGGTCTTTCTCTCTTTTTCTTTATTATTCGGTAATGCACTTTTACGCTCGGCTTTAATGATCGCCTCGACGTCAGAGGAAAAATGCGCAGCGCTCGCCTGTCGGTGAAACGAAAAGCTACGATCCTTGAAATCCTTTTAACGGGGTGTCTCGCCGATTTATTTAATTCGAAGGCTTCACGGCGGAGTTTCCTTTATACAGACAGCTCGGGCGTATGCTAAAGCGAAACTTATCAGAAGACCAAACGATTCGGTTGTCGCGATGTCGTTGGCATGTTTGCTCGAGCTCATGAGTAATCGACAGTAGCATTCCATATCTCCGCTTTGGATTGATTATAATCGATGAAAATTTTCGGAGCCTTTTAGAAACAGACGAAGACTCTTGACATTGTCATTCGGCGCGACAAGCGTATCAAGGTTTTTTAGTTCGTCCTCATCAGACAAGTGTTTCTCGTCTTATTTATGAATATTAACAAATCAATAGAGGCGTAATACATCAATCAAGCTGACTGTGCTGATCAAACGGTAGTTACGTGGCGTAATGTATTCTCGGAATACCTAGCCACGTGTTTTCGCAAATAAACTAATTTTATTGCTCGCTGACGTCATCGAAAGGTAAGACTTGTTTGTTGCCAGTAATCTGTCTCGATGCAAAGTATAACCTTTCCTGTTATTTCAGTTTACGAAAACCGATAAAAAAAGTGCAGCTGCCATTGGCGCGTTACGTAGGCAAATCCGACGAACGCGATATAGTTGATTTAGTAATTACAGTTAATCGAATTTACAACCGTTTGTTAATGAACTTTTATAGGCGCACACACGCAGGAGCATATAGACAACAAATCTTCGGTCGACAATACATAACATAAAAGTCTTAGTTACCACTTTTAAATGAGGCTATTAACCGCTAAGATCTTGTCCCAATAGCTCCCCTGCACAAAATGACGTACGTAAAATCCTGTCCAGCATCGTCGCACGCGCGTCCCGATTTCCAATATCAGCAATAACCGCGACAAGCGCTCAATGACGCGCGTGGCAATTACGCAGTAGTAAATATTGTACAGAAATTACGGCCAGTAGTAAAAAGCGTCGACGCAACGTTCGTAGCGTTCTTCGACGATCGCTCCATTATCCTTAACGAGATCGCGGTGAGCGAGCGAGCGAGCGAGTGACGTCGAGGGCCGCGCGCGCATAACTTTTTGCATCGTTCTCTCTCTTTGCCACGCGCGGCGCAGGAGTTTTTCCGCATTTTAGCGCGCAAAACAACGACTTGTGCAAGCGAGCGATGCCCCGCTCGCGAGCGCAACTTAATAATAGCACGACGGTCTGCAAGGCAACACTACTCCTACAAACGAAACTCGAGCTCGATTTCGCACTGGCGCTGGTGCCACTGAGCCGCGTTGCGTCACGGAGCTACCACGTGTGCCATTTCTGTTTTCTTCTCGCGCGCGCGCGTTCGCGGCACCTTTGTGCGCGCGTAATATGCTTATATCGGCCTTTGAAAACGTAAAAAACATCGCCTATACTCGCCTTTCTTGGCGTTGGCCTTTTTTAGTTTGCCGCTTCTATTGTTTGCTAAGGAGTACTTGGGTTAACGACACCTGATTCTCTGCAGCTCTATCAGTCTGAGGCTTGCATTTTTGTTTGTAGCATCCTCAGGTTTCATTCTGAAAAATTAGTGAAAGCCTGTCTCCGTTTACTATGAAGATGTCGCTAAGTATAGTACTGCTTGGATCGATTTGTAGTCGCGCGTATTATAAAAGCGAGACGATAATCGTTTCGAAAAAATTGCTCGTCATCAATCATTCGATACCGATGGCTATTTTTTGTGCTGCTAATCGTGCAGCCTTGCGGCTCAGAGTAAATCGAGCGTCATTGCTTTTCATACTGGGTCGCGATATTTAAATTAAAACGAGAAAGAGCGCAAGCCGCATTGACGACATTCATTTCCACTATCTCGACGAAATTTGAATAATTGCGAACGAGCGGGAAGAAATATTATACAATCTGGGAAATTTATGCTTTCGCGTAACTCGCATTACTTACACTTAGACCTACATAGAATGTTTGCATTGTTTGTCTGCTATAATAGTACAGTCACACACAAGCATACTGGCAAGTCACTTTGAGAGTCTAGTGTAACACAAGAGACGGCTGGCGTCATGTTGCGCGACAGAGGTGAAAACTCAGCGGGGCAAAAAATTCGACAGAACTTGCCCAATATCGATTGTCCTTCCGATGTGTCTTGTTGCAGTGCGGCGGCTCGTGCCGAGTATCCTGGATCGGTCTACGAGCTCTTAGCCGCAGCGATCGATCTTGATCGCACTTTCTCTTCTCTAGGTGCATAATACCGCAAGCCGGGCATTCCAAAGACGCCAATTGCTCAAGACAGCCGCAGGATCCCAAGTAAAGCTCACAGATGCCGTACAGAATAAGAGGCATTTTCCAGCGCCCGCATGCAGGTGCCTACTATACCCGAGTATAGACTTTGCGGTGAGAAGCCTCGCGAAAACGAAGATCGGCGAAGAAGGAGAGGTTATAGAGAAAGGCTCAACCGCGCGGTAACACAGTTCCCCACTACTTGGTCGCTCGCTCTCTCGAAAATATACGTACGCCGCAGCGATCCGGATTCCGGGTAATCTTCATTCATTCGCGGCCAATCTCGGGATCTCTAATTATAGAGAAGAAGGCGCCGCTACTTCTGTGGTATATGGCAGCCAACTACTATATAGGGAGAGAGCGCGCGAGTAGGGCCTTTGGAATGAAGATCAAACACGTCGTATTTTCGAGAGCTCTTTCGATCGAGGAGTTCGCTGTCCCACACGTACATAAAATTCTACAACTTCCGTTCCATATCTATAGCGCGCAGAGGATCTGCACTATGAAATACAACTCCTTATTTTCGTCGCACCATTTATTTTGATAATAACGTTCCGATTCCGATACTCGAGTAGGCTCCACCAGAGTCGGGAAATAAACGAACAGGTTTTTGCGATATCATGACCTTCGAGTTAACGGATATCGAACTAAAAAAATATTTTCGTCGAGGTAGCTGCAAGGTATGTTGCAAAGTGTTTGGGAGAAAACACATAAAATATACCCGCTATGGCCTCATCTTTACATTTTAATCGGTGCATAGTGAAATTTTTCCCATGCTTTAACGGCGATTGTAAAGTAAATAAGTTTTTAAACGCCAAAGACGTTCAAATCCTGATGCGCTGTAATTGAGCGTGTTCGCCTTATCTTGTCTCTTGTAATCTTCCGTGAAACATTTTATTAGCGGCATTTCGGTATTTTTTCACACGCACCGCGTATACATACGCGATTCCGAGCGATCTGAATAACCAAATCAACTGCAAGCGTATTAGATTGTCGTCTTTGCAACGTATCGTTGGTAACATTGGCAGAATCTAGGAAATAAAAAATATTATACAATCGCGCCTCTGCTCAAAAGCTCGCAAGATAAACGAAAGAATCAAACAAAACAATAAACCGCAGCAATAAAAAAGAAAGGAGAAAGAGCTGCACGCAAACATAGCCGCGCCTAATCTTATCTCATCTGCGAGTCCGCCTGCTCACGACGTAATAGAGCCGCCTCTCGCATGTGACCTTCAAAGAAGACGAACCATTTTCTCGACCGTTCCCTCAGCGTTATACGTTATTATCTGCATCTCAAAAGTACGAGAGGTCGGATTATCACCGCGTATGCCGGCCTCTTTACGTACGTCTTTATATACACCTTCACCTATGCGTCTTCGACATTCGCGCTCTGACGCAGGTGTATGCGCGCGCACGGCTTGCCGGCGCGAAATAAGAAACAAAAGGAGCAGACGTAGAAAGAGAAGCAAAGCGCGGGCTCATCGACCAGACAACCTTGTTCCGCGATCGACGTAGCGAGCGAGCACAACAACAGAACTGAGCTCTATATAACGTTTATGCACACATAGGCGCGGGGTTACATGACGACGGTTATTATATTCATGGAGTACATGATATCGGCGAGCTACTGCCGTCGAACAAATAACCGCGAGAGTTTAATCGCCCGTCAATCGCCAATGCTAATTCAATCGGCTAAACGATCGAGCTACGTAGGTACTACTACTACGACTTTTGACTCGTCTCAACTCATCTGTGTGTGTAATACGACGTACTTAAATGGCTTTCTCGGGAAGGAAATCAAGAATAGTATTTACTCGTCGAACGATCTTTTCGATGTGAAAAATACACTGCGACAATCTACCAGTTTTAGAGCTTCACGGAGGATCGTCTCTACGTTTTCTGCAACACTGCTGCTAATTGATTTTCTCAATCGAGCCGTGTCGATGTCAACGCGGCTCTCTCTCTCTCTCTCTCTCTCTCTCTCTCTCTCTCTCTCTCTCTCTCTCTCTCTCTCTCTCTCTCTCTCTCTCGTTCTATCGCCGCTCCGACAAACAAAAATAGTGATCACGCCGTGCCGCCGACGGTACGGCAGAATAATTTTTGCAATTCCCCGCCGCGGCGCCCTAAATCCTGAGGCACACACTGTACCTCGGTGTCTCGAGCGTAGAGACGACCTTGCATTGCATTTGTTACGGACGTCGCCCGCGGATTTGCCGCAATCGCACACACATGCACCGATGCCGTGCGGCGGAGAGAAAGATAGAGGATCGTCGTCGCGCTGCCGACGCGCAGATTGCAAAGTTGCGAAACGTTTCGTTAATTCTTTATTCACTTCCTCGATGCGCGCGCGAGCGGCACAAGGCCGCGATTCTATCAAACAAGCGTTTAATTAGCCGCGAAGCATTAGCGCGGCTGCCTTGCGAATGTTCGCAAATCGCTGGGACGGACCGGGCTATTAATAACGCGGCTGCGCGGGAAAGAAAAAGCGAGCGAATTTTTATCGAAGATTAACGGATGTTTGTTATCTTCAAAGAAACGGAAAAACGAAGGAGAATGAATTAATGCATAGGAAAAGTACTCGCCGAGGTCGCGTAGTGTAGCAGAGGTCTATTTTCAGCGAGGCTCTCGATACATTCGACTAAACAAACTTTTTTTGTACACGATATCTTCGCCTTAGTATTTATTCTGGGCGGCGTCGTGTGGTGTTTATCGATTTCCATTCAAATAAATTTCAGCGCGAGTCTCGTTTCTCTCTCTCTCTCTCTCTCTCTCTCTCTCTCTCTCTCTCTCTCTCTCGTGCGTATGCGCGCGACAAGTTTTACAAGCCAAGCCATCGTGCTTCAAGTTGTCGGTGGTTATAACTGCAAGAAAGCTCGTACTTGATGAGACAAATAAGATCCAAGTAACGTCGCCAAATCGACGTGCGCTTCGTACCGCTCAGTCGGAACCGAGAGAAATAAAGACAAAGAGATTATTTTTATTGCTGCGTAGTTGTTGCCACTACTGCGCATTAATCTCGATTTCACAACGCGCGAATAAAATGTAATAAGAAACTCATATAGCCACAGCTAAACGCAGCACTCGGTGGAAAAAAAATACGAAAATGTGAGAATCGAATTGATATAACACGGTGATTCACCTTCTACTCCCACCCGCGACTATCGGTGAAAGATAATTGCCTACTATTTGCTGTCGAATAATAAAACGCCATCGCACGTATCTAAAATGCAAATGCGTTACGCCGGATACATAAGTTTCATGCGGAATAGCTCGAGATATAATTGATGCAACTTTGAATCGACTGGCGCAACAAAGTTGCATCCCATCTACAGTTATGCATCTCCGCACGCGTGTGTAATCCCCCGTAATCCGGCAAAGAAATACTGCTCTCTTCTCGGATCTTGCAAATGTTTGCTCTCACCCACTGCAGCGCGTAGTTATCTCCCGCTATCTTGACAGTTCCGAGAGACTCGTGATATAGTACAAGACTGGCACGACGAAAACGACGCATCTAACGCTAGCTTATACATGGAGCGCACGCGATGGATTTGTACGCGTTTCGCGTGAGCTCAGATCCCGGTGAAAGTGCGCAAGAAAGTAATGCGCTGCTTTCATTTTTTGTCGGAACAAATAAAAATAGCGTCTGCGGATGAAACATGGGCAGTCGATCGATGCAGCTCGTTATACATACGATGTATGCGCGTAATTGCACACTCACATTGTCTCAGATTTCTCGACAATGTATACGCGCGTTTACATAATGAACCGTGTCTGCAAAGCACATTATAAAACTGCGCGTTGTCCGCTGGTGCACGAGTACCGTGCCGCGCGAAGGCCTACGATCGGACTAACTGCTGAGCCACCCACGCGTCTCAAATAAACAGAAAAGTTACTCTTAATTTAGTGGAGAGAAGCCTCGCTCGAAGAGGAGGTTGTGCGAACGTCGTAGTTTCTATATGCGCATGGCTGAGATTAGCGTAGCGAAGGATTGGCTGGAATTCCTTTGTTTATTATTCTGAGCGGATTTTCTCTCTTTCATGTCGCTGTAAGCAATATTGCCTCTTGGAATTCGCCAATATAATACAATGTATGTACAGATATACTGTTACAGCTACAAACGCAGTATGGAGAATCCTAAACTGCAAGGGCCTATATGGCACCCTCATGCGACCTGCAGTCTAGTTTACTCAAAAGCGTCTCAGCTGGATATCGGTATAGAACAGCAGCTATGTCTACGTTAAGGGAGGGAGGAAACCTCGGGAGAGACATTATACTTTATATTTATCCTTAGATGTTTAAGAATTGTTTACAAAACTGTGAAAAACAGAACAATTTATATATACGAAATATTTATGTATGCAAAATTTGTTTCACCCTCTGCGGGCTTCTTTGATTCTTCTGGGCATTGAAGAGCAAAACTTTATAATTCAGGGTCTCTTTGAAAACCACTTTTCCAGATGGATAATTAAGTTAAAAAATTTGTCAAAATTCGTGTATTTATCACAGGTTTATATGGAACTATAAAATTCCGAGAAGTAATATTCAGATTGCTTCCCATGAACTGTCAAGATCAGATCAGAAAATAAGGGCATAAAACTACTCCTTGCGTACTTTTTAATGACTCAAAACAAAAGTATACAAAGCCGAACGTTTCATAAAGATATTACTATAAAGCACATTATCCTCAAATCGTGACTTTCTAATCATATCATAGCTTCCAACAATTTATGACTAGCACATTTAACGAAAACATTACTGATTTTGGGGCGTTTTTTTTTAAATTGATGAAAATTTTTAACGGAAAAATTGTACATAATAACGTATATATGCAAAGAGTCAACGAGAAGAAAATTTATTAAATCATCATGAGTTTTTCCCATGCTACAAATATTATTAGTTTGAATTGTGAGACGTTCAGCGCGAAAAATAAAATGTGCTATAGCAACGTATACGTCTTTTCGTATATAGGGAGCCACGATATGAGCAATACAAATATAAAAAAAATTATTTGAAGAAGAAACAAAATTGAAGACTGTTTTGCTTATTTATCTCGAAATATAATATCGATAAGCTTTATTTAACAATTTTTTTCTGATTACTTCTACATAGTTCAATTTCAAGAGAAGAGACCGTAAGAATGTTTTTATACGGGCATATTGCTGCCGATTTAAAGTGTACCCAATATCCACCCCCGTAAAGAAAGAATACAGGTTGAGACTCTAGGTTTTCAAGAATGTTTACAGTCATACCGTTCGTTATCTTTGAATCCCTGCACCTGACGGATGTGACGCACTCTAGGGCAAACTTAGTCTAGGCAGAATTTATTGTGCACCTATATATTTATTGTTTGTCACATTGACGTCATTCACATAATTAGTATTATCAGATACTCTATTCATATTTTTCAACTCACATGACCGCCCATCTCTACAAAGCTTATTCTGATCAGATATCGTCACATAAAATGCTTGCAATTACGCTCGGATATAGCATACGCAAAATAAGCAAATCGATCGAAGTTGAGAAAATATTTCCGAAACAAATGTCAATGTGTCAGTAACTACACACCCTCGCCAAACGGACGAAAAGATAGATGTACGTGCGCCTATACGCGTGACCTAATCGAGCACCAGCGGATTATATATAAGAAGGTGCGAGATAGTCTGTAATAAATTTCTCTTAATCCAGCCTGCAAATCTCAACTACTCGGTATTCCGGCGATACGAATCTAACGTGCCTGCGTGTACTTTCTGCTCGAGTTAATAGTAAATTGTATAGACGCGATCGATTACTATTGCACACCCGCTTGTTTTCCTCCTACAATGTATAAAAGCCGAGATATCGCTTGGATTTTATCGTCACACTCGGAAGCCTGTGCACTCGAAGCATTATTTTTTAAATAATAACATCCTATGCAATGTTACTTCGCGAGAGGGTTACAGAAATGTTAAAAAAAAGAACGACAGTCGCGGTGCGCGAAAAAAAGGAAAATAAGAGAAAGGCCACGAAGATAAACATGTTTTTGATTTTGGCCGCAGCCTCGCTTATCGGCAATCTCTCCGCTGCTCGGATCTTGCCAGAAATAGGAATTACGCTTCTGGTTCCTCGGTTGGCGCGAAATAACGAATCTCGGCCCAGTTTTGCGCGTATAACGCTTTGCCTCTGTATCACACTCGGCCGCGCAGTTATCGCAGCTGCAATTCTTCCGCTTCCTCCCGCGCTGGTTTCTACGCCTATACCAGCATACGTTGTGATATTTACACGGAAGAAACCCGATGAGTCTCAGTTATAAAGTGTGTATGTATACAAAGTATGGTTATACTCGGTTATAAAGTATGTATAGCGCATAGCGAAAAAGAAGCGCTGATCTCGACGACTTATCTGCCATGTTCCTCGGGTCACGCGGCGAGTCTGTGTACACATCGCGTTCGCGCAAGTGCAGTCCGCCGATAAAAGCGCTATTTTTGTAACAAAGTGGGTCTCTTGACCCGGGATTCGGCGACCTACAACTCGCCATTTCAAGGTCCCATACTGCCGGCAAGAAGAAGAAGGTGGAGGAGAAGGAGGAGGAAATAGCGACAGGTGGTTGCTGCCGGCGGCGATTTTTCGCCTCTCACTCAATATATGGATAACGTGCAACGATTCCGGTTAGGCGGGACCCTCTCATATTATACAGCGTGTTCTCTCGCGGTTAGCGGGAGAGAGAGAGAGAGAGGCTTTATAGTGAAAGGGAGCGTTCTTGGATCGCGTGGAATAATTCAATTTTCGACGTTCGGCGGTATAGAGTACGCTTTATTAGATAATATGAGCCTATAATGTCAATTAGGCTGCGGCTTTAAAATCCTAATTTTATTGGCATGGCGTGAGTTTATATCCTTATCTCGAACGGTTTGCCCCGTCGCGCGAGCGGTTTCTATTTATAACCGCGGAGTAGTTTTCATTTTCAAGTTCAACCTGCTGTCATATGGTTTTAATTATTTTCTCAGCCCCGCATCGTGTATCAATGTTATAGTTTGACTACAAGCTCAGCGTGGTAAATCGTTTACTGCAGCAGCGCAGTTGACAAAACAATGCGTCAGTAGAAAAAACGCAGCCTTTTTTTATTTTCGCGCGATTATAAAGCAGCGTGATTCGGTACACAGCACTACTCGACGAAGCTGAATGAAACCGGCGAAAAAAGGCGAAGAATATGTGAGCGCGCGAAAAAATGCTTATACGGAGAGAGAGAGAGAGAGAGAGAGAGAGAGAGAGAGAGAGAGAGAGAGAGAGAGAAGAGGCCTCACGCAACGCGATAAAACTGCCAACGTCTAACTGGGCCTCGTAATGAACCATATCTCAACTTTATAAGCGATACCAGCTGTTTCTTTTTTTCCCGTCGCGGAGAGAGAGATGTCCCTTCAAATTTTCGTCAGCTTTCGGCCGGCTTATTATGTTTCTCTCGGGCACTTTGCTTTATTTTCCTTTCTACACGTATCCCGCCGGCGCAACGCTCTCTTTTTTATTACGCGCCTGCAGTATGCAAGTATACTTTCGGCATTTCTGCTGTAAGCCCCTGCGCCGCGTGTACCGGTGTTGAGAAATTTTAATATCTTCGCAGCGGTATTTTTATTGGCTTTGCTTTTGATAGACGTGTTTGCTGATATAGCAGACAAAGAGCGACATTGAAGGAGCTCTCGGGCAAATGTTTATCTCCGAGTCGATCGAACAACGACGCTTTTTTGATTCGCCTTTTCGTTTATGGCTTCATAATGTCGAGTATTATTCGATGTCTATTCTCGCGTTTCTCGCATTGGAATTCCACAAACGAGCGTTTTATTTTATCGAAATAAGAATATAGACCACAGATATACGGTTTACTAGATCGTTTGTCTATCATCGTGGGTGGATATCTGAGATATCTTAGATAACGTCGAGAACTGGTTCTACACAATGCAACAAAGAATCCGAAAACAAACACAGCGTTTTTAGTATCTATATCTGCGAAGTAAATGGCAGCCTTGTCTTGAACAAGTCATTGCTATGTATTTTCTAGAGAAAAAAAAACAGAAGTAAGAAACCGCACAAGGATAGTTAAATATCGAATATCCCACATAATCGTCGGGTTTTTCCATATCAAACCCACAACCTAAACTGTCAATAAGCAATCCTCTTTATATATTCTTCAGCGGGTTATATCGCCGACATAAACTCGTGAGAAATGGCACTAAAATGTCACTATGAGCGGCACTAAAAACGTCTCTGTCAGCGCATTAGAGGCGGAGAGCGGCTGAGAGAAGCGACTATCGGCTTTTCCCAAGGCAAGCCAGTTAGAGAGAAAGAGTCTATGGCAATGACCTCGATGCTCTGCATATCACCGGCGAGTGCTCTCCTGCAGCAGCAAAGCGGGGAAAAAGAAATCGCATTCTCGGCTTATAATCTCGCGCTGCACGCGCGCGCGGAATGGGCTAATAACGTATACCTGTATACGAGCTGCAAATTGAGCCGCGCCGGGCGTTCCTTAAATAACATATTAAAAAAGCGAGATGTCGCTAGCAAAACGACAAGTGCATAATATCATAATGAGCTTGGAAAGCAGTAAATGGGAGTGTTCACGCGTGAGAGAGAGAAAGAGCTTTCGTGCGTTCGCATCAGGACTTGTTTTTTTTTTTTTTTTTTTTTTTTTTTTTTTGGCAAACGAGAGAATGGACTCTCGAGAAAGTACTGCAGTGCGATTCAGAGTGGGTCGGTGTTACTATACGGAATTGCAATCTCCCGGATGACACACCCGACTGTGGGAAAGTTGTTTTCGACTGTTGCTGGCCTCGTTTTTAAAAAATCGACGCCGAGCATGTGCCTGGATCACCTCTGAAAGCATTTTTCAAAAGGTCAACTCGCTGTGATGTGCGCAGCACCCCTTAGTACTGGATTAAATAAGCAATCATAATGAAGTCACAAAAAATCACAAACCGCGCTCAGGTGAGAACGTATATGGCGCGCGGTCGGCGCCGCTGAATTATCGACGCTTGAGCGACGGTTCCTAATGACTGTGCACTACGCGTTATTTTCTCGCTATAAGCGGGAAACAGACAGTCGTCAAGCGAGCAAAAACGAGAAGCGGGAAAGAGAGATACACTCGACATATGTATGTTTGCGCAGGCGCGCATACAGCCGATAAAAGCAAAATTATCGGTGAAAAAAGGCAGATTCGCGCAGCCGCTTCGGGTCGAATAAAGGAAGAAAGCAAATTCACGAGCGTGCGTACCGGATTCGTGCGTGAATCGACCGGTTGGACTGGTACAGCCAATCGAGTTGCATCATTTCGTCAGCTGGACGCCAACTTCGTCTTATCTCCCTCTTCGGTTCTCTTATTTGCACGCAGCTGATCGTTTCTCGCCTCTGACTCTCTGATGCCATTGTTATGTACAGCGTCTTATCAAAGCAGGCTCCCGCGTGCGCGCATGACCCAGAGACCGTCATAAATCACGTCGCGGCAATACATTTTTTCCAGTCCACTACTGACCGCGCGTCGATCGAGAAAAAAGACTAGCCCACTTTTTCGTGTTATTAAATGTGCCGTCGCTCGTCGCTCGTGAAAATAAGCCGTTGATGTGCGTATACAAGAGAGGCAGCTAGGGACTGACCAGCGAAAAAATATTTTTGAATATTTTTCAAGTGCTATCTGTTATCTCCGCGCGAGTACGGCAACGTTTAGGCAGCGGCGTGTAGTTATATCGCGAGTGTGTGCCGCAAGGTTAGAAGCAGATAAATGGCGCGTATTCATTCAGCTATGTTTAATCGGTTTAATTTGGTGGAGAATTTTGGAGGCCGTTTTGCGCGTCCACGCGACGATTTATACAATTCCGTGCATCCTGTTGCTTATTCGCTCTTATTAATCGCACCTACTTTTCCGCTAATATTCGTATACACAGTCCATACATCGAACGCAAAAATTATCTCGCGAATGACGCGCGTCATCGTTATTTTCGACTGTGTCGCATACGAGAAAGCTTATTAACCGTGTCGAAGTCGCATCGCAAATGGTAAACAGGGAGCATCAGGCGTATACCCGGCGCGAGAATCGCTCGGTTCTGTTTGCGAACGAGAGCGGTATTTTTAATGCGGACTGCGGAGGTATGCTAATTTAATTGACATCGTGCGCTGCCTACACCAATAAAAGCTGCCCACCGACTGTATACGTGTCCGCGCGCGCGCGAGTGTGCACTCATTTCCGGTGCGTGCGGCTCCGCCGGGGAGCTCTCCGCCAGATTTTCAACGCTTTGCGCAATGTGCTCCATGACCTTATCGGGCGCGCTCCTCCGCGACTCTCGCGCCCGATGATTAATGGCAAATATTTTCGAGGCGCCGCTTGTTTTTTCCTCCGCAGCGCTCCAATTTTCAAAACACTCGGCAAGTGCAGTGAGTCATGTGCAATGCTCGCGCAGATGTAATCTTATCGCGCGAGCGCCGGAATAATAACTGCGCCTTGAATATCGATTAGCCAGCAAATTATATTCTTCCGTCGAATATTAAAAAAAAAAAAAAAAAAAAAAAAAAAAAAAAAAAAAAAAAAAAAAAATTGATGTGCGTTCTCCTCGTTCACCGAACATTCCTGCAGCCTCGACGTTCTTTCGATGTAACTCCGGGGAATTCCCGACGAGCCGTGATGGGTGGTATTTCAGGATTTTTATCGGCTAAAACTACACACGCCGCGTACAAGTAGCGGAGACAATCGCGCGCGCGCTCGAGACAAAGAATCACAAGCAAACACCGCTAGGTGGACGATAATGAAGGTCTGAACTCACCTGTGCGCGATGACGGTTCAAATTGAAGGCAGAGCGAACGTCCGCTCGCACTCTCTCTCTCTCTCTCTCTCTCTCTCTCTCTCTCTCGCTTGGCCGCACGCTACAGTGTTCGCGAGCAGTAGACACAATAATACACTGGTTAGAGCCGCGCGCGAATTTCACTTCCGGTCCGGGGTGCGCTCTTTTTCTCGCACGTCGTCGATGCTGCGGCTATTATCCAGGCAGCTCACCTGGCGGAACTGCGACGGCGGCAACGGCAACGATAACAACGGCGCTCTTGCACAACACAATAACTTCCTTCTGCAGCGAGTTTATCCTATCCGCCGGCAGGCGGAATCCAAAATCGGCGACTAGCGTTCGATCTTCCTGATGAGCGGCATCAGCATCTCCGCTGATGTAATGCATGCTTACTCTTGTGTCTTACGTAAAGAAAGCGCCAGCGGCGGCCTCGACTTTGTTGTTGCTCGATCGCGGCGCCGCGCACGTAATTACATAAAATTTCCCTGTCAGTTTGCGCCGAACCGAAGCAGCAGCGTCGACGGCTTCATCGCCTGCGTCGTCAAAGCGAAAGAAATCGGCTCGCGCACTAACTTTTCTCACAAACGCCGCGTACCTCCTGTCACTTTCGCCGGCCGCGTGCGCGCAATCTTCTCACGTAAAATGCTTCTCCGTTTTAATTTTCACATCCCTCTCCTCATCCGAGGAAGCTCGCCGCTTCACGCGTAAACACGCAGTCGCGATGACGCGGGACTTTTTCCTGCTCACTGCGCGGTGCACGCGCGCCTCGATTTTCACGCAGCTGACGGCGTACGTGTTACCGAGCGCGTCAGAGTCGTGAAATAGTAGCGTACTGGTGCCCAGCGCTGCGCTGCCTCTACGTATATGTATAGTAGATGAGTCGCGCTCGTACAGAGAGCGACTGCCCTGTGACTAATTCGAAGCGCGTGCGCGCGCGCTACTTTGAAACCACTCGGCACATACATACATAGGACGCTGCACCGGAAACAAGAACACACTAGGATCACTCTGCCCCTTACAGCTGTCTCCGAGTCATCCACTATTCACAACGGCAGTCCATTCAAGCACGTACGCGAACGCTATACGTGCCACGGACCACGCACTTAGCGATCCCTTAGCGACGCAGGTCAAGAGACGCGCTCGCAGGGCGATGCTCTCTTGCGCCGTTGTGTGTACGCACGTGGTCTTATGCTGAATGGCCGTCACTTCAGCCAGACGCCGGCTGGCGAGTCGTAGACAGTCGTAAAACTCTCCTCGCGCTCGTTTCTCTCACTCTCCGGGGGCTGTTCGCTCCGAAATGCCGTACGACAATCCGTTCCAACGGTGGAGGGAGATGGCAGCAGGAACCGAGAGAGCGAGCACGGCTCCCGCGTGCGCAATGTTCGCAGCGCAAAGGTTGGCGCTCAACTGAAGTGACGCGCTTGGCCTGCACTCCCAACGGAACTTTAACTGAATGCCTCTCTCGCCTGCGAGGGGGCGAGCTCTCCGCAGCCGACGCTCGCGAGAGAGCGAAAGAGAGAAAGAGATAGAGATAGAGAGAGAGACGCTGCGCACGATATACACTATATAGGTATTGTATGCGCCGTGCCGCGCTGTGCCGTCGCGATTGTGCAGCTATTAGATCTCGGCGATTTGTGAGAATATGACGAAAAAACGAAGTCGGTGCTTTCTACTGGTTGTACAGGATAATGTCGGCCAAGTAAACGAAGTGAAGTTTTTCTTCATTTCTACTAAACTAAAGAGCTATGCATCATTCTCTCGCTTGTTATTTAGTCGGTTCTGCAATTTACGTAAGCTTGTTACAAAATGCGAGCTTGTTTGTACTTCCTGGATGGATAATATTTCCAAGTATTGTGGTAATCGAGTTTTTCGAATTGACGATTGGCACTAAGAAAGTCACGTATGGATTTTTATAGGTACTAGATACATCGAATTCAGATTATTTGTACTTTTTAAAAGAGTATTTAAATGCAGAGTATTTGTGCGGTCGATAATTGAATGCCTAAGCTGACATCGTCAGTGTTTACATCAATGAGGTTTTGTGACTATAAATTAAAAAAAAAACTATCTTCGTGCAATTAAATAACTCTTATCTTCTCTTTTGCGCTAATCCTAGTATTTGCGTTTCTTTATTTTCATCGGCATGGCTCCAATTGATGAAGTTTATGAATAAGATATTCTGAAAAATACGCGTGTTAATGTTTTTTTTTTCAACTGCACAGTTTACATGCATAAACTGAGTAGATCAAAATAATAGTACGTTATGTAACAAGGGGCGCAATTAGCAGAACAGCGAGGAGAGTAATCACCCGAGGGAATAATTAAGTTGCCCAGGAGCAAGCCACGAAGGCGAGTTTGAGAAGCAAACGAAGCTTCGGCGCCTACGTCCCGCAAGACTATTTACTTCTATATTGGTTTCTCGAATTTTGGATATTAAAAGACCGCTGCCACTTCATAGGCACGTAGCTTCCTCCAACTAAATTTATAGGTCTAATAAATAAAATATTGTTTCAATATACAGTATAATCTGCCTGCTAATGTATAAGGTGGTTTTTGATACATAATTTGACATATAAGTTATGGATGGTTCATTGTCCAAAAGTTTGCAGGCCACTCTGTTTTTTTTTATTATAGAATACGAACGCTGCCGTCAATTTTTGTCACAGAATATATCAGTATGACAAATTCATAGATAGGGACTTTAACAACGTGCAAGGACATCCCTATAAGAGGAAGAAAAAGTTTTGAGAAAAATTAGTTTTTACATTTTAGCTCTTTACTTGAGAACCGCTCGACGAAATTGTTTAAAATTTCAGCAGCAGATAGCTTTTTTTTATAATGAATCATTAAATAAAATTTTGAAGCATTTGACTACATTGTTTTAGATATATAAGAAATCAAAAAATTTCAAAATAAAATTGAAACCTTGATATCTTACGAACCATAGGGGTTTGAAAGCTGCGCAATAAACTTAGCCAAATAACATAAAATATCTATCTTTTCCCAAAATCTCAAGTGTAATAAGGCCTTTTTACGTCCGTAATCGAGGCACAAAATAAACTTATTTTTTCAGTTTTCGATTTACTACTGAAAAAATAAGTGGTCAAATTATTTAAAATTTTAATGGGGTACAGTTTGACACGTGACCCATTGACATAATTTTTTTCGCGAGGTTATGACGTTTAGTTTCAGAGATATGAATTAAAAAAAAAATCGCCTTTTTCATTTTATCTGCCGAACAAAGCGGTCAATCCCGAGCACCAAACGAGGAAAAGTAGGTAATTTTATTCTCTTTCAAATGCATTATAGCTGAATTGTTTGTAACAATGGGATGATTGAAAAAAACGCATGGTTCTTTTGGGCTCAGGCAAAAGCAGGAATTTTGATTTGAATGTTTAGAAAATGTTTTATACACAAAAAGGGCCAGAATAAGCGAAAACAAGAAAAAAATGCAGTTTTTTCATCGCCAAATCATTTCTAAACATTCAAATTAAAATCCCTGCATTTATACCAAAACTACAAGTGTACAAAGTATTCTCCTTGAGTTTGCGCCTAAAAGAACCATTCGTTCACTTGGTATCCTACGGACAGTGAAAAAGTTCACAAATTCTTGCCCTGAGTGCCACAATGGGCCAGCAGGAATAATGAAGGTCTTAGCATGATGAAATTAAAGGTATTTATGCTAAATATATCTAAAAAAATCCCCTTATGTATCAAAAACCGCCTCATACATTAACAAGCAGATATACAGGGTGATTCTAAAACAATACAACATTTATATACCATCGTAATCAGCGTAAAAAACTGAGTCTAGGGAAATTAGTCCGAAAAATTTTCCTCCACTTTTCACTTTCCCAGTCAAGAAAGAAAAATCCCCCCACCACAGCGCCCAGCGGAAAAGCGCATGAGGGGAAGTGAGCGGGGCGGCGGCGACGCCGTTGCTAAGGAGGTCGACGACGGCGAACGGAGTAACAACACTGAAAAAAAAACTCAGCCATTTTAACTGAAATCGCACCAGTAACCCGTCATTGTACGAAGACTCGCCAAAATTACCGTAGAAGTCAGTAGTTTTAAAGAATCAGTTCGGTCGTTTTTGCTGGTGTCCCGCGTAAGCGACCAATTTTACGAGTCGCGACTCGCCAAAACTACCAGTGGCACACCGTTGTTCTTATTGAACAGTCGTTACGGTGGCAGAACGGTTAAAACTACCGGACTTTACAGCAGAAATGACTGTGTTTTTTTTTCAGTGAAAGAGAGCCGAAGAGATCGAAAAGCGCAATTCTTTCGCAAAGTCTGCGAATGATTTTCGTTCAGCTGATAGAACTAATTTTAATAAATCTTCCAGACACTTAATTTCCAGGTTGAGTCAATGAGAGAACGGCGAAAGCCTCGATTTCGAAGCATCTGCTGCAGTTTTCTTTCGCTTATAATAAAAATTCAAAAAACGTCAAGAGCTGTCTTTTTGGATTTTCCGGCCTTATGACACTGGCAAACAGCACGAGGAGCTCGATCTGCGTCGAGATCCGGAAAATACGTGTTTTTTTTTAGAGCATAAATTCAGAAAACGGCGAGAGCTGCCCTTCGTCACACTGGCGAATTGCACGAGAAACACTTTCCGCGGGCCTATCAACGGGACTTTAATATGCGCAGCTTTCTGCGGCTCTTTCCGAGGGCCTATTAGTGGGACTTGCTGCGGCTCTTTCCACGGCCCTATCAGCAGGACTTTATGCAGTACTTTCTGCAGTACTTTCCGCGGGCCTATCAGCGGGACTTTATGCGGAGCTTTCGGCGAGACGTTATGCGGGCCTATCAGCGGAAATTTATGCGGTACTTCCTGCGAGACTTTATGCAGTCCTATCTGCGGGACTTAATGCGGTACTTCCTGCGGGACTTTTTACGGGCCTATTAGCGGGACTTTATGCAATACTTCCTGCTGGACTTTATGCGGAGAGAGAGAGAGAGAGAGAGAGAGAGCTCGGGTGCTGAGGACCTAAGGATTAGTGCGCTTGGGAAATTCCCTGCGCACGTTTTATGACCGGTGGCAAAAAAGGATCGTAAAGGGGGTAAAAGTGCGTCTCTCGGATTCGTGCGAAAAAACATCAAGGAATCGCCATGAACGCGAGTTAGAGAAGCAGACAAAGCGCCCGTGACACTATTTACTTCTATATTGGTGTACGGATTTTTCATGATTTTTTTTTTTAAATGGCATTTGGAACTCGAAAGTTCATCGCCTCATCTACGCAAGCCTTCCACGCTGCCCTATCTTGTGTCAATCCCACCCAAAATGCACCCGTCCGATCGATACCCACCCGTCCTATTTCTACTAGATCCGCTTTTACGTTGTCCTCCCACCTGCGTCTAGGTCTACCTAGAGGTCGCGGTATCATCGGCCTGCCCTTCATGACACGCGCTGCCGTACGGTCATCTCCCATTCTCGCTACGTGCCCTGCCCATCCCAATCTGCGTGATTTTATTATTCTGTTAATATTTGCTGATGCGTACAGATTGTGTAACTCTTCATTGTGTAGTCTCCTCCATTTCTCGGTTTCCTCATCTTTCTTCGGCCCGTATATTGTTCGCAAGACTTTATTTTCAAATACCCTAAAACGGTTGTCCGCCTGCTTAGTGAGAGCCCACGTTTCGCACCCGTACAGAACCACCGGCAGTATTATTGTCCTGTATATTCTTATTTTAACGTTTTTAGACAACAGCCTCGACTTAAGTACATTACTCACGGCGTAGAAGCAAGCATTACCCGAATGGAGTCTCTTGTTTATTTCGACATTAATCTCATTTTTATCATTTATGGTAGTACCCAGATACCTGAATTCGCTAACCTTTTCAAAAGTAAAATTCCCAACTCTGAGATCCTCCCCTCTGCAGATGCCTAGTTTATCCACAATTATGTACTTTGTTTTTGATTATGCCACACAAATTAGCCGGGGTATTATATAATGGTTGGGGTCCACCAAACAAAAAAAAATTTATATGAAAATTAAATTGCTACAGCAAAATCTTACTTATCTTCAAAGAAAATATAAAGTTTTATAAAGGACCCTATTATATATATAAATAGTCGTACTAAAATACATACTGAAATAACTGTATTATCCAAATAGTTTAATAAGGGTACAACTCTTTGTTACTGCAAAAATATTATTTATAATTACGCCATGACCCTCTCTTAATAAATAAAAAGCTGTCGAGCTAAGGACCACGAATATAAACCGAAGAAAATCCTAAAATACGTTTTCAGGTATGCTTTCTAACATTAAACAGGAGAAGAGAGGGTACTCCCCTTAGTTATTGCAAAATAATTGTTAATTTCGCTCCCAGACCCTCTATTTATAAATAAATAGCTTTAGCGAACTTTAGACCGTGAGTTCAGACCGGAAAAAATTCTGAGAAACTTTTCTGGGTATGCTTTATAACATCGAACAAGAATTAAAAGGGTACACCACTTGTTAGTTGCAAAATTATTGTTTATTGGTGTGTTTGAAAATAATTGGGTATAGCGGAACCCGTAGCGCTAATTTAAGCTGGAAAAAATTCTGGCTTATATTATTTGATGTCCTCTACGTTATCCAAACAGAGCTGTGAGGGTACACTTCCCGGTTATTGCAAAATAATTGTTTATTGCGCACCCACATGCTCTGTTTATAAATAAATAGCTTTTGCGAGCTTCAGACCGCGAATTTAGACCGGAACAAATTCTGAGATACCTTTCTGGGCGTGCTTCATAACATTAAATAAGAGTTAAAAGGGTATACACCCTGGTTATTGCAAAATAATTGTTTATTTTTGTGTAATGTAAATAATTGAGTATTGCGGGACCCGTACCGCTAAATTAAGCTGGAAAAAATTCGTAAAGGGATCTCGATTATTGATCTCTGTTATAGACAAATTTCTGCATACTTGGTTCACAACTCCTTTTGCAGCATGTACAGTTCTTACTATTTTCTTGTTTCCAGATTCAAATATATAACCAGAGTGGGTCCGTAGCGGTCCCCAATCTGCCTCGCTTTGTGAAACGTGAGTAAATTGATGAACATTAAATGTCATGGTATTTTCTGTCTGGTAATATTCTGTACCTGCTAAAAATTCTCTTAATAATTGATCTGCTATTAGTAATTCGTCTTCAATTATGGAATTCTTTTGGAGTAAGTAAAATCCTCGAACAAGCAATGACCAATGCTCTAAATATCTTTCAAAACCATGAATTTCTTTCAATACAGGTAGACTATAGAATAAAATCCAATTTTCCCACTCTCTTGCTTTCCAAAATTTTCTATCGTTTATCGATCGTGACAGACGAGCGAATTGTATTGGTACTTTAAATGATTTTACATATCTGTCAATTCGTTCTATATCTGTTTTGGTAATACTGAAAGGTTTTTGTGAAGAATTAAACCAATATTCCGCAAATTGTTTAGCAATTCCAAGATCAACGCAATGCATTGCATCTGGAACAAATCCATCTATGATATCAAATTTATCCAACTAACTATTATTTATAAATAATCATGGCCTTGTATTGTCCGTGTAAAATAACAGCTAATTCACTCCCGCTTTATAGCCATGAAAAACGCGAAAATCCATACATGCTTCACAAAAACTATGGTGTGCACCAAGGGCTAAGCGGGATTTTCGACCTTGTGTGGTTTGTTCTGCTTCGGCTTCTGCTACCTCGCATTCAACTCGTACTGCAAAATCTGCACTCGATCGAAAAAATTCCACTTTACGCCCTTGTTACACAATATACTATTATTTTTTATAACATTCAAGATTTTCGCTTTTTTGAAACCAGTTCAAGAAGCTAAAGTCATAGTTTTTCTTTTCCACCGATAGACGAATACAAATGTAGCAATAGTTTTTATAAAAAAAGGTGGCGAAGGTGGGGGGGGGGGGGTATTTGCTGCCGAGATGAATTTACAGAATGAGGCGACAGTGACTGCGCATAATTGCGTTTGTAATACGTAAGTAATTCTACATACGAATTCGGTCTTGAATTTTCATCTGTATTTGAATTATTATTACTATTGATCGATGGAATGGAAGCAGTTAGATTATTTATGGTATCTGTTCTATCATAGGAATGTAAATTTTCATCATCTGAAATTAATAATACATACAGGGTGGGCCATTTTAATCAAACCAGTCTAATAACTCCTAAATTAAGCCATGAACAGAAAAATTGTTCAGATGAAAGTTGTCCAGGATCAAGGGGGACATCTTTTTGTGCAATTAGTTTTGACCTTGAACTCAAATTTCAAGGTCATATGAAGGTCAAATTTTGTTTTTAAATAGGAACCCCTATTTTTGATAGCAGATTCGGAAAGAACAGGAAATTTTACGTCCGAAACGGTATTTCCAAATGTTTTTTCATGACCTTCACTAGGTCATTTCAAGGTCAAATGTTAAGAAATACTGTAATTGCTATTTAATCGTATTTTCTGATAGAATAATCGTAGTTTATGTACTTTTATGATGAATATTCAAACCCAATGTGACAATGACCATGAAAATATTTACCTTGAAAACAAAATAATTCCCTAATTTCAGCGCTACCCAGGAACAACGACGTGGACGTATTAGGATTATGTTTCCTTTGGGGTGCTTTTTTAACGTGAGTCCCCTTGCCTCTCACTGGGGTGTTAGTTTACTGTGAGTCCCCTTGCCTCTCACTAGGATGCTTGTTTAACATTCGTTAACAAATTTTTAGTGGTCAAAAGTAAATTTTGAAGTAAACATGATAATTTTAAATATCTGAGTTCTTAATGGGAGTGGGAAATGGAACGTTAAAAATCAATGTTGTCAATTCATTCACGGTCGAAGCAGAGTCAAGTAAAAGTTTAACGTTTCAAAAGCGTAAAAAATGGTTAAACAATAAAGGTAGGATGTTAAAAAATACATTATTTAAGATAAAATATTAAACAGCATTTTGCTTTTGTAATATTAAATAAAATTTTTAATAATTGTATTTGCCAAAGTGCATCATTTCCAGTTTAGATGTTTTTTTTAAGTTGAATTTCTTTAATCTAATATGAATTGTAACGATTGTTCTCACGCTGTCTTCAATTTAAATCACAATGTCTTAACGTAAGAAAATAAGAAGTTACAAATTTGATTTAAAAATTATACAGTTTGAAAATTCCTCCTTTTTTGTTGTCACTTTCTTATTTTGGTTTAGTTTCAATTTCAATAAAGAGTGAATGTAAATAAAATAGTTTTTCTTATTATAAACAAAATTTTCAACATGGGCGATTATCAATCCAATGAAATTCTTGATATGATAATGATCTTAGGCGAAACCTAAAACAATGCCAGAGCCGCGGTGCGACTCTACGCTGAACGCTTTCCTCTAAGAAGGCGTCCTACTCACCACACATTACTCAGATTACTTCGAAGAGCTCGTGATGGACATCTTCGTCGTCAACGCAGACACCATGAATACAACGAAAATGATCCTAATGTTATAGCCGCCTTAGCAGCTGTTCATCTCAATCCACAAATTAGTAGTCGACAAATTGAAAGAGAAATCGGTATACCACGAAGAACAGCATTGAGAATTCTCAATAATCTCCACTATCACGATTACCACATAAGATTAGTTCATGAGCTGAGACCACGCCATTTTCTAATGCGTATTAACTTTTGCCAGTGGGCTTTAGGAGTTTTACAAAATGATCCAGATTTTTTCAGATTTGTTATGTTTTCTGACGAGGCTATATTTCGCGGTGATGGTCAATTAAATAGGCACAATAGTTACTACTGGTCACCTGTAAATCCCCACTGGTACAGGGCTATTGACCATCAAAACCGATGGAGTTTAATGGTGTGGTGTGGGATCATTAATGGTTACCTGATTGAGCCATATTTTTTCGGTCAAAATGTTAACCAGAATAGCTATTTGGCATTGCTCAGAGATCGACTGCCAGAGCTTTTAGAGGATGTTGACTTTCGGACTTTTCGGACGTAAAATTTCCTGTTCTTTCCGAATCTGCTATCAAAAATAGGGGTTCCTATTTAAAAAAAAAAAATTCGACCTTAATATGACCTTGAAATTTGAGTTCAAGGTCAAAACTAATTGCACAAAAAGATGTCCCCCTTGATCCTGGACAACTTTCATCTGAACAATTTTTCTGTTCATGGCTTAATTTAGGAGTTATTAGACTGGTTTGATTAAAATGGCCCACCCTGTATGTATAAACTATCTCTTAAATGATGAAAGTATGGAACATTTAAGTTTATAAAAGGGACAAAACACTATAAAACTTTGAAAAAATCAATTTTTTATTACTCATACATGATATAGAATTTTGTGTACAATACGCTCCCGAACGTTTCGAAAAAAAAAATTAATTCAAAACGGTGCGCATTATACGATTGAGTGCCGTAAAATCATACGGCAGCGCCGAAATACTCCAGATAACCTTTAATGGGACTGCACTGTTCCGAAGCAAAAGTAAAATAGGTGATTTTTTAAAAATAAGCCATATCTTCCTAAATGAAATATGAAAACCTTGCGAAAAAAATGATAGACCGTGAGTCAAACTATCACAAAAATGACAAGTTATTTTACTACTTGGCTTTGTAGTAACAAATCGAAAATTAAAAAAAATTGTTTTCTATGTCGGATGGCAAAATATTGATTCTTTGCTGCGCGGTACATTAAAATCGGACTGTTTTTGTTTGGTCAGCAAGCTTGATTATTTTTTTTCCCATACTCATGTATTTGTGAAATAATATCAACACATTTGTAGTGTACAGATTGTGCGGTTCAATTAACACGACGATTAACTATAAGAAAATGTTATTGAGTGTATTTATGTGCTTTTTGTTCTGGCACGCCTCGCTCAAAGGTAATCGACCTATAACGGTGCTGAGTGGCTCACGAGCAACTAACTTGTAAAAATATTTTATTCATCGTTCAATTAATATTTGAGAAATACAGATAAATAAATAGATAAAGGAACAGTTAAACAGTTATTTTGTTTGGAGGAAGCTACGTGCCCATGTATAGTAGTGTTCAAAAGTTCAAAACAGAGTAATAGAGTGATTTTATTACATTATATTTCAAAATTTATATAAAAAAAGGAGATATCAAGAAGAGGCGTACAAGTATCATATATTGACAAAAAGTACTCTTGAGGGAGGCGCATGAATAGGATAAAAAGATTCTTAGCAAAAGCTCAACAATATCACCGCAGTAAAAAGCTAGGGTTTAATTCCTCCAGTAACAATGAAGACAGAATCTGATGCAGAATTCATGAGTACGTAGCCTCGTGCCGGATATGCTGTGTTATATTTACACGGGTCTGGTCTGGAGAGGAATCTGAATAGTTTAATGCATTTGGCTGAATAGTACCAGTTGAGCGATAGAGGAGGCCTGCAAGAAGCAGATGACAGTCATTATAAAGCCTGAGAATGCACCAGCTTTGCTCATCAATGCTGATAAAAAGAAGGCTTGTTGGCAGAAAAACCTGCTGATCAACTACATAACCGATAACTTGAATTTGGTAATCGGAAACAAGGGATACAGCATCATGGTTAAGTCTCATCCGCATCTTTTGGATGAGATATTAAAGGCTTAGGCTCAAAAACTAACCAATAAAATGTCCCAGCAAACACCAACACCAGATGGCGATCATCAGAACAAGAAATTTAAAAAGTGGAAATAGGTGAGCATATTTTATTTTGTTAACCAATTTATATTTTTGTAAAAACTTTACCTGACAGTGGATGTTTGCTTCTTATGTTACAGGGTTGCAGAATTTATAATCAAAACCGAATACTTTATCAACAGTCAAGCATGTAGAACAATATGATAATCATAAAGAAGTTTGATGATTGCTATATGAGAGGTAGATACGAGTGTAGTTACTACTTATAGTTATGAACATTTTTTTCAAGTATTAAGAGAGATCAATATCATTCTATATAATTATAATAGAGTTAGTGATTATAAATAGTATATTACGTGCCTAGAGAGGAAAAAACTTGGACAGTCGCCTTCGGCTATGGGCTGTTCAATTTTCCTCCCGTGGTGCGTATACTATGTAACGTGGCAGTTCGACTGCACGTTACAAGTGGATAATTTGCGCCGCGCAATAGAGAGGCGACGACAACCTCGCAACGTGGCAGGTCGTACGCCTGTTGCGAATTTTGTAAGCTCTCACTTTTCCTCGCTATCGTTCCTTTCACGCTACCGTTACCCTCCGCTCAAGCTACCGTTTGTCTTTCCATGCTCTCGCTCTCGCACAATTCCCCGCTATCGTTACCCATGTATTGTGCATATTTCCTCGCTATCGCTCTCCCCTCATATTGTACCTCCCCGCTATCGTTTCCTCACGCCCGCTATCCCTATCAGCTACCGATTACTGCGTGTTACCGAGTTACCGTTAGTAAGTAAGTTAGCGATTAGGTTAAATTAGCTATTAGTAGAGTTTCCGTTAAGTAGCCGTCAGAATGCACGAGTGTGCGCGGAGAGGACGGACAAGTGTTGTGTGTCGTCGCGCGGTCGTGTCGAGGTCATCACCTCGTGAGGTGGTTTTCGGGGAGTTATTTTAGAGTACGGGTTTTTCACGACGCGGTATATGGAAAAATAAGCGTATGATGGGCCTGGGAAATCGCATAACTCGCGAGAATACGCCGCGACGGACGCGCTGGTCGTTGGGGCCGGTAGACGATCAGAGAGGCGAGGCGGGTATTCACCCGCACCGACAAGTCGGCGGACGGCGCGCTGACAAGCGTGGCGGTGGCGTCGATTGCTCGGTGGGCGCGGGTGATCTCCCCGGAAGGAGGTTAGAATTATTAAAATCGTTGCGGGGCCGCGTGTAGAAGTTCGCTCTTACTCACGATGACCTCGATCGGCGGCGTGACGTGCCGCATAGTAGTTTAGTTAGTTCAGCGTAGTGCCTCTGGACTGTAGAGGCCGCAGGTTTTCGGCAGGTTGCCGTGGTTGTTAAGAGGGAAAATGAAGAATAAATACGACATATCATATCCGCAGCAAGCCTTAATGAGTTTTATGACCCACGACCCTGTTCGATACTCCACCCCTTCCTTAGAGCTAGCCGAGCTCGTCTTCCACGCCGTGGGGTCCCAACACACGGTGGCGCTCACACGGAAAGGGGATCGCGGGATCCCTGGCAAAAACTCCTTTGCTTCTATAGTCTTAAATTATTGTGAATGTATTGTAAATATTAAGGAAAATGTATTGAATCAAGGAGTAAAGATAGAATTATAAACATAGTATTAAACTATAGAAATCCATTGACAATGTAAATTCCTAACGTTTCAAGAATCGTGTTTTTGACCATTTACAATCATTCATATCATTTTTAATTTTGTAAACAATAAACAATTACCTATTATATTGTTTTCATTCATGAAAAAGTCATTTTCAGAGGCCAGCCTTCTTCGAAAGTTGATTGTTGTATTTCCAGTGCTTGCACTGTAATTACTTTCAGTATCTTGACTTCCATTGCGACATGCATCTGTACTTTCTCCTGTTGTAGAATTAATATTCAACGACTCATCCTCAGAGGAATCATAGAAGGAAGAAAGAATGGCACTACCCTAAACGTAACAAAAATAGCACATTTTATATATTAATTCTATGGAAATTGAAAGAAGCATAAAAACGACACAAAAAAGCATCTTAAATGATTCACAAGGAAATAATTAAATTGTTTTAAAATTCATATAAAAACAAATGAGATTATTTTAACTTACCTCATCAAGGGTCGACCGATTGTTTTGTGAATCATTACCTGTCATAACGACTAATAGGTTAGATGACTACTAATTTTGACACTTACTAGTACTTGTATTAGCACAAAAACACTTTTAATAGTATATAAAAAATTGTAATTAGTATTAAGTTTTAGTAGATAAGAGTGGCCAGTCCTGCCAACAGGTACCTGCGAGTACCTCTGCGGGATTTACTGGTGCATTGCGGAGTGTAAGTCACTATTGTAATTCACTAGTGTAAATTTTCTGGTTAAATAAATAAATAAAAATAAAAAAATTATTAACGCTGTAGTATAAAAACAATGAAAAAGCTCGAAGCAAACCGATACTTGTTGAACTTTTCATGTAAACCTATGTATAAATTTCGACACATCGCCGCATACGCCATGAAGTATATCACATAGGTCTAACAAATTTCGATGGCTCCGGCTTCTAGCCAAATTCATAGTGATCACGTACGTATCATCAATTTTGTCCAAAGTTCGAACTTGTATATATATACTTCATATGTCATTCGTTATATATTATATGCATAATATAATGCACGTAGCTTAATTTCTATACCTCACGTAAATTTATTATAAAAACAGTCGGCAGCTGCAAACAATGAAAAGAAGGTCATCTTGTTTCTCGTCTAAGTGTTATTCCGTTGTTCCTTCTACTCCCTCTTAAGCTATAAAAAAGCGCCACAATACGGACACAACTATAAGCACGACTCGCCGCTCGCGTCGATCATCTTTTCTGGTCGCAGCCATCCATCCAGTCATGTCGCAGAAAGATGAGGAAACCGTGGAATGGAGGAGACTACACAATGATGAGTTACACAATCTGTACGCGTTACCAAATATTAACAGAATAATAAAATCGAGCAGATTGGGATGGGCAGGGCACGTAGCGAGAATGGGAGACGACCGTACGGCAGCGCATGTCATGAAGGGCAGGCCGATGGTAACGCGACCTCTAGGTAGACCTAGACGTAGATGGGAGGACAACGTAAAAGCGGATCTAGTAGAAATAGGACGGGTGGGTGTCGATCGGAGAGGTGCATCTTGGGTGGGGTTGACGCAAGATAGGGCAGCGTGGAAGGCTTGCGTAGATGAGGCGATGAACTTTCGAGTTCCAAATGCCATGTACAAAAAAAAAAAAAAAAATGTAGCTGCGCGATGTCTGTACATGTATTTCATCAATTTTGCTTACAAAAATATGCATAATGAATTATGAAATAGTTCATTTGTATATAACAAATAGTACTCAGTATAGTTTTACTTGGAGGTTATAAAAGTGTCAAATATTTAACAAATTTAATTTACATCTCAATTTACTAGATTTCTTATACTACGATTCTCAATTTACTACATTATTAAATAAATTTTACCTGGAATCTGAATTTTTATCTCGTTCTCAATTTCTATACTTATGTCGTCGAACGCAAGTCTTTCTAAATCCTTGCAATTTTCAGTAGCGCGAACAGCTTTGTCGTAAATTATTGGCCTTTTCTTCACCTCCTTTATTATAAATGATTCCATCTTCTAAAAAGTAGATCGTGTAGACAAAGGATATCACTTATGATCGTTCGAGCAACGTTCGAGATACTTTGAAAGCTCACCACGAGTTTTGCCGCTCAACAAACGTTGGATACAGTTTTACGGTGGCTGAAGAAAGACATACATATTGTAAGTACACTAGCGCCACCACTTCGTACAAATCTCCGAGAGAGCGCGAAAATACTTCTCACTGTACACAGTGTCGAACTTGTCATATCAAGGCGTGCGTCCTTTGTTTAGTTTTCTACTCTTTCATTTACCGAGACGCGCACAAACTGGATCAAGAGGAAATCTTCATCGTTGAGTTTATTAAACAACATCGCTTCATGTACGACACAAGCGATAATTTTAATAATCCAGATCGCCGTCGAATGACATTCTTTTCGTTAGCTAGCGAATTTAATAACAAGTTTCAGAAAAACTTGTCAGGTATGTACATTCAACGTGCTTCTATATTTACCGGTAATGAATACACATTACTTAGAAAATTTTGAATTTTAGATACTGATATTGCGAAGAAATGGAGAAACTACACATTTTTTTATCAGCGAGACACAATCACGATCACAATATGGAGTGCTGCGACGCCTTCTCTCCTCGCATCCCTCACGCATGCAGCATCCTGCAGAGGGAGCGCGCCTTCGCATTTTCTAGGAATCGGCGCGAACCTCGAAGGCGAGAAAATCGCTTTGAAATAACATAAGACGATCAGTGCTCAATTTTATCGAAGCATCAGTGCAGCTTGAACTTTTTCTTGAGAAGGTGGTCTTTTTACTATAAAGGCAAAATGAACGACGAAATCATCGAACTTTTGATTACCTTGGTTCATCAAGAGCCAATGATTTATGATAAGCAAAATCCCGATTATATACAAAGTGAATTAAAGCACCAAAAATTTGACATAATTTCGCAAGCAATTTTTCAAATTTATGGACAACATTTTACAGGTAAAAATATAATATTTTTGTGTGGAATATTTACAAAATTATCTTGGAAGATTTATAAAATTATCTGCAATAATAAAACTATGTGTGTGTGTATATATATATATATATATATATATATATATATATCAGATAAAGAATTGATGGCAAAATGGGAGTCTCTAAAGTCGAAATTTGTGGAAGAACACAAGAAAATGAATGTCTATGTTCCATCAGGTTCAGGGGCTCCAGCTACTTCAACAACTACCTGGATTTGGTACAGCACACTCATATTTTTAGAACCGTATGTACAACATCATACATTGATATCTTCCCTAAAGTTTGCAAAGCCCAAACAGTCCAAGTTCAAAAAACAACAAAAAAAATGACGATACAAAGCAGAATCTTGAATCTACTTGAGATGAGATGAATGAGTGCTTCAAAGTTTTAAAAAATCAGTCATATATCAAAAGTTTTGAAAGTGATAACTATATACCTTTCATTAAAGAAGGTTTCAAAAAAGTGCCTGACGAGTTAAAATTTGAATGTGCTGCAGAAATTATAAAATACATTAATACATTAAACAACAAAATCAAATAAAATATCTGATGCACGCAATGTCTTTAAAAAAAAAGTTTCTATTTGTCTGTTGTGTTTTTTTTACTGCAAACTACAACTTAACTTTATCAAACATCTTTTTGATCGACAGTGCGGCTTTAACGACAAAATTGATTTTTATAACATGTTCAATTTACAACTATCACTTGAAAATAAGATTTTAAATAGCAGAATGGAATTTGCCTTAAAAATAATTGCGCCATCTCAGAACTCAAAATATGTTAAAATTTGGATTTCTCTATTAAAAATATCTGAAATCAAAAGAAGAAGTTGGTGGCTAATTTTTGTTCATGGAGATTTTCTCATCATTGACATCTATGGCGATTTAGAAAATCCTGATATTTATGAGATGCATCTCATCTATTTGTACAATGAAATTAGATTTACGTACAATGAATCAGAGTTCCCACTTATGCTCATTGTTCAGGACTTTAATCAACTGAATAATAGCCCAGTGGTAAATAACTGGTTTTGCACAAAAAAAAGATGTTTATAGAATATTATGTCCAGCATCCTTTAATTTTGCAAATATAGTAAAGAATGAGGTGGAAATGAAGCTTGAGGATCATATGTACATAAGCGAACAAGATGTAAGAGACACCGTTGATTTCGACAAAGCACGTTATAACTATAGATTATTATTATTTTTTTTTTGTACATGGCATTTGGAACTCGAAAGTTCATCGCCTCATCTACGCAAGCCTTCCACGCTGCCCTATCTTGTGTCAACCCCACCCAAGATGCACCTCTCCGATCGACACCCACCCGTCCTATTTCTACTAGATCCGCTTTTACGTTGTCCTCCCATCTACGTCTAGGTCTACCTAGAGGTCGCGTTACCATCGGCCTGCCCTTCATGACACGCGCTGCCGTACGGTCGTCTCCCATTCTCGCTACGTGCCCTGCCCATCCCAATCTGCGCGATTTTATTATTCTGTTAATATTTGGTGACGCGTACAGATTGTGTAACTCATCATTGTGTAGTCTCCTCCATTCCCCGGTTTCCTCATCTTTCTTCGGCCCGTATATTTTTCGCAAGACTTTATTTTCAAATACCCTAAAACGGTTGTCCGCCTGCTTAGTGAGAGCCCACGTTTCGCACCCGTACAGAACCACCGGCAGTATTATTGTCCTGTATATTCTTATTTTAACGTTTTTAGACAACAGCCTCGACTTAAGTAAATTACTCACGGCGTAGAAGCAAGCATTACCCGAATGGAGTCTCTTATTTATTTCGACATTAATCTCGTTTCTATCATTTATGGTCGTACCCAGATACCTGAATTCGCTAACCTTTTCAAAAGTAAAATTCCCAACTCTGAGATCTTCCTCCACTCTGCAGATGCCTAGCTTATCCACAATCATGTCTTTGTTTTTGATTCACTCACTTCTAACCCTGTATACTCCACCGCTTTTATGAGGATTTCCGCGTTTCTTGCTACCGTTTCCCTACAATCCCCCAGTATATCCAAATCATCTGCGTAGCCTAGTATCAGCGTTGTTCCATTAAGCGTTGCGCCCATCTGGCTAACCTGCATTTTTCTAACGGCACACTCTAACGTTAAGTTGAACAGCACCGTAGAGAGCCCATCCCCTTGTTTTAAACCATCGCGTATCATGAAGGGTTCTGATACATTACCGCCTACTCGGACCTTTCCCGTGCTTCCGTTCAGACATATTTGAATTAATCTCACGAGTTTTTTCGGTACACCGAGAAGTACTAGAATTTGATACATTTTGCTTCGCTTAATAGAGTCGTACGCTTTTTTAAAATCTATAAATAGTTGGTGTATGGTTTCGCAAAATTCCCACTGATAATCTCCTACTATATCTTCCGCGAATGGAGTAAGTCTAGCTTGTATTACGTTTGACAGAACTTTGTAGCACGTTGCTAAAAGTGAAATACCCCTATAGTTATTGCAGTCGGTCTTATCCCCCTTTTCAAAAATCGGTATAATGATAGATTCCTTCCAATTTTCGGGTATTGTTTCATTTTTCCAGATGGCACATACTAGTTTATAGATTTTGAAAGTGAGCTCGACGCCCCCATATTTGAGTAACTCAGCTGGTATAGAGTCATTTCCCGCGGCTTTGTTGTTTTTTAGTTTTTTAATCGCGGCCTCTACTTCTTGGTAGCTCGGTTCCTCCACGTGGGGTTCAGCAGTGTGAATTTCGTCCCCTAATTCTTCGCTATTTTCGTTCACGTCTAATAATTTATCGAAATAATTTTTCCACAGCGACAGTAATTCGTTGTCATTTGTTACGAGGTCCCCGTTTTCGTCCTTCATCAATTGCGCTCTACTCCTAAAACCATTTCTGATGGCGTTAATCGCTCTGTACATTTCGCGGGGTTATTTTCCTTACTGTTAGTTTCTATTCTCCTAATAAGATTCTTTTGATACTCCCGCTTCTTATTTCTGTAGATCGCGCTCGTCTGTTTCCTTACGTTAGAATACTCTTCTACGGTCCTATCGCTTCTATTTTGTAAGCTATTTTGTAGCTTTGGCTTTTTCTTTTTACCCAGTACTTTGTTCGCGGCCTCTTTTACCGTTTTATCGATGTCCCCCCATAAGCTATTCGGTTCGTCATTCTCCTCCGGCGATGTGTTTGCTTCTTCAAGTGCCTGAAACCTGTTATTAATTTCTATCTGGTACCTAATTCGCTCTGTTCTATCTCGTAGTTTCTCAATATCGAAGCTTTCTACCTTGTTTGCTCGCTTACTATTTTGATTCGCTACTAGTCTAGCTCTTAATTTGGCTACTACTAGGAAGTGGTCCGAGTCGCTATCTGCTCCTCCGTAAGCCCTTACGTCAAGAACATTAGTATGACGTCTTTTTTCAATGAGGAAATGATCAATTTGGTTCTGTGTGGCCCCGTCCGGCGATGTCCACGTTGCCTTGTGTATGTTCTTGTGCTTAAAACACGTAGTTTTGATTATAAGATCTTTTGCCGCCGCGAAATTTATGACCCTAATACCGTTATCATTGCTGGCTTCGTGCAGGCTTTCCTTTCCTATAGTAGGCCTAAACATTTCCCCCGTACCTATTTTAGCATTGAAATCGCCTAATACTATTCTTGTGTCGTAAGACGTGAACTGGTCGATTACCTGCTCTAAAGTTTCGTAATAGAGATCCTTAGCTTCTTCTTCTTTGTCCTCCGTAGGACAGTGTACATTAATAAATACATATCTATACCATTCACCTTCGATAATGATGTACGAGAGCCTATCATTGACGGATTTGAAACTTTTAACCGAATGTATGATGCTTTTGCTTACGAGAAATCCGGTGCCTAGAGATCCCCCACTCCCGGCCCCATATAGGTACGTGAAGTTACCCGATGCTAGTACTCCGCCATCTGGCCTCCGCGATTCCTGTATTGCTACGAAATCTAGATTGTACCTATCAGCTTCCTTTTCGAGTTCTTTAAACGCACCTGCTCTGTATAGACTGCGAACATTCCAAGTTCCGACCCTTAAGTCCCTTTTGGTTCGGATTTGATTTTTTTGAGCCATGATGTTATGTTAAACCCGCGCGCTTTGGATCCTGTTCCGATCGCAGGTGAGTCCACCGTTCTAGAGGTGATTACCCCCATACCTCTCTAGAACTAAGTATGAGAGCTTTCCGACTTTGACGAGGACAGTGTCAATTCGTCGTCAGACACACTACGGTTTCATTCTCGCATCTTAACGCCCCCCTGCAAGGCAGCGCGCCTTCGCTGGCATCGTTACCGCGTAAGACCAGGTGACGAATCATTCTACACATCCCCTTTCGGGGCAGTTGTCATCGCTCCCGCATCCTCCTCGGCAGCAGGATTTTTGCCAATTTTTGTAATGTGTGATGAAAGAGATAGATTGAGAGATAAGAGATAATGTGAAGTGTTTTTGTTGTTGTGGTGCTTGCGTAGTGTTTCTAGATGAATGCGTTCGACAGTGTGGGCTCATCACACCCACGCCTGTTCCTATCGGCTGTCCGCGGCTGCTTATTCAATTTATTCGCAGCTAACCTCTTTCTCAGGGGCTGTTCCTCTATCCGCAACCTAAGGACGCGCTGTGTAGTGGTGATAGGCACCCACCCGTCCGATCTGGACGACAACGCCCAAGACCCGCTTAGGGTAGCGGCATTGTAACAGATAACTATAGATTATACAAAAAAATTTTCGATATGTATGTCCAGGCAATGTACAAGCATCTTTCTATATAAAATATGTCTCTGAATTATAAAAAATCAAACTATATTTTAAATTTAATCTATAAATAATAATAATAATTTAAGATTTTAAAAAAGTTATATTTTCCCTATTATGGTTTAAAAGTATTATTTTTAATAACAAACTATTATGCTTGTTATTTAATAATAGACTAATGTATCATATTAACATCGAGTATAACATTATTGTAAAACAATAACATTGTACATATTATTGTTAAACAATAAAATAAAGTGCTTACTTCCTGTGCTTGCCTGTGTTTTTATAAACTGCATCAAGAACGATGGCTTTTCTCTCTTCTCTACCACCAATTTGTTTTTTCGTTGTTTATCTAACTGCAAATGTACACCATTTGAATCCAAGTCTTTGTCATTACGTTGATTTATTAATTTTATTGAAAGTGCAATAGATACACTTCATCAGTTTCTCATTTTCAAGCATATACTGGTACTCCAACTTAAGTCATCGCTACAACAACATGGTCTTGTGCACTGAATATTTTTTATGTTTTTCCGTTCTTCTTTTAAATTCTTATAATGATATTGAATTAGATATGTGCATCTTGCCAAGGTACAGCTCCAACTGGAGCAGTGAAAAACTGCGATAACAGATTTCTTTGTACTGTAGGTATTGTTCTTACTTCCGGCTGATTATGGTAATTTAAATGAATATTTTCATTCTGGTGTGGTAAGCTTGCACTGAGAATGTAATTGTGCAAACACATAGCAGCTACAGCAATGCTTTTTGATGTTGATATATCAAATTTCAAGGGCTGTCTTAAAATTTGATATCTAGATGTTAATATACCAAAGCACACTCGATGGTCAATCGAGCTCTTTTTAGTCGATAGTTGAAAATCCTTTCTGCATAACCTAATCCTTATTTACGACTATAAGGCTTCAGTAAGTTGTTACTCGTTCCAAAAATTTCATCAGCAACAAATGCTAATGGTAAATTATCTGTATTAGGCAGTGGCAGGCTTACAGGAGTATCTAATTCGTTATTTCTTATTTTTGTGTTTAAATCTGTGTATGCAAAAATACTTGCATCACTACATGAACCTGTAAAATACATATTACTTAGAAAATAATAAATTCTTATTTTAAATGTATGTTATTATACTCTATAAATAAATACGTTGTAAACGAATCTATTACCATAGTCACCAAGATTGAACCATGTGAATCGATAGTGTGCATCACAGAGGGCTAGCATGACAAAACTATAAAACTTTTGATAGTTGAAAAACACACTGCCAGATTTAGGTGGACAATCTATTTGGAAATGTTTTCCATCTAATGCTCCAATACAGTTGGGAAACTGTCATTTGATCAAATATTGATGTACAATCTCTAGCCACCTTTCTCTGTTAGGAAATTCTACGTAAATTGGCATCAATACCACACTTATTGCATTGCATACTTCAGGAATCATACGATATAAAATTTCTTTTGATATCCGGAACAGCCAAGATGTGATAGCTACATTGCTTCCATTACCTAATAAACTATATTATATAATTTACACAATATTTCTTATAGGTATTTTATAAACTAAATTATCACTCTATTAAATACTTGTTTATTTTATTTACCAGAGAACTGCTGCTAACCATAACATGGATGGAAGTGAAGGTCTAAAACTTATTTTTCTTAATCTCTCTTCTACTAAAGTGTGCAAATTGATAAATTGCTCTATAGTCATTTTTGTAAATTTATGAAATTCATTATGGTCCGTCAAGGCAAAATATTCAAATAATGTACTGAAAGCTCCATATTTATTTCTTATAGGCACAGTCAAATATGGTCGAACCCACCATCTCCTTAAATTCTTTTTCTTTTTTTTTAATAAGTTTCAACTTTATGCAAATGTCTATTAAATTGATACATTTTTCTAATGCACAAATTTTTTGTTCAATACTCAATATAACTGAATTATTTATTTATTTTAATGTAAAGTTTCGCTACTTTTTTAAAAACATTAAGTCAGTCGAAAACTGTTCACCAGCTGTGTACCTAAGCTATCATCCACAGATTATATCATATTCGTGAGTGATTGCGTGTGCAATAATCTGAAGCTATTAAGACACGAACGGAATCGGAACAGACGGATGGGAACAACATAGCAGAGCATAGTAGGGGTGTGTTCCAGAGGGAACGCCAGCATCGGTACAGCAGTCCAGTCCGCGTTCGAAATTCCGCTGCTGTACTGTTACTGTGAAATCGTTCCGCGTCAGCTGTTTGCATGGTATCTTTTTTTCATGGTGCTGTAAAAGTTATTACCAAATTAGTATGGCAAATTATACAGAGAAAATTACTTTTTATGACCCCGCAACGCACGAAAACATTATTCTTCGTGTAACTGAAGAGACTGCTAGAAGGGCTAAAGAAGGTTAGAAATTTTTTGCATATTTTTGTTTATTTTAAGGTTATAATAAATAAAGTACAGGAAGTTCATCAATTAGTTTATTATTTGAGAACATATTGATATCTTTTTACAAGGTATATAAAAAAATTTGTTGTAATTCCAGACCTCAATTACAAAACCCAACTTGAGAAAAGAACGATCCATACTCTTCGACAGAAGAAAAAAGTAATATCTCAGAGTAAAGAAATAGAATTTGTTACACTGAAATTAAAGTAAGATGTAACAGAGTATAATCTACAAGTCACTCCGTCAGATTGTGCAAGAGCAAAGAAAGGTTAGTTTCAAAAAATTTGATATTAAATGATAATTATTCAATATATAAAATAATAAAATATATTTCTATGTCCATAGATTTGTTGTTTGCAACCAAATTATTAGAAGAATACAAAGCTGCTGTTGTTAAACAGTCAGAAAATGCAGTGTTGACAAATTTCACAAAAGATGATGTTTCTGCGATTGCTAGTAGTAGTCAATTAGTACCAAATAACAATGAGAAAACTGGAATGCCTTTAAATCGCACTAAATTGATACCTCTGCAATTGTTTGAAGAAGACGCCGGTATCATGTATACCCTACAACTATCTCCTGATCTACATAGTCGTGCTGTGAATGGTAATTTAGACTTATATTTATCGATCAATTTAAATTTTTGTATAAATTTAGTGTTTGTTCCAAATTTGTTTATGGTTCTTTATTTATAGACATAATCTTTGCCCAGAAATTACTAAATGATTATAAGAAAAGTCAAAATAACAAGCCTTTACCATTGCTAAATCAGGAATCGTATGAGGAGAAATTGGAATATGAAATGAATTATGAGGATTTAGAAAACATAGAAAAAAATGACGTTAAGGAAAATGAATCTACAGAGAATACCAAACAAAGTATATTTTATTACTGTTCTACTAGCGAATATTGACTGACTGTTAAATATTACTATATATTATATATATATATATATATATATATATATACTTTAAAATTAATATAAATAAATATGATTATTACTTTTCCAGATAGCGCTTATAAATGGAACGAAAAAGATGGTAAATTATTACTTGCCTTTTACAAAGAAAGTCAAGAGAAATTTGATAATGGGAGTTTAACAAGCAAAAAATTTTACACAAACATAGTTAACAAACTCAAGGAGAAAGGTTATACTGTTACAATGAAACAATGCATCACCAAAATGGATTGTTTTAAACGGTCATAAAAAAGTTAAGGACCACAACGCACAGTCAGGCAATGAACCTAGATCTTGTGAATTCTTCGATGTAAGATTTAATTTATATACAAAAATAATTTATGTAAGAATTTATTCATCTTATATAATAAATAACATTTTTAAGTTATTAGATGAAATGTTTCACAAAAAGCCTTGGATTAAGCCTCTATCAAATGCTGGATCAAACATTCCAATGGGTAATATGGATGAAGCTGATGATGACAAACCTGAAAATAGTAAGTTTTTCTAGAATATGTTAAAAGACTTAAATTTATTGTGGTCTTAATATTTTTTTTAATACTACTTATGATTTTTTTAGAACGTCGCAGAGTTAGTAATGAGACTGAGCAAGCAAAATATTTTAAGCAATGTTTAGAGGAGAAGCGATTAAAAAGGGAGGCTCAGACTCGCTACATGGAAGAAAAACTTACGATTTTGAGAGATATTGCAAATAAGTTTACTAAAAAAATGAATAAGTCTAGTTTAAAGACTGATTACAAAGATTACGATTTTGAGAGATATCGCAAATAAGTTTCCTAAAAAAATGAATAAGTCTAGTTTGAAGACTGATTACAAAGATTATTCGAAAAAATAATTATTACAATAATTAATAATTAAAATAATTTTTTTTACATTACATGAGTACTACAAAAAATACTCTAATGAGAAAATACTGGTGATATAATTATTAGTTCTATTTATAATTAAGTAATGTTATGGGCTACGTTATAGAGAAAAACCGTATATAACTATAACTGAACTTATAATAAGAACTTTGTAATGTTCAAGAGGTTACAACTGCAAACAGTACAAACAGAATCAGCTGACGCGGAACGATTTCACAGTAACAGCACAGCACCGGAATTTCGAACGCGGACCGGACTGCTGTACCGCTGCTGGCGTTCCCTCTTACTGGAACACACCCTAGAGCATAGCATAGCAGAGCTCCTATGTACATTGCCCCTTATGTAGACGCAGCCATGGCCGCGGAGAGAGGGAACGAGCGCGTGAGCCTCGGCGAGAGAGAGAGAGAGAGAGCCGCGCAGCTGACTCACGTAAAGACGCGTCGACACTCGCAAGTGTCGTTGGAAAATATGGCGCGTCGCCACTAGCAGTTTCCGTACTATTCGTTATCGTCGCGAATGACCGCGTTAGGTGGCGTCACGATGAGACAATAGTGCCAATTCGTAATTGGCGCCGCAGGACGCCATTAATATTCATTATGACTCGCATTCGTTCGCGCGGGAGAAATAATATATAGAGGGCGTTCCGAATGCGTCTCTTCCGGGACGCGCAGGGTCTTGCGCCGCGATGAAGCTTCCTCAGCGTTCAATTCGTCGTCAACCCTGGAGCCGAACAGTTGGAGCAGTCGAAGTAGTAGTCCTTCGTTGTAAAGTCGTAGAGTCGTACGTATGGAGTTGTCGAATCGCGAGTTCGTAGAGTCGCGAGTGTTCGCTTAAATCACGAACGAAGTTGTCACGAAAGAGATCGCGTTTTCTCGCCGTTTTGTTGTTGTATGAACCGCGCAAAATAAGCCAACAAGTATTGTCCGTTCCGGTTAGATGACGCGATCGCGGAGTCTGGATGGAGAGAGGTAAGGCGAACGGGACAAATTGTATTTTGGATCGTGGCGTCAATAAGTCGAGGACTAAATAATAGACTCGAAACGCGAAGCAGATAGCGACAACATATCAGAGAAAACTCTGGTTAGCGCCGGCATCAGGCCATTGCGACCGAGGATTCCTTCCTCCTATCATTGCACCACAACGGGCCTCTGAGTCTCGGTTGTTCTCGCAATTTTCAGGAAACCAAGGGATTGAGACCACGGTCCACGGTTCAAATCATAGACGTTGCATTACCCAGGATTTCCTCCAGAGGCGAGTTGTCAATCGCCATCTTAGTCGAGCCGCGTCGGTTAAAAGGACGCCACCGCCATTTTAGACCACTGAAGTGTGAATATCGCGGAGAAGTACTGAATAAAGTGTTGAATCGGTTGTTTTTGGAGAATATTGAGAAGTCGCGTGATTATTAAAAGTTGTTAATCGAATTTAGGAGTCGCGTTTTGAAGCACAGAAAGATTCTCGTACTATTGAAGGTAAATCGCGTCCTCGAGACTAATTGTGCCGTAATTATGAAGTAACATCGACCGCCGTTTGGCGATAACACGAAAGCCTAAAGCAATCATCAACCGTGACAAATCTTTGACCGTGGGAAAAGATTGTGACCATATCTAATACACCCGGGGGTTGAAGAATATATTATGACATTTTCGTACAGCACAAACAATATTGAGTGAAGATTATTTCAACCATTAGCCACGCCAGGCATACCTGTTCCTAGACCTACACGTTGTCCCCTTCTGTAGATGTAAGAGTCAGCGGTACGGAGATCGAAGTAAAAACTAGTGTAAACTGATTGTTTGCCTCACCAGAATCAGTTATAAAAAGCGCAACATCACAGTATTCATTAATGATATTTTTTAACACAGTTGAATTTGTGAAAACAAAATGGAAGGTGCAGAAGAGCCATTAGTTTATGCAAAAGCAAGGTTCATTGAGGTTGGGTACCGAGACAACATTCCGATTGCAGATATTATTGAATTTCAAGATAATCTGCCAAAACACAAACATGATTGTGATACTCAGCATATATATACGTGCTGGTACAAAAATGACAAGAACCCAGAATTACATAAATATGGAATCCAAATTGCAGCTTTTATTAGTAAGTAGTTTTTATGATTTAATTAGTTAATGAAAAATGAAGGACCTTGGTAGAAGTGTTCAGCAGTATTTGGCCAGTCGCTTCCCAGTGAATACACGATTTTCGACAGTTTTTTATCTATGTCACTGGCTAAGTACTGCTGAATACACTACAGTGTCTTTTATTAAATCTGAAAGTTAAAAAAATAAATATTATCAGTGTTTTATGTTACAAAATTCAATTATAAAATGGAATATAAATACTTGATTGATATTTTTAATATTTGTTTTCTATCACGGAAATATATCAAACTTTACAATATATGATTCATTTCGCGCTCATATAAATTTCAAAATTGCCGCGGTTTCGTCGCCAACTTCCTTTTAAAATTCACTTCATCCGGTCATGACTTTTGTATATAGGGGTACTTGTGAAATTGTGCAGAAACAGGCTGCAAATATAACAGTTCGTTTAACTTTCCTAGTTCGCACTTTCAGATTGACCCCTATGGCTTTTGCGGCAAAATTCTCATATAGGTCAATCTGAAAGTGCAAACTAGGAAAGTTAAACGAACTGTTATATTTGCAGCCTGTTTCTGCACAATTTCACAAGTATCTGTGCAAAAATTAGATATGTAACTTAAATACAGTCCGTATAATACCATAATATAAAGTAGTTTAGCTATCGTCTCTGTCCAGATCTCATGCTCATGTGCAAATATTTTTGAAAATCACTTCCAGAGCTAATCGCTGGTTATATTTGAAATATATAACACCTCTTCTTTGTAATATTTGACACAAGTATGTCAGAATAGCACATGTCAGTGTATCCTGGGTCTGTTTTTCATACTTTTGTAAGTGTAGGGTTACGTTGCCAATTTTCAATTCAGACATTTTAAGATTACACTTTCATTAATCAATGATTGATTGGACACTGAATAAAAGTAAATAAAGTTGTCACTGCCCAGTTACTAGTCTACTGAGCAGTTTCACTGCTCTATTTTCTACCAGGGAAAGGTATTTTTTAATTAATTTTTCTTACATATAGCTGAAAGAGAAGTACACGACAACAAACGTATGAAGTTTCCCTTCCCACAGGACAGCTTAGTCAACCGCTATTACACAAAAGATTCATCCGAAGACGAAAGGGTGGATAAGAAGAATGAAGATTTTTTTTTTTTTTTTTACATGGCATTTGGAACTCGAAAGTTCATCGCCTCATCTACGCAAGCCTTCCACGCTGCCCTATCTTGTGTCAACCCCACCCAAGATGCACCTCTCCGATCGACACCCACCCGTCCTATTTCTACTAGATCCGCTTTTACGTTGTCCTCCCATCTACGTCTAGGTCTACCTAGAGGTCGCGTTACCATCGGCCTGCCCTTCATGACACGAGCTGCCGTACGGTCGTCTCCCATTCTCTCTACGTGCCCTGCCCATCCCAATCTGCGCGATTTTATTATTCTGTTAATATTTGGTGGCGCGTACAGATTGTGTAACTCATCATTGTGTAGTCTCCTCCATTCCCCGGTTTCCTCATCTTTCTTCGGCCCGTATATTTTTCGCAAGACTTTATTTTCAAATACCCTAAAACGGTTGTCCGCCTGCTTAGTGAGAGCCCACGTTTCGCACCCGTACAGAACCACCGGCAGTATTATTGTCCTGTATATTCTTATTTTAACGTTTTTAGACAACAGCCTCGACTTAAGTAAATTACTCACGGCGTAGAAGCAAGCATTACCCGAATGGAGTCTCTTATTTATTTCGACATTAATCTCGTTTCTATCATTTATGGTCGTACCCAGATACCTGAATTCGCTAACCTTTTCAAAAGTAAAATTCCCAACTCTGAGATCTTCCTCCCCTCTGCAGATGCCTAGCTTATCCACAATCATGTACTTTGTTTTTGATTCACTCACTTCTAACCCTGCATACTCCACCGCTTTTATGAGGATTTCCGCGTTTCTTGCTACCGTTTCCCTACAATCCCCCAGTATATCCAAATCATCTGCGTAGCCTAGTATCAGCGTTGTTCCATTAAGCGTTGCGCCCATCTGGCTAACCTGCATTTTTCTAACGGCACACTCTAACGTTAAGTTGAACAGCACCGTAGAGAGCCCATCCCCTTGTTTTAAACCATCGCGTATCATGAAGGGTTCTGATACATTACCGCCTACTCGGACCTTTCCCGTGCTTCCGTTCAGACATATTTGAATTAATCTCACGAGTTTTTTCGGTATACCGAGAAGTACTAGAATTTGATACACTTTGCTTCGCTTAATAGAGTCGTACGCTTTTTTAAAATCTATAAATAGTTGGTGTATGGTTTCGCAAAATTCCCACTTTTTCTCTAACAACTGTCTTATGGTAAACATTTGATCGCTCGTCGATCTGTTGCGCCGAAATCCGCACTGATAATCTCCTACTATATCTTCCGCGAATGGAGTGAGTCTAGCTTGTATTACGTTTGACAGAACTTTGTAGCACGTTGCTAAAAGTGAAATACCCCTATAGTTATTGCAGTCTGTCTTATCCCCCTTTTTAAAAATCGGTATAATGATAGATTCCTTCCAATTTTCGGGTATTGTTTCATTTTTCCAGATGGCACATACTAGTTTATAGATTTTGAAAGTGAGCTCGACGCCCCATATTTGACTAACTCAGCTGGTATAGAGTCATTTCCCGCGGCTTTGTTGTTTTTTAGTTTTTTAATCGCGGCCTCTACTTCTTGGTAGCTCGGTTCCTCCACGTGGGGTTCAGCAGTGTGAATTTCGTCCCCTAATTCTTCGCTATTTTCGTGCACGTCTAATAATTTATCGAAATAATTTTTCCACAGCGACAGTAAGTCGTTGTCATTTGTTACGAGGTCCCCGTTTTCGTCCTTCATCAATTGCGCTCTATTCCTAAAACCCTTTCTGATGGCGTTAGTCCCTCTGTACATTTCGCGGGGGTTATTTTAATTTAATTTTAATAATTTGTGATTAAACATTGATTACCTACTTCATTATTAATACAAAATTCCGTTTTTACTAAAATAATATTTTCAATAATAATATACCTCTGTCGATAATAATAACAAAAAAAAATCATGGGTCTTAAACAATTGTATTTTGACAATAAATGATATATCAATAAACACCAATAATAATAAGATACTTATATTGTGCCAGAATCGATGTCAACATATTGATAGCAGGCGTAATCGGCACACGTGACCGCAAATTGGCGACATGTCTGACTGCACATTGCACGCATTTCCGCAGCATTTGCGGAAAATTAATATTAATTCGCGCCGCGTTTTGTTATGTGCCAATACGCATAATAATGATAAAATTATCATATTAAATTTCTAATTAATGTACATACATGTATTAACCACAGCTTATGTAGAGTAATAAAAAACAATAATGGTGATCACACACATATTATAGTTATAAGACAATATAAGTATCTTATTATTATTGGTGTTTATTGATATATCATTTATTGTCAAAATACAATTGTTTAAGACCCATGATTTTTTTTTGTTATTATTATCGACAGAGGTATATTATTATTGAAAATATTATTTTAGTAAGAACGGAATTTTTTATTAATAATGAAGTAGGTAGGTAATCAATGTTTAATCACAAATTAGTGAGAAGATTTATTATTATAAAAAAATGTGTAAATTTCTTTTCAATTTGTCCGATTTCAAATAGATCTATATTCCGGGGTTCCGCCATTTTTATACTTGTGCGCGGCTATATAATACACATATACTTCGACATCGCTCTTTTTGCTTACAACCGTTATCACGTTAACAGCAAAAAACTTTACGCTTTGAATAATAGTTGACTAACAATAATTATTCAATGTTTGCAGTAGCTACAACAATAGCATTTCATTTGGTAAGTTAAGCTATGTATTAAGTGTTATTAATTGTAACGTTTTATCAATTGCGTAAAATGCGGTTGGAAAAAGTTTGATTTGTTAGGTTAACTTTTAGTTATCATCATTTCACAAAATTAGAGACTTATTAACTTTAACTTGTATATTAGTAAAATCGATTATTATGTCATTTCACCGCGTATATATACATATGATTAATTAATATATCACGAAAAAAAAGCCGACGATACGTGATGTTATGTATAAGTTCATTTTTATCTCCTTGACAGTTGCAGATATCAATATATCTCTTTTGAGCCAACTTGTACTTCTCTGCAACCACCTTTATACTGTTTAATTATATCATAATTTTATTAAACATTTTATAAATCTCTTAAGATTGTCTTTCACTATTTTGAGAAACACTTCTACTGGAGGACATCGCAGACTTGTAGTCTATTTATTGAGGCTTGGACCCTCTTCATCGAGGCCTTCGACTAACTGAAGGTAAAACAATGATGGTTCAATTATAATTTAAGATTATCTAGGTGATTAAGCTTGTCGTTTACATTCAATTGGTTATGACACTCTTGCCAATTGCCAATGCATAAAATTTAGAAATATTAATTGATCATTTTTCTTTTTTCAGCTAAATTACAAGTATTTTTTTTTTTAACACATTTAATTCAAGTATAGACATTAAAACTGTTACAATGACGCTACCCTAAGCGGGTCTTGGGCGTTGTCGTCAGATCGGACGGGTGGGTGCCTATCACCACTACACAGCGCGTCCTTAGGTTGCGGATAGAGGAGCAGCCCCTGAGAAAGAGGTTAGCTGCGAATAAATTGAATAAGCAGCCGCGGACAGCCGATAGGAACAGGCGTGGGTGTGATGAGCCCACACTGTCGAACGCATTCATCTAGAAACACTACGCAAGCACCACAACAACAAAAACACTTCACATTATCTCTTATCTCTCAATCTATCTCTTTCATCACACATTACAAAAATTGGCAAAAATCCTGCTGCCGAGGAGGATGCGGGAGCGATGACAACTGCCCCGAAAGGGGATGTGTAGAATGATTCGTCACCTGGTCTTACGCGGTAACGATGCCAGCGAAGGCGCGCTGCCTTGCAGGGGGGCGTCAGGATGCGAGAATGAAACCGTAGTGTGTCTGACGACGAATTGACACTGTCCTCGTCAAAGTCGGAAAGCTCTCATACTTAGTTCTAGAGAGGTATGGGGGTTATCACCTCTAGAACGGTGGACTCACCTGCGATCGGAACAGGATCCGAAGCGCGCGGGTTTAACATAACATCATGGCTCAAAAAAATCAAATCCGAACCAAAAGGGACTTAAGGATCGGAACTTGGAATGTTCGCAGTCTATACAGAGCGGGTGCGTTTAAAGAACTCGTAAAGGAAGCTGATAGGTACAATCTAGATTTGGTAGCAATACAGGAATCGCGGTGGCCAGATGGCGGAGTACTCGCATCGGGTAACTTCACGTACCTATATGGGGCCGGGAGTGGGGGATCTCTAGGCACCGGATTTCTCGTAAGCAAAAGCATCATACATTCGGTTAAAAGTTTCAAATCCGTCAATGATAGGCTCTCGTACATCATTATCGAAGGTGAATGGTATAGATATGTATTTATTAATGTACACTGTCCTACGGAGGACAAAGAAGAAGAAGCTAAGGATCTCTATTACGAAACTTTAGAGCAGGTAATCGACCAGTTCACGTCTTACGACACAAGAATAGTATTAGGCGATTTCAATGCTAAAATAGGTACGGAGGAAATGTTTAGGCCTACTATAGGTAAGGAAAGCCTGCACGAAGCCAGCAATGATAACGGTATTAGGGTCATAAATTTCGCGGCGGCAAAAGATCTTATAATCAAAACTACGTGTTTTAAGCACAAGAACATACACAAGGCAACGTGGACATCGCCGGACGGGGCCACACAGAACCAAATTGATCATTTCCTCATTTAAAAAAGACGTCATACTAATGTTCTTGACGTAAGGGCTTACGGAGGGGCACACTTTTAAAATGTATACAAAAAATAATTTGAATACACCTGGTTCATTTTAATTGGATTATTTATAAATGTATTTTCAGTGTAAAGCTATGCTAAATTTCATATTTTAATTTACAGAAATGAATGCAGTTTATACAATTTAAATGCATTAAAAACATTTGTTGATACATAATGAAATCTTTAATGAATTCACTTTTTTCTGAACACGCATGAAAATTATAATTTTTGCATACGCGGAAAGAAATTTATCATTTTGTTACGAAAATTAATTACACTCCCCTTTAGGGAAACAGTCAATTTTTAAATTTGAAGGCAATAGAGGAGATGCACCTATCGTGAGACAGTAGCATGGGATTCCATCAGTTCCCAACTTTAGATTATGGCCCTTGTGCTCGGTAGGTTAGCAGTTTTTGACGTTTTGAAAGCTATACTCCAAAGCCTAAGCTGCTCAAGCGTGAGGAAAAAAATTAATCGGAAAGTATGTTTTTCGTATTTTAGAAGTTGTCCAATGATAATTTATGCTTCGTAGCAGATCGCTATTACGCAAGTTCGATAGCTTTTATCCCCGCAGAGGTTTACTTTTAAGTCTGAACTTCAAAAAATTCCGGAGTTAGCCATATATCTTGCTCCGTTAGGCCGTATAACAACTCGCGAAAACACTTTTCCCCAGTATGGAACCTGTTTTAGCATATGATTGCCACGGGAATTCATATATTTCCGAATGTAAGACTTTCTAACGCTTACAATCGCTACAAAAAGCATTTTTTAGCCTGGAAATGCCTTAAGGGATTTCGATAAATTGTGAAAATATTGATAAAATTTACGGAAAACACGGTAAATCGGCTCAAACGAAATTTTTTTAAATAAAGCAAATAATTTTAATAGTTTTCATGCCCCTATAGCACAGAACATCAAAAACTCCTAAAACAGCAACAAAATCCTTCAGGTTCAGCAATTCGAACCATTCTAAACAATAGTTTTAGTCACATTCGCTAAGTAGTTCTATACTGGGCGCATCTCTCTTATAGCCTTTTATTGAACAATATAATTTCTCTTCGTGTATGTACTCTCGTTATAACAATCTATATAATTTCCAAAATTTTTTCACTATTTATTTCTTTCTTAAACAGCAGGAAAAATTTAGCGAAAGAATCTTTAGTAGCAAGCAGGACTGATATTTCTGTGCAAAAATTTGCTCAGGTTAAATCAGGTAGGATTGAAGCACAGAATGTTTATGATTGTAATGCTTTGAACGATAACGCAATAATTAGAGGATCGATGAAAGCAATGCACTGTTATGGCAGCTGCAAGCATCGTTTTCAGTGTCATCGAACCGCCATTACAGTGGACTTCTATGACCATTGATGAAATTCTTCTTTGTGGAGACAGCTTGTACTCTGAAATCCTTCAGAAACGTAAATGTGTTTCTAAAAAAGAGGAAAATTCGGAATACTTAACAGCTGAAGAGTTAAAAACTAACTTGACTATTAAATCAAAAGATATTGAAATAGATATTGAAGATGTGATTTACGGACACATGCACAATGATTTCAGTGATTCTGGCATGCCTAACTTAAAGAAATTTTTTTATTGGTGCTTTGATTCACGGAAAAGCGGTATTCTAACATGCAATGGGATCTCTGTAGCATTCTTAACAATTAATGGAATGGGGTGTGTGTTTGATTCACATGCCAGAGTGCCGAATAGGAAAGCCATGCATAATGGCGTGGCTTGTTCGATTTATAGTAAAAATATTGACTATCTTCTGGATATTGTTCTTTCAAAAATACCTTCTTCAAGAGAAGGTCACATTAGTGATGGGCAATATCAATTTTCAGTGGTAACTACTCAGTCAGTGAACAGCATAAGGAATGAATCATTAGAAAATGATATTCCTGAAAATGTTGCCATAGAAGAAGACTCGTGCCATTATGTAGATGAAGGCTTATTCAATAATGAAATAAATAAAGATGCAAGCGTGGAAGAAAGTATTGCCAATATTCAAGAAGGAAGTGTCATAGTACACAATGCTAACGATGCGTCGGAACTTAATAATGCTGCTGAAATAAGTAAGGTAGATCAAAAACACCTTGCAAGTATACCTGTTTCTCCAAGCAGTGCTGAGAAAAGCGATGGCATTGTAAGAGCTCGCTTTCATCAAGGTAGTGCCACATTCTCAGAAGGCACAAGAGGGAAACAATGCACGGCTATGGCTGCTGCAAGCATAGCTTTTACAGCGATTAAATCTCCAAAACAATGGACTTCAGCAACTATTAGCGAAATTTTATTTTGTGGAGATAAATTATTTCTTCTAAGTCTTCAGAAGCGCAGAGCCCCAGTAGGCGAAGAAAATGAAGAGTATTTAACAGCTGAAGAATTACATACAAGATTGTCTATTCACTCAAAGGAATACGATCATAATATTGACGAGAGCATATATGGACACATACACGAAGATTTTAGTGAAAATGGTTTTCCAAATTTGAATAACCTTTTTCATTCGTGCGTCGAATCGGATAAAAGTGTAACGTGCAATGGAATTTCTGTGGCTATCATTACAGGTGATGGATATACGGGCGTCTTTGATTCACACACCCGGGGGCCTAACGGAAAAGCAACGCATGACGGTGTGGCTTGTTTTGTTTACAGTAATGATATTGAATACCTTGCTAATATCGTTCGTTCAAATATTCCCCCTCGAAGAATAGGAAATAATTTTGATGGACAATATGAATTCTCTGTTATTACTGTAAAATTAGTAAATTACAATGGTGAAAAATCATCAATGTCAAGCAACGAACAATCATGCAATAACAGTGGCAAATCAAAAAAAGTTTCTACAGAAAGAAAAACTGATAGTTCACGAAATGTATTCAATGGCACAGACGATGAAGAAGAAGAAACATATTCTGTAATAAGAGGATTTTGCAACTGCAATAGTTTAGCTTTTCCATACGACATAAGAGAAAAGCATGTACAGCTATGGCAGCAGTATGCATAGCTTATACAAATGTAAAGCCTATTCCAGAGTGGGATGGATTTGATGTTGACGCATTTGTGATTAATGGAAATATGCTATACGAAGAAACTATAGATGCTCGTAAAAGTGTTCCAAAAGGTGAGGAAAATAAAGATTTTTTGACAGCAGAAGAATTAAACACAGAATTTACTGTTAGAATGGGCACAGCCAAAATAACTATTCACGATATTATATACGGACACCTGTCAAATGATTTCAGTGAACTGGGGATGCCTAATTTCAAAAACCTATTTTAACGTATAATCGTTTTTCCATTGCTTTAGTTTCTGCAAACGGAATTACGGGTGTGTTTGATTCACGCCCTTTAGGAAGAGATGGAAAAATAACTAAAGGTTCAGAAACCGCTGCTTGTTTTGTTCATAGCGCAGATGTCGATGTTTTGTTTGAAATTGTTATGAACAATATGCAAAAATCGAGAGAAGGCAATCATTTTGATGGACAGTATCAGTTTACAATTATTTCTGCAGAGTACTTTACTTCTGAATTAAAAACAACAACAATCAATGCAATAACAAAAACTCTTAAAGACATAGACCGGGAAATGCAGGCTGATTGTGCCAATCCACGTTTTGAAATAGAAAGTAATGAGCTCTCATTAAATAAAGAATCCGTAGACAATACGGAGCAATCTTGTAATTCTAAAAATGCGCGTGAATCAGGTGAATATGGATTGGCAAGTGTAAGGGAAGCAGATAATAACGCAATTGACGCGGTACAAGAATCAGGGTATTATGACAACCGCACCTATGATCAATTTGTTGACTCATGCTTGCAATTATCCCTTGAAAAAAAGTAAAAATTTAAGAGATAATGCTATAAATATCGTTCCAGACGATCAAGACCACAACATGAAAGAAACAGAGAACGTCGAAGACGAACATGAATTATGTTATTCAGGGGAAGGTTTAAATGAAGGCGTGTTAAATATGAGCGTCACGGATGCTAATGATATAATTAATTTCGCGTGGATATGGCAGAAACTTCATGATGCATACGATAACCACGATACTCTTTATGCCTGCAATTTTAGGAATTTAAAACTGATTGGCACTTTCAGAAAAGGATTGACAAGATATTTTACTTTTAAGTGCGATATGTGTGCTTACACAGTAACAATATCAGGAGTGTGCGATAATCCGGATGAGATAGAACCTGCGGTTGGTGCAGCATTGGGATGTCAGCATGTTGGTACAGGACTTTCTCAATTCAATGAATTGATTGGCATGTTAGGTATTCAAAGTTTGAATTACTACAGCTGGCAAAAAGCACACTCCAAAGCTGCGATTTATGTCAAAGAAGCATCTAAGAATGAAATGGCTAAAGCTGCAGCTGAAGAGAGGAGTCTCGCTATTGAACGTGGTGACGTTGTTCATGATATACCGTGCACAATGGTTGAAGGTGATGGATCATACCTAAAACGCACGTACATGTATGGTAAATATGATTCATCAGCGTGTTGTGTCGTAATAATTGGCAGATATACTAAAAAAGTACTGCAGATTACTGTAAAACAAAAAACATGCGCGATTTGTGATTATGCTTCTAGCAAAAGTATAACTTCTAAAGAACACACTTGCTATCGGAATCATGGGAAGAATCAAAGCTCGAATAGCATGGAAAGCGCTGCAATGGCAGAGGCATTCGCAAGTAGTGTTAAAGAGCATAATTTAATCTATAATGTATTGATTTCTGATGGAGATAGCAGTAACTATAAATCAATTTTAGACAGTAATCCTTACGGAGAGTATGGTGTTGAAGTTAGAAATATACTTTGTACGAACCATATTTTAAGAAATGTTTCAACAAGCATCTAAGTTCTTTCGAAAACTAAAGGTCGACTAGGGCAATTAAGAAAGAAAATTGAAAATAGTGCACCTCGTTTCATTGAAGCAATTGGACAATGCGTTCAGACTATAACTGAAGAAGATATTTCTTGGGAGTTCACATGTAAAGCTCTACGAGATAATATCAATAAATTACCCTGTCACATTTTTGGCGATCACAGTCAATGTGAAAATAACAAGTATGGGTGTAGTGGTCAGGCAGTTGGCAACGAAGAAAATGTTGTTACAGCTTTACGGGAAGCTAATCTCATGGATGACGTTGAGCAGTGCGTTTTTCGAGCTGCTAATAATGCATCAAGCTTACTTCACAACGTTACAACGAACATATCAGAAAGTTTTAATGCGCTTATAGCAAAAGCGATTGGTGCAAAACGTCTCCATCTCTGTAAAAAAGATTCATATGCAACCCGTTGCCATGTTGCCGCAATATCACAAAACACTGGATCAACAATTAGTCCAATTTGCGAAGCAGCAGAGAAGCAAGTCCCAAGTTGCGCAGAATTTCTTCAGCAAAAACGGCAAAGATTGAATGCATTACAACAATTAAGAATGGCTAATAGAGATCAGGTTGAAGAGAAGATCAATAAAGCTTATCGTAAAGCTGATAAAGATTATGGTCTGAATGCCCATCAGCCTGATATAAATAAAGAAGAATTTTCAGATCGTGTCAAGCAACATTATGCTATTCTGAACGCATGGCGTCTCGAGAGAGACGCTATTGAAAGCCGAACGAGGAATCAAAGCGAATGCAACGAATGGAGGTCTATGCGAAAATGGTTGGTAACTGCATCTAGAATGGGAAAAATATGTAAAAAACGTCCTGAAACTTCATGTGCATCGTTCGTTTCAGATATATTGTATCCTCAAACGTTAAAAGATCCGGCATTAGACTATGGTATCGCTATGGAGTTTGTTGCTAAAAAAGTTTTAACAGATCTTGGGTACGATGTGCAGCCATGTGGACTATTTTTGGACCCAGAAGTCCTTGGAATAGCAGCATCCCCTGATGGTTTAATAGGTGTAGATGGAATACTTGAAATAAAATGTCAATTTACGGCAATGCATATGGATCCAGAAATTGCTATCAAAGACAAGAAGTTACATATCGGCAAAAGAAATAATGAATTTATTGAAGAAATGATAGTTCAAATTGCCCAGTTCTATCGGGATTGTTTATTACCTGAAATAATAGATATAGTAGAAGAAAAAGACGCATGCCTTTGCGAGAACCAGAGTATATACTGCAAGCTCAAGAAGAAGCAAAGCAACGACAGCAGCTACGAAATGAAGCTAAGAAAAAAAAGAAAACGAAAGTAAAGAAACAAAAGCGACGAAAATGAGTACCACACAAAAAAAGAAAAGTCTTCAAATGCAAACGCTAATAAAAAAGGATTGAAGAGGAAAGCATTGGAGAATGATGAAGAAATTTCACAAGCTAAAAAGTTAGTTCAAGAAGTCGAAACTATTGAAAATAGTGGTAATGCCGCTTGTGATATTGACATTAATAATCGAGCTTGTAATAGCAATGAAATAAAAAAAGCTACTACGAATGTAAATAAAAAAGAAAATAGTAAAAACATTTCGTTTAAACGAAAAGTCCCACAGAAAAAATTGTCAGCTGTTGAAAATAATATTCGAGAAGTGGAAAAAACTTTAGAAGAATTAGGATTAAATGATAAAAAAGATAGCGAAAATAACTCAGATGTAGACTTTGATGTGCCCTTGACTGCACATGATCCATAAACAATGCCAGGCGATTTTCGAAAGAAATGGTATTCATGATAATTATTTATCCGACACGGATGACAATGGAACTTAGATTAGAAACTAAGTAGTCTGAAAATTACATAAACAGAAAAAATCATCAATGTTCAGAGTCAACAGGTAAGTAAGTTTTTACTCCCGATAATTCCTACAGGAATTGCCTAAAACATTTATTGCGTTGATTAATCGCGCAAGAAAATTATAGTCATTTAATTATTGCGTTGAATAATCGCGCAAGAAAATGATTGCAATCAAATTTAAATATTTATTATTGCGTTGAGTAATCGCGCAAGAAAATCATTATCATTTTTTACATTAATTATTACGTTGAAAAATCGCGCAAGAAAATGATTTCAATGAAATTTAAGTATTTATTATTGCGTTGAGTAATCGCGCAAGAAAATCATCATCATTTTTGCATAAATTATTGCGTTGAAAAATCGCGCAAGAAAATTGCAATAAAATACAAATATTTGTTGCGTTAAGTGATTGTGCAAGTGAATTAAATCGTAATTTAAAAATCGTGCACAAAAATGCTATAATAAATTGACTATATTTATTGCGTTAAAAATTGTTCAAAGTAAGTAGTAAGTTAATTAATACTGCGTCGAATCATCGCGCAAAGAAGGGTTACAAAGGATTATGATGCGTCTCCATCTGCAATATTATTAAAGATCAAACGAACTTACCTAAGTGACGTTCGATCCAAATTATGAGTTCTCGTTCGAAGAGATTAACTATGTAGTACATGCGACTCGTCGCCAGATGACGCCATGTTTCAGAGCTATGGGGAAGCGAAAAACTCCTTCAGCTTCCCCTTCTCCCTCGCCCCGAGAGCACCGCTCTCGCTCCTCATTATAGTTTAGAGGTTTATTTTAAGGGAGGGCATATTTTTCAAATGGGAGGGAATTTAATCTCTTCGAACGAGAACTCATATAATTTGGATCGAACGTCACTTAGGTAAGTTCGTTTGAACCTTAATTATATTTCGTTCGTCGTTCGAAGAGATTAACTATGTAGATGTTCAGAGAAACCTCCCCTTGTACATATATACATGTATATATATTTATTCATTCATCCATTCTCTAATACAAAACATTCGAACATCAATAGAAAAAGGAAACTGTTAGTAATTCGGAATTAACAAAATACAACCTTTGCAAAATTATCTTCTACAGATTCAATAGGCTTGTTATAAAATTTTGCAAAGACCTGCGATTCGCGTGACCATCCTGCTGCATTTTTGATCGCGCTAATACTTAGTCCCTCTTTAAGGGCTTTGGAGGTCGACGCATGCCTTGTACTATGGCCCGTGAAACTTTTATCGATCCCGCAATCGTGTAAAACATTCTTCATCCATCTACTTATAGTTTACGAGCACGCTGCCTTGTAAGGTTTCTTATAAGTGAGGATTAATTTTTGTGTATTGCCACGAATTGCTTTTGTGTAGTCAACATAATAGCGTAAAATGCTCGCAATACAAACTCCTGGTCTCTCTTTAAAATAAGGTAATGCGGCGAAAGGTTGATACGCCCCTGGCCTTGACGTTTTTATTAACTCTTTAATCTTTATTTCAGCCCCTTTTGAGTTGAAGGAAATAGTGTCTAAACTAATTAACGCAATTGACTGAACTCAAAAGCTTGTCCCTAAAGCTATTAACATAACTAATTTTTCTGTCAAACTTTTAAGATCCAACGAAGCAAGCGGATGTGCTTTTTCCAATTTGTTTAATACAATATCTACATCCCAGGTTTTATTATACTTGGGTGCCGTTGGTCTTAATCTATATACTCCTTTGAAAAACCTATTAATAGAACTATTATTCGAGATATCGTCCGACGATATTAAGGAGATCGCAGATCTCATTGTGTTCAAAGTACCGTATGCCGCCCCTGCATTAAACCTATCAGCTAGAAATTCTAAGACTGTTTTGTCTTTGGCATCGTAAGGATTGTATCCTTTTACAGAACAGTGGTACCACCATGTCTTCAGCGCTGAATTGTACTGTTTATAAGTATTTTCGGATAGCGAAGATACTATAATCTCAACTGGCGCTTCTTCTAGGCCCTTCTGCCTGTATGCTTCCCGGACAATACTCCGACAATCAGTGAAAGCTGGGACGCTAAAGGATGCGTGAGTTTCCTGCAAGGGGATAACAATAGTTTATTAGACGGTTTTAATTCTAAAATATCACTAACTAGTAAACGCTTGAATTCCGGAAACCAGGGTTGGCCTGGCCAGTGAGGTACGATTAGGATTCCTTCCGCTTTATCGTCGCGAATCTTTTTTAATGTTTTTGTTAATAGCGCAAACGGAGGGAATGCATACCAAAATTTGTTGTTCCAATTAATTGTAAACGCGTTCATTGCCAGGGCATCCGGATCTCTTTGCCAAGAACAGTACGTGTCGCATTTAGCGTTATTGCGTGTAGCAAATAAGTCAATCTCTGGTCGACCGAAATTGTGTACGACCGAGTTGAACGCCTCGTCAGCGAGCTCCCATTCGGTGTCAACATTATTTATCCTGGATTCTTTATCGGCAATGTTATCCTTTGAGGCTACGTACTCAGCAAAGATCCAGATGTCCTTCTCAATGCACCATTCCCAAATTTCTTTGGTGATTTTATTGAGATGTGGAAATCTGATACCACCCATTTTATTTAGATACGCTATCGCTGTGATATTGTCTATTCTAAGTAGAATTTGGCAATTTCGATCTTTTTTTGCGAAACATTTTAAGGCTAGAAAAGCAGCGGTGAGTTCTAAAAAATTTATATGCATTTTCCTCTCGTTGTAGTTCCAAAAACCGTGCGCTCTTTTGCCTGCTGAGACCACACCCCAACCGGATGTTGAAGCGTCTGAAAAAATCTCTTTCTCAAAGCTAAATTTACGTATGTTACACGATGACTTTAATATGCATTTTTTCCACCATTCCAAATCACGTTTTGCCTCCATGGAAATACGGACTTTCTTATCCATGTCTTTCTTTGAGTCTATCAAAGCATGGTACTTGGCTGTCTCTAACGCTTTATAAAAAAGCCATCCGTATTTCACGGCTGGGCATGCAGCTACTAGCACTCCAATTATCTTTGCTAATTCTCGAATTTTACATTTTTTTATATTTATAAATTCCTCAGTCATTTAAAAAATCTTACGTTTTTTCTCTTCTGTTAGAGTTAATATCATTTTCTCGGAATCTATCATAAAACCTAGGAAAACACATTTCTTATTCGGCTCTAATTGGCTTTTTTCGAAGTTAATAATAAAACCCAAAGACGTTAGCAGGTCCGCAGTTTTTTGTATATTTTTAAGACAGATATCTTTGGACTCTCCGAAAAGACAAATATCATCCAAATAGATCGTCGATCTATGTCCTTCGGCTCTCAAATGCGAGATTACGACCTTTAAAATTTTGGTAAAGACATATGGGCAAGTACATAACCCGAAAGGTAAGACTCGGAACTGGTACAATTGATCTTGAAATACAAAACGCAGAAACTTTTTGCTTGACTCGCGAATTGGTATTAGAAAAAAAGCTTCTTTTAGGTCTATTTTTCCCATGAAATCGTTCTTATCTAAGACATTGACTGCAGTCCGAATATCTTCGATTTTAAAATGTTCCGGATTCATAAATGCGTTTAGCGCTTTTAGGTTAAGAACGAAACGGTCGGTGTTGTCTGATTTTGGAACTAGAAAATAAGTGGATATGAAATGCCCATCTACCTCTACGCACGGTTCTATAGCTCCTGACTCGAGCAGTTTATTCACGACTACATTTAACGCTTTTTGCTCTTTCCGACTAGTTTTAATATTTATTGGAGGTTTCGCTTGCGTAACCGGTTTTACGAAAGGGATTTCGTACCCTTGTACACAGTCTAGAACGAATCGATCGTTCGTAATTTTTTTCCAATTATCGCTAAAAAATCTTAATCTAGCACCTAGTTTTACACTCGTATCGTTTACCTCCACGTTTAGCGTCGTGACCTGTACGATGTCCTTGAAGTCTGCTGCATGGGCTGCGACTGGTTGTAACGTCGATTCTGCGTATGGGGCTTGTTGAAGTTGATGACTTTGAGGCGGTTTGCCGTTGTTGGTTGTTCCTCTGTGCAGTCCGTCCCGCCTCTTTTTTCCCGGAAGCACGTGCCCAGTTTAAAGAATTGTTTGTCTGTAACGGCTTCTTTGCGGGCGGAGCTTTGATTTGCTTTGATACCTTCACCAAAGCCTCCGTGCCTGTCACAAGCTCCTGTATCTTATTACCGAACAGGTATTGCTCTGGTATGGCCTTTTCTAAGGTCGATCTCATATTTTTCTCGAAGCCGGGCGTGATGAACGATTTTCTCGTGGCAGACAACGTGCGTATCAATTCCGCAAGCAGTTTCACGCTGGAGGACAGCTTTTCCAAGATGTCGTCGCGTTGTACAGGCTGTGTGTCATCATTGAAGATGGCTTGAAGGACTGCCGACACCTGTGACAACGCTGAGCCCGCCAACGTTTGGTGGTTTACGAAAAATGCGTCGCGTTTAATGGCGATCTCTGTCATTCCTATAATAACCTCCTCATTTAGAATAGGTGCTTCAAAGGAGAAATTTCCTTTTCTAGGAATACTATCGAGCAACGTCTTTTTCTCCTCCTAAATCAGGCCTGTCGTCATCCACAGCTTCAATCTCTGACAGAAGCCGGGTGACAACTTAACCTCCGAGCCTTTCGTTGTCGCTGGGTTATCCCCAAGAAACGCGATTTCCTCTTCGTCCTCCGAATCCCTCGCATTCTCCTTGTCCCCTGTGTCGTCGGTTGTGTCGGAAGTAGCGGGTGGAGACTCGCCTAGATCCTTCTTTGTCTTCTTGTGCGGCGGCGGCTCGATGTCCGGATCTTGCGTGAGATCTGTTATAGACAAAGAGACAAAGAAAATCAAATTGACTACCGAACCTCAAAGTGTTGGCTATGTCAGTGATTATTTGCTATCTCAACTCTAAGTTTGAGCTTAGCTGGTGCTCTAGGCATAAATCCCAACTCTAGTTTGGGCCTACGTTCGTCTCAACCCTAGTTTGAGCTCGAACAAACGAGTGTGTACCTGCTTGACTCTCCTCGGAATCGGAAGCGTTTGTCTCGTTCATTTTACTTTTGGCCAGATACAACTCCCGTTGTAAAAGGTCGTTCTCCCACTCTAGCTGCCTAATTCTCTCTTGATCGGGGTCCTTCCTCTTCGGCATTGCCAAGAAAAAACTTAAAACTTAAAAATTTTAAAACTTATATAACTCTGACGTCCGTCGTCATCGGCGCCAAGAAACACAATGAGGAGCGAGAGCGGTGCTCTCGGGGCGAGGGAGAAGGGGAAGCTGAAGGAGTTTTTCGCTTCCCCATAGCTCTGAAACATGGCGTCATCTGGCGACGAGTCGCATGTACTACATAGTTAATCTCTTCGAACGACGAACGAAATATAATAGTTACTGTTGATATATTTTTTTAAAAATATAATAGCAATAACTATATTTGCAGAACCCAGATATAAACATAATTCATTGTATTTATATACATTTTTAATTGTTTTTCAATATATGCATATAATTTTAGAATTAAATAAAATGAATTATTTTTATCACTGGAAATAGCCTCTCTAATCCATATACGTCAACCTCTCCGTCAAGTGGTGTAACCTGTTATCACAAACGAGGCTCTGATGTCACATTTTATATGTAATGTAAATCATTTATTTGAAGATTCTATCGTTACTATTAGAATAAGTTCTTTATATTTTTTAAAACAATAAAGTATATAAACGTAATTACGGATATTTTTGGATTTCTCAAATTATTTTTCATAACATTCTTTGAATCTATACCTTTCTTATACTCAAATAATATATTTCAATTCAGGTAAAAATTATGTAGTTCTTCAGATAATTCCAAAAGTACGTTGATACTGCCCACCCTAGGCACCAGGTACCTAGGAGGCCCTTTCCGTCGCTATATTCGTGTTCAGCGACCTTGAAAACCCCCGAGTAACGAGTTTTGACTAATTATATGAATAATTTCCGTAAAACAGCGACCCCAAAAACACCTTGAGTAGTAAAATTGGATTCATTTCCTTATTTACCAAGTTGTTAATTTATTATTCATTATCTCTTTGCAATGCACTTCTAAAATATATATTTTTATACTCTTCCTTATTGCAATATGTGCTCTAATACACACGGTGTCGCGAAATATACAGTCTATAGCGAGCTTGTTTCGATAATGCGTAAGTAATCGGCTGCTTCGCCAGACTTACCGAACTCAAAATCCGTGGCCCCCCATCAACGTGCCTAACTCACTACAGCCCTGACATATCGATAAAACAGCGTGGCGTTGCATTTACCGTAGTACACTTTTAGCCCGCAAGACGTTTGGCGCTACTATCAATTCATACTTCCGGAATAAGTGTGGAGCACTCTTAAGAATGTTATTATTCCCATCCATATTTTTAGAATAAAGTTTTTGGACGGACAAAAGTGGTGGGATAACCCTGGTTTCTCAAAAAAATTTTCTTTAACTCAAATTCATAAATAAACGGCAACGTTTCATCCCTGGTGGGGACCTCTTCAAGCCTTTATTAAAACAGAATAAATTATAAATGTATAAAACTATTTTTACAAAATATAGAAATCATTATTGCAACAATGATCTCCATACATTGCAAAAACAAAACCATAAAAACTCAACCTGGTTTGACTTATAATATGCTATGTGTTCAATGCAAAAGAGATATAAACACAATATCGAATTCTGTGTGTACGTGTGGTGCTAAACTTGACTCATGTAATGTTGGAACATTTTTTGCCCAACTTGATATTAGAAGCCAGTTACAGAATCTATTCTCAAATGAGAATATAGTTAAAAATATTTTTTATCGATTTAATAGAAAAAAAACAATGAAGATGCACTAGAAGATGTTTACGATGGAAGAATTTATAAAAATTATGCAAAAAATATGATCTTCTCGGAAATAAATTCAATTTTTCTTATATTATAAACACATATTGTTGTCAAGCATCTGATTATTCAAAAATATCTGTTTGGCCTATCTACATTATGCTAAATGAACTACCTGATAAGTTACGCAGTAATCATATGATACTTGCTGGATTATGGGTTGCCAAAGTAGAACCCGTCATGAATCTGTACTTGAATTCATTTATTGATCAGGCTAATCAATTATCGTCTGAAGGGTTCAAATGGTATTGGAACGGAGAAGAAAAAGTCAGTAAGCTATTTCCACTTGGTTGTTGCGTTGATTCACCATGTCGTTGTACTATGCTTTGTATGAAAAGATTTAATGGATTGAATGGATGCACGTACTGTGAACATCCAACTGTGGCAATTAATGGTGAAAGAAAGTATCCTATGATACTACCGCCTCCCCTTCTAAAAACTGATACCTCTATTAAAGAGAAAATGCTTTTGGCACATAGCAGTAACTCGGATGATATTACTGGCATTAAAGGAGCATCATCTCTTATGAATCTCAATCATTTTAATCTTGTTGATGGTATGATTGTTGACTTTATGCACGCGTGCCTTTTAGGTGCCACAGAGCTGTATACTACGATTATATTAACAAATGTTAAACGAAAATATTATGTAGGCTCTCCAAATAAACTACTAATTATCGACCAACGTTTACTGTCTATAAGGCCTCCGAATTGTATAGCGAAAGTTTCAAGAAGTATTAAAGAAAGATCAAATTGGACAGCTTCTGAATGGTTAACATGGTTAATATTTTATTCTTTGATTTGCTTGCACGGTATACTGCCAAAAAAATATTATTATAACTTAGCTATGTTTGTTTGTGCTATGAATATTCTATTAGAAGATTCTATAACGCCTGCAATGTTAAAAAATGCTAGAAACCTATTGATACGTTTTGTTGTTAATTTTGAAATATTATATGGATAAAACTACATGCATTACAATGTGCATTTATTACTTCATCTTACCGATACAGTTAAAAATTGGGGTCCGCTGCATAATGCAAGTACTTTTCCATTTGAAAATGAAAACAAACTATTACTCCGAATGAAAAAATGCAATTATCGTATTTCCACGCAAATAATACTAAGACTATTAATTTACCAACAACTGCCTCTGTTACAGCAAAATATTCAATTAATTTCTGACAAAGTTCAATAATATCCTGGATAAAAATAAATTAAAAAATATATGTAAAGTTGATAAATGTATTTTAATAGGACCCGGCAAAGCATGCACATTTTCAAAACGAGAATCAGATTGTCTTCAGAAATTAATTGGTGTACAAACAATAACAGAATGTAAAATGTATAAAACAATGATATACAATGGAAATCGTTATAATACTATTCAATATAAGCGTTGTCAGCGACGAAATAATTCCGTTATTCAAACTATTGACAATACGTTTGGAATTGTATCAAAAATATGTAAAATTAAATATAATGATGAATTCAAAGTATTTATTTTTTTTTTATCATATTAAAATAGCAAACAATTTGGTCATTGATAATGTTGATGTTACACATTTTCGAATCGTTAATGCAGAACAGAAAATTGATCTAAACGTTGTAGAATATCCTAGATTACATAGACCATGTTTATTATTGAAACTGCGTAATCAAATTTTTATTATTACTATTGTGAAAGGAATTTTAGGAAGGCACGTAAATTAGTTTATCCTGTATGTTGCGTGTATAATTTTTGTATTAATATTGTATATTTATTGTAAAATAAAAAGTATGTCAATGAAAATTTACTGTGAATATACTACCTGATCAATTTATCATGATATAAGAAAAACATTTTTGAAAATTAGCTATATTGCGTTACAATGCTAAACCGTGCCACATTGTGCTAAACTGTGCCTTACTGTGCCAAACTGTGCTAAACTATGCCGAAGTGTACCAGGACTGTGCCAGGTAGTGCCAAACTGTGCCAAACTGTGCCAGGACTGTGTCAAGTTTCAAACAATACACGAGAAAAATATTTTTATTTTCAAAAATTGGTATTGTGCTATACTATACCACACTGTGCTATAACTGTGCCAAACTGTGCCAAGCTATGCCAAGCTATTGTCAAATGTTCGAATTGGTATATATGAAGCACAGTGTGCCATAGTTTGGCACAGTTTGGCACAGTTTGGCACAGCGTGTCACAGTTCTGGCACAGTTTGGCACCGTTTGGCACATCAAATTATTTCCACTAGGCAAGGCGTAAAGTGGGCTTTAGACGTAGTGTGAAGTTTGCAGTTCGAATTGATATAGTTTTTGTAACGCATGTATGGATTTTCGCGTTTTTCACAACTACGAAGTAGGAGTAAATTAGCTGGTTTCCTATACGGTCACTATACACTTATATATATGTAGGAAACAGCCTTTTTCAGAATATACATAACAATAAAAACTACATTGTATATACATCGTTTTTTAACGCCAAGTGAAACAATATATTGTCATTTTTTATAATAGATTTTCTTAAATTTGATCATCACTAAAGCATCTCTGGTAGAAATTCGAATATTTAAAATAAGCTGAATACTACAAAATGACTAGGAGAAATAGCCTATAACTAGCTAGTGATAAAACGCTTTTACTTCCATTTCTTGATCATTTTCTAGAATAGACCTAACCTCAAAACCATAATATTGACTTTACCTTTTGTAACTTTTTGTATTCTACACTAAATTGCAAACAATTTTGAAAATTTCGATTAATTTTTCAGTTTTGTAACTTGTAGTAGATAAAACTCATATACAGGACACGCATCATAAATATATTCATAATTTTCTCATTTTTTAATTTTTTTATACCAAGTGCATTTTATTATTCAATCAAAAATATGTTAAATAGAATCAATTTCTACTAGAGATAAAAAGTGTACTTAAATCGTTCAATGTAAGCCACAGATATATATATATATATATATATATATATATATATTTTGAAAAGGTTAGCGAATTCAGGTATCTGGGTACGACCATAAATGATAGAAACGAGATTAATGTCGAAATAAATAAGAGACTCCATTCGGGTAATGCTTGCTTCTACGCCGTGAGTAATTTACTTAAGTCGAGGCTGTTGTCTAAAAACGTTAAAATAAGAATATACAGGACAATAATACTGCCGGTGGTTCTGTACGGGTGCGAAACGTGGGCTCTCACTAAGCAGGCGGACAACCGTTTTAGGGTATTTGAAAATAAAGTCTTGCGAACAATATACGGGCCGAAGAAAGATGAGGAAACGGAGAAATGGAGGAGACTACACAATGAAGAGTTACACAATCTGTACGCGCCACCAAATATTAACAGAATAATAAAATCGCGCAGATTGGGACGGGCAGGGCACGTAGCGAGAATGGGAGACGACCGTACGGCAGCACGTGTCATGAAGGGCAGGCCGATGGTAACGCGACCTCTAGGTAGACCTAGACGTAGATGGGAGGACAACGTAAAAGCGGATCTAGTAGAAATAGGACGGGTGGGTGTCGATCGGAGAGGTGCATCTTGGGTGGGGTTGACACAATATAGGGCAGCGTGGAAGGCTTGCGTAGATGAGGCGATGAACTTTCGAGTTCCAAATGCCATGTAAAAAAAAATAGCTAAAAGTGTAAACGTGTATTAGAAGCAATACTTGAAGACCAAAGAGTAGGAACACGGTGGTGCTCGCATACGCTTAGTAATCAAGTAAGCGCTTGTTACAGCATTGTAAAGATTTGTTCTTGATCGTGAGAAATGTTAAGTGCATAAATTATAAACTGTAAAAATACAGATGTTTTCAAATTAAGCATTCGACTAAATTTTATTAATCGCGATTACAATGAGATGAGCATATGGAATAATTTCGAGAAAAGCCGTTAACAAACGATTCGGTCGTTTATTTAGCGTAGATATTGGATTTACCATATTCATTGTCAACAGTCAACCTGACCATAATTTACAAACGGGAAACTATGGGACCCCTTAATAGCATCTTCAACATTTTTGTTCACCCTCTGATTGGTTGTTATTTTTTACTTGTGATTTTACAACCTCATTGTGAACTTGCTGAATTATTGTTTTTCTATATGTATGAATTTAAACGAATGTTAAGGAAAATATTGAAAAATGACGATAAAATCGTGCTTAACTTGTCATAAGCCGCTAGTTAACTTAAATTTTTAAAAAGTTACACATTTTCATTAGCGATTAAGTTACCTTATCTGTTTACAATAATTATTATAAAATTAATATAAAGTCGTATATTTTTAATACTCTCATAAATTTTGTGCATATGTTTTACCAGTAATAACATTTGAATGGCATGTTATATTTTATAACGATATATTTGAGTTAAGGTCATGATTATTTTTGCAATCGTAAAATTTAACTTATTCAAAAATAATATTGTTTGTTCAACAAGATTTATTTTAAATAAATTTAATTATAGTTAAATATAAGAAATTTTTACATATTTTCTAATTAACTTCTCATGAAACTGTCAAAGAGCCGTATATTATCATAATTACAAATAAATTACTGTTTTAATAGAACTGTCCCTTAACTCAATACACTTTTATACAATATAACATAATTCAAATTGTTATTACGATTGTTTTTGCCTGCTCCTCTTCGACGCCTTCTTGTCCTGTTTTCTGGTTCTATATCGTAGATAAAAATCGATTATGTTAATAATGATCTAGATTTGGTACAATCTATATTATAATATAATATTAATAACTATTATGTTACTTATGCGGTTGTGTTACCTTCCCCTTACCCCTGATTTTAAAATGATTTTAAACTGATTTTATTTCTTAAAGTTACCACTAAGGTGCTGATGAATAAATACAATCCGAAAGGAGGTGGAAGACTATTTGAGCCTATATGTAATAGATGATCTTGCAGACAGACATTGGCAAAGAAAAATACTATCGCGCCGCTGGCGGCGCCTCTGCCGATCAGGTAGTATGGCAAGTCAGAGTATACATTTCACACCGGGTTTATATGCGGGACATAAGTTTTTATTGAAATAAAAATATTTCCTTTCAATGCAATTATTCTCACTTTTATTGTATGTTTTATAATCTAATAAATGTAGTACGATATTCCGGCAGAAGATTTAAAGATCGTTAACTATGTACCAGAAATGATTATGCGGGACTACTGAATTTTGTCTATCGGACCTAGTAATTGAAAAATATTATTGATGTATATATATATATATATATATATATATATATATATATATATATATACGCCATCTAGTGGTAACTTCGTGTTTCTGAGATATGATAGAGTCTCTGTCTGTTATAACACTGTTCATTGTTCACGGAAAACAATTTTATATTGATTTAAAAACCTTTCTCAACAATAATCCCTATGTAAAGTGTATACTGCAACCAGCCTTTGCTATAATATGAATGTGTAGAGAAAGATGTCCGGATTTATAAAAAGTTTAGAATCGCAACTCACACAATTAATATAACGCAAAAAATAGTTGAAAAATTGAAGATTTTGCAAATAATACATAAGTTAAGGGGATGCGGGAGCTACAAACAGTGTTTTTCTATTACATATAACATATTAAACAAAGCTTGCAATGAAAAACCAAGTCTGTAGTGCCATAGTGTTAAGTTTGATGAATCGTTTTATCGGAATTAGATGTCGATCTAAAAACATCGTAATACAAAATACGAGGCTTCTGCATTCCCTTAAACTGAAATCTAATTTCTATGTTTCCTGCTATACATTATACTTTTAATTAAATTCTTAAGATTTACAATGAATATAGTTTCATTGTTAAGCAACTAAACGAGTTGTAACCCTTGTAGAAATTGGCCGATTTAAAATGGTGAAAAAGCTAAGAACTTTAACTAACCTAAAGAACTAGGATAAAAAGCGTTACATCTTGTAACAAAAACTGACAAAGAAAACTACCAAGTTCTGAGATTGACAACCTCAGAACTTCCAAATAACTTGGATACCGTTTCTACCAGGGAAGTGCCAAAAATTATAAACTTATCATTGCAATCCGGTAAATTAAAAACATTTCATCAACGGCTCATTATTAATATCATCAAGCATTTGGCCCATGTCTGCTACATGTGCATTAATAATGACATCGGCATTATCATCAGCGTTGTCCTAATAGAAATTAACTTAATATAGTACTTTACGAGACTAGTGGCATAAGTCGTACTTTACGGCACGGCGTGTGTAAGCGCCTGAGCGTAGCGAGTGCCATGAAGATCGACTTATGACGCGTGTATCGTACGATATTTTATAGCACTGTTTAGCTTAAATCCGCTGTCACGCCTATCCGTGGCATTAGCAGTCCTTTTTTGCACCGTAATGTTACCGTAGTTAGGCGATATGCACGGTGCAATAAAGGACTACTTATGCCATGGATAGGCGTGACATAAATGCTGATTTATGCCACGCAGTGATATAAAATTGTTTATATATATATATATATATATATATATATATATATATATATATATATATATATATATATATTTATTTATTTATTTACTTGTGCATCAAGAGCAGCTTCGCGTTGCAGATGATCAAACCAAGCCTGATTGTTAGGCGCCAGTATATCCCAATCATCTTCACCACCAACCGCAATCTATGTTATTAATAATTCGAAGAGAATATATTACTTTCTTTGAATTGATTGAAATATCTGTTATTAATGGACAGTTTTAGGTATTAGATGTGAGTGTACTTTTATAGCAAAACATTATCACAATATGATTTCATACATTTGACCAAATGTATGAAACCATAATAATAGCTTTTGCAAATTAGTTTCAATATTATATACACATCAATATTTTACGCAGAAAATAGTAAAAAATATTTTTATTATCTTCAATATAATAGAATTAAAAATATGGAAAAATCATATAAATGTCAGGATTTTTTGAAGTCAAAATTTCGTACCTTTTTTAATGGTTTTTCCATATTTTCAACTATATGTAACTTTTGACCGAATCTTTTAACGCATTTTTTTTAATTAAAGCTTTTTTCCCGCACTTTTACCACAGAATTATGAATTTTCCGTTAGCGCCTTCAGAAATTAAGTACATGACATTGAACAATAGCTTTTTCTGGTTAAATTCGAAGGGCCAATTAAAAAAAATACCCCAAGGCACTTTCTGTATGTTGGAAAGTGGTTTTACATTGTTTTAAACATTTAAAATTATGGGAAAGGATTTTTTTCTCGTTTTTCCTCATATATCTCAAAAGTTTACTTGTGCAACAACAGCAGCCTCCTGTTGTTGTAGAGCTAATTGAGCTGCATCGTTAGGATCTTGTAAATCCAACTCCTCATCGTTGATTACAACAGCAGCTTCGCGTTGTTGGAGAACTAACCCGACCTCGTCGATGGGAGCTGGTAAATCTAAGTCCTCCTCACCATTGGCTACATTCTATGATATTTATAATTGTACAAGAATATTATTATTATTATTTTTTTAAATTAATTCTCATCAATAATTATTATATATCCTGTACAATACTCGTGTCATAAACTGGCTATACGTGTGCTGATACACGCCGTGATGTAAAGGGCTACTTAAGCAACTTGTATCGTTATACACTATTGGGTATGTGTGAGTATATACATTTTTAAGTTACTAATATTTCGCAAAGGATAAACATAATCAAAATATTTACTTGAGCATTGTCTTGCTCAACCTGAATGCGTCTTGGTCTGCCTCTTCTTCGTGGTCTATCAGCATCAGGTGGAGGTGCAGGATTGCCTCTCCTTTGAAGAGCATTTCGGGCAGGAGCTGCAGGACGACCCCTTCTTCGACGAGCAGCCGGCTGTTCATCTACCTGCACATTCCGCCTGGGCCTACCTCTCGGTCTAGGAGCTGGGGCAGGTTCTGGCATTAGTTGCCGATCTCTCCCGACGTGTTCTCGTCGCCGTCTTCTTACGATGTACTCGTTTTCAAAGGCATTTCCTATGTACAGGATTCAATAGGGAATGCAATTTACTTCGCCTCTCATTTCTAAACTGAATGATCATTATGATGCTTAAGTGCAAGAACGATCAAGTTTCATTGCAACTACAATCAACCTACGAACATCCTAGTTACGATTTTGAACTTTCAACATTAAAAAAATGAAGCGTGCGAAGCCCGCGTTGGATTAAGCTAGTTAACGTAAAGTTAAAATTTATGGAGGAAACTTGTAGATTACGCCTAAACGTAAAATACTTATTATAGCAATCCACATTTAAGACACTTAGTGGTCAGATGCCTCACGCTGCCAGAAAAAGCTGCTTACGCAACGGCTTAGCGTGTCTTGAACGGATTTAAAGCAGGCACTACTATAAAATATGGTACGATACACATGTCTCCAATGACATTTTCGAGCACGGAAAATCGCCGTGCCAGAAGGTGTCACTTACGCTACTTGTATCGTAATAAACTATTTTTACTGGTACCTGCTACAGGATTCTGTTAAAGATTCTCACGCAAAAATTCAACATCTGCCCTTGCTTCATTTGCGTTTAGATTAACGTTATCATTATCGAGCATAACCCATTAATTGTACATCGTAACTGTAAATAATGATAAGCTTAAGATATTTTTGGACCATTATGCAATATAAATATAGTTAATTACAAACTTGTATCTCTTATGCTTACAAAAATGTCGGAGTCTTAAGTTTTATGTACCTATTGGTGCTTCACTTATTGAATAATTTTTATATTAAGTTAATAAGCATACTTGGGTCCATGAACTCAATGTTTTTGTGTTTTAATTTGATAGATCGTGTGTTATTTTCTTTGTAAACGTTTGAAATTTGCAAAAAACTATTATTTATCATGTTGTGGCATTTTCTACACCCCTTATAGAGCGTCAACGAGTTTCTCCCGTTAACTTATAAAAAATGTTAGCTAATATGCAATGCAGGTTTATGGCTGGTTCTTAGCTGAAAATATGTTAATTAGCCTGTTAACGTATTTGAAGTAATTTCTCTGTATAGATAAATTATTAACCGAAACTGTAAACATTGGAACAGATCTCGCTTATTTCCAACTGGAAACCCGTTAACGTTTCTTCCAGGGAATAGTGCGCAAAATAGAACATTCCCGCACTAGTGCTACAATGTAATTATTATCGACAAGAGCACAAAAGAATTCTATACCCCTGATCACATTACTAACACAAGTACCTGGCCACTACTAACACAAGTATATGGCCCAAATTTTGGTCAAGTAATAAATGCTGTATAAATTGTCGAATTTCGCGCAGCTGGTTAAGAAAAATTGTAAATACCTTCTTTGAGCACTAGTTGCGTAATCTACTATTGTAAAGTTATAAAATTGTGTTGGTTTGTATTCTCTAGGTGAATCATGGATACCGACCAAAGAAAATGTTCATACACGTACCCAATTTTTTCATTTAAATATAACAAACATAAAGCAAGTGAAAAACAAAAAAATCTCTTCTATTATATTATGATTAGTCAAATTACTATGTAAGAATCTGTACTCTGCTCCGACATCTCATTAATATAGATATTTATTAAAAAAATTTTAACACACTTCTTGCTAAGCTGACTCTTCTTAACGCCGAGATACGTAGCAATAATTCAGGTACAGTATATCTGTAAAATATGGATTACCATGTAATACCAAACATATGTACTATAAAATTATAAAACGGTCAACGTTAAATTTTTATTAAAAAAGATAAAAATTGTTAAATATTATAACCAAAAACTTTTAATATCGGAAATTCAAATTACTCGTAACGATTAGACGCGCTACGCGCGTTCTAACTTTTAACTATACTAATTGAGATTATAGGAATTCAAACAGAAGCAGAGATCGCTCGCGTGAATGAACAGCCAATCGGAGAATGAATAGAGCTGCATCTTTTTTTTAGTTTTGAAGTAGGATTAAAACATTCAAATTATTGTAACTCAAAGATACATTGAGGTTTTAATAATTTATATATGTTCATAGGGGTCCTGCTCTGGCACAGCAGTCGCGTTTACTTTATAGCGCTGGGTGGTATAAATCTGCATCTATGTCACGCCTATCTGCGGCATAAATAGTCCATTAATGCACCGTGCTGATCGGTGCAAAAATGGACTGTTAAAGCCACGGATAGACGTGACAGCGGATTTATGCTTTTCTGTACTATTATATATCAGGGGCAGAAAGAAAAAAAAACGACTATTGTGATGCTTGCATATATAGTGAATTTCACGCTTGTCGTTATCACCTTTTTTCTACTATCGGTGCACAGTATATAATTATACTTATAATATGACTCGCCTTCCTAATCTGAAAAGTCGTTCTGCTTCCATAATGCTTAAGTCAGCTTCTACTAGTTGTTGGGGTCTTCTGGGTCTTCTGGTAGTAACAGTAAGACCTCGCGAGACTCGTCCAAGGTTTTTCACTAATACCGAAGTATATACCATAGTCTTGTCTATAAATTACAAAATTTAAATAAATAACTAGATACAATACACAACAAGTACATTGTACAACAAGGGTAGAAAATAAGCTATAAGCTATTTTAAGCGAGATTGCTGATATTTAATAACACCTCACCCGAGTCTGAAATAACTGTTCTTCCCGCGTTACACGCCGTATTTTTTCCAACGATCTCGTGAAGAGCTGTTTTATGCACGAAAGATGGACTGGCGATAGTACATTTCGAGTTAAGCACAACGAATTTGGAAGTTCTTATATGTTAAAATTTTTATTTTTTATAACAATCCTCACTTGCAAAAATAGGCCATAACGGTATGAATTAACAGCGCGAAAATAGTACATTGCATACCAAGGGCGTAAAGTGGGCTTTTTAGACCGAGTGTTTTATTTAAGTCGGAGGCGAACTGCATATATTGATATCTCTGTTTTTTGTACCTATAAGCAGTACACTGAGGTAACCGTTTTTCAGACACGGCGCCTCTTTGTTATGTTACAATTAGATTGCTTCAATCAAGTATAGGGTGTATATGATATGATAAGTATATGTATAGAATATATAGGTATAGTATGTATAAATCATGGTTACTAACTTTTTCCCCTACTTACGTGCGCAAAGTTCGATTTTGAGAACGCAATTGCGTTTGCAAAGTGCCACTTTCCCACATGATGAAATGAGTGTGCGGGAAAGTAGCTGAGCATGCGGGAAAGTAACAAGAGTGCGTGCATGTGTGGGCTTCTTTGCATGCACTCGCTCCATTCGTGCACAAGCCCGCTCACGCATGCGCGCATACTCGTTAATTTGTCGCACGCTCATTTCAGCGCCTGGGATAGTGACACTTTGCACGCAAATGCGTCTGCAAAATTAAACAGTGTGCACATCAGTAGAAAAAAAAATCGTAACATACTCGTGCTTCAAGTAGATGTACCCCACACTCGCTCTTGTGTCACCCTCACTTTGCACGGGCGACAAATTCCGCGAGTATGGGAAACACCTCCTTGCGCACTTGTATCTTAATAGTATATTGTGTACCAAGAGCGTAAAGTGGATTTTATTAAACGCGCGCGAAGTTGGTAGTACGCGTCGAGGTTAGCCAAAGACGACTACTATAACCACGCACGAGGTCCCAAAGCACACTTGGTGCACACCATATTTTTCGTGACGCACGTACGCAATTTTACGTTTTTTAATACTCATTACATCACAATTATTTTTGATAGCCAAATTTTAGTAGTTTCTAAATATTTTGTCATAATGATAGCAATTCAAAAAAAATTGAAACGAAAAGAGGTTCTCAGAGTACTCCAATCGCGGATTAATTCTTGAGCTGTGCTAGTATTCGTGGCATATCTGAACTAAGCTACGCTTCGCGAAAAAGTTGTGCTAGATTTTGTTGGAAAATTTAAACTGTATTTTAACTGATAAGTAGTCCTTTATTGAAATGGACTGTTAATGTCACGGACAGGCGTAACAGGGGATTTATGCTATTCAGTGCTATCACATAATGTGCCATAAGTCGTTTTTCGTGGCCCACTCGCTACGCTTGGGCGTTTATACACGCCGTGTTTGATATACTATGTTTTCCAATGCATAGAAAAACTTAATTTTCTACTCGTTTTTCATCCCTCGCTGGAAAAAAATCCGATCCCCCCCCCCCCCCTAGTTGCACAATATACGGTTTTACTTAGTTAAATTCAAACTTTTAAACACGCTTGGAATGCACGATTTTCTATGCTACTTTCAAGCATGAAGAAAGGCCCATTTCATGGTCATGTTAGGTAGAATTTCTTGTAATTACCTAGATAGTTCCAAATATTAGGGTGACGTCCAATTCTCTTCCCAAGATGCAGATTTGTGTTCTCGCATGTATTATTGCTACGGATACTACGGTTGCTCATACACGGAAATGACATTGGCCAAAGGGAGCCAAAATGTTCTTCACATATAATAATAGTTCGTAATTTTAGATACAGTTTAGACATAAGGATAACAATAGAATCTTTGATTTTTTTAAATTATAATTTTGTGACTGACGGGCAAAATTACATTAGTCCACTTTTCGCGAAAATTGAGAGAACTGTGGATTCGATGTCTTCAAACAGACCCTTTTCATGTAAAGATGTTGGGAGTTGCTAAAAGGTTGCCCTTAAGCTAGGATACACCCAATAAATAAGTTCATAAGTTCTGTTTTCCGATTTTTCTCCCGACAAAACGACACAAGTCTACTTCAAAATGAGTTATGTGGTGGTAGTTTCCTCTAGGACTTGGTTTTGTTGATTAAAAACAAAACATTACCTTTCAATCTGTTTCCAAACATTTCAAACGTTATTTCGGAAAAACAACCAATAATCGATCTAAATTTATTAAATCTAGGGGTAGTAAATCAATAATGGACTTGTGTCTTTTAGATTTGCAGTTATGGACTTGTCTTAGGAGTACGATTTTGTAATTGTTTTAAAAACTCATTCGAGTAAAGTTGTATACCTGGTGTGCTGGTTGCCACGCAATAAGTCTTGCAATGCGCGTTTCGCGGGCAAAAGCCGCAGTGTGAATAAGTATAAAGTTCCCGAACAAAGACATAACCCGATTCTTTTGAAGCAGCAAATGTTTAACCCGGTCATATTGCTGTATGGATATGTACACTTCATGTGTGAACTAACCTGTACCCTATCTCGCCCCATGTCGTTTGCTTTGATCTTACATATGTATAAGTCTAAACATTGAAACCGCTTTTTCTTGAAAACATGAAAAGTGGACTTATGTCACTTTGCTTGTCAGCCACAGAATTTATTTGTAATTGAAATTGATGCAGTTTCAAAATCACCTGATATATCGTGCAAATGTTTGCAATTTTTGGCCATCGTTAGCTTCTTCTAGCTGATTAATCATACTTGTTATGTGTGTAACGCCTTCACTGATTTTATCCGCTGGAAGATGAACTAACGCGTACGTCGTTTCCAAGATGTGTTCATGTTGAACATCGATGTTTAAGCTATCCCATTTCTTAGCAATAGCCTATAGAATTTATGATATATATATATATATATATATATATATATATATATATATATATCACTATAGTAACACAAAATACAAGTCAAAGTTAGACACAAAACATCATACTTATGACTCTAACTTGTGCAGCATCTTGAAAAAGAAAATTGACAGATATATTGACTCTATTGATTACCCGATAAAACCTACTCTACCTGAAACTGAATCGATCTATCACAGCATAGAATTGGCAAACAGGCGTAAAGTATCCACAGAGGCTAATAATGTCGTAAATAGTGAACAACAGGAAAATGACACTCCACGCAACAAAACAAAGCCAGAAACTGAACACAACAGAAGACCAATCATAAGACGTGATCCACAAATTCCACTGAACCATCTAAAACCGCAATCCTCTGCATTGTCACCAGCCAACAAGAGTGATAAAAACAAGATCAAGAAATAGGTAAAAATGGATATTTTTGATTATTTGAATAGGTTTCAAAATGAATCGATGCAACAAGAACGGACATGCGGTAATATTGAAAATTTTAACAAAGCTATAAACAATAAGAAGGACTTTATCATGCATGTAAACATTCGTAGTATGAATGCAAATTTTGATATGCTGAAAATTTTAATAGAAAGTTTAGCTATCAAACCAGCGATTGTGATATGTTCAGAAGCTTTTGAGCAAGTTAATTATAATTTCTATCAACTGAATGGTTCAGATTATGAATATAAAACTTATTATAACGAAAGTAGGATAAACAGGAATGATGGAGTCTTTGTTTTTGTCAATAGCAATCTAGTCCAAAATACCAAAGTCATTGAAGCAGGGAGAATTAAAATAATAAATACTAGAATAACCTTAAATGATAAAAGCGGTCTTGAAATATCAGCCATGTATAGGTCACATGGTATACCGAAAACAGAATTTATACTAGATCTTAATAAGTACTTAATTTATAAAAAAAAATGTAAAGAATCACTTAGTCATAGGTGATTTTAATATTGACCTGCTAGACTGTGATCATTATACCCAAGATTTTCTATGTAACTTCCTTGATAAGGGATTTATTCAGGGTTTTGTTGGTATTACAAAGCCAGCTATCGGTAAAGCTAAAGGATCATGTATCGACAACATATTCATTAAATCTCACAACATTAACACAGCCACATACAAGCTTAAGCATGATCTAACGGATCATTACCCGATTATCATAGCTGTAAATAAGCTAAACACAGTAACTAAAGAACCGTATGTTTTCTTAAACTACAAAAAAATAATAAATAACGCTAATTCAAGAAACTGGGATGAAATTAGTTCGATACCTGATCCAAACTTGGCTGTAGAAAAATTGTTAAATGAAATCAAGCAATGCGTAGAATTGTCAAAAACAGCCAAAAATGCTAATAGACAAAATGGTAGAAAAAACTGGATTACCGACGCAATAATAAGATCATGTGAAACCAAAGAATTTTTGTATAATTTGTGGCAACTAGATGTGCAGAATAAACAGCTTAAAATACAGTATAAAACCTATTCTAAAATCTTGGATAAGGTAATTACCGATGCCAAAATTTCGACCATCTGGGGCTCAAATTAAAGCTCTTATCTTCAGCTTTTGTTTAGAAAATTTAGAACTGACCTTTTATTTTACGATCAGCTATATATATGACGATGAAAATGGTCAAAAAATGGCCATAATTGATAGGCATATACGTAGCTGATTGTACAATTAAAATGTTAATCCAAATTTTTAAAACAAAAGTAGAAGAAAAGAGCTTCAATTTGAGCCCTGGGTGGTTGAAATTGACTGCTCGGATAGAGTTATAACAATTAAAAAAAAAGAGAAAAATCGCTGATTTTAGTAAAAAATCTTACTCCCCGTGATTTTGTACTATTTTCAAGTCTAGACAATTTTTTACCTAGGCGACCATTTTCAACCCACCAGCCCTCAAATTAAAGCTCTTTTCAGATACCCCGATCCTAGTAGAATAGATTTTTGGATTACGTTTTCAGACACTAAGTGGGTGAAGTTTAATCGTGATTAGTTTTTTCTCAATGTTGAATCCCCATAAGAGAATTTCATCTGCGCGGCAGACAAGTTTGGTAAGCGATTGTCGATGCACGCGGGAATTTTCTCACTCCAGGTGACCCAAAGAACCAAAAAATGTTGTTATGGTAAGAGAGAGAAAGAGAGAGAGAGAGAGAGAGAGAGAGAGAGAGAGAGAGAGAGAGAGAGTAATAAATGCGTGGTTTGGATATTTAATGTACATATAATTTATAAGGAAGATATATCTCGTTCATGACATAGGATTTGATGACATAATTATAATTATATAAAATAGTAGAATGCAATACAGAGCTATATTACCACGATAATTCTCGCGAGATGTCTCGTATTTTATACGCACACACACTCATACCACTCATACTCACTCTTCTTTATACGTCCAAAAGACGTGGTCAGTATAATGTTAAATATTTATTGTAGTCAAAGCGAATTTTCCAACGAGATATTGCCACGTCCCTCATCGCCTATAATAAGTACGACACTTGCTTGCGGATCTCCAGCCCGGAGAGCTGGAAGGCCGATCTATCTGTGGGAAGCCGTGTAAGAGGAGAACCGCTGAGGTCTTAGTTTCCTCCAGATGTAAATTCCGTGTGTGGATGTCTGTCGACTTTTGGTTTACCGGTCTTCGACCTTGGCCTTTCCGCTCAGAAACTCTTGCCTTCGCACAACCGTTCTCCGTCCGTTTCAAAAACCCTTTCGGAACACTCTGGTTATTCGCTGGGATCGCACTTTTGCGCAGGAGCCTGTTCGTCGCTGGCCTCCTCGCTCTAATCTGACCTGTTCGGCTTCGCGTTGTCTACAAATCACCTCTCATCACCCATACATACATACCGATACCTACATTTCGTCCTGCGCACGTCTCGTCCTCTCCTACTTCGCAGACGCGGGCTTTTCGAATATGTCGAATGGCCTTCAGACTGTTACAAGGGAGAGCGAGAGAGAGAGAGGGAGACAGAGAGAACGCGAGAGAGAGAGAGAGAGAGAGAGAGATCCACAAAAATTCAACCGCGGGAAGTCTACGAAAAAGTCTACTGGAAATTCTGTGCAGAGAACGCAAAAAATATGCAAACGCGGTCGCAGTTATAACTGCATCGTTCACTGTAGATTTTTTACATAAGGGAACTGTTTCGTTCTCAAGATCAAACACATAGTGCCGACAGTAGTCATGTGTTGGATCGCAGAGGATTGTAAATTATAAGAATTTTTAAGATTCGATTTTCAAGGTTCAAGATACTTAGTTTGTTTTTAATCTCTCTGCTGGATGAACCACTTGCAAGAAATTAGCTAACAAAGTTCTCATCGAGGTTATACGTGTTTGATCTATTCGAATGAGAGAGCCCATACGATTATGATCAATTTTTACTAAAGGTTAGTTCACTTGATTGTTCAATTTACAGCATTTAAAACTGTAAATTTACTTCAGTATCATTTTACAATAGATGTGTGTGTGTTTGTGGGTACCGTAATATTTCTGTAACTAGACCGTGAATATCATGATTTGACAGGCATAAGGTATTTTTTGATTCTGAATTCTGGAAAAGAAGTTGTTTTTGGTTTTACCAATTAGTTTTTGCCTTTTTTCAAGGATTTCAGTTTATAAATTAATATTCAAACAATACATTGGATTAAGGAACAAAAGATTCGTTTGGAGGAAGCTATGTACCAATGTATTGCTAACGCTCCTTTTAACATAACCGTGATTAATGGATATTTCATGAAATCGTTACTCAAAAATTCGCAATTAAAAAAAATGATCCTGACAAAACGCTAAAAAATTATTTTCACTGTAGTTGCACATCATAATTCGTATAATAAAGTGTAATTTAAAGAGAGCATTATAATTTTAATAATAACAAATCATTACTTGTTTAAAATGGAATGTACATCCAGAAATAATGGCATTTGGGAAATTTGTCCGTCCACTATTTATTGACGCGCGTTCATAGTCACCCATTAATGAGCGTACATTTTCTCTGAGAGCTGGCACATTTTCAAAAATTTTTTGCCACATTGCGTCATACATGCTTGTTGTTCTTGATGAACAAAGAACAAAAATAGAGGCGAAACCCTGAAAATGTTCGTTATGTATATAACAAAAGTATACCGAACAAATTTACCGTATTTGCGATAACGTACTGCATCTAATTTTCGAAAGTGTATTATATACACTTATGCAATTCCTAAATTTCTAGGAACAATCTGCAATAATATAATACAATTAACTGTAAGAATTACTGAGCTATAGTAAAATTGCCAAATCAGAAAAATATAAGTAACAGCAAGATGACCCTGGTAGAAAATGAGCCAAATAAAAAGAGCTGTTTATAAGTAGTTCGCCAACATCGTTGGTCAACGGTCACTGCTATGATTTAGTAATGGTTTGCTAATTATGAAATAATGTAGTACTGAATCCAAAATTTTACGAACAAAACTATATTTTACATTTAGCGTTTACTATGGGTCTACGAAGTGTGCTCCGCGATTTTTAAGGTGTATAAAAGTAAATCCTTTACATATAAAAAGGGTCGTGACGGGATGTTGTAAAGCCAAGATAGACGTTATGTGATTGGCTCATGTAGTGCATATGCGTCTAAGTCAGAAAGCCTATCTTCTAGATTCGGGCGTAAAACGCGCGCTGTTCAAACTTTAGTGTTTTAATCAAGCGGTGTCTAAGTATCTACATTGCGATGACGGAGACCAAGAAATTAGATTTGTACTTTTCGTTACGTAGATGAACATATCAGCCACGAATAGGGTCTAAAACTGCTAATGATAGAGCTTAGGACGTGCGATCCGTAATTTTTGTTGTCTGGCAGGGGGACATCAAAGTATCTGGGTAACCAATCTTGCTCAAAAATTTCTTGTAGACTTCTTTAATAATCAAAAATTTTGTTCTTTCTTTAATTTAAAGACCAGCACACTTAGAAAGTTGAAATTTTGCAAGGTGATTCGCTTCAAAATCCTTCAACAATATCATTATGTTTATGATAGTTCAAATTAAAGTAGCCACACTTAAAGTAGATTACACGCGAATCCCTAGTCAACTGAGTATAAAAAACAAAGTTGTTCAACTGAGAGTGTGCAAAAAAAAGGTTTGAGCATGCCGTTTAAAGTAAAGATAATATTTATTACGTGTTTTTTTTTATTTTTATGTCATTAGATATTGCTATAAAATAAAAAACATATTTACGAATATATGATTTTATTCTTAGTCCTAAGTATACCTTTTCTATTTAAAAAATACAAAATAATTTACAGTTAATTTTTAAGATTTATCTTCTAATGAAATTCCTGAGTTCTTGACGAAAGCACTGCTAAACGTTTTAAAAGAACTAAATGATTCTACCAGGGTTAGTCTGAAGCAAATAATACAAATAAATTAGCAAATTTTGTCAAAGTACATTCAGACTTTTGGAACCACTGATAACACTGATGAATCGCTGAGTTATGAAAATCATGATTCTGAGCCGGATCTACCCAATGGTTTACTTTCATCAGCATTTTTGAAGGATGTAACGAATCGTGATGTAAGTACTTAATTAATTGTTATGTTAAAGGGTCAAAACTGGATTATATTGCTTTGACTCATCAGTATTTCTGGATACCCGGATGCAACATGTTGTTGTATAATCATCTTGAAGCTATACATGAAATATAAGTTATCGATATCAATTCTCAATTAATCTATTTTAATGTTAATAATTTTTGTTGCCACTTACTGTTATTATATTCAATATAGACAGTCTGTAAGTACAAAAGTATAGAGTAATTTAACCTCTCAGAGAGTTGACATACATAAATATCCTTCTTGGTAACACGTACACCTAAAATAAAAAATAAATACACAAAGTAAACATTTTTATAAAATATTAAAGTATTTATCTAGTCTATGATACTTATCTGATTCTCTTAGGTTATTTATATTAATATTAGTGACTGGTACAGCAAATTGACATTTACAAATTGAAAACCATACCAGACCCTTGAATAGCAGACAGCTGTTCACAGAAGAGAAATGCTCTAAATTTGTAAAACAGTGATCTTCTTAGCCCTCACAGTTTAGGGCAGTATGTTCAAGCAATTTAAATTTGATTAAATTTTTGCACTTCCTTTAAATTATTTTAAGACATTGATAAACAAACAATCACAACGGTTTGAGTAATTTGTTGATAACTTATACGTTGATAACATATACGTATAAATATAAAAATAAAGAAATTTTCATGAAAAAATTTAAACCTTAACATTTTCAATACCATAGGGTTCTCATAACCTCATAAAATCATGAATTTTCCAACTCATTGTTTTCAGCTGGTGTATAAGGTGTGTGTATACTGTATTTAAATTTTGACAGATTTTTAAATTCTGGCAGATTTTTAAATTACACATCACAACATCCTATGTCTCAAAAAATCGCCATGGTGTACAATCTTGTCGATAGAGCGATAAAATTATCCAACAAGAAATTTCACAATAACTACATTCAAAACATCAAAAAATTACTGCATGAAAATCATTATCCACCCGCCTTTTCGTTAACAAATATATATGAAAAAGAATGTCAACGTTAACATCGAACAAATTGTCAAGGCAACAGATTAGCATTAATGAAAAACGCAATATTGTAAGCCTACCTTATATTCAAGGTTTTTACGAGCAGACCAGTCATGCATTCAAGACTCTCAACATCGAAACTGTACCGAAAATAAATATCCAAATGAAAAACATCATTATAAAAGGCAAAGACAAGAAAGATAAAGATCTAGAAAACAACGTTTTCTATAAACTTGAATGTAATGATTGCTCTGCCACGTATGTAGGCCAAACAAAAAGGAATGTGTGTACACTGAAAAAAAACTCAGCCATTTTATCTTAAATCGCACCAGTAATCCGTCATTGTACGAAGACTCGCCAAAATTACCGTAGAGTTCAGTAGTTTTAAAAAATCAGTTTGGTCGTTTTTGCTGATGTCCCGCGTAAGCGACCAATTTTACGAGTCACGACTTGCCAAAACTACCAGTGGCACACCGTTGTTCTTACTGAATAGTCGTTACGGTGGCAGAATGGTTAAAACTACCGGACTTTACAGCAGAAATTACTTTCTTTTTTTTTCAGTGTATACGTATAAATGAACACAAAAAATCGAAAAATATTGTAATCTCCGATCACGTCAACAATCTGAATCACACGTTCAATTTTGAAAACTACCAAATTAAAGACAGAAAGATCAATTTAAATAAAAGACTAGTTTCCGAAATGCTACACATACACCTACAAGAAAACGGTATTAATAAGAAGGAAGACACTCAATATTTAAATAGAGTATACACACACCTTATACACCAGCTGAAAACAAATAGCGGAAGAAATTGTCAACACGGCCGCTCGACTCTCTTCTCACTGCTCCGCGCTATATAAACACGACGAAAATCTCAACTCGCGCGAATTAGAATCGAACAGCTGAAAGAGAAACACTGTTCATCCACGTTCCCCCCGCCGCGCGGCGGGAAGCGCCTTCTCGGCAAAACTTTGTACCGATCTTCTTCATAATTGTAAGTTCTATTCTTCACACTGTACATATATTGTTATACAACAAGTTTTTAATAAAATTTTTTCACATTAGTTTCCTGATGAAGGCGGCATTGTCCGTCGAAACGTTGAGAAGAAAAGAGAAAATGTCTTAAAGTTCTTTCTCTCCTTTCTCACCACACAACCTGCCTCGGGAAGACCGATAGAGACTAACCAATATTCTTGATCACCACCGAGGGACAACATCAGATAGAGAAAAACCATTTTCTCTAAAAATATTTTTTTTCAATATACTATTGTTTTACTTTACAAAGGCCCCGAATTTCCCATTCCTTTCATATGCATGATAAGTGGCCTATTCGTGTACTTACCATAAAAAGTACGGTGTGCAACAAGGGGGGAGTGGCTTTTTCAGACTCGGGCCAATTTTCACCCCTAGTTGCACAATATACTATTGTTTAGCGTGTTGGGTTATTTTTGTGTAATTTGTCCGGCGTCAAAAAAAAAAAAAATGAAAAACGCCCGCTAAAATTTTACGGAAAATTTTTCCGATAATATTTATAAATATTATATATATGTATATGAAAAAAGTTGCATCAGTTCCACTCAATATGCCAAAAGAACACAAAAATCCATAGTTGTGTTACAAAAAATATGGTGTGCACCAAGGGCTAGGTAGGCTTTATTGCCTCGTGTGGTTGCAGTACTCGTCTGCGGCTCGTGAACCCCCTCGCCTTCAGCTCGGGCTAACTCGCCTTGACTCGTACTGCGAACTCCACACTTGGTCTAAAAAAGCCTACTTTACGTCCTTGGTACACAATATACTATATTTCCCGCAAATTTACTTTATTCTCGAATTTTGCGAGAATAAAGAATTTATTTTTCGCATTTTGCGGGAGTAAAGTTCTTTGCGGGAAAAAAATATGAGCGAATAAAATGCTACTTTAATCCCGCTTTTCAGGGAATAAAGTGGCTTATATAATAGTTTAGTCGTGAATAAAAATCATTAATATACTGTATATTTGAACAATATTTTATCTATTGGAACTATAAATTTTGTTGCAGGAAGCTACGTGCCAAAGGATTGGCAGCGGTATTTTGAATATTAATATAACTTTTTACAAATCTTACTTATATAATCAAATTTAAAACTTACAAATCTAGCGCCGTTTCACACATATATGTGCAAATCCACGGAAAACCGGACCTTTGGATGTCTGAGCGAAAAAAATTTAAATTGAAGGGCACACCTACCGGACCACTTTTTTCGTTCTTTAGGTCATATAGAACCCGAAAAACCTTGGGTTCCCGCGATTTGGAAATACTTATTTTTTTGCCGGGCAGTTTAAATTCTTTTATGGGAAATGAACATGGAAAGATTAACGAAAACTAGCTATTGCTTAACTGTAGGTACTCAATGCCTGGAGAAGCATTCCAAAAATGAGTATTAATCATACGATTAAAGTATCCGAAGAAAACTTTAATTTGAGGACTGGTGAATTAAAAATGATTGCCTGGATAAAAAGTTATTTAGGCTTGAAAATAGCAAAAAATTATGAAAATTTCAGTTTTTTACCAAAATCAGCGATTTTTTCCATTTTTTTCCATTCAATTCTTACAACTTTTTATCCGAGCGGTCAATTTTATCTTTAATCCGGCCCTGAAATTAAAGCTCTTATTAGTGATTATGCTCTAGTGTTGCCGTAGCAACTCGCATGTGTCGATAAAATACCGACGTTGGTACGTTATCCACTTCTAATATTAATTAAGTAAGGTCGTGTACTCAGTCTTATAAGTTTTGGCTTCAAGTTGTAGTATAATATTATATAAGTTGTATATCACTTTTTATAACATGTGCAATGAAAACGCGCTTTTAGCCTAAAAAAAAGTAGAACGAAAAAAGACTTTTTCAAGCCTGGGGCGAAAGGCCTTTTTAGTGTTATTTGTGTATATATCGTCGGTCCCTACGAAAAGTAGTACGGTTCAGATTTGCCGCGAAGACTAGTACATGGCAGATTTTTCCCACATGAAAAAATCTAATTGTTTTGGAGAAAAATAAATAGTTATTTTGGTTAAAATTAATAAAATTGCAATATTTTTAAAGTTGCCAAACAATTTTTGAAAAATTTTGAAATTTAAAAAGTTGCTATGTGATTTAATATTAATTTGTTTCCTCTAATTAAAGTTTTCAATACAAATTTTTTAAATTTCAAAATTTTTCGAAAATTGTTTGGCAACTTTTAAATTATTGCAATTTTATTAATTTTAACCAAAATAACTATTTATTTATCTCCAAAACAATTGGATTTTTTCGTGTGTATGTGTGTGACACATCTCATATCTCATATCCCATATCTCGGGTGATGGTTAACCACTCGTGTCCGTCTCGGGAGCCTGCAGCTGCTCAATCATCATCCTCGCTTGAAAAAGCCAACTTTCGCTCCTAGTTGTGTAATGTACTATTTTCTCGCTTTCCTCCGATATGCCAACGTTGAAAAAATCTGTCGGTAAATTACTTAACTATTATTGTAACTGTCAAACTGTTAGTAAAGATATCTAAAGATAATAATTGAATTTTGTTATAAAAACTTCTATTGTTATTCATATCTCTAAAAAAAATTTGGAAAATGTAAAAGGTTAGGCAAGTTTAACGTATTTTGCAAAATTATTATGGATGTTAGTGTGGTGTAGTATTTTATACATATTTATTACAACAATTCTTCTATTTGTCAAAATTTATTGTGACTTGTAGTAAGTAAAATTACAGACAAAATGAACTGAGATCAATTAAAGAAAATTAAGTTTATTATATGTAATCATAATGAAGATGAAACAAAAAATTGTTTTTTCATAAAAAAATTTTACTCAATTTAAAGTTTAAGTTCTATAATGATCAATTAGGAACAACTCTCAAGGCACTTACTACGTAACTTTTAAAGATTTCAGATTTTTTTAATGTTTCATATTCTACGTTTCATCTAGACCTCGTCATAGGCCACCCCATACACTTACACCATTCCTTATATGCTTTATTTACCTAGATACAAACAACCACGGAGCGCACCACCTAGACCTCGTCATCAGTCACTCCGTATACCTAGATACTGCTCTCGAATGATTTCTGCACCTAGACACCGAAAATTCATAAGGGACCTATCTAGATCTCGTCATCAGCCACCCCGTGCACCTCTAGAAACCGGCCTCGAATGATTTTTACACCTAGACACCAAAAACCACGGTGCAAACTACCTAGACTTCGTCATCGGCCACCATGTACACCTAGACACCGCCCTCGTATGATTTATTTACCTAGACACCAAAAATCATAGAGCGCACCACCTAGACGTCGTCACCGGCCACCCTGTGCTACTATTTATTTTTATGTTAATGTTTGCGTTTTTCATTACAAAGAAATAGAAGCATTTCTTTGTTGTCTTCAAATTATTTTGACTTATATCATATTTTATTATGACTAACTATGCAATTTTCAACAAAAATATTGATAAAATACAGCTACCTTTGATATAATACACGAGTGTGTCATTCACAAAATGCTCAAATCAAATAAAAAAAAGTTAGGACCCTGAAGTTGGCATTTGAGCGACCCTCCGAATAATGGTGACCCCAGCACTGCGCAGGCGCCGCGGCTTTATCTGCTTCTCAAAATAGCCTTCGCGGCGCTATCGCGCCACTTGATCATAGTATATATGCTAAATAATAAATGTAAAAGAATTTTCATGGTTAGCTTCGATTTCACCCACAGAACGTGTCCTTAAGCATCGGGCGTTTTTAGATTGTTGTTGCCCGCTGGTCTAAAAGAGGGTTACCTATCCTTATTTATAGTAGGTGAATGAATCATGCAGTTTAAGCCAATAAAGTATCTACACGCTTAAATCGCGAATAAAGTTTTATATGCAATACAAGATTTAGTCAATTATTCTCATAACTGCTCTGTTAGGACAGGAAACCAATTCGCGAGAATGTATTCACTAAAGACAATAAAACATTCATGGTGTGATGTTTTCAATTATGAAATTGACAATTATGTAATTATAATTACTTACCTTTATTTCATTAACTCACTTCATGGCATTAATCATAAAAATTTCTATTAACTTCTATTCCATCTGATTCTATTATCCAGGTCATCGTGAGCAGCCGAACGTTTTAGTAGATTGTACGTTTGTTTAATAATTTTTGAATAAACATTTCAATACATAAATTAATTTAACAATGGTGAAAGGAACGAAGTATCTATTTGATATTTTCAAAGTTTTTGGTTTGGCCACAATGTCTATGACTGATTGCACAAAAAAAAATAATTTCAAGAATCGAAAAATGTTTTCATATTCATATCATGGTATAATATACAACGGCGTTTTAATTTGCTTTTTGATTATTGCTGGAATATATAAGATGTATTATATTCGAGATAAGTTGATCGATCAATCGAGAATGAGTGAAGTTATTGACGTGTTTGGAAATTTTATAATATATGCTGTATCTGTTGTACTATTATCGAAATACATGATAAGTCAAACTTTAGCTGTCAGAATCGGCAACAACTTATACTCGATTAATTTAGTTTTGAAAAGATTTAATTTAAAATACAAAAATCAATACATGATAATGCATTACAAGTTAGTCTTATTATTTGACATAACTATATGGTTGGGTGTGATAATTATTGGATCATTCAGCGACTGCACATTTATCGCGGCTATTCTAACTTACATACCAAATTTTATTATTAACTGTTTAGTGATTCAGTATGTAGTTATTATCATATTTATATATGGTGAAGCTAAAGCACTAAACAATCAATTGCGAAAATACGTTGACAGGGCTTTTTCTAATACATTACTATATCAGTTTCGAAGACCAGTATTATCTGTGCATTATTATTTACCTGAAAATAATGAAATAATTCTTTTGCAAAAGTCGTGCTTAAGTATATATGAGGTCTCCAACAATGTATCTAAATTTTATTCCTTATCTATACTAATTTGTATAGTAAAACTCTTTTTCTCTATTATATTGAATACATACTTTTTTCTAAAACCATCAATATTTGGAAAAAGTATGATTACTTCTACTATGAACCACGTTTGGTCTATAAGCTGGTTGACGCTGGATACATTTTCCCTTTGCATTCTAACGCAATATATTACTATGACCGTAAATGAGGTAACTCAAATAACAACTATTTAATGAATATGACGTAAAATATATTAAATAAATTCGAAAGTACTGTATTCCTGCGAGAATTTTTTGAAATGTTTGTAATCATTATTCTAGTTTCAATCGCAATGAAAACGTTTTGCAAGAATACATACTGGCGTTTGCATGTAAAAGGTAGCCTAGTATATAGTATGCGAATATTTGTATACATTGCTATTTACCAAAAGCGTTTGCAAAGATGGATCATTTCTTTAATTTATATTATGCGTCATCTGTTAGTGATGAGCATAATTAAAGAATGAGTTTTAGTATTCGCATATGAAATGAGCCGAATTATAAATGAATTAATACAATTTAACGTCCTATTTTTATTTTAGATTAAAAAAACGGGCGATATTGTTCACCAAATATTACGACATTCAACTAGTTTAGGAGTTATAAAACAGGTTACATTATTGAAACTAATATGCAATTTTATCACAGTGATTAAAACAATATAATTATTAATGCCTTACAGCTTAATAATTTTTCATTACATTTACTTCACAAAAATATTCAATTTACGGCAATGGATATGTTTTCTTTGGATTGTACTCTACTGCATTCCGTAAGATAAATTTATTTTTAAATAGCAAGTCCTCTCCTATATAATAGCAATAGCAAAAATTAAAAAGGATCCTCTTGCGCGTTTGAGGCTTAAACAATCATTTGTAAATATATAAATTTAACTGCATTGATTTTATTTTTAGATAGTTGGTTCCATAACGACATATTTAGTTATTCTTATCCAATTTCAAGAAAATTCTTCAGAAAAACATAAACCCTGAATCATCTAATGGTTTACTAATCAGGTTGATTTGTATCAGAATATTTTGTTTATTTGTATGGTCTTATTATAATTTCTGTACGCATGTATAATCTCATTAAATGCAAAAGAAGTATTTATAATTTTACTGTTAGTATTTATTATATTTTTTAACTTATTGTTCTGGAAATATTATTTTTTACATTAAGCGAACCAGCAACTATTTTGCGGGCTGAAAAGCCCTGGTAGAAAATTGACGAGTTGAACTAGTCAGTATACACTAGCACATCGCGAGTTCCAAAGACGAATTGTTTCTCACAAATTTAAAAAAAACTCGGCAGCAACTCGGGAAGCCGAATTCGCATGCGCGCGCAAATAACATAACCTTTTGAGGTTATTATGATGCAATATAATAACACCTATAAAATATAAGATACAAATGATTTATTAATGAAGGCTTATATTTTTATTGATTATTTTTTAATTAAGTGATATCAAACATTATTTTACATGTTGGTTATGTTGGCTGGTGACTTAAGTTAAATTGGGAGCCATAGTCTTAGTAGTCCACATCCAAGTTCATTAGTACTATTCCATCTGTGTTATATAAAAGCTAGATATCTGAATTTTTGTACAGATATTTGTTAAATTATTTAGAAATTAGTCACCGTATCGGTTTTTACTTAAATGTCCTAGTTGGAATTGTCAACTCGAGGGCTATGAGAAATTTTGGATTTGGCGGGTGACATTTCTTGTTAGGCTTATTCCAGAGGATCTAATAACTCTAGCCACTTGTATTTCTAGTTTCTAGTGTATTTTTATATATAGAAAGTTACAATAACTTGGCCTTTTTTCTCAATGCATTAATAAGAATTTTGACTTTTAATAGTTGCAAGTGGTTTTGATTACGATGACTGATTTTCAAATTTTGTTGCTGCTCTCATTCCGAAACTATCTTCAAACATCTCAGCGATGAATCCTAATTTTTACATGGATGTCCGGATGGAAATTAAAAGTATATCACTTGAGAACAATTTAACTTTAAATATTATTTCGTTATTGTAAAAGAAATGTGCATGCAAAAGATCAGCTCTTTACGTATATTGGTTTCTGAATGACAGCAGCAACAAAATTTGAAAATCAGTCATCGTAATCAAAACCACTTGCAACTATTAAAAGTCAAAATTCTTATTAATGCATTGAGTAAAAAGGCCAAGTTATTGTAACTTTCTACATATAAAAATACACTAGAAACTAGAAATACAAGTGGCTAGAGTTATTAGATCCTCTGGAACAAGCCTAACAAGAAATGTTACCCGACAAATCCAAAATTTCTCATAGCCCTCGAGTTGACAATTCCAACTAGGACATTTAAGTAAAAACCGATACGGTGACTAATTTCTAAATAATTTAACAAATATCTGTACAAAAATTCAGATATCTTTAATACAACACAAATGGAATGGTAATACTGGACTTGGACATCAGCTACCAGAGGTAAGTTTTGATGTTACTTAATTAAAAATGACTGCATAAAAATGTAAGCCTTCATTAATAAATATATTAAAATTAATGTTTAGTTAAATGTTTAATGCCTTTATTAATAAACAATTTCTATTTTATATTAAATGATATATTTTCTTGCACTAAATCATAACCTCAAATTTTAAATTCATATTGCTTGGCGGGTTGTTACCGAGTTTTCCACGGGTTAACGTCACTAGGTCACGGGGTAACTGGTGAAAACGGTTCCGATAAATTCGCGTAATTTCTCAAACTCGGGTATTAATCGGCAACAACTCCTCAAGATTTCTACCAGGGAGAGATTGAAGAACATCTTCTTGATATGGGCAATTCGTTATCTCAGTAAGAATAGCGAGATGCAGTTGTTATTCTTATTATTCTTAATATTTTTATGAGAAGATTAAACAGATTAGTTACTCCATAGTAAACATTTCTAATTTCTTATTTTTATCAATTAGTTTGTTATTAAAAATTGTATTAATATTAAAAGATATGTGAATATACCTTTTGCCATCTGAAAATAAACATAAGTCATTAGATCTTTTTCAATTTACTTGAACTCATATACAGATTTGTATTATACTAATATAATATACTCCTATTTGTGTATAACCTACCCCTGTAAGGAGTGTAGCATCTAATTGTACACCTTTTGCTATAAATTTATTGTCCGTGTGTAACAATTGTAATGAGAATAAATATATCTAAAAATAAAAAGATTTAAAAAATCATATCATTTCATTTTTCGCATTTTACGCTCATTAAATTGTACCTCTTCTTTGAACAGTTTATTATCTGTACTTATTATAATTTCATTAACTATTGTACGTGTTTTATAATTTTCATTATTAGCATACTGACACGTCAATGTGAGCAAGAGCAATTTTGTAGAAAAATACATAACCATCGTATGGTAATAGAAATACCAAATTTCTTTATCTAAACTTCTAACCTTGTGCCGTCTATCTAAAATGTAAAAATATAACCCGAACGTCAATTCGGTAAATGTCATTATAACAGTAGCAACTACTTGTAAACTAAAATTAGAGTTGATCTTTCTAATGATTTCGTTAAGTTCGTAGTGCCATTGTTTAAGGTATCGTAATTTTACAAACAACAAAGGATTGAATTGATGGTGATACACTCTACGTAAGAGGTGACCTCGCTCCTTGCAAGCATTATAATTTAATTGGACAAGCTCTTCATTTATGTGTTCAAAACAGCTTGCTATAATAAATACATAGCTATTATATTGAAAGTCTAATAAGTAAATTGTCATCGCAGCATAAGTTCCAATGATTTTTGAAAGTACAGCATAAATATTTCCTACAAATACTTTTGGTACATGTAAAAGAAGTAGTAGATAAAGAACCAAATCTTTTGAATGAATCCATTTTGAAATTTTAACAAACTTCTCGCTTGGCAGTTTAGCAGTGGTATCTGCTAAGTTTTGTAAAATTTTGATTGTTGATGATTTAAAAACAAAATTTGACACCAGCATAAAATTTACCAGTGTGTAGAAACAGTTACCCTGTAGCATCCATGTGCTTGCTCTATTCATATACGGGGATACATTTATAATATATAAAATAAGCAAAGATGCGCAGATATATACAAAAGTTACGATGGCACAATAAGATCCACAGTTTTTCGATTGTTCAATTTTACCATTTAAAATTTTGTATGAAATCAGACCGAAAAATCGACACACCAAAAGAGACGGCTTAATTAAACTTAAGAAATCAGTTGCACTGAAAATTTTCCATTTTTTACCAGTTGAGTACTTTTTCTTAACTTTTTTAAACATTTGTATTTTGATAATTAAACAAGCTTGTCTACCTTTGGGAGCCGGACTAATATGTAGTTCGTAGAAGACTGAACTTTTTCATTAAGTACATGAATGAAATTCTGACAAATATAAACGATTAATCAAATTATAATGCGAGTGCACTTGCGATATTACAGTATACACTCATTTACTTTATTTCTTTTTCTTTTTTCTGAATGAAAAATACCTACAAGAAAATAAGAATTGAGTGCTATTACATGCTAATACAGTTATATAAATGAATTTATAACTTAAAAGAATACTATCGGGGTTTGTTATAAATTCATTTTTCTTTTAAACCCTTTTTTAATATTCCATTACGCATATTACAAGTAAAATAAATGATTTTTTCCTAAATACAGACGTTTATGCAAATATTTTCTTATGTCTCTCGTATCTAAAAACAAAAAAAAAAATTAAATATTAATATACATCCTTTACAAGATTCATTTGTATAAACTGAAAAAGTAACACCGCCGTTTCTGCTGTAGAACACGGCAGTTTAGCGAGTGTCGCCAACGTAGAGACTGTTCAGTAAAAACAGCGAATGGCCACTGGTAGTTTTTGGCAGGTCTCTGCAAGCTGTCGAGGATATGGAGGTTATGTATCACCTTTTAAAACATTAAAAATTTTGAGAGATTCATTTTTTTAATGAGTAATATGATGAAATTATAAGTAGTGACCATTATGGGACTGATAGGTAACAAAATTGAAAATGTTCATGTAACTTATTTGCTAATAGTCACTCTGCATGCGATAATGGGACGGTAATAAGTTAATGGTTGTTATTCAAGGTATTTTATACTTTTATAATGATCATTACTTATAATTCTAATTAAATTAATCATATTGCTCATTAAAAAAATGAATTTCTCAAAATTTTATGTATTTTAAAAGGCGATACATAACCTACATATCCCCGAGATAGACAACTTGCTGAGACCTGCCAAAACTACAAGTGGCCATTCGCTGTTTTTACTGAACAGTCACTACGGTGTCGGCACTCGCTAAAACTGTCGTGTTCTACAGCAGAAACGACTGTTTTTTCTTCAGTGTATATCTCTGTGTAATTATTTTTTCTGAAAAATTATCAAGTGGCGCGGTAACGCCACGAAGGCGAGTTTGGGAAGAAGACGAAGCCGTTGCACCCGTGACACTATTTACTTCTATATTGGTGTTCGGATTTTTCATGATACAGAAAAAATGCTTATCGTTACTATTCGTGACTTTTTTTGGCTCATCTTACGGCCACGGTGACTTGTCGCCTTGCATCGCAAAGCGAAAGTGCCAGGGGTCTTCGATGACGAGGTTGTCGAAATATATTGCACGCTGTAGATGTTTATATCCACGTGTCAATATCGGCTATGAAGGCGGTCTAGAATGACCGATAACGGAGTCAGGCGATGCGCACTGTACATCTTGGAACAAAAATGTTCAAATCAGTTATGTTTACTGTCCAGGTACATGCGATCGACAATGCCGCGATTGAGGTAGTGCGCCTCGTTACTTTCATTGTCTGAGTGTAAAAACTGATTCTAGACTTCAAAAGCTATGGAGCGTATCACCAAGACCCTGTCATCAGCGACCTCATGCACCTAAAAATCCCAGTGTGCACTACCTAAACCCCATGATTATGGATTTTATTTTTAGAACAGATTTAAGGTACTTTATTAAGTTCGCTCAAAAAGACATGAAATGTCGAAAAAAAACTTAACCAAAGTAAAAAGGTTAAGCGCGTTTGATGCTTTGCGTATCATCATATGCATGCCAATAATTTTGCTTACAGTAGAATTACAGATTAAAAAACAACTGAGATTAATTAAAAAATAAAAATGCATGCGCACACGGAAAAAATGGTTGGTAACAGTAACAAACCGCTTGGCAAAATATGCACCAACTATTTTTTTGGTTAACCTTACCATATACTTAGTAAGTATAATAAAATAATTGGTAAGTTACCTGCTTTTTTGGTAACATTTATCAAGTTATTTTATAACCATTTTTTTCCGTGCGCAATACATGCGCCAATCACATAACGTTTATCTTGGCTACACAACATTTGGTCATGACTTTTTTACATAGGAAAAATTCCTTCTAGAAGGATGTTTTTCAAAAACATATTGGAGTTCTAGTCTTATATTTTCAAAAAATGTGGGTGCGCTTCGTGCTCGCGTTAGTGTGTGTGGGCATGCGTGTACACTCGCGCGCTACTTTGAATTTGGAATTGTTACATTAATGTTAATAAAAATTAGATCCAAATTTTTTCATTTGAATTCGAGAAAAGAATTTTTAAATAAACTTTTTAAATATTTATGTCCGTTTTTGTTTTCCTTACAATTCTCGATACGCTTCTCTTTATATACTTTCTACATTATCATAAATTATGGAATTTCTGTTTTTTTTTTAATTTCATTGTTCGTTATTTTTTGAGGTACTTTTCTTTGTATTCAAAAACTGAATCAGTATTAATAAATAAGTTGCTATTCCACTAACAACCTAAAAAATGTATTATTGTATAAAGATAATAATTACACAATTAATGGCATAAGACTCACCCCACTTATGAGATTTGCATTCATAACAATACACTTGGACGTAAATTCGTTATTGCATTGTAGCAGTTGTAATGAAAAGAGACTTAGCTGCAATAATATAAACTTTATAAACTACATTTTAATGCAGATTAAAAAATTGAATTACCTCTGATTTTAATTGTTCATTGTTATTATTGAGTATAACATCGTGGACAATTATGCCTGTTTTTAGTGATTCGTTCTTTGTTTCTTGGCAAATCCATACCATTACAGCCATTTTTAAGGAATAGTAAGTTACAGATGTTATGAAGTAATTAAACCAAAGTTGTTTATCAAGGTCAATACCCTTTTTGCCTTGAATATGTAATATGAAAAAATACAAACCAAATGTAACTTCTGCAAAAGTCATTAGAACAGTAGCAATAATTTGAAGGGTAAAAACGGTGTTTAGCTCCTTTATAACGCAACTAACATGGTGATGATTATGTTGTAATTTACGTAATTTTATTAGCTGTAAATTATTAAACTGCAATAGCTGCATGGATTTATTACAACTAATAATTTCACAACCCTCATAACTTTTTGTTAGCAGTTGTAAATTATTGTTCACATTTTTTAAACAACTTTTTAATAAAAATACAAAGTTACTATACTGCATGTCCATCAAAAATACAATCATTGTTATATGTAATGCGAACATTTTCGATATATTTTGCGCTGTTAAATCCTCAGAAGCAATATTAAATATTTGTCCCATTAAAAATATATAACCAATTATATCTTTAAAATAAATAACTTTTGCAACTTCGAAAAATTCTTTCTCAGATAGCATAGATGATAATAAAATTAATTTTTTCAGAAGCAAAAATTTATATTTATTGGATGCACACGAATATACAGCAATAAATGTTCCTAGCATAAAATACGATGTAAACTGCATAAGACTTTCTGTTGTATCAAATACTATATCTAGGGAATAGAAACACTGATACATCGCAATAACAAAATATACAATACAACTCATGGCAACAAAGAATGTATGACATAATCCTATTTTTGATGAATGAATTTGATTTTTACTTATTTTATAAGGAAACAATCCATACAATTTGTATAGAAAAAAATATGGTCTCATTAATTGGTAAATGTTTGTTATCTGTACAAATGTGAGATTTTTACAAAATTTTAATTTCATTATTCGTTATGTAACAGTTAATACCACTCAATAATTACACAAACTTAATAATCTGTCCAACACAAATACGTGAAGCTTAAATATTATTTAACGAAAATTGGCGAAGAAAATATGCCGATACAAAACTTTAAATAAAAGATTTACTTTAAAATAATTAAACCATCAAAAAAGCCATGACAACTCCTTTCAATCCACCTAACTTATATTTCAATTGTACAAATTATTTTCGCTATTACGGTCGGCTTAACTTCGCCATCGTGCCATATATCGATTTGCAGGCGCTCAATAATAGATAAGCCTATTTGCTATAAATTGCTTGACTAACACAGAGTACTTTCAGAATTAACATGATAAATTTTCATGTAATTATTATCTTCCCAAGAAAAACTTTTTTCAAAAGTAAAAACCTTGGCAAGAAAAAGCAGTGAAGTCTATAAATATTAAAATGTCAAGTAAATGTCAAAGACAATATTTTAAAGCTCCAATTTCATGTGGATGAAAAAATATTTGTATCAATCTTTTGAAATTGCAGTACACTGTGGTATAGGCAAACCAAGTTATGCAGACCTGTTCCTGCAAGATTTTATCACTGAATTGAATGATCTTCTGAAGAATGGAATTAAAATTCTTGAGCGAAATTTTGATATTGAAGTTATGTGCTTCGTATGTGACAGACCTGCTCGAGCATTTGTTAAGTGTATAAAAGGCCATACAGGCTATTATGCTTGTGAGCGTTGTACCGTTTCTGGGTGTAGAGAAAACAATAAAATAGTTTTTCCAGTAGATGAATGTTGTAAATTAAGAACAAACCAGTCATTTCGAGACCAAAAAAACAGGGATCATCATCATGGAGTGTCACCATTAACAGATATTGAACCTGCAATTGATATGATACATAGTTTTACGTTAGATTTCATGCACCTTGGTTGCTTAGGTGTCATGAAAAGATTACTAACAGAATATTGGACGAAGTTATCAACCAAAATCCTAAATAGAGAGCAGGTACCCAGAATTTCACAGCGAATGATGAATTTGTCGAGCCAAATTTCAGTCGAATTTCAGCGAACTACAAGGTCCTTAGGGGAACTTGGAAAATGGAAAGCAACAGAATATCGTCTTTTTTGTTATATTGTGGTATGTTTGTTTTAAAGGATGTGCTTCCCAGTACATATTATAAACATTTTTTATTGCTGAGTATAGCATGTCGAATACTTAGCTACAGGAATTTATACAAAGAACATTTGGATAATGCAGATATTTATTTAAAGAAACTCACCACGTTAGCAAGTACTTCTCAACTGTATGGAACAGATGCTTTAGTTCTGAACATGCACTGTTTAACACATTTAGCTGCTGATGTTAGACATTTCGACTGTCCCCTAACAGATGTTTCAGCTTTTTCTTTTGAGAATTCATTAGGAAAAATGAAGAAGTATTTGAAATCTAGTAATAGACCTTTATCTCAATTATGTCGCAGGTTCGTATTCATATTTATTTATTCATTTCTAATATTAATTTATTGAAAGTATTAAAATCTTGTCTGTTACAATGCCGCTACGGCTGCGGATAGAGGAACAGCCCCTGAGAAAGAGGTTAGCTGCGAATAAATTGAATAAGCAGCCGCGGACAGCCGATAGGAACAGGCGTGGGTGTGATGAGCCCACACTGTCGAACGCATTCATCTAGAAACACTACGCAAGCATCACAACAACAAAAACACTTCACATTATCTCTTATCTCTCAATCTATCTCTTTCATCACACATTACAAAAATGGGCCAAAATCCTGCTGCCGAGGAGGATGCGGGAGCGATGACAACTGCCCCGAAAGGGGATGTGTAGAATGATTCGTCACCTGGTCTTACGCGGTAACGATGCCAGCGAAGGCGCGCTGCCTTGCAGGGGGGCGTTAAGATGCGAGAATGAAACCGTAGTGTGTCTGACGACGAATTGACACTGTCCTCGTCAAAGTCGGAAAGCTCTCATACTTAGTTCTAGAGAGGTATGGGGGTTATCACCTCTAGAACGGTGGACTCACCTGCGATCGGAACAGGATCCGAAGCGCGCGGGTTTAACATAACATCATGGCTCAAAAAAATCAAATCCGTACCAAAAGGGACTTAAGGGTCGGAACTTGGAATGTTCGCAGTCTATACAGAGCAGGTGCGTTTAAAGAACTCGTAAAGGAAGCTGATAGGTACAATCTAGATTTGGTAGCAATACAGGAATCGCGGTGGCCAGATGGCGGAGTACTAGCATCAGGTAACTTCACGTACCTGTATGGGGCCGGGAGTGGGGGATCTCTAGGCACCGGATTTCTCGTAAGCAAAAGCATCATACATTCGGTTAAAAGTTTCAAATCCGTCAATGATAGGCTCTTGTACATCATTATCGAAGGTGAATGGTATAGATATGTATTTATTAATGTACACTGTCCTACGGAGGACAAAGAAGAAGAAGCTAAGGATCTCTATTACGAAACTTTAGAGCAGGTAATCGACCAGTTCGCGTCTTACGCCACAAGAATAGTATTAGGCGATTTCAATGCTAAAATAGGTAGGGAGGAAATGTTTAGGCCTACTATAGGTAAGGAAAGCCTGCACGAAGCCAGCAATGATAACGGTATTAGGGTCATAAATTTCGCAGCGGCAAAAGATCTTATAATCAAAACTACGTGTTTAAAGCACAAGAACATACACAAGGCAACGTGGACATTGCCGGACGGGGCCACACAGAACCAAATTGATCATTTCCTCATTGAAAAAAGACGTCATACTAATGTTCTTGACGTAAGGGCTTACAGAGGGGCAGATAGCGACTCGGACCACTTCCTAGTAGTAGCCAAATTAAGAGCTAGACTAGTAGCGAATCAAAATAGTAAGCGAGCAAACAAGGTAGAAAGCTTCGATATTGAGAAACTACGAGATAGAACAGAGCGAATTAGGTACCAGATAGAAATTAATAACAGGTTTCAGGCACTTGAAGAAGCAAACACATCGCCGGAGGGGAATGACGAACCGAATAGCCATCGAAAAAACGGTAAAAGAGGCCGCGAACAAAGTACTGGGTAAAAAGAAAAAGCCAAAGAGCAAACCATGGTTTGACGAAGAGTGCGAACTCTGGTTTGAAAGGCGCAAAAAGGCTAAATTAGATAGCTTACAAAATAGAAGCGATAGGACCGTAGAAGAGTATTCTAACGTAAGGAAACGGACGAGCGCGATCTACAGAAATAAGAAGCGGGAGTATCAAAAGAATCTTATTAGGAGAATAGAAACTAACAGTAAGGAAAATAACCCCCGCGAAATGTACAGAGGGATTAACGCCATCAGAAAGGGTTTTAGGAGTAGAGCGCAATTGATGAAGGACGAAAACGGGGACCTCGTAACAAATGACAACGAATTACTGTCGCTGTGGAAAAATGATTTCGATAAATTATTAAACGTGCACGAAAATAGCGAAGAATTAGGGGACGAAATTCACACTGCTGAACCCCACGTGGAGGAACCGAGCTACCAAGAAGTAGAGGCCGCGATTAAAAAACTAAAAAACAACAAAGCCGCGGGAAATGACTCTATACCAGCTGAGTTACTCAAATATGGGGGCGTCGAGCTCACTTTCAAAATCTATAAACTAGTATGTGCCATCTGGAAAAATGAAACAATACCCGAAAATTGGAAGGAATCTATCATTATACCGATTTTTAAAAAGGGTAAGACAGACTGCAATAACTATAGGGGTATTTCACTTTTAGCAACGTGCTACAAAGTTCTGTCAAACGTAATACAAGCTAGACTCACTCCATTCGCGGAAGATATAGTAGGAGATTATCAGTGCGGATTTCGGCGCAACAGATCGACGAGCGATCAAATGTTTACCATAAGACAGTTGTTAGAGAAAAAGTGGGAATTTTGCGAAACCATACACCAACTATTTATAGATTTTAAAAAAGCGTACGACTCTATTAAGCGAAGCAAAATGTATCAAATTCTAGTACTTCTCGGTGTACCGAAAAAACTCGTGAGATTAATTCAAATATGTCTGAACGGAAGCACGGGAAAGGTCCGAGTAGGCGATAATGTATCAGAACCCTTCATGATACGCGATGGTTTAAAACAAGGGGATGGGCTCTCTACGGTGCTGTTCAACTTAACGTTAGAGTATGCCGTTAGAAAAATGCAGGTTAGCCAGATGGGCGCAACGCTTAATGGAACAACGCAGATACTAGGCTACGCAGATGATTTGGATATACTGGGGGATTGTAGGGAAACGGTAGCAAGAAACGCGGAAATCCTCATAAAAGCGGTGGAGTATACAGGGTTAGAAGTGAGTGAATCAAAAACAAAGTACATGATTGTGGATAAGCTAGGCATCTGCAGAGGGGAGGAAGATCTCAGAGTTGGGAATTTTACTTTTGAAAAGGTTAGCGAATTCAGGTATCTGGGTACGACCATAAATGATAGAAACGAGATTAATGTCGAAATAAATAAGAGACTCCATTCGGGTAATGCTTGCTTCTACGCCGTGAGTAATTTACTTAAGTCGAGGCTGTTGTCTAAAAACGTTAAAATAAGAATATACAGGACAATAATACTGCCGGTGGTTCTGTACGGGTGCGAAACGTGGGCTCTCACTAAGCAGGCGGACAACCGTTTTAGGGTATTTGAAAATAAAGTCTTGCGAAAAATATACGGGCCGAAGAAAGATGAGGAAACCGGGGAATGGAGGAGACTACACAATGATGAGTTACACAATCTGTACGCGTCACCAAATATTAACAGAATAATAAAATCGCGCAGATTGGGATGGGCAGGGCACGTAGCGAGAATGGGAGACGACCGTACGGCAGCGCGTGTCATGAAGGGCAGGCCGATGGTAACGCGACCTCTAGGTAGACCTAGACGTAGATGGGAGGATAACGTAAAAGCGGATCTAGTAGAAATAGGACGGGTGGGTGTCGATCGGAGAGGTGCATCTTGGGTGGGGTTGACACAAGATAGGGCAGCGTGGAAGGCTTGCGTAGATGAGGCAATGAACTTTTGAGTTCCAAATGCCATGTAAAAAAAAAAAATTAAAATCTTGTCTTTCATGCTGTTTAGATTGGAAGAGGATTACAAATTTCAAGAAAAACGACCAAGTGGTCTTACTAAATTCAATATCACAACATCAAAAAAAAATTGCCAAAAAGGATAATGGCGACAAGTCTGTGCACATTAAAAAAATTGAATTTTCTAACTTTATAATAACTACAAAATCGCCAAACAACGCAGTGTTATTGAATAATAATAATATAGTACTTATTTCTAGTATCACTTGCAGTGATATGTCTGACGCTGTTAACAATCTTACTTTGAAAGGAAAAAAGCTGACAGTTATCGGCCCAGGATTAGAATACCCCTCAAATTCAACTATTTTGAATATATATAAAGTAGTCACGAAGAAAAGTGCAGTCACAGTCGAAGATAAAGTTAGTAATATAAATGCAAAATGATTCTGCTTAAAATTTTTGTATTAGCTGAAGAAATAGGGGAATTATACGCAATACCAATTTTGCATATGAATTAATATATTCATAAGAATTCAGTGTGTGGGGAAAAAGTGTAATTATTTATTCATACAAGGTAAATATACAAAATTATTTGAAAATTTGATGTAATGTACCTAACCTATCAAAAAATCAATATGTTCAGGCAGTCAATCAGGACCGGATTCCTGCCGTAATTCCGGACCGGGCTCTACCCATCTGTATGCGCGCGCAGCTTTAGACTCCTACAACTCACGTACAACATTCAGCGGTATGTTCTAAAAGGAGACGCTACGGCAAACTCGATTTTCTATTATCGAATGCATCATTGCATTAACTGTCGATCATTTCTTGGACGCAATTACAACGTTTCGGAAATTTTATTAGATTACGACACACATCACTCGGTCTCAGGATTTGTACATACTTGTGAGTTGTTCTATTATAATAGTTAAATCTAAAGAATCAAATTCTTTCAAGCTGACGCATTAGTAATTAATAACTATAATTATAATCAACAACTTTTTCTTAAGATTGCACTGACTACCATAATGTAATAATATTGTATAAATTTACAGAAGATGGCTGAAGAAGTGCATAATCCTGAACCTCTGTATGCAGTGGTGGAAATTTTCAGAGGGAATGGTTTCACGCATAATACAAGAGTAGCAGTTCTTTGGAGATACGTACACAAAGAAGAGAATGGTAATGATTTGTTTGTTAAATTCATGGATCAACCATTATCAAAAGAGGACAGATGCTTATTAGGCGATTTTCTAAAACAACCTCATGTTGATCCCCCTGAAAGCTGGCCATTCTTTTAATGCAAAATTATCAATACGTTTGGTAAGTTTAACTATTGCCTTATCATCTGTACTTAATCATATTGCTCGATAATGTTTCACAAAGCAGCATTGGATTTCTTAAAGACTAAGCCATTATCGCAGAAGACAATAGTCAAACCTAACAAAAAAGTGGACAACACAACCAAGGAAAATGCGATTGAGAATGTGGCAAGTGACAATGCAAGCATGGGGGGGATAAGTAAACAAGCAAACAAGCCAATGGCAAATTACGACATAGATCAAATTCTTGATCAAGTACCACCCTTAAAACTAAATCCAGAATCAATTTCATCTCCGGTTAGATACTCCTCAGTAAGATTCTTAAAAATTACAATGTTTTACTTATCTAATGATAATATGAGTTTATTTGTAGTTTTCGATAATGACAATAATAATATTGCTGCTGAAAATGAAACTGCAAGTTTGATCGCAGAAAAAGGGGTTTTGGAGATAGCACCTGCAGCGGAAGAAGTATTAGTAGACAATCCAGCTACAGAAGTGCTATCAATGTTCACTACTAAAGAAGATATTCAGAACCTTTTACAGTCTATCATTGATCATTTTGATAAGCAAAATTCAAGTACGTACTCTTCAAATTTTTTTTTTCATTGCACTATATTAACTTTTATAATTTTTACAGAATTATTGGAAGTTTTTAAGCAGAAATTTGAAGGTACATTTGTGGGTTTTTACTCTTTGACTATTCGAATAAAACCTAATTTACATTAAACATTTTTCTCATGCAGCTTTAGACACTAAAGTGAAAGGAATCGATGTGAAATTAATTAATATGCAAAAAGACATCGATGAACTGAAGACATGGACTGTCAATAACAGACCCTTCTCTGCTGATGATAGCATAATGACATTAGCAACCCTAGCTGAAAAGCATAAATTGAATCTGCCCTTGAAAGTGCTGCAAGATTTTGATGAGTTTAATCTCAAACTTACTCTTGAAAGCGAGTTGTACAAAGATTTAGTAAGTGACATTATAATTTAACTCATTTCAACTAAACTGTTATTATATTTAAAAACATATTTATAATTTTTTACAGAAAGCTCACCTTATATGCACTGTTAAAGCAGATAATAAGGAATTTCTGGATGAATTAACAAAATTATTGAAAAAATGTTTGTCCAGGGAAATACTTACGTCTCACACAGCACAAAGATTAAGTAGTACAAAGAAACCTATTTTTAAGTCAACTAATTTTTATATGTTTGAAAGGTAAAATTGTTACTTTAAATTACGAAATATTTTATCTTTATATTTTCTTTTTGTCAAACTTTGATTGATAATTGTATGATTTGTTTTAGATTCGCTTATGCATGTGTATTCGGGAAAAAAAGTTATAGAAGATGAGGTGTTATGTAAAATAATTGGGGCTATAATTAATAATGCCTATGATTGGGAAGGTCATAGGCATAAAAGGCAAAGGCTAAACAATTAAGTTTTTTTAAAAAGTTTTGTATTTCTGTAACAAAGTTTTGTATAAGTCGTCCTTATTTCAATCGAAAATTTGTATTTTACATAATATAAGAAAAATAAATAAATAAAATGTTTAATGCAACATCCCTGTTTTACATATTTGTTAAAACGTCCTATGAATAATGTTTTCCATTATTACTGCAAGCATTCAGGTCCCGATCAGGTCCTGATCTGGCTCTGATTTTAAGACTACTGAAAATGCCCGGATAAGAACCTGACATAGTCCTGATTTTAAATGGCGAAGTAAAAAATATTGTTCATCAGGCATGACGGATCATTGCCTGGTATAAGCCTGAAATAAAATCAGGCCCTGATTACGGGCCGGAACCGGTGCCGGATACGGACCTTTCTTATGTCTTCAGGCACCTTATCCGGTCCTGAATTTACCCGTGAATGAATTTCTACTCGGGCTCGTTCGAAGATATTATGTGTAGTCATCCTTTCATCCGCTAGATGTCACAACGTTTAGAGACTAAAAGGAGAAAAAAGGTGGGGAGAGGCGGCGCGACTCGCGCTGACTCCTCGACTTACCCCTCATAATTGAGAGAAAAAACATTAAAATTGCGTTAACTTATTAATTATATTAGGGTTGGGTAAAAATGGCCCTAGGGAGGGAACTAATCTCTTCGAACGAGGCTTCTTCATATAATTGCGATCGAACTTCACTTACAGGTAAGTTAGTTTGATCGTTCAATTATATTTCATTCGCCTCGTTCTCAAGATTATGTGTAGCTGTTCAGAGACACAAACGCAATTTTAATTTTGCTTTATTGAACAATATATGGTTTTAAATCACACAACTAACATAATAATTAAAAAGGTTCACTACAATGGTTACTCTGTTGCATTACTTTGGTTGCGAAAACTGGTTCATCTGTTATAATTGGCCTATTATAAAATCTTGCGAACGTTGGCGAACCTTCCGACCACCCTGCTATCCTCCTTATCGCGTCTATAGAGACCACCGCCTTCAGTCCTGCGGGCGAAGCCGCGTGTCTAGTGGAATGTGCTGAAAATTTAGTCGTCAATCCCAGTTTTAGATAACATCAACTTAATCCACCTACTTATCGTCTGGGAGCCAACCGCCTTGTGTGGTTTCTTAATCGCTATAAACAGACTATCCGTCTCGCCTCTCAGACTCTGTGTCATTTCCAAATATCTCTCAACCACAGAAGCCACACACAGTTGTGGGTCATCCCTGGAAAAACTAGAAGAAGCTGCAAACGTCCTGGGCCTGACGTCTTAATCAAGTCAGGAATTTTAATTCCCAACCCCTGACTGTTTTACAAATATTTGAAACCTTAATACTAGCTATAGTTTGAGCTCTATGGGCTGTACTTAATGCTATTAAAATTACTGCTTTATACGAAAGGACTTGCAAACTTATGGCATTCAACTCCGGTAATTCCCTACAAAAATTTAAAACTATCGCTTCATCCCAAGTGTGTGTGTATTTAGGCTTAGACGGTCGAAAACGAAAAACCCCTTTCAAGAATCTAACAACCATAGGATCCTCACCAATTTTAGATTGGGAGATAAGAGACACCGCTGATCTATATGAATTAAGCGTACCACATAACGCGCCTTCCTTATAGCTATCTGATAAAAAACTAATTAAACCAGCAATGTCCGGGTTCAAAAAATCGAGCCCTTTCTGGGATTTGAAAAGCTCCCACTTCTTGATGGCACCTTCATACTGCTTTATCGTCAACGGCGCTAACGATGCAAGCACGACCTCCAAAGCCTCCGTAGGAACGCCCCTTCTTAGAAAGGCCTCCCGGATACTTTTCCGACCATCAATTTGAGGTGAGACGCTTGAGGATGTTAATATGTTATTATCACCCTACAGGGTAATAATAACATATTAATGTCCGGTCCAAAAACTAATTCATCATTACAGAGCAATTTCTTAAAAAGCGGAAACCAAGGCTGCCCTGGCCAGAAAGGTACTACCAAGATACCCGACGATCCTTCATGCCGGATTTTGGCTAATGTCTTCAGAATTAAACTAACTGACGGGAAAGCATAAAAGAACCAATCTGACCAATCGTAAGTAAAAGCGTCAACACCCATCACTCCCGGTCCGGGCTTCCAAGAGAAACATTTTTCACATTTCGAATTACTCGCGTTAGCAAACAAATCCACATCGAGGTCTCCAAATTCCTCTACAATATTAGTGAAAAAACTATCATTGAGTTCCCACTCAATATTGTCGTTGACTAGCCTAGAGAGTCTGTCAGCTTCCTTATTTTCTTCCTAAGCAATGTATGAAGTAAAAAGAAATATTCTTCTACTTTCTGCCCACTGCCAGATCTCTCTTGCAAGTCTATTATACAGCTCGTAACAAACGCCTCCCATTCTATTGACATATGCGATTGCCGTAGTGTTGTCAACCCTTAACAGGATTTGAAAATTCCGAAAGTGAGCCGCTAATCTTTCTAAGGCCAATTTAACCGCTAACAGTTCCTTGTAATTAATATGAAAACTCTTCTGTTCTTCAGCACAAAAACCGTGACATTCCGTGTCTCCCGTCGTGGCACCCCACCCTGTATTAGACGCGTCTGTAAAAAGTTCTATCTGAAAGTCAAACGACTTAAAACTATTATTAGCCTTCGGAATCACATTAATCCACCAAGTTAAATCCGACCGAACAGACTTTGAAATTAGCATCTCACTGTCAAAATCAAAATTGTTCCTAATTAAGGCTAACGTCTTAACCCTCGCTAAGAGCTTCGTATATACTACCCCATACTCGACTGCCGGACACGCCGCCACCAAACTACCTATTAACTTGGCAAACAACAAGTAATTCAAGAACGTAACTGGATGAATCTATAATAAAACCTAAGAATTCACACCTAGTTGCCGGCTCGAAACATGATTTACGCTTATTTATGATAAATCCTAGAGATTCCAGCAACTGATCTACAGTCATACAAACATTCTTCCTGCAATCCCTCGCATAGGCGCCGATACACAAGAAATCGTCTAAGTACTGGTCACTACTGGTTTCAATAACTTGGTAAAAATGAATGGGCTTAGACTTAAGCCAAAAGGTAAACATACAAATTGATATAGTTGACCTTGAAAAATAAATCGCAAATACTTTCTACTACTAGGATGGACCGGCACTGTAAAGTAGGCATCTTCGAGATCAATGTTAGCCATATAAAAATTAAGAAACATCAAACCGGTCGCAGTTCTAATATCTTCTATTTTAAAGTGTGGAGTTATAATAAACTTATTCAACTCTTTAAGATTCAAAATAAAACGTGAAGAACCATCCGACTTCGGCACTAGAAAATAGCTGTCTATGAACTGTCTCTCATGAAAACTACAAGTTTCAATCGCTCCTTTCTGACGAAGGGCCTTTATATAAATTTCTAATTGTCTAATCTCCTCTTGCGAAAAACTTTTCTCTCTCGGTAACTAGCTAACTTAGCCTGAGAAACTTCCGAACTAAAATCGATCTTATAATATCTCGACACGCATCCTAGAATAAAACTATCAGAGGTAACCTCCTCCCAAGTTTTAACAAATTTTCGCAGACGACCAACAACTTTACATACATCGTTTATCTTCCTTGGACCTGATTCCTGAATCGGTTCTATCCTTGGTACGGCGCCCTCTGGTTGAACGGTTGATTGCGGTAGTTGCTCCTGAAGTTCACGCGACCTCTGCCTCTGAACGAATTGAACTGACCTTGGCGGTCTATGTTGCTTTGGGTCGGTCTCTTTCCCTGCTGGCCGTACGAGTTTAAAGGCTGACGATGCGTGAAAGATAGGCTTGGGCCAATGGGAAAAGAATCCATGTTCTTCGTCTCCTTTACCTTCTCACTCAGCTTTTTGCCAAAAAGTAGATTATCAGCCTTCGTATCTTCCAAAATACTCTTTGACTATTTGTCTAGGCCTCCTAAGATAAGGGCTCTTCTCGATTTTGTCTGACTGTTCATAATTTCTGCTATCAATTTCATAACATCAGTCAACCTTTCCAAACACTCCAGTCTATCAACACCTTCTTTATTCTCAATACATGTAGATAATAGCCATCCATTAGCTTTAAAAGCCGCAGCAGCAAGTCGCTGTCTCTTAAGCATCAAAGAATCCCTTGTCTTGGCATGGCTCGGTAACTTCTTCTCTACCTCACGATTCAATTCGGGTACTACAACTCCAACTGGGGTGCCATATTTTTCCAGAATATTCTCACTCTCTTCTTTTGGCAAACCATTTTCATACCAAAACTTTCCTCTCTAGAAATCAAAGATAAAACACATTAGGTCTAATATCAAAAAACTTCTTTCAAAACAAAGATAAAAGGCTTACTCTCAAAACTGACGGATGAAACTTGATGTCCAAGGCCTTGGATGCCAACGGATCGACACCTAATATCTCTCTGGTCTCGTCGTCCAGGTTCTCTTCCGCCTCACTTTGGACGTCTCGATTCTCTGAAAAGAATCATCGGGTGTCACTTGTACGAAAAAACAGGCCAAACTTACACACAAACCTCATGCGAGGGTTTGATAAGCGCGCCGCCTTTCACGAATCTGTACTGGCTTGCGCGCAGCAGAGACAAAACACGAGCGGGTAATACTGTGAATAGCAAGCACAGACCTGTCGACCGAAACAATGCAAAGCTTCGACTGCGTTGTCCTGCAAGCAACTCTAAATACGCTTCTATAAGATACTATGCACATCCTGCGAGTGTTCATATTTAGAAGAGAGAGAAAAAACGAAAAAACAAATTTCCCGTGACTCGCCTTGCGAACAGGCCGAAAGCCAAGGAAAAAGAATGACAACCGCGTCTTGCGAGCGCGTGTAGACCAAAAAACCAAGGTGGCTTCACTCAAAAACTCTCCACATTACAAAACATACCTTCTGATCCACTCTCTGACTTGACTCCATCCTCTCCACCGGAATCATAGTCCTTGTCGAAGAAGCTACCAGGATTTGAGCTTCTCAAGCCGGATTCCTTGCCAAAAGAGGATTCATCTCTTCGTTTAGGATTATTCTGCAACTTCTTGGTCCTACCAAACGGTAACTCCTCAACCTTCCTCTTACTCATAGCCGATCACTCTCAAGGAAAAAGCATAAGAAAAATCAAAACGCAAATGACCAAAGGAAAAAACACGTCCGCCAAGCGCTCTCCCCACCTTTTTTCTCCTTTTAGTCTCTAAACGTTGTGACATCTAGCGGATGAAAGGATGACTACACATAATCTCGAGAACGAGGCGAATGAAATATAATTATATGTACATAACATATAATAACACAATCGCGTCGTGTTACCGAGTAGCAGATGAATGTCTGTAAAGTAGATCATAACTGCTGTAACCACTGGTGTATAATACGTCTCACCGGAAGTCACGTGACTGGATGAGACAAAATATCGGCCATCGGGAGAAGAAACTCTGACAAAAAGTAATTCATCGAGCAAATTTTCAACTTGCAATATTAAGTTAATAACGTAATATATTCGAATAAATCGTTTTAAAGATGAAAGATTAGGTTAATATATTTCAAATAGATACCAACAGATTACACATAAGCGCAACACTAATGATTTACATGCAATCAAGATTTTTGTTGGAGGTTAGAAAACCCAATTTTAAAGTATATAGGGTTGCCCTTTCCTGGACCGAACTTCGCCCTTTCTTGCTAGTACGGTGCTATTGCTCCTCTTAATATATAGGGTCGTCCTTTCCTGAACCGAACTTTGCCCTTTCTTGCTAGTGCGGTGCTATCACGCCTCTTGATTTATGTTTGCAAAATAGTAACATAAATTTTATTGTTCAAAATCTATTAGATATATAAATATATGTATGGTAATCACTTCAATAGAACTATAAGTTTATTCAAAAACTAGTCAAGTTTGCACTGTGACAATACACTATAGTGCCCTACTGCAAAATTATAGAATAGAATTATACTATAGAAATAAAGCAAAAAATATCGTATATCATGTGGCTGCAATGGAGAGTTTCTGATTCTATGCTTAGAACAATCTAAAACACTCTCTAACACGTAAACAGTTCCTTTTGACACTGTTGTCTTGGGCATTCAAATTCAACCAAAACTATATTGTCTACCCTGGTAGAAAATTAACGAGTGAAAACCGTTAAAAAGTTAAGTTTAGTTGACCATTATTATCAAATTTGAATGTAAAAAAATTAAGCAAAATGTTACTAATATTTTAGTGATGCGTGTCTATTATACCAACACAGTATTATTTTTAAGTTAAAAATTGTTTTTTTCCTTTTTTTCTTGCATTAGAACCTTTGCATGTTTTATTACAAATACTATAATTTCTGGATTGTAACAGTCATTTGACAAATTTCAAGCAAATGTTCTGTTTTATCTTGAGTTAATGTGTATATCTATGCATTTATAATGTTTAAACTCTTATTTATTTAAATTGTTAACCACAACTTAGCTAAGTGACCCAGAACTTAGCTTATTAACTGTTAACGTTTCTACCAGGGTAGGCGCCAGTCTATATGGCCGTGGCCAACCCCATCCCCCACTTAAAACCCAATCTTTTCTTATGTATTTCGACATTGGAATTTACTGGGTTATTGGCCTGAAGATGCAAAGAAAAATTGTTATTAACAATTTATTATAAACTATTACAAAAAAATATTTATTTTGGGTTTCAAAAAATTAATTTCGTAATCTTTAAACAATTTAAAACTGAAATTATTCTTAACAATTTTTAGTTTTTATATAAAAAATCATCAAAAGTTTCAGTTTTCAATTGAACTCGAAATTATCCTTATTCTTCTTATCCTTTAACCTTTTTTATACAAAAACCAAGCAATCTGCAAAAAAATTGATAAGAATAATTTCAGTTTTCAATTGTCTAAAGATTAAGAATTTAATTTTTTGAAACCCAAAATAAACAATTTTTGTTAGTAGTTTATAACAAATTGTTAAGAACAATTTTCCTTTGCGTTTTCAGGCCGGCTGTATAAGCTGGCGCCCGGACTAATAGCCATTGCTTAATGACACATACTTACGAAAAAGCTAATTTGAAAAAAAATTTTAATTGCTTGATTTATTCAAAAGATTATACAGTATTTGTATTTCTAGCTATGTGTACCATTTCCAAATAAATGGCGCAAAATATTGAATACTTTTGTATATTGGAAAAGTTCATTAAAAAATACAATTAAATCCTTCGTAAAAATGTCAGTCAGTTCATTAAGCAGTTTTAGCCCAGTGGCATTTTATTTTTTTTCAGATTTTTAACTACAGCACTGCTTAAGGGCTGCCAAGCAAATTAAACAAACGCAAACATAAAATAACTAATAATTTGTAAATCAGCACCCCTCTGAAATAAAGAAAGATTATATGCTATTGCTACGATTGCATGTTTGATCCATTATAAATAATAGATGAAATACAAAAATATAGAAACTATTTACAATACAGTGTATGCTTATGCATGTCTTTTTCGAAGTTAAGCACGTGTTTCGTATAATTCGGAATCCGAGCAGTCTTATTAGTCAGTACCTAAGCAGTTATTGTATCTTAGACTGACCAGTTGATTCTAAGCTGTGCTTACTATACTGATCAGTTTCACTGCTTACCAGGACAATTACCGAAATAATTAATGTTCATATGTACTTATACTTATACGGATTCAAATAAGGGGCAAGTTTCTTATGTAAAAAAGTCAATATCGATGAAAGCATCTGACGTCGATATTAAAAAGTACAATCGGTATTTAGTAATAAATAAGACATTACTAAGCTTGTATCAATGATATTTTATTACATTAACCATATTTTTGTCCTAATCTATACACGCATTTATTTATTTACATCGATACAAGATGACGATAAAAATGCCAAACTTATATCACTTTCCTCTATACGCAAAATACAATAAAAACTTCTTAATTAAACAATATAATGCCTCCTCAGTTTTAATAATAGTTTAATAGACGAGTATATAATAAATTGCAATCACACGTCTTCGAAAATTCATTGAAGCTCCCAGCTGTTTTCCTTCGCATTTCAATTACAGATCTTTACAATTTTGCGATTGCTTGAAATGTAACTTTAGTAAAATAAAATTATTGCATTAGAATATTGCGGTTTTCAATTAAACCATTTTACAGAATTCATTTATGATTCGCATTTTATCACGTAATCGAAATACAATGATTATCTAATCACAACCAAATAATACTAATAATTCTGACGTTCTCTAAATCTACGATGTTTAATATCGAACATTGCCATGTTTTACATAATGAGATTTTGATACATTGAATAAACTGGTACATGCACTTTAAAGACGTGCTCTGAAAATTACATTATTTTCCCATCAACTTTCTTATCATCAATTTTAATTAAATATAAAAACGTGAACCTTCTCACGTATAGATGATTCAACAAGAATAAAATTAAACATTGGAGGTCATTTAACAGTAGAAATGCAAGTTTTTTTTAATTTCGCATAATTCAAATTATTCCTACGATCAAATTAATCAACAAACTGAAAATTTATTTTAGTAATTCTTTAATAACCATTTTTTAACTTTTTTACATATATTCGGTCCTAAGAAGAATGTTCTTCAAAAAATTTAAACTAAACGAGTCTCAATTTTTTACTTGAAAATCACATCTTCTTTTATATCCAGTAAACGCCGTTTCTTTGCATTAAAGAACGTTCTTCTTTTAAAAATGCAATGACTCTTGTAACAGTACTAAACATCGTACGTGCATTCCACCATAAAAAACTATTTCATTTGGTAAAGCAAATAGTGATAGTTTTTAAAGGAAGCACTCATTCGGGGTTTTTTGGCATTTTGCTTAGTAAATTGAAATATATTTTTACAACTTATAGAATGCTAGTAAAGTCTTAATCACTTTACGGTATTTTTAAAAATAATGTCAACCAGTAAGCATGAATCATTAACGCTAAGTAAATATTTAAACATGCTAATTTTTATAATGCTACATAACATATCTCTACAACAAATGATACAAATTTTAACAAACATCTTTAAGAATTCTTTGCTATTTTTAACGAGTTTTTCAAATGTCATAAGTTCCTTTACATATTGTACCTATTTAAATTATGTGAGAACTTATTGATATTCTTTAATGTCATTAGAAATGTGCGTTTCAGTGTAAAATGCAATGCTACATTTTTATAATCATTAATTATTTGCTTGTATTAAAAAATTGTTATCATCTCAGTGATGTAAGTTTATCAAATACTTTTGAAGAATGCGTGCGATCATATGAATAACATGTGAATTGCAATTAACACAACGACATTATCTATCATCTGACATTTTACAATAAGTTATAATTTCGGTGTAGAAATAATGTCTTTAATAATAGAGCCTCTTTACTATAAAACTGTCTCTGAAAACGCATCTTGCACTTATACTTTCACTTCTCACGCGATTAATAATTACGCACAATTTATGACACAAACATTTTTCAAGGTCTTAAAATTCGCCAAAATACGTAAATTTATTATCATGATCATCGTCAAAATAATACTTTGCTATTACAATAATTTATAATTTGTTTTATCGTACGAAGTATACGGATCATCAGATTGTAAAATAAATATCGTCTATATTAAATCGTCTTATCATGTTAATGAGTCATTCATTTCACTATTCCGTGCTAATTTGTTACTAATATTGTTTGTCACTATCTTGAATTGTATATAAAACCTCGGAAATCTTCAGAGATTATTCAGTTGAAATCTTAACTGTTAAAGTAACTTTTGTAAACGTGACTTCATATTTTGTATGAATTGATAACGGCATTGTGTATTTGATGTACAAATCAGACGGAAGTCTCGGCGGAAGTAGTACCATTTGCCTTGAAAGGACTAGTATCTTTCGATCGTATCAAGTCAACCTGTAAGAAAAGAGAAGCGAATACCCATATACCTAGATTCTGTTTTTCTTTTTTTTTATACTTTAGAATACTCTATGTATCCGGGATCCGGCCAAAAATATGGACTTAATAAAGAATGACAACTATTTACTCATTCATAAAATACGGGTCAGGGTTTAGCAGTAAAAAACAGCATATCGATACAATGTTCTCTAGACAAATGAAAAAGCAAGTCCAATATCATGATATGAATATTATCAAAATTTATGAAAAAAGAATCAATGATACGAGTTGCTTATTGTTACTGTTTTTGTGGTTTTACACAACTTGTTGAGTGCTATATACATGTACACTTATTCATAGCAGCTACACACATAAGCGAAGCAACATTATTATAATGCTAAAACAAACAGCACAGTGTCATAACGCTAAGAACTTACATTAATTTCGTTTGAAGATATTTTAGAAGAAACAAACGTATTGCATATTTGTTATACGTATCTGTAAAGATTGACGCATTTCAAATGTCAAATACATTATATACTTTCATTATGCACATTACTGGAGGATCGGGCGTAGTTTACAGTTGATATTATTTGAATGGCTCAGAATTAGAGATTGTATTTCTTTTCATCAATATGAAAACGTAATGTGGAGGTAATCATGAGAAAAGGGCTTACAATATGACCGAATTGATTATACCTATTGAATATATCATTCGGAAAATTCTGTAAACTATTGTTAACACTACATTATGGCATAGTAGATTTTCAAATTCAACATCTCAATCATATACTAGTATTTGTAAATGCAAACCAAATTCGAAAAATCGAAATATCATCGGACGGGGTGTGACAAATCAATATATAGTTATTTTTGTTTTATTTGAAAAAAGCTGATGATTAAGCTACATTCATCTAAAGCGACGGCCTTGTGTCAGCTTCAGCTTTCATTCGCGTGAATATTACTCACAGCCGTAATACATAGGGTTATGTCGCATGCCGGTGTATCGTGCTCTTGCCGTGTACTGTTATTCTCGGTGATGGTAGTAGTAGTAGTTGTTGTAGTAGTGATGGTTAAAATTTAGAGTTGTTAACGTTTTTCACCTTGATTGATATGCCACCGTCATCCTCGTCTTCCTCCGTCATAGTAGTTAGCCTCGTCGTCTCGTCTGTTGACAGAACAGCATCTTTCTTCGAATGCTTCTTCTGTTTCCCTACACTAAAATTTCTCAACATTAGGTAATCCAAAGTAACTGTTTATATGATATCTTTCGTGCTAGCCGACTCACTTGATCAACTTATTAGACTGTTTGTTTTTGTCGTTTCCCTCGTTGACCTGCTGCCAGATACCAGTTTTATTCACCTCCTCGCTGATATTTATGCTTGTGAGGGGTATTTTCATAATATTTCCATTGGCCAAAGGAATCTGCAAGTTACCAGACGACGCGAAGCCGATCGAGTCGTTGTGCTCCTGAGAAATTGGCCAAAAAATCGATGTCAGTTTAGTCAGTTGATTTATGCGAATGATTGTTATTGTAAAAGTTCAAGGCCATGCATCATGATCAGATAGTAAGGGCGAATTGTGAAATTCGATGCCAGTACAGATGTACTACAGGTAGGTGCTTTTCTGATATAACATACCGATAACGGGCAGAAGGAGGATTGGTCGACTATCGCATTGCATTTCATCTCGTAGTGATCAAGGCTTTACTTCACTAGTTTTGAACTTATCAGCGGCAGAAGTGCACGTATTGCTTGCACACACGTGCCGTAGTGTGTGTGTGATTCATGAACTCGATGAAGGCCACTCATTGACTAACTTTATGGTTAACGTGATCAAAGCGGCGTCAAAACTATCACTAAACTATTTTTATCCTTGTTAAAGACTTGAAAAATTTCTCAAAAACAAATTATCCATACCTCAAAATGAGATCCAACGACAGAAGGTGAATTGGTAGAAGCGAGTGTTGCTCAAAACTTGAAAAGCTTTTAGAACGAATGTATCGGTGAAAGTATCAAGCTCCAAGAATCTATTACAATGACCGCAACTTTTTACACTGCATCAAAAATCTATTTAATTTAAACATCAATATGAATTACATTCCCAATGCAGATTACTGATCGGAGCTCGATACTTCCATAGATTCCACAACGTATAAGGAAAAATGGTGCTACAAATTTGAAAGGAACTGACATCGAAAAACTTGTTGGGTGGTCGACTTCACAGTGTATTTACATGAAATAAAGAACACGAGCATGTAAGAATACTTGTGTTTAAGTGTGTATAATCTTGGTGAATGACACATCGATATGCAATTAGTTGGTTAACAGTTGCATATCCAAAAACAATTATTTTCAACCAACCGATCACAAGGGTTTTTAATATAAAATGAATTATTATATTGCATGTTTAACGTTCATTCTCCATGACAGTCTCGCGTTTAAAGTGGTATATAATTACTAGAATACTTTAGCTTATAGCGACACATGTGCTATTATTTACTTTATACAAAGACTTCTATATAATTATATATTTTTGTATATATAAGTTCGGAGTATAAAAGGCAAGGGATGCATCAAAATCTGGATTGCAAAATCTTTGTTAAAAAATTTTTTGATAAACGTCTCTAAAAGCTGTTTCGGCGAAACGCGAAACTGTCGTATCTCTCTCTCATCCCTATGAAGGTATTTTCAATCGTACTTATTGTAAGAATTCGTTTATTTTCAAAAAGTCAAGAGTACAAAGAGCAATTCCTATGATGCTCGTCATTATTATTGTACGATGAAAATTTTCATAAGGGATTATAAAAGTAATAAATGTGTGTGTTTATTTTTTATCCTCAACAATATTCGTCATTGGCACAATACAAAGATAAACGTCTACGCGAGCCATAGCTACACCCAAATCATTCACGATCATAATTCATAACAATCCTTCTAATACTGATTAGTGTTTCGTCAACGCTCCCTGTACTGGGCAACATACTTTTGTCAAGTACAGTACACGTAAGTATTACCACTTCTTGGCTATAATTACATTAACAAATCCACCGCAATAGTCTAATCATCATTCACTATCTAACGGAACTTGGAAAGTAAATTGTTTCCGTGTGCCCATTGGCTGGCTTATATTTTACTGATTTTTTTTTCTTCTAAAATAAAAAAACGCGTTTGTTAAAGTGCGTGTCGGATTTTAAATACGACTTATAGGCCGTAAACGTAAGAGAAATAAAAGTTCTAAATTAAGTGTTCCCATCGTAAAGCGTAGCTTTTTCGTAATCGCAAAGAGCTATAGTGACCACAGGGCATGGCGGCCTGGGGTCACTGCTCGTATGCTATTTACAAGTGATGGCTCTTAATATTTTGGTCGCGGTGCTAACCTCGCCATTCTCCAATTGGCGAAGGTCTTCAGCATGCTTCTTATGCGGTTCTGGCATTACGTCGTCCAAAATTTTCAATTCTCTCTGGGTAAAAAGTAAATCCAGGCTTTTCCTAATGCCAATCATAACTACCAACTGAAATGTGAATCGAAAAATTTAGTATGTATGTTAATCAAACAAAAACATGATTTTCCAAGCTCTGTAGTTACCATTAGTGGGAAAAGAATAGAAGTCGAACTAAATGATTTGATGATCCAAAGGCAGGCAAGGCAGGTGAGTTGTATCAAAGTGAACAAGTGAACTCGTTTCAGTGGTACCTGAAATCATGAATATGTATTGTGATACTGTAAATCCAAAGATTCGTTCAAATTTTATTTAAAAAGTTAGATATACTTTACCTGCCGAAGGAACATATAATCTGGTTGATATTTGACGGGCATTAACATGATCATTATCCGGTCGAAAAACTGTAGTCCTTTTAAAGATGCCACTCCCATATAAAGAAATACGCCAAAGAGCACTGGCATTGGTATGTGCTTCAACATTGGTGTCAAAAAAACTGAACAACCGATCATCAAAAAGATCAGGATGTGTGTAACCCTCTGCTCGCGTACTCCTAGGAACTGAGGCTTCTCACCCGGTGCTGCACATTCAGATTCCAACTTTAACGAGTTGACGTGGTTAATCGAGAGTACTGTCGCAGCCACAAACCAGGGCAGACCCATAATAGAGCAAATCTCGATTAGGATCGCCAGAACGAAAAGATCCAAGTGGTAACCACATCCTTTCTACAAATAAAAAAAAATGCATATCACAAAACTGTCTTGAATAAATTTGTCGATGATATGAATATTTTCTCATTTTTATTTACTTTCAGTTTATTTTCTTTCCGATTAACGATGACTGCCGTAATTTGCTGATCCATGAAAATCAGAATCGTGCCAAGCAGTGCTGGAGCAACTGCTATGAGCGCACTCCACCATGGATTCCTGTTGAAAGGCCATATCATCCAACCACGACCATCCAAAGTGGGTTTAAACTCAGCAGGAACTTCCAGTTTTGGAGTAGCGATTCCAACAAAATAATCCATAAGCGACATTGAGAAAATGGCTATGATAACGGCAAAATCACTAACAATCGCCCTGACCTGTAAGCAATGCGCAATTATTAAAATACAAACAATTAAGAAGTTGAATTTTTAAGTAGAAGCTGTACCTTTGAAGGAAAGAAAAGAGCATTTTTAAAATCTTTCAACTCCACCGAAACCAAAAATGTACCCATAAAAAGAATAATTGACATTAGGAACACGTCGGGTACATAGTGCGGTTGGTGGCAATCGTCAATGACCGTGCCGTTGAAGTTCTATAAATAGAATTACATTGTAAGCATTATTACATTAAAGAAGACAACTAGAATGATCTAGGCGATAGAAATTTACCTGACACGCAATCCTACTCATAGCTGACCAATTGACATGTTCATGACCAGGTGGCAATAAATTGAGAGTACTGTTTGGAGGTTTGCATAAACATAGTTCATAGTTGGATGAAAAATTTACATCGGTCGCATGAGGATTTATAGGGAATTTTTTTCCTATCGTCAGTACATTTTCGACAGCCTGAAATAATAAGTTTTATATGAAATTATTATTAAAAAACAGCCTAAAATTGCATGTTGCTTACCTTATAAATGAAAATAAAAGCGATCAAGGTTGCAAAATTCTCTTCGGTGAATCTTGTTATATAACAAACTAAAGCGCTGGCGTCGATTGCAACCAAGATGATTAAAATGATGGTTATCCAAGTGCCAATCCAAAATCGAAACGACATGTAATCCCAATCGTACTTCCTTGAAAATCATTGATATGGTTATAAATTCCGATGTCTGTACGATTTAAATCAGTAATTCGTATAAGAAATAATACCAACTTGCAAAATTCGAAAACAATTGTCTCAAATACCAGCACTGGACCTGTAGATCCTAAAATGGTGAGTGGTTGGCCAGAAAAGAAGCCATATCCCAATCCACATACAAAACCAGAAACAAGAGATTCCATAGCCGCCATGTTTTTACCAGTGGCTTCACTAAGAAGACCACCGAATGTGATAATAGGCGAGAGGCAGGCAAAATAAAGAAAGATGAATGAGGCAACGCATTGGAGAGCTACGGCATCTTTGAAATCAGAGAAGTAAACTGGTGCCTTCCGTTTAACATCGTTTATTAATCCTCCAAAAAGTCTGCCTGTTCTGGAAAGTCCTGACTCATCCCGTAATTTTTGTTCATCTGCTTCTTCATCGATTTCTTCTAATTTCTCTTCCTTTGGTCTTTTTCTCGTATCCTAAAAATTGCGTTCAATTGTAAGGTTGCTCGCTTGGCAATCGTAAAACATTCCCAGCATTATTATAATCTGCTTTACTCACTTGTGAAGGAATAGCAGCGGGTGGTTCTATTCTAATGGTAGGATCCCATTCACCTGGCGGTAAAACAGTAACAGCGTCAAGAAACTCATCGATCCCAGCCAATAAATGATTTCTATTTTTCGCTTTATAAGCTACGTCGTGGAAGACCTCATCTGACATTAACGTTGCCATAGCTCGACCAATTTCATGAAAACTTGAAATACCGCCCTAAAATTATACACGAATAATTTCAATCAACGTAGAGAAGCTCGTTATCATGTCATGAATTATGCAATTTTTTGCTAAAAATAAAGTCATTAATTTTGCATGAAATGTATAAATGCTTACCGTAGGGCCAAGTAATATGAAAATGAATCTTGTCGGTACTGGCACCTCTGTTAAGTCGCCCATTATACTTGCTTGACTAAGACGGATGAAGGCAGATAGGGTTTTGTCCAGAAAATCAACCTCTCCAACCAAAATATTACTGGCCTCAGCTCCCGCAGGTATTTTACGCATAAAATGTGTATTACCCTGTAGAATTTCAACTCATAAATCAGCTTGCTCCTGCTTGAAGAGAAGTCGATCATTATTTATTTACAGCTCGACTCACCCTATGATTTGCGTCCCCATTTTCTAAAGCACTTGAACTATGATTTCTGCTAATGGACATACTGCTGGGACTTCGATCGATGCCCATTGGCCCGGGTTCTTGACCTGAAACGTATCTAGCTTACTGCCTACTGCTTTTCTCAAACGTTTCATAATAGCTCGAGTTGCGGGTTCAAATTTCACTCCACTTATTTACAAGTGAAAGTCCCAATTTCGTTAAGTCTATACCGTTTTGTTCAACATGCAATGGTAGCCAATATGACAGTGAGCTGCACTGTAGTACAGCTAAGCTTACACATGCTTCGTGCTTTAGCGAGTACTTAATTTTGATTATCGCAAAAGTATTTAAAAATTTAGATAGTCGATTTAGTTTCGTGGTTCTATTCTAAAGTTTCGTAAGCTGATTGAAGCACGACAAAAACCTTCACCATGTTTAGAATGAGATGTTGCACGATAAAGAAAACGTGGCTTGAAAATAAACTTGTAAACCATTATTATTGAACAAGCGCGCCAAGTCACATACCTTAGATGACGATGTCAACAGCCTATAAAGTTTAACATACGAGTTTACTTTCAATTGCGTTTTTCTTTTTATAGACAGTGGTACGCCAATTGTTAATAATTTCTCACCCTGAGAAAGTAAGTAGAGCATCTTCTGAGACTGAATTATTCAATACACACGATCGATGATGTTATTTCAAACATAAGTACAAGTCATTTATTTATGTTTTCAGAATGATCGGATTCGAGCATTTTTGTGTCGATTAAAAATTTAGAAAGATGCCGTATCGATAGCGGTGCACGAATCCATAACACGTATTACGTGGGAGATTTAGGAAGATAATTTTGACTGTTCATTCGGAATCGCTATTTTTCTGTCGTACTTCAAACGGAGAGGCATATAGTACAGAATATAAATAAATGCAGAACGGTTCTTAACATCATGATGTTTGGAATACGATGATTGGATAACTAAGTATCTAGCAGTAGGGTATATATATATATATATTTATAAATGGAGTGCTTATTACATGATATAGAAGGCAAGCCTTATAAGTTCGAATTACCAGGGTTACCGGGTATGGCTAGAAAGCGGCCGCTCGGATTCAGTCCTGCACCACCGCCCTGACCCACGGCGGCGATAGCCGGTGCAGAATTCGATTCTTCCACTACAAAGCACCAAACACATAACGACTAATGGTTTTTTCTTTATTTACGACGGCAGATCGCTTCTCGCGAATAAGGATTCAAAGTTCATCATTGATATGGATTATTCTGGTTAATGCCAATTTTAATGGTTTATCTTTTCATTTTAGTTGTATAATAATAGCGAACTTATTTTTTATCGTTAAAATTTGATGCAGTAGAATGCCTTGTATACAGATCGTATCATCGTGCAAGAATAAAGAATTATTTAAAATTGGTATCAAATATTCTACTATCGGGTCATTGACTTTAAAAAAGCCGTAAATTATAGACGTAAGAGCAGGTTTATGGATTCATGAGTGTTGATGTATCATGTGAGAGATACAATGTATATATTAAAAGAGCACCACCGACATATGAAAATGCAGCGAGCAGACATGACGCGTGATGAAAAACATCATGCTTAATGAGGACACTGAAAAAGGTTATCATTATAAATGGTGCAACGTAAGTTCATCCTTAACAGAGAAGAATAGAGTAGGTTATGACCTTGCTTAATGTCTGCGACTGATAACTGACACTTTTTGAGAGAGAACAATTTCTAACGATTGGAAATCTAAACTTTAAAAATCAAAACATATTTTGCTTTATCAATTTGTTTCACTACTACAAGGTGTCAGTTTCCAAAAGAGATTATAGTAAAATTATCCAAAATAGGGCAATGAAATGAGGAAGGCAATCAATGAATGTTTACAGATTTTGATACTAAACACAAAATTTTTTTGAAATTGCGGTTGAAGATGAATTATTAGAAACATTAGTAGTTCTCATATTCAAAAACAGGTAGATAAACACCAAAGTAGAGATAAATAAAGGTAGTGGAACACAACTAATTATTATAAACGTCTCCATGTTTCCAACAATCTTGTAGTCCTAACCTTTTAGTGGACACATTGCGAACCAGGTTGTAAAACCCACCACGTATGGGATTCCAATTTCATCTAGCAAAACAATTATTTCAAATAAATCGTTCATCACTTTAAAAGATTGCGAATCTGTTGTATAAAGAATTTTATTGCAATCAGGGTCAACGAAATGATTAAATCACTGACTAATACTGGTGACTTCTCAATGCCGCTCGTTCATTGACAATTTTCATTGTAATAGCCAAAGATCACGCGAATCTTACTGGATTCAATGTACTGATGGCGTAATCAAAATCACGCGATAGCACTTCTATTTGTCTATAATTATTTAATGCAAAAATGTCATGACCGTTTGTTGTTGTGTTGTACAGCTTTCTCAAGACTAACTACTGATGGATCATTATCGATTGTTCGAAGATGGTTAGTTAGGTTAGTCGCTTAGCTAATGAAGTACAAAGAGTATTAGTTATATATACCGTATGAGCACCAGTAATTAACGAGTAAAGCATATTATTAGTACAGCTTATGATATAAATTTCAATCCATATCGAGAGCAGATCTGTGATGAATTTGACTCATAATCAAAACTATAATTATGCGAAAAAATAGATACATAGATGTAATCATCAGGGCACGTATCGTGCTTCCGATATGGATTTCAAGATTACGTTGACGACTTTGGCGTGAGTATATATATATATATATATATATATATATATATATATATATATATATATATATATATAGGGCTTGTGTGAAACGTCAAAAAGCAGTCGCAGTCTTGAAGAACGCCGTTTGATTAGCAACTGGCCTAAATTATACCTGGAACCAATAGGTAAGGGCCTTTAAGGTCTTTCGCCTCTTTGGACAGTAAGGCTGTATTCGAATCGGGACAGCTCGTACTCCGAGCGACGGCAGGCGCGTAAGCGTCACCGTTATCACGACGCTCCTGGAAATCTGACGTCAACAAGGCATGCATACCACATGAACAGTCACAATCTGAAAATTTTTGGGAATCGCAAGTGTTTAGGAATTGTGTGGAGTAATGCCACGGTTCTTGCAAAAAAAAAAGTAAACAAAAGTATAACAAAACAAAATAAGAAATCATAAAATGAAAATAACTCTGAAGGTATAATAATAGAAATAATAGAAATAAAATGCAAATCATATAGCTTGAAGAACAAATGATAAATAAGATAAATCATAAGAAAATGAACAAAAATAAAATTTAAACGATCCCTGGAAGCGACTCTTGGGTTTCCTCCCTTGTTCTTCGTGTCGGGAAAGTTCATCCAGAGTTGAGTATCGATTGATTGAATTGAGTGAGGCATATAATTTGTTTTGTTATAGTATAAGTACACTCATATATATGTATGTATATGGTTTTTAAATAGCTCAAACTTACTCTTCGATGACGAATGATTTCGTCCGATCTCGGCAAGCGATCTTATAATCGGTAATCTGGACATGTTGTTATCCTTGCGTCTCTCGAACTGATGTCGGTGTCGGACCAGAAGCGCCTCGCGTACCTGTCGCAACCAAGGGCCAAGTCAATATCATAATGCGCACTATTTTCCGAAACATGCTCGCGCAAACATCGATCGATCTTCAATTTCCGTAACGCATCGGCTGTGCTCACCTTATCTTTAACGTTGATCGAGAGCACGCTTTTGTTGACCATATTGTCGAGAACGAGGTCTGTAATTTGTTCCAAGCCGCTTGCCTCCATGTCTAGCATAACCGTGCCGTTCAGCAGCAAACTTCTGAGCTCGAAGAGCGAGTGCAGCGAGAGGGTGGCCACGTGGGGTTTGCTCCAGCGGTTGCCGCCCTCCTCCACGTCCTCCTCGAACTTGATCCATCTGTGGAACACGTAAAAGTCGGTTGTTCGAAGTCAAGTTCGCGAGTACGGAGTATTTTAGAATTTAGAATTGAATATATCATTGCCTGGCGGTTTCCTTCCACTCCATCTCGTCGCCATCTTTGACGAGCTCCTCCATCTCGGAGAAAAGAGGATGAGACTCGTGAGCATCGTCCCCGACATCTTCGCCCAGGATAAATTGAACTCTCTGAGCGGGTGGCGTAACTGGAAGATACGAGGGCAAAATTTACGTGATGCCATTACTCGGTCGCGCGGAACAAGGCTTTCATGTAAGCTGCACTAGTGTAATAGGCTCTCTTTATGATTCTCATAACATTAATCGTACGGATCGATTGATCTCGCGTTCAAAGTCACTGTAAAAGTGCAGCATTTACATGTTTGCGGGTACACAGGAATAACTCGAATTAAAGCTCTTTAACAGTAGATGCCATTCCAGTGATCGAAATTTCGAAAAATCATATCTGCAAAGCTCGCGCGCGCACATCCAATTGTCGAGACATTAAAATGAAAATAAATATATAGGTATGTAAAATAAAGTTGGTCAAAATTAAACTAAAGCGCAGTTCATCTGTATAGAGGTGTCGTTGTAGGTTCATCGTATCAGTGCCGTGTCGTCTACACTTTGATCGGCATAAGTATGGGAAGAAAAATAATGCATCAAAACATATAGATTGCAGTAACATAACGTCCGTGCCTTATTGTAACGTCTCTATGTGAGCGTGTATCCAAATCGTATGTAAATATAAACATAGTTCGAAAATAGAAAGCGGAACTGTCATGCAGAGCATTAGAGAAAATTATTATTCAGAACGTACGAACGTGTTCTGGCTATTTTGCGTAATCATTCGTTTATAGTATATAGAAAAGCATTCCTTTTACTGTGATCTGTTTACATGAGACAAGTATATATGTATATATGCGTTTTATATCTGATAATGCAATCCATGATTCACTGATAATGGATATGAAATTTCGCGTTATTGTTTATTTGTCAAACAATAAAATCAACGTTATGTGAGTCGCATTGTACTGGTTGATGCACGGATAAGCCTCTGCTTATGAGAATAAGCTTAGCGAACACCGTCGGCGATAACGTACGAGAAAGCTATGCACAAATAAGATACGCGCGAACGATACATTCACAGAAACGTAAACGTTTTTATCCCCCATATTCACGAGGTAAGCACATTACTCACTTATCACCAGGACAAAAGTACAATATAATACGTGGTCGCGCGCGATCGAAGCTTATCCATGCAACACGTCGTCAACAATGCAGGTGTGCAACATCGAGTAGAATCACACGGTTGACACGCCTATATACATATAATATGTAAACTGAATAACGGCCGGACAGCCCTACTGACAGTGGAAGAGACAGGCTGTACAATATAATACTTATACGGTGAAACACAGCGTTGATAAACAAAAAAGAGACATATTGTGTGCGTTCATTAGATGGGGGGCTATAGCTTACATATCAACTCGCCGTTGGGGTCGCAGATACTCGCGAGTCGACCCCTGCGCGCCATCAGCAATTGCTGACCTGCAATACGAACGAGAGAACACACATCTAGCAGCCAGTACATTTTGCCATATTATGTACGGTGCAGCGAGAGGCCCCGAGCTCTCCCACGCATCATCTGTACGCATTATCCACCTATAGACGTACATTACGCGAGACACGCCGCGTGGAGGCGACGCAAACGAGCGTACAGGTGCCATTTAACCCGCTATATTTCCGACCTCGGCGCCGACTGTCCGGCTGATGCGCGTTGCGCCGGCGACTCTACTGGTTATTCCCGCCGCTGCATCAGCTGTCATCAAATGCGAAATCACCGAATCGCGCGTATATTTCGCGCAATTAATCTCGCGCTTCGCCAATTTTTTCCCCGGCGATCGGCGATCGGGGATTGAGCAACGGCAGGTGCCAAACAGTCCGCCGACGGCGTATAAGTAGTTGGACTTTTAAACGGCTCTTTATCTGCGCGCGTTATCTCGCGCGATTATGCAAGGCGTCTAGCTCGTCGAGCTTGTAAACGCGCGAAAGCAGCTGATATAATCCGGGCTACGTCTCGAAGCGATTTTCCTTCCGATGAATTGAATGCTCGCCGACGAGATCGAGGAAAGAAAGCATTTCAATTCCCGAGCGTTCATTAAAGCCGCCACCTCTTGTAGAGCGAGCGAGACGCGTCTATGGCCATTTACGTGCAGCGCGAGTGAAAAAGAGCAAAGCGGACACAATGTAATCACGGCGCTCACGATGTATTTTAAGTTAATTGCTTTCGCTGCAGCCGACCTATTATTGGAGAGCTTTATTTCACTTTTCCGTCCGTCTCCTTGCCGCTATATAATACATAGTCGGAGTGTAGTCCTCGCGGCGGGTGAACGTCCTCCCCGCCTTCGAGACCTCGCGGTTGGCGCGCTGCCATATTTTGCACGATCCCACGCGCGCGTTACACTTGCACCTCTCGCGCTCGATCATCGATCGAGCAGAGAAACTACCGCGGCTTACCGAGGCGCGAATCGTCGTAACGAATTGGCCCAGCGAAACTTTTGCTCTTAGCTAGACAGTATTTCTACATCCAGAATAAACAATCGTATGTGGAACTCATCATCTTCAGCCAATGGTTTCTGTATCAGCAGTGATAAGGAAAAAAATGTACAATAGAGAAAAAAATACATATGCAACTGAAGTATACAGTCGTCTGGTCGGTGCAGCTCGTAATCCATCAGCGAAAACAAAAACGAGACATGTACGTACATAACAATCGTCCGTGTACAACGTTTCGCGTAGACCTATATACATAGTCAGCGTCAGAACGGATCACGTCGCGTTACATACAGTACACAGGTGCGTAGCATAGCAGTATGGTTACAGTCGCGCGCGCATGTGTCCGCATCGCTTAATTCTGCGTCGCTGTCCATCGTTTCGCACACTCCCAAAAAAAAGGAAAATAGACAATATAGGTACGTGACGGGGAATAGCAAAGAATAAGAGTGTGAACGAGTACATATTGCGCGTTACGCGGAAACCAGGCCGTTCGGAAAAACTCTGGCGGCGCGACTCATAGTGATATGATGGATGTGCTGTGCATACTCACCGGGTCTATCGCCCTCGGACTCTCCCTCTTTGCCGGAGCCATTGCGCGAGTGATGATGCTTATGGTGCCGCCTGTGTCTGCGCTCGCCCGGCAGATGCACACCCACGTAGACCGTGTGCGCTCGGTGACCTAAAAAGAGTAAATGGAGGAGTACCCCCTCGTCAATCGGAAGCGTCGTTACGTATCTCTCTCCCGATGCCTCGATCAGGATAGCCACATCTATTACAAGGGAGTGATTTTTCGAAGGATTTTCCTCCTTTTTTCAATCCAGACCTGTTTTGCGCGCCTGACGAAACAATTCCGAGTATGTCTAGCGAATTTGAAATTCAAATGCTCATTTTATTAGTAACATGCAAATCGTCCAGCGTCTAAATCCGCCTCTGGATTGATCGCGAGCTCTCGCGACGCTTTTTCTCCGGGCATCATCAGCGTCGGCCGTCATCGGTTATCCAGGAGCGATCGCTGAAAAATTCACGATACGCGGTTACGATCTCGACGCTTCGGGCCCGCGCGAAAACGATGCCTCTGCGCGCAGTGGAAAAAACGCGTCTCGTGATCCAGGCGCGTAAAAAAGCGCGTAAAAAAGCGCGTAAAAAAGCTGCAAGTTCTCGCGAAGACTGCATCGCGTGTACCGCGCGCAAAACACACACCTGCCGCAGCAAACGACACTGCAAAACGCTCGAGTGCACGCAATAAAATAAATCAAAGTCGCGGGCGGCGCGGAGCGGCTCGAGCCTCATGCAGATGCATCCCTGGCTATCGATCCGTGCGGCTCTCCCGGCTTTGCTCGCTCTCTACTCCCTCCCTTTCTCCCGAGCACGTATACCTATACGGCTGCGAGAGCTTTCAACGGCGACGTTCAAGGGCCCACATCTCGTCGCTGCGAGTGTGCCATCGATTCCGCGACACATAATTAAGTGCATAGGCTGACTGTGTCGCGTGCGGCTCTAACGATTTTCGAAGCACTTGTCTTTACTCTCCCTATTACTCTCCCCGGCGCGGCTGTATAGACGCCGCGCTACTTTCCCTCTTGTTCGGCGTCGAGCAGTGTGTGCATACACGGAAGCCAGATTCGTGGCTGACCTATAGAGGCAATCACCCCCCGCGGCGCGAGTCTGTATTACATAGCAGCTTCATCTTCCTTCGCCGAGAGTGGAGTCCGGAGCGAGAGAAAGAGTACGTACGAGCGGCTCGAAGGGGTTTATATTGGCCGATTGGCTCGATCGTCACTGCCACGTGCAACGCCGCCTGATGCGCACGATTGCCTCATGCGCTGGGGGTCTCGATCTTTTTTATTCTTCCCGCTTTCTCCCTCTTTATTTATATACTCAGAGCCATTGATTTTTCGACCTGACGTCATTATTGTGGCATTGCGCTGTGGCTGCGTCCCAGTCGATAGCTCGGGTTACGCCATACCTTTCCATTTCGTTTATTAGAGCGATTATGTTTTGTGCGGCGTTAGCGCTGCCGTTCACGTAACTTTATTATACTCTGAAAAATGCTCGTGAAAGCGAACTGATGTATCTCGCCTGATGCTTTATGAGGATGTTATCTACTTTGATGCAAATGCTCGGCAGCGCATGACGGAGAGGAAATGTTGCGAAACTTTCGGTTGATCGAGATAATTCAATGGTGACGTGTAGTTCGAAAAAAACATTGAGCATATAACAGTGTACATTGACAAAACTATACATCGAATTGAGAGAAAATCGTAACAGCATTCTCGGTCATAATAGGTGTAGAAAAATCAAAGTCAAAATCAGAATAAAAAATTATAATACTCGACGAGCGCATTCTACAACTGCTCCGCTCTAACACTATCGGATCGATACATGATCGCATCGCATCGACATCGCAGTAAAAGAGTCGTGTGTTGGAAAAAAGAACGAGGAAGTCAGAGGGCAAAAAGAAAGCTGTAAAAGATCGCAGAAAGCTCGTCGTTACCTTCGAAGTCCTTTTCCGTGTACTGATGGGATTGATGGGTGATGCGAGCCCCCGGATCTTTGGGGGCTTCATCGTCGCCCGTCCCACCGCCACCCCCTTGGCCTCCAGCTGCCGGCTGGTGGCCCCCGCCACCTCCAGCTCCTGCCCCCGGCTGCATCCACGGTCTGCAAATTCACAAAGAAGGCGATCATTATTTACCCGACCACGTCGACAAAGCTCCGCACGTGTCGTTTAACAAACTGCGAGTACGAGACTGGCTCTCTCGATCTCTCTTTGAAAAATGTTGCGCTGCACAATGACACCGCATCGGAGCTCATCTAGTGGAAAGATAGAGTCGCGCGTGTCGCATTAAAATTTGCAACTGCATACAATGGCGCTACCGCCGTTATTCTACTATGCAAATGCCTCCTATAACGAGGTTGAGGTGCCGAGTCAGTTTTTGCACGTTTTCCAACTAATTGAATGCGCTAAAGACTCAGGGTTTCCGCTAATCAGGCTCTCGAGACCGATCAATAGTTCTTTATTCAAATTCGATAAATTCTCAAAGCGGGAAAATGTCGAGAGTAACTTCTTTTGCTCGGCGGGTTTTGTCAAACACGCTTGATACGCGCGACAACTCGAAAGCTCTTTTAATTACGTTCTTTGGCAAAACGTCAGCCAAAATGAAAATTCACAATTGGTCAGGCAACAAAGGCGCTGCAATGCCCTCGTTAGCTGCATAACTCGCGCACGGAGTGCCTATAGACGTTTCTCGGAATTGGTCGATTTGCCCAGTTTTCTCAGTTAATATACTCGCGTTACTCCACTTCCAGCGTACGTGCTTAGGACAGTGCCACCTACGCTCCTCTCTACATCGCAGACAGCTTGCTCGTCGTGCATTTCGACGCCCCGCGCCGACAAGCTCTCTGGGAAGCGTTTAACAAATTGCAGCGCGCGTTTATTGCGATTATGCGTGGCGGCGGCTGCGGCGCGGCGGCGTTCAAGGCGACGATTTGATCGTGGCCTCGTTGATAATGACTGACGCGACCAATTGTGTTCAGAAACTTGTTTGATGCATCAATTCAACGGGAAGCGCGATGTTTACATCACGAGACCGGTGCGGAAGGAATGCGCGGGCTGTATAACAGGTAGGAAATTTAGTCGCGCGACTCAATAAAGAAGGCGCAGGGGCTCGATCGATGACGCCACGTTCTAACTACAGCTGCAAGTTCTGTTGAACTGCAAAACTTGCTCCATCGGGGGCACACCTATTAATAGTTGGAAAATTAAAACGCTTGACGATACACTCCATGGATACGGCGTCGCCATCCAATTAACCGATGATGTTTTTATACGGAAAGTCTTTGTCAATGGGCACACGCTGTGCGAGCGCATCATAACGAGAATTAACGCGATTGCGAAGCCTTGATACACCGCGTTATTACCACTCTAGTCGCGAGCTTTGCTATGATAAATATGCTAATATGAGGCTCGGGATGCAGCGACTCGCGATGATTTATCCCCCCAGGGATGTTTCAAGACCGCCTGGAGAGATCAGCACAGCGGAAACGCTGAACGAGAAAAAAAAATAATGCTGCGATATCATGATAAGTCAACGCGAATAACCAGGATTATATCAGCTGTGCGCGAATTCCGATATCCAATTAATATTCTGCGATTTAACGCTTTTAATTAAGCAAACATTTAACAGAGGTGTTAAAATTAATCGTCGCGACCGATTCGATCTTTCATCCGCGCGCGGATATAGCAACTCGTGCGCGTGCGCAACATTTCGTTCGCTATTCCGGAATCGCGATGAAAAAAAAAATATTAATTCGTCGAGCGGAGTCTACTCTTTCAATCTCGATCACCGAGCCTCAAGGTTACCCGCGGTAATGACACCCCGGCGCGCTATTGCGGCAACTCGTCTCATTAGCGGACGTCGACAAGTTTTCCCAGAGCGTCGAAAACGCCGCGGTTGCGTGAATTCGATACCTCCTAATGGTTTAAACACTTAGGTCAGATTTGCGCTAACTGCGAGAAGGGCACAACGGAAAGAAAAACCTCGCGATCGATCGCCACTCAGATCCTGGGTTGCGTAACGCCGTAAAAATCTCGGTCAAGAATCGAGAAAAGCCGAAGAAAAAGCATGTAGGTATGGACTTTTTTCCTCTAGCGCGTATAATATTCTATCTACGATCTCGATCGGAGGCGCGCGTCACCGCGAGCGTCCGCGGGTTTTTCCACCGAGGCTCGATCGAGCGAGAAAACACGATGTGTGCACAGAGCTGCGGAGCGCGAAATGACACCTCATGACATTTGGCTTGGCGCGAGATTAAACTGCATCACCTGAGGCTCGTTAAGACTGCGCTTTGATGGTGGCGCACGTGTGCGTCGGTCTCCGACTCCCCACGCGAGCCGTGCAGAGAACTGCGTTTAATCCGTGTGTTTATGCAGGACTGCGGAGGAGTCGACAGGGACGGCTTCTTCCATGTGATTTGGAGCTGCGTTTTTGTTTTGATGTAGGACTAAAGTCGACCGTTGGATAGTTGTATTTCTTAGAATAAAAATCTCCCTTCGCGAAAGTTCAACTCCCCACCGTTTTAAGTTTGACGAGGGTTGGCACGACAATATACGTCCGCGGTTCTGTAACTCGATATTGTCAGCAACTTGTCTCCTCTGTCGGCTCGTGTGTATTCTGTTGCATAACGATATAAATGCGGGGAAGCCCATTACGGCTACTCGCAGCGCGATCTAAAAAATTGCGTCTAATACACGCTGGTACACGGCTGCATAGACGCCGCGAGACGTTATATTTCATTTATAACTCGAGAGCCTTATTAATTATTAATCCGCGCGTCATCGCGTTCTAGCGTTTGCGCGTCTATATTCCGTCGGAGAGTCGTCGCTGCAAAAAGAAGTCGCATCGTAACGAAGATGAATCGTCTTTCAATTAGGTGTAAGTCTATATTGATGTTACAATTTTCGCTCATCAAACCGGCAGAGTTTAAAAGCCTAATGAAATTTCTTTCCGTAGCAAGTATTATACGGCCGCATTATATCTTAAACCTTCTGATTTAAGAAAGTTAGTTAGTTTAAAGCGAGACGAGATATCAAGTTCTCATTAAAAACTGCACAAGCCTCGCGCAATATTTTCTCGAAAAATTATGCACGTTGAAAAAGCCGCGTAAAGCTTTATGAAACGCGATCCAGCGAAGCGTCCATTAAAGGCCAAGCCATTCTTCCGAGTATTAAAAAATTCTCCACGTGTCCTGCTGTTAATCGATAATCCGGACCTGCACGCGCGCGTTGCGCAATTTCAAATTCGGCTCGACGGCACACGTGCGGCAACAGAAAATAAAAGTAGCGAAGAGTGAATTCGCCGAATGTCAAGATCACGCACGTCGTTCGCGTTGTGTCAACTGGACTCGGGGCGATTACGTGCCGTCAAGTGGATAATTACCCAGCGACGATTATCTACCTAGCCATCACAGCTTTTCATGCTGAATGAGCCGTTGTCTGTCTAATGAAACAGATGGTAGGGTGAGCTCGGGGATAGCGACTGCATAGACCAGGCTGGGCGCGCGTGCACGCGCTATATGCCTGTGTGCAGCTCTCCTGCACATTGCTCGCGATATATTATATATAAAAACACGTGCGAGCCGATGTGAGGCTGCTGCGCGCTGTGCGTAGCTGCGACTCGTTGTTTATACACGCGTGTTATACGGCGAGTTTGACGTAGCTTAGTGCGCGCGATTACTAGGGCGCTACTGCGGGACGGTTATATTGAGTGCGCGACTTAATAACAGCTCGCGCGCTACGCAAGTGAGAAATCGTTATCAAATACATATGCGATGCAGCTGTGATTTTCGTTCTTATTGCCCGCGGCAGACGTTTGAACTTTGATAGGGCTTACGTAATCCGAGAGTGTCGCGAAATCGGTCAAATATACCACAGCTATACACTTAGTATATACAATACAAACTTATGAGCATTATAGTTATACTAAATATAACAGTTCGTATATTTGTCGAGCCGATCGCTCAGAGGCGGTGGTTATTTTGTCGCGTCTTTGCGCGAAATTGCTCGTTCGTAAGTGGAGCGCTTCATTATAATGACAATCTAATTATCCTCAGCGGAGGCGGCCAGTGTGTGTACATTTGACTGCAATAAAAGCGTTTGCTCTGAGCGTAATGGCTGAGACGATTATTGCCTCGGGAGCGCATTTACGATCCGACATTAACTCGAGATCTCTCTGCGGCTCTAAGGTCCTTTTTCCAAAACAAGCCCGAGTAGGAGACGTCGTTCGTTCGTTAACGACAGCCGGCAACCGATTCGGCATTTGAATAAACGTCTCTCATTAGCCGAGGCATTTAGGGGCTCGAGTGAGGCTGTACACAAACCGAGGGCCAATGAAAAAGTCCTTGCCGGGTCGCGAAATTTGTCCTTTTCGCCAACAACAACAATAACAACAACAACAACAACAATAACAACAACAGCAGCAGCAGCAACAATAATGACGGCAATAAGACACCGGAGAGCAGTCATGCGACACGTAATCGCGTAATTGAAACGTAAAAGCTAAAGATGAAAATGACAGCCGGTCATATTGTGAGGCACGGCTAGCTGCGCGACGATTTGTCCGCGTGACTGTGACGATGATTGCGCGCGCGATAAAGCTTCTTTGAGCTTCGCATCCAGCATAATAAGCTCTGCAGCGAGTATCATGGAAAGTGCTCTTTATAAGTATACGCCGTTATGTATTGTGAGAAATCCTGCGGAAAATACTTAGCAAGTGCGTTCAAACAAATTAAAACTTACGAATTTCTGGGACAGATTTTCTTGGTTCATAAAGAGAAAATTTACGAAACATGATTTGATAGCACGTATCCAATCTAACACCAACGTTAGCGAACTTTCACAAAAATAAAGTATAGAAGGTACAAGTATACAAGAAAAGGAAACTTCGTTTTTAGAAATGGATCGTTAAAAATAGATGCTGCAGTAAAAAGTTGTCTGTATTTATAAATAGCAAAAGGCACTAAATTTCGAAAAAAAATTGAGACTTATTTCTGGCCAATAAGACGAGCATATCCTGTCTAATGATGTGATGTGACTATTCATTTTTTCAAGCTTTTGAACGCCTAGATCTTTTTGTTTTTTGCTCTAAATGAAAATGCTTGTTCATTTTAACAATGATACAAATTCATGTTTTTTCCAGACAAATAAAGTATTTTTCCTGTTGACGTTCCAAGGGAAGTTTAGAAATGAGGATTTTTTCAAAAGCTACCAACATGACTCAGTTAATTTATAGCAGTATTTTTTTACTCTTCGCGAAACAATAATGTTATCGTCGAGAGAACATCTCTTTACACGCCTCTAATCGCATTCTAAAATCGATGACTAAATTGCCCCAACGATAGATTTGCGGAAGCACCGCGAGAAAAACTGCTCGATCGCAGGCTCCCGAGTTGATAGCCCGACGAGTGCAGGGCCATTAGTACACGCAACATGCTCGCCGCGCTAGAAACAAGAAACCTCGGCGCACTTGCCGCCGCCGTTTAAAGGTGCAACTTGTTACTTGATACTGATATACTCGCGAGGAGCTTTCACGATCGTTTGCATATTTTATCGAGAGACGAATGAGACGATGCCTAATTTGCGCTCGTTCGGTCATTCGCACTTTATGCGCTTCTTATCGACACACGACTATATAGGTGAGAGAGAGAGAGAGAGAGAGAGAGAGAGAGAGAGAGAGAGAGAGAGAGAGAGCTGTACTTTGCGATACGTTTCTCGCGGCATTCTTATCTGTAACCAGCTGTTGAATTCAGTGATCGAGGATGTGGAATTATTTAATCGATCCGGCGCGCACGTATCGCTTCCAATTAGTTCGATGATTAACGCGGCGTGTCTCGTCCCTTCTGACGACCGTGTGCGCGATTTTAACTTGGACATAATTTATCGCGAGTGGCTTTTGTGCGGCATTAAAAAGCTCTAATCGATAGGCGCTTTTGTTAATTTTACTCTGCTCGAACGACCGATGAATCAGCACTGATGCGTCAACTATAGAGCAGATTACTTTTTTTTCAATAAAACAACATGGCAAATGCGACCCTGAACAATTTTACATCGCTGCTTTTTCTTTCTATCGCATTGATTCAGCGCAATCGCCGATTCGAAATTGCAAAACTCGTCAGAAAACAACAAACAACATTGGTATAATGCGAGGACAATTAATTTTCGCATATGTTTATTTTGACGCTTATATACGGGCACAGGTCGCTGGCCCGTGAGTCCGATAATACTATCGGTGCACACGCGCAGCCTGTCAACCAGTTCTGTTTTCCAATTTGAGCGCAAAAAATGTTGTTTTTAAATACTTGCTGCGAACTCGCGAGATTACTTTTTCTTGCGATACTTTGTGAAAAATCACGGTTACGTAACTTTATAAAAGCGTTGCGAGTGCGATTAGTCGAATCGATCGATAACGGTCTAAGTAATCTTGACACTTCAGCACGGCGGGCCGACAACGTGTTCTGCGCACTTCGTGTATGATTTATTCCATCCGAGCGTTATTTTTATAAATAGCCTATACGTTTTTGGCACAAAGCTTGCTCGCGAGTATAATCGAATCAGTCGCGCAGTCGACCACTGAATTGGGCAATGGAATCATACCGCGCAAGCTTCCTTCTGTTGACGAGAAAAATTGAAATAACGGTGTACAGGACGTCCGTCAGTCTTCGTCAACGCGTCGCGTCGTTAAAACGAATATAGTTCAATTCTCGCTTTCGCAATTTGAAAATACCGAGCGCGACACTTGTTTCACTGTGCAGCTCCGTCGCGCACATTATCTCAGAACGCATCCGTTGCACACATCCTATGTGGCTCGCGCGCGAGTGCCCACAATCGGAGCGCAGAATCGATGAATGAAACTCGGTTCAAAAGAGCAGAAATAAAAAACAAAGCTTCGTACTTGTCAATGTGATGATGGCTCATCGTTCCCTGAGCTTTCCAGTTTCGCCTCCGGCACTGAATCGAGGCTCAGCGCACAGAACTCGCGATAACCGTGGAAAATCGAGTTCGGGGACGCCGAAGTGACGATCCTCAAACCAGAGCGCGCTTCTTCACCTTGATGCTCGCGCGACGACCGAGCAACGCCAGCGAGAGGCTGCTGCACATCTTCGGGAGAACGAAGTCCGGAGCGCGCGGCACGTGTGCGCGTCGTGCGATATCGGGCCGACTGCAGCAGTGTACACGACTATGTGCGTCCACGCACCGCGTTGAGCGCCAACTGAGACTTTCTGTGTTTACTTCTCGGCCCGTAGCGACGCTCCGCTGCAGCTCTCTCGGCGCTAGCGCACGAAATGTTGGTGGAGAGAGAGAGAGAGAGAGAGAGAGAAAAAGAGTCTATACACACGCGCTTAATTTGAAAGTCAGTCAGCAGCGGCGTAGTCCGAGCGTCGTTTGATAAGGAGACTCCTCCCCCCAGAATAGCATAGAGCGCTCACGGTCGCAGTGCTCGCGTCGTCTTGTGGAATCCGGCCAAATGGGATATGGGCCGCAGTTGTATATTTACCTAAATTATATGCCATAAGTTTACTTCTCCCGAGCGTCGGCCCGTATGGAAAACAGGGCCCCGCGATATTTTTCTCAAACCGTATAGCTGTTTGTGGTCGAATTAGTCACGCAGCCCACGAGGAATATTATGATAATGCATAAGCTGCCGCCTACCCGCGTTGGACACTTTCTAAAAGTTTCGAGGGCCCGTAAGCTCGGAATCGATGACGCGGATAGATACACAGAAATCTACAGGCGGTAGCTTCGAGAGTGTGAGCACGTTAACCGTATGAATAGATAAACGCAGCCGTAATTTGATTTTCAGCCTCGTGCATACTGTCTGCCTCACTTGCGATGGACTAGCCGAGAGTGTCACATGCGGCTCTTTGAAAAAGCTTTTCCTCGCGACCTATCGACTTTACGATTAATGGTGCACTATTAATTTCGCAACATTCCGGCACGCGATATCATTTATTTTTCAACGCCACGTAACCATCGCCGCACGATACACAGTGTGTGCCGCGGAGAGAAAAAGCAAATCGAGAAAAATAAAAGAGTAGCTGCCGCCGCTGATGCTAAAAGGCTTGTGTAGCGTATGATGCAAAAGGTTCGAAGCAATTTAATTACGCTGAATGAAGCTAATTCCGTAATTCCAGAATTAAGGCTTCAACCTCGCACGGCTATGTATAGCTCGTAATATTTGTATACGAATAACTATGTACGTGCTATGTTATAGCATACGTAATTAGCGTTGATTTACGCGGACTAGGTTATTGTTGCGCTCGTCATACACCCGTGAGAGTCGAGATCCAATGTGTAATTGCCGATAAATGGAGGAACGCCTTTTTAAGTAAGGCTTCGTACAATAAAGCGCCTTTGCAATTCCATTCAGACGGCTGTTTTTTTCTCCTAATTGAATTACAGCAATCTAATAACCATAGTTTCTCACGCGACAACAGATGACTCCGCGCACTGAGTAAAAAAACTTTCAAGTCTCTTTTCTCATTATTCCGTCTTATCCGCTCGGTCGTAAACACATCGCGACGTTCAAGCTTTCCTCTCGCCAGAGCATCGGGAACATCAACAGAGCAGTAAAAAATCAAGAAAAACAACTCGGTATCTCCACGAAAATGTCTCGCCGGGTTACGCCAGCACCTCGTAACACCGCAGAAAACTGCAAGCCGCTTGAGCCAGAAGGCGTGTCGCCGCCAGACATATCGCATGCGAATCGCACGCGGCATCGAGAAGTAGCCGCCGGAAAATCTCGAGCGAGACCCAACTCTCGGACGGTATTATTAATCTATACGTGTATACGCTTCTCTCTCTCTCTCTCTCTCTCTCTCTCTCTCTCTCTCTCTCTCTCTCTCTCTCTCTCTCTCTCTGTTGGTCTGTCGGTGAGAAAAGATACCTGCGAGGGCAGCGGCCGCGCTCTGAAAAGACGGCTAGGCGCATATACAATCTTTCCGGAGCGGTTGGAACTGCTTTAAACCAGAGATAGCTGGTTAATGCTCACCTGTGGGCTCTCGGAGTCGCCGCAGCGGCAATTACACTTACAGCGCCGCGCACGGCAGCGAGTAGCGCAACGAGAAAGCGGGAAAAAATAAATGAGATGCCGATGTCTCATCCGATGATCGTCGCCACGCGTATCGCGCTCGCTCGGCCGGAGATAACGCGAGATTAGCCGCGCAATGGATACGAACGCACCTCGCGGCGAGCTTTTCGAAAAAGAAGCTCGAGAGAGCGTCTGAGCGCTTTTCGAATTCGAAGGTCTGGCGAATTTCGTGGAGCGAGCTCTGATAAGCTTTGCGTCAGCGGATTCAGGCCAATCGAGGTTTTTTCTCGTGACCGATAAAAGTGTCGTAAAAAATTATCTCCTTCGCGAAAAGTTCATTACTGTATACGGCTAATATCGTATGCGCACACGATCCCCAATACCATCGCTCGAGAGAGCTAATTAGAGCGCCTCTCTCTTTCATAAGTACAGAAAAATCCTGTTCTATCTGGATATATGCGCGATGGATAAGCCGTACTCGATGTTGTTTGGATGCGGCGAGCTCAGGTGAGACGAAAGACAAACAACTGCGCGAGTTAAAGTATTTTGTTCTTCGTATTTGCCAAATTCGTTTCCGAGACGCGCCAGCCGCGCACTTCAAGATTATTTAGTTTCGTTAGAGTTTCGCAATTAGTGAGAAGCAGAGAAAACCTTCGAGCTCTTTTCACGTTTGTTTGCACTGGCGATACTCGGCTTTCCGGTCCCGCAGCCTTTTTTCGTAATAAGCGCTCGTTCGAACGCGGCGTCAAAATTACCACTTAGGCGCGTAAAGCAGGCGATACAAATTTTTCTGAAAAACACGTTGGGTGCGGAGTACGGCGGTGTATAGTAGCCGGGCGAGGACTACACTTTGGTGTATAATTACTCGAAGCTTTTGAATATACCCGGCGCTAAACAGATTCTGCGGCGGAGGCGTCTGGCCACGGCCTTTTGTGGAGCCGGCCACAAACTTCCGAGATTCAATATTGATAAAAGCAATGAGATTTATCGAGGCGGTGGCGGTAGTCCCGGGTCTGAAACGAAAGTTTATTCACGAGGTGCGACGTAAATACCTTTATACAGTCGTGCGCGCACTCTCGTCGCAAAAATCTTCTGCCGTGTGACACGGAGAAAAGTTTTGCCCCGAGAGCAGACAATGTAAGTACGCCTAATCTCCCCCCGCTGCGGCGCGGAACGCTTGTTATTCCAACTGGCGGAACTTTTGCCGCGCTTTGCGAAATTCGTCGTAATGAAAAAAAAAAAACTTCCCCTCGCTCTGCGTCGTCGTTGAAAAACAAAATTCCCAGTGCACCGCATTTCAATTTAATTGGATTCGATTGCAAGGCCCGCGAGAAAATAACAATAATTCTCGCGCGCGCATCTCGGGAATAATTATGAAAAAACAATCTGGCGTCGTGCCAGTGTACGGCGTCCGCTATATACTTTCAAAACAATTCTCCGCTACAGGCAGCTAAAAATATAGCAGTGAAAAAGAGCAGCATTGAGAAAAGTCGCGTAGCTGGTTCAAAAATTAATCCCACGTGTGCGCAGCGCCGCATGAGTTCGGACAGCTGCGTACATCAGCCGATGTGTCTACGATTTTATCTGTTCGCGACGTTGTGTCTGTACTGTGTGTAGGTGCGGGTATAGATATATAGCTCAGTGCGCGCGACGAGAGCAGCTCTCGAGAATCAGCAGCGGCACGAAGCCACGTCAATAAGCCATGCTGCTGCAGCGGTGTTTACCTTGAATCGATGTATACAAGAATGTAATTTGTGCTGACAACAAGGTCGAGAGATGAGGCTTTCTAAAATCGATCACAATGCCGATTAGAGCCGACCTTTCTGAATAATATTCTATGCGCAGCGCGCATGTAGATTAGCTCGGCCGATACCCATTTTTCCGATCGCCCGAAGCCTGACTAAGAGCCGCTCTTCAGCGGAATTCTCGAGACGCCTCTATATAGACCTTTATTGAGAAATGTGTATAAGAAAGCAGCTAGGAAACAGTAGTATCGCATGCGGAGCCGATAAGCTCGAGGGGGGTGGGGATCGAGCTATTAAATCATTTATTGTCGTCGCCGAGTGTGTGTGTGTGTGAGAGAGAGAGAGAGAGAGAGAGAGAGAGAGAGAGAGAGAGAGAGAGAGAGAAAACGTCGATTTTAATCTTATCGACAGAAGCGCGCGGGCTCTTCGCGACTGACTGCTCTCGAGGCTCGCGATCACACTCGTTCCGAACACTGAAAGCTGTGCGAACATTGAAAAGAGCTTTGCGCTGTAGAAGAAAGGAATGAGCGATCCCTGTGCTCGATTGGGCTCAAATCGATGATTATCGCCGTGTGACGACAATTTTTTTTTTTTTTTTTTGAGGTTATGTCTACTGCCTCGATCGAGAGCTTCTGCGATGATTCATTCGGAAGTAGAGTGTTTTGAAATTACCCGGCGATTAACTTACGCCGCTTATACGTTCTCGGGAGAGTAGAGTACGAGAGCGTGTAATGAAAATGAATGCGTTATTTTTTTCAAAAAGCGCGCAGTATAGCCGGCTACATTAATTGATATTTCTCAATGCTAAATGAACACGTGCTTGAAATATTAAGTCCACTGCGAAAGCTTATTCAAATACGAGGCTCACTCGGATTCACATCTCTTCGCGGCGGCGCTGCATTTGCATACGGTATTATACTTTGCTCGCATCGCGCGGCGTCCAAAGCTAAAAAGCTATTCTTCATTATACGCGGGTTTCTTTTTTTTACGACACGCCAGTAGCACATCGATAGCTGTCGAGCCAACTACTGCGCGATTCTTATTCGAGTGTTTTATCAAGAGATGTTATAATGCTATAAAGATGTAGATTACTTCGTCTGGACACGTGGTTCCAGCCAAAGTGCGAAGCTTCCGTTCCACTTACATATATCGCTCGCGATAAACTGTGTTTTTTGTTCGATTTGAATGCGTCAGAAAGCAGCAAACGCTCAACTAGAAAATTTGAAACCAAGTTTGTTGTGCAAGAAAACATTCTTCGGAGTGAACATGCCCGCAAGTACGTTGAACTAGAATCTAGTTGTTGCTTTTTTCGCATTGAAGTAAACAATGCTGCACGAAGCTCAACCACGCGGGTTGTGCGAGTTTTAATCACGGCTATTACGCCGTTCGTTTACACGCAGAAGCACTTCTAAAAATAGGTCTCGGCAATCCCCAGCCTCAGCTTATATCAGCCGAAAGTTTCCCCCTCGCTCTAACCTTATTTCTCCACCCTCGAGAGAGAGAGAGAGAGAGAGAGAGAGAGAGAGAGAGAGAGAGAGAGTCAGACAGAGGTCGGCGCCAGAGCAGAGACGCGGGGGTAGTAGGTGGATTCGGAACGATACGAGAGAAAAAGCAAAAGAAAGTAGACTCACCCTTCGCTCGAGCAGAGCCGACTGATAAGGCTTTCGCCGCAGAGCCGCGACGCCGAGAGGTACGAGCCACTCGCGCCTGCCCGGTGCACTTCCTAGAGTCAGGCGCGCATCCTTGGCGGTAGTCCCGAGAGAAGAGCGAAGAAGATCGAAGTAGAGCAGAGTCAGCGGGAGAAGAGAAGAGATCCGCGCAGTAGAGCGGGAGAGCAGTGCTACGTCCTCCTAGAGCTCCGCTTCCTCGTCCTCTCTTGGCTCCAGGCAGCAGCAGCCCGTCATGCACGACGACCTCATCACCATCCTCGCCTCGAGTAGTCCCTGCGATTTACCATACTTTCGTTAGAGAATCGATCGCGAGACACCTTCCTCCTAATCCCGTCACGTGTGCGCTGCTGCTTCGATCCGTTTACGCTCTGCCACCCCCGCGCTTCGGATGCAGTGTACCGAGGGACGATTCACATATGTCGCGGCAATTTTCAATTTCGCACTGCGCTGCGGCAACTTTCGGAAATGTTTACTCCCCGCACGGCCGCGACGTGCGCTTTTGATTGGGATTGTTTGCCGGCTCGAACTGTATACGTACTTTTTGGCGTGCCTGCGTTTTGTTTTCGTTTTATCGCCCGCGCCGATAAGAGAACTTTCCACGAGATGCGTGCCATGGCTTCCGAATAATAGTTTATAGTATTTTCAGAGGCGGCCCTGTGTTATGTCGCAACTACTCGTCGCGAGCTTGAGCCGATCTCCGTCGAGCGCGAATGATCGTTAACGGGCGCCGTTTTCCGAGAGGCTTTCCTCATTTGCATCGCTCGCCGCCGAAATACGCGGGGAATTATCTCGCTCACGCCAAACGCTCGTAAAAGCGCGAGGCAGGAAGCTCGCCGCTCCCGAGGTGTCGGGATTGGGAGTATTCGCGTGATTGCCGCTTTCGCAGACGAGCTGCAAGCTCCGTATAGCATACCGTGTATAGAAAAGCGTTAGGGAAAGAGAGAGAAAGAAAGTGCGACGATCGACCGCCTAAAGCCCCGCTCGCTCGCTCGCTCTCTTTCTCCCCCGGCTTGGCTTTTTATTCCGATTAGTATGTCACGACCTTCTCGAGGCGGCTTACAGCTATTCGCCTTCTTTCACGGCTCGCTTGCTCGCGGACTACTATTCCGCTTTCGTGCCCTTTTCTCTCTTATATCCTCTCCGAGGCGAAGACGTGAAAGGAACTGCGCGAGCTTGCGCGACTACGAGGAAGTGCGGCTAAGAGAGCATCGTCTTTCTATTCATAGTCACGGGAGAGAGCGGAATGAAATTAAAAGTTTTCATATCGAGCGAGCCCGGGATTCGCGCTGTATTGTGCACGGCACACGCGCTAAGGTCGAATAGAGCGACTTTAGAGCTTTTATTTTTACGTCGGTCACGCGCTCGTTCCGCAGCGTGTCGCGCCGCCGGCGGTGGATTCGTTTTTCCTCTGCAAAGGTTTCATTTCACTCATCATTACGGAGCTCGCGCATGCATCGGTCGATCAAAAAAAAGAAAGACCGGGTCGGGCTGACGTTTCAATTTCCCGGACACGAATATCGAGCCGTAAAGCTGCAAAAATCTCGTTAAGCCGATAACGCGGCGGCGCTATTCGAAGGATCCATCTCGGGCAGTTGGCGCTATGGTCACGAATGACAGTTGCTGCAGACCTGATTCGTAATACGCGCACATTTGGAAGAACGAGGATAGCAGACCGAGGGCGTCCTGGCAGCGCGGAAACTCAAAAAAAAAACGAGTAATCAAGTAAAACACACACACGCACACACACACACACACCGGTGACTCTAGTGTTACCCAGTAAAGGGAGCAGCGACGACGGCGGCGGCAACGCCAAGGATCGACGACAGCTCCGGCGACGGCTGCACCACTTGACCACACATATGTGCGGGGCTGAGAGAGGACACGACAGTCGCGTGTCCGCGAGTACGCGAGACTACTGCCGTGTTCTAGGCGGCGACGATAGCGACAGCAGCAGCAGCAGCAGCAGCAGCAGCAGCAGCTCTGCTCTGGGTATTGATCTTGGCGGTGGCAGCAGCAGCGGCGGCGTGTGGATGGGGCGCGTGCGACGCGCAGACACCAGCCAGCCCGAGCGGAGCTACCCCCTGCCAAACGGAGAGCTTGCGGGTGAGAGAGAGAGAGAGAGAGAGAGAGAGAGTGAGAGAGAGAAGCGGAGCTTGCAGATGTGCGCAGCTTTCGCACGCGTCTCTCTCTCTCTCTCTCTCTCTCTCTCTCCTTGGAGTGAATTTTCACTCCTCCCGACCAAATGGATGGATTTTGTTTTTCTATAGTTGACCGAGCTTTCAACGCTCTCTCTTTCGCCAGCCTGAGGAGGCGTGCTTGCGGAGAGGAGCTCGAAGGTCCGAGCAGCGGAAAAGGCGGTGCTTAATTAAACTAATGCCTTTCTCTATGCAAAGATTTCACTTTGCCGAGTGTTCTCCGCGAAAACAGAAAAGGCCCAAGCGAAAGCTCTTTTTTCAAAAAGCTTCGCTATACCCATACAACGCACGGCAAGTTTACAAGCGCTGCCAACATGAGAACGTCTCGGGCGGCGGCTCACGTGGCCAATCGTGTAGCCGGGACTGTCGCGATTAGGATTAACTCGATAGTCCATTCTCGCCGTGAGGCATAGGCTATGTATAATGTGCGCCCCGCAGGAACCCTCGAATTTCCATAACGCGCAAAGCTCGCGCGTATGGACGCAGAGTGTTTCGCCGTGTCGTCGACGTTGCCCGAACGTCGCGCGGTTTACCTACAAAAATCTAAAGATATATCGATTTCCGCTGCTGGTCCTGAATTATTTAGCCGTCCAAATTTAGGCGAAGCCCCCTTTCGGTGTAACATTTTCATTGGCAAAGCGCGAGGAAAAAAGCTCTTGAAATATATATATATATATATATTATATATATATATATATATATATATATATATATATATATATATATATATATACACATCTTTCGCGGAGTATAACATCTGCGCTGGAATCGAAGACTATTGATCTATAGCGATTGAGAGAACGCGAAGGCTGATAGCGCGTGTGAAAACACTGCTCCTTTTTCCTCTCTCTCGTCGAGCGTTGCAAATCCAGATCAAGCTTACAGCGTGCGCGTGTACGTGTGTCTCGTCGGGATAAAAGGGCAACGTCCAGTCTGGCCCCTGGCGGTCGCCGCGGGGACCCTCGGGGGAGAAAGGCTGAAGGCTCCAGCTTGACCATACCGCGTAGAAAGACCGAGAACGAGCGCAAAAAAGAGGTCCTCCTCGGACGCGTGTGCGGACTCGAGAGTGTGCGTCGTCTGCTGTGTGCTGCCGCCGTAGCGATCGATGAAAATTACACGCGGTGCGCGGCGGCAGGGCGTTTGCACGATCGACGCGACATATATATATGTGTGTGTGTGTGTGTTTGGAAACGTGTGCGCAGAACGAGAGAGGGAAAATGCTGCTGCTATACTGTTGCGGGGAATGATAGGCCGCCGAGCCGTATGTCATTTGTCTATTTTTGGGGGGAGGAAATGATCCCTCTTTTTCTCTTTGAGCTCGCCGAGGGAAAGGGAGAAAGTCACTGATGAAGGGGATGGCGGACTGATGGCTGGCACTGGCAGCGGCTGCGGAACTCTGGCTTTCTCATTGCCGGCTCTTGCTTGATTCTATACGAGCGAATTGCAGATTTTTAAATTACAGGATCGACTGTGCGTGTGTGCCGAAAGACTTTTAGATTGGATTAGCTATTGAATTTCTACTTTTTTCTGCTGCGAAGTCGTGCGCAATTCAGAACGCGCTAAAAATAAAAATATCTTTGCTTTCGACTGAATCGTATGGATGATCGAGAGATCCGCTCACTATGTAGATATATAACTGTTTTGATCATTTAAAAAGTCTGACTCTGCGTACTTACTCTTTCTCGCTAACAAATTATGATTTTCATATTGTAAGCTGGGATGATAATTTCCTTGCATTAATGCAAAAACAACAACCGCGTTTTGTGCGTTAAAGAATTTCAAAAACGTTTCACAGATATTTTTATTTTTCCAGTTGGTACCAGTAGCGCGAGTCGATATGCCGTTAGTGTTGGCTGGTAATAAGTGGAAATTTTCAGAATTATGCAGTCTCGCTGAGGGTAAGTGGCCTTTTAACGATAACTAGCTCGCAGTAGGTAAGGAAGATATTTGCATTACCGACTTTATTATTCGACCTACTCACAGGTGTCCCTGAGTCCATAATGTGTTAGCACGAATCTTTGTTCGTTCTTAAACCAAATATAAATCTTTTAATTGTTATTGTTGAAAAAGTTCCTGAGTAAATAAGCGTACAAATAATATACAGAGACTCATTCAGTAGAACATAAAAAAGTGTACATTTATATTTAGATTATTCATAGCCGATATTTGTTTGTAATGTTTTAACAATTTTGAAAATGAAATTATATTTAGATTGAAATCATCAGAATAAAAAAATGCAACGAGTGTAAAATTGAAGCATAAATCACCAAACGTACAAATTCGAACTACGATAACTAAAAATCATACGATATTTTAGAATCGGAAAATTCCTGCGTACACTTTTATTAAAATATTTAATTTACATAAGAAGTATTTAATTTAATCAAATGCTCACAATTATAGTTTGAGTAAACAATTCTTGGCAAAATTAATTTTGCAAACAGAAATCATTGATACTTTTGGTTCCTTTTTGTGAGAATGTTAAAAAAATATAATTTAGATAATTTTAATAAGCCACCAAAATCAAATAAAAGTATACCTATTCCCAAAATCACGAAAACAGCTAGTAGAGTAAAATTATAGTATTTTGTAGCTTACAAGATAGTATAATCAATCATATAATTACTTCAAAGCCTACCTAATTGCATAAAGACCTCCTACTCAAGGATCTCAAATTGTAACTAATTGAACATCAATAAAAAACGTGAAAAATCGAGTTAGGCCAAACTTGTGTTATTTTTATAATAGAAAAGGAATGTTTTTTCGAAATGTTGAAAAAAAAACCGCTGCGCCAATTCTTTGGCTCGTAGCTTCTTTCAACTAAATTTATAGTTCCAATAGATAAAATATTGTTCAAATGTACAGTATATTAATATTTTTTAAATATTTTAAATCTTAATTATTTCACTGAAAGGGCAGTTTTCTTAGCAAAAGACTATGGTAATCAGAAAGATCCGATCACAATCTTTAAAATAGGGGACCAGTGACACTTAGAGGGGTGAGTAGGCTCTCTGCAATCGCACCGACTAGCTGTTAGACAGGCGCTGTTTCCGTCCACCGCTGGTCACAACATCAAATCATATAATTTTCATGAAGAAAAAATTTTAACCTCAATTACTGAAATAGTAATTTTCAGTTATATAGGGTATACACTATACAAGGTGAGAAAGTTAGAATTTGAATTTTAATACCTTTTACACGAATCAAATTGATAAGCTGCATAAAGAACTTAGCCGAGGTAAGCAAAAGATCTATCTTTTCCCAAAGCCTTTTTACTCTCGTAATCGTACGACATAGAAATGCCTTTTTTTTTATTTTTAGCTCAAAAACTAGTCCCCAAAATGGCTTAAAATTTTTACAGCAAATAGATATTATATGATTTTTTGTTATCATAAATTTGTTAAAAACGTTTGACGACTTAGTTTTGGAGATTTTTATTTTTTTTTTTTTAAGAGTCACCATTTTTATCATATAATTTGAACGGAATGGCGAATCTAGAAAATCTTACGGGAAAAAGTAGACAATTTAATGCTCTTTCAGAAACACTTGCTAAATTCATTGTATAAATCGTATCATTAAAAAAAAAGCATGTAACAAGTAGAATTTTAGTTCGCCTTCAGTCTGCCTGATGCAGAGAAACATTCAAGTGGGCCTCTGATTTCAGTTTCACCTCAGCTGATTATTCGTTTTCAATAAATTAAGTAATCAAACAATTAAAATCAAAATTGCTGTTGAGCTATCCCGATGAACTGATTGTTCTGAAATAAAGTATGTAATTTATTTGGATAAACGTTTTATTGTGTGATTTTCAAAAACTCGACATTTGATTGGCCATTGTTATCAAACAATCTGGAACATCAAACTCGTCCTCTTGGCGTCAAGAAAGGCCAAACATTTTGAGGCCCAACGTTTCTCTGAATCCGGCGCAAAAGCGCATCGTCATCAAAAACGCGCGTGCGTAACATAATAGAACACCCGTCCAATTTGGTCGTCTAGATTGCCTATCTCTATCCGAAAACTCGTCGGCAGTAGGCGAAAATTGCTGGAGTTAAAAAGTCTCGGCCGTCAAGCATAACACGGCGAAGAATGGGAGACTCGAAGCTGTTAGAATCGTCGGTTTTTCGGACGTCTCATTCACTGCGCGCCGGGTCGCGCGACGACGTGCCCCTCGTCGCACCAGCGATCACTGGGATCTTAAGAAAACACACGAGTAGGCCAATAATGACCGGGCCCCCGACGCGCAAAGCTTTTCACTCCGAGCGTCATAGCGCTTGAGGAGAGTCCCTCGAGAGAGAGAGAGGGCGAGGATCGAGTGGAAAAAATAACACGGAAGCGGTCCCGAGAGAGAGAGAGAGAGAGAGAGAGAGAGAGAGAGCTAGGCGTTCGTCACAGGACGCGAATATCAGATAAGGAGATAAGACGCGGCAGATACGGTAATTCGAGGCTTTCTTCACCTGAGAATTAAGATAAGTGTGTGCTCGCTCTCTCGCTCGCGCGCGCGCGAGGAAAAGAGGTATGAGGTACGGGCAGAAGAGCTGAGACGAGAGCGGACGAGGCAGGAGAGTAAATACTTTTCTGTGTTTGACCACCGAACGCAAACCGACGCTCCCTTTTTCCTCTCTCGCGAGCTATAATCGTAACGACACACGTCAAACACGCGGAGAAATAAAGAGTTCGCGGAGAGCGAGTGTGTAGTGCAGACGAGAGAGCAGGGCTTATCGAGCTCGGCTTAACGACCAGAAAGTACATCGGGATTCGACACGTGTAACTTGCTGCGCGTACGCGCGCGTATGGCTCATATCATAACCTCTAGCTCTCTCTCTCTCTCTCTCTCTCTCTCTCCCGCGGCCGCTTTTTTCGCTCGCGGAGCAGATAAGGAAACGCCGCGTGTGCGTACGCAGTGTCGTGTTATCTCGGGTTACTACATTGCAATTACGCCGGAGAGAGCCGCGCAAATAGCACAACCGAAGAGTGTACATTTATAGCGGATCGTCTTTTTTCTCCCTGTGCGCACATATAAGTACACCGCTGTCTCGTTGCTCCGATTATCCCGGCGTGTATTAAGAGAGGGAGGGGGCATTTTATAGCCGCTCGCAGAAGATTCTCGGCTGACGGTGCAGGTTTACGCGGACTGGTTATGAAATTTTACGACATCGGATGAGCCGATCTCCGCTGATTTGATTGATAAAATTTTGCGTAAGCTGCGCAGCGCACCGGTGCGCAGGATTTTCCGAAAAGAGGCTTTTCGAGAGCGCACGGCTCTCTCTCTCTCTCTCCCTCTCTGTTTGCACTGCACTTGCCTGAGAACTGTCCAAAAGCCCGCACGACGTTTTTCCAAGCCTCTACTCCGGCAAATATTGACAGCTCCAGCTCGCTCCCTCTCTCTTTCGCTCTCTCGTCCTTTTCAAATTCAGAAAGGACTTTTCCAGCTGAATCGGCATGGCTGCGTGCGCGCATGTCGAAATTTCACGATCGAAGCGCGCTGCTGCCACACACGAAAACACGAGTGTTAATTGTTTATTTACGACGGGGCAGTCGCCAGCTTGTGTTTCTCTTTTCTCGTCTCCTCTCGGCCGTCGAAGCGTGACGAGAGGACGCCGCGTGTGTTCCCACGAGCGGGAGATGGACCTTTTAAGCCTCGACGAGATTAAGCAATCAAAGAGCCGATGTCGTTTTGATAGCGATGCTAATGCGCATCGCGCGCCAAAGCGGCTGTTAAACGCTAATTCCGCTCTCGAAAAAAGGTGCGTGTATAAATATACGAGATATGAACAAAGGGACTATTGTACTCTGAATGAAAATTTGAAATATATCGATACGCGCGCAGTTACGCGCTTTACAGTTACATTGGGAAACGATGGAATGCGAACCCTCGGTTCGTTAATTTAACGCCGGACGAGTTTGCGGCGGTAAATTCAAGCGTCAGATATTTCCACGGTATTTAAAAACGCCTCGCTCGCTGTGCGCCTAATAACGACTGTGTGTATTTATAAAATCGTAAAATGCCCGCGCGTATATAACGAAATTAAGACTTTTTAGCGAGTAACTGTCCGTGCGTTTGCGCAACCAGTTACGTGTAACTACGCGCGGCCGATTAAATTTTGAGAAATTGCCACATCTTCAGAAGCTCGCGGAATGTTGATTCGCTGCAATAGCTCATATTTTGCCGCGATAATTAACCATCGCGGAGGAAAAATAAGAGACGATCGCGGGAGTGAGTCTTGCGCCCGCGATATCGAATTCCCCTGCTTGGGCGCCATTCGTCCTCCCCGACTCGTCAGTGATGCGAAACCCGAGAGCTCGCGATACGCGTACGTGTGTGCGTAGGTATAAGAAAGTAGAGACCGGTGGCGCGGATTCTAATGGACGACGATGATCGTCCGAATCGATCTCGACGACTCTCTCACGCTGCCGCATTCGAAAAATTCCGGGCATCGCCGCGATCGCCCTTGCGAAAGCCTGTCACAACAGGGCCCTAACGCGAGCGGACGTCTCGCTGGCTCGCGAACTATATTAATAAGCGGGAGAGACGTATCCGCGGGCGAGCAGAGAACCCACTCGACCGTGGCGAATCTTAATCCGATTTCGCCGCCGCCGGATCTGTATCGGATCGATCTCGGCTCGCGCGCGCGCTCGCGGGTTGCGAGATTCTCCCTCGGGACGGCGAGATACGTCCGCGTAATTTCGGGCGAATTTCTCTCTCCTACACTCTCTCTCTCTCTCGAGGGGGGGGGGGAGAAACGAGTTTGCTGCGCAGGATCGATGTCGTCCACCGATCTCCCGAGCCGATACAGCGATCGGCTCGGTCGATCCGATCGCGCCGTGTTAAATGGAGTAGCAGCGCTTAGGCAAATTTCTTTAATGGATTGCCCGGGCTTAGCCCTTCGCCCGATGACAGCCGCGCGACGTTTCAATAATCGCGAGCCGGTTCGACGTTTTACGCAATGTTATTGCGGATTTTCCGCTCTCGATTCCCACAGCCTCGTGTATCAACGCATTAGCAGGCTCCGCGATCCATCAGCGCGCGCAGCGGTCCGTAATCACGAGGGAACAATGGGAGCTGGAATTCCTCGGGTCCAAGTTCACAGCGCTCATCCGGCGTTCCCACCGACGGCCGCGGCCGCTCATCTAAAGTGTAACCAAAGAGGCAAATAAGAGGAAGATGTCGGGGGAGCCGAGGCAGCCGAATTAAAAGGACGAACTTTGACACTCGAAATTGAAGTGCTGCTGCTGCTGCTCTTTGTAAGATAATGAGGTGGGAGGAGGAGTAGGAGCGCGGCCAACAATGGGGCACTTATGGGCGCTTCGGCGCGAGCGCCAAGTCACGCCAATCATCGTGTCACTCGAGCCAATTAAACGCTTTGCGCTAATGCGCTAACGCGACTGCAATCTCGGCTCGATGGGAAAGACGGCCGCGCGTCGAAGCTATATCGAGAGCCCGATTGAACGGAGGAAAAAAAAGAAGATCGCGCGCGATACCGGAGTAGAGGACGACTCGCCGGGGTTGTAATGTTGTATACACACGAGTGCACTCGACGTCGACACGCGGGAGAGCCCGCGCGAGAGCGAGTTTATTTGTCATTCTCGTCGCGTACCGGCGATTAATCGCCTCTTTGACATGTCAGCAGCAGCGGTCAGAAAGCCGCTCGAGTGTGCGCAAACGAAGAGGGAGAAGTCGAGAAGAAGAAGAAAGTTCTCAGGGAAGTGTATTATAGCGATTCCACTCATATTGTATGTATTCCACTTACAGGAACTAGCCCGTGTCGCGCGCGCTCGCGACTCACCGTAAAAGAGCCAGGTGGATATCGCGCGGACGATGTACGCAGTGGGAAACAGAAACACGCGGCGCGAGCCCGAAAAGTGGCATTCTCTCTCTCTCTCTCTCTCTCTCTCTCTCCCGCGTGCGTGTGCGTGCGTGTTCTCCCGGAGCGCGCGGACGGCCTGGAAGAGAGCAACACAGTCCCTCTCTCTCTCTCTCTCTCTCGCTCGATAATCGACGAGAGGATGCGCGCTCGACCGCCGAAGCTTATACCCGCTCGAGTGTTTAAGCGCTTGTACAAATAGAATACAAAGCGCCGTTCAAACAGCGGCTAAAAGGTTTGAGTTGTAACGCGCTCGAATGCTCGGCACACAGGCAAACAGATACATACCGGCCGAGAGGAGGAGGAGGAGGAGGAGGAGGCTGCTGCTGCTGCTGCTGCTGCTGCAGCTCTCTTCCGGCTGATGCGCTTCGACGCCATTTCGGTAGCGAGAGGACGCATTGCGTCGATCTACATACGCATGTGTGCAGCTCGGCCCGGACGAGGGGATTCCCGGAAAGAGGTCAGGACGGTGAATGGAGCAGCGTAACGAGATGGAGAGCCGGGATAATCGCGCGCCGGTCTCTGCACTCGCATAATGTGCGGAGAAAAGCTCGAGCCGGCCGTTGACAACTTGATGCTCGCGCTCAGGTAGACCCCATGGGGCTGCTGACCAGGGATTCCCCTTCCGAATGTCTCTTAACCGACCGTGTATCCGCCGGGCCATTACCTCTCCGACAGAATAAACGCGCCTTCTCTCTTTCTCTCGCTCGCTCGCTCACCTGGCTCTGCATCGGGCCCTATGACAAATTCAAAAATATTTGTGGGCTCGACTCTGGCTTTTCTTTGCTTTTCCTCTCCTCGTCCGTGCGCGTGTGTGTTTGTGCGTGTCCGCGCAGCTCTCTCGCAAAACTCGGAGTCGATCTAGTCGCGAAAAAAATAATGGGACCGCCTCGATTCATCAATAAGCTGCGAGAAAGAGATTTAAAAGGCCAAATATTGACTGGAAAAACGAGAGAGGATAATTGCGAGAGCCGCGGTAGGTAAATCGATCGGCAACAGCCGAAAAAGATCTCTCGCTGCAACAGGTTAAGTCATGCCAGCGTTGCCAGCAGCGCCGGCCGAAGGGGATAATTATCGGGCGCGCGACGGGTGGTACTTTTTGCGCGGACTCTGTGCGACAGAGAGAGAGAGAGAGAGAGAGAGAGAGAGAGAGAGAGAGAGAGAGAGAGAGAGAGAGCGGAGCGTGCGAAATCGCTAATAATTTTGCGCGAGCGCCTCCGGCCACGGTTGCGCGGACGCGTTAATCTGTCAGCATTAAGGCGACGACGAGCCGGAGGAGAAAACCAATAACAACAACAATAGAGCGCTCTCATGAAGATTAGCGCGACGAACGTGCGAGGCGGCTGATGATGCCCCCGATGGGTTGCCTACTGTCATTACCGTGGCTTTAGGGCTCCGTGGCCGCGTGTCGTTAGTCACCTCTTTTCACGGCCGCAACGCATATAAATCATTTTTCCAAGAGAACTAGCGAGCGCAGCCGGAAAATCATCGCGCTATGATTTCGGCAAGTTGTAAATTTTGATGAATCGAGCGGCTGCGGTCGTGCGGCTGCGTAATAATTGCAAAAAAGAAGCCCGCCGCCGCCGATGATTTATGCCGTTTGGCCCTCTCGCCTCGGAGGTGGTCAGGAGAAAGAAAGAGAAAACATGGGAGGAGGAAGATGGCGAGGCTCGGCCTTGCACCTATATCCTCCTGCCCGGCTGCTCGGCCGTTTCCTAGCCATGTGCTCCTATGTGCGGGCATTTCTGATTTTTCACGCGCTCGGATGCGGGTGGCCGCTGCTCGATTTTGGCGAACGATCTCGCTGCTCTAGCTGCCTTTGTGCTTTCGGGCAAGTTTCCACGGCTGGTCGGCCCCCTCGCATCCGCCTCGGCGCTCCGTGTCTGCTGCACTGGCTACTAGACACACCGAGGCGTTTTACACTTACTCATCTTCCGGTGCTGCTCGCGATCTGCTTCTCCGTCTCCCCCCCCCCCTCTCTCTCTCTCTCTCTCGATCCACAACGACTTTTTCCTGCAAATCATGACAGCTTGAGAAATCATCGGGCCTCTCGCTCTCTGTCCTAGTTCGCTCTTTCTTCCTCCACTGGCGCGGCTGCTGCCTCTCTTTTTTCCCTGCCCGCCGCGAGAGTCTGCTCTCCGTCGTGCGCTTCGTTGTTTCGTTTTTCGTGCCGCGGGACACGATCGCCATATAAGCCTCGAGTAAATTGTGATGATATACGCCCATAAATAACTCGGCCAGCCAGCCAGCCTCTTTCTCTCTCTTTCTGTGTATGTATACACACTACACGCGCGCGTGTACGCGAAATCGCTCGAAAAGCTCTCCGCCGCGTGCAGCTGCAGCGTCGCGCAATAGAGGAGCGAGACGCGCGACAAATTATATTACGTGCCGTCGCGAGTCGTCGCTCGATGTCTCTCTCCCTCTCTCTGTCTCTCTCTTTCACTTTCGTCGCGAGCACGCGCGCGTATACTTAATTGCCGCGCGAGATTCGCTTTTAATTTATCGGCACCGCGCGCGCTTTCCCTTTTCGCAGACAATCAAAGCCTTTAGAGGGTATACTCCACATGCCGAGATGCCGCGGATGGCTGACAATGTTGCAATCGAAGTCGCGGCGCGCGCAAAAAAAGGCCGACGAAACAATTACGCGCGAGACTGGCTCAACCGTTACGAGGATAAATTATAATTGTGCCTCGTAAATAAAAGTGTGATTTTGCAAAAATAAGCGCAAGTAGCTGCTGCGGCCGCTGGATGTGAGTTACGGGTTATTACAATGCCATAATGTGCGCCTGTTTTTCGCGCCGATTATCGCGCGTGATTTATCCCGCGATTTCGCTAATTAGAAGACGATAAACCTTCGTTGGCGTACTTTGACTGACGGATGATTTTCCCGATGTAAATCACCGTTAGGCATAACGAAATAGCCATCACTCTCTCTCTCTCCCACTCTCTCTCTCTCTCTCTCTCTCTCTCTCTCTCTCTCTCTCTCTCTCTCTCTGTCGATCTCCGCTCCCAAATCGAATCAACATTCAACGTCGACGGCCACCGCGACATCGGCACTAGGCCGTTAATCCGCTGGATTAGCCGCCGTCGAGAGCCGATCCGAGAGAGAGAGAGAGAGCCGGAGGCCGAGTCTCTTTTTTGCGCGCGCCCCGCGATCGGCCGCGCCACCCACGATCGATTCATTAGCGCTCGGCAGGGCGCGCCCTTACGCCACCATCAATATCCGGGGAATAACCTCGGACGCCACGGGGCAGATAGCCCGAGATACATGTGTATAAACTCGCTCCCCGTTCCGTTATTACGTTGCTCTGTGTGTGTTATATACAGGCGCACATCGAAAAAATTCATACTCACGCTCGCTCTTTATTTTGACGCGCTCGCTGTGTGCGATATTCCGTGAGCGGCGATGGCCGAGGCGAGCCGGAGCTCGGAGGGTTTTATTAATAGCGCGTAGAAAACCGGAAAGATTCGGAATTCCTCATTGACAAAATAGAAGAAGCTACGGGTAGCCGCTAGAGAGTCGTAAAGAGCCGATCGCGAGACGTTCTACACGCTCGTATAGGACTGATTCATCGATCGCCGCTGCGCTACTAATTAACCAAGCGATCCGGTTCCTCCGCGCGATCGCAGCTGGCGAGGCGCGCGCGCGCCGTCTCTTATTCTGTTCCTCTCTCTCTCTCTCTCTCTCTCTCTCTCTCTCTCTCTCTCTCTCTCTCTCTCTCTCTCTCTCTCTCTCTCTCTCTCTCGCTCGCTCGCTCTCTCGCTCTCTCTCTATTGCTGTGGCTCGATAATTTGTATTTAATTTGCGCGTTTTTATGCTCCTTTCGAGAGTGAGGTATTAAATATAGCGGATCGGGAATCGTGATACCCCCTTTATTTCCTCCCGATGTTTTTTGTAACGGAATTCCTGCGGCGTCCGATGCTCGGCTCTCTCGCCTCTGGAATTATTAAAACGGGATAAAGAATTTTTGACAGCTGAATCTGGTGTACCGCGAAAAGCCCGCGGTAATGATTCACGTAATGTGCTCCAGCTCTGTCTCTGAGCTGTCGAGTCTGCTTATATGGCCGGGCATCGCGTCGCCCGCTGATTGCAGTCGTGGGAATATGACAACAGCCGGAAATAGTCGAGGCGCTATACGCTATATGGACGTAGGTGTTTTACGAGGTGAGGAATTTCGGAGCTGCGCCGGAGATTACCTGCTAGTAGTGTGTGTGTGTGTGTGTGTGCGTGTGTGTTTGAAGTGCGCGCGGAAGCGAGGTTGATTGATTCATTCTTTTCTTTTTTTGGACGGATGAGGTGTTCCTGGCTCTCGCCCGCCTAGGTATACAGAGACGAGAGATATCGCGGCGGCTCCCCTTTTTTGCGGCCGTGAAACATCGCTTCATCGGCTAATCGAATTTCTCGACGATTGTGTCGGGGCCTAAACGCGTGGACTTAATGGCGTGTTAACCGCAATGTTGAGCAATGTTACGCGCGCGCCGGAGATAAATCCTCGACGCGCGTATGTGTTCTTTTGATGAATATTAATAAAAAATCACATCATCTCTCCGGCGCAGCCGTTTCCGATGAAGGTGTTAAAGTAACGCGCGTCGTAAATAAGCGGCGTTTCCTCATTCGATGCATTATTCATAGAGCTTCACATTGCATAACAGCATAACGGAGCCAAGGGCAGGCACACGTCGCAGAAGGGACGAGAAAATTAAAAATCTGTTACACTGTATTCGATATTTTCTCGAGATGAAGACGTAATTCACGGGGTGAGCTCGCTTTTTTCCAAGCTGCTGCCTTCCGAGAGAGAGAGAGAGAGAGAGAGAGAGAGAGAGAAAGAAGGAATATAGAGGACGGGAGAGCGAGAGATGATCGTGATCGATAAAGATGCCCGCGCCCGGGACTTTGGCGCACGTTCTCGGGGCACGTAATTACCCGGCATTATTAAAACATATCGGGAGGCGCGCGAGCGCGCAGGCCAGGGCTCGAAGAAACGTATGAGCCCATTAGCCCTAGCGATGGCTAATTAATCGGGGCAATTAAGCGGGCCCCGGGCTGCCCCGGCGACACGATGAACTACGCAGCCTCGCCACGCTGCGATTTATTAATATCTAATCTCCTTCTCTCTCTCTCTCTCTCTCTCTCTCTCTCTCTCTCTCTCTCTCTCTCTCTCTCTCTCTCTCTCTCGGCTCTTGCTTTTTTCGCCCCGAGACATCAAGGGTGCTGCAGCAAAACACAACAAGCAGACTTTTTTCGCGATATCGTCGTGCGCGGCCGATAATTAATACGAAACGACGAGCTCTTATTGATGACTCGGAGGCATTCCTCGCGCGCACAATCAATTCAGCGCGAGAGGAATTCCCGATGCGGACAAAAGCTCCATCACGTAAGTATAAGGTCGGGCTCGCTCGACGCGAAAAAAATCGGCCATTCAAATGCCGACGCGCCGACATAATGAACGAGTAGGAAGTGGTATGTGTAGTAGCGTACAATACACATCGTTGAGGCATTATTAAATTCGCATTAGCCGCGCAGCGCGTTATATAATTGATGCGGCGGATCTCTCCCGGCGAAGGCGCAGGTGGCTGTCTCGTCGTCGTGTGTCGGCTATACAGCGAATAATACGCGCATTCACCGAGTTACGTACGCGCTTGTGGCGCAGATATAGCCAAGCGTGTATAAATAGAGCGGAGCGAGGAGGGCAGGGTATATCGATTAATATTAGTAACACACCGGGGGGAAGGCCGGCGTAATTGATTAGCCGGGGCCGCCGGTCATTCATCTTGATACGCGCTGCGGCCGCCCATGGCACATTCGATGACGCGCGCGTCCTCTCCTCTCCCAGCTTGCATTGCACCGGAGAGATGATAATCACCGCGCGCAGTCTCGGTCCGTCCCGGCGACTAATGAAAACATTAAGTTTCCTGTCCTCGCCCGCGACTGTTACATAAATTTTGACGCGGACCAAGAGAGAGGGCTGCAGGTACGCACATAGCAGCGGGAGAGCTGGAAGAATAGCGCGGCCAGTCTCTCCTGGATTATCGTATTAGGGGCTCGCAAATTCCAGCGAAAATCGCGCACGAATGCGCTCCCTCGCCCCCGCGAGAGCGACGAGCATTATACACACATTATGTAAGCGTATCGCCCGTGTCGAAGCGGCTTACGGCAACTCTTCTCGGCATTGTGCTGTTGCTCTCTTTTGGGAAAGAAAGCCGTGCCGGCTGCAGTTATCGGCTGTTTGAGAGAAACAGAATTCGACGCGCTGGCCCGGCGTGTGGATCTTGCCACCAGCGAGGCTCTCACGCGAAAACGTGTATTTATTAAGGGACTTTGCTGTGCGCGCGCGCGCGTGTTTCTCTCCCGCGGAGAGAGAGAGAGAGAGAGAGAGAGAGAGAGAGAGAGCCGTGACGAATTTCTTCATCCACGCCTCGAATCCCGGAATTCCTGCGCGTCTGCGCCGGCAGACAGCAATTTGCTTTATTAAAATATTCTAGCTGCGCGCGCATACATCATCGATAAGCCGCGGGGAGGAGACTACTCCGCTTTCTTGGAATTCCCGCGAGCGTGGGTGGCATTAAAATTAAAGGGATCGCGAAAAATACGAGCTTATCGTAAAGTGTTGGCGAAAATAAAGGACACACGCTGGGCCAAATGGTCGTTCTCTTAATTAAAGGTACCCGCATCGGTGAGGAGACCGACGAGAGAAGCGACTAATCCGTGTCTATAAGCTATTTGCCAGAGAGCAGAGAGAGAGAGAGAGAGAGAGAGAAAGAGAGGGAGAGGAGAGGGTGAGAACGGCAGCGCCTCCCGTGTCTCGTGGCGCCACAGCGCTGCTTCTTCTCCTCGCTCTCTTTTATTCTCTCTACTCTCGGCTCGCCGGATAGAGAGAGAGAGAGAGAGAGGGGGAGCATCGCCGAGAAACAATAATTACCTCTCGGACCTTTGATGTCCCCCGACGTGTTCGCACCCCGCCTACCCCGACGTAGGTGTCCCGGCTCTCTCGCGCAGCCCACACACTCGGACGCGAGCTGCCGAGAGATCGCGCTTGAATGAGAAGGTGGCCGGAATTCCGTCGACGCCATTCACATCCATATCTGACTCTGCTATAATGTGATGCGGCGGCCCTCGTACGTCCAGGAATTTTAACGCGCTGGATCTCGTCGGCGCGCACCGTTATATACGCGCGCACGGATCGGTGAAAACTCCTGGGACGGCCGTTTAATGGACGCAGCTCCACTCGACTTTCGATTTCACGCGGTCGCGCGCCCGCTAGACCGTGCCGGATCGCTCGCGCACACAAACGTTTTTTATTGAGTGTCGAGAGCGAGGAGGTACGCATTTTACGACGCGCACTTCCAGAAATGCGTCTCGACCTGCCCGACGTTATGCAAAAGCCCGTGAAATCCGCAGGCTAGCGCCACTGTATACCACCGCATAATAATACCATTATGTGCACGTCTTCGTTTCCGTCTCCGAAGCAGGCTCATCCGCGCGAGAGAAAGGAGCAAGCCCAGCAGAAAATTTCGCGAGAGAGACGTCCCGCGGTCTAATTCTCGTAATTTCGGCATAATGCCGTCATTGTTGTGGTCCGCGCGCGTAGCGGCGACGGCATCGGTGTACGCGTACACGTTACGCGGGCGCAGGGCCCTCCAGCTCGTCAATGGGATCAAGTCGAGTCGAGAGCATGCTTACCTACTCCTGCTTATAACAGACGAGGCCGAGAAAGGGAAAGCAGATCTCGCACATTATCCGCGCAACTCTTTGTGCGGGTTTATTCGGTTAGTTAACGAGGATGAGTGTTAACGTATCCGTGGATAATGTAGATCTAATGGAACTGCTAATCCCCTGCCGGCCCCGGGAGAGCTACTCCTTATAGCTCGTTTCAATGGCACTCGAGAGAGAGAGAGAGAGAGAGAGAGAGAGAGAAAAACTGGACGACACAGGGCTAATCTCGCCGGCCACTCGATGTGCCCGAAAACTGTTCCCCTATACTCCCGCCATCGTCGTGCGGTATGGTTGCCGCGCATTATTTTTAAACGATCGCACACGTCGAGAACTTCTCGGAAGAGACGGCAAAAAAGGTAGTGATTAGCCGCGTTCGCGCCGACGACGATTCGCGTGCGCGAGGCCGCGCTCCTAGTATAAGTGGTTTCTGGTCCCCGAGCGATCCTCTCGTAAAATTCCTCGCCTCGCGTCCCGATACATAGGTAACGCGCGCGCGGACAGCGAAACGGCGCGAAAGGGGCGTGGGTATTCGCATATCTCTCGTCGCCCCCGCCGGCTAATTAAGTGCGCGCGAAGGAAAAAAGAGGGCTTTCCTTCGGTCGCTGCCGAGTGAGACCGCGCGAGGAGCGAGCGAGAGAATGAAAGAGCGGAATATATGGTCGGCCATTCATTTTTCCTGCATGGCGCTCGTCCACTGACAAATGCCGGGGTGGTCTCCTCTCGCCGTGAATATACTGACAGCTCGACTGTCCCTCTCTGCAGCGGGCTACCTCCGCCGCAACTTCATTTACACCTATTCAGGCCCTCTGTCTCTCTTTCTCTCCAGCTCGAGCCGAGGCCCGGCTTTTACCGTTTACGAGCTACTACCTACTACTGCTCGGCTGTCGTCGCCGTCGTCTTCCCATTTCTCTTATTTTTCTCCCTACTCCCAGCCTCCCTGATCGCTGCTGTCTCATTCTTCTGTCGTCGCTCCGGAGGAGGCCGAGGTGTTTCGAGCTGCAGCGATTATTGGGCTACTGCACGTACACACACCGCTTACGCTTACCTACCGCACGTGCGCGCGCTACCATTTTCGCCGTACGCGCGATGATGGATCCAGTGTGATTGGGCCCATTCAGCGGGCCGCGCGCGCCTGACAGTGCAGCTAACTCCGTCTATCATTGCGGATCGGTCTATTTAATGGCGATTTGATCGCGCGCTAACGAGCCCGCTTATTCATTTGACGCGCGCGAATTCGACTCGCAAATTGCGGGCTTGATTGATCGACGCGGCGTGGGAAGAGGCGCATCGTAAACAAATCGAGGCCGCGCCTGTGCGGTGGCGTAAATGGGAAAAAAATGGGAATGAACTTGTAGAAGGGAGTCCATTCACAGCTGGGCATTATACGTGGAACACAGCCCGGGCTGAGATGGTTCCTGTCATCAAGGTGGTCGGTAACGGCTACTCGCTTATGAAATTCGTTACGCTGTCCTCCGGAATACGGCTGTGCGTGCGCGCGCGTATACGTATCTGTCAGCGATCGCGGAGGGAGACTCCGGGCGCGCGTCCCGTCCTGCGGAGCCAAGAGCGGAGAGCGGACGTAAGCCAGTGTTTTCCAACAATCGCCCCGACTCGCCACCTTGGAGAAACCTTTTCTCTCTCTCTCTCTCTCTCTCTCTCTCTCACTCACTCTCTTTCTCTCGGCAGCTCTTCGACACTCCCGGGTTATTTATCGACTGGCCCGGTACTTCGTCTTCTTTCTTTCTTTCCCTTTATTTTTTTCTCCCAACTCTCATCTACACTGCATAGTGCCTTCCTTTCGTTAACCTCTGGAAAATGAGCGGCGACGCGCTCCAGAAATTGTTGCGCTCGTAGTTTTCGGAATTTCCAGGCCGGAATCTGCCGGGAAATTTCACGCGGCATTCCGGAATTATGCGGAGATGCGCTAGCTGATATACGCCGCGCTCGAGCCGGGAACCCGCAGCGGATTGCTTTGTGATTTTTCGGGCCACGAATCAAGCCTCGTTTGCCCTCCGAAGAAAGCGTTCTTTCATCTCCGATATACCTAAGTACAACGCGGCAGCTGCACTGAGAGAGATCGACGTCAATTCGCTCGGCGCCTTTATATCGCGTATTAGTATAGAAGAGATTCCGCGGAACGGCAGCAGACAGACTCCTTCGCGAGTTAAATTAACGATCGTAAATATTCAAAGCTATCTCCGCCGCACAAAAGTCCATCTCGGCGGTCTGCTCGCCTTTTAGTCGATGGAAGGATAGATCTGAAAAGTCGACGAAACAGCGTGTCTGCTTTGGAATCGGTGCTACCGCGGCTGCCACGTGCGCCGAGATAAGCCAGCTGCTTTTACGCGGCTCTCTGCCAGTCAGCAGTTTTCCAGATAAAAAACGACGAAATGATTTAAAGGGCCTCCTGCTAATTCCGGCGGACTTTCACTCGGCCGAACGGCAGCGTTTTCGAGGAAAAATCGGTTTCATAACTTTACGGCACATACGGAGAAGAAACGGCACTGGCGTTTTACGAGGCGATCGATGATTTTACGAGCTCCGCAACACGAAAATTCACGATACCGACGAGATTCCCCGAATAAGCGGCCGAGTACACATCTCACCGGAGGATTTCACGCGAATTAAGCCGAGGAAAAAAAACAGATTTTACTGTTCACGCCCTTAACGCCGCATACAAAATCTGCGTTGTACTGCCGGCTCGCGGTGATAGCGTATAGCGTCCTCGTCGTCGACGTATACATAAGTCGTAAAAGCGGGCCTCCGGAGCTGCGTCGGAATGTCGAAAGCCAAAGGGATCGAGGCGGAAGTCGCTGCCGATAGGTATAGAAATATCGATGCTGCTGCGGCTTGTCCTAATGCATCAGCTGCTTGGCGTTGAGGCAATCCAGATGCGGGGAAAGTCTCTCGGCACGCGCGGCTGCTCCACGGGTATATATATATAGGTAGGTTAATACGGTTACGCTACAATCGTGCGTTCGTTATTTGTTCCAGCGTATCGATATTGTTTATCTCGTCGGGCTTAATTATCCGGGCAGATGCGGAGAGCCGTAAAGTACAAAGCTAAACACTATGCGCCTATACAAGGCCGCGATAAAGATAAATATACATACGGACTCCTTTAATTGCGCCGGAGCCCGTCCGGGATTTAATTAATTCGTCGGGGCGAATTACGAGCACTTAAGCTAAACTGTGTACGCGCGCAGCCGAGTTATAAAGATATATATTTTTGCGCGAAACTCTTCAAACGAAGGGCTGACACTGTGCAGTTGTGCAGGCGCGCATTCCAGCTGTGATTGCCTCGGATTTTGTTTGCCAACAACAAAACGCTCGCTCTCGCTCGGTTATTACTTATACATACACGTACGCGTACACAGCATGGGCGACGGTAGCCCCTCGTCGGCGCGTAAAAACGCTCGCTTATTCTTTCTCGTGCTGCTCCTCCTCTCTTCTCGCGTTATAACCGCTGCCGCCGCCGCTGCCCATAAATTGCCGCGCTCACGGCTAAAAACTTAATTGGGAGTCATTGCGCGCGAAATTAGCCGCGGCTGGTATGCGCTCGCTCGCGCGCACATTCTGATCCGGGGCTCTCACTCTAAGCTCGCAAAGCTCGGAGCTGGCCGAATGCGCAAGCCATAACGAGCCCCCTCGAGGGAGTGAATCGCGTCGCGGAGGAGAACTAGCGGCTAGATTTTTTCTGACGCAGCTCTCGCGCGCTGCAGAAAAAGTGGCCGGGGGAATCCGAGTCGGATTTTCGCAGAGCGGCGCAGGGAAAAAGCTGTATATGTATAGGTGCTGCAGCGCGACGAGTGAGAGTCGCATACCTCGCGGCCCTGCGTTCCCACACATGCTCGCCGCTCGTCCCGCCTTGATTCATGCATTCTTTCTCCCGGCTGCCGAGAGCTCCGAATCCCATGTCTCTCTCGCTCTCTCTCTCTCTCTCTCTCTCTCTCTCTCTCTCTCTCTCTCTCTCTTTCTCTCTTTCTCTTCTTGCGCGATCCGTGCACGTCCGAAGGAGACAAGGAGAGTGCGCGCTTGACAGGAGTCGCGATTCGGGATGTTCGCGCTCCTCGATCAGCAAGGCGCGAGTATAGCTACAGAAGAGCTTCGTCTCGAGGCTCGAGCGAAGAAAAGTGGGAGAGCCGCCGGACAAAGCCGCGCAGACTGCCGAGGAGCGCTGGCCGAGGGAGTGGGGAGCGACAGGGGTGTGGCCTCCTCGAGGATCCTCCTACGCCTCCCCGTCGAGAGGACCACGTGCTGCCTCTCTCTCTCTCGCTCCTTCTTCCGATCCTCGAGCGCCGCGCTGCACGGCTGCGCTCTGGGATACCGCGAGAGCTTGCGAGCCGGCGCGCGATGATCGATCGACGACGCCCGGCTCGTCGTTGCGCGCAACAGGTGCGCCGCTCGATCGTCCTCCGTTTCCAGCTGGTTTCCAAGCCGCGGAAGAAGACGTCTCCCGGAGGATCTGGTCGCGATCCGCAAGCTTGAAAGTGAGAGAGAGAGAGAGAGAGAGAGAGAGAGAGGCGGGGCGAGATTTAATCGTCCTAGGGGGGGTCTCGTGCGTCCGTCTTTCTCTCTCTTCGCGGCTGCGGCGGCGGCGCGCGTTCGACGGGTCAGTAACAGTGGGGGTACCGAGGCCCCCGCGTGTTTCCTCGCGCTCGCGCACACACGGGCGCACGGACGGGGCCGTTCACCGACACACGTGCGAGCGAGCGACAGAAGGAGAGATCGCAGCCGGACTCCGGCTCTCCTCCACAGACGAGCGCGTGTGCAGTCGCCGCAAGCCGAGAGGCCTACATACTCGTTGCTTGTCCAAGAGTATTGGCTGCGCGCCGATACACCGCGTACATTCCTGGCTATACGTTTCCGCGCACCTCCGCGAGGGATAGGACACGCGCCCGAGAAAAGGAACCAAGGAGAGAGCGAGAGAGAGAGGGACAGAGCGGGGGTTGCTGCCGCCGGTGCCAGGTATATCCAGAGAAAGAGAGAGAAAGAGAGAGAGAGAGAGAGGAAAAGAGCGGGCTCCTTTCTTCCGTCTTCGCTGCTCGCTCCCACCACCGCGATGCGGCCTGCGAGGGTAACACCCCCGAGCCCACCGCGCGCCTAGACCCGAGTGAGAGAGAGAGAGAGAAGGGTGGCTTTTCTCGGGCCGCAGCCGAAAATGAGCCGGCAGTAGCGGCCGGACTCTCGAATGGATCGACGACAGGGAGCAGTCGCGCAGGTGGAGACCGAGAGACAGCAGCACGAGCCGTCGCTCCACTGAGTTCTAGTTCGCAGTAGAGACAGTGTCAAACATTTCGCGTTACCCGTTACACACACAGCGAGTGCACAGCTGATTCACGGCAGATAAAGCCATGTCGCTCGGACAGAGACCGCGCGGCGAGAGTATATAGTGCATGCAGTTCCCTCAGTGATACACAGTGTGCCAAAGTGCTCCGAGAGCGATTGCTCTCATCCTCCTCCTCCTCGTCCCAGCGAACCTCGCGGAGACATGATGACCATGCGGCTCTGGATGATGCTGGGCGCGCTAGCGGTCGCGGTGCCGACGCTCCCGGCCGAGGTCAGGACCAACAAGAACCGCGGCAGGGGATCCATGTGGTGGTGAGTTGCGCTCCTTTTTCGCTCTTTCGCAAACCCAGTGTCGCTTTGAAATTTCCCGACTCCCTCCTCCTCCTCCTCCTCCTGCGCGAGTGACTAATCCGCGCTCGCGGTATCTCGCGCGCGCTGATCCACCTGCGGATTCCCGACGTCGTCGCTCTGACTCACGCTCCGCGCGCGTCACGAGGATTTACGCGCTTTTTCGCTCCGGATTTCGCGTAGCCAAACCGATCGCGCGTGTGCGTACAAGTGAATAAGCAGTGAACCGACGACAAAAGGAGAGAGCAAGATTTTCAGGCTCGCTACGTAAATTACAACGAGTATAGCGTATCCCGGAGAAGAGTGGCTAGAGACCGGTCGCGCGCGGAGCGGGTTTATTTATGGACATCACTTATTGAATGCAGCACGTATGATGTACGGGCTGATGTGCGTGCGCGAAACTCTCGGCAAAAAACCCTCCTTCTTTTTTTCCTGCCGCGGAATATTTTTCGAGCGACTTTTTACGTACACACCGCGCTTCAACGTTTATTTACGTTTCGACTCTTTTCCGCGCACGGTGTTCAAAAGTGCCCGGTACCCTTTGGGGGTATCGACGGTCGCATGGATGCACAGAGTGACAATTGTCTACGATGCGTTTTGAAAGAGCGCGAGGCGATTCGTCGCGCTGTCAACGCGCGCGGCGCGTCGGGCATTTAAATGGAAACCGGATAGACGCACGCGCGCGAGACTCGAGGCGTTGACAAATTGTTTTCGCTCTCGCTTACTCGCTCTGTATTAACAACGTGTACACACGGACGTGCGGGTACGGGAAAAAAAGAAGCGCCTTCCTCGAACTCTTCTTCGCTGCGCGTAAATGATCGGCCATTAGGCACGAGTATCGTCTTTCAGAGCTGTCAGGAGGCATTTCGCGTCTCGTGACATAACAGTTTACATTACGCGCGGTCCGCTTGAAAAGCCCGTTCTATGATCTGTCAGCTGCCGCGCTGACGAAACATAAAAGCGCTCGCGCATATGAATAGCGAGTGTGTGCGCGTCGGACGTCCCCTCTCAGCTCTCAGCTCTCTCTCTCTCTCTCTCTCTCTCTCTCTCTCTCTAATTGCGCTCGTAAAGTCGTCCGCGCGAACTTTACTGCCCGGCCGAATGGTTTTTAATTAACAATAAACGTATCCCGCTGATGCCCGGAGGAAAAAATCGCGCGCGGGAAATGAGCAACACCTCTCCCGCACGTAAACATCCAGTTCGAAGCGACACTGAAACATATAACATTACAACTGTTTGTAACGCATAACGTGATGATAACACTCTCTCTACTTTGTGATTCTAAGGAGCGTTTTTGGCAATTCCAGGGGCATCGCGAAGGCCGGCGAACCGAACAACCTGCTGCCGATGCCGGCCACCTCGCTGCACATGGACCCGTCGGTCTACGCGACGCTGAGGCGAAAGCAGCGCAGGCTGGCGCGCGAGAACCCGGGAGTGCTGATGGCCGTGGCGAGGGGCGCCAACCAGGCCATCTCCGAGTGCCAGCACCAGTTCCGCAACCGCAGGTGGAACTGCTCGACCAAGAACTTTCTCAGGGGGAAGAATCTCTTCGGCAAGATCGTCGACAGAGGTGAGTCTCCTTATACGCATTATTATGCAGCCGATTTAATGCGCCCCCCAATTAAACAGATCCGTCGGGAGAGTTCGAGTTTGAGGAAGAAATGATAACTCGGAATCCAGAACCGCGTAAGCATAAATAATTCATCGCGGGCCCGAGAAATAATATCATACACGCTGGCGGCCGAAAAAATAATGGCGATTCCATTCTAATCGTTCGAGAGACGGATGCGTATGAATTCCCGTCGCCGGCGTCGTTCGTCTCGTGGTAACGAGATGGGTCTGAGCAGCAGCATCGGTAGCGGGAGCTCGTACATAAAATAACATAAAATAAAGCGGGACGATAAGGCGGGCAGGCGGGCGCGCGACAAAAACGTCCCATTGTCCGACAGTGCGTTTAAGGACCGGTTGTCGAGTCGACGCGACTATCTCCGATAGAGATTTATATGGCGGAGAGAGACGAGAGGGAGCTGCTCCTTCTCTCGCTCGGCAGCTCATGCGTATATACATCAGCGGGGAAACGACGAGTGGCAAAGTGACTGGCGGACGGATGCTCGCTCGCTCGCGGGACTCGATTATGCAAAGCGTACGATGACATGTGTATAGCCAGTCTGTCGCGCGGCTGCGATTAGAGTGCGATTTCGCTCGAAATAGTAAGAGTGCGCGGAGAGAGCCAATTAAGGTGTCGTCGATTACTCGCCGATTCGGATTTGCATTTGCATCGCAACGAGCTAGCGAGCGGACAGCTTGCTCTCGACAATTAGCGAAGATCCGCGCGGGAAAGGGTCGCAAGCGGAGAGAGAACGACAACACGCGTCCAGATGTATGTTTTGCAAGCCGATAATGGAGCCTCCGGCCGACCCCCGTGGCTCTTTCAGATCTCGTCCAGGCGATATTGCAGTGATTTTTTCGCTGACCCCCCACCAGTCCGCCCGTCTCTCTCGTCCTTTATGGCGTTTCAGCGCCGCGCGGGGCTCCCATATGGCCACTTGCAGCGCGCAAAAAGGGGTGACGCGAGGGACGATTTTCGGCTAATGAAATGTCGTCGCTCGCGATTGCGAAAAAGCCGATCGGGCGCTCTAGCTTTTGTCTCGGCGAGGAACAATTAGCGGCGCGCGTACGAGCGACGGGAGAAGTCGGCAAGGTGATTTATAATCGGCACGGCTCGCTCCGGCGATTTGTCAGACTGACAGCTTTGACGCGGCTTTCTTTTGAGAATTAATAAAGAAATTCTTGCTCCGAGATAGGATGCGAGAGAGAGAGAGAGAGAGAGAGAGAGAGAGAGAGAGAGAGAGAGAGAGAGAACGAAACGGTCACACTCGCGTGCGCATTACATAAAGGCGGGAGAGCCTCGCGGCATCGGAGGCGCGAGGGAGAGATGATGGCTATCGAGCGATCTGTAATGCGCACCTTGCGGCTCTCTCTCTCTCTCTCTCTCTCTCTCTCTCTTTCTGGCTCGCGCGCGCGCGCACGGGAGTATCACGAGATCGTGAGATTGGATACACAGAGCGGAGAGTTCCTCGTGTTACCAGCTCGCGCGTTAAACGATCCTTTCCGGATTAGCCTGCGCCGCGCGTGTATACTTTTAATTTACAATCGCGCATCTTATCGCCGCGCGCGCTTTTCTTCCAATTACGAAATTCACATCGGCGAAATTGCGCTTCCGCCGAAAAATCAAGCGCGGACCGTTTAGCGCGAATGGGATACTTTTGCCGCAGCTTGTACGCCCGATATTACAGCCGCGAGTTTGCTCGCTCGACGCTCTCCTCGAGAGAGAAAGAGAGAGCGCTCTGTAATCATTTCGCCGCCGCGAGGCAGCATCAGCCACCTACCGCGCGCTCCCCTCTCCTCTCGCGTCTCTCCTCTTCCTGATACATCTCGTCCTCGACACTTTGTCCCGGACTGCGGCTGTTATTATTTCTCTGCCCGCGGACGCCTCTCGCGCGAAAAACTCGCCGCGGAGGTGCGAATCGCCGATAATTAACCGAGGGCGAGGGGGGCAAAAATTTGTCATAATAGCGCTTGTCGTTTCGAATCACGTCTTCATCGAAATCGGCGCTCTCGCCGACGACGGACATAAGCGGCCCATTTATAGGATAGATTCAATCAATAGCCGGTCGTGAGCTCCGCTCCATATGGTCCGTGCTCTCGCTGGCTTTTTATACTCTCTCTCTCTCTCTCTCTCTCTCTCTCTCTCTCTCTCTCTCTCTCTCTCTCTCTCTATCTCTCTCTCTCTCTCTCGCTCGCTCGCTGGCGGGGCAGAAGCAGGAGCCATAAATCCCGAGCTATGATGGGCTACATGTGTCGACGCGGCACGCGTTTCTTGCGAAAACGTGAGCCGCGAGCTTAAGCGCGGCTATCTCCGCCGCTGCCGCAACCCTTCCCGCCTGTGATTTTTACATCTTGTTTGCTTCGTCTCGCGTGCTCTCTAGCCGCGCACGATATGACGGAGCGACAAGCTAGAGAGGCTGAAAGCAAAAGTCGTCTCTCTCTCTCTCGCATATGGAGTCCCCGAGAGATCGTTCGTTCTCACGGAACACTGTCCTTTTCATTTGCCTGTCCGATTCGCCCGCTACGGCTCTACCTACGTGTATAGACGCGAGCGAGACTTGTCCACGTGATGCGCGTTGAGCAACTCTCGAAACGATCCTCCAGAGAATCATCCGGGGAGCGAGTCGTCGCCTTATAAGCGTTGAGCAGCCCATAGGGGAGTGGCGATTTTTGGAAAATCGAACGGCCGACGCCTTTTTCGCGGCTCTCCAAACTGGTTTCCTCGTAACGCGCTTTTCTCGACAAATTTTCGACAGCGGCAGCTGCCGGCGCGCTCGACTTGCGAAACGGACTGCGTTTTTGTCCCCGCGAGAGAGAGAGAGAGTGAGAGAGAGAGAGAGAGAGAGAGAAAGAGAGAGCCAGGCATTCGCATTCTTACGCCTCGCGATTCGCACACAATGGGCCGGAGAAAAAAGAGGCGCATCGATGCGTGCGCGCATCGCACAGGAGAGAAGAAAAAAGCTCGGACGTCCGCTCGGACGGAGAGAGAGAGAGAGAGAGAGAGAGAGAGAGAGAGAGAGAAAGAGCGCATTCTCGAGAGGTGGTCGCGTTGCGAAAACTGGTAGACTATATAGCTGCTCCAAGAGAAGGAAAAAACGTCCGTCCGCTCTTTCTCTCGGCGCGGTAGCAATAATTTCCGGCGATTTTATCTTCGTGGAATTTCAGCTTGACGCAAATGTCCCTCGTAAAGTTGCGTCGCGATGTCGCTTAGGGCGATCTCCTTCTCTCTTCGTCTCTCTTCTCTTCCTCTTCGCGGCCGTGAGTCGTGGTCGCGAGCGGGCCTACTCGGCCGGACTACGAGAGCAGTTCAAAAGTCAGCTGCTTGTTCGCGCGCGACGCATTTATGACGGCGGGAGCGGGAGGAAAACAGGTCGTAAGTCCTGCAAAGACGAGTTAGAGATTCATCGCGACGGATGAGCGAGCGAAGCGTTCCCGCAGCATTAGCTCACTCACCGCTATTGTTTTACCGCATTCTCTCTCTCTCTCTCTCTCTCTCTCTCTCTCTCTCTCTCTCTCTCTCTCTCTCTCTCTCTCTCTCTCTCGGTTTTACGATGATCAAACAGAGCCGGGCGCACGAAAGGATGAGGCAGCGAAGGAGCGGCCGAAATTATCTCTCTTTTTCCTGCGGGAGTGCGAGAGAAAGACGAAAATTCTTATCGACGCGATGGGCTTCTTCTGAGCGAGCGGAGAGGAAGCGCGCGCGGCTCTCTTTCTCTCTCTCTCTCTCTCTCTCTCTCTCTCTCTCTCTCTCTCTCGATAATCCCGCCGAGTGTGTTTGAGGAGGGGAGAGGGACAATAAATACTTGGCGCTTTATCGGGCTGGGCAAACGCCGCGCGACCGAGCAAATATAAGGAAATAACCTGCTCTCTCTCCCATCCGCGATATTCCGTTACACCTGTTCGTCCCTCCTCCGCGTAGCGCAGGTCGGGCTGGGGCCGCTGCGTGCTTTATCTGTCTCTCTCTCTCTCTCTCTCTCTCTCTCTCTCTCTCTCTCTCTCTCTCTCTCTCTCTCTCTCCCGGTCAGCCGCAGATTTTTTCTCGCGCCCGCCGTAAAATAATAAACGGGGATCATTGTTTGCTTGCTCCCGCATTTATTGGGGTTTGCTCCGGTATATAGGTGCATCGTCGGTGCGCCGAACGCGTCGAAAAATAAAGAAAGCTTCTTTAAATAGCATGCCCGAGGGACCCACCGCGTGTTACTTGTCCCGCAACACGTTTTTGCTCTCGGCGTTCAAAAGCCGCGATATCCTCCCGAAGTCGGCTCTCTCTCTCTCTCTCTCTCTCTCTCTCTCTCTCTCTCTCTCTCTCTCTGCCGCGTGTAAGCCGTTTCGTCGCGCTCGTCCCCGGCGATGATGACAAATAATATCTGGAACCGATGAAATTTGAGGGAAAGATAACTGAGCGGAACGGCGTAAATCTCCAAGTGCAGTTTACTTCCTCCGTCCCTGACCCGTCTATTCGGGAAAACTCCGTTGTACCTTAATTTTCTTTCACCGGGCTCGTTTCCTTCCCTGCGCGTCTCAATCGGCGGCATCGTGACGAATCCCTGCGAGGGATTCGACGCGGTCGATCATCTTTCTCGAAATTCTGCTCAGCTATTGACGTCTTCATTCTCTATACAAACCCTCGTCCGTTTTTTTCTTCATCTCTCTAGAAAACAACTCGGCTAATGTCGCCCGGAGAAAAACTCTCGCGTCTAATTCCCATGCCCCGCGAGTCGGTGAAAATTGTTAATTTATCGCCGCTCGTCCGGCAAAAAAGCGACGAGCGAGCGGTTTCACGGTGGTCTCTCCCGCTCGCGTGGGAGGCTGCATGCGCCGCTCGAGCGCGCAGGCGACCCGAACGTCTCAATTCTGCGCGCGTGCAAAATCTCTACCTGGAGGCGTGCGCGCTCTCGCTCGGCGGCAGGTGAAGAAGAGCAGGGGAGAGAGAGAGAGAGAGAGAGGGAATGCGGCTGACCTTAACCTGTGCGCCTGCGGTGACCCAAAAGCGGCGCGCGCGCGCTCTCTCTCTCTCTCTCTCTCTCCCTCCCTCGCCTCGGTCCCTCGGCGGCAGCTTATCTGCATAAAGCGCGTGCAGGTGTCTACCTCTCGCACTCCTCCTCCCTCCCGAGCCCCGACGCTTCTGCTCCGCATTAGGCGCTTTTCCTTTTCACGCAACGATACTCGCTCGACTTTCGATGACCTCACGTACGGAGTCGTCGTACCTGTCCGGCTATGTAGACGCATCGCGCGGATGACGAGCGAGTCGCAGCTCTTTATCTCGAGGAGTGCGACGAATACGAATATAGGCGAATACCGCGGAATCTCGTTATGTCGGCAGAGTGAATAAACGCGCTTGGCTTTTTTCCGTCTGCTTCCAGGCTGCAGGGAGACGGCGTTCATCTACGCGATCACGAGCGCCGCGGTGACGCACAGCATAGCCAGGGCCTGCAGCGAGGGCAGCATCCAGTCCTGCTCCTGCGACTACTCGCACCAGTCGCGGGGGCCGTCCGGCGTCCGGGACTGGGAGTGGGGCGGCTGCTCCGACAACATCGGCTACGGCTTCAGGTTCTCCAGGGAGTTCGTCGACACCGGCGAGCGGGGCAGGAACCTCCGGGAGAAGATGAACCTGCACAACAACGAGGCCGGCAGAACGGTAAGCGTCTATAACTTATATGATATCCGTATCCAATCCAGGCGGCCCGACTCGATCGATCACTATATAACATAGCCTTCGTATTCGCTCGCGATTGCAGCACGTGTCGGCGGAGATGCGGCAGGAGTGCAAGTGCCACGGCATGTCGGGCTCGTGCACGGTCAAGACCTGCTGGATGAGGCTGCCGTCGTTCCGGCAGGTCGGCGACAACCTGAAGGACCGCTTCGACGGCGCGTCCCGGGTGATGGTGAGCAACAGTGACCGGGCCCGGGGCGTGAGCAACGCCATCACGAGCAACTCGGCGAGCAACTCGGTGCACGCGCACCGCGAGGGCCTCTCCCGGCGGCACCGCTACAACTTCCAGCTGAAGCCGTACAACCCGGAGCACAAGCCCCCGGGCGTCAAGGACCTCGTCTACCTCGAGCCCTCGCCGCCGTTCTGCGAGAAGAACCCCAAGCTCGGGATCCTCGGCACCCACGGCCGGCAGTGCAACGACACGAGCATCGGCGTCGACGGCTGCGACCTCATGTGCTGCGGGAGGGGCTACAAGACGCAGGAGATCATCGTCGTCGAGAGGTGCAACTGCACCTTCCACTGGTGCTGCGAGGTCAAGTGCCAGCTCTGCCGGACCAAGAAGACGATACACACGTGCCTGTAATTACCGATAATTATCGGTACAAACTGCTGAAGAAGAACAGCGGCACCGGCTCCTTCCTGGCGAAGGAGCTCGAGCAGTGCCCCGATCGCGCCGTCGCCGCTCGGAGCCGCTTTCGCGCTGCTGCGAAACCGGCCGTCCGAGCGTCGGCGCTCGTCTTGTCAAAATCCAAGGATCAAAGTAAACGCAGCCTTCTCTCTGTGCCCAGTATTACGCGCGAAACGATTATTTATTGCGAGCGCGCCTTGAATCGATGGGGAGAACGCTTGTACACTGCACACAACGACGTCTTGACGTACTAAAGACTGAAAACTATAATGATACTTGAGGAAGCAAATTCTTTTCTACGTTACTTACTGCGCGGCTGTTTACTCGCGCGTCTGCGCATGATCACGCGCGAGTGAAAGGCTCGATCGAATTTCCCGGGGTTCGAGAAACTATGTAAATATAAAAATAACACGAGCGTCGCTGTGTCCTATTCTCGCTTTCGAAACGCGTTCGATCCACTTTTTTCAAAAAAAAGGAAAAAGGAAAAGACTATCTCTTATACGTTATACGCTTTAGGTAGAATAAGGAAAAAGAAACGGCGCGGCACGGAGGAAGGTCGGATAAAATCGGAGCACCTCGCATTCGAAATACTAACGAGAGAGGAGGATTTGTAATTTTGTACACGTCATTTGTAAATATACACACACGCGCGCGTTCTTTCGAAGACACACGTACGATTTTTATCCGACCTTTCGACTCTGGCGCGCGCGAAGGTATGAAAGAGAGCGAGTGACTGAGAAGCTGCAGCCCCGAACGAGAGATGATGGATAATGATTTAATTGTACGTTATTGTCGTGTACAGCTACGGAAATTGATAATTTATTTTGCGTCGCGCGCGCGAGCGATTTGTACATAGAGTATATTATACGATACGACAATGCGTTATTTTTGCTAATAGTATTTAATTGAAGTGCGCGACAGCCCGGAGGTCGATGGCTTTGTACATAAATATTTTTCTAACTTGTAGGTTTACGAATCGTAAGTTGCCAAATCAGACCAATCGCTTGTGTAAGCTAGTACTCTGTACCATATGTAATCGACGTTTATACATTTTTAAAGATATTGCCACTGCCTTATGATTTTTTTTTAATTTTTCTTTTATATATTATCTGTGCTCCTGCTAACAACGAACAGTAACGTCGCATCGAGATCCGAAACTACGCATTTTTGCCATTTTCTTGCGCTTACCTATACTTACCTATACCTTAACAACGTTTATACTAATAAAAACTCTCGATGCGAATGTTAAATTATACTGCATACTCAGACACTGTGGCGACGAGCAGCGAACGTCTGTATTTTTTCTTACGTGCGACGAAGAGAAGAAGCGAAAATCCTACTACGTTTTACCAGTGCGGCCGACCTGCGAAACGGCCAACAATATACATGTATAGCTATATTGTGCATTTCCGCGAAGCAACAGAAACGGTGATCCCAGTAATACGATGTGCATATAGGTTTACGTAATTGTCCATAATTTATACACGACAGAATATACAGAATATAAATATATAAATAATGATGATAATAATAAAAGAAAAAAATCCTGAATACAACATGAAACACGTGTACTCTCTCTCGCTTATTTTCTCCCGATCCTCGCCGCCTGCATACCGTCCCTTTTCTCACGACACTCTCGCGAGCACAATCCTCTCTCTCTCTCTCTCTCTCAGCTCGCGTTCTTCGCGCGAGATCCAATTATACGCAAAATAATTATCCCAGCGGCCGCGCTTCTTATACGCGAAGAAATCGTACAAATCGATTAACATTTCTCCCCAGCCATTAACGCCTACCATTCGCGCGCGCGCTGCGTGTGTAGCCGGCTCGCCTCTTCTCGTTTCTTCCCCTGTACGGCTATACACAGATATATAAATAGGCCTTAGAGCCGAGCCCTCTAAGAATTTTCGCGCGCGATGATAACGCCGGCGCGCAGGAATTCGAGGGATATAAAAGCCTCGCTAATGGTTCCCGCCACGGGCAGCGCCGTGTTTATGCATGCGCACACGCACACATCGACGAACGGACCACCTACGGCCCCGTTCTTCTTATCCGTGAAGCTAATTAGTTCTTGACGAATCGCTCGGCCTCGCGCGGTTCCAATAGCCGCGGCAGCTGATGCGGAATGAAGGGAAAAACGAATATCCGCGCTCGGCAGAAGCTTCTCCCTCGCAAAAAGGAGGACAGAGCGTGCGGGCAAAAAGGACACGCGCGCGCTCGCCGAGAGCAGCGATCGGTAAGTGTCAGGGGGAATTTCGGTCTGTTAAGTCACGTGGAATCCGACGAAAGTGGCGTTGCCACTGCAGCGGCCGCGCGTATACCTAACCCCGTGAGATCCGACCGGCAGCAAAAACAATCGCGAGCCCGAGTCGGCAGCACAGCTGACGATCTCCTTGGCAAAACCGTCACGCAGTTCTTCGCACTTTCGGCCGCGTCGGCGCACGTGTGCGCAATAATAGTAAAAGCGAATCGGGGGTGGACGCGGATCAAAAGAGCGAGCCGCGAGATCTTGTCGGCCTCATTGCGTCCGTTTCTCCGACGGCGGCGGCGGCGGGATCACGCGAGAGAGATTAGACTGCTTCAAAGCAGTCCGCACGATTATAATATAGCGCGATTCAACTCGGTTCGATCGTTTTCACTCCGCGCATCGAATCGGCACGAGAGGCGCCTCTCTGGCATAACCGTTGACCCGCAGCCTGTCCCTCCGGAGAGAAAAGGGATCAGAGATGCCTCGCAGTGCACGCCATGCGCTGATTTTTATCGGCGACGCGCGGCTGCTCTCATAATCCTCCCAAATGTTTTCGTCGCCTCCATCAGATTACGAGCGCTCTCCTTTATGCGCGCGACGATTTTTGCCCGCTTTCGCCGCCTCTCCAGATGGAGATATCCCTCATCCGCGCCATAACCGTTTGCCGCGAGAGCTTGTACGAGCTAATTTTGTTCGGGCCCACTCTGTGCTCGCGCATGAAAAAAGGGAGAATAAAACAAGCGATCGAGTGCGCGATTCGCCGTTTTTGCGCGATCGAAGGAGGGCAAAAGTTCTCGCTGGCCATCCGGAATGGCAGGAATCCCTCGCGTCCCCGTGCAGGTACTACCGTGCGCTCTCGCGTGGGAACAGGCGGCCACGAGGCCGAGGAGGAGCAGGAGGAGGACCACACCGTCGAATTATCGCTGTTTTGGCATGTTACGAGGAGCCCGCGGAATCCCCGGGCTCGTTGTGGGAACCGGCAAACTGTCGCCCCGGTGTCGATCGGCTCATACTCGTTGTGCGCGCGGCCGCTCTCTAGGAGACAAATACCTGTGCGCGGGACGCATTCTTCGGGAGCTGGACGTGCGCGGCGATGCGAGAGGATTATTTATAACTCAATTAGACTAGATAAAATTCGCTCTCTCCCTCATTGTTTGCCGCCGCTGGAATTCGTGCCTTTTTATCCGGCGGGACGAATGGCTACGATGTTATACGCACCGTCGAAATATTCGGGTCGTATTCTCGTGTGTTTTTGCGCCCGCCGCGACGCGCGCATTGTTCGCGAGACGGGGCGCGTGCGTTTATTTGTCATCGCGATCCTCTCCCGCCGCGTCCGAACTAGAGCAGAATGTATCTTATCTGGCTGCTTTTATTGCGCGCGACGTTTACGGTTTTATTGTCCCCCGCATATCCGCGCGCTCGAGGGATTATCTAAGCCTTGTGCACTCGAATCGTATTTCATCGCCGCGTCGTGTGACGCCACATCCTCTTTCTCTTTTTTCCGCTTACCTTATTTGCCCCGGGATTACATCGAGGCCTCGCGCAAACTTTGGGAATTAACGTCTTTCGGGGATAAAGCGCGGAACGTATTGCGCGAGTAATTCGCGAATTATAAAATAATTTCGGAGGCGTTGCATCATCGCGCGCAACTCGCTCGCCGCGTGTGTGTACGAATGGGCGAAACACCTCAGTCGCGCAGAAATTCGCCGGGAGCCGCTGGCCCGGGCGGGGGCCACCAAGGTAGAAGACGGCACGAGAATTCGGAAATATCATTCTCAACGGCGTGTCAGGGGTAATTAATGATTCGAGGCGATGCGAGAGCGCGCACATTAAAAATAAACCCGATATCACGAGAGCGAGCGAGAGGAATGAATATACAAGCGCGTCGACGTCCCGTACGAGCCATAAATTTCTCTGAAATCCAAACGATTCAATTATTTATGCTTATTACTCTCTTATTCCGAAGCCGCGAGTCGCTGCGCCAGCTCTCTCAGCTCGTCTCTTGGCTTTATTTTGAAATTCTTTTCCCTCACGCGCGCCTTGAGTTATTGAGAACTAAGAAGATTGAAATTTAATGACTCGCGGGTAATAACATAATTTACTCCCAATAAAACTTTTATCGCCAAATTTATTCCACTCGCGGGCAGGCCGAATAAAAGGGCGATCACTTGCAGCAGCTTGCGTTGCACACCTATTTACGCTCTCGGACGCTATATACGAGTCGATCGCGCATATATATATATATATATATATATATATATATATATATATATATATATATATATCAAAACCCGATGAAAGTCAGCGGGACGTCCTAGCTCGGGACGAAAATTTGCTATAGGGTCGTGAAACTCGGTAGCGCAAAACAAAGGCGCAGAGAGGCCGTTCGCGTTACGGCCAAGGCCGTGTACGAGGAAGCGGATCGCTGGGATTATAAAGAACCGCCGAGTTCTATAACGCTCGGCCGTCGATTTGCATGAAAACGGCGCGCGAGGATCATTAATCAGCGCGTAATATAGTCATCGCGGCCGCGTGCTGCGCTGATTTGCATCTCTGCGGCGAAACAGTTTCTTCTTCTCCTTCGTCTTCTTCTTTTTTCGAAAGCCGTGCAAGTGTAATAGATTGCTCCACGCGACCTCCAGAAATCATTTTCAATCAAGTTTCAGCGCGACGAGCGAATCGAGCAGAAGAGACAAGAAAGCCCGTCGAGCGAGGAAAATTAATAGCGAAAGGGGGCGCGAGAAGAGAGGAAGAAGAAGAAGAAGGAGCTTGCGCGCGATGTGTGTACACGCGCTACACACGCAGGGACCACCTGGCCGCGAGCGGTCTCGGCTCTCATTCTTCTGTCCGCGGCGGGAACGTATGTGTGTACGCGAGGGAGAGCGATTCCCCGGCTAAATTAGCATACTCTCGGTACGCTTCCTTTGTTCTTGCTGCGCATCCCGGAGGCTGCCTGCAGATGCCTGCAGACGCTCGAGCGGGCGAGCTTTTTCCCGATCGATCTGCGAGACTGCGAAAAGCCCCGCCGGCCGGCGGCCGATATAATGTGGAGCGGCAACAATGTACGGCGCATCGCTCATCCGGCATTAAAGTGAAGCACAATTCCGCTAATTGCGCAACGCCATTACTCCTCTCTCGCTGGCGCGCGAGCGCGATTATATAAATTCCGAAATCCCTCGCGCGTGTGTGTGTGTGTGTGTACGTAACAAATGACTCTAATTGGCCGTGGGGGCAATTACCGTGATTTCGATTATAACGCCGGGAAGAGCCAGCCGGGAAATGCACGAACAGCCGACAGCCGAGGGAAGGAACGAGATTACGCGGCATGAGTAGCAAGTCCTCTCTCTCTCTCTCACTCTCTCTCTCTCTCTCTCTCTCTCTCTCTCTCTCTCTCTCTCTCTCTCTCTCTCTCTCTCTCTTTCACGGCAGCGGCGGCCCCGAGAGGAAGAACACCCATATCGCAGCGCGCGCGCCTGTGGAGAGAGAGTGAGTCTCTCCGCTTCCACTCTTCGGAAAGATTACGCGGCTAATTAATGCACGCGGATCGACTGCCGAGTGTGTATCCCCTCGACTCTCTCTGAATTCCTTCCTTTGGGAAGAAGCAGCGAGCAGCCTTCGAAAGACAAGAAGCAGCAGGACCAAAAGAAACGGCCGAGAGATTAGCGTCTCTCGCGCGCATTCGGGAGGGAAGATCGGGGACGTGGGAATCGCTCGGAGATTCTCGTAAATCAATCTCATTGCGCGCGCGCGCGCGTACGCGTATCGAGACAAATCGCCGCGCGGGGAAAAGGATGAAAATGAAATCCGGAGCGGGCTGCTCTGCTTTATCGGGCATAATAGAATCGAGGGCCGCCTCGTCAGCGGGACAAGCGAGTCTTTATCGCGCGCACGAAAGCAGCGGGCGAGGAAGAGCGCGTTCGACCAGTCACGGTGCCGTATAAAGTCACTCGTTTCGTGAATTGGATCAGGAGCAATGATGCGCCGGACCACCGTGACCGATCGACTCTATTACCGCGGCGGCGATCGGTCCCTCTTTTTTCCCATCGATTTGCCCGCAACTCATTGCTTTTTCCTCTCTCTCTCTCTCTCTCTGTCTCTCTCTCTCTCTCTCTCTCTCTCTCTCTGTCTCTCTCTCTCTGTTTGGCTTGCTGTGATGTGTACACTCGTGTGTACAGCGCCGCCGGATCTCGATCCGAGAGGCCAAAAAGCGGCTCTCTCCCTCCGCGTTTGACTCTTAATTTCCTGTGCGGCTGCGCTGATCAGCTCTTTGTGCTCGGCGTGTCCAACGGAATTCGACGCGGAATTACGGCCGGCTCTCGCACGCGAGACATCCGCTCTCTCGCGCAGCCCGTAACGACTTGTTTAAACATCGCGCGTAATTAGATTACGAATTTAGCAGCTGCCCGCGTGTGTACCTGCGCGCGAGACAAAGAAGAAGTGCGCGCGTATATATGTGAGTGAGAGAGAGAGAGAGAGAGAGAGAGAGAGAGAGAGAGAGAGAGAGAGAAAGAGAGAGGACGGGAGGGAGCGGAGAGGGAGAAGTTTAAGGCCCATATCGGACCCACCGCCGTGTTCCGTGAGGCTCATAATTATACGTGGCAAGGCCGTGCGCGCGCCTCGCTCGCCTGCTCGCACAAACGCCGAGGAACGCGAGAGGCGTCAAAAATCGCCCCTAGCGCGCCGACGCAGCCGCCGCCGCCGAGCCAGCCGACACCGGCCATTATCGAAATTGATATTTTATTGACCGGCCAGCCGTAATCTCTCGCTCTCCCTCGGTTATTGAGTTATTTCTCGATAATTACGAATCAATAACGATAATTTAACGGAGCCAATATCGCCTCGGCTCGGCGGCGGCGGCGGGCCCCTATTAAAGCTTGCGCGCGCGCTATGCAATTACCCAAAGTATCTTCACACTTCTCGTCGCACAAACTGTCTGATCTCGCGCGTTGCGTCACTCAAGTTCGATCGGATAATCGATACAACTCGGCCGAGAGTTTATCATGCTCAACGACAAAACGACAAAATGTCACGTAATTATCGCTGTAGGTGTTCCAGGGCGAGGCGCGCGCATCAGCGGCAAAAAAGCTGCCGAGCCGGTGAGTGGCTGAAAAGTTGGGATCGTAAAACGGCCCGTTTACGGGCGCGCAACTCGCACGCAGTCGCGAGCTTGGCGCTTCGCGGCATATACCGCACCGCCGACGCCTCTCGTGCCGCTATAAAACTCGAAAATATCCGCTCGCTCGCGGTAGTCCTGAAATTAGAGTCTTCGCTGATCATTGCCCGGCTTTTACGGCCGCTGGCTCTTCTTGCGCCGCTTTTTACCCACAACACACGAGCCTTGTATATTCTCCTCGGCTTCTTCTGCTGCCTCTTCTCCTTCTTCTTCGCCTTGGCTGCGCCGAGGCATAAACATCGACGACGCGTGACGAAATTCTGTATGAGTTTCCGAGGAGACGGCTTTTTGCGCGCGATCGGCAAAAAGCGGAAAAATTTTAATACAGCCCCGCTGCGCGTTATAAAATTCAAATGTATCCGAGTTTTACGGCCTGTTTAGACACGCTAATTAGCGCTTCTCTGGCTCGAATCCATATTACACTCCCATTTTTTCCTCTTCCCGATAGAATGTACCATTCACGGGCGTGCTAAGTGTATTAATTAAATGGCCCCGGCCAGCGTATATGACACGCGTAATACAGACATCAAAAGACACTCAACCCCCCTCCAGTACAATGCGCTATACGCACACACACACACGCACACACACCGGAAAGGCGTTGATCAAGACGTCAAGCGTCGATCGGCGTCCGAAAGCTGCAATTGCCGGGGAATGTCGATGCGTCTCGATAATAAACGAAATCGCGAACCCCAGCGCTAGCCGCTTATTAGCATACATTTGATATAATGCCAGCCGGGCACGCACGCCGCTGCACGCGAAACCCGCGGCGCGCAGAGTACTGCACGGCGAAAGCGATGCTAATTGCCGCCGCTAACTAACGGCTCACTTAGCGCGCGCGCGCGCGAGAATGACCTGTTGCTGCTGCTGCTGGGGCTATTTTTCGTCGCGGGAGCAATGCGTCGAGCAGTAGAAAGGCCCGAGTTTGGCGAGACACAATGGGCCGACCTACGCGCTCTATAACTGTGTGTATAAATAATACTCGTGTATCGTAAGAGCCGCGACCTAATCTCCGAGGCCGATCGGATCATAATCACTCGGCGCCCCCTATAAATAATGACGCGGGCATTATGGAGCGACAAAAGCGCAGTATCATTTCGTCTCGCGTGGAAAATTGAGACGTCTCTTCTCTCTCGCTCTTCTACAGAAAGGAGATAGACGCGGAGAGATGAACGAGGCGCAGTATATAATATGCGCACTGCAGCGCGCACGGGGATCGAGAGAAGAGAGAGGCCGTGATATTTGGCGGCGCGTCGTGTAATTCATGTCGAGAAAAATATATAGCGCGCGGAGCATTAGCCTCTGCCCCGCTCGCGCGGAATATAGATATCGCGGCTTTATCTGGCCGACTGATCGCGCGCGCTATCCGTCGTCGCTCCGGTGCACGCGGTACACGCGCGACTTAATTCACAGCCGCGACCGGGCCATAACTCGCCGTTTTACCTCTCCGCCGGTGTTTATGTAGTTTTAATAATGCCTGATATCCGCAGCAGCGAGCGAGCGGGAGATCTCCGCGCACAACACCCCGGACGCCCCGCTGCGAGCGCCAGCGCTGCGGATACGTGTGGTCGTACTCCCCGCGCGCCTACGTTGTCTCTGTCTTCTTCTCGCGCTCCTCTCCTCCTCTCCTCCTGCCTCTCTCCCGCTCGCCCGCGCGCAGCTCTATTAGCGCGGCTTCATGAATCAGCGCTTTCGAAGCTCTTTCTCCCCCGCGCGCTTGATTGGGCACTCTGCTCGATCAATTACACGTATTTATTCAGATACAATCGAGTCATACACGCGCGGCTATTTATCCCCGATCGGACCTATCACTCGCGCTTTGTCGCGGCGATCGGTATGACTAATACCGATTTCCCAGCGAGGCTCCTCGACGCTTTTGTGCTACGAGCGCTGCACACATGTTGAACAGGACTTTTAAACTTTTATTAATAAGAATAAATCAGAGACGCCCCGCGGATGAAGTTGTCTGCCGGGGGATGAGATAGAGAGAGAAAGAGAGAGAGAGAGAGAGTGAGAGAGAGAGAGAGAGCTGCGCACGACGCGCACGCGAGAGAGCACCTCGTCGTCGCCGCTTTACGAGCCGGGGACCGCGCGATGTCGTCGTGTCCCTCCGCCTCCTCCGCGCGAGATATTTATCGACTTGCATCGCCGCCGCCGCTGCCAACCCAGCGGAGAGAGACGCAGTACGCACATGACTCGCGCAAGACGCAACGACGGGACGCGGGCTAATTAACGATACCGCGCGCGCGCGCAGCGGACCAGTTTCCACGTATAATGGAAAATCTGCGCACTACCCATACGCCTGCGGGAGCAGCCAATTAGCCTTTAAAACTCTGGCTATTGTACGCACACATGCGAGCGCGTTCGGGGAAACGATCGAGAGGTCTATTAAAAATGACCGTATTTCGCAGACGCGCGTGACATAACGCGCTTGCGCTCACGGGCGCGTCGGCTAATTATTCGAGAATCTTAAACGCTGCGGCGCGGCGATGTTTCCCGGAGATTAATTAAACCGAGTATCGACGCGCCGCGCTGTTTACGGCCCGCCTCGGAGAATTACACGTTTTTCGGAAAGAGAGCGCGCGCAGCTAATGGCTTTTGTTAATTAATGAAACGCCACGCGCACTTTGATTTACGAGCGGAGACATATTTCAATTGTGCGCTTTACGGGCCGTTTCGGAAAAAGTCGGTCGTTTAATATCTACGAGGTGCACGCGCGGAAGACACTCGGCGCGTCGGAATGTCATTCCACGCGGCTCGACAACCCGTGTAGTCCCTCTAAATTACAGTCGTCTCGCGCATGAATCGCGAAATTAGGAGCGGCGAGGAGAGAGGGGGGGGGGGTCAGGGGCTTCGGAAATTAGGCCCGGCCGACACTTTGCCACGCTCGAACGCGCCGCCGGCAAATTACCCCGGGATTCACGCGGTAACCCAGACCGCGCCGGGCCACACTCGACGCGACGGCAGCAGCACCCGCTGGTCCAGATAGTCTCTACGAGGCCCCTGCGCCTAATTGCCGCTCGGCGCGATTCCATTCAATTTCCAGTAACGGATACACCGAGCGGAGTAATACTCGCGCGAGAACGTCTGTTTACACATACGCAGGCACGTAAAGAAGACGGAGGAACGTCTCGGTTTGCTTTCCGCACCTCCGCAGGGAACGCGGAAGGTCGAACTCTCGGCTAAGTGTTTCTAAATGCCTGCCTAATGAGAGTTTCAATCGCCGCGGATAAAGCGGGAGCAGCGGCATTTCTCGCTGCGCCTGCGAGCGCGCGCACACAAAACCCGTAATGTACGCGTGATAAAGGTCGTTACGGAAAAATGCGCTTTTTGCCCGGAGACGAGCTAGCGAGGAATTTTAGAAAGGGGCGCCGTTATAAATCGAGGGATAGTCGGGGAAAAAATTGGAAAATATCGCGCAGCGAGTGATGAGCGTCGACGCTAGACTGTTAACCAGCGGACTTTTTCCCTGTGCGCGCCAATGTAAAATGTCGCACGCTGGAATTCAGCAAACTCGGCATAGTTCTGCTCGGACTTTTTTTGCGCTCCGACGCATGGAGGCCAAAACGACGTGTCGCGCTTTTGACGTTTTTACGCGGGAGAACGAACGATCGGATAATTGTTATTGCCGCTCCGCCGTCTTCGCCGCAAGAAAAGACGTAAGAGGTATTCCTCTCCGATCTCTCGCTGCTCGCAACTCCTGCGCAGATTGACACCCCGCGAGAGAGTCCGCGCGAGCGATTATCGTTTCTCTGCTCATTGCCGGGAACGTCCGCGAGCGCCAGTTCCGATACACGCAGGTATTTTATCGCTCGGCGCAATTTCAATAAATCCGGCTTATCGCGCCAATTAGCAGTTGTCAGTGTATCGTTCAATTATGCGCGAGATCGATATATAATATATTCCCGCGTATATAGTTCACGCTCGCCTGCCTTTCCATTTAAATGCCGCGAATCGCTCGGAAATATTAAAGTCGATCGATTGGGCAGCAGAGATCTCACTAAGCGATTGCCCGAGTACACCGGTCATTTTCGCGGCGCCCGATTCAATAAACATGCTTACAAACAGTGTGATCGGTTTGCTCGAACAAAATTACCCCGCGGAGCGCGACTCCTGCTTCACTTTGCAGAGCAATCGTCGAATCGCACAGCTCCGATGCGTATCGCTGAAAAAGTGCATAAATTGCGCGCAGCCGCATAACGAGAGCGCGCCTGCGCGAATCGCGACGAGCTGCGTCGCAGAATTATCCAGCTGTAAACACCTACCTAATTAAGATTGGAACATTTTAACGTCCTTCCACGGGGACCCTAATAAAGTGCCTGAGGTACGAGCGGGCTCGGCCGGTTGACAAACTTTATGAGATCGTTTAATTAATATCGGCGGGCTGGAGGGGGAGAGCGAGCGGAGCGACCACCTCTGGCGTCTCGGTGTCTATCGCGCCAGACCAGTTATGCATATGCGTCGCTCCCTCAATATCTCGCGAGCTGCCGCGCAGCCGCAGCGTTGTTGTTAATAATCGGACTTATCGGGCACTTCCGTCGCGCAGCCTCTGACACTCGTCCCGCGGGAAACGTCGCGACCGCCCTGAAAGTCTCCCACGCCGCACAGAGGAGCGGGAGGCGGAGGAAGAGGAGATGGAGAACAGCGACAACAATTGGCTACGTTCCGAGAACAATTAAAGCCGAAGTAACGCTGCAGCCGGGGCGTAAACGCCATAAATGCAAGCGTGATTAATTGCGCGGCCTTTCGCGCAGCGCAAAGCGTGTACATTACACGCCGCGCGCAGCTCGTTGAAGCGGACGACAATAAGTTTCAGCCGCAAGGAGCGAGAGAGAGAGAGAGAGAGAGAGAGAGAGAGAGAGAGAGAGAGAGAGAGAGTCGAGAGTCGAGAGTGTAAGGTTCTCCCGCGAATCGAAGGCGGATTTTCTAGCCGCGCGTTCATTATGACGTATGTGGAAAAACGCAGAGTCCGCACACTCGGAGTATAGTCGAGCCGAGTTCTAGTTACTTAAGTCGTCTCTACCCGCGCGCAGTGTTTACACGAGAGCCGCGCTTGTAATGCGCGACGGCCGAGGAAATTCCCCGCTGTTGGCCCGACGCGATGATTTACGGACGAGTGTACGCGCGCATGTAAGTGCGCCCGTTGTGCTGCGCAAGCCGTGTGTGACCTCTCTCTCTCTCTCTCTCTCTCTCTCTCTCTCTCTCTCTCTCTCTCTCTCTCTCTCACTCTTCCAGCTCTTTCTCTCGGGGCTCTCGCGCTCGTGTGCGTCTCCGCGCTTTCTACGGATTCCTGCAGGCCATATAACATAATGCGCGGATAATATAACGCGAATTGACGAAGCAGATGCATTCCAGGGACGGAGCGAGGCTGCTGCATCGGCCCGTAAAGATGAGCCGAGAGACGGGCGAAAATGGCGTCGGGCGAGAGGGGGAGAGAGGCGATCGGTTTTCGGGGGAAGGGCCATTTTTCCCCTCGGACGCGCCAAAATTATAGCAGCGCCGGACCACCCAGCTGCTCCGACCACCAGCCAATCTCGCGGCCGCGGCAGTTTCGCGCGCCTCTGCAGCTCTCTGCCCGCCGAGAGAGAACGGGGGCAAAGGTGGGGTTAATTGCGTTATACGACTGCTCGTCGCTCTTCTCTCCTCTCCTCTCCTCTCTCTCTCTCTCTCTCTCTCTCTCTCTCTCTCTCTCTCTCTCTCTCTCTCAGAGAAGAGATCGCTCTATTAGGCATACCTGTCGGTTCGCTCCTTTTTTTCTCTCTCCGTCTCTCCCTTCCTCGCCCGAGGTAGAAACGCTCGACGGGGCGGTTGATTCGGCGAAAAAAAGAACCATTTTCCGAGTCGGCGTGTTGAAATTGTTAATAAAGCCGCTCGTCGAGCGCGCAGCCCTTTTATTAACTCGCAGGCCTCGTTCCCTCGGAAGTCGATAACGAAATTCCGCGCGGCGATATTTTAATTAGCCGAATATTTCGCCATCGCGCGCTGCAATATTGCGAGAGGCAAAAAATCCACATAATCGCACGCTGCGCGCTCGTATACCTGTAACGCGAGATTGAAAAGAAAAAACTCGCGATTTCGTGCGAATTACGCGCGTGTGCGGTCCGAAGGGGCGAGAAGGAGCGTTAAAGCTGTAATCACGTTAATTCGGCCTTCTAATCGCGCGAGCCGAGCGAGCGTCGAAAATTTAGAGGCTCGATAGTTTGTATCGGATGCAAAAGCGGAGAAAAGTGTAAAGCGGTATTTTAAACTTTTTGTCAGCGAGAGCCACTTGACTTGTGTACGACGCGCAGAGTGAGAAATCGTGCGGCAGCGGCAGGTCCCCGGGTTTTATGGCCCCGCGAAATTCCAAGCTCGCCTGTAAAACTATTTTATAGGAGACTGCTTCGTGCATGCTTCTCTCCTCGTTTTTTCCTACCTCTTCCTCTCTCTCTCTCTCTCTCTCTCTCTCTCTCTCTCTCTCTCTCTCTCTCTCTCTCTCTCTCTCTCTCTCTCTCTCTCTCTCTCTCTCTCTCTCTCTCTCTCTCTCTCTCTCTCTCTCTCTCTCGTTCGTTCGGTTTATTGCGCGCGCACTTGGGGGCGACGCGGCGACGACGCGCCTCCTCCTCTCGCTCTTCGTATATATAAAGTTAAATTACAGCTAAAAGCTGTGTTCTACACGCCCTATAAACGCAGACCTTATACCTCTTCTTTCTCTGTCTCTCTCTCTCGCTCACTCTCTACTGAGCAGCTTTTTATTTGTACTTACATTTTTCGCCTGATGACGGGGACGATGTTTCTTTATGCCCTGTCCTCGAGCCACGCAGCACGCTGGGAGCTTTGATGGAGATGTAGCTATACTTGATGAGCTATTAGCTCGTGTGTGCGCGATGCTTGGTATACGTCGGACGAAAACACTTTTTGTCGGAGGAGAACGTTTCTTTATTTTTATACTTCTCAGCTATCGAGCTGCGATGCTTTTACAGTCGTAAAATTAATAGAGCTTCAAGCGGGTTCAAGCTAAAGCGAGTTACATAAATATTGTGCGTGATTCACCTATGAGTAGGTATATATTCATATAATGAGAGTAAAAATATTCAGGGAAACGACTTTTCATTCGATGAATAATCTTTCTCCTTGTACGTAATAGAAATATACAAATCTATGTTTAAATACTTACGAGTAGAGCATGATTTTTACATTTCCTAAATGGCGCATATTATCTATTACACTATTATACGAAAATTCAAAGATACACAGCCAGCAGTCTCATTGAAAGCTTTTACAGCCAAAGTACTCTGCTCTTGATTCGCTCGATTGTCATAAACTTAAAGTATGTTATAAATATTTCGATCCGAATTTTGCAAAAATGCCCAACGATCGTTATTTGTGCGCATGGCCGTCAATGCATTCTATATTATATTAATACGTTACGTGATCAGCTTAACAACGTGAATTTCCATAATTATAAATTACTACTTCCGAGATCATTAACGCTCAACGACGCTTCACGCAGCGATCGAGAAATTACAAAATAAAGCCATCGTAAAAGCTGCATTCCCAAAATAGGATTTTCCAGGAATTTATGCGATTTTACTTATTGCTAAATGAATAATGGCTAACAGGAAAAAAATAATTAACTGATTGCCCTCGTATCATGTCATCGTATGCAATTTTGCAAAGTAAGTATCAATTATTTCAAAACCTGTTTCCCTCCATAATACGCCAGCTCCTCGAAGAAACAAGATTGCAAATAAGGTTAATGCGTACTTTGCATAAAACGCTAGACGAGACAAAAGACCGGAGTTTGCTCGAATTACGCGAATAAATACATGGTATAAAAAACCGAGCCAGCGCATTTTCTAAATTATATAGTCAATCTTGTTTACGTCATACTTCAACATCCACCCCACTCTCGTGCACGACCTTGTTCTCCACAATGATATATGAGACGAAAAGCTTACTACGTCAGTAAAAAAAAAAAAAAAAAAACAGTGCAACCGAACAATCCCGGCGCATCACCAATGATGCTAGCGGCACGTATTGAGCGTCTTTTTAACGATGCAGGTGTTGCAGGTGACGTCGCAGCACCACCTGAACCTGCACTGACAGTTGACCTTCTCCTTGATGATCCTGGTGTCGTAGCCTCGTCCGCAGCACAGCAGCTCGCAGCCGTCGACGCCCTGAGAGGTGGCGTTGCACTGTCGGCCCTGCGTGCCTAGCGCGCCGGTCTTTCGATTCGCCCGGCAAAAGTCCGGCGAGTCCTCGCTGTAGATGAGGTCAAAGCGACCCGGTGGTTTGATCGTCAGGCCCTCGGTGATGAAGCTGTGGCCGTCGTTGCCCGGTATTACCTTGGCCGCGCCGTCGAAGGACTCCTTCAACCGGTTGCCCACCTCGCGGAAGGGAGGCATCTTGCGCCAACAGGTGCGCACTGTACAAGAACCCGAGAGCCCGTGGCACTTGCACTCTGTGCGCATGAAGTTTCGCACCGCCTGTTTGGAAAGAAAGAGTTAGTTTGTTGCGAATTTTATTTGGATAGATGAAACTATTGGATCATATTATATTATATTATGTTTGATAAAATACACTGAAAATATTATGTTCTTTAATAATTTTTTTACATTTGAGAATTCTTATGCGAGTAAAATCGTTTTGGACGTTCGCGCTCGCGATATTTGAAAAAAACCGCTGCCTATTCTTTGGCACGTAGCTTCCTCCAACAAAATTTATAATTAGATAAAATATTGCTCAAATATACAGTATATTAATGATTTTTAAAATACTGTTAATATTAATTATTTTACTGAAGGAGCACCCGCGTCACAATATCAAATCATATGATTTTCATGAAAAAATTCAAACCTCGATATTTTAAATACCATAGGGTCCTCATAAAATTATGAATTTTTTCAAAACATTCTGAACTTTAGTCAGCGAGTTATAAGGCTTAACAAAAATCGTAATTTTCAGTTATCTGGGTATACAGGGTGAGAGACGAAGAATTTGAATCTTAATACCTTTTAAACTAATCAGTTTTATAAGCTGCAAAAAGAACTTAGCCGAGGTAAGCAGAAGATCTATCTTTCGTCAAAATTTCAACTTCATTAAAATCTTTTTACTCCCGTAAACGTACGACATCAAAAACCTCTTTTTTTGGGCTTTCCATTTTTAGCTAGTCACCAAATTTGTTACGAAATTTTTACAGCAAATAGATATTATCGTTTTTTACTGTCATAATTTTTTTCAAAACGTTTGACAATTTAGTTTTGGAGATATTAAATTTTTTTTTTTAAATCACCATTTTATCATAACAATTGAACGGAACGGCCAATCTTGAAACACTATTGCTGAATTTATTGTACTAATCATATTATTGAAAAAAATATTTTTTTTTTCAAAAATCGAAATATGGCCATAAATGGTTAGAACCATAAAAAAATTTTCCCGAATTCAGAATCAGAAAATATATATGCATGCCAAATTTTATTACGATCGGTAGCGTACGCACACAGCCATCGGCACGGACATTTTCTAAAAACGTATGATTTGAACTCCAAACACCTCACAATACGTTTCTATCAAGTTTTAGCGAAAATGAAAATTTTACCATTACAAAGCTTCCTCTAGGAGAAAGCAAAATATGGGGTTTTTGTATGCATGTCGAACAGGAGAAAGATAGTCACTTAAACCAACATGACTTTTCGGATAATTACTGCAAATTTTGCAAAGCTCAAGGCTTTTTTTAAAATCCGCAATTGAATTACAAACGAATCATCTCTGATTTGCCTTCTGAGAGGATCAGTTTGTTCCTGACGAACCAGTCTTGTACCGTGTCTGTGACCTGCCCAGTTTCTTCCAAAAATCTCCTGCTTTATGATTCGACCAGAACCAGGAGATCATCAGCGTAAGCGATGATTTTAATGCCCAGTTTTAGGTGCTCCAGGAGTTTCAACACTGTGTCGAAAAAGATATTCCAGAAATCTGGATTCAATGTAGTGTCCTGGGGACAGCCCTTTGTCATTTTTTTCTTCAGAGAGTTATAGCTACCGGTGAGTTCCACAACCCTACCTCGCAAATAGCTTCCGATCAAGATTTAGATTTAGATTTTAGATTTAGATTTTATTTATTTATTTTGCTGTACAATGAGTTGTACAAAATTTTATAAAAAAATACATAGTAAAGTAATAAATAATGATGTTGAGTGAGGTGAGACTGAGATGATTGTGAAGATAATAAGCTATGTGTTTTCAAGGGTGAAAAAGTAGTGTCTGGATTGTTTCTTGAAGTGTGTAATGGATCTATTGTCGCGGAGCTGTGAAGGTAGTGTATTCCGTAGGTATGAGGCGCTTATGTGGAATGAGTACCTAAGCGTCTCTGTAGCGAAGGTTGGGAGATCAGAAGGTTATTTGGACAGCCCCTCTGTTGAAGCTCGTGAATCAGCGCTGGCCACCAGAGATGATCAAAAGCAGTCTTAGCGTCGTTGAGGAGCGCCAGTGTATACTTTTTACCGGAGGAATCTACATTCCTCCTCAGCTCAAATAATGCGTCTGTGACGAATACGTATATAGCATTATACCGTATTTCCATAATTGCCCGCCAGGTGGACACGGCACCGCCGAAGCATGGCATACCAGCAACTCACAACCGATGTAGTTACCCGAAGATATTTATAGGAGCGAACTACCAAGACCGACAGCGGTGGATGGTAGATCATGTCTTTTTGATACCGTCTGCTGACTTTGAAGCCTGTTATTAAGAAGATTATCTAGTAGAAGCCTTGATTCAAGGTATTCTGAGACTTGCCTGTGTACCAGCCACTCCAGGGCCTTGGATAGAAAGCAGAGAAGTGAAATCGGACGGTAGTCAGTCACGGCTGTTGGTGAACTGACTTTGTTGAATGCGCGCACAAGTGACAATTTCCAGGCAGATGGGAAGCAGGGTTCGCTCAGGGACAGGTTGAAAATATGACTTAGTAAGGGAGCGAGAACCGGCAATGCTTTTGAAATAACAACCTGTGGGATGCCTTCACTTCCCCTGGCTTGGGTGTCAAAGTGCGAAACCGCAGCCAACACGTTCGATTCCGTTATAGTGCTGAACTCGAAGTGTTCCGGGAGGTCAAGACTTTCCAGAGTGAGAAGATAATCCTCAACGGCAGGGACCAACGGATCGTTGGAGATTGCGCTGAAATGCCTGTTGAGTTCATCTGTGGTAAATCGGGATGGTAATGGGGCCTTAGTGGCAGAAATTCCAAGTTTCTCCAGCTCGCTCCAGATCTCGGCAATGTCGGTCAAGGTAGACAGGCGTGAATAATAATAATTCAGCCTGGCTTCCTCGACTTGTTTGTGAGCATAGCCTCTAGCTAGTCTGTAAATGCGGAGATCCGAATCGAGCCTAGAGTCCCTGAAACGCCTGTAAAGTCTATCCTTCTCGGATACAAGGTCACGAAGAGCAGTGGTGTACCACGGGTGACGTTGTCGTCTTGGTGTCACAGTCCGCAATGGGGCGAGATGATTAATGGCGTTCGTTAGGTTAGCGTTAGAGATGACCAGTCACATGTGCTAAGAAAGTCCCTTAGCTTCTCGGCGCTGATTCCTTTAAAGTTTCTGTAAGAGTATTTCTTAGGTACGTAGCGTGGAATCCGTACGTCGAGAGTGGCCGTGATAAGGTCGTGTGCGTTGATGAAAAGTGCGTCTGTCTTCCAGTATGACAGCAGGCGATCCTGCTCATCGATTAGACACAAGTGAAGCCAGGTGTCAGAACCCTGTTTGTGGTGCGTGGCACCATAGGGAACAGACGATAGGGAGTTTTCATCAATGAAGGCCCTGATGAAATTGGCGTCTTCAGATGAGGAGAGTTGGTCAGAATTGAAGTCTCCCATTATAACCTTCGTGGAGTAGTTGTGCATGTGGGTTGTTAGCTGGTCTATAAAGTTAGAGCCTTGGAAGAAAGGAGCATGAGATGGACGATACACAACCCCCACGAAGATAGGAGAGACTCCCTTTGCTGATACCTCACAGAAGAGATATTCAGGCTTACTTGGCTTACCATACCATTCACCGTCAGATGATGAAATAACGCTAACTGTCAGAGATTTGTGTATGTAGAGGGCCACACCTCCTCCGTTTCTGTTTCTGTCTCGTCTGTACAGTAGGTAATCGTCCAGAGAAGAGATGTGCGTTACATTGTCGCGTATCCAGGTCTCAGTAACAGCTATTACGTGGAATGGAGAGCGAGTGGATAAGAAAAGCCTGATCATCTCAATGTGGCTCGTAAGCGAGTTCGCATTAAAATGACAGACTCGTAGACCTTCGGACAGAGATACCTTAGAACCAGATGAAGACGTGGCAGATGAGCTTGATGGTGGGTGTGGTGGAATGATGTGTGTGTGTGTTGTAGCCTCAGTGTTGGACGATATTGGCAGCGGGCGGAAACCGGGCTAAAAAAGTCTCCAGCTCGGTGTCGGCGTTGATGATCGTAGCACGCTCGCTGTCATCGTTACAACGCATGTATAGTCTCCCTTCCCTGACGAACGTTCGGCAGCCCTGCCTCTTCTTGGCGTCCAGCCTAGCCCTTGTACTACCTACAATGGTAGGGCCTGTGCCGTCTTCTGGGTTAAGGAGGTCCTTTTAGGAGACGCGCGAGCTTTTCCACCCTCGGGTTGTCGATGTCCACCCTCCCGTGCCCCACCTGCCTGCGAAGATCGAGCTTAAAGGAGCACGTTTTGCGGGAGATTTCCCACCGATTTTCCCGAGGCATCCGAGCTAGCCTGGGTGCCCGTCGAGCAGTACACCCATTCCCGAATTTGTCCCGGCGGCTACCGGGGCCGTAATTTTGATGTACCTGAGGCGTACGGTCACCACGCCAGGGTTGAAGGTTTTCGAACACCTTAAAACCGAGAGACTCCGTGACGCAACGGGACCCCCCTTCAAATCGAAAGGACGCAACCTCGATCGGGCCTCCCTTCAATATTCGCTCACTCAGACGCTTGATGTTATGGAGACAAAAAGAGAGCTGCCAACACAACAGGAAAACCAGAGAGTCCGAATCAAGAGTGTCCCGTAAGAACCTGAGAAGTAAAATAATCTGGACGGATCCAGTCGCTTTCAACCCTCAAAGCGACGTCCGGAAAGAATAGATCGCGAGTTGTTCGGCCGTTCTATGATACCGCCCATTGCGCCTGCCACATCTCGTTCGCGACATCGAGAACCCTATCATAGCTTTTTCTCAGACCCTCTGGGTTATGTCTAATTACTACTCCGCCTATCTCCGCATCTGCACCCTTGCGTAGGTGATACTTGGCCGTGCTAACCTGAAGCTAAATACAGATCGAAAGGGTTCCCTCTATCACGCACGCGGCATCGTAAGAAGTTCTCCAGTAACAACGTGTGACGGCTATGAGAATCTGTCGGTGCAGATCCTCCAAGATCCTATCGGTATGAGTGCCCTCCGTGTACGACGCTGCCGAAGCGTAGCAGACTATTGGGACGAATACACCTTTGTATAATGTCTCCATCGCTTTGTGGCCTAATGCCCACTGGCATTGCGCCAGTTTGCGCAAATCACTAAACAGTGGTACTAATTTTTTTCTAAAATTTTTCAGTCAGAAATTTCAGTCAGCTCGTCTGATGTTGAATCAGTTGGAGTCCACTCGGTCTGCTTGGGCTATGGTGTTAATTTTAAAGACTATCGCGTTATGGTCACTGAAATTTCAGTCCAGTTTCACTTTCCAGGACTGTACATCCGCGATCATGGACCCAAAGACAAGAGTCACGTCGACGTAGGACGGAACTCCCCTCTCTTGGAAGGTCGGAGGTTGGATTTTATCGTTAACTACGTGAAGACCGAATGCCGCGATCAGTTGCTCGAGCTTCTCTCCCTTTTCGTTCGTCCCTCGAGGAGACCAAAGCGAAGACTCCGCGTTTGCGTCCAGGCCTATCACCACCTTCTGACCTCTGAGGTGTTCTAAGACTTTTTCGAGCTGCTTAAAATGTGCTTCGATCGCCTCCGCTCCCAACCAGCCATGCCCTGACTGAGGGATACTTAAGGTCTTCTCTCGCGCCGATCAGAAGGGGGCTTGACTCAGCGACGAGGGGATTCCTCGGAGTGGTTGGGGACCGCTCCTCTGACTGCACCTCTGCAACGATTTTCTTTATAGGACCTGGCATTGTGGTTGTTTAGACTGTTTCACGTGTAAATAAACTCATTGATTAGAGACTTTAAACCTAGTCCAAGCTTTATTCCCTTTAGAGTGACTGCCTGCACGGTTGCCATGCGCCAAGAAGCGTGCACAACAGAGAGACATAGCTTTTTACACGTGCTGTTATGGAGCAGCCTGACCGTCTGGATAAAACAGCCCGGGCTCCCAAACTAACACGCGGCCCAGGAGGTGCCTGTGGTTTTTCCACTGCATGAGTCAATCACAGATCGACTGTCTTGGTTTCACAACATCCGAAAAACAGTATTTTTGGAAAATGTCCGTATGGATATATGGATGAATTTTAAGCTACCAAGTTTTGTACTGTAATATGGTGGGGAAACAGTCCATTTTTTAATTTTTTGAATAGACTTTTTTATAGAGAATTTTAGTTTTGAAAGTTCAGTTATATCTGATAAAGTTATCAAAAAAATTAGTTCAAGTAAATTTCTTAATATGTACAGTTCAGAGAATAAAATTACCTTCCTTTTTACCGCGGAAAATGTATATTATCGTTCGTCGTTCTTTTATTATACACCATGAAGCGCAATATGTTGAAATCGTTCTCCCTCAAAAACTAAATGTCAAAACTTTCTAAAAATTAACATGATTATTAAAGATTATTAGAACTATATACCACTATAATTTTGAGTTATTTCATGGAGCAAATCCGTAGAAAAACGCCAAAAATTGAAAACAGTCGTTTTCCATGAAATTCGATAACTGAAGTGAAAAGGCAATAATCAAGTTCAAATTTTTTATTTAGTTAGCATTACACAGTACAATGAGCCCTTTCTTTGGGCTGTTTACAATACCAGTTCGTTTTGAAGATATTAAGGTTTAAAATTTTGGTTTTTCACCCTGTGCACTTTGTTTAACTGAAAATTGCATCATTTCTATCTCAGCTTCTATAAAATGAATTTTAATCTACCTAGGTTCGTTTTTTTCTGTTTTCTTTCCATCAATTTTATCCATCAAACAGAAAAGTACAAAAACTGTATTTAATTATGTACGGAGTAAAAACAATTTTGTTATTATATTATTATTTTATCATATTATGTTATATTATGTTATTATATACTAAAGCAATAGATAATGTTGGAGGACGCTACGTGCCAAAGAATTGGCAGCGGTTTTTCATATAGGGAAATATGGACTATGTTATTGGTGCAGCAGCCATGACAGACGTGCCGCGTACTGGCGTAATCTAGCTCAATTTTGCAGGGCAAACATCCTCACACGCACTTACCGTCCACAGCCGCCAGCGTTTTGAAATAATTCTTACTCTGTTTCGGAGATTTAAAAAATTGCATAAGTACTGTATTATAGTTACTACATTAATCATAGAAGAACCAAGCGCAACATTACAAGATTGTGCATTAGTTGCATTGACGTAACCTCAAACCTAACGAAGTTTTGACATCGTTCATTTTCTCTTTGGCCAGGAATAAGGGATTACTCGTATATAGGTTATATCTAGTTCATATAATCTATACATAAACCATAACAGGGCACAGTCCTATAGTATGGTTATTTATTTAGACAAGCGTGACTTTATTTGCATCAGTCTTAAAGCCAATGTTTTGATAAGTTATAAACTCCTAAATTCGACCTTATAATCAGGAATGTGTCGACTCGCTGTTATCGATCCTCTTTTGTAATTGGTGGTGCGAAAATGTGGAACGCTGCCCCAGACAGCCTGCGCAGCTTTTACAGACGGCATAGCTTTAAGTCTAAACTATTCGATTGCCTCTGGGACGGATTTTTGCTACGAGCTCGCTAGTTTGTTTTGCGCACATTCAGTATTCTTAGTATTCTAAGTTTATGTTATTTCTATGTAGTTATGTACAGTTATCGTTTGCTACCGTCTTTGTGTATTTTTATAGCCAGGACAAATTTCTATTGGACTGATTATTCATGTGTGTTATTTTTCTTTTTAGCTTAAGTATCCTAGTTTTTAAGTTTTAGAAGAATTTATTTAAGGTTAAGTGCGTTTGTTGTGTAAGTTAGCTTAATTTTTATGGCCGCGACGTTATCTAAGAAAAACATTTTAATTTCGATCACACGTCAACAAGAACATCAGTCCTAAAACTCAATAACAAAAAACGTTTGCAGAAAAAAAGTTGAACTTACCAATCGACCAGCATCGTTATTGTGACGCTTGAGAAGCGTCTTGATATCGCTGCGCCTCCTGTAAGGCGCGTCCATGAACTCCCTGGACTTTTTGAATCCGAAATTGACGTTGTCCCCGCAGCCACCCCACTCCCAGTCGCCGTCCGTAGGCAAGTGTTTACTCCGGCTGGCGAGTCTTCCGAGCTTTCCGTATCGACTACCTGACGTTGGCACACAGAGAAATATGCGCAGATTGATATAAAATCGCTGCATAATGTATTCGAATCGATCCCGCCGTAAATTACGTAAAGAGCGACTTTGTAAAGCGAGTAACAAATATGTATGCGTATACAATGAATGCGCGTGTATCTCCGGGCAATAAATTCTCCCGACCGCGCGTCGAGGAAGCACGTAATATAATCGAGCAGCGCCGCGAGCGCGCGGTTGTACGCGATTAAGAGAAAATGGATAAATTGTTAAATAGTATAAATCCAAGAGGCCGATTGATAATCTCCCGACCATTAAGGCTGCACATTCAGGCGAGCAGCGCAGGGGAGAGAGAGAGAGAGAGAGAGAGAGAGAGAGAGAGAGAGAGAGATTCGCACGGCTCGATAAACTGTCATTCCTCCGTCGTTTCGACGACAGTCTCTTGTCAGCAATCCCCTTTAATGTTTCCCGCTACTTTGGCCTGCGTTATCGCGTGCGCGGCTCTTGCGGCGCGGAATACGCGAAAAGATAAAGCACGGACACACGTCAGTAATTTTATTGCGCAAGCTCCTCTCTCTCTCTCTCCCTCTCTGTAATGCGCGCGTGTGTATGCATACAGTAGGCCACAAATTACAGGTGTAATTGACGCAGTGCGCACGCGGAAAGAAGATAATTATATCGGCTCCGAATTGCGCAGAAATCAATTTGGCTCGCTCGATTCCAGTTAAGAGCGCCGTGAATTAAAACCTCCCGGCGTCTAATTGCGGCGCGCATTCAATGCAAATCGACGAGCTGCCGCGCATAGCCGGCGCTATTATGGAAAAGGATTAGTGCAACGAGAACGCGATACGCCGATTAATTTTATAGCATATTATCTTACTCTTGGGGGTCATCTTCTCGCAGGAGCACTCGACGAGGTCGCCCATGGTGCAGGCCCTCGTCACGGCGTAAGTCACGCCGGCCGCCGTGATGGCATTGACGAAGCCGGTTTCCCTGGTATCTGCAACAAACGAGGCAGTGGTGCGCAAGGCGCCTAATTAGTCCAGTAGCCGATGAGCGAGGAGAGACGAACAAGGAGTTGGGGAGCTAGATTTCCGGCGCTCGGCTCTTTTCAAAAGCATACATTAATTGAAAAGTAGGATCACTCTTTGTGCTACAGCATGCGCGGCTACGGTGAAAGAGCGCAAGTGGGCGTACTTCCGCTTTTACAATCACAATATACGACTACGCCGCGAGATTGGCACGACCAAAAATTCCGCCGCCGACTTTCGCGCTGCTCCTTTTTTCCACGCCCTCGTTCGTACAGCAGAGAGAGGAGTCTGAAAGGGAATCTTTGCTGCGCGCAGAAACGCGACGGTGGGTGGTGTTGAGCTGGAGAACGAAGGTCTTGGGAGCAGTCAGCTCGCGCCGGATCCCACCGAGGGACAGAGAGACGAGCTACACACGTCGGCGGCGAGTTCTCGCGTTCTCTCGCTCTCGGTCCAGTGCGGCTACGAGCAGCAGCAGCAGCAGCCGAGTATTGGGTTTCACCTGTCACGCATCCACTCCATCATTAGCCGAACAATGCTCGCGCGAGTTCCACCTCTCGAGAGCATTTAAAAATGGCAGATATTACGCGCATGCACTCGAGAGCCTCGTGCGAATCTCGACGAGGACGAGAGTGGCCCTTGTGCGCAGCGAATCGTGTGACCTGGACGTGTAAATTCCTCGCGCGCTTTTTCTCGGGGAAATCGGCCAGAAATCGCCGAGGGATATCGGAGCCGCGCGATCGACTCGGAATGAACTCATAACGTGGAATGCCACTCCAATTACGGCGCTATCGCCCCTTCTCTCCGGAATTCGCCGTCCTCGGCTGTAAGAAAGATCCGTCATTCCGCGGCTCTGTGCAGAGCGATCGGATCAGCTCACCACGCGTTCGGTGACAGCGGTGCGATGGTTCTGTATTCCCTTCTCTGCGGGGCAATCGCGCAGTCGCGGGCGAGGGAAAAATCGCCGGTTTACAGAGGGAAAAGCCTAATTGAGAGATAGAGCAGGCCGATTGGCCGGCATCGAGGCTAGACACTTGTAAGAGGCGTCTAGCCAGCAGTCCCTGCATCTGACAGTAGCGATCTCTCGGTGGCTGCGCATTAATAGCTCTCGCGAGCGAGGGGGCGATTGAGCGGATGATCGGCGCACGCGTGTTTGGCCAAGCGGCTAAAGGTCCTCCGCTCCTCTCGCGGGCCCGTGACTGCGCGTACGCAGAGTCGACGACTGCTCTCCGCGCTCTCCTCTCGCCGCGGCCGCTTCCTCTCTTTCGTATATTACACGCTCCTCGTCTTTCGACGGCACAGCGCGCCGGCGGGGGAAGGGGTTATGTGCTGCGTTGTACGCGCGCGGAGAGGCCCTTCTCTCTCTCTCTCTCTCGCTCTCGCTCCCTGCGTTGGTTCCCATGGATTCCAGCCGGGTATATCTTCAGCGCGGATCGACGGCTCTCTCTCTCTCTCTCTCTCTCGCTCACCCGCTCTCCCGCTCTCCTGCTTCTTCTTCGCATACAGCGAGGCTGCGCTCCTGCCACCGCGCCCGCGTATCTCGACTGATGCATCGCCTCACCTTTCAGTGCGTATTTAAACGATACGATAGTTTTATACGAACGATCTTGATATCCAGGACTTTCAGAGCGAAAAGAGCGCGCGGCCAATCGGAGGGGCATCCAGCCTTGCCGTGTGTACGTGCCGATATCCCCCCGGAGTTTTAACATGACGGAAGCATCCGATATAGCCAGGCATCGTTTGCGAAATCTCTCTTCGCCCCAACCCCTAGCTTCGTGCATCTCTCGCCGAGCGCCTATACTATGCTCCGTTATTATAAACATCCTCGTTGTGGAGTAGAAAGGAAAATCGGCAGCCCGGAAAGCGTCGCTCCCGAGGATCGTGATGTGTGCAATCAGACGCACACGCCTGGAAATTGGCCGTCGCAGGGGACGCTCGCGCGCGCTAAAGAGAGATCGCTATTACCGGCATTCCAGCGCGTATGTGTCCGCGCGCTTCCGAGCGCGAGCAGGACTTTCCAGCGTATTATTTGTCACGTTTTCCAAGCGTTGACACGTAGCGTAGTAGAGCCGGGGATTGAAACGTTCGAGTTCGCTCTCGCCGCTTGTCCAACGGGATTAGAGCCGTATCAGCAGATTTCTCTCCCAGCATTATTATATGGATGACCGCGGAGCGAGCTGGAAATGGAGCTGGAAATACCGATGGAGAGCTTAAACAGTGTGGGAAATCGCGCGAGCGCGTACGCAAATTTCGACGTATTTGTCATGAATTCCGTGGGCCGGAGGAAAGAAAGCCGGTGATTTTGAATGGAGCCTTTGAATTGAAATGAGAAATTCAAATTAGAGAATAGCGTAATGACAGCGAGCCAAGGGGCACGCGGAGGCAAGCTAGTCCCGGAAAAAGGCCTTAAACGCTCGGCGTATCCCTCTCTCGCGCGCATATAAATCCCAGCGCGGGCCCGTAAATAACCCGTGGAATATTCAATGAGCGCAACGGAGAGAGAGAGAGAGAGAGAGAGAGAGAGAGAGAGAGAGAGAGGAGTAAACGTGTACGCATCCGCGCGGTGAACTCGCTCGCGCTCCCAATAAATACCGCGTTTCCAATAAATACCGCGAGCCGACGCATGAATGCGCGCTCGGCAAAAATCTCCGAATGACCAACTGCGGCGAGAGAGATAGAGGCTTTTTATCTCCTGCCCTACTGCAGCGAAGATTCCTCCGGACTTTTGAATATCTCCCAGCACTCTGAGCGCGTTCCCCAGCGCGAGAGCGAGCCGAGATTTAATTACGAGCCCGTAAACAAGGCGAGATCGCGATTCGCTTTTGTATGCTCTCTCCCCGCGAGAGATTATTTATTTCCGATAATGGGAGCGGGAAATTGCGCGGCCGTTGATAAAGCCGAGATCGACGCGATCCTCTCTCTGCAGAAATATTTTCGCGGCAGGCTCTGCCCCCCCCCCCCCCTTGCTTCGAATCGAGGCAGCATTCAAACGTCAGCGCAGTAGCCCGGCCGGAGTCCAACAAAGTAACAGATCTGTCCCGCGCACTTGCCGGGGGGAACGAGCTACACGAGCTGTATGCGTCCCGCAAGGTAAGCGCTCCGTTCGACTTTTTTCGGGAATTTCCCTCACATAGTAAGCAGCATACCGAGCACGGTCGCGCGGCAGATCTCGGGTAAAAAAGAGGAAGCGGCGAACGGAAGTCCTAGACACGCCGGGCGCGGGGCATTGTGACAGGTAGCCTTCACCCGGAGACGAGGCGTCCCGCGGCGAGGCGTCGCTTGCGCAAAATATTGTGCCGGAGGGCGCGCTGCGGGCCCCCATTGTGCCCCGAGGCGCGCAAGTGGAGCCCCCCGGCTGGGAGCTATCAGCGTGCGCGGGCGCGATTTGCATGATTTATTTACGACGCACTCTCAGCTCGCTCGCGCGAGGCAACAATGCCCGGGCATGAGCGCCGATAATCGCCGTTAGGGGGCTACTGCCGAATGCCCTCCACCCCAATAGGGCTTCCATTCATCTTTTTTCTGCTGACGCTTCCTCTTCTTCTTCTGCTTCTAGGTGTCTCCCGCTCGGGAGCGCGCGCGCGCGTCGCTCCGGAGAGGAATTCTTTGGTTCTCCGGACGACGTCACTCCACCCCCCGCTTGTGTGTACCTGTTCACTGTGCGGAGGAGACACTACCGTGCGCCGGTGAAAGGGAGATGAGACACCGGGGACACTAGACTCTCCGCGCGCGCGCGCGAGCTCATCAGCCCAGGGACATCAGTCTTACAATTATGAAGGCTTTTAGACTTTTATTGGAGGTTTTGTTTGGACTGACAGCTACAAGGGGTCCCGGACGCTCCGGCCCGTGATCGATGACGAGCCGGCCTTTTGAGCCGCGCGCCCATTATGTGTATACACACTGTACGCTCGCGCGACGCGCGGCTACAAATTGTTTGACAAATTTATGCCCCGCCGCCGCAGAGCCCGCAGTGTCCGCCTCCAAATTGATATTCGACGCTCGTTAATAAGGCCGCCTCGATTCATATTTAATTGACCAACGACGAACGCGCGTGCCGTAATCGTTTAATCGAGCGGACTTTCCCCGCCGCGCGCGAAACGAGCGCGACTAAACGCCAGCAATCAGCTGCTGCATTAATCAACGCACCGGCCGCTCGTTCGCCGATCTAAATAAGACATCATCTCGCGCGAACGGCCGATTAACGAGACCGATCGCGAGTAATCGGGCTCTTTCGTCGAAACTCCGCCGGCGCTGCCATATTACAAGCCGCCACAGCGAGAAAAACGAGGATAATGAGGACTGACAGGCGTTTGCGGAAAATTGCAGTGACACACGCACGCGTCACTGCAATATACACTATAGTCTCTGCGCGGCAGGCGGTGCACGGAGCTGCGATGGCCTTTACTTAACGCCGCGCTGCTAATTTGCCCCGCCGCCGCGGCCCCCATTGTCTTCGCCCGGCGGAATTCTCCGTTCCGCGCTCGGCGGCGTTTTCCGATTAGCGCCCTATTAGCGTGCGGTGCTGTACGAAATTCTTAATGGCAGGAAGGAAAATTTTTAAAGCGACGCTCGCAATGACTGCTTTTTTCGCTCTTCCCCGAAGGAGGAAAGTATCTTCCCGGAATCGCGTACGCGCGCCTAATAAGGATAATGCGGGCGCGATTTTTCCCGACTAATGGACGTCAATTGCGCGACCCTCGCACGGGCGCGGGCCTCGATTTCTCCGACTAGATTACGGCCATTCTTTTCGCGCTAATTGTGTCGTCGGGCAAAATCGGGGGAGCTGCAGCTCGCACGAGCAAAAAATCCGATGCCGCCGCCGTCGTCGTCGTTGTCGGAATAAAAAGAAGCATAAGCGGACGGCTATATCGAGTGGCGACGATTAAGCAAGTCCCATTGCGAGCCGCGGCGTCGAAAGGAGCTGAGGACACGCGCTGCTCTCGAAACCCGTTTGCGCGGGTTCTCTCGCATCACGTTATACACGGCGTCGTACGTTATCGATTTTATTATATAGATCTCTCGCCGGGCCGGAGATAAGATCGAGAAGTGAGATATTCTCGCAGCGAGGGGGTTAGCTTTACTGCCGAATAATTAGCTCCGATTTAGTAGCGATTTTATTTCGAGCCTCTCTCTCTCTCTCTCTCTCTCTCTCGCGAGGAAGAGAGAGCCGGCGATAAGGCGCGCGCGTGACCAATAGACGGGCGCGTGCTTCTTATATGCGCGCACGACGTCGCATATGCGCAGAGGAGCGAAAAGAGAGGAGCGAGGAGAGTGCGCGCGGGACCACCGCCGTCGATCCTTTTTTATTACGCGTAAACCGTTGACTTTATTTCTACGGATGAGCACGCGCGCGATGAGACCACCTCTCGCATATCCTCGAATAACGCTAAACGGCTTACTTAAGCCGCGCGTCCGTGTGTGTGTGTGTGTAAGCAAACAGGTGCAATGGCTCGGAGAGGAAACACATGCTGCCGCGCTGGAAGCCTAATCAAGTCCCGTCACGGGCTTTCTCCTTTTTCGGATCCACGCACAAATCCATTAAACCCCGGAGCTTATCTTCTCCCGCTAGTGAGGACAGCCGCCGCTTTTTTCCCCATATAATATACGCGCGTAATTTGTGACTAATTTTCAGCCGCTTGTCTGCGTCCATAGACTTTTTATTTTCCCTCCCGACCGCGTCCGGACGCTATTTTCGTGGCAGCCGCTGCGCAGCTCTCGCGAGCGAGGATAAAATTGGACGCGAGTTATGCCTTGATAAGTGCAATGAAGCGCTGGGCCGCGATGTTTTTCCCCGGCGTTAATGAAATTAGCATTTTTCCGTTCCGCAATAAAATCGTAAAAAAAGTTAAGAGCTCGTAAAGCAATGTTGTTTCTATCCCGGCCGTCGCGCTGCTGTTAATTAACACGTTCCGGGATAAATCGTAAATACGTGTGCGCGCCGTATAGGTTTTGGGCCGGGAGAGCGGGAGAGAAAAGGTCGACGGGCATTCTGAGCGCGCGCGCGTGTGTTTATTAATTTACCGCGGCATTCCTCGGCGCGCGGCGAGAAAGGGTTTGTGAAAAGTCGTCGCCATACGGCTGAATACGCGAAACGAGCCGCGCTGCACGAATAAAACACTCGCGCACACGCGCGTGCGAGTGCAGTGTGTGTATAGCGGTAATGTATCGAGTTTACAGTTGCGCTAATTAAATTACTCTCCATGCGCCGGCAGCGGCGGCGGATTGAGTAATTCCGAGATGAGCTGATGATATTTCTCAACGTTTCCGGAGATGAAATTCAAATTTGTGGCATTTTAGTGCGATAATTTTCCGGCCCGATGTGTACACACATAATTAAACAAGCCACACGGAAAATCGTCAATCAGCCGCTCGCCGCTTATCGCGACACCCTCAATTAACGCGGGGGGATGTGCCGGCGCTGCTTCACCTGTTAGCCACATCCACACGCGCACATGGCCACATCGGCGACGAGGCGTGTGCGTAAGCCGGACCACACAGCGGCAGAACTACCTGAAGAAACCTATCGCCGGATCTAGCCCATAAAAATTAAACGTCGGCCGATAAATAAATGTCAATCGGGAATTAAGATAGGCACGCTCGCGCGTGTGTAGCGACTCCACATACACGTATACGTGCGTGGCCGAGATTTCCGAGCGAGAGAGGAGAGGAATTTTTCCATCTTTCTCGGCGACGATAAAATATACGAAATAGGCCTGGCTTTTTTCTTCGCTCGCTCTCTCCCTCTCTCTCTCTCTCTCTCTCTCTCTCTCTCTCTCTCTCTCGACTACCGATGCTGCTCCTTGTTAAAACTCGTCGGGCCTCGTAAAAGGCGAAAATATTGGAAACGATGATTTAGTTGTGTGCGAGCTACAGACAGTGGGACAAATTCCCGGCGACCGAACATTACGGCGAGTATTTCTTTCTCCTCCTGGCTTTGCGATCGATTCGAGTTAATTATAAGCACGATTTGTATGGGTGCCCCTCTCGAATCGACGCGGCATTAGCATAACTTCGACGTAACGAGCCGCTTATTTACAGTTCCGGCGTTATCAACGGCGGCATTACGCCTCATTGTGTCGGAGAAACTCGAGCGGGAGCCGAGCGTTTTGTATAATACGGACTGTCGAGAGAGCAGAGCGACGACAACTGCGACGACGAGTCACCGGGTGGCCCCGAAAAGTCGTATATTTATCGACTAGTGGACTTCCCACAGCGAACTGTCCTCGAGGGGGTGGGGGAGGGGGGGGCGTGTCGGAGCGCGTATATAGCTGTATATGTATAGAGAAAACGGCCGCCGCTTAACATCTCATATACCCCTGTCATCGATCCTCACTTGGCCGTAATAACGCGCGGCCCGCGGTTATTTATGTACCTGCTATAGCTGCGGTCGTGCGCTATATGGCCATTCCTTTTTTATATTCCACGCGCCGCGCGCATTAACATACATTCGCTTTTTCTTCCTACTGTCATCGTCGCGCGCGGCGATATCCGTCACGGCTTCATTCACGCGTTTCGGAGAAGTTGCTCTCGCACTACTGTTTTACTGTTTTACGGCCCGACACTCGTGCGTATTATATGATCTGCCGTGCGAGACAATAAAGGCAGGCTTTGTTGAGGAAACGGTCGAGGAAAAATAGCAGGCGGTGATGATTCCGAAAATGCCGTATCTCGCAAGTCGCGCAGTCGGCAAACGAAGCTCAGCGGGCCATTATTATGCCCGGCAGCGCACAGCAGCCGCTCCGTCGGCGCACCCTTGCCGTCCGGTAGTAGATAGATCATCTAGCTCATTACGCCCCGTGAGAGCGTCAGGTGAAGAAGAGACGAGCGGAGGAGAGCCCTCCGCACGGCCGGGAGGTGAAAACGCGCCTATAGAGGCAGGCTCGAGGCCAGCTCTCACGCCGCGCGCCCGCACAATTGGAGCCCGTAATCTGGCGGGCCGCTGCCGCGTGGACGTGAAAAAGCTGCGCAGCCCCCGCAGCGCCGGCTACCGTCGTGACGACTTTCCTCTGCGCGGAGCACGTCTCTCTTTCAACCTGCTGCTGTTACTGCTGTTACTGCTGTTACTCCTGTTACTGCTGTTACCGCTGGCACGCGAAAAACTCGGATGTCAAAACTGAAGCTGTTTGCACGCTGGGAGCTGCTGTTTTTTCTGGCTTAGCAGCTTTTCGCCGTCCAGCACCTCGGCACGGCTCGACGCGACGAATTGACTTTCTCGCGCTGACAGGTAGCGTAGAGAGCGAGTCGTCCGGCTTTAGTCGGAAAGTCAGAGTTAAGGCGTCGGGATCGGAGGCTCCACGTGTACTCGGCCCCTGCGCAATTTGCTCCCCACGGAGCCGGCCGGCTCGAGCGACGCTATCGCGCCGAGATCGAGAGCCCCTCGTAGTCTGCTCCGATTCCAGCGAGATACACTCGGATACACGGGCATTATGCGCGAGAGAGTTCGATTAAGGGAACATATTGCCACTAATATCCGAGGGACAGTGTCGATCCGTCGCAGGCCAGCCGAGCCGCAGCGCCGCCGCGAGAGATCCGATACGCGCGCGTCTTCGATTTAGTTGTCGCGCTCGATCAGCCGGAATTAATACCGCCCGGCCCCGGCTAAGTGAGTCGGCTGCTACCTCCTGAGAACAGGCGCCCGAGAGGGAACAGGAATTTTCGAGGAGGACCAAATTAAAATTTATTCCCGCTACCTCTTAATCCGGCCGAGATAAGGAGGCCGCCGAAAGCTCTGCCGGTTACCGACCCGCGAGCGACGCTGCTGCTGCTGCTGCTGCAGGGGACTCGAGCGTCCAGTCCGTGGTGTGCCAAAAATTTTCGTGAATAATCGTGTAAACGAAAATATCTCAATCCCGAGACTCGTGCGCGGTGGGCTCTCGTAATCCGCCTGTTAGGGGCCTCCTCGCTGAAAGGTCGAAACTGGGAAGCCCCGCGGCGCGAGTCTGAAAGAGTCCTCAGTTTCATTGAGAAATTCACACCGGGGGCGTTTTACCGAGATTTCGAGCCGAGATTTCGGGGGCTTTTTCGCTGAAAACAGCTACTCACCGCGCAGTATTATTTTCTTCAGCGACCTCCTGTACGTCGTGCAGTTCCACCTACGGTTCCGAAACTGATACTGACACTCCTTCGTGCCCACCTGCATGCCCTTGGTGATCTGCTTCAGCAGAGCCGGCTCCTTGCGGCAGATGTCGCCGAGCTTTCCCTTCAGACGTCGCGTCTTCTTGCACACGAGCATCGGGTCCATCACCAGCTGATTGCCTACGGTCCTGAAAAACGACCAAGTGCATGTTTCAGCAATCGCGGAGCGAGAAGTGTTCGCGCTAATTTACGGAAACGATAAATCCCGAGGACTAATCCGTGCGAGAGTTATACGCACCATTAAAATATAGGCAGATTAAACGCGCGAGCGTGTTGCGTCTCAGCAGAGCCGGATTTGAGAATTTGATCCGGGTGCCGCACAAATTATCCCGGATATTTTGATTCCAAATTTACTCGTCTCGCTTGGCAACTTGTCAACTGCCGCGAGAACCTCCGGTGTAATCCAATTTTAATTATCATTTTTTGCGCACACGCCTTATCCGCCAAGGCAAACGGACGAGGCAGACCCGCGCGTCAGTTTCGAGTAGCAGTCGCGCATCTTTGTTGCCGCAGCAGCACCAGTACTAGCGTGTGTGTGTGTGTGTGTGTGTGTGTACGCAAACTTTAATTAAGATCATTAACCGCGAGCCGAGGAAGATTCCACGGGATTCTCCGGGGAATGCGATGACTCGCTTCCGTTCACCGAGACGACGAGCGTCTTTTTCTCCCGCTGATCCAGCTTCTCGAGACTGCCCACTCTTGTGTATAAGAAGCGGATTTTTAAGGAGTAGTCGTCCGAATACCTACCTTACCGACGCCCCCCTTTTCAACGCTTTTTTTCCCATTTTTAATAAAGCAGAGCACGATGACTTCCATTCGCGTCTGCGAAATCGCAGCAGAAGCGCGCTCTCGCGCGAGGAAGCTTTAATTAGCATGCTGCAAATTCAATTTCTCGGAAGATTGAAAATTCGCTCTAATTGAGTTAATTTTCAGACCTCGGCGGCGGCGGCGGCGGCGGCGGCGGCAGCAGGAAAAGACTACTTATACGCGAGCGCGCGAGAAAGTCCCAGCGAGAGAGATCCGCGAGTGACATCGTCATTCGGGGCCGAGAGTTGAATTCCGCGCGCACTCCCCGATGGCATCGCAAGAAGCAGAGCAGCATAGAAGACGAATTCACGAGGACGGGAGCTGCGCGGCGATGGAATCTCGCGAAAACAACGCTCCGTCCGAATACCGTTTGCACGCTGCTGCTGCACTCGTGAGAACGTATTAAGTGTTGAAAAGGCCCAGAAAAAAGGGACTGCGCTTTTTCTCTCTGTCGACGCGACGAGACGCATTCGACAGCGTCCTTTTTGTGCGCGAGGACGGACCTTTCCCACTGTCCGCGAGTGAGAGAGCCCCCGTTAAAAGTTCCAAGGCGTTTGTCACTCGATGTCAGTGCGGCCGCGCGCCGCAACGAGAGAGCGCGTATCTTTGAGCCGCTGCTGCCCTGACGGACACTTTTAAATCGCCCCGAATTCCCCGGCTGCTCTCGTTAATATTTTGGTGCGCGCACACTCCTAAAATTAGTTCATCGCCCTCTTCCTCCTTTTTCCCGCGGGCTTTCCGAGAGGCAACTCCCGCGCGATTAGGCGAAATCGAGCGGAACCGCCGGCTGCGGAGTGAGCTTATTTTTGGCGGTTATCCACGGAAGTCGTATCACGGGGCGTATCGTTAGGGAAGCAAGTGCGCGACACTTGGCCTACTTGAATTCCCACGTCAATCGCGTTTTCGGAGTCCGGAGATAAAGCCCGAAGCAGGGGAGGACGGAGAAGAAGAAGAAGAAGAATCGTCGACGTCGTCGCGCGTATCCTCGAGGCATCAGAATCGGACGCGCAGAAAGAGAAGAGGAGGAGAAAGAGGGGAACGGGGGTATTATAAGAGAAAAGGAGGAGACGAGGATGGACATCGGACACGTTGTCGCGTACGAACGAAAAGCGTGGAGAGGCCGGTTAGGCCGGCCTCGACTTATTTATTGCCTCATTAGACGCACTCACTTCGCCGCCCGACGACGAGCTCCACGCTGTCTGCTCGGATAGACAGTGACGAGAGAGCGCGCGCGTTCGCCCCACTCCTCCTCCTCTGTACGCGCATCCGTCCCCCACCTCCCGCGAAAAAGCTTTCTCTCTCTCTCTCTCTCTCTCTCTCTCTTACTCCCTCGAGGGGGCAATGCGTCGCGGCCGGCGCGGAGAAAAACGAGCGGCCGAAGAAAGGACGAGTCGCGGATCGCCCGTCGCCCCGAATTCCGCGGATGCCTGCCTCCTCGCGAGAGCGCGCGGCTGCCTTCGAGAAACATCGGCGCGGGGGGAAGTCCGACGCGGCGTCGACAAGGACGCGCACCGCCGCTCGGAAGGCCGCTCTCGAAAATCCTATCGCCGGCTACACGTGTTTCGCGCTTTTTCTCGCGACGCCCGTGTCATACGGGCGCATGATTTATCGGCCGATCGGAGCGGCGACACTTTCGATCTCGCTGCGTAGAAAAAATAAGCCCTCGCGCGCGGACACGGCCGGGGAATGCTCGTCCGACACAAATTGGTAGCGAGGGTCAGCGCTCGCGGAATTCCCGATTCGCCGGGGCAAATATGCGCGGTACAGCGGGCGATATTAGCGCGGGGGAGAATAGCTGGGATTCCGATTTCACATTATACAGCGCGCGCGCGCGCGCACGTAAAAATCGATTATGCACCCTCCCGGCCGAATCAGCCATTGCAGCGCGCGCCGGCCAAGAATTTATGGGGCGTACGCGCGGCATTCTCGCTCCGCAGAAATTTTTTCCGCAGCGCGTTGCGTCAGCGGCGTCAAAAAACCCGCGGAAATTCTCGACCCCGCGCAGGATTTACGCTAAAATCGCGGTGCGCTCTCTCGTGAGAAAGACAGCTATATACGGCGCGCGTGTGTGCGCGTACGGGTATGTACACGCAATTATACTGCCAATGGAGGAGAAGCACAAACACAGACCGTTCGTTTGTACGTTCTCTCTCTCTCTCTCTCTCGGCGCAAGGGTCCCTCGTAAATCACTATAGGCGTAACGTAAAAGGATGCAAAGAAACAAGTAGTTACGCCGGGGCTCGAGTAAGACTTTTTACGCGCGCCGCCGCAGCCGCCGAGAGTCCCGCGGACAAAGCTCTCTCGCTCGCTCTGCGCGATATCTTCACAATGGAGCGACTTATTCGTCGCTGCCTCACGTAAACAGCCCGTTTGAATCGCGCGAAACGTCGCATTACACATAGGGACGACCTTCGCGATGCCGATGCAGTGCGCTCGCGTCGATTAATCCTTTAGCGGCCTGCATTTTTTCCTCCGCTCTAATCGTAGCAGCACGCGCTCGGCTAATTAATGAAATTCCTCCGATGCTCCATAGTGCGCGCTTGTGTGCGTGTGCGCGAGTCGGGGCCCCCGACGTCGCTATATTTAGTCCCGAGCTTGATCGAGCGTAACTAATGACTTGTGTGAGTTGTGTACAGCGGGCATTATGCGATGCCCTCTCACGCTGACCGCGACTCGCATTCTCACGCGCGTCCATTAAATTTACATTAAACGACGCGAAATTTCGCATAAACGAGCGATCCGCGATCGTAGATAAATAGATCGGCGGGATTAATAGGCGGAAAGATCGCGACGACGACGAGGAGGAAAAAAGGAGACGGATAAAAAGAGGAGAATACGCGGGAAGCGAGCGAGGGGAGGGTGGGAGCGTCGGGAGGTCCAACCAGGCACGAAGCTAACCGCGGACTGCCCACCGACTCTGGCTCATTGGCCGACATCGGCAATCATGTCAAATAGCTCTCGTTGCCGCGGAGCAGAGCAGCAGCATCTCTCTCGGCTTTGTCTCGCCAGGGCCCCGCGAGTGGGTGTACTTTACGCGTTTCGCCTTCCGCGGGGAAAAAGTCGCTGACTGACACTCCGAGCGGCTCCGCTGCGAGAGCACAATAAAAAAGATCCCAAGAGCAATAACTCAGCGACAATAAACCGATTACGGCGCGTCGCCAAGTTGCCCTCGCGCGAGCGACTCGATGATAAATCCTCGAATCGAGCCGGAGATTTCGCGCATTTATTCCCCGGCGAGATACGGAGTAGCGAGAGAGTCGCTGGCCTTGGCGGCTCGCGCTCGCTCATGCGCGGCTAACACCCCAGGAATGCAAGTGCTGCTCTCCATCGCTCGCGGAGAGGAGAATGCCGGGATTCGGCGACGACGACGACGTAGAAACGTCTCTGGGGGAGCCGCAGGGGGGAGGGAGGCTGAAGGGTACCTACCTGTCGACTTACAAATTATACGCGCTCAACGAGATTTACGGTGACGCAAGCGAGACCATTGTCCGTCCTCGCTTACTTCTTTGCCCTCTCCCTCTCGTCCGCTGCTTCGCCTGTATATATACCGCGAGCCTGCAGCAGTCCCCCGTACGTAGAGCGCATTCGATTCGCCTCGTCGCGGCTTCTTCTCGAATCTACGTGCTTTTTCCGTCTCCCTATCTGTGTCAGTCGGCCTCGCTCATCCCCCCGTTATTGCTCCCGTCGAGATGCGTTGCGCGCGCGCGTTAAATTCGAAATTATGGCATGTACTTATGTACTTAGGTGCGGGTACGCGCGTCGAGCAGCGCCCGGCCATTCACGCGAGCGCGCGCGTTTCTTTGTTGTCCCTCCGGCGAGTTAATGCGCGCTAATTGGCGGAATTTTGCGGCGAATCGATAAGTGCGCGTGCTCGAACGGGAAACCCTTAAACGCCCACTGTTTACCGGCCAAACAAAGGGGCCCGCGCGCTGCACGGCTTCTAATATGTTTATCAAACAGCAGCTCTTTACGGGAGACAAGTCCAACCGGTCAAGTGCACTGCCTCGCTCGAATCGACGAGGGCAAATATTTACCAGCGCTTAAGAGCGAGAATCGGCTTTGAGCCGTAAAGGCGCGTACCGATCCTCAATGGGGAATCGTTGTACACTCGGAAACATTGCACCGCGCTCGCGCACGCATAACTCTCGGCTCTCCGTGACGACGACGACGACGACGACGACGAAGACAGTGTCGCGATAAGGTTCTATCTGCGTTCAAACATTTACACGCTAAACAGGCCGCGCGGAGGCTACCGACTAATTTACGGCTCCCCGAGATACCGAGCAAGCGTATTTTTGGAGCAGCGGAAATTTAGAATATTCCGTCGTGTAAGAGGAGTCGGTAACAGCGGGCGTCGATCGAGCGAGCAGGAGAGAGACATAAGTGAGTTTACAACTCACTCGCTCTCGCGTATACACTGCAGCGGCTGTGCAAGTACAGCGACAGACGGAGCGCTGTCAACGCGAGCAGATGACTTATGTTTGTCTTAACCCTCGCATTTATGAGTCACTCACGTGTCGAAAAGCGCTCCGGCTCTTCTTTATTCGCGCGCGCCGCGAATGCGAGAGTCTTTGGTGCCCGTGATCCCGAGTCCGAAACGCAGCTGACATGCCGATCGCACTTACCAGAAAGACAGGGCGACGGGGCTGACAAGCAGGAGGCAGACCGCCAGGAGGACGGGGCGCATTTCCATCCCCTCCCCAAGCCAGCGCTTGCAGAACTATCGGCTCACTTGGCGCTGCACTGCTCCTCGTGATCGCGTCTCGTGCCACTCCATGCTCTCCGCGACGTAGCACATCGCGCGATCAGTCCTGGGCCTGGGACCGGAGACACCCGCGATCGCGTACACACATGCGCGCGGGGAAAATCGGGAACGGAGCGCGTCGCGTACGGAGGATACGTGCGTGGAGCGCGCAGGGGTAAGTAAAAGTCGCCTTCCGGCGGGGCAAAAACGCAGCGCGCAAACCGCGCCGGAGCGTTCCAGCCAGAACTACGTCACCGCGATCTTTGAGTGCTCGCTTACCCCCACCATCGGCTGCGACCAAAGCATCTCTCTCGCCGCCGCCGCCGCCGCCGCCGCCACGGAGCCGCCGCCGAGCGAGAAACTCACGTGAGAAAGAGCGAGCGAGCGGGCGAGAGCGAGAGAGAAGAGTTGCGTGTGTGTAGACTGTAGCCGCATAGAGAGAGAGAGAGAGAGAGAGAGAGAGAGAGAGAGAGAGAGAGAGAGAGCGGGATATCCCCACCGCGCCGCTCTCTGACTCTTGCCTGCCATCCTCCACCTTCACCTCCTCCTCCTGCTTCTTCTGCTTCTTCTTCTTCTTCTTTTTGGGATGCGGGTTTTACTGCCGCGCCGCTATACACCATACACTTCTTAGGCCTAATCGCGCTACCAGTGCTGTACACCACTACTATTCGCACGATTCGCACTTTGCGAAAATCCAGAGAGAGAGAGAGAGAGAGACTGAGCGCAGCAATAAATGCATAACAATCGAGACTCGCCGCTGATTATGTTATTTTTGCAAAAAACGCCGCGCCGGGGAATTTTTATCATTTCGATACAGGACTTATACAAGAAGCGAGCGAGAGAGCGATTCCAATAATGCGCGGAGAAAGGAGCGATGCGTTTTTTGCAAGCTGCCGCGAGGAGAGAATCGGTCGCCCGGGAGGAAAAAACGGAGCTAAGCCTTTTTGCGAGGCTAATCAGACAAGCGCCAGTCGCCCTCGGAATCGGGACATTCCGCGCAGGACTCTCGGAAATGCCATAACAAGCCCGCGACTGCCCCTTTTTTGTATATCCCTGATTGATGTGTGAATCCGGAATAAGTGATTGTTTATTCGCGACCCGCGAAATTTATCGCCGAGCAGCCCGGAATGCCGGCAGCGGAAAAAACGCCTCCCTCCGTTCCGCTCGATTCCTCATATCGGCGACGCCGACCGCGTAAGGGTTGCTGAGTAGCCGTGCGTGCGCGTGCGCGCGCGCGGAACGGGGGCCGCAGCGGGGTTCCATATTACAGCTCATTTAGCAGCGGGGTCCTCGTGCCCCCTTTCTCTTTATCTGCGCGCGTCTGCCTGCAGCGCGGTGTGTGCGTGCGCGCGCTCTCCCAGCCCAGCCAGCGGCGATCGGCGGCCGAAAACAGGTCCGAGTCTCTCGCGCGCCAATCGACGTTCCCATAGCGACAATTACCGAGTTTCTCTCTCTCTCTCTCTCTCCCTTTGTTGCACAGATTCGTTCTGACTCCGAGAGCGCGAGCGGAAACATTGTCGGGCGCTAATAAAGCGCGATCGGCAAATACGCGCGAAAGATCGGTAATTCAATAGCTCTCGAGAGAGCGAGAGGCCCAGCGGAGGCACATAAGAGCGGCGCATTCTCACGGTATAATCGCGCGCTTAATACCGGCGATGCGCGTGACAAAAATAGAGGACTGCTCGGCTCTCGCTCTCGGAGCCGACCACGCTCAAAGGCTAAAGGACACGCGGCGGCGGCGGCGGCCACACGTGCTAATGCAGGCCCGCGCGTCGGCCAACTACCGCGTATCCTTCATTATGTGCCCTCCACCTCCTCCTCCTTCGCCGCCGCCGTCGCTTCATCTCCTCTCTCTCTCTCTCTCTCTCTCGGCTGCTGCTGCCTTTTCGCCTTCCTTTTCGCCGCTTCCTCCTCTTCTCTTTTTCGACAAACTTGATTAATGCTGAAACTGGATATTGAAGTAAAACAGTCCGGCCGAGTGAGAGAGAGAGAGAGAGAGAGAGAGAGAGCGAGAGGCTCTGGGAGACTAACGCACACGTGTGAAATGCCCGGTAATTTATGGCTGAAACTAATTACCGAGGAATGCAGCTCTTCAGATTCTTGTCCATAATCGCGGACCTTTCTTCTCTTACGTGCGCGCTCGCTGCGCTGCGGCCGTTCTCCCCTGCGCTCGCGCCGCTAAATGAATATATATCCGGAATTCGCGTAAGAATCGCCGCGGAGAGAGCTGATGGGAAGATTTAAGGAATCGTTATTTCGGAATTCTTGATTCTTCTCTTTTGTAACGCGCGAGGCAACCGTAAAATCAGCATAATTTCGAGCGTTTCATTGGCCCTCGCGCGTAAAAGGCATTTTTAATTCTATTTATACGTTCGCGCGATACGTTACGTAAAGGATGATCCGTTAATGCGGGCAATTACGGGGAAAAGTCGAGGGCGCAGCTGCGCCGCACGCGATGACAGCCGGGAGTCAGCGAAGAAGCGGCAGGCAGTGGCCTCGAGAAAAGGCTTGTTGGAAAATCCTACAGCAGCAGGTGTAAACTAATTTCTAGATACACATCGCTCTCTGGAGAAAAGTCGCCCCCGGAGAGTGGATAATAGCACGCGCCCTCGCGCGCGGTCGGAAACAGGTGCTCTGCCCACGGAGACAGCAGCACTTTGCTCGCGCGCGATAATTAGCCCTAAAAAGGTCGAATTGAGATTTCGAACTGGTGAAGCAGGTATACAGCTATATCGCAGGAAGGATAATGGTCGCGCGGAAGAGAGGCGTGTTCCCACGCGCGCGGAGGCGTTAGAACAATAGCCCGCGAGAGCTCTCTTCGTCAACGGTCATTTCGACATTAGGCTAACCTTCAATTTCGAGCGAGCCCGCTTCCTAAATGCCATTCTACGTTTCATTCCGCCCCGGACACACGCGGTACTCCTACATCCTACTCCCTACGCGGCGTGGATTCCTGATCGGTGCAGCGCATTCGAGAATTTCCCCGTCCCAAAAGCGAGTAGTAAAATGCGCCCGGCTTTAATAAGGCTCGCGCAGCGCGGCGAAAAACTGGTATTTTGCCAGAGAGACAAACGCTCGTTATACGCACTCAGATTTCTTCCTCGAGCGAGCGCGGAGGACTATTATAAATGCAACGTGCCAAACTCGCAAAAACAATGGATGGATCTCTTCTTCTCCCGTCGCGCTCTCTTTCTCCGCTGCTTCTTTGTCCCGAGGGGGAGGGAGACGTTTTTCGTGGCCGTCTGCAGCGCGGAGCGCGATCGCGATTCCTCGCAAAAACCGCGTCCGTCCATCCGTCTCTTTTTCTCTCTCTCTCTCTCTCTCTCTCTCTCTCTCTCTCTCTCTCTCTCTCTCTCCTCGCGGCGCGACCAGCGGCTAGACAGGGTCAAGGCTGCCCGTGCGTTTTTTTGCGCACACATCTGCTTGCGCTCTTTTTCTCGGCGCGCGCGCGCGCGCGGCAAAAAGTTTCGACGGTTTTGAAAAATCCGCTCCTGCGACGCCGGAATAATAAAGCCTCGGCTGCTGGCGAAAAAGGGGGCAAAAAGGCGCAAGTAGTAATAGGCCGAATTAATCAGACGACCGAGCTAGATCGCAATCGACTGGTTTCGCTGGAGCTCCGCGCACGCGGATATCGCGAGTGAGACGTCAAACTTGTTTACGTCCTGCGCGTAATAGCCGCCGCACGGATGCGCGCACATATAATAAAGCAGCTCCTTGATTGCGACTATCCAGCGCAGCAGAAAGTCTGCGCAAAAAATCCCCGAGACCCATTTACACAGTGTCATTGATCAACAATTATACCCGCAATCTACTCGGGAGATCATCGCATTGTGCTCTCCCGACTCGATCGGCAATTTTTCCATCCCCGTCGCGAGTATAATTCACTCTGTGCACACACGCGCTCCGCTGGCAATAATTCAGCGGAGCCGCGGCATCTGCGCGGGTCTAATGCCAGCAAAACAAGCGCCGACGTATGCCGCGGAATCTCGGATCTATTGGCCGTACGTATGCCAACGTATGTACGTTATAGGCTCTTAAATGGCGCTTCTCTCCCCCTCCCACGGAGAGCAGCCGATCCGAAGTAGGTAAATTGATGCCGTAACGCGGCTGAGCCGCAATTACACGTTGCGCTTATTCCCATATCGAACCAGCGCACTGCGCTCCCGAGGCTGTTCCAGTGTATCCACAATGGTAATTACGAGGCTGGCCGCTCATAAATTTTTAGACCAGTCCTCTCCGCGCGTATAAGTGCTTACTTGCGCGCGGCGCTCTCTTATTCTTATACACGTTCCTCCGCGACCAGTCGCACTTTCTATTTCCCATTGACGGCATTATGCACGAAAGCGATTCTTCTCCTCGACGCTGAGCCAATGGCTCTTCCTGCGCGCGAAAGCTTGTCCTCTCTATCGGTATACTTACGCGATGCACGTCATAAAATAGCCGATCGATCGCGGAAACGCGAGAATCGGCAGAAGTGAAAGGAACGACATTCTGCGAGGAGAAAAGCTCGCTCGCGCGGGAAACGACGACATTTCCCACATATAGGAGCGCGCGCGTAGGTAAAACGGAGTTAATGCAGCCCAGCTGCAGAGAGGACTTTATTGTGTCGTGTTCCTCTCTCGCTGCCTCGGCGGGACAAGAGGCTGCTCTCCGGCGGCGCGCGGGATTTATACTCACGGTCGTGTGCGTGTTTTTAAATTCCGCGCTCGAACTTTACACGATCACGAAGACGGCACGAGGACACAGCCTCTAAGCAGCGCATATCTCGCGGACGAGCGCACTTATACACATCTACGCCTTATTTTTCCGGGCGTGCGTTCGATGCATGTGGCGTGAGACATACAGGGAAAGGAGAACTGCACGATATGAGAGAGAACTCTCGTCACACGGGTTTCTCGAAATCCGCTCGCACTGGAAACTGTGCGAACGCGCACGACCGCGAGTTTACAGATCTTTACGCCGACCAAGAAGGCAAATCATTGCGGAATCAGTGGCCGATACAATGCAGTCGTCGAAATTGCGCAATGAGAGCGAGCGGGCTTTCGATCGGTTCGCGCATGCGCTACGGGTAGCTCACGGGGGTCTCTCTGCAGGGCTCATTACCGCTAAACACTGCGTCTCGTCTCTCTCTCTCTCTCTCTCTCTCTCTCTCTCTCTCTCTCTCTCTCTCTCTCTCTCTCTCTCTCTCTCTCTCTCTCTCTCTCTCTCTCTCGTTGGCGAGCCGTCACGCGAGCCCGAAATTTCTTGAATCTCACGCGCTCGTAGGGATGCCGAGCGACAAGCAGCAGCAGCAGCAGCTCTAATATTGGCCCATCCAGGAGAGAGAAAGAGCTGTTCTCTCGGACGAGGGGTCCGATCATAATTTGAGGCGGTTTCAGGGAGGTCCTACCTGGGGCCCTGTCGAGATAGCGCGAGTTCAATGAAGTCATCAGCTAGCGCGCGAGCGAGCCAACTCAGCCTGTTATTATGCCGTGGTACCGCGCCACCAGCGAGCTCTCTCCCTCTATATATGTGTATGTATATATACACGCGCGTATACTGCTGCTCTTCTTCGCCGCCTTGTTCTTCTTTCTTGTGTTTGTATCGCCGTCCGCTGCTGCCGCTGCTATGCGGTTTAGTGCGAGAGAGGAGAGACGAAAGTGGTGCCGGTGCGCACGCTATGCGCGGGATAAACGGCGCTAGACTTCGCGCGTTAGTGCGGGTTTGTCGATTTTTTCGCACACGCGAGGTTTGCATACGATGATTCTCTCGTGACGGCTAAATTGTCAACTGCCTTGGTTATTTGAATTGTTCGGCTTGTTCTTTTAGGTAATCACTCTTACGAGGTGTTTGAACCGGTTTTTATTGACGTGGTGAGACGAGGGAGTGGGAGAGGAATCATGGACAATTTTAGACTTAAGTTGGCTGCAGAGCATAGTGCAGACCCACCATGCAAAAGTATAATGGTAGACGACTACAACATGGTGTTTGGCGCGGGCAATCGAGCGGCAATTTTTCGCAGCCGTCACAATATTATTGACGTTGATACTGACATTGGAATAAGCTCGTCTGCTTTCCCTCAGTCTTTCACTTACCGTAATTTTAGATCAATATGCGGCTTCAGGACTGTGGTCGATTATATACTAGAAGGGGCTCAAGTAGTAGAAGAACTTAATATTGATGAGAAATTAATTCTAAATATAGAAACTGAAAATTTAAATAAAAACCAAGAAAATAAAACCAGAAAACCGAGTCGGAAGAAAATATTGCGAAAGAAATTGCAATTAAAAAACGGAGGTAAAAGAAACGACGAAAGAATCGAGCGAATGATAAACCAATATCCGGATGTTTTTTGGATAGAGGGCGATAAATTAGGTACCATATTAGGTACCGATCCAGTATCACACAAATCTAAGGCAACAGCTTTAAAAGAAATGGGCAAATTACAAGAAACGAAAGCAATCAGAGAAACAAAAAGTGCGTTCAATGCGCCAGCGTTAGTAGTCCCGAAGAAGGAGCTAATCCCAGGAGAGAAAAGATATAGATTGGTGATAGATTATAGAGTCTTGAATGAGGTGACTATAGCCGATCCATATTTACTTCCCAAAATTAATGAAATTTTAGACTTAATTGGAAAGAGGAAATATTTTGATGTATAAGATTTAAAATCTGGCTTTCATCAAGTAAAGATGAGACCTTCGGATATTCACAAAACTGCATTTAGCTTACATCCATTAGGAAGATTTGAATTTGTCATCCTATCGTTCGGTCTTAAAAACTCAGCCCGGGCTTTTCAGCGGGTTATAAATAAAGTTTTAGCCAGATGTATCGATAAAATATGTTTTAATTATATTAACGACATCATTATTTTCGGTGAGACGATTGAAGAATTAGAGGAAAGATTTGGTCTAATAGCTCAAGCATTAATAGAAGCAAGGCTCAAATTAGAGCCGGAAAAATGTGAATTTAGCAAGACAGAAGTGGGTTTTTTAGGGCATGTTATTAGCGAAGCAGGTATAAAACCAGATGAAAACAAAATACAAGCAGTAAAGAAATTCCCAATTCCCAATAACGTTAAAAAGGTTAGACAGTTTTTAGGTTTTGTAATTTATTATAGAAGGTTTATTAAAAATTTATCAGAAATTACCAAGCCACTAACCATATTACTACAAAAGGATAGGCCATTTGCGTGGGGATTGGAGCAACAAACTGCATTTGATAAACTCATAGAATCATTATGTTCAGCACCGGTCTTGCAATATCCGCAATTCGATAAACCGTTTATAATAACGACGGACGCAAGTCAATATGCGTTAGGTTGTGTAATTTCTCAAGGGGAGATAGGTAAAGACAGACCAATAGCTTATGCATCAAGAGTACTGCAGACGAGCACGAGGCCGTGAAGAACGGACATTTTGAATCTTGAAAAAAGTTTTAATAATATATATTAATAAGACGTGTTTGATAGTCTTATTTCATTATTATTATTATATTATATTTGCTTTCTATTCCTCGTACAAAATTGGTATTGGTAGTTAGAGGGAATTTTCAAAGTCGAACGAAGGGACAATGGAAACCCAAGAGCTGGACGAAAAAGAAATTGAAGAGATGAGTAGAACAGAGGTAACTAGCTTATCGCGCAGCTTAGCCTCAACCCCAATTCACAGTGGCCACCAAAGATCTGTCTCTCGACCTTTTATAACCTCCACCCCTAATCATGGCGCCGCCGCTGCCGGTAACTGTGAAACGTCGATAATTTTATCACCTGCTTCCAATGCACCGTCAAACGAGAGTACAGAGCGAAGAGAACTGGACTATATGTTGTTACATATATCAGGGTACAATAACCCAATAACTAATCAAAGGACATCGGCTTACGAGGCGTCATCAATCAGATCACCAGAGGACTTGCCTAATCAAAGCCGTGGTTTTATCTCGCCAGTCCTGTCATCGCTGACTGATCAGAATCTGGACAAGTTCTTTGCGAATTATTCATCATATGTAGACACTTTATTAAACAATAACACAAAACTTAGACAGCTTCTTGGAACCTGCATCTATCGAATAGTATGACCAATATAACACATTACATATTGGGTTGAATAACCTTTTGAAGATCGTTTTAAAGGAACAGGACCAAAGCGAAGAAAATAATGCTTCACTAGACACGGAGTTAAACAAGTATGGTTTCAAAGACAAAAGTATTCCTGAAATTTTACAATGTAAAATGATATTTTTCAGTGAATACTCTGATAAAAAAAAAGTGGAAATCACAATACCGAAAATTCAGACACAATCTAAGGCTAGTATATCTTTATTTTCATTAACACCACTATACAAGAAATCTATTATATAAAATCCCTCTAATGTTATTCTACGTATACAACAACATAGGTATACAAAATTTAAATTTTTTATGAAAATTATTAGTTTATAGATATTTGAGACTAATGTTAAAACTCCGATCATATTATTCTGCATATACGATGTATTGATAGAGTAAATTTGTATTAAAATCAACTGATGTGTTTAATGAATGTTATGTAAAATGATATCTATAAGATTTTTAAATATGTAAATAAAATTCCAGCATATTTAGTAATTTAAATATAAAACAGTAAAAATGATAACATTTAATGATTTTAAACAATAATAATTAATAAAAGAAAACTATTCTTGAAATTTTTAAGTAAATAAGTTGGAATTTTTAAGTGAAAAAAATTTATTGTTAAAATATGTTAGAATTTTAAGGATCAAAATTATTTGTAAACCGCTAGTTAATTTTAGTTTTATGTAATATTACAATAAAGTTGCCATTGTATCAATGGGCAATCGGCTAGTTGTGGGGGTGTGACGTCCTGCGACGTATTGCATTTAAGCAATATCAGCGGAATCGTTACGAAGCCGAAAACTGACGACTCAGATTAATAAGTAGATCAGCGAGGTTAATGAGTATCCCCTGTATACGCCGAGCGACCAGTTGTAATTATACACTCGATCTGGACTCTTGTACGACGCTCCTATCCGTCAACAAGAGTTATCCGGGCTTAAGTCGCGATCCCGATACCTATAGAACTTTATCTTGAATAAATCGTGAAAGTCAATCAATTACAAGTGTTTTTCTATTGAATATATCCATCCTGTATAAGCCTGAATACAGCACAGCAGCAGAGTTTCCAGCCCAAGCAGTTAAACCCAAGTAAGTAAAAATTCAATAATCAATTATAGGTCGGAATTGCGACTTAACAAGTACTCTTTAACAAGTTGGCTTAATTTTGTAATGCGTAGGTAATAACATTGCTTGTGGTTAGGTTGATGACTAATCGTTTTTAAATCTATTAAGATGAATTCTGCAAAAAAGGAAATTGTGATTTTGAATACATCTAATAAACAAGAAAAGTATCTTAGGATTAGTACCTTGACTCTGAAAAAAAGCGTGCTAAATGTTTATTTTAAAAAAGATGGAGTTTTGGAGTACAAGGCAGGAGAAAAAGTATATGCTTTATTAACAGACAGAGAGACTTTTCTTTTCGAAGCTGATGTAAACTATTACTATTTTACACCGTTGGAAGGTACGATGAATGCTTTTTTTTAATGCATACATATTGAATTCAAATATTTATTATAGATGAAGCAAAGTCAAAGCTGTGTGAGAAGCGAGCAAATTGATTACAAGATTTGATCGAAAGGGTTCACAGTAATGAAAAATAAACTACTCAAAAGCAAGGTAAATATTATAATGATTTTGTAGTATATTTCAATTAACGTTCTTTTTAAGTGCTATTATTTTTCATGCAACTTCATATTATTGATTGTAAATAATAACTATCATTCTAAATAAACCTATCTTTGAGTAAACATCTTTGCACCTTTCTTCAACTTTACTCTATAGATACACAATATTTTGGTGTCAGAATTGGTTTCGAAAATACGCTAATTACTTGATTTCCTATATTCTACTGCAATAACACGCAGAGAGAAATAGTGAAAAGTGCATATTTTCATTACAAGTCAGCATAACCATGTCGGACGTAGAGGAACCTTCTACTGCATTGATTGCTGCTGTGACGAAGGCGTTGGCAGATGCTCTGAGGATTGCTATTCCACAAGATACCACTTCTGTTACAAACCAGCCTGAATATTCTTCTCAAGCTCAACCCAAAGCTCCTCCGTTCAAGTATCAAGAATATCGTTCGTCCGACGGAACAACAGTCGACGATTATTTCAAGAGATTCGAGTGGGCATTACAACTGAGTAAAATTTCGGAAGAAGAATACGGTAATTTTGCTCGAGTATATATGCGTACATACACACACACACAGCTATACGCACGGACATTTTCTAAAAACGCATGACTTGTGCTCCAAACACCTCCAAATGCGTTTCTACGAAGTTTCAGCGAAACTGGAAATTTTACTATTACAAAGCTTCCTCTTAGGAGGAAGCAAAACCATGATATTTGTTAGATGTATGTCAAAACGAAATAATCATGTTGATTAAGTGGATGTTTAATATCCCACACATCTTTTGCAATCAAACAAAAAGTTCGAGTTTTACCTGCTCATCCCTACATCATAGGCTAGTTAAAGCTCACAAAATTGGATTCGGCGATTTGCTTCTGCAAAGTCTATGGCGTTGCGGGAAAAATGGAATCAATGGTTTGCAAGATATGTGTAATTTTATTGTAATTATTTACATAATATATTTACCGCCCCAATTGTAGCTGTAGCTCCAATGCATGATTTGCAATTTCTGCAGTGTTTGATAAACCAAAACCATCTCAAAAAGGCTTTAGGCAACATATTTTGGATATGCTAAAAAAATGTATTTAAATTACATTTATACCGAATTAAAATTATATGTAGATATAAAATAGAATTGTATACAAGAGAAAAAACTGCAAACATAGAAAAATGACTGATGTTGGAAGATATGAAAACTGTAAAAACGGAAAGTTTAGACCAATTTGTGAACAAAAAGAATAAAAAACTTTTTTGAAAAATTCGAACTAAGTTATAATTTTATGAAAGCAGACGCTAGCACGTAGGGATAAAAAGGACTAGAAAAGTAATTTAAAGATAATAAAGAGTTTGTAAGTTGTAAATCTCTTATTTTATCGAAAAATGAGATGTCAAACAAAATATTGTAATAGTCTTTTCTGATTTCAAGCAAAACTTCATTGTACAAAAAAAAACTTTTACCGTCGTTCCATGGCGTCGTTTCCTGCCTTATACGACTTAGAAAATCTAAAAACATTTGTGGGATGCAAAAAGGCACTCGCCACCCAGCGGTCAAATTGTGTACTTGTCGCTCATTCGTGTATATCAGTATATCATGACATTCGTGACTACTAGAAACTCAAGATCAGACCTTTCACTTTAATTTTAATGAAGTATGTTACTTCAAACAATCCAGCTTTCCAAAATTGAAAATAATTTACGTCTGCAATTATAAGATTCGGAATTTAAAGAGAAAATTTAAATCATTTACTATATAGGTATGGGCTCACGGGTTCATTGTTTTTCGCGAGAACTGCAAACAGATAAGCAAAGAGAAAAAAACTCATAATTGAATGTTCGATTGTGTCGACCCTAAAAAGATTTATTGGGGCGTATTGTTTACCTTGGTGCCCGGTAACTAGCCTTTAGAGCTTTCCCAAACTATAACTTTTTGTGTTCCAGCAGCTAAACCTCATCCCAGCCTCCTATGCGCAGACCAGAAAATCCGGGAAAATGATTAGATATTTACAAGAGCCTCGTAAAGGTGGCTCGAATTCGTGGCGAGCGCTCGTGGTAACGCGGTAGTAAAGGCCCATTAAAAGTGTTTATTTATACCTGGCTCGCCGTATACGCGCCGAGAGCCGAGAGTTTTTTCCTCGACAGCTCGTATAGAAGAAAAGGCTCTCTCGGGTCTATGAGCTGCGCAACGTTATATGAACGTGTAGATCGCAGTCGCACGTGTATTCAGAGATAAGGACAGGTTGAAAAACAGAGCAATAAACGCGCGCGGGGCCAATCCTTTTTATCATCCCTCCGCGAATAATCTATATCTCGGTGTTGTAAAACGGAACGTTGTAAAGAATGCTTAGCGTTTTCTCGATCGATATGCGACATTGGTGAGCCGAAGAAAGGATTTAATTCAATTTTTTCCGACACCAGCAGAGACAGCTGACCCTTTAAATTACTGACTTCTCAGCGCGGGCTAATCCCCGTCTCGAAAAGGGAGCTGGTTCTCTCTCGCTCGGATCCGTGTGGATTATTAGGCCGATTGTCGTGCCCGATTCGGCACGGCTTTGAAACGAACGAGCGCGTTGTATACCTGCACAGTACAACACGGCCGAACACGGGCTCGTAATAAGCCATCTACCCTTTACTCGACTCGGCCTTTTCAAGAGGCCTAATCTCCCGATTCAGAAAGAGAGGCTCCACGGCTATTTACACAGGAGTGCGTGTGTGGCTAGTACTCGCCTCGGCATACCTGCGCGCGTCTATTTTGAGCGATGGCTTTTTTGACGCGCAGACAGCTCCGTATACATCAACTCATCCGAATGCGTACACGAGAAAGAGAGAGAGAGAGAGAGAGAGAGAGAGAGAGAGAGAGAGAGAGAATTACAGCACACAAGGCATATCAGCGGGCGAATAATTGCGGCCGCGCTGATCAGGCCTCCATACGGGGACTCGCATCGAGGTGGGCAATAACGCGTGGCTCCGAGGAGGTCCGCACTGAGCTCTGTATCATCTTCGTGTGAAGTCCAGCGAGCGCTCGCTCCATTATGCTGCCTGCGAGCTACATGCACGCGTCGCGGCACCGCCAATATAATCTCGAGGCTCGCGCGCGCGCGCGAATGCGAGGAGCCAGGGGGGCTGCAGAAGTGCGTGCGCGCGAGGTGTCGGGGCCCATATTAAGGGGGCGGGTACGCCCCGAAGGAGCCCCGAATTATGACGTCACGCGACCGCACACGTCGCCGAGAGAGAGAGAGAGAGAGAGAGAGAGAGAGAGAGAGATCGGGCGAGCCGAATACAAAATGGATTGTTAATTACCGAGTGTTGCCAGCCGGTGGCCCTCTTCTTCTCACCTCTGCTCGCAAGCTGCTGCCGTCCAAATTTTCTTGCGGCCTTTCTTCCCGCTCCGCTGTCCGTCTCTCTGTGTGTGTATTCCGAGAGCGCGCGGACTATTATTCATCCGACGCCGAGAGCTGGACCGTAAAATTTCGTTCGACCAGTCCTTAACGACCGGCGTGATTTGACAGCTTTCGTCGTGCTTTTCGCCTTTGTGTACCTTTCTCGATTCTCCCCCGACAATGCGCGCAGTAAGAGACTGCGGCGAGTACATCGAATCGTGTAAGAAGTGTTTGTCTTCCGCGCACAAAAAATGTGGGTCAGTGCAGCATGAGTAATAATAAGCAGGAAGACGCGCGCGGTAATTTGCCTTCCGCTTTCGCCGGCATTATGCTGGGATGCTTCGAGAAACCGGCCGCATTGCCGGTCTAGACGCGCTATTGTTGCAAACTCCCGGCTTAATTCCGAGAATTCGAGTGGCCGTGGCCGATTGAGTCATGAGATGCATAAGCCCCGCTGGAATTCCGGGCGGCGTAATTCAGAAAAATTTGTCGAAAATAATAGAGTTCTCAATTTCGTCGAGTGTACGGCCCATATCCTCGCGGAGAGACACGCGGGTAGCCGCCCGTTCTCGAGTTTACCCTTTCGAGTGCGAATAACACCAGAGCGAGTGGAAAAAAGCGGAAGGGGGCGTTCGCGCGGAGGAGGGAGGCCTAGCTGCAGCGAGACGTGTAAAGAATCCGATCGGCCGTAGAGCCGAGAGAGGAACCACGGGAGAGAGGGGGCAAAAACGAAGAAGAATAACTTTCATTCATGAAATCCTTTATACGCTGCCGAATCTAAACGGAAATTGGTTCCCACAGCCCGCGTATCGAGAAACAAAGGCAAACGTGTATATAACGTCTTTGCCGCGTGCGCTTCCTCGGCCGAGACGGGAGAGAGAGAGAGAGAGAGAGAGAGAGAGAGAGAGAGAGAGAGAGAGAGAGAATGAGCTACGGATTCGTTTTTACGCTCATTGTGCCTCCATATGGTTACTTTATGCACCTCATCGAGCCCAGCACGCATACGAGTATACGCGGGCTGTATGGGACGCTACTGCGCGGACGCTGCGTCATCCTCTCTCTCTCTCTCTCTCTCTCTCTCTCTCTCTCTCTCTCTCTCTCTCTCTCTCTCTTTCTTTCTCCGCGTAGATACTGGAGGAATGCACCGCGTGTGCGAAACGTTTTCTCGAGAAAAATCCAGGCGGTCCCTCGGCTTTTATAGCCCCGGACCAATTAGATTAATGACTCATTAGCGTCAGCGTTGGAAACAATTTTTCTCCCGCCGAGGAGAAAGAGAGAGAGAGATGAGTTACGCCGCGCAGACGCGTTAAAAAGGCGAGCTCGAGCGAGTTGAAAAGCGAGAGGCGCCGCGACCAATCGAAGATTAGACGCTGCACTGACCGGGCAGTCTTCTCTTCTCTTCTCTCTCTCTCTCTCTCTCTCTCTCTCTCTCTCTCTCTCTCACGAGCGAACGTCTCAATCCCTATACGTATAACCGGAGACGCGTCGACGCGTGTGGCTCGCGACGACTTCCCGTCCGCGAATTATCGCAGGCAGAGAGAGAGAGAGAGAGAAAGAGAGAGAGAGAGCGCCGAGGATGATTAGTTTTAACGATGAAGACTCGCGCGCGCCCCCGAGGGGTAGCTCGCTCTCTGGATTAATCGCGCGGACAAATGAGTATTTACGGCCCTCGCTTTTCGGCAAAGAGAGCTCTGCACAGGCCGTTCGATTAGGCCTAATCTGCCAGCTCTCTCGTTCGTTCATTTCGCATATAACGAGTGGCGGGGTCGGATCTCGGAAATGTAAATGTTGCTCGTCCTCTCGCTCTCTCGCAATATCTCTCATAATGGACTTCCGAGAAGCGCTAATGGATCTGTCGATGGCGCCCGATAAGCGCTCGCGAATGCAGCTCAGCCCCTCTATCGCGCGCCCGGGGAACCGAGAGTCATAGAGAGCCGCACAAAGAAGTGTTAATTTCGTTATTACACGAGAGGCCCTCGGAATCGTGCGCTCGCGTATTATGGTATTACGAGGCGCGCGCGCGCGCGCGGCCTCCAGTCTGCGGAGCGGCCGATCTTATCGCGGACGCCCAGCCATTGTACGATTATTAAATACGATGATGCTGCTCTATCGGACGTCCATCTCTGCGCGAGGCTCGCGGGAGATCGGCGATCGATCGGGGGCCGCGGTAGGTCCGTCAAGCAAGACCGTGCGCGGCGTACGCTCTCGGGCAATTTCATCGGCGGGACATACGTCTCTCATTGGCGCGCGCTCTCCTTCGATTACCGCTGATTATGTCGATGGGAGTGACGTTGTAATTAATAATTGATGGCGCGAATGGGGATCGAGCCGGACTCTCGATCCATTATACGTAAGAGAGAGAGAGAGAGAGAGAGAGAGCGGATCGAATTTCTCGTTGTGCAAAATTGTTGCGAGCGAAAAAATGAGGACCGCTCTCGGCGTGGGAGGGGGGAAAAAAGGCCACCATGCTCGCCGCGGTCCCTCTCTCGGCCGCTCGGCCAACGGCGATCCGACGGCGGGATAAAAAGGGAAAACAAGACGTATCGTGTCCCGCGCATGTATATTACACGCGCGCGGGCGAGAACGAGAGAGAGAGAGAGAGAGAGAGAGAGAGAGAGAGAGAAGAGCGCGTGGGTGTGTCGAGGGAAGAGGCGGGACCCGAGACTGCGCTCATTGCCACCTCCGGAGCTGTCGGATCTCACACTCTCGGCCGCTCGATGCTCTCCGATTCTCGGGCCGCTCTGACCTGCAGGCGCCAAGCGATCCGGGGACGCGGATGGAGGAATGGATCGGCGTAACGAGAGCGAGAGCGAGAGCGAGAGCGAGAGCGCTGCCGCGCGAGTGCACAATGATTCAAGAGCGTTTTACTATACTTGCGAGGCTCTTCTCGCGATTCCGGCCGGCGAGAAGGTGAAAGCGTATCCTGCTATCCGGCAGCTGATTTATCGGGCCGTAAACAATCGTAATTAGCCGCGGACGAGAGGCGCTCGGGATTCCACTCGCTCATTTTTACGCGTGCCGTCGCGGATGGAAGTGGAATCGTATATAATTCATAAATGACGAATTGCGAATAGCGGCCGTAATGATCCGCGCGGCTTTGTTCGGGCCTGGCAGTGACGTAAAACGTAAAAGCGCTCTAATTGATAATCCGAAAAGCGGCGGAGAGTCCGCGGCGCTCGCACAGCGACGCAAAAAGGCGCGTAATTGGGAAAATCCTGTTCGTGGAATCGCGCGCGGAGATGAATGGAGAGCTGCGCCCCGGAAAAAAGAGGAGAGCGAGGGATCAGCGGACGGACAGAGATGTAATGTATCCAGGTAATGCCCGCAGCCAGGAAGGCAGGAAGGAGAAGATCCTCTTAGCCTCTTAGTCGGCCTCCCGAGCACACGCGAGCTCTTCCTTTTCAGCGCTCGCGCACGTGTGTGACGACGTCAAGCATCGCATCGCATCACCTTCGCGAGGACAATGGGCCGCGCGATCCCCGGGAGCAGATTAGCTTGCTCCGCGCTCTCTTACTTTTAGCGGCAGAGCGCAAATCGATCACGCTCGGACGCATCCCAACAAGTACGGGCCTGCGCTCCTCCGCTGCGTGAGAAAGCGGATCGTCGCCTCTGTCTCGGGAGAGGCCGACAATGCCGCATGCAGGGAGCTGGCGGACGTGAAAAGCTACGGGCTCGGCTACGCATGTCCGGCTAACCCCGATTGACAGCCGTTTAACGATATGGCACCCGCGCGCTCGAAATCGAACCTTTTCTCCTCGATCTTCTACTTCCTTAGCTGCCTCGAGATAACAAGGGCTCGGCGCTCTTTCTCCCGCGTCGAGGAATTTTTCCGCTATTTTCATCCTCGAATCCGTCTCGCAGGGTCCCGGGCCGCGCTGAAAAAATTGCGCCCGATTTATGGCCGTGTCTAACGACGAAAAGATGCAGAACGCGTTATTAAGCGAGTCCGCGGCATCGCTTTCACTGGCTCTTATTCCCGCGGATGAGCGACTCGGCCGCTTATACAGGCGCGCGTCGCACACGCGAAAATAATGATGATAAACTGCGAGGCTGCGCATCGGGAATCGTAAATCAGAGGGGCCGGACGACGCAGGAATCCCGCGCGCATAGAAACGATCATCTCTCGGCGAGCCGGGGGAAGAGGGCCAATTATAGTCGATTAATTCTATAAACTTCCTTCCTGCTCTCGCTCCCGCGTGCGGTTTCCACTCGCACAACGGACGCCGGAGACGGACCCGGGGGCGAGCGGCTGCGTCGCTGAAAAGGAGCGGAGGGAGGCGTTCCCGTGACATCTGTGTTTTCGGCGAAGGGGCTCCCCTCGTCGCAATACAGGTCGCCGCATAATGGCTAATGATAGGGTTTAACGAGGCGCGCGCATCGAGCTCGCGTATGAAAGCGATCCTTTATGCGTGCGTCGTCGCGACTGACCGTCCCGCGATCCCGCGCTATTAATAAAGTCGTCGATTAATCCGAGAGCGCCTGTGACGAGTGACATTCCCGCTGCGGGCCGGTGCGCGATCGATCGCTCATAAGCGCGATTGGCCGAGAGGTGAGCAATAACGCGCCCCCCTCCCGCGTACATATTCGAGTATGCAAATCGCGGCGTGACCGCTCACTCTCTCTCGATTTCGAGCCCGTGCATATATTTTCGGACGCCACACGCGATGCGACGGGCGGCTCCTCCTTTTGCTGCTGCTGCTGCTTTTTTCGCCGTAATCGACTTGGCTCTGCTTCTCCTAGCGGAGCGGACCGATCGCTTGTTTATACTGGGAATTTTCGGGGATTTTAGGTGTCGCATACCTCTGCGCTCACAAAGAGCGCCTCTCTCTCTAATTTTCGCTTATTTATCTCGAGAGGACAGGTTTTCTCCGGGGCCACGTGGGTGGTCCGCCTCGCGCGATCGACTGCTTTATTTTTTCCTTCCTCGCCTCTCTCTCTCTCGCGCGCTCGCTCGCCCGCCTGGCGGACCGACTCGACGCTCGCGATAATTTATCCGCAGTCATTATTGCGCCGAAATCGTTACGCTCGCCGCTATAAATATCCCGTCCGCCACTCGCACACGATGAAAATCGAATCGAAACCGCAGGATTCCTGCAAGCTCGCGGAAACGGCCGGAATTCCTGCGGGGATCAGCCTGCTCGAGAAAGACGGCCCAGCTTCAAAGTCGAAAAGCTCAACCCTTGTGTGCACAGATAGGCGTCTAAGAATCCGAGCGATTCGGGGGAAGCTGCGTACCGCTAGCGCCGATCGGGACGGACCGGATCGGATGTATAAATACAGACGCAGACGGTATACTGCGCGCGCGGGTTCAGGGTCGAGTGAGAGAGAGAGAGAGCCGCGGGGAGTCCTCCGAGCTACGCGCGGAATGTTTTAATAAATGCATTCCTGATGAATGAACAGAGTGTTTTCACCGTTACGCGTACCTGCGCGCGAGCTTGTAATATAGCCGTATCTACGCTATACGTTGATTAAAATTTTGCGTCGTTCGTAATGAAAGCTCTACAGCGCGTGCACAGCTGGGGGAACCAAAATTCTGGATATATAATAACGTGGCTGCGTATCACACGAGGATCTATATCCATCCACCTTGAAAGATTCAAAGTTAGCAATCTATTTAGACTCGCTTCCGAGAGAGAGCAGCGCATGAACAGCGCGCGTACACGGAACTGTCAGATCTATACGCCGCGCGTCCTATCATCGGCTTTACGAGCGAACGTAAACTTTCCGGGCTATATTATACACACTTAGCTCTGCAACGTGTATCACGATCGACTCTGGCCTCTCCCACGATCTCCGTGACCTCTTCCCGTGCGCGATCCGAGGCCGATCTCGCGGACAACTTATATCGGGACGCGCACGCCCGATTATTATTCGCGTCTATGATGACTGGGCGGCTGCGTCGATCAAGACTGTCAAGAGTCGATCGAAACACGTAGCGTAAACTCGGCCGAGTGTGCGCGCGCGCGCTCTGGAAATAAAAGAGCGATCGAGCTCGAAGCGAGTGACGTGCAGACGGGCGAGTCGTTTTTTGAATTCCTCCCTTCCAGCCAGCGACAGGTATAGCGTTTAATAACGATATATAGCATGCAGAAAAGCCAAAGAAGCGGCCGCACCGTCTGCGCAAGAACAGCCAACGACTCTAGTCGCGGAGAAAGAGCTGTGCCGGATTGCTGCACGCGCGCACGACAGTCTCTCGCGACTCGCTTTGACGAGGGTAAATGCTCGGAGCATGCGCCTATGCAAGACTCGCGGAACTCCTCTCCAAGACGAATCACTCGACTCTCTTGAATAATCCAATTTTCCCGCGCTCGAGAAGGGCAATTCGGCAAACGCAAGACACAAGAACGGGCAGGACGATAATGAAAGAAATGCGATGCTACAAAGATTTAGGACAGGTCGAAAAAAAGCTGCGTTTGATCTCGCTTCTGCGCAGAGCGCAATGTGTTCTCGGATTAGCGATAGCCGCGGGAGAGAGCCTTCGGCCGACGAGTGATAGGGATACTTTATTTAGCGCCTCGGCAGAGCCCCCGTAATATAAAGCTCGCGCCGCGCGGAGGAGAGGCGACGATAAGACGGAAATAGATCGCGTATCGCGAGCATGAGTTTCCACGCCGCGCTATCTCGCGTCTTCGCGTCTCCGAGGCCCCGAGTGCGCCGACGCTCGAGCGAGAAACGGGTTTTCCGCAGCAGCGAGTCGCCGAGCTAATTAAAAACAGCGCCGACGAGGCGGACAAAAGCTGATCTGCGAAAAGAGTAATACATATCATAGTCCGGATCATCGGCTAGTGTACACCGTCTCCCGATTATCAGCGGCGGGAGCCGTGTACATGTATATTCAGTAGCTCTCCGGAGTCGCGATTGCTTTGTAGTGCGGGTGCACACGCCGACGTTTGATGTCACCGGTGCGCGCGCGCGCGCGCAGGGGCTGCGCACGTGAGTCGGCGCCGTAGGGCTAATTGCAGAGAGCTCGAGCTTTCTCTCGTCGGCCCCGTCGACTGGAAACTAGCGAATTCGCTGCACACACGCAGGCAGAAAGGCAGAATGTGCGCGGGGCACCCCCTCGACCTTTTCTGCGGCGCGTGCCTCATCGATCCGCATCTCTGCCGGCTTATTAAAATCGTCCCGGCGATGAGATCAGTCGCGCGTCTCTCGGAATTTCGCGAGCCGGAGCTGGAGAGGGGAAGCGAGAGATAAAGCTCGCGATCGACTAGCCGCGCGGGGGTGATCCGCTGCGGCGGCGGGAGAGATGACGGAGGGAGCGGCTGCGGAGGATGGTGGGGACTCGGAGAGACCTGGACTCCTCCCACTGGATCTCGCGTGTCACGTGATACGTTCAGGGACCGGAGCCTGCCTTCCGCTCTCGGGAGCGCGCCTAGGGGGCTGATCCATCCCCTAGAGTCCCGAGGCTCGCGCCGATCGATCCCTCCTCCGCGTCCGGCCGCAGCGAGGGATCGTCGTTTCATCATCGTTCGGGAATTCCGACGAGGCTGCGCAATCTTATCTCCGTCAAACAATAGCGTCACACCCGAGCCGCTTCCCCGAAGGCGCGTTTGCGCAACTCCTCGAAAGGCCTCGACACGCGGCGCGCTTATCTCCCGAGCTTTCTCAAGCGGCACTTCCAAGTAGTACGACCAGGACTCAGCGCGGAGCGACGTTGAGAAAATGCTGCAGACGAAAGAGAGAGAGAGAGAGAGAGAGAGAGCCGAAAAGGAGAGGAGGAAGTCGATCGCGCTGTGTCTGGGGCGACAAGCGAGCCCCTCTCCCTGCCTCTGCGCTCAGGGTAGCTGCAGCGCGTAGAGAGTCGGGAGAGGTGGCGGCGGCGCTGGTGGTGGCCAGTCTGCGAGCTGGTGGGGGTTGCAGCCGCGGCGGCTTTCCTTCGGGAGAAGCAAACTCCGAGTCCATCATAGAGCAGCGCCGGAGCATCTCACTCTCCCTGACAGCTGCGCGCCCGCATCCCTCGGAGCCCGCGGAGGAGAGCAGCCGAGCGGCGGTGGTAGTAGGAGAGAGCGCGAGTGTGTGCGTGCCGCGGAGGAGGCGGGGTGAAGGAAGCGGCGGAGAAGGAGGTGGCGGAGGAGGAGGAGGAGGAGGAGGAGGAGGAGGAGGAGGAGAGCTCTCTCTCTCTCTCTCTCTCACTCTCTGTCTCTAGCGAGGCCGGCGGACGAGGAGAGCGAGCGAGCGAGGAAAAGGAGTAGGAGGACCCCGAGGGCGACTTTTTTATTTGAGTCTGACACTTGGAGGAGTAGCGCGCTGCGCCGCGCGGCACCGACAGGAAGTACACGGAAAAGCGCTGCCCGGCGCCAGTCGCGCGCTTCCGCTCGATTTTGACGCTCGGCCCTTCACCTACTCGTGCGCAGCGAAGCGGGCTCCAGTGCACCGCGAGGATGATCGCCGTTGGCTCCGCCAGGCTGCTCCGGCGCGGCCGCGCTAGTCGCGCAGCAGCCGAAAAGCTCGCCCGGGCCCCGCCGACCTAGGAGTGCGCCGTCAGGGAGCGATGCGGACGTTGTCGAGCGAGCACGTGTGCAGTGACGGCGAGAGCCGCGGAGTGCAGTAGGCCGACCGAGCACCACGCAGTACTGCGGCTGAGAAGCGCGGCGGGAAAATTCGAGAATTCAAAAACGAACACCGTACGTGATATAGTGAGTGACGTTGTGAGGAGTCGTCGCGGAAGGGACGAGAGAAGTCGAGGCGATGAAAGAATGCCTTCGTCGGGACGACGAGGAGAGGACGTCCTGCAGGCTCGGCCCGTGCCTCCGAGGACGATAGCCTGCAGGCTCGGCCTCGCGCTCGCTCTGCTGCTCGTTCTCCTCGATCATCGACGGTAAGAGACTTGTTTCTTCATACATTATTTTTTGTTTTTGCAAATCGACCGAAAGCTGCTTTTTTGCATGACCTCTCGATTGAAATGTTCAATATCCGCGGAGAGGTTGCGCAAGCAGTTTCAATCAGGAGGCGGCAATCAATTTACGACCGCGGATTCTCGAAAATATGAGCGTAAAGAAACTGAAAAACGACGGGCCATTCGTTAACGCCACTGTGGAACTCGCGGTCCCGAAGCAACAAGTTTGCAATGCGCGATTAAAGAAAATTACCGTCGCGTCAGCGTGCCCGCGAGCTCTCTGAAATTCCTCCTCGCGCGCGACAAAGAGCCGCCCGCGCATAATACAGCCGTCAAAAGTCGCTCGCCAGGAGGAGGAGAGTCCGTGTCGAATTTCGCAAGGGAAAACGCACATAATGCACGCCCCGGTAGCGTCTTCTTCGATCCTCATTCTTCCATTCTCGAGCCTTTGCGCGCTTTTGTTGTTCGCGGCAGCCTATAGGTATTCCCCAGAAGAAATCCATCAAAAAGTAAAAGCCCGCGCCGGACTCGGCCCGCCGGTGGTCGCCGATGAAAATCGTAACGACCCACTGCAAATAGACCTTTTTTCACCTCCGGCTTTTTACGACGCTCGTAAAAATCCGGCGCTTCGCGCGCGCGCGCGCGCGCACGCACGCGATTTAAGCTGTAGTGGCGGCGAGCGCGCTGCACAAAGCAGCTTCGGCCTCGAGTTGCTACTTATCCAATTTCCTTTCAGCCGCAAGGCCCGATTGTGCTATTGGCATCGGGGCTGTGCGTATATAGTGGGTGTCGCGCGCAGAGCCTCCCCCTCGGCACGGCATTGCCCTCATCGAGAGGGAGCCGAGAGCCTGCAATGGCATGCGCGTCTTTTGATAATGCCGGCGCCCTTGAAAAAGTCGGCGCGCGCGGTGCGTAGTCTAGCTCTCGTTAATTCAAGAGACCGAGAGATCAGAGAGAAACGCGCTCTGGAGTGCGTGTGTCATCGCGCCTCTTCGTTAGGCGCGGCAGCCAGCGCGTGTCGAACTCGCCGTGTAATGGGGGAGGTGCCGGGGATTAATTCTCCGAGCTGCCTGATTAGCCGAGAGTCTACAGTGTGCGGTACGCCGGTTTCCAGACTCTTCGTTTTACCTAATAATTTCCATTGGCCGCTGACGGCGCCTATCATGACGTTGAAATCTTCTATCACATCAGACGCGACAAAAAATCGTTTTGTGCGATACATCGAAGTAACACACTTGTACCGCGATCTGGTTCATTAGACAATCAATCACGCGCAACGACTGGAGTTTATGCGAGTTTATGCAAATAACCCGCAATAATCGGTATGAGATAAGCTCGCAGATTGATGGAATAAACCGCGGCGATTCTTGTAAAAGCAGCCAACACCGATTTAATCGGCCGATCAATCAATCGAGAACAAACAAGCTCGAGTAGCGGCTACCACGTAAACTAATCTGATGAAAAAGGAAAATCCGCAGCAGACGGCGGAACAAAGGCCGTCGCCGGCGGTAAGATCGTTAATTCGTTATTGAAAGAGCGCGCGGATGCAGCGAGCTCGAAATAGGCAAAGAACGCGTGACGAAGAGACTCCCTCTTGCTCTCTTATAGCGAGTCTGGCCTTAATCGAAGCGCGCGCATGCACGCACGGAGGTAGGGGGCAATTACTTATAAAGCGGTGGCGGCTGCGATCCGCGGCGACTCTCGCGGGATAAGGCGAATCTCGCTCTCTTCGACATTAGCGCAGGACGATTCAGAGGAGAGAGAGAGAGAGAGAGAGAGAAGAGGGAGAACAGAGACGGCGGCCGATGGCTATCTTTACGCGAGCAGCGCACGTACGTCCCCCCACCCATTTTTCCTTGGCCGCGGGGCTCTTTAACATCCCGTCGTCAACTCTCGCTTTATCTCTCGCGAGAACGAATCCCCCATTAAAAGCGAAATTCCATTGCGTATATGCACTGCAGCGGCGGGCCCCAAGAGAGCGAGAGAGCGAGAGAAGCTGCTGCCGCTGTGGCAGGATAAAACGCACGAGCAGCCATCTTAGATTCTTCCGCGACCCCTGGGTTATTACAAAAATGCAGGACATGCGTGTGCGAGCATTTCTGCGCGAGCGGGGTTATACGCCTCGGGAGATAGGGAGCAACTCGGCCCTCCGCATACAGCTACTCCGGTTTCTCGCGATAAAAGTGCATCGTAATTCGAATATACAAGCTTTGATGTGCTCGAATTTTCTCGTTTCTGACTTGTTAAGAAATAAGAGCTGCATCGCCGAAAATGTAGCGCCTATATTTATACGCCCTGGCATCTGGCCCCGCTTGCGATTTGTTCGCCCGCGCCTCGGTCATTAATCTGCCGGCCTCGGATCATCAATAGCGCGAAAGATAGCCGGCAGGCCAGCGATGTAGCGGTAATGGGAGCTCTCAATAACGCAGAGCTCGCTGCTCCTCGGCAGAGAAAGAAAGTTTCGCGCTTTACTTCTTTTCCCACACTGCCTACTGCTGCGGCGGCGGCGAGCGAGCGAGAGAGAGAGAGAGAGAGAGAGAGAGAGAGAGAGAGAGAGAGAGAAAAGTGCAGCCGTGTCCTCTGCAAACACTCCTCTCTTTTTTCTCCGGGCCGGCGGGGAGAGATCGGCTACCCTCCTGTTGCGCTTTTTGCTCGTCGCCCGCTAACCTTACACAGCTTTTACTTTAGGAGAAGCACGTCGGCTAATTTGTACCGCAGATAACTCCGTCGCACCTGAAATTCACGAGTGAGCGGAGTGAGGGGCCCTGCGGATGTCCTTCCACTTGTTTCTTTGCGCTGCATATCTCGGCAGCCTGCGGATAGGCCAGAAATCTCTCACAGGAAAACTCGGCTCTCGCACTATCTCGTGGAAATATTGCCCGAGAGGTGCTAACGACTCGAGGAGCGATAAAAGTGCGGAAGAGCTGGCGGCTCTTGAAATTCGTATCTCGAGTGTGACTCACGAACGGCCGGTAATTCGTCGGTGACGACTTTGCGCGTTCGAGTCGCGAAAAGATGAATCATCGATTCGCGGGCATCAAGTCTCACGCCTGGCCCGCATAAATCTTCATTATCGGAAAATAATCATAGGGTATAAATTAGCCCAGGCGATCAGAAGAGAGAGAGAGAGAGAGAGCGACATTTGCCGGCAGAAGCTAATCTTTACGAGCTCGGCCCACCTAATTTCCCGGCCGAGACACGCAAAGTTATAGACAAAGCCAGATGCCAGGGCTATTAATCCGAAATCGGGAAGCTCGCGCGCCAACTGGGCGATCGGAGAATCCGATAACGAACGTGAGTTTTCGGTGCGCCCTCGGCATACCGCGACCGCGAGGAATGTACCCGCGGGAGGAATCTTTCTCCGGCCCGCGGCTCGATCTCTCCGTCTTCTCTCGCTTGTGTTTCTGCTCGCAAAATCACTCAAACCGATCGTCGAACGCACATACATCGACGCGAGACACCGACTCGCGCGCGTGGGAAAAAGCTCGCCGTGATCTTGTTCGCGACGGACTGGCGACAATTTCTCTCCCTCTCTCTGCATCCATCGATGCCTGTCTCTGTTGAGCGCTGACGAGATCGAAAGTTCTGTAGGATTGTGCAATCCGGGAGATTCCCCGTAGGTTTCGAAGATAGACTCTGTTCGATTGAGGTAGTCATTCCCGGAAATTAAAAGGCTCGTAGGAATTTCGAGGTACTATTTTTAGGCAGAAGTTTACTAGCTCGTTAGTTCCATTGGATCGAGAGATACGTAAATAACTAAAACTCTGTAACAATCAAGTGTAAATACAAGTCAATGAATATGATAAGCAAAACATCGCTTCCTAAAAATTCATCCAACCTTCTAGCAAATCATTTCCTGCAATGCAAACACTATTTGACAATCAAAAGAATGGTATCCATGTGATTACTATTATTTTATAATCAATTAGTTACATAAAAAGCATCTATTTTACAAAAAAAAAATGACCAGTAATACGAAAACAGAAATTTCGATTCAGACAGACAAAAAACAAAAATATAAGTACAAATAGGGAAACTTAAAAACTGCAGTCGACAGTCACCATCGCCAAACAACAAAAATCGAAATTCTTTACATTAAGAAAATGTATCTGTCAAACTTAATCAGTCTCCTTGTCAGTCAGTCAGACAACGTCAATTATATGCATTGGACAATTACAAGCTAGTGATATAGGGTCAAGATTTTTAATCGATATAAAATTTTCACTGTTCAATGTTCGATAGTTTCCAACACATAAGAATTTATAAAATATACAAAACAAAAATACGATTAAACCAAAATCGAGTATTTAAAATAAAAGGGTGAATGCAGGAAATCAAAGACTGATATTATTCATGGATAGAATGCCCCGCATAAGTTCAACGTACGTAAAACACATTTTACATGATAAACAATTCATCGGTTATTTAAGAGATAGTTTTTTTGTTTTTTTTTTAAATTCCCTTTTTACGATTAGTCGTCTTTTTTGTAACAACAGCTCAAGTTTAAGTAAAAGTAGAAAATATGCAAGTGAATGTGGGCGTTGCTGGAATTGTGAAAATATATACCAAAAGATTTGACATTATTTTCAACAGCATCAAAAAGTTCTATATTCTCATAAATTCCATCGCCCCTCCTTTATTTGATATATCGTCGCAACGAAAAATATAATGCACGCATTGTCGTCAAGCACAGTTAAAGTGTGGACCAGCAAAATTGCTAATGGCTCTGTGAAAACGTTTGTGTGGCTCGACAGGGTGAACTGCCTGATGAGCAACTCGGTGGACGACTGGATGAGCAGCAGCGCGGTGAGGTGCAACGGTGTCCCGGGCCTGACGAAGGAGCAGCGCGAGCTCTGCCACAGGAACCCGGACGTGACGGTGGCCGCGATAAAGGGCCTGCAGATGGCGATCTCCGAGTGTCAGCACCAGTTCATGTGGCACAGGTGGAACTGCTCCTCCCTCACGACCAGCAGCGTCACCCAGCACAGCAGCGTCATGCTCCAAAGAGGTATACACTCGTGACTCGTCGGCCGGCGATACCGATCTCCCTCTCTATCTCCCTATAGCTGCCATGCACAGCTTATAACGCTCGTTCCCTTTCTCCCGCGCGCCCTTACGTAACCTCTACGTGGAAACTTCTCGTCTCCGTAAAAACTCGACCCAGTTCCATAAGAAAAAAGCCGCGCGCGTGACGTATGAATTCGTCGCCCATACGTGCGTCGAATAAGCCCGATCGCTACATATGCTCACGCGCCGGGCACTTATAATACGTGATCGCTACAAGTACCTGACTCGAAAGCTCGAGCGACCGGTTGCCTTCCACGCACGCCTTCGATGAAGAATGAGCGATGCCGATTTCACGGAATTTCTCACGATTCATTTCGCGCTGCGCTCGTCTCGTTTTTACCTTGATCGGTCGATCGGTCGTCATTACTAAATTAATTCCCCCGAGGAGGATGCATATTCATTGGCGCGACTCGGGTCCCCCGTCGAGAGGTGTCGAGTTTACCTTCGTCCCAGCGATTTTCCGAGAAAATCGAGCGTGGCCGATATCTGCATTGTCCCGAAATCCCGCGCGTCGAATCGCCCCGTTTCCTCTCAACACGCGCCGATGTCACATGAAACACATACGGGCGACATCGGCCGGTTGTGCGCGTTGCGGCAAATAAATGCCTCTCGCACATCTGCCGCAGCACTCGATCTATAAAGCCTGGGATTTTACTGCCGGCGGGGAATCGATTACGCTCGAGTTAGCGGCGGAGCTTATTACTCCCGTTCTCGCGGATAACTATAACTCCGCGGCTTACGCTTAAATTCGTCAGGCCGATCGCCGAGAAATCCACTTAAAACAGATTGAAATTGACTTTTGATTTATCCTCGCCGAGCGAGAGCGGAGCGAAGCAAGAATGTTCATTGTGCGCGTACGCTCTTTTTTCGCTCTCTCTCTCTCTCTCTCTCCCGAGGGCAATCTTTCATCCTGTCTATCGCCGCGGCCTTTTACTGTCCCATGCAAATGGCGGGCAGAGAGAGAGAGAGTACCTAACTGCAAGAGAAGACTCGCGGAAAAACAAATGACGGGGAGGTATGGGGTACAGGGCTACTTCGCGTGTCAGTCGTGTCGGCGGCGGGGAATAGACGCGCTTTTAACCGTCGCTTCCCGCGATTTATCGCCGCGTTATAAAACAAAGCGGCCCTATAAAGCGAAAGCTCGCGCTCTCCTCCCACCTGCCTCGCGCTCGCTCGCTCGCGAGTCCCTTATAGAGACGAAATCCTCCGGACGCTGCGCGCTGAATAGTGACGGCTGAATAATCTGTTCTCCAGGCGCTTGCAGCTGGGCCTTGTAGGGAAACCCGCTCGAGATGTGTATCGATCGCCGCCGCTGTGTATTAAAGTCAGCCTCGCTGCGGCAATTTGCTACGATAGCGCGACTCGCGGAGACAGAGCTGGAACTCGCCCGACACTCGGACTGTCGGCGGGGACTGCTCCTTTATCTTCGCGTTAGCGCGCGTCTCTTTGTTCTAGCATTTTTCCGCGGCGGACCCGAATGAATTGAGATCAACGACTCCGGACAGTGGCACTAATGGCGAACGCGCCGCGCTTCAGGTTACAGGGAGACGGGCTTCGTGTACGCGATCTCCTCGGCGGGGGTGGCGCACAGCGTCGCCCGCGCCTGCAGCATGGGCCGACTGCTGTCTTGCGGCTGCGACCCCTCGAGCTACACGAGCCGGGCCACGAGGAGCGGAGCCAGCGGAGCCGGCGGCACCCAGTGGAAGTGGGGCGGCTGCTCCCACAATCTCGAGTACGGCATGGACTTCTCCAAACAGTTCCTAGACGCCCGCGAGGTCGCCGGCGACATCCAGTCCACCGTCAATCTGCACAATAACCAGGCCGGCCGCAACGTGAGTATGCCTTTTGAGAGTGAGGGCTAATGAGACGGTTCAATATCATCGAGCGAGTGAGCAAGAGAGAGAGAGAGAGAGAGAGAGAGAACAATGCGCGGCGAGTTTCCGCTCGTGAATCTTCTTCCTCTTAAAACCACAGCGCGCTTCGAGCGATCGCGTGCGCTCCTGTTGAACACGTGAATAATTGAGCGCATGCGCGTACACACGAGCTCTTCTTCTTCTTCTTCTTCTTCTTCATCTTCAATCTCCTCTTCTTTTCCCCCCGTTTCCGCGAGCCTGCGCCGCCGCGGAAAAGAAAGAAAGACTGCAAATCCTCCTTCCCCTGCTTCTGCTTCTTCTGCTTCCTCTCCCTCCCCCTCGTCTTCTTCTTCTTCTTTTTCTCGCTCGCACTTACCTCTCGACGTTATTAAGACGGAGCCCTGGGCTGGACCACCCAGCCGTAGACTCATTAACTGTTTTGTACGCGACACCTCTTTGTCTAAAAGAACCTTCTCTCTCGCGCTCTCTCGCCGCGTCCCCCTCGCGAGAGGCGCGCGTCACGTGCTGCCCCGGCGTACGGCTATATATAGATCAGCCGCGCCTACCTCTACCTGTTTGTACAGAGCTTTGGATTCGGTATTTTTTATTGCCATCCGGCGAGGGGGGAGAGGCGCATTTGACGCGCTCGTCTCAGCTCCCGAAGCGGGACGGCAAATAGCCGCGGACAAAGGCCCCGCAGCTCGTGACTCCGATCCTCTGACGAATCTATCCTATCATCCACTAAAGCGAAGAATGCTCTGTCCGAATTTCCAGGCCGTAGCGAGTAACATGCAGGTGCGCTGCAAGTGCCACGGCATGTCGGGCTCGTGCGAGCTCAAGACCTGCTGGAAGGTGGTGCCGGACTTCCGCATCGTCGGCCGGACCCTGAAGAACCGCTTCCGGAACGCGGTCCCGGTGGCCCAGAGCAACTTCGGCAACGTGACGCCGCTGACGCGGCTGAGGGGCTTCCGCCGCGGACGCAACCGGCCCGAGCGCAACCAGCGGGGCCAGCGCAAGCACCGCAACAGCGCCGCAGCCGTCGCCATGGGCAACGGGGCCGGACTCCAGCCCGGTGGAGGCAACGGGGCCCGGCGCGGTGGCGGCGGTGGTGGTGGCAAGGGACGCAAGACCAAGAACCTCGCGGGCCAGCTCTTCTTCTTCCAGAAGTCGCCCAACTTCTGCGAGCGCGACCCGCACGCGGACATCGCCGGCACATCGGGGCGCAGGTGCAACAGGCCGAGCGCCGGCGGCGACGGCTGCGCCTCGCTCTGCTGCGGACGCGGCTACAACGTCATCAGGCAGCGGCGGACCGAGCGCTGCGCCTGCAAGTTCCACTGGTGCTGCTTCGTGGAGTGCCAGAACTGCACCGTCGAGGAGTGGATCACTGTCTGCAAGTGAGCTCGAGGGGACAAGCGTGTATCTGAAATCCGATGTCTACTCCTCAGTCAGTAGATTAGGAAGTTTGCGCGTTGTTTTCGACCCACCGGATTGCTCGCTCGGCGTTCGACGAATCTTTGTAGAGAAAGCTTGTAACTGTACCTTAGTTGATGTAGCGCTCGTAAGGTAATCCACCAAAGGCCCGAAGTAATTAGCGATCGTAGGAGTACATCCATATAGGTCGTAATCTTAATTTTTACACGCAAACGCTATTTAATTATTTAAACATTAACCCCAATCCACACGGCTCTCGCCGGGAAGTTTCGCAACGAGTGTGGGTCGAAAACACTCGACTCGAGGCACTCCATTCTGTGTGCACGCGTCGTCTTCCCACGCGCGAATTCGCGTACGTCGCGTTGACAAATAAAAAAGATTGATAGAAACATAGCACACCGCCGAGAAGAGACAGGGACGCGTTCTTTTCTCCGCGTGTTAGACGGAGAGGAAAAAACGTCGGAGTGCAATTTCATCTTCTCTCGAGCCTGCGCAAGGTTGAAGCAGCAGCAGCGGTAGCGGCGACAAAGCGAGTTTCACTGTCGAGCGTGTGCCGTGTCGCGCAGAGACAATACGTACACCTTACGTCACTCAGTGAAGTAATGCAGCCAATCGATTAGGCCGAGGCGCGGGTTTCGTTCACGAAGTGAATTCCACGTCGCGTCGCTGATTTATATGTATATGGAGATGAATGTTATACGATAATTGTATATTCAAGTTACTCGATCCACTATGTATTTATACCCCGATGTGTATCGATGTTACAGGGAGTGGATGATCGATATGGAGGGGAGAAAAATCGCGCAGTGGGAGATCGAGTGCGAGAGCGAGAACGAGCGAACAATTAGCGCAGACGATAGAGAGCAGCAAGAATAACGAGAAAAAAGTTAAACAATTAGCCAGTAATTTATACACGTACGAAAGAGGAAGAAAAAAGGGGGGATCCGTAGGCCGCGAGCTGTAAGTGGCCGCGGCTCGATGTGTAATTTATTTGTATAACAGTCCGACGTATTTATCGACTCGACTATTTTCTGTCCATTATTTATAATTCAAGTACTATCCGCTAACTGTAACGCCACCTCTACCGCAGTATTACTAGAAGGGAAAAGAAAAAATAATCTCGTACTTTGCGCGACGCAGAAGGAGAGCCGGAGAAGAAGCAGGAGGAGAGGAAGAGGAGACTAAGAAGAAGCAAGACGACGACGAGCGCTGCGCCGCAAATCTGTATTATAATGCGTACAATAAAGAGAGTTCCTTTAATCAGTGATTTCATTTATTCTCTCTCTCTCTCTCGCTCTCTCTCTCTCTCTCTCTCTCTCTCTCTCTCTCTCTCTCTCTCTCGTCCGTCGCTCGGAGGCGCACCGGGGCAAAAAGCCCGCGACGACGATTTCCCAAGTTATCCCCGGCGCGGAGAGAAAAACGGAAATGCTCGGCGCGCGGCAGTTCCCATATCGAGCCGATGTCGTTCCCATTGTCCCGAGAGCGCGAAACAGCATAAATTAGACGCGCGAGAGAGCTGCCTCGGGCAAAACAAACAGATCGGATCGATCCCTCTCGACGCCTGGATTTTGATCGGTAGGTATGCAACCGCCGCGGCAAAAACGCCGGAGCTCGACGACACTCGTCCCGCATTACTTATTCCCGTCTCGTTTTTCAAGCGCTGCCCGCTGAATATCATGGATTTATTCATCGCCGCTGCAACTTTATCCCCCGTTGCGCAGACGCCTCGCGGCAGGTTCCGGCGATATTTGCATTCGACGAATCGCTAACTAACCGGGCAAAAAGTGACGTGCTAATTTTGCTAATCGAATCTTTCACCGCGGCTGTCCGCGCCTCGCCTCGTCGATCCATTCATCGAAATGCGTGTACATCAGACCGATCGATCGCAGCCGCAAGCTCGCGGCTAATCCGCGCGGCGGAGGGTAATCCAATCTCCGAGGCTGCGCAGCTAGCTACAGCTGCGTACGACCGAACTCTCGCGAACTCATATACGCTGGAAAATGGAACGAGCAGATTAGCGACGGCAAGAGCGGGTTAAATAACCGAGAGCCCGCCGCAGCGAGAGGGAGGCGGAAGATGTGCAGCGCGCGAAAGTAGATAGGCCGAGGGGAAGACGGTCAAGTCAAGAGGCATCGCTTTGGATTCCGGAATTAAAGGCCGTGCTCGCCTTGCAGCGCGTGTGCAGCAATTCGGACCCGGAAGCGCCTGCCGCGACGAGGCGTCGAATTCGAAGAACCTTGATCGAATATGATGGTGTAACGCGCGCGCGGCCGGGGGTAGCCGTTCGATCGGCGCACAAACTTCCCGCGGGTTGAAGCAGCACAGAGCGGAGCGGGGCCGACGGCGGCAAATCAATGAGCTAACAGGCTTGCGAGTTAGCAGCTAGTTAATTAAGTCGGCCTTATTGGATCATGGAAGCCCAGCCAGCCAGGCCTTAGAGCGCGAGAGTCGCTCAGTCTCGAGCCAGTGTCGCAGCGGAGTCCGGAGTGAAGCAGCCGGGGCGCCTCAGCAGCGCGTCGTGCCACGGAGCAGAGGCTCAAGACGCCGCGCCGAGCGAGAGCCGAGAGGAAAATCTGAAAACCTGCGTATAATAATAGAGAGAGAGAGAGAGAGAGAGAGTGCAGTGGCTCTTGTGCGGGGGCGTAGAGCGCGGCCAGACCAGCGACGTGGCACACCAGACGTCTTAATTAGAGAAGGTGAGTTCAAACGAGCCCCGAGCCTCTTAGTCTTTTTATTGCTTTTTATTGTCTCCCGGAACGTGGAGATGCGCTCTCGGGGCGCGTACAGCCCGGGGCTGCCAGACGGCGCCGCGCACTCGGCTCTCGGCTGATTCGTTTAACAAAATGTCAAGAACGCGTTCGCGTAACGCATCATATATCGCGCGGATCAGCTACTAGCGAGTATTGTACCTCTACGCGCGTAACCATCGGTCGAACGTGTTGATCAGCCGATAACAGGCATCGCGCTCTCGCGGCTCTTCTTGAAATCTTTCTCACCTTGGGCAATTCGGAATGCGTACGTGCAAAAAAAGCCGTATGCTATGGGAGAGGAAGAAGCCGCGAGTCCTAACTCGGCGCGCCGTGTACCGAGAACCTAAATGTTGCATGAGCTTCGGGGAAGCTGCGCGCGAGCGACGCGGCGAGCAGATCATCTATATAGATGCGGCGGATTTTTTCCGAAACCGCGAGCTGCCGCGTATACACTCGAAAAGGCGAAGCGCGAGACAACGCGCGTAATGCCGCGATTTCGCGATTGCGCGCGCGGTGGCTCGCAGGAATTTCTCTCGGCGGCGATTCTCTAGAGAAACGCAGGCGAGCATCGCTGCGCGGAATTGAGAGATGTGAGCGCATCTCGAATCGTCGGAGCGAGAGAAAATCAAGCTCACCCGCACTGTTCGTTTGAGTTCCGCTTTCATTAAAATCGAATTAAACGCGCGCGAGTACTTACGAGGCGGCTAAAAAAGTAAGGCTAAAATCTCGCTCGCTCGCGCGCGCGCGCGCGCAAAGAGCCGAGAGGTAGCACCTACGTCCTACACAGTCGACGACTCGTCAGAAAAAGCCTCGTCGATCAGCTTCGACGACGACACATATACAACACTCTCGGCATTCGGTTTTTCTCGCGAGCGCGCGCCACGAAACTGCGCGATTTCTCGGAAGCCGGCGGTCGCGCGCCGCAAGAAATCGCATCTGTATTCCGAGCACCTGCGGCCGATCGATGAACCCCGACACCCTTCCGACGCTGCCAGCGGCTCGGGGAAAAAAGCGCGCGCGGAGACGTGTCGCGACACGCTCCCTCTCTCCCATACGGGCCTTCGAATTGATCGAATTTATACATGCGAGATTGAATTCCGACTTTAATTAGGCAGCGAGTCGCGCGTGCTCTCGGCGCGATAAGGAAGAGAATATAAGCGCATCGCTGGTACTTTTAAGTTATGAGTTCGCCTCGGCATTGGCGCTAATCCAATTTATCCGGTCTGCCTGACCCGTTGTCGCGAGCGGCCGACCCTCTATTTTCCGGGAGAACGAAGCTCATCAACGAAACACACACACACACACCGATCGATCGCGCATTTTCGCCGCTGCTCTAGACGACCTCGCGAATATTCGTGCACGCGGATAGCTACGACACCAAATGCGCTTATGCCATTCCGGAGATCCGATAAACGGCATATGTGTACACGTGTAGAGGTTAGCACAGCCGCGATCGGTACTGTGTCGCGGTGACGGCGGCCGAAGCCCCGCAAGCTCAGCGAAAGCCGCATCTTGTAATGGTTACATCTTACTTGTACGCGGGTGGAAGTATGCGCGCTCGAAAAAGCTCACATTCTGTTAGACAATATGCGCTTCATCGCTTTTTTACGCTGCAAGAGTCGAGTGTAAACACTCGATAATTTCGTTTCGTCGCCCGAGTTAGCCTCTCGTATTCCGAAGAATAGTGTGTAAGAGTAGGGGGGCAAAAGGCGGCACTGGATAACGCTCGGATGCACACTGCAGAGCGCCCCACGCACGCGCTCGCCGGCTCTCATCTATAATTCATTATTAGCGGCTTCCGCGAGGCTCGAGAGGCGCCTAATTAGCTATTAATGCGCAAGCTAATGAGCACTCGCGGCTTTGAGCCAGAAGGCCCTCGACCTCAGAGTACGCGCGGTGTATCTCTAATTATGCCAGCTCATCGAGTTTTCAAATTCTAAATTAACTTGGCGAAATTGACCAAAGACAGAGCAGTGCTGGGCTGAGGAGGAATGAGCGAGTACGGTAGACGTGGCGGCGGCGGCGCTCGCCACGGCAGGGACGAGGAGGAGGAGGAGGAGGACGATTGCGAGTACGAGGCGCGAGAAAGGAGCAGAGGCAGAGGCAGAAGCGGCGGAGGTGGAGATCGAGGCGGCGGCGGCGGCGGCGGCGGCGGCGGCAGTGGACCGGAGAAACTCCAGCGGCTGGACAGCATCCAAGACCCGGGCAAGAGATACGCGCTGAGAGATCGCATCGGCAGCGGAGTCTGCGGCGACGTGTACGAGGCCATCGACGAGGAAGGCAGTGAGCTCATTTCTTGTTGAAATCGTGCTTGTCCCTAATCGAAATTGTCACCATTGACTCGGCCTTCGACGCTTTTACAGGCAGGAAAGTCGCCATAAAGATCCAGAAGCTCACGCCGGAGACGCAACCCTTGATAGTCGAGGAGTACCGAGTGCTGCGCGACTTCTCGAGCCACCCGAACCTGCCGGACTTCTACGGCGTGTACCGGCGGCGCTCGGGCAAGAAGACGGAGTACGATCAAATATGGTTCGTCATGGAGGTGAGCTCTCGAGTTCGACTCTCTCGCGGCCGTTCCGCGTCTCGGATTTATCGTTATCGGCCGGGGCCCGAAGCGGGCAGCGAAAAAAAGAAGGAATTCGCCGCACACCTATCGCCGAGCGAAAATGCCCGTAAACGCACTTGCTCGCGGCTCGCAACGTCACAACGTCGTAACTCACCGGCGCGGCGCGTTATTCCACCCACTCGCCCTCTCTCTCTCTCTCTCTCTCGCTCTCTCTCCTCGCGAATCTCTCACAGGGCCGCTTCAGCGGAGAGAGAGAGCCGAAAGAGGGAGAGAGGGAACGCGGCCTGGAGGCAATTTCAAGCATTTGAGACGCTCGAATACACGGATAATTTATGACACGCCTGGCCATTAAACAATCATTAAACTCGTTGGTATATAGAGAAGCTCTCGGCTGCTGCTGCTGCCGTGCCGGGCTGCAGGTGAAACGCGCGCGCATGTCTCCGGAGCTAATTTACGGGCGGACCTCCGCGGTGCGCCAAAATATTATTGCTCCCAGCTCTCGGCCTGAATATCTCTTGATTATTAATTACACAGCCGGGATTATCAATCGGCCGGCCTGCGCTATTCGCGTTCGTTAAAAAAATCCGCGGGAAGCCGGCCGCGCTCTCGCTACTTGTGTTTTATCAAGCGCGCACCGATAAATCCCTCGCGCCGATAAAAAATCGATTAGCCAGTGACAAAGAGTCAATGCGCGCGTAAACGCTCGATATGAAATACCGCCGGCGATAAATCTCCGGGGCATTGTCGTAACGCCTAAGCACCGCCTCGGCTGTATAACCCCCATACGCGCTCCGCGCTCGATTGACTTACAAAGCGCGCTATTATGCCGGCCGGCTACCGAGCGAGCGCGCCCAGGCCGCCGATGATGCATCGAGTCGCCGGGTTGATTGATTTCCATATCGGCCTCGGTGAAATTTACGCTCCGCCTACGCTTAATCAACGAGTCCCATAAACAGCGCGATAATATAACGTCGGATTATCATCGAGAGCCGCTAATTCAAAGTCTCAATCTCTCGCGGCCTGATAGATCGACGGGCTAATTTCGCGGCGCGCCTGAAGAAACTTTATAGCTCGGCTTTTTGCGCCGCTAAACGCCCTGAGCGTGTACTTTCACTATCGGCACCTGTGTAATTGCTACCGATTTCCGAAACTAATTTATCGCCCGTCGCTGCCGATCTCGGCTATCGCGGGATGTAGGACTCGTGCAGACGGCAAACGTAGTGTGCATTAGTAGCATTCGTAGTGCATACATCTGCATCGGAAATAATTAATGTCTAGCGCAATATCTAATTTCGCCGCGTCGCGCGGGCCCGATGATTACTTTAATAATTTCGTCCACACAATTGCAATTGCATTCACGCTGGGATGCGCATCGCTGCTTTTCTGTCCAGTTGTGCGACGGAGGCCCCGTCATCGATCTCGTCAGGGGCTTAAAGATGACCGACAAAAGAATGCGGGAGGAGCACATTGCTTATATACTGAGGGAAACCATTAAGGTACGTCTAACCGCATTTCGTAGCTATGATGCATTTTAGATGTAAGCGCGCGCGGTTCTCGCTTTCTTTACGCTCGCGAAAATCGGGTCAACCCTGACTTTATTACGGATTTCGATTATAGGGACCAGGCGCGCGCGCCTTTTTTCGCGATCGCAGCCCGTCTGTGTGCGTGTGTGTGTGTGTGTGTGTGTGTGTGTGTGTGTTTGTATACTTTTTTAATTTAATTAGCCTAATCTACTGGTTCGGGGCGCGGATAACTCGATTAGGGCGTATGCTTTTTATGATGAGCAGAGCGGGCTGAAGGAGAGAGGGAAAGAAAAAACACACTCGCGGACGTATATTATCGAGAGCAATTTGTCAAGCGCAGCGACGCAAGAACAAAGTGGAGGAACGCGAGCGCGAGCGCGTGTGCGGCGCTCGCTATCGGGGCATATAAATTACAAATAAGACAGCCGAGATGGTCCGCTAATTAACCTCCTCGCGAACGAAAGCCACCTCCTCTCTCTCTCTCTCTCCCTCCGCGGAGAGAGCATCGGCTGAAAAAGCTCGACGTACGTGCAATCAAGCGCGTTTTATGCCGCTTTTTACCGGGAGCTCGTATACGCTCGCGCGTAAATAAATGCAGATACGCGAGCCCGTTGCGCAACCCGGATCGCACGAAAATACAAGTCGGAGAAAGCTCGCGCATACCTGCGCACCGAGATCGAGCAAGCGAGTGCGCAGTATACGGCGCGTCGAGTTACCCGCGAGTTCATACGTCTGTCGGCGGGATAATGGAGCGGCGGCATTCTTTTTCCGCTTCTCATATCGCGACGATATTTACGGGTCGGTTTGTCCCTAAATCAAGCGCGTTTGGAGATGGTTTCGCACTCGTGACCTTTCTCTCTCGGCGGACCGGTAGCGATGATCGCGCTCCCGCGCGGTAAATCAGGCCGCAGCCTGACGTTTAATGCCAGCAAATTACGCGCGAAACAAATGCCCCGCGCGCGAGTGTCTGTGCTGTACAGTCCGCAGTCGCAGCTTCTTTCCATTCCCTCCGCCTTGTTTATTGCGCGCCGGATTTTTCAACGGCGCACTCGCGGATAACGCGCAATGTAACGCGCTTTGGATTCGAAACATGTGCTCCGTAAATAGAGGCCCTTCGGTCTCGCGCGAGCGAGAGGCTAAAAAATGAGGCATAAAAATTACGCGGTAAGCCTTACACCTTAATGATGATTTGAAGGAGCGCTGGATCGTTACGCGCGTTAAGCCGAGGCAGGCCGTGGCGCAACTTATAGATCGTTCAATTTGCAGTAAATCTATAAAAGTGATTTCTCGCGCGCCGTATCTTCCGGTGCGAATTCCTCTCCCTCCCTCTCTTTCTCTCGTTCGCCGAGGCTCGCGAGTTCGTTTCTCGATATTTTCTCTGCTGCTGCTGCTGCTGCTGCTGCTGCTGCTGCTGCTGCTGCTGCTGCTGCTGCTTCGTCGACGATTTCGGCCCCGAGCTCGCATTAATCAGCTTTTTGGCTGTTTTGTGCGCGCGCCGCAGACTTGTTTACGGGGTTTCGCTCGCGCAGGGGCTTTCTCGGAAGCGCTGAATATTTTCGAGGATGCATCTGCCGGGTCCGCCGGAGAGCGTTTTTATCCGCGCGCGAGCTAACGAGGACGTTTTCGAGTCTTTTGTAACAGCTTAGGATGCGGCTTTTTTAATTGGGAATAACTTTCCAAACGCGAATGAACGCAGGCGGTGGTGCACCTGCACGAGAACAACGTGCTGCACCGCGACGTCCGCGCGAGCAACATAATGCTGACCCGCGAGGGCGAGGTGAAGCTGGTGGACTTTGGCCTGGCCCGCATGATCAAGGGCGAGATGGGCAAGCGCTACACGTGCATCGGCTCGCCCAACTGGATGGCCCCGGAGGTGGTGATGAGCAAGAGCGAGCAGAGCCACGGCTACGGCAGCCGCGCCGACGTCTGGGCCATCGGCATCACTGCCATCGAGCTCGGCGACGGGCACCCGCCCTTCCAGGACATGCACCCGACCAGGGCGCTCTTCCAGATCGTCCGGAATCCACCGCCGACGCTCTACAGGCCGGCCAACTGGACGCAGAATTTCAACGACTTTATCGCCGAGTTGAGTGCGGTTTCTTCCTCGATGAGGTCCTTTATAATGCCAGTTACTGACCTGACAAACCTTTTTCCCAGGTGCTTGGAAAAGAATCCGGACAACCGGCCCTTCGTCGCGGAAATCGTCGAGCATCCTTTCCTCTCGGAGCTGCCCGAGAATGACTACCCGGTAAGCTATTTCGATACGCGAACTTACTTTCCGCCAAGTAAGTCCTAAGCCGGATGCTAACCAGAGCCCGAAATCGCTTCCAGCTGACTCAGGAGATCAAGGCTCTGGCGGCCAACCTGAGCGGCAAGGGCAAGCGCGACAGGAAGCCGGAGTCGATCGTGAGGAAGGGCTACCTCAAGACCCACCAAACCCAGCTGCCCGAGCGCATGCACCAGGAGGATCTCGCCGCGCTGGAACAACTCACCGAGGACCGCGTGCTGGACGAGCTGCAGGAGAGGCTGCGCCAGGGCTCCTTCCACACCTTCGTCGGCGACGTCCTGCTGATCCTGAACCCGAACGAGGAGCAAGACATCTACGGGCCCATCGTAAGATTTTTCGAATGGCATGCAATTATAACGAAAGGAAAGATGGGATACACGGGGGGCTATTATTATTGCAGTACCACACCAAGTACCAGAACAAATCGCGCTCGGACAACTCGCCCCATATATACTCGGTCGCCGACAGCGCCTATCAGGACGTCCTCCATCACGAGGAACCGCAGCACGTTTTATTCGCCGGCGAGAGTAACTCCGGCAAGACCACAAACATGATGCACCTCGTCCGGCATCTCATGTACCTGGGCAAGGTACGCTCTGAGAGATTGCGCGCAGCCGGGCAGCGAGCGAGCCGTGACGTTTGTTCGCTTCGTTTTCCAGAGCCTCAAAGACACTGGCGCGAGGGTCATCAAGGCGATAAGCTTGATACACTCGTTCACCAACGCGGCCACTCCTCTCAACACGAACTCGACGAGGTGCGTCTTCCAGATACAGACGACCTACGGATCGACGGGCAAGGCCTCGGGTGCCATCTTCTGGGTCTACCAGCTGGAGAAGTTCCGCGTCTCCACGAGGGACAGGTGAGTCTACTTAAACTCGCTGCGCGGATGGTCGATCACTGAACGCGCGATCCCTCTGCAAAATGTCAAACGCAGGAACCAGTCGAACTTCCACGTCTTCTACTACTTCTACGACGGGCTGGAGGCCTCCGGCAATCTGCGCCAGTACCTCCTGCCGCAGGGCCGCCGCATGCGCTACCTGCGCGTCTACGAGCAGGACTCGGTGTCGGGGCGCAAGCGCTCGTTCAAGGTGCGCAACGACCCTCACGGCAACGCCCGCAAGTTCGAGCACATCAAGGAGTGCCTGAAGGCCCTCGAGCTCGAGGAGCACTGCGAGACGATCTGGCGCACACTGGCGGCCGTGCTGAACCTCGGCGACGTGCGCTTCATCGAGGGCAACGGCGGCGAGGCCGAGGTGCACAACATCGAGACCGCCAGGTCGGTCGCCGAGCTGCTCCAACTCGACGTGAAGAAGTTCACGTGGTCCCTCTGCAACTACTGCGTGGTCAAGAAGGGCGCGGCCGTGCGCCGCCGGCACACCTGCGACGAGGCCAAGGAAGCCCGCGACGTGCTGGCTAACACGATTTACCAGCGATTAGTCGACTGGATCGTCAACAACATCAACGAGAAGCTCAGCGTCTCGCGCACCCTCTTGTACGTCCACTTCCCTTATATTATAAGATCGCTTATCGCAACTCGCTCATGCGTTTTTCCCGCAGCGGAGACAAGTTCCTCATCAGCATCCTCGACCTCTTCGGCTTCGAGTGCTTCTCGAAGAACCGGCTCGAGCAGCTGCTCGTCAACACGATGAACGAGCAGCTGCAGTGCCACTACAACCAGCGGGTCTTCGTCTGGGAGATGGTGAGTCTCGAGGGGCTGGGCGGTGGAGTGTGTGCCGGCAACTAACGAACAACGATTCCCTTCATGCAGCAAGAGCAGGAGGAGGAGGAAATCCCGATCGAGCGCTTCCACTTCTACGACAACAAGCAGGCGATCGACCAGCTGATGGGCAAGACCGACGGGCTGTTCTACGTGCTCGACGAGGCGTCCCGCCAGCTCCAGGACACCAACTACATCTTCGAGCGCATCCAGGGCCGCAGGAGCGCCAGCAGCACCCAGCACGTCAAGGTGCAGGCCGGCCAGGAGTTCAGCGTCGCCCACTACACGGGCAAGCTCAGCTACGACGCGTCGGAGATCGCGGAGAAGAACCGCGACTTCGTCCCGCCGGAGATGATCGAGACGCTGCGGCAGTCCTCCCACGCCGTGGTCAAGGAGCTCTTCACGAACAAGCTGAGCAAGGCCGGCGCGCTGACCATCGTCTCGCAGGAGAAGCCCAAGGACAAGGAGAAGCCGAAGAAGACCACCGCCAGGAGCAAGTGGGGAGCCGCGCTGCTGCACTCGGACCAGACGACCAACCTCAGGAAGTACAACACAGCCTCCAGAGGCCAGTACTCGCAGACGAGGAAGATGCGGACGTACGCGGCGACCTTCCGCGCCTCGAGCCTCGAGATCCTGAAGAACCTGTCGGTCGGCGCGGTAAGCGGCGGGACCCACTTCGTCAGGTGCATCCGCTCCGACCTGGAGGGCCAGCCGCGCGGCTTCTACCGGGAGGTCGTCAGGCAGCAGATCCGCGCTCTCGCCGTGCTGGACACTGCCAAGGCCAGGCAGCGGGGCTACCCCTTCAGAATAACCTTCCAGGAGTTCTTGCGAAGGTGAGTGCACTACTGTGCATCGATCAGGAATTATAAGTGTAACCGATGCGACCCCGCAGATACAAATTCCTGGCGTTCGACTTCGACGAGAACGTCGAGATGAGCCAGGACAACTGCCGCCTGCTGCTGGTCAGGCTGAAGATGGAGGGCTGGATTATCGGCAAGAGCAAGGTCTTCCTCAGGTACTACAACGAGGAGTACATGTCGCGGCTGTACGAGACGCAGGTGAAGAAGATCGTGAAGGTGCAGTGCATGCTGCGGGCCTTCCTCGCGCGCAAGACCGTCGCCTCCAAGACCACGAAGAACCGATACGCCGCCCGGGCCGAGCAAGCTGGTAGGTACTCCCGGATATTCGCACGCTACCTTATACGATGCACCTACTCCCCCGCGTACGATTTTTTCTCAAATGGCACTGTACCAGAGGATCAGGTGATGTTGTCTTTTGCACGCTCTTTTTTCACACGATTTTCCGTTTTTCCTTCTCTTTTTTCCGCCCTATGTCGTCCCGAAGTTAAAGGGGAATGTTTCAGTAAAGAAAGCACCGGCCAAGCCAGAGCCGAGCCGGACAGAGTCGACGCTCAGACAGTCGACGATAAAAAAGCAAGCGAGTCGGGAGATGTCTCAAGACGAAGCAGCCTTAGTGTTGCAGAAAGGTATCGCCCATTTTTCGACAGTATAAAAAACTCTTTTGCTTTTTGCCCTTTCTTCGCGCCAAACGTAACATATCGTTGATATGTCGAGCCACCCCGCGAAACTGGCGCTTCGCCGTCGCAATTATATACTCACTGCCCTGCCGATTGTTTTCCATGCGAAACGCAGCGTACAGAGGACGCCAAGTCCGAAAAGAAGTCGCACCCCTTCTGAGCCAGGATTTGAATCTGGATCCGGAGACGATGGACATGATGAGGTTCTACACGAGCAAGTGGCGGTACAAGAGCATATTCCAAGTCCTCCTACACTACCGTGCAGCCCGGTACCAGGACCTCGTCCACTTCAGTCAGCAAGTCAGTGCCCCCATATATGTATATATATATATATATATTATAATGGCCGCTTATAATGGAGAGATCGAATTTTCCACTCGCAGGTCCATCTATACAATCAAGCGGTAGTGGGGGCTCTGCAGACGAGCAATGAGCGCGTGCCCCTAGAGAGGATCGAACCGCACGACAACCCCGATGCTTTCCTTGGCCCATCTCGACCGCCAGATGTTCATAAGCTTCCATTCAACATTCACAGCGAACTGCCATTCTACGACACCAGTCACATGCACGACCCGACGAAGGCGCGCAGGAGACAAGGGTAGGTTTCATCCTGCGAGTGTGTGTGTGTGTGTCTATAAACTAAGCGCTCGTGAACAAATCGACCGCAAAAATTGTTTCAATCGTTCCGCTGATCTTGCATTGACAATATTATATACTCGTATACTCGTTCGCATTACGTTCTCATTATTTGATTCCCGCATAAACCATTTCGCACGTTATCTTGTATTTTTGTCTGTTGTTGCGCGCGGTGCAAAGACCTCTAACAAAATATATTATGAAAACAATTAGTAAGAAAGAAAAGAGGTAAGTCGGCACATCCGGCATTTTTGGTATTATCCTGAAAATGCGTTCTGCAGATCCGTAACGTCGTCGATGTCAGACGAGGAGCAGAATTGGGACGAGCCGTTGAAGAGGCAAACCATTTGGGGCAACATCAGACGGAACAAGAGAGGTGCCTATCTTTTTGTTGCCTGCGTCGAAAGCGAGAGAGATCATTCGCCCATGATGCATCCATTGACGCTTGCAGCACCGCATCACCTGAATCTTAAATACTATTGTCATCTGTCTCACTTAAGAATTTTAATTATCTATACTCGAATTTTTTAACGCCTCTCAACTCTACTTCTCTCTTTTTGTACACTGTCTCGTACTTTCTTTCCGCACCTTCTTCTTTGCTTCACTTTGGTCTTGGACCCTCGCAGCCGAAACCCTTCTCGCGTTGCATGTGGCATAAGCCGAGTACCTATAGCTACACCTACAAGATTCGCGAGGATTTCGGCTCGAGCGATCGTTTGACCCACTTTGTCCATCTAGTAAGAACTTTGACAGCAAACTGCAGTAAAGATAACTTAAACTCTTAACAATCTCACGCTCTCATGTGTCCCTTGTCGTTATTACTATTTCTATAGCCTAAACGCACTGTTACATCGCAAGTACAACCACCTCACTCAGCACTGACACGTATACGCAATAATAGCCTCCAATAACCTTGATTGCGCAGGACTTTTAGCGTACTGTTGAGACTAGGAAAAGAAAGACGAGAAAAAATAGAAAAACTTTGTACAAGCCCACTCAAAGAGCGTGGAGAGGGTGAGTCTCTTTCTCCAGAGTCTGACTCTTTTATTTCAGATGTACAATGCCAAACGACCAACTCCCCCCATCGCGATATAAACACCTCGAGCCACGGGGGGCAGAGTCTGATCAACACTCCATTTTCCAGGGACCCCAGTGTCCCAGTCCGATGCCCTCCAGAAGAAGCCCAAGCCCAGTCGAGAGCCACTACAGGTTTTCAGGCGCCTATCGACAGCCGTAGTCCCGTGCGACCGATCAACGCTCATGCTCCTCGCTCAGTGAGTCGCCTCGCTCGCCATATGAATAATATGCCTCGCAACTAAAATGTGTGCGTTTGTGTGCTTTTCTTTCGCAGAATGACCATGATAATACCGGGTCTATCCGCTCTAGGAAGAAAGTGCCACCACCCCCGATCCCAATCAACAAAATGCAAGTGCCGCCTACTCAATCGCGAAGCTACAATAGCTACAATAATGAGGCTCGTAATAGGAACGCCACAAATGACTGGGCAGCTGAGGACAGGATGAACAGGAACGATCGGTAATATACTGCGCCTACTTTCGCTCATCAGTCTCTTACCCTCTAGGTATACCTTAAGAGACAACGCACTAACAGCCGTTTCTCTCTCTCTCTCTCTCTTTCTTTCGTCAGTGTGAACCCGATACAAGAACTGCAGATGATCGGCCGAAGGAATAACAACAACGACACTGGAGACGATCCTCCATTCAACTTCCAGGTGAGTCGACTACGACTGCTCAAATTTTGTCGGAAAAATTCAAATGTAATCTGAAACAGCAAAATTCACGCACCAGGCAATGCTTCGGAAAACGTCGCATCAGCGCAACTCGATGAAGCGCACTCCGGTGTACGACAGCTACGGCTCGTCCCAACCGATGAATTTCCGCTCCGGCCGCGGCGACATGAACGAGTCGAACGTGGTCTACAGAAGCGGCGGAGGCAACAGGGCAGAGTCTCCCGAGTGGAGCCCCAACGAAATGGTGCGGATGTCGGAGAAATACGGCCGGGAGGGCGCCTGGGGAGGAGGCAGCGGCGGACGCGGTGCTTTCGAGCTCGCGAACACGAGCGAAAGCGTCACCGCGGAACTCGCGCCGGGAATCATCGTAGAGGGCTTCGTCTCCGATCTGTGAGGTGCGCGCCAGCGTCAGCGCGCGTCTCTTCATCCTTTGGTTATTCAGCTCCTTGTGCGATGACGAGATTTACGAAGAGCTATCGCTCAGCCACTTTCAGAATCATACACACACACACACACACACACACATACACTTGTAGCGTCATATTGAGCAACATTAAATTGTATAAAATTTTAACGACTGCTCTTTTTCCCTCTTACTCAGCAGATTTATCCCTTTCTCTTTCTTATTGTTCACTGGTTCGTTTAATAAGATATACTAATAAAGTGAGTAACTTTGTTATCGATTTAATAACTTAAAATTAGTTATATACACTGTCGATGGATGGTACATGAACCTATACTGATCAACTATTTTAGGACTAAATTACATGGTTGTAAGTATTTACAAAATTTGTTTTAAACAAATAGATACCTTTTGGTGGACGTGATTTTTCTTCCGGCGATTTATCACAACATGGGTATCTTGCAGTCTCGAGCGGAATTTACAAAATCAGGGATACTTGACATCCGAGAAGTTTCACAATTGTTCGTTCCACTGCCGACATTATCAAAAATTTTCCTAAAAAATGTCTTTAATTAATTCTTCTTCTTCTGCTGTTGAGCTATTCCCATGGACTCTTGATAGGCAGCAATGATTCGTTCCTGAACTTCGGGCTGGCATGGACTGTACCTCGAGTACTCCATTGAGAATTCGCCCTTGCCTTGCGTCGAGGAGCGCAATTCGCCAGAATATCCAAACATCTCATTCAAAGGCACTTCCGCGTGAATTGTGAACCAACCCTCGCTTCCATCTATACCTATTATCAGTCCTTTTCTTTTAGTCAACTGTCCCATCACAGTTCCCTGTAAAGTCAAAATGTAAATTAAAAAAAAAGAATCACAAGAAATGCTTACTTTACAATCATGGTAATGTAGTTTACCTGAAACTCTTCTGGTCCCGTGATTTCCACCAGCATGATCGGTTCTAGAATCTGCCAGTTGCCATTGTCAAATGTCTGTTTAATAGCACCTTGTGTAGCCAAGAAAAATGAATGTTCGGACGAATCAACTATATGGCTAGCGCCATCAATTAGTCTGAACTTCAAGCCAGCCACTTTGTTACCGGACAAAGAACCTTTTTCGCACATTGCCAAAAATCCTTTTTGTACGCCAGGAACAAACTGTTTAGGTATGTTGGTTCCAACCGTCTCATCTGCGAATTCGAGGTTTGTATTTTTCTGTGGTGGTAGAGGCTGCAAAAGGGGAAATTGAAAAAAATGTTTTCACCCATGAAAGATATAATTTTTAGCTCTATTATTACCTCCAGAACACCGATAACTCGACCATATTGTCCAGCACCACCAGATTGCTTTTTATGAAGATAATCAAATTCACATGGCGTCATGAGAGTTTCTCTGAAGGCAACCTTAGGTTTACCAAGAACAACTGGACAATTGTATTCACGTTCCATACGCTGAGCGTATATATCTAAATGTAACTCACCCATACCGGAAACGATACTTTCCTAAAAAGCGAGACAATAATACTTGGTACAGGTATGCAAAAGTTGAGACATGGTTTAGCAACGAAATCGATTAAACATCAGGTTTAACGACGTACCTTACTTTCGGGGTCGTAAACGAAGCGGAATGTTGGATCTTCTTTTGTAAATCTTCCAATTCCTTTTGCGAAATTGTCACGATCTTTACTGTTTTTAGGAGTGATAGACATAGAAACCACGGGTTCTGGGACGAAAATTGATTCCATTGAAAGTGCCAAATCACCTTTAGTAACAAAGGTATCACCAGAAGCACAGTCAACTCCAAATAATGCAAATATGTCTCCAGCATAGATTTCATTGACATCCTCCATTGTATTTGAATGGAGCCGCACTAATCGCGCAATGCGTACCTAAAAAAAAAACATTGTTTTTTCCTGTTTGATACAGTAAAAATTTTGTAATTTTATATATTTTTACTTTTCTGTTGGTTCGTGTATTGAATATGGTATCTGACTTTTTTAACATTCCTTGATAGCATCTAAAGTATGTAAGTTGTCCAAATTTTCCTGCTTCCAATTTAAATGCTAGACCTACAAACGAATGCTTATCTGATCGTTCGGGATTAAGAAGAATTTTCTGCGGCTCTTCTTGTCTGATAAATTAAATAACGTTAAATTAGATATCAAACATTAAAACAGAACAATTAATCTCTTAATCATTTACATTACTATTTGCATACCCAGGTTTTTCTAGCAGAGCAAAGTTTTCAACTTCACCAGGATTCGGAAGATAATCTAAAACAGCATCTAGTAAAGGCTGAACACCTTTGTTTTTTAAAGCAGTTCCAACTAGAACTGGAGTAAATGTTCTTTTCAAACATGTTCTTCGAATAGCATCTTTTATATCTTGTTCAGTGATTTCAGCTTCATTTAAGAACAGTTCTCCAAGAGTATCATCTGCATTGCTCAGGTGCTCTATCAGCTCCTCTCTCCTTGCGTCAGTTTCTAAATAAAAAAAAAATATATACATTACAACTGAGTAAGATACAAAAGAATCAGACCAGAATAGGAAATATAATAAAACCAATTATATAATACCTGCTTTCAATTCTTGTGGTATTTCATCAGGCCTAACAATTTCACCAAAATCACCCTCAAAGTAGAGAGCTTTTCTCTCAATTATATCTACAATTCCCTTAGTTTCACTCTCTTTACCAATGGGTAATTGTATAAAAGCAGAATTCTGTTTCAATTTTGTTCGCAATTGTTCCAAAACTCTTTTTGGATTAGCTCCCATCCTATCCAACTTGTTGATAAATGCTAAACAAGGTACATTATACCTTTTCATTTGTCTATTTACAGTTAGTGTTTGTGACTGTACTCCACCCACAGCACAAAGTACTAAGACTGCACCATCCAGAACTCTCAAAGATCTTTCGACCTCAATGGTAAAATCTACGTGACCAGGAGTATCGATAATATTGATGTTGTAATCTTTCCACAAAGTATAAGTTGCAGCAGACTGTATGGTGATTCCACGCTGTCTTTCCAATTCCATGCTGTCCATAACAGCTCCAACATTATCTTTGCCTCTAACCTTAAAAGTAAATAATGATAAATTGATTAACTTAAATATAGAAGCAGTCTTTTTTCAAATTATTACCAATAAAGTACCTCATGCATTGCTTCAATTCTTCCAGTATAATAAAGAATACGTTCTGTCAACGTCGTTTTACCAGAGTCAATGTGAGCTGAGATTCCTATATTTCTCATTTTTTCAATGGGCTTGTGTTCCGCATATTTTGCATAGGAAGCCATGCATTGTCCTTTCACCTACATATTTAAAATCAATTAATTTCTCGAATCACGTTATTTTTATACATTTTCAATCACAAAATTTCTGGTATTATAATTGCTATTTTAAATCAAATTATTCTAACCTCAAAAGAGTGCAATAAAAATTTACCTCGAAAGCGACCGCCGGCAGTCTTGACAATCTCGTCAAATTCGTTCCGCATCTTAGTAGCGATGCAATCGTCATTTTTTGTGCTTATACTACTTACCTCACAATTACTTTTGTGATTACCACGATTAAAAAATTTTACGTGCTGATATCGCCGAACCGCGCGCACAGTAACAAGAAAAGGCAGACCGCAGAAGACAGCATGGGGCTCTCAACCCATGCGGGCAGCACCAGCTCCTACTCCAACATCCACATACCTATATAGGTACTTATACTGACGTAAGCGTATAACAGAGAGCATCAGCATACAGCAGACGGTCAGCACTCAGCCGTCAGCTCGCAGATGTAATAGCAAATAATAGCAGTAGATAGCATAGCAGTAGACCGCTACTGTCAGAAAGTATGTACACATATACTTACAGGCATAACGACAGGTAGATTTTTTATGTTTCTCTGATAAAATTATAGAACAAAAGATTTAAAATGATTGTGAAAGAAGAATCGTTTGAATTGATTTCTCAAGAAATTATCAAAACTCATCTTGAATTGACCGCCTTAATTCAGGTAATCTGTAAAATATGAAATTATGTATATGTATATATATCGATTCTAACCTTATTGCTAATTCATTAAAAGATATTTTTTTAACATTGAAATTGTACGCAGGATATAAAACAATGCACTGGACCATTAGAACTTTTAAACGATCTCAATGCAGATGGTCGAGAAAAAATAGCTAAGCTCAGAAACAACATTGAAAAACTAACATTTTTAGCAGAGCGGGAAAGGGAAACAACTAGAAAAGCTGACTTGTTGTCAAATATTGACAATTACAGGGGACAGTTAACCACAGCGATAACAGCTTTTCGTAAAGCAAATGTTCTCAGTGCATGCGCAATAGACAAGCAGGCTAGAGAAGAATTATTGCCTACATCTGCTAGTGAGCAAAGTTTGCTCCGAAAAAGAAGAGACAAACAAGGTGCAGCCAATGCTTCTAGTCAAATCACAAATCATCTGTTGGATATATCCAAATATTTAGCAGAAACGTCACAGCAAAGCGCAGAAACTTTAGATACATTAGGTAGGTAGTATATAAAATTATTTATATACTTCATGAGTATAATAACATAAGAATAAAATTGTAGTGACTTCTTCTGACAAGGTGTCAACTACTAGAAAAGAATTGGAACATCAACAACAAGTTATACAGCAATCAGGAAAATTATTAGGCAAATATGGTCGGAGAGAGATTACAGATAAAGCTTTAGTGATACTAGCTTTTATATTCTTTCTTGCAGTTGTATTTTACATTTTACAAAAACGATTATTATAAGGTATGAAAAAAAAAATATATATATATATATATATATATATACATTGTAACATTTTTTTCTATAAGTACTTCTGTCCTTTAACATTTAACTTAAAAGTATTCATTTTGTTAAAATTTTATTCTAATTTTTTTTCTTAGTTCTATTTAATGATTGTTCAGAAACTAATTTCTATGCTTCAAAATATATATTAAATATTTAATTTTCAGATTAACAGCTACTCTTAAGTTACATAATTTATGTTAAATAGCCCAATTGGAAAAATCAAATCATCTGCACTTATTCAAGATTTTTCCACAAACTTGTTGAAGAGGAAATACTAAACACTTGAGTTTTCATATAACTAAAACATTCCGTTACAATTATTTTTCATAAAAAATGACTGATGTTAATAATAATCAAGCTGTTAAATTTTTTTATCGCAAAAGTTATAAATATATTAATAAATATACGAATGTTTGCATTCACTATAGCAAAAAGTTAATAAATATTTTAATAATTTATCCAGCATCTGAAACTATGGTACAAAATAAAGGGCTGAAACTTTTCTAAAAAATTGAAGATGACTAATAGTATTCTATTTAATACATAAATATTAACTACTATTTAAATTTTTTTGCTAAATTGCTACAGATTTTGAATATAATTTTAGGAGGTAACTTTCTAAAGCTTGGCTGATCAATGACATTACTGCCGTTCATAGTAACAAACTCAATTGCCGTTGCCTTCAGCTCCTTCATTTTGACTTTGTCGGCAACTAGAAGGGAATGTACGACATTGTGAATGCTCATACTTTTTATCATTGCTTGTTCACAAATAATAAGCAGCCTATGTAGGGCAAATTTTTTTGCTGCAATTGCGAGATCCCCAATCATTTTTTCTATTCCATTTACCTTTCCAGTGTAGATAAAGCGAATCATTTCCAACAGAACATCATAACTAATATCATTAACTTCTAAGATGATCTCCTTCTTCTCCTTATTCATTTCATTATCGAACATTGTAGCAAATACTGAGCTGCTCCTGGCAAGTATGCACTTGTGCGCTCTAACACTTCTACTTTCTGAAAGAAGCGCTACATCGCTAAATATGTTGTCGTCCATAAGACCTCCGTAAATGTCCAGCAGTTCAAGTCGAGATGCTAAAGCAGGTTGTAGCTCGTGTACCTCTTTGTTGTGTTTCAACTCCTTCACGAGATATCGAGGCATTGTTATAATCTCGCAAATTATCGTCAAGCTACCATTGGTCAGCAGCTCATTTGCTGGATCGAGTATGTAATCTTTTCGTATCAATTGATCAATCCCCCAAGCAGTCTTACAATCAAAATCGGATTCTGTCATAGAATGATCAATCACCACTTGAGCTTTGCTATTCTTAATTTTGAAGTTGGATTTAGCTACTATTTTTCCCATAGACACAGTGTTGGTGTTACATAGATACAGCGCTATGAAATCTTGGAACTCTTGTCTTTTTCCTCCAGGAAACAACCGTAAATACCACTCAATGTCCCTTCCTAGTGTAGTTGCAAATTTTGGTGATTTAACAACGACCCCGACTTTCACTTGACTGCAAAGCGTGTAAAAATCTGGGATTTGCCACTCTAATTTTGCCTCCATAGTTTTTACCTTTCCGCGTATATTTTTTTTCGCAGCTTTTGATGGAGCCATGTTTTGTAACTTTGCTTACAACGCAACAAAGGTGGCGATCTAAAGAAACAATGATAATGAATTAATAGGAACCAAAACAATCATACTTTCAATATATTAATTGAGTATCGAGAAGATAAATTGCCTTAAATAACGGTGCCGAATCTTCCGAATTTAGAAATTTCGAATACGAAGTAAAACGTCAAATGGATCATGCACGCTCGCTCACGCAGCAACAGGCGCGCTCAAATTCTGCATTGACGAAAGGAGAGAGGGATGAGAACAAAGGATTCAAGTACAACAAGATAAACGCTGATTGGTCGATCCGGAATCGTTTCTGGTGGTAGGGATTTAAGCGCCAAACTGAGTTGGACGGCATCGCGCACTGCGTGCGTTTGTGCACGATTTGAAATGAAATTTAATAAGAATGGTTGCCCTGACGTCTCGTGGCGAGCAACGAAACTAGACGGGGTCAATGCCGGAGCTTTTGAACCGCTGAACCGCAAAATGTATAACTCAGACAATAAGCATATTTGTTATTGCGGTTTGTATATATGGAAAAAAGTACCGCTGTATTTTGTAAAAAAATAGATCGAATTCACGGTTGCAAGATATATGTTTTGACATCACTTATTTGTGACTTATAATATTTTTCATTGTTCAATTGAGCGGGCTGCGTTTTGTATTTGAAAATTTGATTTTGTATATACAATAAATACTGCAGATTACGCGCGATTACATAGATTAATGGATTGTATAATTATGCAATAATTTTTTATGGATACTAATCTTAGACTTACAGTTCATTTGAAAAATCAAAAAGTAATTGCGTAATATCGTTTTCACACATATTGCACATTAACTCAAAATTTAAAAGCAAGATGGCTTAAGTGCTTTGTGACATTAATAAGTGACATTAATAATATTTAGTGTTACTCAAAGAACAATTTTCGTATACTTGGTGAACATATACATTTCATAAGGGATATAAAAATCGTTCGTTAATTTCTAGTCAGACAAGTATGATGTAGGAATACATTATAACAAAAATATATGCACAACTAATTTATTTATAAAAGAAAACGTATGTACATCTCTTCAAAAGATTGACTAATTTAATAAACTATATAAATTAATTTTCTAGTTTAGTTATAATAATGTATTTGTATGAGAAAAATCAAACAGCAAGATTGTAGAATGTACAAAGTCTAAAGGCTTAAAGCAATTTATTTATATGATCACAGAGTGCCTACATTATTATGATCTTCAGTACTGCCTGTTCATAATTTAAAATTTGTTTTAAAATTGTACAAACAATATCAATAGAATATCAAAAGGGTACAACTTAAACTCTTGTTTGCCATTGTTAATTTTGGAACTTGCAAATGGTATTTATATCTCATATAACTAAAACTAATATCAATTGAGATATATATTTTGCAATGCAAATATCAAGTTATGACAGTTATAAAAATTCAAAAAATACAAAAAAAGGTATATTATAGATAAACTGCTACACAAATAATTTCTTGTATTTGTTTGCTAAACTGCTACACACTCTTAAAATAATTTTGGGAGATAATAATTTAAAGTTAGGCGTATCTATAATAATACTCCCATCCTCAACAATCAATTCAATGGCCTTCATTTTCAGCTCCATCATTTTGACTTTATCAGCAAATAGAAGACAGTTTACAGCACTGTTAATGCTTATATTTTCAATCATTGTTTGTTCGCAGATAATCATCAATCTGTGTAGCGCAAATTTGTTTGCTGCAATTGCGAGATCCTCAATCATATTTTCTATTCCTTTTATCTTTCCAGTGTAGATAAAGCGAATCATTTCCACCAGAACATCATAACTAATGTCATGAACTTCCAAGATGATCTCCTTCCTTTCATTTATCTCAGCATTAAACATTGCAGCAAATACTGAGCTGTTTTTGGCAAGTATGCACTTGTGTGCTCGAATGGTTTTATCTTCTGAAACAAGTGATATATCGCTAAATTTACTGTCGTTTAGAAGATTCTCAAACATGTCGAGCACTTGCAATTGAGATAAAAATGCAGCTACTTCATATTGAGGCAGAATTACCAATTCACAGATTATTACTAAATCACCGCCGGAGTCATTTAACATGCAATTTCGTGGATTGGTAATGAATTCTGTTGATATCCATTTATGATTCCCCCAAGCAGCTTCACCAAATTCAGATTCCTCCAAATTACAATCAACCACCACTTGAGTTCTGTTGTTTAAAATGTTCAAGGTTGCTTCAATTTGCCCTTTGTTCATGGTGCTGTACAAATAGATTGATAAAAAATCTTTATAATCTTCTGTTCTTCCTCTAGGGTATAACATCAGATAACATACTTAACGTGATATTCTAGTTTTACTTTTAATAATGTATATCTTTATGAGCAATCCCTCCTCATTTTCCAATAAAACATTTCTTATCTTCATCTAATCTTTATATTTTTTTGCTAAACCACTACACACTTCTACAACAACATCCATAGGTAGAGTTCTAAAGTTTTCTTGATCAATCGCATTACTACCACTCATAACAACAAACTCAATAGCCATTGCCTTCAGCTCCTTCATTTTGAGTTTGTCGGCAACTAGAAGGGAATTTACAACATTATGTATGCTCAAACATTTTATCATTGCTTCTTCGCAGATAATCATCAATCTGTGTAGCGCAAATTTGTTTGCTGCAATTGCGAGATCCTCAATCATATTTTCTATTCTGTTTACCTTTCCAGTGTAGATAAAGCGAATCATTTCCACCAGAACATCATAACTAATGTCATGAACTTCCAAGATGATCTCCTTCCTTTCATTTATCTCAGCATTAAACATTGCAGCAAATACTGAGCTGCTTTTGGCAAGTATGCACTTGTGCGCTCGAATGGTTTTATCTTCTGAAACAATAACTGTATCCATAAATTTACTGTCGTTTAGGAGACCCTCTAACATGTTGAGCACTTGCAATTGGGATGCAAAAGCATCTTCTCGCTCTTCTACTTCTTTGGTAGGTTTCAATTCGTTTGCATTATATTGAGATGCAACTGTCTGAATCTCACAGATGATCGTCAAACTGCCATTGTCAAGCATTTGATTTTCTGGGTTGCTAATAAATTCTGTTGATATCAATTTGTGAATTCCCCAAGCCGCTTCACCATAGTCAGCTTCCTCCAAGGTACGATCAATGATCACTTGAGCATTTTTGTCCAGAACTTTGAAGTTAGTGATTGCTTCAAATTTTTGTTTGAACTCTGTATATAGGTACAATGATAAGAAGTCTTTGTGTTCTTTTTTTTGTCCTCTAGGGCACAATTTGAAGTGCCATTTTCTTTTTGCAAGAGAAGTTATTGTCGTAAACTTTGGTGATTTAATAATTTTTCCAACCTTTGCTTGATTGCATCGCCTGTCAAAGTTAGGGATATGCCACTTTATTGTGGATGATGTACTATTCACTTCTCCAAGTTTATTAGATTTAAATTTTGTCGGCGCCATTGTCCAGATATGTATGTACTATACATATAGTGCAGCGATGGGTGTGATCTAAACAATGCAAACAAACAAATCCGAATCAGAACAATCCTGCATCATAAGTACCAAGATGACCTGTTATAAGAATCGAGATTAATTGCCTTCATATGATGATATCGAGTATTAAGCGGAAAAATTTTGCGATATACGAAATTGAATGTCCAATCCAACGTGTCTTGTACGCTACATGCACGTTCCCGGCTCCCGCGCAGCAACAGGTTAGTTAGGCTATTCGAACTCTGCGTCGGCGAATAGGAGGGAGAGCCGCGAGTTAGAGGGACGAAAACAAAGACAAAAGACTATGCAAGTCCGTATATTTATGCGCGCCAACAAGACAAAAGCTGATTTGTCAATTTGAAATCGCTTCTATAATTATCGGCGCCGAACTGACGCCGTTATGTATTTAGAGATTGATGGTTACCGCATATACGTGCACCGTCAATGTGACCTTCTGGTTCCGTGACGCTGACGACTGACGAGCCGGTTCCGTAGAACCTATTCGCTGTGAGAGTGTGAGCACATACCGTGGCGCCCTCATTTCGGGAGTACATCCCATGTTAAATCTTATGGGCGAAAAATAGTTCGAGCGGCCGCCATTAGCAATTTCGAGAGTACATCCCATAAGATTAGAATAGACGCCGGGGGCCCGGGGTACCTATTGTACTTATATCTATAGTTATATACCTATACCTACTCACTCGACCTGACAATAAACAGCATTACTATATTACCAAACAAGCCTTATATTTGGTATTGCGCAATTTGAAATTAAGTTTGCGTTTTTATGACCAAAAAAAGTAATACATTGATAATAGCTTTAAATATTCAACAAAATGTGCTATTCAATAGATAATTTACTCGCAATATTCTGTTAAAAAAGATTATATTCACAGTTAGGCAAGGTATTTTGTGACACCACTTCTGTAACTGGAATTTTTTATTGTTGGATTTGGAAGCAGGCCAGTTGGCAGCGTCTATTAATTTGAACATTTAACTAAATGTAAACTCAATTAACTTTATAAATTAATGAATGTAACAGTTGCGAGTGATTACACATAGAGTCATGGATTGTAATTCAGTAAAATTTATTATGGAATTAATTTGAAAAGTCAAAAAGTATTATTAATTTATGTGTATATTAAATGTATGGATCCCTAGAACACAATTTGTACATACTAACCCACAATTGGAATACAAAAAAAAAGTATGGATGGCTTTAAAAGAGCTTATATATATATATATATATATTTTTTTTATTTGTTATTTTTATTGTTACAGTACAATAATTGTTAGTAAATTTTTAGTCAGACAATTATAATAGATACAGGAATACATTGTTATAATATCGAATTTTTGCACACAAAAAATGTACACATACATTTCTCTAAAAGCTAAACAAATTTGATTAACTATTATATTATAACATACTTAACGTGATATTCTAGTTTTACTTTTAATAATGTATATCTTTATGAGCAATCCCTCCTCATTTTCCAATAAAACATTTCTTATCGTCATCTAATGTTTGTTTTTTTTTGCTAAACCACTACACACTTCTACAACAACATCCATAGGTAGAGTTCTAAAGTTTTCTTGATCAATTGCATTACTGCCACTCATAACAACAAACTCAATAGCCATTGCCTTCAGCTCCTTCATTTTGAGTTTGTCGGCAAATAGAAGGGAATTTACAAAATTATGTATGCTCAAACATTTTATCATTGCTTGTTCGCAGATAATCATCAATCTGTGTAGTGCAAATTTGTTTGCTGCAATCGCGAGATCCTCAATCATATTTTCTATTCCGTTTATCTTTCCAGTGTAGATAAAGCGAATCATTTCTACCAGAACATCATAACTAATGTCATGAACTTCTAAGATGATCTCCTTCCTTTCATTCGACTCAGCATCAAACATTGCAGCAAATACTGAGCTGTTTTTGGCAAGTATGCACTTGTGTGCTCGAATGGTTTTATCTTCTGAAACAAGTGATATATCGCTAAATTTACTGTCGTTTAGAAGATTCTCAAACATGTCGAGCACTTGCAATTGAGATAAAAATGCAGCTACTTCATATTGAGGCAGAATTACCAATTCACAGATTATTACTAAATCACCGCTGGCGTTATTTAACATGCAATTTCGTGGATTGGTAATGAATTCTGTTGATATCAATTTATGATTCCCCCAAGTAGCCTCATCAAATTCAGATTCCTCCAAATTACAATCAACCACCACTTGAGTTCTGTTGTTTAAAATGTTCAAGGTTGCTTCAATTTGCCCTTTGTTCATGGTGCTGTACAAATAGATTGATAAAAAATCTTTATAATCTTCTGTTCTTCCTCTAGGGTATAACATCAGATACCACTGAACATCTCTTTTTTCAAGTGAAGTTGTAAACAACGGCGATTTTAAAGCGTCCCCAACGTTCGCTTGACTGCAACTCTTTTTAAATTTATGGATATGCCACTTGATTTTTGATGTGAGAGTTTGTACTTGCCCAAGAATATTAGATTTCGTCGTGGGAGCCATGTTTCATTACCTATACACAGGTTTAAGAGTACACAGAATAAAACTGAATAAATCAGTATCAAAACAATCGAGCTTCCTACTCATTAATTATACCGAGATATATTACCTTTATGATGACAGCGAGTACTTATTTAGAAATATTGCAAAATATTCCGATGCATGTACGAAATGGAACGTCTAATTCGAACTCTGCAATTAGTCTGCATTGACAAAGGGAGAGAAACCTGCGAGAGCGAGAGAGAGCTTGAACAAAGACTGCAGCATGCGGGGACTCGTCGAGAGTCGGGAGTGTATACTTAATACACGCTTATTGGTCGATCCGAAATCGCTTCCGCGAAGCGCCAAACCGGCGTTACACGGCGTACCTATTGCCCTGACGTCTCGTGGCGAGCAGTGGAACTATATGACGGGTCCATCAGCCCATGATGCAGTCGATTCGATCGTCGATGTACTAAGTACTTAGTCGATCAGCCAAACAAGCTACGTTGATAATATCACGTACTACATCAAAGATTTTTGGCTTAAAATATATAACATGTAGTACGCTTTCACGATTGTCCGGCATCGATTGTCAAATTTCATAAGTCAATTTTTCATTGTATACTTTTGTGTGCCTCTTTGTATGATACACGTAAACGTCGTCTATAAGCACACTGCACTTATGATTGCCAAGTGTTTTTGTAAACTTCTGTAAGATCCGTAATATACGACCCCTTTTATTTTACATTTTTGGCAATGGAATTTCCAGATATATATAATTATACTATTTATGTTACAATCGCATCAAACGCCTTTCAGATAGTATGAATTTTCCGTAAATCCTTTACCTGTGTCGCAAGTTTCACGTTTATCGAAATCCATGATATTTATATTTATATATATATATCACTGACACAGCCGCGCATCTTCTAAACTTCTTGGATTAGTTAATTAACTATTAGTAACGTATTTCACGTGGCCAATAACTTACCCTTTTTGACCGCATCAGAGCTGACTCGGAAAAAGATGCATTCGCACGTCATCCGCCGCATGCTCAACAGTGAAAACAGCCACGTTTTATTTAATTAAGTATAATCTTCAAATTTAGTCGAAATTATTGCGGCGCGTTCGAATTTTCAGAGAGACGCGACGATTTACACATTACTAATTTACAATTCTAATGTAAAACTGGCTTTCAAAAAAAATTCAAAATTATCGGTTGAATTGTACATTAAAGATAATAAATCGAAATTTATTTGTACGACTATGCGTCTATTTTAAAGAATGCGTGTAATTTATAAGAGCTATCACTTTGCATTTATTTACAAGAATAAACAAACTAAAAAGTATACATCTCTTCACTAAGGAAGCAGCCAATGCGCCTCGTACAGGTATTACAAGTGGCCTAATAAGATATTCTAATTTAATACTGCATATTATCAAATACAGAAAGTTGGTTATAAATAAGTTGATCCTGCAAAAGTAAAAGAGTCGATTATTCAGATCACAGAATGACAATGGAAAGTTGCGCGTATACTTGCGAATACAGTGAGAACTGCAGTACATCGAATATCTTACATTTTTGCAACAATCCAGAAATTCGTCCCGCGAAATAACGCCATCCCGATTGAGGTCCATTTTCTCGAAAAGCCGGTTGACGTGTCTTTCGACGGCGCAATCGATGACCTGTGCGCTTCTGACCATCTCGTATATCGCCGAGACACCTGTCGTCATCTCGCGCCTCGTAATGCAGCCGTCGCCGTTGAGATCGTACAGTCTGGCGGTGCATACAGTGTGTATAGGAAAAAGATTGTCGGACGATGCGCATAGGGCCAATTAGGGCGAAAAAATGAATGAGCGAGGTCGAGCTCTTGGATGAGAAGGCAGCGAGTACAAAGTAGCTATATTGAAAAGGAGCGCGGAGGTGCTTACTGACCGAAAAATCCAGGAGAGCCTCTGATCGGCGCTGCCCTTGACGATCGAGGCCAGCCCGGTGAGGAGATCGCCGAAGCTCACGAAGCCGTCCTTGTCCTCGTCAAAGTTGTTGAAGACTATTTCCGCGTACTTGCGCGAGTCGCCCAGGGGGAAGAGCTTCGCGTAGGCCGGCGTCAGGTCCTTCGTCGTGGCCACCCCGTTCGGACACTGCACTAGGATCGGTGCATTAGATATATGCAATGAGGGCATCGGGCAGACGTGGCGGGAGGCTTCCACAAGAATCCCGGTAGACGTAAGGATCAGGGACGAGCCCAAGAACCCTGCGGGCTGTATATATAGCGGGGGGTGCGGAAGAGTATATATAACGACGCGAACCTGCTGCTTGAAGGCCCGGTAGAGCCTGCGAACCTCCTCGCGGCTGAACCCGGTGCGGCAGGTGAGCGAGGCGAGGTTCTCCCTGGGCAGCCGCAGCAGCCGCCTGGCCATCTCCTCCTCCTCCTCCTCGTGCGACTCCTCTGCAACAGCGCAGAAATATAATGGGCGGAGTCGTTCCCGAATTAACCGAGAAATTGGGTTTCTAGCGGTGCAGCCGGAAGCTATCATTCAGCGACTGGCCGCGAGCGTCTGTGGCTGTGCGCCTGTGCACGCGATTACTTACACACGCGCGATACTCACCGGTCATCCGCTGTATGCTCCGCTTGACTTTGCTGATGCTCCGGCGCATTTTGCGCGACAGCTGGCTCGGCTGGTGCAGCCGCTGCAGAGCCCCGCGCCCGCTCATCGCCTCTTCGCACTCGGACTGCATCTCGGCGCTCGCGCGCCTACTTCCCCGCAGCTGCGTGCTATATCTTTAAAACTGTGACAAACAAGTGCCGCTGATAAGGAGCGGCGCGCCGCGCCAGCTCTCAATGACGGCAGCAGCCCTTTCAAACTTGAAGGGATTTAACAAACGCTCGGCGAACGTCGATGCGAGCCCGAAGACGCGCGCAAAAGCACTGAGCCAGCTCTCTCGACTCTCGAGTCTCGGCCGAGTCCCTTCTATACGCGACTCCGCGCGCGCAATTGTCGCTCTGGCCTCGTCGCCCGCCGACTCGTCTCGATGAGCCTGACGCACTCGGGCGATGCGATTCAAAATTCGATCATCCCTATATTATGTGATTTTTCGCGAGTTTTCCATAGCTGGTCGCGCATCGAACAAGTCCACGCGGAAGGACGAGCTATTTATAAACGATTTAGCGCATAAGTAACTCAGCCCGTCGGACCTGTACGCACACGAGAAAACGATCGAGAAGCAAACGCCTCACTGCGAAAGCATCTCACCGGCGATTGATGAGCCGCCGCATCTCCGCAGGATGCTCGAGCTTTTTTCTACGTACCGCCAGCCATTCCCCGACGATGTTTACGTTACGTCTCGACATTTGAATTCGCGCGTGGTGCGCGTAAACGCGGTAGCTTCTATTTCGAGGGACGTAAATTGCTTAACGGCCCCCTCTGCGCTTCTAACGACTATTGCGCTAATGAGGAAATTCCGCTATTAATCGGCGAAATATCATTGGAAAACGCGCGGCCCACAATTGTATTTCGGTATTTTTAGCGGCTGTTACGATCCAATCGTAACAGCCATCATCGTAACGGCTTTCGTCGCCGCGCGTTTTTACCGCAATTAAACGGAAATAATGACCGGGTTCGAGAGGCATGCTGGCATGCAGCGACGCGTGACTTGTTGAGTATGAATTTTTCGCGGATCTTCTCGCTCCGATCGACGCTTTTGCGCGGACAAAGGCGCCACGGTAGGCGAGAATAAAAATAGAGCTTGCAAGCTCCAATCTTTCGCGAATTTTATCGAGAGTGACGGCTTTACGGCGAGCTTCGCAGTTCGTTTGGAAATCCGAAGCTAAACAGGCGCGTTTGGTTTTTTCCGCGCAGCAGTAAAATTTTTAATGCGACTTTACGATCAGCAAGTGAAAAGCTTTGCTTTACGACACCGTACGAATAACAGCAAGAAATATCCATTCGACGGATCGCGCGATGAAAAAAAATTTTTAATAAATCACGAGCCAAACAGCTGTGCAACGTTTATTGCTGTTCGACGTGCATGGTAAACGCAAGGCTTTTGAAATCGATTGTTATGATACGCGGCTGCTGCCTACTTACACTTACAGCCGACTGACGTACGTTTTTGGGACGCGCGCGCGCGCGCGTAATAACATTACGGCGGATCGACGCGGAAAGGAAATTCGAAACCATCTAATATAGAGGGGGAGTCAGAAAGCGAGAAGGAAATTCCCAGCTCTATGAGATAAATCTCGATCCCCCGTATACTACTTACGCATTTTCTCCGGTTACGCGCCCTCGCTTATAGGCCACTGATTTTTGGCCTCGCTTGCCAACTTTTGATGGAATTACGGACACTCTTTGTTTTTGCTTCGCTTTCTCTCTGACATCGCTCCTCGAAGTTACTGTTCTTTCGAATTAAATACATTAAAAGGCTCATCGTTCTACGGTGTGAAAAATAACGATTTATTATAACAATGTCTGTATACAATATGTCGCGGAATTGGTCGTGAGTATATGCATTATCAGTCAAAACGACGTATTCTTACAGAGACCAATTTGCACGATGATTACTATATTCTTAAAAGTCACTAGCGTTCTTTATCTGCACATCGTCACATACAAAGTATACGCGTCAACTATACTTTTGCATCACATGCTTGTAAATACATTTCTATGTAAAATCTCTAAATTCCATTCTCATCAAGAACTTACATTTTCTCCATTATTATATGTACAACTAGAATTATATATTGCAGAACAATTGTTTTGTAGTTACCAAACTTTTAGACATGCAATTACTTTCAAAACCATTTGTCGCTTTTAGTTTTGCTTTTTCATGAATGTCATATATGTAGTCATAAAAACTTTCCATGAACGTTACTCAATCGTATCACCTCGCTTCACATTTGCAACGAAAATAAAAAATTATACGGATTCTCAAATTTACAAGTATTCCGTAAAAATCAACGTAGCTATAAATCACATGAATCATTTCAACAATTCTAATCAACAAGCGTTATTTACAGATTTACATGCTCCGAGTAAATCAAAAAATTTTAAAAGTAATTATATGTGTACTTATAGTTAATCCCTACCCTTGATCCAGTCATGCTGTATGTACAAAAATAACTTTTTTTACAATATTTATACATACTAGAATTATTTGTTCAAAAGCATACGATAAGTCAGTATCGAGCTTTAAACAACGTCACCTACATATGTAAATCTTTGTATAACGTATCTTTTACATACTTATATTACTTACACATCGTAATCACAGCATTATACGTAACACGAATTCAAGTGGCGGATGCGCTACCGCGAATGTCTGTTACGATCTATCTACGCCTCTGTCTCATTTTGGAGATTAATACGTCCATCTGAGACTGTACATGATCGTAGGCAAACCTCATTTTAACAAATACCGTGTAATGAACCTATATCCTACTCAATTTCAATTATAAAACAGTCATTGCGGGCAATGAGAGTCTTTGCAGCTAATTACTCACGGTTAGCGTGTTGACATTTAACCAGGTGATGTACTGCAAATTTAAACAGAATATACAATGCTGGTTAAAGAATCGACTATGAAGATGCTGTATTTGAGCAGATCCAACATTGGACTTGTGAAATATATCAAAATTTTCTTTACAAATGATGAGTCTACGTCTTACCTCCAGACCTCAAAATAGTATCGTATAATTTTAACTTCTACGTAGTTGTTCTCAAATGCAGCATTTTGAGTCACAACATTTCACAAAAATTAAGATTAAAAAAATATGCGATCTTCATATGACAATGCCCAGTCCGCAGACGTACGCGCAGAGGTAAGAGTGCATCACTTCCAAACTTGAACGAGGCCATCGGTGCTGCCTGTGAGTATGCAAGTATTGGACATGGCCACTGCGGAGATAGTATCGTGATGACCTGGGTGCGGCATTTCGGGACCCGGGCCACCTTCCTCAATACCTCGACTTCGCATGCTCGAGCTGCCTGACGAACTTGGACCGCTCGTTCCACCGGCTAGCACCTCCTGCACTACATTTGTACCATCTATCAGCCGTTGCCTGTTTGGATTTGAAAACTCATTAGTAACAGATGTGGGTTAGTCGAAAAACATCAGTGATGAAGGAACAAAGAGCTTACTCGTAAGCCAACGAATTGAGTGTTAACGAATCATTAGCAGCCGGCAGGACGACGTAGGACTCGTTAGGTGCATGCAGATTCCAAAATCTTAGTCTCATGTCGGAACCACTTGCAAGTAAGAAGCCCGAACGATCTATACAAGCAGAATGCATTGCACAGACACTATGCCCGCCCTGTGAATGACTGAGAGGAGGTGCACTCGAGGCCCAAAGCACCATCTGCCGAAAGCCCGTCTCCAAATTCCACATAGATATTTCATTGTTGCCCTGAACCGCTGATATTATCCAAGAATGTTCCGTTGGGTGGGTTATTACTTTTCTGACTCGTGCTCCTGCAATTAAAATTTTATTGTATTTAAATTAAGGAATTATACTTTTACTGAGATGATGCTATTTCAAAACTTATTTATACTGGCTATATCTCTGATAATTGAGACAAGAGCTCGATATTGATATTTTTTAAATGAAAGAGCAATGAACACGTGCACATGTAAACTAAGCGGCGGTAAAACACAAAGAACGGAACAATTGACAGAAATCGATTTTTCATCTTCAACGGAACTACAATTATTCAAAATAAAATTGTAAATTAATCTCACCTGTTGGATGTTTAATATTACTGATCGGCAGCTGAAATCTCAAATCCCAGCATATATGCACTCCAGAACTAGTACCAAGAGTGAGCCATTGCTGATAATTGTTGATACAAAAAGACGTAATAACACCATGCTTCAAGTCATTTTCGAGTCTCCAAGCGGTTCCAGGACACCTGAGATCCCAACCGATCAAGGAACCGTAAAGTGTTGCGTAGACGAGAACGGATTGCGATCCTGAGTCCAGATATTGCAGATCTACTGCACAGCCCTCTTCTTGCATGTCCAACTGTCTCGAATACAGTACGTTCATCTTACTAGAGTTGGATTCAATTCTCAATACGAACACCGTTCCAGACTGGCTAGCTGTACTTGCCAGTGATTGGCCCTGTTCACAAACAACCAGACCCACTAACGGTCCTCCTCTATGCATGTATGTTTGTCTGTAAATATAATTTTATTTTTAACTCGATATATTTGAATAAAAAATAATAAAAATAAATGATAATGTTATGGGCGAATAATAACCTTGATCGATTAGCTAAGTTTCTTCCTTCCATTTTACTAGCATCCCAAATTTTTATGCAACTGTCAGCAGAACTGCTAGCAAATAGACTAGTGTCTGGCACCGAAACCAATCTATTAACGGCAGCTCTGTGCTCGTGAAGATAAGCTATAAGAACTCCACGAGGTCTCCAACCACTAGGCAGTAGTCTTGAACCTTCAATGACAAAATAACAATTTTAATTTTCTGAAATTTTTAATGTATGGAAAGAGATGATAGAAATATACGAACCAGCTTGCCACGCAATATTATCAGCCCAGTGTTGAGCCCTAACGGCTGATGCATGTTGCTCCTGCTTTCTGTAACTGAGCTGCCTGAGTTCTAACCGACAAGGCGCGCATCTATCTGCAAAACCATAAAGTGTTGCGACTGTCGCAAATCGTTAATTGTTTATATCTCACCATGCATACATATGAGAGCGAAGCGAGCTAAATGCATTGGGAAAACATGAATAGCAAAATTTAGCAAATCATTGGAACAGCCTTACTTACACTGGATGTAGGACCTTTCGTGAAGAGAGTGATCATTGATACTGTTCGTAGTGTCAGACAAACTATGCTGCGGAGATAAATGAATATCGCCTCCGTGAATACTCTGACTAGGACTGCCTCCGCTTGTTGACATGTCGGAAATTTTTACTGCCGAATGCTGAAAATTAAAAAGCTATCATTAATATTGATTCGAAAATATATTGGCTTTTTAGTTGAAAAGATTATGAAAACTACTTGAATATTATCATGAGCCGCAAACATAGTGCGCCACTCTTGATTCATCGAGGCGTAGGTAGCAGTGCTGTCGGACGTTCTGCGGTCCAACTTTTTGAACGATGGAAGCCCTATGTCGCTCTTGGTATCGGGATAGAGAACGACTACGTGGTGACTAATTTTATGCTTCAATGGTCCGAGTTCGAGTTTACCGTCGACCGGAGACGGCTGTTGCTTCGACTCAGCCGACTGCCGATACTTGTTGATTTTCAATAAGTGTGGCTTCATTACGAGCAGCTGATCTTCTACGGTTTCAGTCATTGTTTCTGAACTTAGGCGTCTAAAGAGCTGAAATTTGATTTAGTTATATTAGTTTAGCTGGTATTTTTTCATTTCTAGTTAATACTTACATTACGCAAAGCTGTGCTCATATCGTTGTACTGGGGAACAATTCCCGTAACAGCCTTGGCCCTAGCAACTTGTCTCTGCTCGAAAACGTGGAAAAGTTCTTCGATGTCGTTATATTTTATCACAGAATCGAGAACAACACGAGGTATCGGTGTAACTAATGCTTCTAACAATAAGACTTCCTTTTCTATCTGTATAAGCGGATGCTTCAAGTATGGCTGTATCATTGGTTGAACCTTACACTGCACGTCGACTATGTTGAGAGTTCGCGCGGCTGCTGATATGAATCCTACAGTTGCGTGCCTTATCCATAAATTAGGATGAACCTTGAGTGAAAAATTTGTATTAATTTTAGATGCTTAAATGATTGTATAGAAAATTTACTTGAAAACTTACTAAAAATACAACAGTCTCAGAAAGCAATTGATACAAAGCAGATTTATGTAAGAGGCCAAGTTCCGTCAAAGTTGCCATCGCGCTAATAGCTTTTGTAGTCACAAACTCTTCTGGGTCTGTCAGTCCCTGTTGAAGTAGAGGCATCAGTATAGGACTACAATGCCAGCCTACGTACGCAGCCACATCAACGATGCATTCAAAAAAGGAACCTCGCAGTTGCTTGTCCTCTTTGTCATTTAAAAACGTGATTACGTGACTGAGTAAAACATCGTTAGCTTTCTGTTTGCCGAAAAATACGCAAAGCTTATTGATACCGTTCTCCATTAGAGTTTGTTTGACTAAATTTTGTTGATCCGTGAGCAACATTGAAACTGATTGCTGAACCTGCAAGAAATGTTGAAAATCATCAGAAACGATGTTACATTGCCGATTGTTAGAATCGTATTTTAAGTACCATTTCATGCAAAGCCTGAAGTTCGCTGTCATAACTCGGCCTCTGCGTCTCTTTATTTTCTACCGTCGACAAATGAGAGTTTTCTAGGTATCGAAGTGCAATGTGAGCTAAGTGAGCGATATTCTCAGCGTAGGCAGCTCTAACGATCACCGCCTCGTCTTGTGTGAGGTGGGCTAGCCCTGGCAGTATGTATTCCGGGAAAATGTTGACATCCGAGGGCGGGATCGTCTTTACGAGATAAAGACACTTTGTTAAAGTGTGTATGGCTGACACTCGCACTCTTGGCGCAGGATCGTGAACCAAATGAAACTGAAATAATACATACGTTATTCAATATTATAAATTCAATTTCAACTTGTAAAAAATGCTAAATAATAATAATAAATATTAATGCGATATTTTCATTAAATTCAATAATACATTTTATGGAATATGCATAAGCTCTATTTCGGCCTAAAGTTAATTAGAAGTGCGAAAGATAAGTCAAATATCCGATAACGCGATACTCTAGCTATCTTTATAACTTCCTCTAAACAGAGAATACGTTGCGCGATTACACACGACGTTGAATAAAAAAATTATTTAATTTTATACATTTTTTTTAAGAATAAAATATTATTTTGAATAGTAATTTTTCAAATGATATGGATAGATACTTACAATATATGGTAAAATCCTATCTAGAATAGTTTCGTCCGACGTATTTTCGGCCAACTCGAGCAGAATTTCTAAGCTTTGCAGTTTAGATTGCGAATGATGCAGTCCTCGAATACACGACGTAACAAGCTGCGTGATAATGACAAGTCCCTCCTCGGTGTCCACATTTTCCACAGCTGCTTTGCTTTCCTTTACTTCTTCTTTTTCTTCATCAGCTGGAGAATCTAATGAGTCCAATTTTGGAGCATCTTTAATGTCTAGCTCGATCTTTTCCAAGCTTTGATCGCTGTCATTCTCGATCACCGTATTTTCTTCACTGTGACCAGACGGTTGTTTCGACAACTCTGTGCTCTTTTCGCATTTCGACTTTGACATTTCGACGCTCTGCCGTCTCTCCTGGATTTCCTCGTGAAACATGCTGGTAATATTACCGATGTCTTTTTTCAGTCTACTGATCTTTTCATCGGGTGAGAGGATCGGCGCTGCCGAGAAGATCTGCATGTACGACTGTAGAAATCCATAAAAATATTCTGGAAACACTTTGCCTCGTGCCTGTGACAAATACAATTCAGCGCTCTTGCGATTCGACGGATTTTTCTCGATCATCGAGGCCAAGATTTCTCGAATGCCTTCGTCTTCTATATTATCAAGGTGCTTGCTTGCAGAGTAGTCGCCGTTTCTATAAGCTGTAAATGAAAATTCCTAAAATCGAATCAAAATTTTAAATGGAAAAAAAAATTAAAAATCTATTTACCTAAAAGTTGAGAGAAATCGAAAGGCGGGTGGCCTTCATTGTACAATTCAGTCAAAGCACAACCGGCCGAAAAAATATCCATCATGGGATGCAAATCTCCTGTTTTAAGTTCTTGAAAGAGCAGGGTATTGTTGGGTTCTGAAGTCAACGTTTTAACAAATCTCTCTGGTGCAATGTAGCATGTTCTAAAAAGAAAATCGAATAAGTAAACATTTAATGTTCTGATTTAGACACTTTATCAACTTACCTTCTTCTAGATGTATCAAAAAAGTATGAAAAATCTGCAGGATTATCCTCTGGCAGATAAGTTGGCTTAAAGCTTGCAAAGTCTGTTAGTAAAACCCAGTTCCAGCTGGTTATCATTATGTTTTCGAGTTTAATATCCCCATGACAGACACCAAACTTGTGCGCTTGGTGCAAGGCGTACAATACTTGAAATGTGATCCATTTCTTTTCTATGCTCGACAAAAATGGCCTCGTACTTATACGATCATACAACGAGTACTTGACATACTCTCTCATAATAAAACCTGCTTTCTCTGTCAGCTGTGAAAATTGTATGAAGCATTTAATAGATGAACAAAGGACAAGTCAATGTTTTCAAGCATAAACTCACTATCATCCGCTGGAACGGTAAACAGTTAACTGCAGAGGCTAACTTGGATCTTATTTCTTCCAATTTATCCTTATACGTTGACAAAGGCAGGGTGGGATCATGGATCGCGAAGACCTTTACTACAATTAGACCTTCTTGACTGCGAGCTCTGGCTACCTTGAAAAATCTTGTGCTTCCCAGGCTAAATTGAAAAAAATAAATATGCAGGTTTGCATTAATTCTGCGTAATGCAAACGTCAATTATATGAAGCAAGAAAGCGAGCAAAGAATCCCTCATTAAAAAAATCATATGCATCTGAATGAGATGCTGAGGCACTGATTTTAGAAAATATTTGGATTCGATTGTTGCAAAGCAGCTGTCAGATTTCTGGTAAGTCATTATAACTCATAATTGTAAATACTTATATCATCATGCAAAGCTGCAGCCCAGATTGCAAGTTTCCAAGCAGATCACATAAGTAGAGCAACTAAGCAAGATCTCACCTAACATCGAATCTCAGATCGCTGTGATCGGTGAGATAATGCTCGACGGGGAATATCTGACTCGGCGCTATTCCCACCAGCTGATTGCCCATGGTGCCGTCGAAGCGTCCCGCACTGTCGCTTTGCCCTCGTCGTCGTCCGCTGGTCCAGCGAGTCCAGTCCTTGCTCCGCCTCCCGGGATGGAAAGCGGCAACACTAGTTATCGACACGGCGACTCCCGCAACGCTGTCGCATTATCCTCGAGAGCAGCATCGGCCAGGAAATCGAGGACGACAGTATGTGGAGAGATAAGGAGAGAGATAGTGTGTATAGTCGCGGAATAGGGGGGAGATGAAAAAAGTGAGGTTAGGGCGTCAGCTGTGCGAAGCTAGGCGCATAAAGAGCTCACTGAACTGACGTAGTCGTGCAACTCGTATCGTACGTTGTTCGGCGCTGTTGATAGATGGGGGCGGAGAGTGAGAGGCTTTCTGCGGAACGGTATTTTCTTTATACGTATATATAAGCATACACAGCTGAGCGAAGGGGAGCGACCGAGTATGGAAAGAGACACGCAGAGAAGAGAGAGATGCGGGCAAGTCGAGTCTCGCCGAGCGAGTGTGTGACAGCCTGCATCAGGCGCGCGCGTGTTTCACTTGTGTTTTGACCGCGCGCCGCCGCTGAGATGCCGCTGAGATGCCGCTGAGAAGGCCTTTTTCTGCGGTTTAATTGTTGTGTTACCTGCAGGTGCAGTACTTTGTTTTGCCTTGGTGTTTTTAGCGAGGAGGGAGCTCGTAGCTCGGCTTCCGCTATGGCTGCAGTTTTCCATTAGAAACCACAAGTGCCTAAATATAATACCTGACCGTAAAAGTGAAAGTGATAAGTTTCCGACAATAAAGGTTTTTATACTGAAAATGTAAGTATAATGCTTTACAGGTTTTGTTCTATTTTGTTTTCAATTCAATAGTAATCGTGATGCGGCCCCATCAACCCTGCATTTACGTTTTAAATTCCATTGCGAGGTGGTATAACGCGGAAAGTCCTTGCATTGCACCTACGCGCGCAGAGAGCAACTTATAAGTTGCATCAGTATAGCGATAGACCAGCAGCCCCAGTCACTTTCACTGCACGAGAGTTTCCATGAGTCAATCGGTCGAACGCACATATCCTACGCTTATATATAGAGCGCTACAGCGCGCCTTTATTCCGCTAAAACCAAATTAAGCGATCGATCGTGACATTTTGTTATCTCTCTCCCTCTCTCTTTCCCGGGTGTAACTCGAGACTTAATCCTTTTCCTCGTTGAAAACTCGTTAGGGAAATTGCGCCGCGCGTTCTTTCGCCCCTTCGTTCGTCTACAGCTGCGCGTTTGTGTGCTGCAGCATACTCTTCTTTTAGTAAAGCTCGAAATTGGCTGCGCGATGCTGCTGATTGTCGAGTCGTTTATGTAGCATCTTTTTCATTTCCATTGAGTAGGTGTACCTATTCATAATGGAGAAGTAGGTCGAGTGTAGAAGAGCTATCAGTTTTCGATATCTGCGTTTACATTACGTATACGTTGTATGTATATACACACAACGCCTTTTATCCAGCGCGAAAGTTTGTATAACAAACGTGTGTACGACCTTATGAAACAATTAAGTTCGCAAGGCTGCAGCCGTAGTCTATACGCAGACAATGAGATTGAGAAAGCATACGCGCGACTTTACATAACCGAATAAATACGAACATATCGGCAGGCTGGCTGATGTTTCAGTACTTAAAAGCAGCGAGTTATATTTTACTGCATCAGAATTGTCTTTTGGGCGTACTTTCAGTCTCTCATTGCTGACGTCGAAATGTGCACATTATAATTCAGACCGCACACTCTTGAACAAATCGAAAAAATGCGCGTAAGTGTACACCTCGCGCCAAATTATAGCTAAAAAATTACACCGCGCTACCGAACTCGAGCGTCTGATTAATAATAATCGGCTGATGAAAAGCATCGAGTATCGATGTAGCTCGCAAAATGCGTATATGAACGACAAAGAAAGCCAGAACGATCTCCGCAACAGGTAATCACGGGTAAGAAACTCGTTCCCCTCCTCGTCTCTCATTCCATGTCCGCGTAGCTAATGGGTACATATATTAAAAGAGACAAAGAGAGAACCTCCTGCAGGATCAAGACGCTGATCTTCCTGCGCGGCAATAAAGCGCATATAAGTATCCTCCTCCTCCTCCCTGGCGTGTAATCGCCGTGAGTCACGAGCCAGATCGGAAAGATGCTGTGCGCGCCCCTAGGGATACATAGTTCATTGGGCGCGTGAGCCGAAATCTATAGAGCTGGATGTATTAGCCGTACTATGCACGCGCGCGGGGTGGCTGACCTCTTTGTGCCGGCGATTGATGTCTCGCGTCCTGTTTGTGTGTCAGTGGACTAGATGGGCTACTACAATAGTACCGCGCTCGATTTTGTTCGGCTAATTCTCCGTCGCTGTGTTTTTTTCTCTCGATCCGAAAAGAAGAAGGCGACGAAACGCGCGTTAGTCATCGTCTGCGTATGGGGAGCGCGGAAAGAGCAATCCGCTCTGGAATGAAAGCCGATATTCCCTTCAGTCTCTCTCTCTCTCTCTCTCTCTCTCTCTCTCACCGACGAACAATTTTTTATAACGTGACCGCGAAACTCTCCTCTCTCAAAAGTGGCCCACAGCACTACTGCTCCGCCAATAAACGCTATGCGTTTCCTGCTCGATCTAAACTTCGCTTATAACACGCAGCAGCGAGAGCCAATGATCCTGCAACGCGTGCGTATAACTGCAGCCGCTCTTTTTCCGCGAGTTTCCATCTCAGCGGCGGCGCCGGTTTATTGCAAAATACCTGGCTGCAGAGCGCGTGAAAGTTGGCCGCGCGCCGAGAAGCTTCTTGCGAGCTGCTGCGCGCGTTTCTCCTTCATTTCATTCGTCCTGCAGCGATGCGCGCTTTTCATTTTTTACACGCGCATTGCATTTTTCTTTGCTCGGCCGCTGCTGGCTTTGATTTCAAGGATACTTTACGGTTATGTGCGTAGATTTTTTAAGCACTTTATGTCCTCGGAGATATGCCAGCGAGCGATTTGCACTTGAGTACTTTGAGTTTTACAGTTATAGTTGCGTCTACACGCGGTATACATTCTTGTTTGTATAACCTTGTTCATGCGACTTGTTAATTAGCATTTTTGAAAACATATACAGAACGTCGATGCGATTTTCAATTAAATGCAATCGGTATTCGAAAAGTGTGTCGGCTACTCGCTCTGTCGTGGGCTGAATATATTCGGAGAAGTATTATACTCTGCAGTTTATTCGAAAAATATAATCACCCAAGGAAAAGCCCGCGCACATTCAAATCGCGAATTCTCTCGGTCGCGGCATTGAAAAAAAGCCGCTATAAGGTCGACGATAATATATCACGCGCTTACACTTATAACCATGCGCTGCACCTTTATACACACACACACACACACACGCATCGCGCGCGAAACTGATTATTCGGAACTGAAACTCGCGCCGAGATCGTGAGTCAGTCGCGCGATGCGCGAACGGAATATCGTTCGTTATCTTCTCTTATACGTTCCCAGTGTGTGGTATGTTGCCTGTATAGGTGCAGTACACTCGGGGAGTGAGACACACGCGAGAGCGCGGGTGGCTCTCGGGTTTTCTGTTTCCGTTTCGGATGAGAGCGTGACTCATATTCCGGGCATTGACTATATATTAATGACTGCCTACCCACGTGATTACTTTTGAATCTGCCCTTTTTGTTAGTAACAGAGCAGCAACGACTAAAGTTAACAACACACTCCGTGTTCCTTATGCATATAGTGTCGTGTAACGCGCATACCAGCACAATACACGCAATCAAACGAGTTTCAGATAGGTCGAGGAAAAAGAGTCGGAACTGCAGCGGCTGGCATTCTTCGAGTGCCCCTAGCCTTAAAAAGCGCGTCTACTATTAAAACGCGCCTATAGTGTTACCGTACAGAGGACGAAACTTACGGCAATAACCGAAGCCTGCTGTAGCATGCAAGCATGATGTACCTATATATACACACTGCTGCTCATTTCACGGCTGCATGATGTCTTGTGTGCTTTACTCTATTTGCTTTTTTCATTGCCGGAGATTAGCTCCAATGAACATATTAAATGCTGTCATCTGCGGCTTCGCTCGGATGCTCGATGTATTTTTTTAGTGCCGGCCGTGCAATCGACTTAAAACTTCCGACAGCTGCGCCTCTCATGCAAATGCTCTCCTAGAATCGCAGAAAGAGATTGTTTACGCTTTTTACGACCAATTTTCGCTTTCGTTAGCGAGTCCTCAAATTTTATTGTTCGCGCGAGCGAGACAAAAGAACAACCAACACCGGTCGTTTAATTCAATGCGCAATAATAGCATTGAACATTTATTTCGATGTACGGCGCGGTAAGTTTTCGCAGCAAAAGCGTACGCGCTGTTTGTGTTGTGCACTTTTATCGAGCGCTATGATGTATTGTAAAAGACGGTGAATTGTCGGAAAGTGAAGGGAAAGCTAATTGACACTACGGCTTTTTATAGTTATATTAAAAAAGCGCTCAAGGTTTGCAGCCGTTTGAGCTCCAGCCGCTTACAGCTCACCGAGTTCCTCACGATTCCGGTCCGAAATTTTGACTCGAGTGCGAGTCAGGCGAAAAAACGTCGACCGTTCGGCTAGAAACCAAGAGAAACAAGGTGCCAACGCGACAAGCTATAACGAACTAATCAATTGTAAGGCAAAAAAGGCCAAACTACGATTTAGCTCACAGCAGAGCAACCTCTCCGGAGTCTATCCATCTCCCCTCTTCTCTCGACTCTGAGCCTCTCCTCTCATCATCAGAGCGCAGCAGCGGCGTATCTCCATATCACACGCAGCACGAGGAGACTCAACCTCACTCACACACGTGCGGTGCGGCCTCGTGTGTGTGAATGTGTGTGTGTGTGCGTAGGTGAGCTCACGGCGGCGTAGAGAGGACTGAGGAGAGAAAGAAAACGGCGCGCATTCACTCAAGACACACGCCGCGGTGCTAGTGTACTCCCTCTCTCGCGTCATCGCGCGCGCAGTGTCGGGCTCAGTGTCTTACGGACTGCGGCGGAGATAACGCGCTCCGCAGTCCAAAATCCTCGCTGTTACTTGGTTCGTTTGGAGCGTTGAAGTGGATTTTTTTTTCAAGGTGTGCGCGATACCAGTGTCTGCAATAGTGCGTTGACTTTCGATGGAGGAGCAGCCCGGCGTTTTTCGGCTCTGAGCGCGGAATTTCGCGGGTGAGTCACGCGCATGTCTGCGTTTCGCGGCCGCCTAGATTATACACTTGCTTTTTCTCTCCCGTCTCAATAACGTCTTGACTCGAGTGCAGGGAATTTATCGAAAATAAATCGATCCGAATGAGTGTGTATAGCGATCAACAAAGAAACCAGCTGGAACACTCTCCACACACTCATCGACGGCCGTTGGCAGCAATCTTTTCTTTTTGTTTACTTTTCGAGGCGTCGCACGTGCGCCGCCGTTTTTCTCATTGGGTGAGACATGCGCGCCTTGTGTGCGATAGTGCCTTGTTTCCCTCGCAGAGCCTTCGCTTTTCGAGATGATTATTTTAATTGGATGCATACGCACGAAACGGGAGAGGAAAAAAGAGGAAGAAGCCTTGCCGGTGATTTAAAGCCCACACGTCAGAGTATAAATCGCGATTGGCTTCTTTTACTTGCATCGCACGCATCAATCATTGCGAACTTTGAGCTATCGAAGCGCCCGTACATTTTTAAACCTTGAAGGATTTGATTATTATTGCTTGTCTTGGATTCGTTGCAGCTTTATTTCTCCATCTCCGTGAATTCGCGTGCAGGTAATTGCGCTCGGGAACAGTTCGGTTCGAGAGCTCCTGCTTGTCTCCTTTATTTCGAGTGCTTACACCGCGTGTAACACAACTTCATTGTCGTGTCGTTGAGCGACGTGAGAAAAATTAATTTCGAATATACAACGCAAAGTAATGTATGTTAATCGCATGCCCGAGCATGAATCGCTCCGTTTTTTCCGATTTCGATGCATTTATTTGATTTAAGACTTATGTCTATTTACAAAAATGCATTTTCCATCAAAGATCCGCCAGTTCTGGTTGGAAAATCGTTTCCAAGTGCAGTGCAGTGCAGATTTCTTAAGGTACCAAACTAACAAGTCTCATTGAAGAGGCTTAGTCACGGAGAGCCACGGCGGGGCAGTGCGGAAAGCCTAATTACTGCCATTGTGTGTTGCATAGTTATTAAACGGAACTGTGCACTTTAGCGAGTCTCTGATGTGTGTAGTATAGAGATATAGATTCGCTGTAAAATTCATCAACGCGACTCTAGTTCTAATCGACGGGACTCTGTCGTTTAATTGGAAATTCCAAAGAGAATCCTCTCCCTCTCTCTCTCTCTCTCTCTCTCTCTCTCTCTCTCTCTCTCTCTCTCTCTCTCTCTCTCAACAATCAAGAGCGCTTTTATCGGCCTCTCCAGATTCGATAAAACAGCGACTTGCTGGGCAGCCTATAGCGATTTGTCGCAAAGATTCACGCCCCGGAATATCTCGCCGAGTCAATAAAAACCCCGATGCGTGGGTATAGCTATATAGGTATATCGGCTTGGCGCGATCGTATATATATAAGTATACACACACGGTGTGTCTATCCCCGCGCGTAATCCCGAAGAGATATACCTGCTACTAGTATTCGGATAGCGTCTTCTCATTCGTAGATTACGCAGAGGAGACTGCTGAAAGACTCGTTTTCCAATTCGACGCGCGTCGCGTTTCGAGCTTTAATTCGTTTACGCGTTCGCGTACAACGCACGCATTGAGCAAAAAAATATATATACACTCGATATCATTGTACAGCTGATTCGTGTATCACAAGATCCCACTTTCCCAGCACGAGCTCACATGGGAGAATTCCCCAGCGCACCCGGAAAGCGCGCGACTGTGTTGGAATTAAAGGGCCGCGCGCTCTATTTCGAAATGCGTCTCGCCGGTCCAGGAGAGACCGGCTGCTGGGAGCGGCACGCGCGCGCGCGCGCGCGCGGCTAGTCACGTGCACCGAGATAACCCACGACTTATTTTTAGAAGACTCACAAGTTATTAACCCCCTCGAGGCGCTGGAAATATTTACGCGCGCGAGCTCTCTCGCATCGTTTAGGAGGTTTCACTCCCTTTGAGCGGCTCGAGTGCGTAGAGCATCGTCCGCGGAATACGTAGAACAAAGCCGGAGTCGCGGCTGCTGTCATTGAATGCCTCTCATGTGTACGTTATTTGCTCTGCTTCTTTTCGTCGACACTCGCGTCTCGCGCGCGCCTAGTCTAAACAGACTTCTGTCTTCACCTCTCGCTGCTGAGATTTACAAGCTATTCCATCCCAGACTTCTGCAGCATATCGTGCTCAAACTGTTTCGGGCTCTCTTCGGCCTGAGTGCGAGCAAAATTGCTTTTCCTGCAAATAATACTCACTTGGAAGCAAGTTCGTAAATGTATAAATTTCAAAGTGAGTCAAACTAGTTTGAATAATTGAGCGCATCCAACAAGCGGAAAGCTTGTTGAATAATGAACGGAATCGATGCTTTCTTCGACTCGTCAGTCTGTTTCGTGCTGCTCGAAACAATATAATTCTAGCGCACGTTTCAAGTTGGAGCGAAAGAGCGCGCGAAATTCGAATGTTTCTTCGACTTTCAGGTGCAGTCCCGCAGCGAACCAGCACAGCTCCAGCGACACTGGGCAATGAACAAAACCGAACTGAACATCATGCTGAGCAACGGCAACAGCAGCGCGCTCCACGGCGTGACGCTGCGCTCGACCGGCACTTGCCTGCACCACGTCGGGCCTAACCAGAGCAGCTTGCACAGCTCGCACATTCCACTGCCGAAGTCAAGCCCGAGCAAGGGGCTTCAGGAGCGCATAGCAGGTCTACAGCGCTCGACGAGTCAGCAGCAGCAGCAGCAGCAGCAGCAGCAGCAACAGTCCGGGGGAAAATCGATGTCGGTGGCAGCGCAGAGGGCGGCTTTCGAGAGACTCGACGCCTCGGCCGCCGCTCCACCGGCGAGTCCCGTCAAACTCGCGCGCGCCTCCTCGGGAAGCGGAAGCGCCGCCAGCAGTCAGTACGGGAGCAGCCAGAATCTCGGGCCAGCCTCGCCGGCTGCCTGCAGGAGTCCCAGGCTGGACAGGAGCAACAGCTTTCAGGAGGCCGGCAGGTGGAAGGGCAAGTTTGAGGAGGCCGAGAAGAAGAGGAAGATGCTGCTGCAGAAGAGCGAGGCTGGTGAGAGCTTATTCCTCTTCTATTTTTTTTTATTTCGATATTCCGCGAACGGCGACGCTCTTCGCTATAAATTATAATTTTGCGGGAAAACGTTGCGTTTTTTATCCCCCTCGTTATTCAAGGCTGCCGGGAGCGAGGGAACCCCCAGAAATTAAGCGGGAAAGCGGGAGCTTGCGCGAGGGGGGCGAAATTGGAAAGTAGGTCACGCGTTGGAACAGGTGCAGCAATTCAGAAGAACCGTATACAAAACTTCTGTCGCGCTTCCATTTGAATGTTTTCCTTTCAGAGAATCTTGCGCCCCGGAAAATCGATAAAAACGCCTTCGATCCATACCGCCGCCACATAATTATACACGAAAAACACAATGCTCCTATAATAATAACCAATTTAATATGATTGTATAGAAATAATACGTGGATACGCATATGGATATAGATTTTCGTTCCTTCCTTTTTCGGCCTTTTTCATGCCCGTACTTTTTGTTTATATTGCTTATTAAAGAGACGGCCGCCGGAGCGGTAAATGTGAGAAAGTTGGAGGGGAAAATAGGTTGACAAGGGGTGGATTTGATGTGCCTACGCCCACGCGCCTCTGTATGCGCGCGCGCGCGGGACATACAAAACAGTACGTACGCGCGGAGAATATTAAATTTCGGAGACTTTTTTCGCCAAAACGCGCGAGGTCGGCGAAAATTCGAATGGAATTTCGTGCACATTGAGTGAGACACGTGTAAGCCCTGGAGTCGCAATTTAATAACACGCATGACCAGTTATTACAATGAGATACATTATTTTCGAAAGAACACGCGGCATCCTGCATGCTCAGTTTGACGACAGAGACGTCGCCGTAGCCCGACTCAATAAGCCGGGGGCTCTCGCATGAAGCTTGCAATTAAAGAGCCGAAAGAAGCCGCTCCTCGCGGCCAATTACGAGCGAGTCGAACTCCCGAGCATAATCAATCTAGCGGTTTATCGGTATTTTTATGCGGTCCGTCGACTCCTGCTGTGTGTATACCTGCAGCTAAGGTCGCAGTTCAGGGCTCGCGATAAAAGGTTACGCTTATATAAGCTATAGCCGGTGGACTTGATGACTCCTTGCGGCTGCTGCTTCTGTCGTTCGGATCGTGATTCACGCTCGACATGCAGATCGCTTAGTCACACGCGAGGCTGCAGGTATACGGATACGTTTAACAATTAACATTGCGAATTCAACGTCCCCGTGGGAGAGGCCGCGGTGCCGGAGTGCGGTTTCGAGGCTCTCGTGCAATTCGCCTGTCGGCCGGGAGAGCGCATTTATTGAATTTTCCCGTTCTGTATATGATTATACAGGCGTTAGATTGAGTTATAATTACTTCCTACAAAGCTGCTTTTTTCGAGAAGTCGCGTTTCGTATGTGCGTCAAATGCAGTCGTGGAATATGTTTACGATTGAGAGTATGATTCATCGGAGCTATAAATGTATTCGGGAAAAAAGGAACGTTGGACGCGCGTGACGTTTTTCTTATTGTTTCTACATCTTAAAAATGAACAACGTTTACGGCGATTACAGTTTACAATGACATCACAACGCTACCAATGCTATCATTATGCGATATTATCGCGTTATTGATGTGTGCAGTTCAAAGGTAATAATTTTATCGCTTTCGGATAATCGGACCATTATCTTCAGTACAACAATAGAATTTAACTCGTGGATGAATAAAATGTTCGGAGATATAATGTTGTAGCTAAACAAATTATTACCGCAGTTAAGAGTAATACGATAACTCGTAAACTTGAGATATATAATAGAGGAGCTGCTTACAGGATGCGCTTGAAATAAACCTAATGAATATGCATTTTTTGTTCAAGTGAGCCGGGAGCATGCGGACCTGGAGAGGAGATACCAGCAGCTGCTCAGGCAAAATGGCACGCTGCAGGCGCAAATGCAAGATAAAAGCGAGAAACTTGAGAAAATGCGAACAGGTAAGATGCCCGCGTGACTCATGATGCACCACTACCGTCAACAATTCTTCTTACGAATACTTTTTATACTTTTTGTTACGTCTTATGTGGGATAAGTGCTGTCTATCAATGAACACTTTTTACCATTAATATTTGTTCACGTCGATGATTCACAAAGTTTGAGATCGCGATAAAAAATTAAGGATATCTTATCAATTATACTCCCGAGTAATCATGGACAGATGTATTTAAAAAACTGTTGCTCTATCGCTTCTTTTTCGAATCTCCTCAAAAGAAGAATATTTTTCTTGAGTGGATTTCACTCGACATGTGGCTTGGCCCAAATTGACAAATATTCAGTACATATACGCCTCCTATTTCATATTTTCTTTCCAACTGACAACATTTCCCTTGCGTAAGCTCACTTGAGAAGATGAAATTCACAAGGTAACATAACTTATTTTCGCAGTTTCGGAGGCGGTATGCAAGGAGTACGAGCAGCTCAAGCGGCAATACGACGTCGAGACGGGGGCAATGCACAAGGCCATGCAGCAAGCATCTCAAGTAGGCCAAACATGTGATTCTCTCGCGGAAATTCTCGATCCGATAGAACGTAGCAATAGAATTTCAATAATTTTCGCTGATCTTGAAGCGATGACATTGATTCTTAGACGCCGTTCTCGATTTGATTGCACTGATTTTTTTTTAACTTTTCACCGAAAATAGAAATCAAACGAAATTTCCCCTTCACAGTGGTACAGGCAGAATCGCGAGCTGAAAAGGCGGTCGCAGGTCATCACGCAAAAGTACCTGCTGTCCAATCCGGACGCCCTGAACGAGTTCGATCTGCCGGACGAGGTCGACAACCATGCCGACGATATCGAGCAGCTCCGCGAAACCGTCACAGGTTCGTCACACTCTGATTTCCATGCCTGGATTTTCCAATTCGTACCCGATCGTAATTAATAACCGCGGCTCGCTTATTGCAGAACTCAGCCAGGAGGTGGCCAAGCTGCAGACGGATCTCAACGCCGCCAGACTGCAGGAGTTCGAGGCCCAGGAGCAGGTGACGCTGCTCACCGCCCAGCTCGAGGAGGAGAGGCTGGCCCGACAAAACGGTGAGACCTTGGCCTCGTGCGCAGTATGATTAAAAGACTCATCGATTGCATTACGTGATATTTATGGGCCATTTTGTTCTTCGACAATTCCAGAGGACGACAGAATGAGGGAACTGAAGCAGCAGAAGGAGAACATGGAACGCGTGACGAAGATGGTGGCCGACGAGGTCCAAACACTGAAAGCACAATGTGATCGCGAGAGAGAAAACTCGAGAATGATAAAGATAGAGGCCGACAGGGTGGGCATCGCGTTAGCACAAGCTATTGGAATAACGGGCTTGCAGGCGAAACTAAACACTGTCCGTTTCAGATCCAAAAGGAGCGCAACGTCCTGGCGCACCAGTCGGCTCTTCTGATGGCCGACGTGGGCGACGACCCGAACGGCCGCTTCCTGGTCGTCCTCCAAGAAGTCGAGACTCTGAAACGCTCCCTCGAGGAGGAAAAACAGGCCCACGCTGCGGCGATCCAGCTGCTCCAGGAGAAGCTCGAGGAGAAGGAGTCGAACGTCGAATTCGAAATCGTCGAGGAGAAGCTCAAGCTCGCCGAGTCCGAGCTCGAGATGGTGGTGCAGCGAGCGGAGCGAGCCGAGTCCAGCGCTGCGGCGATGCAGGAGCTGGTGCGCGAGCTCGAGGCCAAAATCGCCGAGCTCGAGAAGAAGGCGAGCGCGCCGCCTCCTCCGCCTCTGCCGCCCCCGCCACCGCCACCTCCGCCCATGCCCCTCCGGACGAACAACGGCGGAGGCATCAGCTCGGTCAAGTTGATCACGAGGGAGCGGATGGCCGAGAAAAATGGATCGGCCCTCACGGACATGGAGAACATGCTGGGAATCTCGAGAAAGTCGCCACCCGTAGCGCAGCAACCTGGTCGGTATCTCGATGAGCAACACTTGGACTGGTGTAAACAATGCGATCTGCGCATCATGATAATACTGAGTTTTTCTTGCAGCTATCGACGACATCATCAATCAAATCAAAGGTGGAAGGTTCACGCTCAAACACACGGATGTAAGTTGGTATATCATATTCAACCAAGTTTCTGTTCTGGTTAACGGAATTTCTGACAATTTTTGCTGCGTTTACAGAAACAAAGAGAAGAAGAGAGGAAGCGTAAGCAAGAGGCGGAGAGCAAACCGCCTGCCGTATCGGAAATGCTCAACATTCTGGGGACCATGCGGCGAAGAGCAAAGCCTACCAGAAATTCGTTCAAGTTTTCTAACGGGCCATCGTGATTATAGACGCTTATTCTTTTACGCATTAATAATAATTAAACATATTGTAATGTATATCAAGTTTAAATACTTATATAGTGTAAGATAATACGTTAAGAAACTGCCAGCTTTTACACAATGTTATTATTATAGGATTTATTACATAAATACAATTATAAATCGTTTTCGTTATGAGTACATGTGTCTAATAAATCTTTTTTCTACCGACTTCATATTATAAAAATTACAGGAATCCGTCTCGACGAAGGCAAGCAAGACAATAAGAAGCGATCGATAAGCGTGTGTGTGCTATTCATGATGTGGTACAAATTTCTTCTCTCAATGACTATATACGAAGTCGTGGAAAAATGCAGAAAAATATACGACTATCTTTTCCTACTCACGACTATATCTTCACAGGCAATCAAAAAGTACAAAATATATTTTCTCGCAACAAAAATATACTTTTTCAGTCACAACCGTCTCGAATATCATCGAATAGGCTTGCACAGATTTACGAAAGCTGAGTCTTGATCTTGTCGATTATTTGCTGCAGTTTGGCGGATTCGAAAAGCAATACCCGCCTGTAGGGAACCATTTCGTAGTCGTCCTCGGTCCATGCGCCAGACAATCCGTTATCCGAGTCCTTTTCCACGGAGAATTCAAAACTGCAATCAGCCTCCTCTGCGAATATTTCCTCCTCGGGGTTGCTCCAAATTACGTTTGGCTCTTCGGTGGCATTTTTTCGTTTGCTCTTGTTCTTTTTCTTCTGGTTCTCCTCGTTGGTCTTGTAAAGTTTGCAAATGAGAATGTAGTAAGAGAAATCGAACGGCATTTTCTTGTTGGCTGCTCTGCTCATTTCCGAAATGAGATTTTCAAGGAGGGGCACAGAAATCTGCGCAGGAATGTTGACGAATCGTTCGTTAATTAAAAGTCCCAAAGCGGCAGCGTCGTTCTCGAGTACGTTTTTGATCATGGCATTTGTGGAGTCGGTTGCGTGTTCATTGGCAAGTTGCTTTAATAAGTCTCTCAGTTCCTGAATGCAAGGTACATTCTGAAAGTAGATAACGAGTAGGCTTTTTAGTCCTAGTCATCTAACAGTTTACAAATTTTGCACAAATATCCTCACCTGTCTGTCTGAAACATTGATGACCGTAGTAATACCGAATACATCATTTACATCATCGTCCTCATCATCAGACTCTGCTTCATCCTGCGATTGTTTGACTACTGAACCGACATAATTTTGTTGAATTATCAAATCCGTCAAGCTTCCAAGATCGATGTGAGCCTTCAAGAAAAGTTGTTGTAGAAGGGTTTTAATTCCATGAAAATCTGGATCTTGAGGATTACGCCCTTCAAAGTCTACTTGAATTTCCATTCCCTGAAAAACAATTTTAATTAACATTATTATGAACTGATTACTTTAAGGCAACTGAGAACTCATATCCTACAGGAATTGAGCAGTTTCTAAATGAGTAAATAAACGAAAGATGATGCAAGTTATTCGGACGCCTGGAATATGGCAACCAGCTACATCTGCAAGTCAGCATGTCTGCTGTTACAACGGGTTGATGCCGGCAACTGCGCACACATATGTGCCAAGGCCATAAGATCGAAAACAAGTGCATTTGTCATGCATAGAAATAAGTACTTGAAAACGGGGCGAATCTGATATTTTGAAAAATTAAACCTGCGTCAAGCACCTCGCCAGAAGACACATCGCAACAAGAAGCTGGTGCGAGGGGAAAAGTGAGGTTAGCCGCGCCGCAGCACGTGGCCGCGTCTCGTCTTCGAGGAAGTTGCAGACAGCCAAGAATAGGGTACTGACCTGCTCGTCGGCGACGTCGTTGTCGTTCTCCTCGCCGCTGGACTCGTCGATGCTGTCCTCCTCATCGTCGCGCTGATTTTTGTCGACCTCGCGCTGCAATTCGCGTCTCTTTACCGGGGCGGCCATTTTCACTTATAACACACAGTACAGTAGTACACACAGCGCTGCGCCAACCCGTCGCGCGAGACTACTGCCAGTCTGCCAGTTGCTAACCCGAGTTTACAAGTCGGAACCCGCGTTATAGTCACCTTATGTGCTGCTGTGTATACCTATATGTATATTGTCGGCGCGCAGATAGGGGTATATAAATGGCCCTTGTTATACTTACGACAGATGATTAAAAATAGTAATCTGTCGTAAAATTTATCAAAATATGTGCATATTGCAAGTAAAAAATACAAGAAAATTTAATCTGTCCTCAAAACACGGGAATTTTAACGTTTAATATGAGAAACAAGTATAAATAAAAAAAATAGCAGACAAATCTGTCGTACGAGAGGTTAAGAGCACGTTGAAGAACGTAGAAAGTCGCCGGATAACGAAATTCGCGACGACCGTCGTTCGACGGTAGGGGGCGAGTACATCAAGTAAATTGATTGTAGAATAGGAATGTGGAATTTTGATGTTTTTGAGTTGGTAATAAAGAATCAATTGAAAAGCTTATTTTGATTAAGTGCCCATCACTTTTATTAAAAACTATTCACAATTCTGAAACTGGAATATCTGAAAATTTTGATTTGCCACAATCAAAACACTTAAATCGTATAACGGAACTATTTATATTGTATATAAAATATACACGGTTTTTTCGGTTTAACTTCTTTTCAATTATACAAAAACGTTCGAAAACATTGATACAAAATATATCATGATAAACTCTAGATATTTGAGTAATTGAAAATGAAAGTGATTCAATTGTTTTACAGGCCTTCTGCAAATTTAATGTTTGATCAATAGTTAATTCATCTGGAACAAATTTCAACAATGATGCTTTTTTGACAGCAACGATTGTAGTATCATTGAGATCAGCGTTATTATTTTTCATATCTGATCGAATGAACTTTCTATTACTGCAAAATGGTTTTGATATAAAAGAGAATCGCAAAACATTATCAGACTTTAAGTTCTTGAACGGTAAAACTGACAGATTCGGCTTGAATTTTAATATTCTGGATTCGTCATTCTTTTTGGAAGAATCCATCAACCGAAAGTTTCTGTTCCTGTCATAGACTTTGTAATCAATAAATAAACCTGAAAAATGAATAATGAAAATCAAAGTAACTATGCAGAAAAATAATGAATGAATATGTACTAAGGTATTTTAATCATGTATAATCTTACCATCAGCTAAGAATATTACAATTTCTTTGGCATTCTTAGTTGAATATTCCGAAGCGAATTTATCATAGCAAAGATCTTGCTCTGATATGTCGACGTTTTTTTGATACTTTCGTAAATATTTTCCATTTGAAATGTCAATATTTCGATACATACTTGCATCGTAATTTATACCAAACACGAACCCAATGATAAAGTCTCTGAATTCTAGCATAAGAGCACGCAAGGCATCGAAATTGTTATTGTGTATATATTCCGTATTTTTACTAATTAATCGAACTATAACGTGTCGACTAAATTTCTTATGATTAGAAGCGTCCAGCGTTAGATAATAAATTTCATTTGCTTGAATGTTAGGAAACTTAGCCAGAAGAAATTGTTTCAATAATTCTATGAAAAGAGTGAATCCTTTCTCGTCGTTGATAAAAAAAGAATCTGATCGATTATACTCGAGATCGAAGTAAATCGTAGATTTGTCTGTAATTATCTAAAACGTAATAAAATTGATGATTTTAAGTATATTGTTTTTCCAGGGGTGTAAATATTAATGATAGTAATACCTCGTAATAATGCCGGTTAGACATAATTGGATAATGATACAAAAACTTATTCAAACTGGCAATGAAGTAAACTCTTTTTCCGGTAACATTTTCTTCTCGAGCTATACACAGCATTCCAAATTTGTTACTAAATTGCCCATATTTCTCCAACATGAATTTTAATGAATAAAATTTCATGTCATACCACCAATCTGACATCGTTTACAACATTAATACCTATCAATCAATAAATGAATAGTAGGAACATATAACACTGTATAACGTATAGGTTAAGTTATTGTGTAGCACTGAAGTATACAATAAGATATTTACTATCCGCTGGGTGCGTAAATGGTAGCACTCTCACTTAGTCCTCCCATCCCATGTTGCACATTAAACCAGGATAGGAGGGGGGGGGGGGCAATTAAACATAAAACCAGGCTTGAGCGGGGGGAAGGAATAATTAAGTTTCACATTAAACCAGGGTTGGAGGGGGGGGGGGCAATTAAACATAAAACCAGGCTTGAGCGGGGGGAAGGAATAATTAAGTTTCACATTAAACCAGGGTTGGAGGGGGGGGGGCAATTAAACATAAAACCAGGCTTGAGCGGGGGGAAGGAATAATTAAGTTGCACATTAAACCAGGGTTGGAGGGGGGGGGGCAATTAAACATAAAACCAGGCTTGTGCGGGGGGAAGGAATAATTAAGTTGCACATTAAACCAGGGTTGGAGGGGGGGGGGCAATTAAACATAAAACCAGGCTTGAGCGGGGGAAGGAATAATTAAGTTTCACATTAAACCAGGGTTGGAGGGGGGGGGGAATTAAACATAAAACGAGGGTTGAACGGGGGGAAGGAATAATACAGTCGCACTAAAACCAGGGTTGGATTAGGGGGGAGGTTCAATTGGGCATAAAACAAAAATGTCATTGAAATATTCAAAACTTTATTTTGAATAAAAATTAGATAATGTGAATGAAATTGAATAATGTAAATGAAATACACTTCAAAACAAAAAGTAAAAATTAAAGAAAAGGAAAATATTATAAATTTCTACATTTGTCGCAAAAATAAGTCGAATTGTCATCGTTATCAAGAGGTGGTACCTTCAAGCATTCATAATGATACCACTTTAAACAGTGGTCGCAATTCGTTGATTTGCTTGGCTGTCTATCTTTCCTCTGACTCTCATCTAGATCTCTTTTGCAAAGAAAACAAATCCACTTAACTTTTTCAATATTAGCTGTAATTGCATTTTGCAACAGATTAAATGCTTCGTTTGTCATGTAAGATTGGAGAATCGTAATATCGATTTCTTCATTGTATAACCAACACGGTACATTTTTTAACTTTAAGGTATCAACATCAATTTTGACAACTGAAATATCGATTTTTTTTAAAATAGCCGGTGATACAATCCACTGAAAGATTATGATCGCTTTCTCTTTGTCTGATAATTCCAGATAACTTTTACAATTAACTTGCTTCGATTTTTTGCTAGGCAAACCAATGGCAGTGAGGGCCTTCTTTTTCGGTCTACCTCGCTTTCGTTCATTTTTACTTATGATAATATCGGATACATTAGCGATAGTACGATTGTCAACATTGGCATTACTAATGTTTTCAATACATTTGAGAGGAGAAACAAAATAATTACTTTTAGAATTCGCTTTCACTTCACTAGTAGAACTGGTAACAGCCTCATCAACATTATGTACATTAGTTTTACTAACTGACTTAGAGTTATCAACAGTAGAAACCTTACTAGCTATATCCGCAGATTTTATAACATACTCGTCACGTTGTTCTGAACACTCTTCAGGAACAATGACTGTAGTTTTTGAATTAACACAATTGCAACTGTCGTTTGGTAATTCAGAGATCTTATCTATAACATTACAATTCCTTAAACTAGAACGACTATTAATACTATCAGTAATTTGCATACTATTTGGACTAACATTTACTGATGTTTGCATTGCATTATCTGTAGTATTACTAGTGACATCACCAATACTTTCACCAGTTTTTACAGCATCCGCAGGTACACGATTTTCAATACAGAGATCAAGACCGACTTTATCATCGGTGTCTTTTGAATTATTAGAGCCACTTGGCTTTTCTTTGGTAATTTTCGAACTCCCAGAGTCCTTGAGCTTAAGCGATGTACATTTGCGTGAAACATCCTTATTTGTAACTACTACTGACTTAACGATGGGAAGTTCAATGCTTTGAAACAATCGATAATGAGATAAGAAATATTTTTTCGTCCACCTTTCATTCACTAAATCCTCATCGTAAAGACTTACATTCAACATTGTTCTGCATTTAAATATATGTTTACACGGTAAACCCATTGATATGAAACTTTTACATGAACAAGATTTTGAAGTGACAGTGTGTTTAAGAACATCAAAAGCATTATATACTAGTAAAATGCTATTTGATGTCATAGTACAATGTTTTACATAACAGACATTAGAATTCTGTTTTTCTATGAAGTCAAATGCATATTTCGTAACAAGCGAATAATATTTTTGCAGATCAGAGCTTAATATATAAGCAGGAACCTTTGTAAAATTTTGTAAAGCTTTTACATTCCGTTCATTCTCAAAAACGTACACAAAAAATTGCAAAAATTCTAAGAGAAAATCGGCTAAAAAATTGTGCTTTCGACAAAAAAGTTTAATCTTGTTATTTATAGACTCAGTTCTATTATTGGTATCGTTCAAAAAGTTAGAATTGATCATGAAACAGCGAACCCACTGCTCTCTTATACAATGCCAATTGTCATCAAAATAAGTTATAACTTTAGTTTTTTTAGTTTGCAATAATTGTTCATAGTATTGAAGATACACTTTTTCATCGGAAGCATACATCATTTTCTGCAAAATAGATAAGATGTTGTCTCTTTCGGTTTTACTTATTTCCATACTTTCACATACAATTTTATCTTTAAAAATTTTGGCAGTGTGATACGCGCAAATTAACATTAAAACGGGGAAAACTTCTGAACACACTTTTCTAATAGAACCGTCCTTATCAGTCATGCAAGACTTCATTTTTCCAATCACACTTTCATGCTTCTTTTTAAAAACATCAAAAAACCATTTAAGATTTTCTTCTGATTCCGTCTTCAATATGCCAACAGCAACGATTTCAGTCGCTCCATTGCCATCAACAACATTAATCAGAATAACGGGAAAATTCAAATTAATTAGGCTGTAAGTTGTATCCGTCATGATAAACTCTGGCCAAGCTTCAAAAACGGCATTCATATTAGGTGTGGCAAAGTACAGAACTTGAAATTCATTGTGCTGGTTGACATGAAATTCATAATCAGCGTCTGAAAAATACGTTTCAATTTGAATTAATAACATAATTATTGTATGCATTGAAACATGCGATATGGAAATAAAAAACAGAAACAAAATTATTATTATAACATTAGGGACTCACGAAACTGCGTTAAAACATCGGTAACAGCAGAAACAGAATTTCCCAGACGGTCTTCAGACATTTCAGCACGAACGTTGTGAATGTCTCTTAAAGTTACTTTGGTGCCTTCCTCGTTCAACTTAGTAACTAATTTCAATTTGTTTCCATCAACTTTCAAAGTCTCTTTAACCAATTTTTTTTGTTCAGCATTCAATTTACGAGATTGCGGTAAAAGTTTACAAGTTGCAGCCTACGAAATACAATGTTGTTCATAATGAATCATAAAAAAAAAATTCAACTGACAGTAAAAACAAGTTAATTACTCACATTTGCTTGTGGATGTTTGTCATGCGGGACGATTTCTGAAACACAGTAACAGCTCCCATCTTCAGACAATTTCAATTTTATTTGACCATTACATCCAAGGGAAGAAGTGCTACAACAATATCAATAAAATAATTTACAATTAAGAACGTATAGATTTTATTAACATTTTTATTTCATAAATCAACTTACTATGTTTTTCGCTTCTTTTCGGATAGTGGTAATGGGACCGACTCCTTCGCGTAGATGCATTCCAAACGAATATGCCGAAACTTGATGAGTGGATTCCTCGATGTGCGACTTTCATTTTTAAGGTCAAACTTGCTTTTACCGTCGCGTCGTCGATAACATTGATTCGTCGATTTTTCCAACTGTTTTTTGAACAGATCTACTTTCGTCTCAGAAAAAAATAATTTCCTCCTTATTTTTTGATCTGACCATTTTTCTTGAGACTGAGAAGTCTGACTCTGACTTCCCTTCTCTCTTTCTTTGTAACTTTTCTTGGAATCGGCAGTAAATTCCCTCAGACTGTCGTCCAAATCGCTATCGTCAGACATTATGTACGTACGATGATTGAAATTACACTGCGCCTAAACAATGCAGAACGAGTAACACGTTCACCACCGCCTTCAAGGGGAAATCGGCTATATTTGTCGTCGACAGAACAAACATACACTAGTCTCGACAAGTTGCTGACGCGAACGCTCGCCTCTGGGAAAACAATGCAAACTCATATACGCGAACTCTTGCCGGATACTCGTACAAAACACTGTTGCCTCGACTTGATAATCTGTAGTTATTTCTTTATAGAAAAAAATGCAGACTCGTCTACGCGAGCTGTTGATGCAATCTGACATGTGCTTTTCGATCTGCCACTCGCACTTACTTCTATCTTATCGAGTCAGTTTAATTAATGTCTTCAAATCATTGACAGTAACAACAATGACAGTAAAACGTCCACTTAATAACCATCAATTCAATACACAATGCAGTGATACTGATTCAGTAGTATGCGACACTAACCACGTTCGGACAGCAACTGATACGGTAGTGGGTATCTTCAACGTGCTCGCACCGCGCTCAGACCAGAGAGGCGCAGAGCTTTTCTCGGAATAGGTAAAAAGCAAACTGAAATATACGACGAAAACGGCGCGGGGTACGCAAACTGTTGCCAACTTAAAACTGCTTCATGACGTCGCATATTGTGCTACTCAAAGAAATAGAAACGCGGAACGGGACAGATTCAATCAACCATAGTTCATATAACATACATAGAAAATAGCATTCATACAATGATCTGTCGTAACTATAACAGCTCCGTATATAAATATACCGTTTCCGAGTGTAGATTTGTCAAGAGATGACAATGTAACGAGCGTGCGGTTAATAATGATGCGACGGAGTTTTTCGTCATGCAATAACTATTCCGCACGCAAATTACTGGATGCCAACTATTACAATTAGCGAGTGAGTAATTTTTTACCATTTTTTTTAAAATGTCGCTTATCTCTTTTTTTATTCTTCGGTATTGCAAATAAATATGTTATAGGTTATTAGTTTTGCAAATACAATCGCCAGTGCATTTGTGAAATTATATAGTTTTTGATTATTTTTTTTTCAAGTAACAAATGGACGAGTAGAAACAAACCCGCATCGCACCTTATTAAATAAAAACTTGTAAATATCTTTATTTGCTTTTTGTAACCAGGGGGAAGGGGGAAGGCAATTTTTACCTCAGGTGCCCTATAGACTCCAACTCGTGCTCAACTCTCGCCCTCGTTAGAAATAGCCCCCCCCCCCCCCCCCTCGTTGCACAATATACTAATTTTAGTTAGTCGGTTTTTTTGCAACGGAAAATTGTTGTTCAACTTGAAAATAGACTAATTATAAATTTTGGCCACGATCAGATCCAAGGAACATTGTCCAGAGGGCGCTGAAAATTCCGAGCCCGATATACATACATATCTCTAAAAAAATTAACTTTTACAAAAGTAAAAGGTTAGGCGAGTTTGATATATTTCGCAACGAAATTACAGATAGAAAAGATCTGAGATCAATCAAACAAAGTCAAGTTTATTATATTTAATCGTAATATAGCAAGGAGCAACTCTCAAGATAATTAATACGTAACTTGCCATGCCCGTTTCATTGTACTTATGGTGTTTGTATAACGTTATAATATATAAAAAGAAAATTTTAGTTGTTCACCAATAAACAAAATGAAACGGGCATGGCAAGTTACGTAGTAATTATCTTGAGAGTTGTTCCTTGCTTCATTACGATTAGATTTTATGCACCGGCAACCTCTTAATTCTAAATATCGTAATATATTATTATATTTTCTTGAGAAAGCAATTTCCATCTGTACACAGCTTTGTGGCCAACTTCACGGTCCTAACACTTCTTGCGGCTAACTTAACGGTCCTTTCACATTTCGGGCTGAAGAAGAAAAATGCGATTTTAGCATTTATGGATTATACACTCACATATTGTAAAAATAAGCAGCCTTTTCACTAATATTTTGGTTGGAAATCATAGTTTAGCTCAGAAAACATTCTAATGAGCTAAAAACCTTACCAACAGTAATGATAAGTATTTTTTTGTATAATGAAAAATCCGAACACTAATATAGAAGAAAATAGTGTCACGGGTGCCGCGGCTTCGTCTGCTTCGCGAACTCGGCTTCGTGACGCTACCCCGCCACTTGATACAATTGGTCGATATTAGTTTTGTTACAAGACAAACAATTAAATTACCCCTTTCTTTATGACGAGATTTTGACCCTGAAAGAAACTATATTTATATATCTATACTATATAATATATTTATATATGTTTATAATGCAGATTCTAACAAAAAGGCAAAACAATTAAATAGTTTCTTATTTTTTATCATAAGAACTGATGAACATTTTTGCGAGGCAACAATTACGTCAGGAGAAAATTCAGATGAAGCAGTAACTACGGTGCAGAATGATATTGCAATGCGTCAAGAAATTGAAAATCAGAACATTACGCCAGCGATACAAATTCCGCATGATAGCATGCTAGAAAATAAATGTTGCAGTATTGAATTTACACCATTTTCAAAAGAAGCAACAAAAGAAAAAGTAAACGCTACTGATAGGGATGTTACAGCGTCAATATCAGCATTACAAGAGCAACATGATAATGTAGTAATTACTGAGCAGAATGATACCGGTAATAGCGATTGGAGGTCTGGAGAGAACGATAATGAAATGGAGTACACTTAATGATGCACTCGATGATATGAACATTGACGAATTGCTTGATGAAGAAGTTCTATCGAACAAAGAAACTACTACCAATATAATTTTCCTGAAGGTAATAATAATCGTCTCATTGAGCAAAATTTGAAAGCTTCATCAAGTGCAGAAAAAGCTGCTCGTGACAATTATGATTTTGCTGAATCAAATGGAAATCACCAAGCAAAGACATTTCCTAGAGACGTGATTATTGATGGCGTTACAGCAGACAAACGCCAGAGCGCAATTGGCAATGCAACGATACCGATGCGATACCTAGTGGCCTAGAAACGAAACTGAGCAACACCCGACGATTCAAAAATTAACATAGGAAAAGGTAGTAATTGATTTAAAAAAATATATATGAATTCCTAGCGGGTGAAAAATGTCAGAAATTGAAAGAAAATTTTATGCGTGATTTCATTCAATTGAAAAGTCATTAATAAGTATTTCAAAGTTACGAGTTCGCATAAAGCTTTCTGCTATCTTCGAAGATGTTGCGATCGTCAGTCGTTATTATCATTTTTTTGGTAGTAAACGTTGTATTAATGACTAGTGCAAATTGCTATAATAATAGTGGGAAGTGTTCCAAAGTTAGAAGTGACAATTAATGAGATTCTCATCATTTTAGGTGATAGTAAAAGGCCTTTGATTGAAGGAGAAGATGCGTTTTTAGCTGACCATATAATTTTGTGCGGGTGCAAAATTCGCGATGATAACAAAGTTGAAATCGTTTCTTACATCACGCCATCATCAAAAATAAACTATAAACCACATGAGATTAAAATTAAAATATCGGTGTGTGAGTAAAAAAAAAACCATTGTATGTCCTGCAGGAGCTGGCCGCGAGTGCAAACATATTTTTGCAACGTTGCTGTACATCAACAAGTAATTACAATTATCTATTACATAGTTACGTTCTGCTTAAAGATATAATACAATATAACTGTATATACACTTTTTTAAATCTTAGATCAGGTGTTACGAATATACCTCTAATAAGCTGCACAGATGTAAGACAAAAATGGGGCTAAGTAAAACACAATTTCAACATTCCTTACCAAAAGATTCTGCCAATTAACAAATATTGTCATTTCCAAAAATCAGACTCTCAAGTGAAATATAATGATGTAAATGATGAAATAAAAAGAATATTTTTTGAAACCACGAATGCAGGTAAAATTGTTTAATTATTCTTTAAGATTATAAATAAAAATTTATATTATATATTAAAAAATAATTATATTTGTTTATCTAGCATGTCCAAATGCAGAAAGTACGATACACGTTTCCAGAAAACGTCAGACTAAAGAATGCATGATAGTTGTGACAAATACTGATAGTAAATGTACAGAATTAGTGAATAATTTGTTGAACAAACCAACGTTAGATGATGTTTTACTTATACTGTATACCAGAAAGTTATTTTATTTCTGCTGAATTTTATGAAAGTGCTGTTCGAATTTCAAGTGCTAAAGCTGTAGATATATTCATAAGCACTGTAAATCAAAATAATGATTTATGGAAGAAAGAGAGAAGAGTACGTATTACTGGAAGTGTATGCTACGAACTTTTTACTTACACCTTCAACAAAAAAGCTGATTGGAAAAAAAAGTTCAAAATGTTTTCTTCTCAGAATTCAAAGGTAATACTGCAACTCGTTATGGAGTATTGAATGAAAGTATAGCTTTTGAGCTCTATGAAAAACAGTTAGCAATAAAAACAGAAATCTGGATTATTTATCAATCCAAAAGCACCTTGGCTAGAATACAGCGCTGACAGTATTAACGTTCAAGAAGATTGTTTGTGTGAAGTGAAATGCCCACTTAAAGGGAAGAAAATGACACCACAGAGATAGTAAAAGAGTTACCTTTCTTAATTTGGAATTCTGATGGTAAAGTTACTTTTAAAAATAATCATAACTATTATGGCCAAATCCAATTAGGCATGATGTTATTAGGCTTGTTAAAATGTCATTTTATAATCTTTGCTTCGTTTGATGATTCTATTGCTGTGCTAGACGTATCTTATAATGAGAATTTTACAAAAAGAATGATAGTTGCGTTGCATGCTGCCTACTTTAAGGAATATATTGCCTGTTTTAGAAACGCATTTGAATGTAAATTAAAAAGACATTTGATATGTAAATAGAAAAAAATATATTAACTTAAGTTATACAATTTGCATGTTATATGTTTTTTATTTCACATAACAATAATTTTATAAAAATAAATTATTTTAATTTCATTTATTGAAAAATTTGTCATCAGAAAGAATTGGTGATTGCAAATTTGTTATAGCACATACAATTTTCATTATAATATTTATGCAAGGAACAAGTTCATTTCCTAAAGGACCTTTCAAGATCTGAAATTGTCGCACTCTTTGAATTCTTCTTTCTACATGAACTCTAGCTGCTGCTATATCTCTCGTTTGCTCTACTTTTTTCCACTAAGTTGTTCTTTTTTTAAAAAAGGAGGTCTTATCAACTTGATGTCATACTCAGCACATTCTTGATCTATAAGGAATCCTTTATCCACCATCACTGCGTCAATACTTCTCTTCATCCTCTCAAGTAGCTTTGATCTAATAAATATCTGTTTGTCCGAGACTCTTCCTCCGTACCCTTTACTCAAAAATGAGATCAAGCCAGATGGTGTTACACCCAACATAAATTTTACTGTATGGTTTGATTTATATGTTGAGTACGTAGGGATTCGGCACTTCAAGCACTTCGATCTACCCATAGTTATTTCAAGACAGTCTAGTACAATTCTTGTATTTTTATATTTTACAAAACATTTAGGTATATTATCCAATATTTCGTCCTTTGATGGCCAACTTATTTGTGGAGATAAGATGGCATACAGCTCATGGAGTGTATTAATAAAATACTTTTTGCTCAACTGTATGCTTATGCCAAAAATAACCGCTGCCAATTCATTAGCACGTAGCTTCCTCCAACTAAATTTATTAGTCCAATAAATAAAATATTGTTTTAATATATCTATATATCTGCTTGCTAATATATGAGACGATTTTTGATACACAATTTAATGAAAGTTTTGGATAGTTAATTGTCCAAAAGTTTGCAGACCCCTCTGTTTTCTTATTATAGAATACGAACACTGTCGTCAATTTTTTTTCACAGAAATTCACGCATGTTTACATGTTTTCCTAACCAACCTAACCATCAAAACAGCAGGTTATTCATTAGGTAGGTCGCTCGCGCAATTTTCAAGAAAATGATTTTTACATTTTAGCTCTTTAGTTGAAAACCGCTTGATGGAATCGTTTAAAACTTTAACAGCAGATAGCTTTTTTATAGTGAATCATCAAATAAAATTTTGAAGCATTTGACTACATTGTTTTAGAGATATAAGAAATCAAAAAATGTTCAAAAAAAATTGAAACCTTGATATCTTACGAACCATAGGGGTTTGAAAGCTGTACAATAAACTTAGCCAACATACATAAAATATCTACTTTTCCCCGAAATCCCAAGTGCAATAAGGCCTTTTTGCCTCCATAATCGAGACACAAAAAAATAATTTTTTTCAGTTTTCGATTTATTACTGAAAAAATAAGTAGTCAAATCACTTGAAATTTGAATGGGGTATAGGTTGACAAGTTACCCATTGACATAATTTTTTTCGCGAGGTTATGACGTTTAGTTTCAGAGATATGAATTTAAAAAAAATCGCCTTTTTCATTGTATCTGCCGAACAAAGCGGTCAATGCCGAGAACCACACGAGGAAAAGTAGATAATTTTATTCTCTTTCAAATGCATTATAGCTGAATTGTTTGTAACAATGGGATGATTGAAAAAAACCGCAAAATAGTGTTTTTTAAAAATCAAAAAATGGCCATAAAAAATATAGTTAAGAAATTAAAAAATAACTGTTTTTCCCGAATTTAGAATCCAAAAATATATATGCATGTCAAATTTTATTGATATTGACAAAGTAGTTCCAGAAATATTACGGTATACATACACACACACACACACACACATACACATCCATACGGACATTTTCTAAAAACACTTGATTTGAACTTCTAACACACTAAAAAGTATTTTCTAGAAGTTTTGAAGAAACTCAAAATTTTACTATTACAAAGCTTCCTCTAGGAGGAAGCAATACTGATTACTGTGTATGAAAAATTATGTCTTAGTTTCATTAATGTTAAAACTATACTATGTTGTATTGGCATTGCAATATTCTTTTTTTTTTTGTTGATGATCGCAGCAACTTAATACATTTTTCCATGGCATTTAGTTGTTCGAAAGATTGTATGCCAGTGAAACTGTATAATTTGGTATCGCTGTCCAAAAGATTTAGAATAAAAGACTTCTTATTGTTTGTCGCTGGTATATTTGCAACGGGATCTTCACATGCTTCAGTCATGGTCCATTTGTCACATTTATTGGAATCTCTTTGATTATTGATACAACCAAGTTCATTTTGTTTACTATTAGTACTAGACAGATCATTTTCATTATATATACAGTCACGTTCATTATGTTCACTATTGGTACTAGAAGACTCGTTTTGTGATTGCTGAATTTGCATTGACTCATGATCAGATTGATTGAATGACGATTGTTTTCCTCTTGTAATTTGGAATTTGCTTCGACTCTGAAATAAAAATATATGCATTAATCTGATTATAAACAAACAGAAGAAGTTATATTATACATCTAGTATTTTCACAAAATGATTAACACACAATTCTGCCTTTTTCTGATACCGTCTTTCTACTCTGACTTTACGTTGTATGACCAAATGATCATTTTTCTTTTTTTCAGTTACTAAAGTAACTGGAATATTTTGTGATGGAACAGCAGTTCTCTTCAAATTTTTTTTCTGCTAGGATCAGCTATAAATACAATGAAGAAAATTCATTGTGCATTATTATTCTAATAAAATTTATAATTTTACCTGTTCCAAAGTAATCAGTAGCAACAAAATGTTTGCTACAAATTCTTTTGTATGGGGTTAACCTGTCCAATTTCACAGCTTTCCACCACTTTTTAAATAAAATTGGATTTTTGGAAGGTCTATGAAAATATACAACCTCATTTTGGCTCCTTTCACAAAAAGGCACTGAACAATAATTTAGATTTTTATTATTTGTTTACTCCATTTCAGACGTGAATCGTCAAGTGTACGCGCAAATTTAGCAGACGAAAAGACATATATAATATATGTCGAGCTGATAGTTCTTTACTTTGAAATTAAACTATTCAAAAACTAGACAACTTATTAATGACTTTTCAATTGAATAATATTACGCATAAAATTTTCTTTCAATTTCTGACATTATTCATTCGCTAGGAATTCATATATATTTTTTTAAATCAATTACTACCTTTTCCTATATTAATTTTTGATTCGTCGGGTGTGCTCAGTTTCGTTTCTAGGTCACCAGGTATCGCATCGGTATCGTTGCATTACCAATGGTATCGCCTCAGCATTCAGATGAGGGCGAAGAAGTAAGTGAGCGAAGTAAAAGAAAAGTTTTTACAAGCTCCTTTCAACAAAGACATCCTGATGGAAGAGTTAATTATTCAATGTATCTTGAAGATTCTGATGATAAATCTGGTACAAAATCTGATGACGATTATGCACCAGAAAAGAATCATAGCTCAGAAGATAATTCAGATAGTAGATACTCAAATTTTGCATTAAAAAACTGTGTGTGGAGGTCACTAGTGCCGAAAGGAAAAAAAGGAGAAAAACAAAACGTAATAAATAAACGTTGACATTGGTGAGACTAAACTAGATTCAACGATGTTGAAAGATAAAACAGGAAAGTATGATAAAGAACAAATAAGAAAAGTACTAGATTCTTTCATATGTTATGCTTATTATTGTAGATGCCTGATATAATTTTATAACGAATTGCGCTTGAACATGCGATCTATTAATGCCTACGCTAATATGCTTCGGCAGAACACACTCAACATTTTAAATTTAAGATACACAATTTGAATGATAATGCATGTAGGTTAGTCATAACAAGCGATGATAAAATAAATCAAGTGCATGATAGAGATTCTAAAGATCCTCGTTACCTTTCATTGAAAGGTAAAGAACGCAAAGTTATTGGAGAAAGATTAAAACATCAGTCAGTCGAATCTTATGCAAATGAAATAATAATGAATACTAGTACTAAGTTAAAAGAAGATGGTCATCTGCAAGATCTGCGTCGAGTGCATGTGTACCACAAGATCGCATCCGAAATAAACAGTGTAAATATTTCGACACTAGAGTCCTATGATAAAGGAGACTTATTACAACTATGGATCGAGGAAAGTCGACTGAAAAATCACTTCTTAAGAAGTGCTGGCCTTCCTTTAAATGCAGAAATATATGTATATTGTATGAAACCTTGAATTGATGACGGGACAAAAAGATACAATTTTAAATTACTACTGGATCCGTCGTAAGGAAGCCAGAAAATTTTGATTGCAAGCTCATTTTTTATTATTGCATCTTAGCTAGAGATGATAAAGAAATGTTTAAACTAAGTCATATGATTCCGTCGGAGTACAACACACCATCCATAAATAACTGGCTCGGTATTTTGCAGTATTTTGTTACGGAGTGTTAAAAGTGGCCATTATAAAACATTGTCGTAACAGATCATGCATATGCCATAGTAAAATCTATAATAGAATAATGGAATAAAATGAGTCTTTGAGTATATTTACAAACTACATATGAACTCCTGAACTCAAAAAATCCTCGGGCCATACAACTTATAATCGTAAAGATATGTTATGGCTATTTTTCACATAATATTGCAAAAACTATCGACAAATTATACGTTGCTGGAAAAAATAAGAGACCTACAAGACATTGAAGCAGGTTTTGAAAGATTGCATTTAAGTGTTATGCGTGGCTAAAAGTTTCAATGAGATAGATAAACTATTCACACATATTTGTATTGTTTTTCTCAATAAATATACAGCAGTAGCTAATGATAGTATAAGGATACTCACCGGATTACATAATTCTAATGTCTCTAAATTAAACAGTGGCAATGAGGAAAAAATTAAAGAAATTGATGAAGAGATTGAAACGATATTTGACGATTGGGAAAGAAGTGACGCAATTTATAGGAATTCAGCGTACTACAGAAGATATAACGCCATCATGGTTAAGGAACAGACAGAAGCAGATAAACGCAATGAAAATCTAGCCGATGACGATATTAATAAATTTTATGCTCCTGAATTTTGGATAAGGTACTTACCAAATAAATGGCTTATGCAAGATTTTGGAGTTCATTAGACCTCGATGTTTGCTTTCGAAGTGTCACGAGTCAGTAATGCTTACATCGAAAGCTCTAATAGAATTATAGAACAGTTTGTGTTGAAAGAGCGCACATAGTCTTCCATCGGAAATGTGGTAAGAGCTTTAAAGTCAGGTGCAGAGCATACTGCTGCATACATAGTACTAAACGAAGACTTGAAAAGAAGCAGGCAATCGCGTGATAAACCCAAATATCCTACGGTTCAATCTGAAAACGTTGTATTTCCTACTAAAACTAATAATTCTGAGGTTAAATCGGAAAAAAATAAAAGCATTAAAAACAATAAGAAAGCTTCTAACGAAGACGAAATGGAAGATGATGGCGCATCAAATCCATTTGTGGTAGAAAGTTGCAATAAGAAGAAGCAACAGAAAGGAAAAAGAACCACAGGGATTAATGTTGGTGTACTCATGAAAGTAAGTAAAGATATTGAAAAAGAGCTTGCAAAGTTGCAAGAAAAGCACGCAAAACTTGATGAGCTTAAGGGACACTACACCTATGTGCCTGAAGTTTGCAACGTTGCTACCAACGAACATTTTTTTTAGTTAGTCGGTTTTTTGCAGTGGAAAATTGTTATTCAACTTAAAAAAAAGACTAAATATAAAGTTTGGCGACGATTCGATCCAAGGAACATTGACCAGAGGACACTGAAAAGTCCGAGCCTGATATGCATATAAAGTTGGTCGATGTTAGTTTAGTCACAGAAAAAGTAATTAAATTACCCCTTTTTTATAACGGAATATTGTTGCTGACATCAATACTAGTATGTGAAAAAAAATTGGTCGGGATCAAAGATGGGGAACCTTTCCTAGAGGGCCGTCCAAGATACCCAATGACTTTATCTCGATTTTTCGTACGACACATAAGTAATTTACCCCTTCTTTACAACGGGATATTGATGTCAGCAACAATATCCCGTTATAAAAAAGGGGTAAATCACTTATGTTCCGTACGAAAAATCGATAAAGTCAAAAATTGACGAGATACGTGTCTTGGAGCACCCTCTAGACGAGGTTCCCCATATTGGATCCCGACCAAAATTTTTCACATACTAATATTGATGTCGACTAAAAAAAAAATTTTCGTTGGTAGCAACGTTGCAAACTTCAGGCACATACAACACCTTTAAATCCTAAAAAAAAGAATTATGAGTAAAAATTACAAAATTAAAGTAAATCATTTGAAATTTTTTTTAGTGATATTTAGTATAAATACCTTTAACTTTACCGTGCTAAAACCTTAATTATTCCTGCTGGCCCATTGTGGCACTCAGTGCTATGTATTGTGAATTTTTTCACTGTCCGTAGGATTCCAAGTGAACGAATGGTTCTTGTGGACTTAAATTCAAGAAGGATACTTTGCACACCTGTAGTTCTGGTGTGAATGCAGGGATTTCAATTTGAATGTTTCATTTTGATGACTAGCTTTAGTGCTAAAAGTCTAAAACTAAAAATATGGGTTTTCCATGTCGTACGATTACGGGAGTAAAAAGGCTTCATTTAAGTTGAAATTTTGCGAAAATATCTATCTTTTGAACACCTCGGCTAGGTTCTTTTTGTAGCTTATGAAACCATTTAGTTTAAAAGATTTTAGGATTGAAAATTATATGATTTAATATTGTGACAGGTACTCCTACAGTAAAATAATTAAAGTTGAAAGTATTTTAAAAATCATGAATGTACTGTATTTGAACAATATTGTATTTATAAATTTTGTTGGAGGAAGATACGTGCCAAAGAATTAGCAGCAGTTTTTTGAGCAGTAAGACGGATCGTAATGCGGTTTTTTGCATTCGATTCGTTAGAGCGTCAGGAAATTTTGTAACCTAGTGTGATTAATTACTTCTTTGAAAATGCATTGTTGCATAAATAAAATGCATTTTAAAATTGCATTCCAAGGAGACATTAAATACAAAATTTGCAAGTCTCCGAGAATTTTACGGGAAATTGTAACTCTGATGAATCGGATGCAAAAAACCACATTACGATCCGTCTTACCCTGGTAGAAAAAGAACCAACCAAAATGGCCTGTGAATTAAGAATTGGCTAAAAATGTTGGCCAACGCTTATCATGAATATTAGCCAACATTTAACCAACGATTCGGGAAAATTTAAAATGTAGTAATTTAAGGTTATGAAATTTTAATACTATTATAGTGATTTATAATTTCGGTTTGTGATATACCTATAATAAATATATAGAATATGCTAAGCTCTTGATGTCTACGTAAATTTTCACCGTGAGTGTTGTTCAGGTCACCCGGATCTCTAAAAAATGTTGTCCAGGTGTTTATTATGGGAAAAAATGTTAGGCTTAGTAATGCGCTTCATGGTTTGCGGTGTGTAGGTGTAAGTTCTGCTCGAAGATGATGAACACGTTACCCGCGAGTCTCGTAGACGATGTCCAGATCTCCAAGAATCTCAGCGGCTAGTGATCATTCCTATACCCAGTCTAGTTATGAGTACAAATCGCAGTTTGTTAGTGAAATATAAAATTGAGGAAATTTTTCCAAAATTTTCCAATATTTTCAAACATTTTTGGAAGTTTTGTATAGTAATTATTTCCACAGAGCGCGCTACCTATATTTTATATTATTTTCCTTTCGTCGAAAACCTAGACATCGTCTACGAGAGACCCGAGTGACGTGCTCATCATCTTCAAACAGAAATTACATCTGCATATCGAAAGCCACAGAGCGCGCCAACTAGATTTAAGTGATCAGGCGAATTCCTGGCATCGGATTGAGTTACGACGAATTTTTTAGCTTTGTCGATAATTTTTTACCAACTGAACACAGCGAGTCAAAGCGGACTGCAATTTTACTATAGTGGTAAAGCAATTTTTTATGAATGTATAGTAAATATTCACACAAACATACGATATTTTCTGCATAGTTTGATTTTGTCTCCCGATTAGGAGAAAATATAGTAATTTTTAGTGATACATTGCAAACAGGTTCCCATTTGAGTTGCACTTGTGTGACGTATAATCAGTCTCTCACACGCAATTGACTAATACTAACAAACAATTTTTCATAACTCAGGCATGAAATGAACCTCTTTTGACGCCAGATGGTAGCGTAGAAAATCGTTCATTGCGAGCGTGTGTGAAAAAGTTCGAACTTGAGTGGGGACAAATGACCATTTTTCCCCTAGAGGAAAAAACAGATCATTACAGCGGGGAAAATAATAAAAAATAAGCCGCATTTTTCCCTGCTATAAATGCGTGTTTTTTAAGTTTTTGCAAATTTTATGTATTCTTTAAAATTGAACTTTGAACACAAAAAATAACTCTATCGTGCACGATTCCATACGTTACTTTCTGGTGTTAAAAGAGGTCTTTTCATGCCCTCGTTGTAAAAAATACGGTGTGTACCATGGGAAGAAAGGCTATCTGAGACTCGGGTGACGTGTTTTCAGCACTCGACTCCGACTCGTGTTGAACACCTCACCCTCGCTTGAAATAGCCTATTTTCTCCCCTTGATGCACAATGTACTATTAAAGAATTTATCAATCTTTACAATTTCTATCTCCACGTGTATTTTTCGAGTTTTAATGTTTTCAGTAGTTTATCGCATCGATAAGCTAGATTTTCAGGCTTCCATTGAATGAACCTTAACTGAATTCTACAGTTGTATCCCGCTAGACATTCCTGTAGTGGACTAAGTAAATCTATCTCAAAAAGTTGCGCACTTCAATTTTCGAGCGATGAAAAATTTGGAAACTCGTAACTGCATCGTTAGAGCTGTGAACGGAAAGCACAAAAAATAAAGGCAACTCGGCAAACCTCATATGAAAAGTCAGGCGCGTAGCGCAATAATTAGGTCAAAGCTCACTCCGACACTCTTCTAACGAAATACCGCAGGCGAGCCGAGAAAAGGTGCAGGCATAAAGAGCCTGAAACACACAGAGTACCTAAGCTATATAAGGTAGTAGCGGCGAGCAAATCAATTTTCTCTACGATGCACTACCTCAGTACCTCCTCGGCCGCTGCTCCCTCCCTTGTTTTCCCCGCGATTTTCTCGCCAGGGACTCCCACCCGCCGGCAGAGAGTACATACGGGGGGAATATTTTATCGATCATAAATTCGCGGGGCCACGACAAAGAGACTCGGAACGAGACGCGAGAGCTCTGTGTATAGCTATATTATTGGGAGCAAGAGGGAGACTCGCGAGAAGCCGAGCACATGCGCCCCGAGCAAAAACGCCAGTGCGCAACGCCGGCGGATGGGAGTATCCGTATATATCTATATATAGCCACTAACGCCGAGAGGCGCGAGAGGAAGCTTTTTTGCACGAGCGATAAACGATGCTAAATGCGCCGCGAGTGTCGGGGAATTAGTTTCGGCCACTATTAAATGCGCTGTGGTCATCACCGGTGCGCAACAGCATTGCGCAGAATTTATGCCTGGCGGGAAGCGAACCGCGGTGGTTGAGTGGATAACCGCGCCGTAACGGGGCTGTAACGGCGCACTGAAAAGCCCGCGCGAGAGCCGAATTCGATTAAGCTCCTCTCGCCCTGGGCATACCTGCACGCCAGCGAGATCGATCGCATCGCGCCCGCGAGTCGTATGATTTTGCGATGAAAATTGTTCGAAGCGGAGTCGGGGAAAAGTGTCTCTGGCCTGGCGCATCGAAGCAGGGCGCGAGAAAGCGCGAGAGGCGCAGCGCGTAGGGGGTGGCGAAACAGCCTCACCAGCGGCACCAGCGGCACCAGCGGCAGCTGCCTTAGGTGGGAGGCAAGCAGGAGCCCGCGCAGAGGAGGGATAGAATTCTGCGGCTCTCCGCGGGAACAGCCGTCTGCGGCCGGCCAGAGTCCGGACTCCGGCCGTCTCCGCGAGAGCTGCACCGGCGTCGCGTGCCCCCCTATGTCCAAGTAATACGATCTCCCGAATAATTCGCGAGTGATGGAGAGAGAGAGAGAGAGAGAGAGAGAGAGAGAGAGAGAGAGAGAGAAAGGTCACGATGCTTCGCGCTCGTCCAGTGCGTGTCGCTCGACTGCGGGGGTGCCTGAGGCGTTTTTCCTCTCTCCTGGCTGTACAGGGCTGCGTCCGACGATTCTAGGAATTTCTATAGGTGGCTCGTTCTTCCTTGCGCTCGCACTTGGCATTTCTCGAGACATCGCGCTGACGACCAAGTGATTTTTCCTGCGATGAAGTGTCCTCACGGTTCGCGCAAAAAGTGTGATTGTTTTTGTTGCCAAAGTGTCGGTAGTTTGATTTTCAGGATTTTCCATCCCAAGGTACTAGCCACGCATTAGCTCGTTATGCTGGATATACTAGATGTTTGCTCGTTTTCATATACCTCTCTAATAGATGTCTACGCAAACACGAACTTGCATCACGACTCGAACATATCTCAAGATGTTCAAACAAACAGCCAACTCAAACACAGACGTACACAACATGTAGCTCGAATCTCTATGTATCTTTCGACTCATTAAACCTTATATCTTTTTCAAAGCTCGCTGAGCTGTGCTTTATATTGCGTAGTCGCTGCGTAACGTTTCGCAACCTGGCTGCTGAGTGTTTAGCGATCAATGTCATCTGCCTGCGGGAGAACAAGTTCACCTCACGCGACAGCCTTCGATGTTTCATATACCATAGCCGTGTTCCGATCTATGTCACACAATGTAACAAATCGTAAACCGTCGAATGAACACGGCATACTTGGATTACACGCCATTTCATTTGTTGCGCGCTGAATGCGCTCATCGCTCATAGAGCTTTGTCATAGTTGACAAAGTTGGAGAAAAGCATTAGTACGGTTAAAAAAAAAACCAGATAAGCCGGAGCCAGACTCGTCCAATAAGAGGCGCTATCCCCTGGCAAGTCCTCTTGATCCAAAGCAACCGCCCTCTCGACGTATCCGAGTGATCCGAGCGTCAGCGCCAAGACACGCTCTCGCGGTTCATTAGCTCCGCGAGCTCGAGCTTCGCAATTAGAGAGCAGAGCTTGCGCGCATATTATTCCACGAGTGCGACGCGCGACTACGTTAGGCCATGAGCAGCCGAGAAATTAAGTGTCTCGGCCCCTCGACTCTGCGCGCCGCGAGGCTCTTTGTTCCTCCGAGCTTGCGCGTGTGTTACGCAAGCTCCGCTCGCCCGTCGGAGGAAATTGACCCCGGAATTTTCTCTTTTTGTACGCCCAATTCGCAGAGACTGGAATAAACTGAGATCCAATAAAACTTGGCCGGTCTCGCCCTCTGTGCAGCTCGGAGAGCGAAGGGAACTGCGCTAAACGCAGTTGATATTTACTCCCTTGATTTTATTGTACTTCGCTCTCGGAAGCTCTAGTCGGCCCGAGTCGTTGTGTAAGTGCGACCTAATTGCTGAAAGTTTGGTCTCATCTCAGGGATGAATGCAATCACGATCAATTATTGCGAAAATGAAGGTCTTATAGTTAACCTAATGACTGCTGAAACTTTGCCGAGAAAGCAGTTACGCGCCGTGCGCCCCTCTTATTCTTTTATAATAAGTCTTTTGCGCGAAAAAAGCTTGATCGCGGAGATAAATCTCGCCTGCCAGGCGGTGAAACGCGAAACTAGTCAGCCCTTTGAGCGTTACGTAATTCACGACGTGTTTCCTATGCAAATTTATTGTTGGATCGCTGCGGGAATTTATAAATTTTATACCGCGGGCGACATAAGTTTTCCGGCGTAAAGCTTTGTTGAATTTCTAAACTTTACGGCCGCCGCAGTAAAGCGGAGATTTACGTTGCCGCGAGAAGGAAAAAAGTTGAAAAGAAAGTAAAACGACGCTTCAAAATATTCGAAGCGATGTCGACGAGCAAAGGCCTGATCCATCCCTTTAAAGACCACCAGCACTCGAGTAACATCCCAGAGTTTCTTTAATCCTCCGAAGCTGCAGGCGTACGAATTATGAATTAGCCAACAAACGACTCGCCCTACCTATAACGGGTGCACTCGCGCTGGCCTCATTGAAAATTCGCGAAAATCCGAGCACGTACTCGTTATCGTCGCCGCGACAACTTTTCCCCCCGTCCTGGCAACGTGGCAGGCTGTCTGCAGCATACTCGTATAGTTATGCGCGCGTATAAAGCTGCGAGTGAGGGAGACGTGGAGGGAGGTGGGGCAATGAAATTAACCCATCTGGCTACATCACAGGGGCGTGTTTGGGACGGCGGAGAGCGCGCGCGGCGCAACTGGTTGATTTATTATCGCGCGCTGTGTCTGCTCCCCGAGCTTTTTCGCGCGCGCTGTGCAGCTATAATGCTCGCTCCTTTTTAACGCGCCACCGTCTGCCATTGTCCCGTTCTCGGCTCGTTTATTTAGCTTTTTCAGTCGTTACGAGGCTTCGCGGCGCGTTATGAAATTTTCCGGAATCCAGCTCTTCTAGTGCGCTACGCTTTTTCCGCCCCCTCGTTTAAAGCCGCCCACTGAATAAATTTATTTAACTCGTAAAGGAAACGTTGCGCAATCGGTAGAACTTTTTTACTTCTTACATTCAGTTATTCTGTATGTATATGTCTCCCTCCAGCCCTCCCACCCCTCTCCCCCCCCCCCCGCTTCGAGCGCTCGCACGTCGGATCGAATCGAGTAACTCTCCCGCGGCCGCTCTGGGGTGGGCGCGAATTAAATACCAGCAACAGCATCGACTTTGCATTCGGCCTGCAAATTGCTTTATTCAAATGGCCGCTTCTCTATAGTCGTAAACTCGCGCGCTTATCGACTTAACGGCTCTTAACGCCGCGCGTCGTTCAGCCGCATACACCCCCCGCGGCGACGAGGACGTATACAGCATCAGCGTGGCGGCAGTAGTCCCCTCGCGGCAGCCCTTTTATATCTGCAGCCGAGGCCGCTTTCGCTTATGCGACTACCTTCCCGATCTTGATACAAATTGAATCTTTTCTCTTCCCAGTCGCCGCGTGTACGTCTATTATATTTATTTGATTCATTTTGATGGTTTCGTTTGACCGCGATTTCGTATTCATTGGCGGAGGATTCCGGCTTTGCATTGCGGGAGACAGTTGTTAAAAATCTATTTTGCCTGATTATCGTTTTTATATACTTATAACGCAGAACCTTAGAACGTAACGAGATGCGCATTGTTGTAGGTTGTAGCTAACCAATAATACAAACTCCCTACTTATCCCACGCACGAACCAACCGAGCATTCGCGGCCATAGAGGGCCATAGACTTTTGTGAGTGGGAATTCCTTCTGGCAGGTGGCGCCACTCGTGTAATCGTCATTGATATAATGCTACGTCGATGAACATTATTCGAAAAAATGAGATAAATTAAACATCAGATTGAAATTACACTTATGACTTGTCATTAAAAAACAAAACCCAGTTGATTATGCAACGAATGCCAATGCCGAATACTCTTTCCGGAATATCGATTCAAAGTTTCTGGTACAGTAGGCTATAACCGGCGGCGCAAAACTATCATCAATCATTCACAAATAACCCCTCTACGATTCCGTTTAATGCCCTGCCGGATCCCCTCAAATCCAAAGATATCCCGAAGAAGGAGTCGCACTCTATAAACGATCTTCCCTTTTATTCGACTAAATCTGATATCTCCTTTTCTGCACCCCCTAATTTACCATTCTAATATCGACCCTCCTTTTCACTTTCTCTTTTCTCTATCCGAATCTTTCTCCGCTTCTCCGTTCTCGAGCTGGCTTATCTGGTATCTCGGAGCATAATACGTATGTTTACTGCATTGCGTTGTAAAAAAGCAAGAATAGTTTAAACAAGTAGATAAGGTAAATGTTGGTCGGACACATGGCTATGGGCTGTAGTTTTGAATCTTTTTGATTGTGTTTGTTTTTTATCTAATTAGTTGTCGCGTTCTCTTCTATCGAATCAAGTATGATGGGCATCATCGCGAGCAAAAAGTACACAAAGCGACCGCTAGGTGGCGAGTGCCGTTCCGTATCCCACGCGTCTTTTTAGGTTTTTTAAGCCATAAAGGCCCAGAAGGCGACAGTAGAGTCGCTCCTCGGCCTACAACTGGCTGAGATCAAAGTGCCACTTTTTTGTACCTAGCGCGACCTCTATGCACGGCGTGGTTTGTCCTGCCGGCGGCTTGACCTGAGGAGGCGCCCGTCGTAGCAGCACGTCGTTGACGATCAACTCCTGGGGGTGCGCCCGCGGGAGGGGTTCTCACGATGTGCAATTGCGCACGCACTTTGATCTTTTTTGTCGCCAGTATCGCCGGTAGGCCGCGGGAGCCCACAATCATAATCAAAAATACATTTTCTACCCAGCATTTTTAGGTTCACGCGAGCACTTCTACGGAAAATTGTTTTACGACAATTACGTTAAATACTCGATTGATAAGATTTTTTTTTAAGAGCGCATCTACCGAACTATCTTTTTAATGGTCCTTTACTGCGGTGGCAGTTTAAATTCATAACCAAATTTGACATAAGAATTTTTATGCAATGCATAAGATTACAGACGAAAATGACGTAGCAGTAGAAACAAAAAGTACAAGGGAGAGCTTTGACAATAATTGAGAAAGAAGAAAAATCAAACAGTAAATAATTTACAAAATCTCGATTTTCTTGCAGAATCAAGTCATTTTTATATTTTCTTTAAATTCTTATCATTTTTTAGCTAAGCAGCAGTTAAATTTTTTTTTCAATTAAAGCTTTTAAAGAAAGTGACAAGATAATAATTATTTTAAAAAATATTGCGAGTATAAAATTCTGTACAAACGAATTTCATGCGAGAAACACCGGATCCGACATTTTTCAATACATTAAATCCCGCAATCATTATTCTATAGGGAGATTTCGGGATACACGACCTTTGTTTGATTAAATTCCAATGTAAGAATGCTTTATTTGTCAACAAATGGTGCAAAGTTAATGAAATAAAGTCAAAACTATAGTTCAAATAGTCGCATCAATTCAATATTTGCGTCATATCTAGTTGTTCAACTATTCTTGCTATCATCAAACGTAATCTCTATCTCTGTGTAGACCTGTATACTTTTGAATCGTCACAATTTTTACAAATCCTGCATGTTATAGCTGTGCAAATTGAACATTTGTTTTTTTTTTTCGACAAATGGAATTAATATACCAGATACGACTACTGAATATATTCACTCATAATCCTCGAGTAACATGTAGTTTGGAATCGAATCAATTGGCATTCATAAAAAGAACGTGTAATGAGATTTAATTGCATAATGAGAATATTCACTTCATGAAACGTTGATTGCCTTCCAGCCCCTCGCAGTGGCATAATGTATAATAACGAAAGACACATTTCGGAATATCATTAGTTATATGCTGGTTATGTATCGCGTTGATGAATATCCAACTATACCATACATTTGAGATATTGTAACAGCTTGAAAACGCGGGTTTATCGCCACTAGACGCATGGAAAGGAAAAAAATTGATAAAAAATTCAAGAGCAGAGTTTTAAACACCTTTTCTCGTATAATAAGTCCTCTTTCAGCCTGCATGTTCCTTCATGCACGCCTGCGAGCCTTATAATCCGCAAAAGTACTCTCTCAAAGCCTCTTCATTTAATCCTGCCGTCGAAATTTTACTTACGAGCTAGCACTGCTGCACTGCACTCGTTAACCTCTGCTGCTCTTCTTTCCTCGACTATTCATCCGGACGACTCTGCTCTGGGCTTTTTCCGCGTCTGCTGCGCTGCAGTACTGCTTAATAAGCTGGCAGGAAAATTAGAAAGATGATCCGCGCCGAACAAGACGAGTCGCTGGTTTTCCAAAAGGTTCCCTCCAACGAGGAAATTGCTCGAGAACATAAAAGTCAGTATAGTCACAAAAAGCAGGGGGTAGATATCCGCTTAATGGACGCGATGACGATTTCAGACGCACGCGTGCCGATTGATTGCGTCGATCCTCGTTTATACATGCACGTTATAGGGGTGTCGCGCGACTGTGACGATGATCTTCGATTTACTCAAACGTCCGGCTGTAACCCCTCATTTGGGATAATCGAGACCGACTGTACGGAGCTGATGCGTTTCGGGGGTGCGTATCGACGCTGGCTGGAATCGAAAACTATTATAGGCTGGCCGAGAGAAGGGGCCGCGAGGATAAAAAGTAAAAATGAAATGAAAAAGCCGAGAGTTTGGAGAGAGAGAGAGAGAGAGAGAGAGAGAGAGAGAGAGAGAGAGAGAGAGAGAGAGAGGATAAGCGAGGGGCTAGTCGAGACAGTGAAAGCTGGAGCTCCTCGCAGTAATTCAGCCCTTGAACTCCGGGCCGCAGCAGAGCGCGGGATGAAGCGCGGGATGAAGCGAGAGAGAGAGAGAGAGCCTAGCCCGGCGGCTATTGCGCATCCGGAGTAGGCGAGGGCGCGCATCGCCTGCCGGGGAGCCTCGGGTAAACAGCGAATTCATTTCGATCGCTAGCTCGCGCCAAGCTATATATAGTGTACTCGCTATACGCTTATGCGACAGCCGATGTCTGTGTGCAGTCGACCAATCGGCTGCTCCTGATAATGCGATGCAGCTTATATCGGCCTTATGCGGACGCTTTAGATTTTTCCCCTCTAATATCTCTCGATTCACGATACGAGGATTTCAGACAAAAGGCTGCGTCATCCGGCCTCCTTTTCCCGCGCTTCTCCTCCTGGTCATGATGCGAGGATGACTGTTGCAATAGTTTTCAAGAAATCTTATCCGAAAAATTATACCCAACTCCAACCTCCAGTTTACGTTTGCTCGCATTCTCTCTCAAAAGAAGGAACGAAGCCGATGTAGGACAAGTCGAATCCATCGAGTGTCGACGAGCGTCGCGCCTAACGAAATCACGATACTTGGTGCGCCGAGACAAAAAGCGCGCAGTTTCCATTTTGACGAATCTCGGAAAATGCCGTATAAAGCGCGAGGCTAAAGTGAATCGCAAAAGCGGAGCAGGGAGAAACGGCTTGACCCAATTGTCCTCGAGTTGCGTCTCGCGAAAAATGTATACAATCTGCGCGAGGTAGGAGAATTTGTGAACAATATTTGAAACGGATGATTAAATTCGAGTTGTGCGTTTATCCGTGACGGCCGGGAGGACCCGAAAAATGCTTCGATTTCGAATCACTGCTGCACACAGGTGTCGTTTCGCGGAAAAGCACGGGAAAACTCCCGACTCGGCTGAAAAGAAAAACCGAATCAATAAAGCGTCGCTCCTCGCCGCCTCCTCCTCCTCCTCCCGCGGGCTCTCCTTCCGCTGTGCAGTTTGTATGTATAAGCGGCGTCTTTCTCATCTCAGGCTCGAACGATTGCAGCCTATTATCGCAACAGCCTGATCCCCATCGGTACGAAGAGAGGCTTAATTTAATCCCATGCACTGCATAATCACATTCGAAAGCTACAATCTAATTTCCGCGTTTTAATAAAAACTCAGCACCTGATATTAGCGCTTTCGTTCCAGAGGCCAGCTAATTATTTTCCCGCCTTTTTGCCAGCTACTTCCGGCCGGTGTTCCGCAAGCTCTCGCAGCCTCTCTCGCTGCGCAGCTTTTTGTTCTCTCTCCCTCTCTGGCGCGCGGAGGCTCGGGTCGCGCCATCTAACGCCCTCTCGGCCAACTGCCGCGTTCGATTCTTAAATGGTAATTTCAGATCGGATTATTTGTTCCGGAGTCGCGAGTAAGATTCAATTGTCGCTCGCTAAATCACAAAGGGGCGAAGCAAGGCCGTCGCGGCGCGACTTAAGTAGTAACGGGCTAATTAAGTCGGACTCCGATGCAGTGTATACCGTCAGCCGCTCGGCGAGGATTAGCTCTGGGAGAATATACGGCGTCGAGTTTTAAACGAGGATATACAGCGGCCTTCTAATTGCCATTTCTTTCTTCCCGAATTCGCGACAACATGTTATAGCCGCGAGGACGTAAGAGCCGAGCCTCGGTCACGGACCAGCCGTCACTCATCGAGCCGCGCGGCGCAAGTTTCGCCGTGTATAGGGTCGCGTAATTCATAAAGGCGATTCGTCGAGTACATAGACTCTCGACGTTAATATATGTGAAGCGCGCACTCGCGCGCGCGTTGCCAACAGCGCTGAGGGAGAGAGGAGCCGAGGCCGCCCCTCGCGCAGTTTATTAGACGCGCGTACGCCCAAAGCCGGCACGTGCCGCCTCCCCTTTGCGCTCGGCTCTCCCTGTACACGCGGTATTAAACTTGGCTACTCGCGAGGTGAGAATCGCATTGCCTCTGCAGACTGCAGAGTTTCGGAGAATCTAGTAGTCGGAGCGAGTTGCAATGCTTTTTGCGCAACTCTTTGCACGGCGCGCGGCTGCATTAGCTTCTTCGATTTTCATGGTTTTGTCGTGCGGTTATTGCGAAATGCTCTTTACTGCTTTTGTCACCGTTGCGAGAAAGTTTCTTTCTCGCCTCAACGACGTCCAGTAACTGCTGATGGTTTTTGCGTGGTTGATCTATGATGAACTTTTTCGCAGACAGCGAAGCGCCGGCGTGTATCGGAAATCGATTTTCTCCCGGGAAATCTCAGCACATGCATAAATAAGGAAAAATCCTATCGCGCGGGACAAGCTAATCCGGAATTCAGAGCCGGGCCTCGCGCGCGCACGACCGAACCTTATAAGCTCTCGTTTGATTATTTCAGAGAGCAGAAACTCGCAGAAAAATATATTATTTCCTCCGGCCCCTCGCGCGCGCTTCGCCGGGCCAAGAGAAAACTAGAAAAGGGAGCAAAGTATAACTCGCCCTCTCGCGCTTTTTCTCGCCTCGCGCTCCGTAATGTACACTCGGCGGTGCAGTATAGGAAAGCGAGTCGTCGGCGCGAATTTGAAATTCCGGCAGCGACGCATCGCCAATCGATCAGTCTCGCATATATACTGTTCCGCGCGCGCGCGCGACGGACCGAAATCGATCAGATTTTTCTCCTTCTGTGCGCTCGTAATACGCTTTTGTTTGCGGGATTCCTCGTGATGGATCGAGGGAGAGAAAAAGCGCGAGCCTGGCCTGATGCGATTACGCGCGCGATGCTTTGTGCATCAGCGAGGACGACGTCGCAATACATAGCGTATCTCAGCTTATTATGTGCCTGCACGATTCGCTCGTGTTTGCGCGTTCCTCTGATGTGTATTCCGCCGGCGTAATGCGCCGCTGCGAGATGGCTGCATGACCTCGGGAATTCCGCTCCGTGATTGCCTGCTGCTGCCGGCCCCGAAAGCGCGCGAAACGTCGCAGGAAAAATCTCGGCCGCCGCTCGACCTTGATAAATCAGCAGCGGCAGAGAAGAGTAGCCCGGCCTGGTCGAAGGTCGCAAGCTCGGCGGCGGCGCGGGAGCGCAAGCTCGAGCCCTCCCACACGGGGAGATGCGCGCGCGCGTGGGTGGAGCTTGACTCGCGCCGGCGTCGGGGGCCAATACATATGCCGGCCCGGAGCTTTCGGCTCAGTCCGAGAGCGGAGCAGAGCCGAGCGTGAGCAGATACCGCACGCGCTGCCGCGGCGCATCTGTGCGCGCGCGCCAAATATCACTGCGGCGAGGCGCCCCTTAACTAGGTATCGACCTACACCTGTGCTACTCCCGCCGTCCGTCCGTCGGTCTCGGTCTACCTGAGCGACCGCTTCCGCCACTGTACTTCCCACGGCGTGCTTCTGACGATCATGCACTCGGTCCTTGTGAAATTTTTCGGGAAAACGCGGCCAAGGTGCAAAGGTGCAAATTTCCGAGTGATGGTCGACTGGAATTTCAGAAACTCCAGCGTGCGTCGGATGAGTCGTTCGGAAGTTGGAATAGTCCGAATAGCTTCATCGCCTCGCACGTGATCACCTCAGTGAGATCGGCGTAACGGACCTCTCTCCGGTCCATCACACGGCGACTCGTCTGCCAAACAGCCTCGCACTCTGAATTATTCATGAAAGAATCCACCGCGGATCGAAGATTTTGAGACGCCTTGAACCTGCAAAGTCGTTAAGTAGTCGTGGCCCGTTAACTTGATTCAGTCAAGTGTTTATGTTGATCGCGGCTGGTATGACACGTTCACACTCGGTCCAGCAGTTTAGCCCGCTGGAAGGAAAAATTTTTAATTTAGAAAACCGCGCCAGCAGCATTAGAGCGCGTTAATCAATATTACAGAGCACACTCGGGCCGCGGACTAATATCGTAAAAAGCTGCGCTGGTTAAAAACACGACGGCGTCAAAGTCAAATGAAAAAAAAGTTGCGCGAGAATACTTTCATTTTACGCGGCGAAATTAATCTCACGGCCGAAAGCGAGAAACTCGTCCAACGGGCTGTTTACCGAAAATAAAATTCGCCTTCACACGCGTTCGCCGAAGTTGTTTAAATATTTGCGAAGAGCTCCAGCTCGATATTAAATTTTCCACGGGTTGTCGCCAGCGCATTGGTATCGCGAGTCTTGGGTCCAATACCCTTATGGGTTTGCCGACGATTCGGAACGATTCCTCGATCGGTCGACGCTCCTTGGCACGTCGGCCATCGCCGCAAGAGGAGCGCGCACACAAAGCGGAGAGTATAGACAGGAGTACCGGCGCCGATTTTACCTTCTCTCTTCTCCGCGTGAATTGCTCGCCGCCGCTCGCCCAGCGCAGCGAAGGTCGCGGATCGGCATCGCCGCCGCTTCGCACGCAGCGAGAGACACGCTTTAGATCGCGTTGGACCGGCTTCGGGTACACACAGACATACGTCTCTCTCCTGTTTCTCTTTCTCGATCGTCTCGATACTCGCGGCAGCCTCGCCCGAACGACCGGTACAGTGCGATCGGCCTCGCTCACCCTCTTGTGGCTTTGCAGATCAAATGTAAGTGTCGCGCGTGATAATCCCAAGTGTGCAGCGGAATAACAGCAGCAGCAGCAGCAGCAGCAACAGAGGAGACGGATAGCGAAGTCATCGACGAAGCGAGGAGAAGAGGAAGCACGATGCCGAGGGCGACGAGGATGCACTTGCTCGCCGGCCTGCTCCTTTGCATCGCCCTGACGTTGCATTCCGGTGAGTTTCAGCGAATGTTCTTGTTTTGGAAGACAAAAGTACGCGCGCCTACAACTTTCTCCCGCGGCAAATATTGCGAAAGTTTGAGCGTATTTTTGAAGAGCACTTTTTTACCGCCGCATAATACGTATACAGGCGCATTAGTTACCGCAGAGCGAAAAAGTTGCGTGCACTCGGCATACTTTCCGAGCGCGACTTTTACTTTTTTCTCGTTTATTAGTTTTGGATAATGCGGAGGCTGCTGCGTGACCTCCGGCGCGAAAACAGTCGAGTCCGCGGCTAAGCGCGCATCAGAAGCCTTACCTCGGGGCCCATAGAAAGGAGGCGAGGAGCTAGGCATTGTGAAGCGCGTTTAAAAGCCGCAGGACGCGCCGATCGCACAATAATATAATACGATTGCGTAACGGGCGGCACATGGCCGAGCCATGGCCTGCTTCTGCGCTCTCGAGGGGACTTTCACTCGAAATTTTAGGCCAACATACGCGCGCGCCGCAAAACGAGACGGTCACTTTTCAGCGCGCTGTGAACGCTGATGTGCAATATCCGCGAGTAATGACGGCAGAGTGCGATTTCAGCGAAAATTTTCCCATAGCCCTGAGCGGCGGATTCCTCAACCTCTCTCTCTCTCTCTCATGCGCGACTTTTCACTCTCAGCACACATAACGCGTACCACACGAGCGTTTCCATTAGCGGAGGCGCGCGTCAAACGGGTTACAGCAGACATACAGAGTTTTTGGCTTTCACCGCCTCGCGCGGAGCAACGTCTGCGTGAGGTATTTTGAAGAGAGCTGTATGCGATGGAAAGGAAGTCGAAGCTCGGCAGCGTGACGCGTATCATGGGCGCACAACTCGATCGGGAGTGAAATCTGAGATGCACGCGCTGCCACTCCATTAGGCCTTCGGCCGTCGTCATCGCAGGACATTAACGCCTGTCCGTACATATATCGAGGGCAAACATACGGTCGGGCTCGTATGAATCTTGCGGGGCTCGAGGCTTTGATGTGCATCGCTCTATCGCCGCGTATCGGCTTTCTTCCGATCGCTGCCACATTTATTCGAGTCGACGGCTCTCGAACGTCCGTTATTTCGCGGCTGCGACGACAATCATCAATTAGTCGAAATGGCGCGCGCATTGAATCCGCGATAATGGAGCGCGGGCGGGGCGCAGGTTATAGTGTTATAGTCCCCCGGATGCTCCTACAGGCACACGCAGACACGAAAGCCGAGGCGCGCATTAGGGAGAATTTTCGCTTCCGGGGCTGTGCGCACATCGCACACTGGGGAGATCCGCGCGCTAGGTGTATAGAGAAGCTGCGTATACAGCCCCCGCCCCGTAGCACTTGGCGAGTGCGTACGGGGAATATTGTTTTCGCCGGCGCACAAATTGCCGGCGTTTAGCGGCTTACGCGGATTATTTCGAGAGCCGGCCCGTAATGCGTAATTCGCTGCAGCGCCAAGGAAAACAAGCAGCCCCCGCTCTAATGCCCAGGATTTTCGGTACACACACACACACACACACACACACAGACTTACGGCTCTGCAGCGTCTCGCGGATTATTAGCCCGCGCGGCATCGATTTTCCCCGCTGCGACCGCTCGACCGAATCGGCGGCACAACGATATGCTGCAGGTCGAGAAAGTTTTTCGCGCTACGATGCGTAGACAGAGGCATGGGCCGGGCGCGTGAAAAAAAGAGGGAAGAAAAGCCCGTCTAATGAGCAAAGTTCGCGTTATTCCTCCCGCCGGCAGCTCTCCTTCCGCGCGCTCCATTTCGTTCCATTCTGCGAGCGTACGCGCTCGCTCTCTCGGCGCTCTGTGCTGCAGTCTGAGGAAAAGCGAGTAGGAAAAAACGCCTTTGGCGCCGAGACAATGACCGAGGCCGCCAGCGTCTGTCTGTTTCGAGCCCGGCGAGAGCGGCGCAGAGAGAGAGAGAGAGAGAGAGAGAGAGAGAGAGAATCTCGTTAAAAACGCATCGTTGCCTAGCTGATTTCTGCCGGGCATCGGAGGAGGACTCGCTCTTTTTCGCGTTCGCTTTAACGCTCTTATATGGAGAATCGATCTTTTGTTACAACCTGCTATGATTTTCATAAGCAATTTTCATAAAATGGTCAACGGGTGGTAGCGCGAGTCGTTTTTAAATACCCTTTTAAATTCTCTCTGCGTCAGTGTATAAAACGAGCGACTATGTACATACGAAAGGTCCGCGAGCAGCTCTCCCCGCAGGCAGGGGATTACACGTTCGACCGGGGATTTATTCCCTCGCTCGTTCACTCGAGCTTGCGACGCGTGAGAACTCAATCCTGCGAAGCTTCGCCTTATAGATTATACGCGCGCAGACGTGGCCCTCTACTCCGTTAGCTATACGCAATAATACAAAGCGGATGAGACTGTGCGCGGCGCAGAGTGTGTGCAGGGAAGTTATACGTGAAATCTCGCGATGTATGTAGCAGCTTACATCGGGGGCTTGCGAAGCGTGAAATACCGATACAGGATATGAGAGGAATTCTTCGGATCGCTCTTCTCGATAAGAGCGGGAAAAAAAGGTTGCTCGTTTGTTCGAATCTCAGTAGGATCCTTTCAAAACTGGAGCAAACTATTACCTGACCTCGCATGCCGTCGGCATCATCTAGCCTCGCTCATATTAACCCACGCGCACCTCGATCCACTTTCGCGCTTTCGCATCCAATTAAGAACGAATCTAGGCAATACGTTCCTTTACGTAATAAAGCCGTGTTTCTCTCGCGAGCGGCTCCTGAATTCGCGACTTGCGTCACGCACTCGCATGCTTGTCTTTATTCATCGCAAGCCCGGCTGACCTTCGCGATCTTTGCGCGCATATTTGTCCTGCTACGCTTTCCCGCTGCTTTATATTCTAAATTCGGCACTCCAGAGACCGTCGGGCAATATACAAAGTAGGCGCGTAAAAGTCCACGAGATAAATTCCGTAGCCGCGAAAGCCAGCTGCACAATAGCCCTAAGTGCCCCCCGCGACCCAGCCGCGAACCCCCAAGGAAACAGCAAAGTTTTTCATTAAAAAAGGCCAGCCGAATCGAAATTCCTCGCTTTAATCATCGGCCGCACAGCGAGAGTGTAGAGCGTAGAGGATCTCGGCCTCACTCTGGTCAACGAGTCCGCTGAAATACGAGTCCTTCTGGAGTAATTGAAATCGCCGCCCGGTAAAAGGGCCCGCAGGGACTCGGCCGTGTACGTGTGTGCGTGTATACTTGTTGCACACAGGAGCCGGCGTGTACGCTGCGGCAGATGGGCTGCGAGAGCGTTCGAAAAGCGAATTGAGAGCGCTAGCTGCGGTCTGCCATTAATCGCCGGGTGAAAACGCCGTGCTCTACTGTGCAGGGTACCTATATGGATATACGCGTGCTGTCGGGGTGTGGGGGGGGGGGGGGCGAGTGCGCGCGCCTGTGGCTGACTGGTTGCTGTTTGCGCAGGCTGTTACTGTGTCTACGCGCGCGGGATTTAAATAACGCTTGCCTTCTTATTTGGGTTTCGTAACGACCGTTTGATTGCTCGTGAAATTAAAGGACAATCACATTGGGGGAAAAACACATGCTTTATTATTGATTTGCTTTTACAGATGCCTTTCCGCTTGTTATATCCAGCCTTCCTTTCGCAACTCCTCGTGTATGCACCTCACGACCGAGTGAGCGACGCCGCACTTGCCGCTCTTGTCCTTAGCTAAAACATTCGAATATTTTTAATTACTAATCCGCGGCTGTGACTGTGAAAGAGTTTCCGTTACAGCGACCTTAATCTGCTGGCTAATCGTTCGTAAGATAAGATTCGTCTAATCTTTGAAAATGTGTCTAGAAAGCTTTTTAACAATAACAATAGTTTCCCTACAAAAAATATTTCCATTTATAAAGGAAAACCTGGTGCAGAGGCGACTTGCTAACTCATGCTGACGTTACCTTCGGCTGCGCAGTTCATCACTAAATCCGTTATCTGGACTTTGCCAATCTCCTGCGACACGTCCTCCATCTTCGCTATTATCGCGTCTACGTTTATCTTATCGTCGCTCATCTGCAACAGTTTTCGCAATTGTGAAGCTCGCTGAACGCGCCCATTCGAATATAATATCTACTCACGAATTTCTCCTTCTCCATCGTACAGGCCGCGATGCACTGGGCTTTCGAGTCGTCGCTCGACTGCAAGGCCTTGATAAAATCGTCTGCGAGAAGAGAAATCAAAATTTATGCGACCCCATCGATCGATCGCGGTTTCGAATGAGAAAAAGCGTCGCGATACCTCTAGTCATTCCACTTTCAGCCAAGCACGCTTTGAAGCTGTCGGCCACGGGAGAAACGTGAGCGGAAACGCGGACCTTTCGAGACGAAAAACTGCTGTCAATTCAACTGCTGAGCGGCCGAAACAAGCAAAAAAAGTACTCACCGCTACGGACGACAGGCAAAAGATCAGCAGAACGGACCTCATCTCTGAAAGCGCCGTAAGAAGACACCGTGGAGCCTCGGAATGAAAAATCTCGAGCCCCGCATGCACATTTATATAGGATTGTGCGCCAGTCGAGAAATGCATCTTGCGCTAGAGGCACGCTATGCCAATTGCACCTCAGCCCCAAATTGCTTTCATTATTTCGCAAGCCTAATGCGCGAGACCTCCAGAATGCGAGATAAACAGAAATTAGCCCGCGGAGATTCCGGCTCGCGGCGCGAACGAAAGTCAGTGTCAAACGGCTATTTTTTTTTTTTTTTTTTTTTCTAAATTTCGCCCGAAGCTCTCGGATCGATGAAACAATAATAATAATACAGTCGGCTCGACATTCAGCCAGATATATTTCAGCTCTAGAGTCTAGAAGCGCAAAGCATCTCTCGGGCCAAGATAATAAGAGTCCTTTCGACACCGCGCGACCTCGTTCGCGCTCTTAAGAGTATCTTTCCTCCCACAAAACTGCTTCCAGCGAATGAAGGGAAATGATTCCGCGCTCGGCCCATCAACGCCGAATTCGGCTGCAGTCGGTCCTCTCGAATTGACCGGTCTTCCCTCGATCGAGTGTTTTGCCGCGTCCGTCGGCTTCCGCGGACCGAGTCAGGGCTCTATTGAGCGATCGCTTCCCAGCTCGAGTGCGAGCATATGTAATTTCGACGCCGACTACTCGGGAGAATTCGTATGGCTAATACATAACGATTATGAGGCGCGGAAAGGCGTATAGACACAGTGGCAAAGTGAAAGTGCAGACAGCAGCTGGAGAAGGAAATAAGGGGGGTCAAAGAGTTCAAAAATCCAGAGGGTTTCGAGGAAACAATTTAACTAATGGAAGTGTATCGCTTTCGCCGTTTCGAACTCGCAGGGCCAGCTTTATGTGCGCGCGCGCTCTCGCGAACCTTTGCCTCGCCATCTAATCCGTTTTTCTTCCCTGCCTCGCCGGCCCGGCGCGCTTTCGAGGAGGCCGCGAGTTTCTCTTCAATTTTATCGCGATTCCGCAATCCATTAGTATAGGCCGCGCACAATGGCCCGGCAATCTTCATTGTGCCCCCGAATCGAGCTTTTTTCCTCGCCGCGCAAACGCGGAGCGTCTGCTCCGAAATTCACTCCCACGCAGTAATAGGGCCGAACGAACGACTGATTTCATGGGCCATAACGCGCGGGAGACCAGATCTTTTTATTCCCATTATGCGCCTCCTCCGGCGCAGTATGTATCTGCCAATTACCGGCAAACGTTATTTGCCGGCCCGCACGCACGCCCCAGCCCCAAACGAGAGCGGCGCGTATATCGGGGAGCAGAGTAATAACCGTCGCACCCCCCGTCGTCGCACCGACGGATTCAAAAGTCATGAGCTCTCGGCGCGGCAGCATGTGTTTACAATTTTTCGCTGATTAATGGACCGACGCATATTATGTACGAGTTACGCACATATTATATAACGACGAGAGCTGCTAACGAGTGAGCGCGCGGAGGAACAAAGATGCATCGGCGCGGTAGGCGTCATTACGACGAAGCCTCCTGAAATATGTCCCTTTTCCCGCACACATAATAATACGGTCTATATAAGGTCCTCGCAATAAAAGGAAGAGTCAGCCAGCCAGCCCGACACACACGCGCGGAGTCGCTCAGCCACACCAGCGGCTTTCATAAATCGATGCTCTGCGAAGCTATAAAGCGATGTCATCATTATCAGCCGTTCGGTTCGCGCCCTTCTCCGCGCTCGCGTATACTCCCCCAATTCTATACAGCTCTATATCACCAGCCAAACCCCCTATCTCTCTCTCTCTCGAGATCTGGTCCACCCGGACTGTCTGCGAACGCGCGCGTGTGTGTGTGTGTGTGAGCGGCTGAATGCCGCAGCCCCGCGCAGAATCGATACGCGGACGACACTCCCCCGGTGTGCCGGCACCGACGCTGCGGGACACGCAGAGAAAGGCTAGAGCTGCTTCTCTCCTGCTCGCTCTCCGAGTATGCGCACTTTTTCTGCTCGAGCTCACGCGCGGCCGTTTTTCCGAAATTCAATCTCGAGCTGCCGCAACTTATTCCGAAGCGTCGCGTCAAGTACCGTGCACTCAGTTCTTCGGCTCTCGGGGTGAAAGTCCAGCCCGCGCGTCGTTGTACCTTCGCAAACCCCTCCAGTTCCATCGATCACGAATCTCGGGGAGAAAGTAATAAAAAGACCGCGGCAAAAAGCCCTCGACATCGGCAAGTTGGAGTGTAATGTACAGACGCGCGTAGCCATATATAATAAGCCGGTCAAAAACGACAGTTCCTGAGCCGGGCCGCCGGTATTTGCGGCACGGTCTCCATTTCCTCGAGGGCCGCGTGTCTCGCGCCACTGCCACCCCCTCCGACGAAGGGTCGTCGTGTTTTCAGCCCCGCGCGCTCTTGCACTACACGACGTGTGTGCTTCGATTCCTCCCCGTCGCGCCAAACATTTTCACTCGAGAGCTCGGGATCTTTCTCTCTCACTCACTCTCTTCCTTTCTTTCTTCTCGGCAGCCTCGAGATTACACGGAACAAACCTTCCATGCACTGTAGACGCCGCACGGCGAGTGCTTGCTTACCTTGGCTTTGAGCGGTTCTGTCATCGGGCTTCCTGAGCTATTGATGCGATTGCTCGTCGATGAAAAAACGTCGACTGGGTGGAGAGCGATCGTTGGACAGATAAGGCTCTTCGCGCTTTGCTATACAATGTTCGAAACTTTATTATTTTCCTTCGACAATACTACATCTTGGTACTAAGAGTTATCGCTACGGCAAGCTGTACAGAAGCAGTATTAGCGTGAGAACTTGATACAAGTGCAGAAAAAGCATGGGACATTCGATTCCGCGCGGGACATAAGTACTGAATCATCGTTACAGCATACTTATATATATGTCGCAGATATCCGCATCTTAACATTATATCACATCAGCATTAACAGGTGTAAATTCTGTTGCCGAATTCTTCTGCCGAACTCAAACGTTCTACTAATTGCGCAGTATGTACAAGACGAGTGGAGATAATTTCGTCGAGCTCGCGTTACTTAGGCCGCTATACATATATACATAACAGGAACTGTAAGCGTAAAATTAGTAATAATCATGATCATCGATTCCACATTCACACGTGCACTTTGAATTCATATGAGAGCAATATTACTGATTAACGCATAGTAATTTAATCCTAATTCGTATTCGTATTCCATCGCGTTCACCAAAGCTATGATATTGCGCGCAGAAAACAGAGCTTGACCGATTGCTTAGTTTTGCCGCGGAAACGCTGGCACGAATTTAAGTCCTTGGCAAAGTAACTCCTGCAAACGTTCGCTTGTAAGCCAGTTCAAGGATCCTGCTCGACATCGTCGATCGAAAGATCGTCCACTTGAACCTGGTAGAGATTCATTTCCGACTCGTGATTGGCCTTGGCGTCTTCCTGGTAACAGTGGCGAATGGTGTTTGCGGCCGACCGGAACACCATGAAGAAGGTTATCGACATGAACATAGCTATCATCGAGACTACCAACACGGCTGTGGGGGCTACGCCCCTTTTGTAATCCGATAGATCGAAAATCGATATGTAACCGAGAACGGAGAACATCGACAGAATGGGCTGAAGTATCGTTCCGAGAACGATGACGTACTCGGTCACCTGAACAGAGAAGGGATTTTTCATCAATCTCAAAGTGACACGCATCAGAATGTAGAGTGCGCATCAGTCACAGACTACTTACAGTGTTCATCGCCAGATAAGAGACAGGATGCTTCATGAATAGAATGTAAGACTCTTTGGCTGATTTGTAGAACGTATGTCCGTTGATGGCGGTCATGGTCATGGCGTCGAATGAAAACTTCAGGGCTACGGTCAACCACGAGATCATCAAGACTGGCCGTTTGTACATTTCCTTGAGCTTGTCCCTTCCGTACTTCCAAGCCACGATGCACATTGGAACGATTGTGATCGGCGATGACGCGTAAGCCAACGTTCCTGCGTGATGCCTGCGTTGGGAAAGTTTAAAGACAGCATTAGAGGTGCCAATTAACTGCGCAGAATCGCAGCTTTACGCGCGTGCAATCGTCACCTCATTATCATCATGAAGCATTGAGGTATCAGGTTCAGTGGAATGGCGCTCTTATCTTTCGTCTGATACCAGGTGGCGAAGGCTGCGGTCAAGACCATCCTTCCCGCTCCCATGAGGAACCAGGTTGACCAGAAGAAGCCACAGTAATTGATCAGGTGAAACATGGGGACGTGGGCGGGAGTCGAGAAGTTCCGATAGAAAATCTCGTCCTCGTAGAACCAATGTGCTGACGTGTCTGTCTCGTTCAGTTCCTCGCTCGTAAAGTCTTCATCGGTGGCGTTCGCGATGTCCGTAGCCTCCGTGAGCACGAATTGTCGAATGCTCGTCAAATACATATAAACCGCTCCCGAGAATATGGCTATCAAAAGTTGCAATGAGAACTGCACCGCTGCAAGAGCGAGTGTAGACGGGAAGAAGAACATCACTCTGAAAAATATATCGATTAGATCGCTCCCCGATTGTTTGTTGCAGTGTACTCACTTGCAAGACTCTCTGATGATTTTGCAGACCATCTTGGTTCCTGCTTGGACGATCGAGTATACCAGCAGCGCATAGACGATGGTTATGAAGAAAAGCAGTAGCAAACCGTCCAACACGTGGAAACCGTGCACTTCCATACCGTATATTAGAAAAACCCAAATCGTTAGCAGCATAATTGCCGATAGGCCGACTGTCACCCAAACGAAGATTTTGGTGGTGTATCGAAACAGGACAGCCATTGCCGCCAGTAGAAACGCAGACCAAGCGACGAAGCCGATGACGATGTGACTGGAATGTAGCAAGGCAAAGCGCACGTTAGAAATCAGCAAATCGGATACTAATGGTATCGTACTTTTTCATTGCACTAAGTGAAATTCAGAAACCAAGTTATACCTAGCCTGGTTTATGTGTTCGTGGAAGAACGCCGCCATGTAGACGAATTCCATGTGTATCGTGTAATGCCTGAAGTGATGGAAAAATACCGAATCGCCGACGCAGAAAGCTGAAAAAGAAGTCAAGTCGGGTGAAGAAATATTACAAATTTTAAAGCACAACAGTTATTATATTTACCATAGATTCCGACAGAGAGCCAGACTAAGAGCATGACGCCGAATGCTACGATGTACGGAAAGTCCGTAACGTCCCGCCTCACCTGCAATGGTCCGATGCACGTTGCTTCCTGCTTCGGCTTCTCGACACCTGCTTCTTGACGAAACGAGCGGAAATGAGCGCTTTGAATTCGCGCGAAAGTCACGCGTATCGAGCTTGCGGATACCCGGAGTTTCGAATTTCATGCGGATTTCATACAGAAAAAAAGTGAAAAGTCGAAAATACTGCAGATCGACAAACTTTGAAATGAAAGTATTGGAAGGCGAATGAAGGATTAAAAGTTTCAGCTTACCAAACTTGCCGTACGTCATTTTGCGATTATCTCTAACGCAAGCGATAACAGCAGACACTCAAAGTTCAATTCTTCGCAGCACAAGGCGGCCGTATAGTAAGAGCCAGCTATTAAAGAGCGACAACCAGCAGCAGCTATGCAAATCAGCAAGCAAGTGGTTCGATTGCGTAAATCGTTATATGCGGAAAATAGCTGATGGATGCAGATGTACTGCAGAGCAGCCTCGGGTGTGCTCTGTTTTTCTGTAATATTAGAGCGCTCGCGGTGGGATGTAATATGCACGCGACGCGGAGATCGAATCGAGACTGAGCTCCGGACTCAAGGAGACGAGCGTTTAATGCTCGCGACAACGCGCAACGCGCATATAAAGTACACAGGACTTTGGGAAATCCCTAGAGACAGCGCCGGGGAGGATTGCCTCGGATTTCCCGGTGTTTTTAGAACGCAGCTATTGTACCTGGAGGTGCGCTTCTTTGTAAACAAGGCGAAAAACCCTACGCGCGTGACAAAGTTACTACACAAATTACATGTGCACGATCTGAGAAAATGCAGTTAAAGCTCTAATGGCCGCGCTATTATTACTTTTATGTGTACACGTATGCATCATTATATGCTGATTTGCCCTAGACGGCCCGGCCGAGCGTCAATCGGACTTTTATAATCAAAACGCGAATATATATGCACGGTATTCTATAATATGGTCAAATTTACAATTTACAGCTCCTTTCTCTAACAACTGTGTCAAAAAGTGAAAATTGCTATTTTTCAGAGCCAAAAAAGTGTGTCCTATTTTCCAGAAGTTGGAAGCAAAAATCGGTTCAATTTAACATTGTTATTTATTATTGTATCTTTATACAAGTAATGTGATAGCTTCTTAACAGATATAAAAATCTGTATACTTTTTACACAAGCAACGTTTCTTTTAAATTTTTTAAATTATCAAATTTTGCATTTGTTAGGGCTAAAGATGTTGAAAAGCTTATATTAGTATGATTTAACAATGAGAAATATACATATCGTATTTCAGTATATTAATAACAGAAACGCATCGCCACATGTCTGTCAATATGAGGCATTATTTTACATAATTCGCATATCGTGTTTAGTGTTAGAGGAAATGCAGATATTTGTAATCGTGCAGATGATGTTGTTCAACTAAATTTGGTCATCATTTTTATGCTCTAAGAGGAAATCGCGCATGCATGTTTCAAATTTTTGAAATTTATAGTGACTTGCAATATGTCAGCTCTTTTTGTTATATTTCACCTTTTTGAGTAAATAATCACTTTTAAAAATCCCAAACAAAAACAAAACAGATAAATGCGAAAAACCAGATTTTATTTCTTGCGTCGATGATAACACTGGGAATACTTGATCGCTTAATTATTGACAGCGTAACAACAAGTTCATAGAGATTTATCTGCTTAGCCTGTATCAGTTAGTTTTTCCGCTCAAACGAATCTCGACACAAGCAGAGCGTTTCCGCAAGGTCAAGTGCAAGGTTAGCGGATCTAGTTATAACAAACATCGCTATGCATAAAGAATTGGGGTTTGTACAACTCTTTTCGTATATTAATCAAAGTATAAAAATGAGAATTCATCAACACTGTTGCTATTTTCAAAAAACATGTCCGCGATAAATATCGAAAAGTGCTGGAAATATAAGACTGCCTGCACTTACATCAAATTATTTTCGTTTCGTGCAGTTTGTATGCAGATATCTGCGTTTCGATCACTTAGATCTCCGACAAAAAGATAAAAATCCGAGCAATTATAATACATTCATTAATAATGCGATGCTATTCAATTGTTGATGACAATCCCAGCACGTATATAGAATATTGAAAGAAGAGTGACATAATAACCGTTATCAGCTGTGTGTACGTTTTATGTAACAGTACGGTATAGGAGCTCGAAGTATAAAAAGGAAAAACGCCCACCGGCTGTTGGCGCTTATTAAAAAATTCTCGATATTTTATCCGACTGGACTTGAAGGGGGCGAGTCGATGCTGGAGCAAATCATAAATATCTCGGCACGGGGCCCCAAATAAGAATGCTACTTATTAATCTCGATAGCTCAAAGTAATAAAAGCCAATAACTCGTATATGCGGGCAATGAATCGTATATGAAATTTCTACGCGGCGCGCACAGGCCGCGTCGTTGAATGGGAGTTCATTCTAAACACGTCGCTTTTGTGGGTATATTTGTCCCCGTTGGCGTTCCGCATCAGAGGACTACGCACCCGGTTTCCCGCCCGCGATACAATGACCGTGGAAAAACCAGTTGCGAATTTTCCGAAGAGCCGAAGCTACTAGCTCGAGAAATAAAGCGCGGATAGCGGTGCAATAAAAGCAATGAAAGCTCCGGAAAAATGAAGGTAAAACTAGGTGGCGTGTGGTACAAGTTCGGGAGAGAGGGTGGAAGCTCCATCTCTCGCCTATCCTCCCTCGGCTGAAAAGTTCAATATCGTGTGGCGGCGGCGGTATAGCTGAAAAGGCGGTCTTAATGCATTCGCCGCGGCTGTAACCGCTCGTTCTGCACGCACCACCGGCCACCCTTTCCGCAAGCTCAGCGAGTTCGCCGAAGCCCCTGCGCGTCTCGCCTCCTGCCCACCTTTTGCATTTTTGTGCGCCGTTACGATCTCGCTCTCGATCGTTCCTCGGATTGGGAAAAAACATTTGAAGCCGACGCGACGTGTTCTCCGCGAGACTGATGCGCGCAACGAGAGCGTCACACATCCCGCGCGCTACGGAGCAATTTTGATTAGATTGCCGGCGCGCTCTGAAAATTCAGCGGATAATGGGAAGATTCGCGCGCGCGCGCGCGTCACCGGCTTTATGAGCTGCGGGGAACTGTCTGTCGGCGCGACACGCGATATCGCGCGCTGAAAAGCTTATTTTGCTGATAACTCTCCGGACATGCGTCTGCGTGAGTAGCGAGCCAATGGGAAATGTTCCTGTGCGAATTATCGCGACGAACGCATCGCGCAGGCAGCTGTCCGCACCTTGCACCAGCGCGGCCTCCTCGGCCCTCCTCGCGCCGTCCGTCAACAGCGCCATGACGTATCGAAGCCGAGCTTCCGCGGCACTGTGTACAGCTGCGCACCGAGCACTATATATAGCTACTCAGAAAGCGGCGGAAAAAATAGCAAGAAGCGTTCGCGCTCGGATCCTCGCGGCTGACTGCCCCGTCTCGTCTGGTCGGTTCAATCGGCCGGCGGCCCCCACCGCGCGACGGCACTCTATTATCCCACACGTCGCGCACGATATAATGGCTCTAAAGCGAAGCGCCTGCTGCAGCGACGACGCTTTAATCTCTTAACGGCCGAGAGGGAAAAACTACTTACGTCACACGCGACTTGGATTAACAAGATTGCTTGTACCATTAACGCGCTAGTTCGTATTCAGGCGTATTTCGTATTTCGCGTCCGCGCGCCGGACTTGAGCCTCTTCTGCGCAGTATTATATGGCCCGCGCCGAACGCGAATATGGGCTGCTTATAGGCGCGCGAGAAGTGTGCGCGGGAAGATTAAGCGCCGGATTTGAGGCTCTCTCGACTGCAGAGAGCCTCGGCTACTTGGTCAGGAGCACTCGGAAAATCAATAGTTCCAGCCCGCTCTCTGTCTCACGCTCGATCCGGCAGCGCCGTCGCCTACTCGACTGCCAGGCCATATCTTGATTAAAATCAGTGCCACCTTCCCGTCGTCTCTGTCCCTAGGCTCTTCTCCCTTCGCGCGCGCTTATTGCTCTTTGCCTCCGTCCCTACGTCTACCTACCCTTCGCCACTCGTTGCTCGCTGCTCTCGGCTGCTCTCTTTCTCTCGCTTCAGCACGCTCCGCTTTTTTCCCGCGGCTCGGGCAGCTCTCTGTCTCTTCGTCGTTTTCCGATGCGATTTCGGGAACGAGTCGCGGCCAGGACAGCAGACCGGCCAGCAGGTCGCTGCTCTCCTATAGTTATAGCAGCCAGCCGAGAGCGGCTTTCGCTCTCGCGAACAGGTGGCCGCGCGGGATACCTTCTCGAGCCGCGTGCTCGCCTGCTGGCCCGCCTCGGCGTATTCTGCCAAGTTATCTAAAAAACGCTCTCTGTTAAACTATGGAAATATATCACTTCCCCTCTTTTTCCTTGCTCGTTTGAATCCAGTTAGTCTCGTTAATGTCCAAGGCAGCTTTCGAGCTCGCTCCAACATCCTTCCTCTTCACTTACGGTTTCTCCCGATGTACAGTCCGCGCCGGAATTTTCTCGCTGCCGCTCGATCGCAGACTCGAGAAGGACGCAGCGTGTCGGTGTTTTTTAACATCGTAAAAAAGCTCCGTAGCCAGTCGGGCAATGTTTCTCAACTAGACGGGACACTCTCAGCGCTTCAAGCATGCGCGATTCAACCGAGTGGAGCGGAATTCTCGACGCAGGCTGTACACGTGCGGCGAGAAGAGCCTTAATGCTTGCACGCACTCGTGTCCCATCAGACTTGTAGTGGAGCGAGAGAGAGAGAGATGGAGGGGGAGCCGCGAACGCGTGCACTTGCTAATCCGTCTACTTTGAGTAGAACGGAGCTAAATCCATCCACTAATATCGCGTAATTGTCGAGCGCACGAAGAGCCGCTAGCACGAGCGAGAGGAGAGAGATAGAGAGAGAGAAGAAACTTGCGCTGCGATCCCTCGCAAGCTCTCGCTCGATCCTAATGCCATTTGCGTGTAGCCCGCGAGCGCCGTCTACTTTGCGCCGCGCGAATTTTGATCGATGCAGAAAACATCAATAACGCAATTACGTACTTTTCTCGTTGCCTCATCCATTTGCGCGCTGCATTCGATCGGGCGCATCATCTCGGAGTTCGAGGCGAAGAAGAAAGCGGGCTGCGGGGAAAGCGCTTGCCGCAAGCTAAGCTCGCTCCCGCAGGACTGCTCGCGGAAGCCGGTCAACATTTGAGCCGAGCAAACAGAGAACGGCTCTCCTCATCTCTGCGCGTTTTCTCTCCGACCACTGCGAATCGACGCGGAGCATATTGCGTGCGACGACTCTGTAATTCCTCGTCTTCCGTATACCTGAACTTCCAGGGAGCGTGAAACGCGCAAAGGGGCCGCCTTTAATCCCGGGCTCTCGAACTCATCAGCGCGCGCTCCGCAAGTTCCGCTTTTTCACTCTCGACTAGACGGCGGATATCGATTGGAATGCATCAAAGTGGCGGTTATAAGGCCAGGGCACGGGCTGTATTATCGGCGAGCCCTAATTCATCCCGGTGATTATGGATCCATTAACGCTCGGCTTCGTCGCGGGCAACAAATAGGCGCCTCCGCGCGCAATCCAATAGCGCAATAAAAGCCCGGCGCGGCGCACCAGTCACGGCTGGTTTAGCTCCAACGCCGCCGAGACCCCCTCGCCCTCCCCCCACCGGATACCGATCGTTGCGTCGCTCATTGTCGCCCTTATCAACTCTTTTTCTTACTTCGCGGCTATCTCTTTTATCGGGGCTTTTTATCTTTATCGCGCACGCGCCCGCTATCCGGCTTTTTATCTTGGCGCCTCGCTCTTCTCGTCCCGATGCGTAAACGCTCCTTCGCTCTCTCGCGATTTGCTTTTCACCCTAATACGCGTCATGCGTAAACGCGCGTACGAGGCAACGCCGCAGACAGACAGACGGAGCGGAGATGTGTGCAGAGAACAAAAGCGCGGACGGGGGCGAGAGAGCGGGTAAAACCGACAAGCGAAGAAAATGGGCGGCAGAGTGCTGGGGTGCGTGCGCGCTTTTAAAATCTCTCTCTCTCTCTCTCTCTCTCTCTCACACACACACACGCACACACACACACACTGCCGCGCGCATTTGCATTGTTCCTTCGCCGCTTTGTGCGCGCGCGCACCGAACGCGCGGCGCAGACTCGGAGGAGCGAGATTGTTTAGAGTAAAAGTCCGCGAGTCGATTCGCCGGATTATCGGCCGAGAGGCATCTCCCGCGCTCCGGTAATAAATATCAGCTGGCGAGGGCCACTCAAGCGAAAGAGAGGAGATAAAGCGGGAGGAGCTTTGATGAGCAAACTGCATTAAGAAAATGAGTAGGGGAGGGGCGAGAACAGTGCAGGGATTCCAGCGACAATTAAGAATGCCTGTCCAATGTCCATAAAGCACGCGCGCATCTCTGTCCACAGCTGCTGCACAGCGCTCGCAGAGCAAGCGGGGGCCGAACTACTACGGCACCTTCGTCGGCAACTTCAGCAGCTACGCGCACAACCTCGGCGGCGACGTCTACGTCCTCGACGAGTCGACCTTCTACATCAAGCACTTCAACTACGACGGCAACGCGCCCAACGGCTACTTCTGGATCGGCAAGACCCCCATGCCCATGCCCGACGGCACTCCCGTGCCCTACCCCGAGCACACGAGCGAGTGAGTACATTATGAGCGTATCCCATTCTCTCTCTCTGCGTCTCAAAGCCCGTCCGAGTTGAAGGCCTGATCCCCGCGCTGATTCGGTGACTGATGTGTCCGATGCTCCGGCGGCCTTTGAGCTATCTCCAGTCGCCACCCCCAACCCATGACGCTGTGCGCCTTTCTTTCCAGCAACCCGAAGCCGCTGCAGGCCTACCAGGACCAGGACATCATCCTGAGACTGCCGGCCGGCATCAAGGTCCGCGACATCAAGTACCTCAGCGTCTGGTGCCGCAGGTTCACCGTGAGTATATACATGCACCGATGCTTCAGACTACAATACTATAACGCCCCGCGTATCGCGATAACTCGATTTTCGAAATCGCGTCGCCCTATCGTGCTCAATGGCACGTGTCGGATGGATGTAGCTGGAGCTTTTTTCGTTGCGGACGCGCGGGCCGAGAGAGGAAAAATGTCGTCGCTCGATATCGCGCGGGGGACTCGGTCTAGCGTGACACCCTCCGTCAGACACGCTCTGTCACCGCGAGCCGGAATTTTCTCTCTCTCTCTCTCTCTCTCTCTCTGATATATTTATCGAAAAGCCCTCCCCCCTCTCAGATCCCTCGCGATACATCCGCTAATCTCGGCCTCAAAATACGCGAGCGTCTCTGTGTGGATGCACACTTGAGCGTATACACCGAGGAGAGAAGAAAGCTGCCGCTGCGGGGGGGGGGGGGTGGCGGGGCTGCGCGCCCTCGTCAATATTCCGCGGAGGATATCGAGTAGGCTGCTCCTGTCTGTCAGTCGGAGCTTTCCCCTCCGCGTATATGGCTGTGCACTGCGCGTGATCGGGGATATAAGCTCTCCCGCGCCTCTTACTTTCTCCTCGACTAATTCAGAGAAAAGCTCTGTATCGCGCGAAAATTCAATTTCGAATGCAGTCCGAGCGACGTCACAAAAGGGCTAACCTGTCCGCGCAGGCCCATTGTTTGACGCCGTCTCTCTCCTCTCTCTCTCTCTCTCTCTCTCTCTCTCTCTCTCTCTCTCTCTCTCTTGCTCGCTCGCCGGCTTTCATCCCCTTTCCTCCCTCGAGGCCGCGCGATCAATGGACCGGCATCGGCCCGATAGCCGGATTTAGTCATTTTTTCCCCGCCCCGCTGATTTTATCCGCAGAGAGTATATCCGACTGCGGATCTTTCAATTGCAAATGGAGCGCCGAGTGATATCGGTTTGCGTCTCTCGCGTCCCCGACCTCCCCCGCGATTCGAGGGTATAATATGTAGGTGGAAAGGGCCGACCGCGTTACGATTCGAGTTGACGTGCGTGTATACTTACAGTCCGCGCAGTGCGTCGTGAATCGCGTGAAAGCCGCGTCCGGCCGATCGCTGACTGGCTTCTTCCATTATTCGGCACGTGCAGGAAGCTCGGCTTTTTTCCTTCCCCGACTCGAGGGCGTCCGCCCCGCCGTATATATAACGGCTCGCGGTTCGAAAATCGAACCTCGGCGTGCGTCGCTCGTGAAATACAGGTCGTCGCGCGGTATGCTCGGAAGAGGCGAAATAAACTTGGAGCAGATGCGGCAATTAGATGCGGTATTGCTGCAAAACAACGAGGCGAGGAGTGCAGATAATGAAAAAGACCCTCAGAGTCTGCCTTAGCGCGCAAATTAGACGGGAAAGGGAGGGAGGACAAGTTGTGCGCGCGCGAGCTTGGAAATGAAGGAAGCTGCGCGTGGAGCCGCGTGTCTCTCGCTGCATTTGCATCTGAATCCATACAGAGGCTGCAGAGCGAGAGAGAAGGCGAGTGGAATTGGCGCACGGTGCAGCAGTTAATTAAACGCGCCTTAGTTTTCGGGGGTATCTCTGGCGCTGGCGTCGAGTGGACCGCCGCGCGATTGTTAACCCCTTGCGTTCCTGCAACGAAGACGCCTGCGGTGACGCGTACATATAATTTATGCGAGGCTTTGTTGCTGCTGTTTGGGGGAGAGAGAGAGAGAGAGAGAGAGAGAGAGAGAGAGAGAGAGAGAGAGAGAAATCACAATTTAACTGGGGTCAGTTGCAGAAGCGTTATTTCGATAGAGACATGTGGCGAAAGTCTAGTATGGAGTTATAATGCGGCTGTGGTGTGAGTGCGATATCATAATATACGGGTGTGCTATAGTTGGTGATCAATTTTAACATCGAGAGGAAAACGCAGACATGAGATTCAAAGAATTTGTTTATTTGAAACGCCCGTAAGCACCCGTCAGAGCTGAAGACGCACAGTTCAATGCATTTTAAACGTTCAAATTATAATCAATGGCGCTATAAGACAGACTGGATAGGTTAAGTATACTGCGAAGAAAGCATTATTAACAAATCACCCTTAGAAACAACTTGAATTTGATACTTTACGTGTGCGGGCATACAAATAACCACTCTTGATGCCGTATTAATTTTCTCCAATAAAATATGTTTCCAAATCTTGTAGAAATATCCATCTTTATGTAAACATTTTGAAGAATCACAATGGAAACAACGTATATTTACTTTTACCGTAAAATTTCGCAGAATTACTGGCAAAACGATCACCCAACAAGTCCATTTTTGTCTACAAAATATTCACGAATATCGACAATCATTTAAAAATTAGTCCTTAACTTAAAAAAAAGCTCTGTCAATTACTGTTTGTTATGCCCAGTGTAACAAATTGAAAGGTTGTTCCTAATACATCAAGTAAGCACAGTATCGCGTCGTAATTCGTATGCTACAGCACCGTCCCCAGTTACGAGAAGCCACAGATACACATTTATACTGCATTTCCTTTGCATCAAAGCTTCACATTTTGAAAAACTTTGAAAATTTAGACATTTTTGGTAAATCTTATAAAATCTCTATACGGTTCATCTTTGTATTCAGATTTGAGTAGACCTTTAAAAATTATTTTTTTGAATCCACTTTATACCCACAACAAAAGAGGTCTTATTTACTGATTATAGGTCTTATCCTACTATTTCGAACATCAAACCTCTTAAACCTAAGCAATCGACATTAAAATCTGCACAATCTAGAAAAGTACTTGGACTGTAGACATGTACAACGATTAGGTGATATTGATTATTGCGTAAAACAAGATTATCAAGGGGCGCGGTAGCGCCTCGATGGCAAGTATAAGTTTTATATACACTGTGTCGTCGGGAGCGCGCCGCGACCTATTATACTTTGAATTTGAGTATACAATTTCAAAAATTTTTATAATATTTTTCTAATTACCATATTATTTTATATATTATTAGGATTCTTTAATTATTACAAAGGCTACTTGATAGATATTAAAAATATAAAAGAATTTAAATCATATCTCCTGTTGACTCAGCTGTTGTATTATAGAAGTAAAGAAGCTTGATTGCTGTATACCCAACGATAATAATTTTAAATGAAAAAACGACCGCGCTATATTTTATCAGGTTATGTTAATTACATTTTTCTAACGGCATACTCTAACGTTAAGTTGAACAGCACCGTAGAGAGCCCATCCCCTTGTTTTAAACCATCACGTATCATGAAGGGTTCTGATACATTACCGCCTACTCGGACCTTTCCCGTGCATCCGTTCAGACATATTTGAATTAATCTCACGAGTTTTTTCGGTACACCGAGAAGTACTAGAATTTGATACATTTTGCTTCGCTTCATAGAGTCGTACGCTTTTTTAAAATCTATAAATAGTTGGTGTATGGTTTCGCAAAATTCCCACTTTTTCTCTAACAACTGTCTTATGGTAAACATTTGATCGCTCGTCGATCTGTTGCGCCGAAATCCGCACTGATAATCTCCTACTATATCTTCCGCGAATGGAGTGAGTCTAGCTTGTATTACGTTTGACAGAACTTTGTAGCACGTTGCTAAAAGTGAAATACCCCTATAGTTATTGCAGTCTGTCTTATCCCCCTTTTTAAAAATCGGTATAATGATAGATTTCTTCCAATTTTCGGGTATTGTTTCATTTTTCCAGATGGCACATATTAGTTTATAGATTTTGAAAGTGAGCTCGACGCCCCCATATTTGAGTAACTCAGCTGGTATAGAGTCATTTCCCGCGGCTTTGTTGTTTTTTAGTTTTTTAATCGCGGCCTCTACTTCTTGGTAGCTCGGTTCCTCCACGTGGGGTTCAGCAGTGTGAATTTCGTCCCCTAATTCTTCGCTATTTTCGTGCACGTTTAATAATTTATCGAAATAATTTTTCCACAGCGACAGTAATTCGTTGTCATTTGTTACGAGGTCCCCGTTTTCGTCCTTCATCAATTGCGCTCTACTCCTAAAACCCTTTCTGATGGCGTTAATCCCTCTGTACATTTCGCGGAGGTTATTTTCCTTACTGTTAGTTTCTATTCTCCTAATAAGATTCTTTTGATACTCCCGCTTCTTATTTCTGTAGATCGCGCTCGTCCGTTTCCTTACGTTAGAATACTCTTCTACGGTCCTATCGCTTCTATTTTGTAAGCTATCTAATTTAGCCTTTTTGCGCCTTTCAAACCAGAGTTCGCACTCTTCGTCAAACCATGGTTTGCTCTTTGGCTTTTTCTTTTTACCCAGTACTTTGTTTGCGGCCTCTTTTACCGTTTTTTCGATGTCCCCCCATAAGCTATTCGGTTCGTCATTCCCCTCCGGCGATGTGTTTGCTTCTTCAAGTGCCTGAAACCTGTTATTAATTTCTATCTGGTACCTAATTCGCTCTGTTCTATCTCGTAGTTTCTCAATATCGAAGCTTTCTACCTTGTTTGCTCGCTTACTATTTTGATTCGCTACTAGTCTAGCTCTTAATTTGGCTACTACTAGGAAGTGGTCCGAGTCGCTATCTGCCCCTCTGTAAGCCCTTACGTCAAGAACATTAGTATGACGTCTTTTTTCAATGAGGAAATGATCAATTTGGTTCTGTGTGGCCCCGTCCGACGATGTCCACGTTGCCTTGTGTATGTTCTTGTGCTTAAAACACGTAGTTTTGATTATAAGATCTTTTGCCGCCGCGAAATTTATGACCCTAATACCGTTATTATTGCTGGCTTCGTGCAGGCTTTCCTTCCCTATAGTAGGCCTAAACATTTCCTCCCTACCTATTTTAGCATTGAAATCGCCTAATACTATTCTTGTATCGTAAGACGCGAACTGGTCGATTACGTAGGACAGTGTACATTAATAAATACATATCTATACCATTCCCCTTCGATAATGATGTACGAGAGCCTATCATTGACGGATTTGAAACTTTTAACCGAATGTATGATGCTTTTGCTTACGAGAAATCCGGTGCCTAGAGATCCCCCACTCCCGGCCCCATACAGGTACGTGAAGTTACCCGATGCTAGTACTCCGCCATCTGGCCATCGCGATTCCTGTATTGCTACCAAATCTAGATTGTACCTATCAGCTTCCTTTTCGAGTTCTTTAAACGCACCTGCTCTGTATAGACTGCGAACATTCCAAGTTCCGACCCTTAAGTCCCTTTTGGTTCGGATTTGATTTTTTTTGAGCCATGATGTTATGTTAAACCCGCGCGCTTCGGATCCTGTTCCGATCGCAGGTGAGTCCACCGTTCTAGAGGTGATAACCCCCATACCTCTCTAGAACTAAGTATGAGAGCTTTCCGACTTTGACGAGGACAGTGTCAATTCGTCGTCAGACACACTACGGTTTCATTCTCGCATCCTGACGCCCCCCTGCAAGGCAGCGCGCCTTCGCTGGCATCGTTACCGCGTAAGACCATGTGACGAATCATTCTACACATCCCCTTTCGGGGCAGTTGTCATCGCTCCCGCATCCTCCTCGGCAGCAGGATTTTTGCCCATTTTTGTAATGTGTGATGAAAGAGATAGATTAAGAGATAAGAGATAATGTGAAGTGTTTTTGTTGTTGTGGTGCTTGCGTAGTGTTTCTAGATGAATGCGTTCGACAGTGTGGGCTCATCACACCCACGCCTGTTCCTATCGGCTGTCCGCGGTTGCTTATTCAATTTATTCTCAGCTAACCTCTTTCTCAGGGGCTGTTCCTCTATCCGCAACCTGAGGACGCGCTGTGTAGTGGTGATAGGCACCCACCCGCCCGATCTGGACGACAACGCCCAAGACCCGCTTAGGGTAGCGGCATCGTAACAGTCTCAAAAACTACTGCAGCTACAAAATGAATCATCGTGATTGAAAGTTGCTTGAAATATTGAAATGCATCAATTATTATCTGACGTATTTTCGCGTAGAAGCAGTTTGGTTGTCCAGCTGTCAAATACCTTTTTTGTTCATTATCAACAATAATAATGGTCAAAATGTGGTTTTTCAACAATAACTCAAAAACGACTGCTCTTATTACAAATAAAGTTATTAAAACTTGTTGAAGACAAAGTGCATAAAGTATTATCTAAGTTTAGTTCAAGGTAAAATGTTGGCAACTATAAGTTTTGTACCCATCCTCACCGTTCTGTATCTTAGTATTATTATGATTTCTCCTCTAAAAAGTTATGCAATCAAAAGGAGAAATCATAATAATAATACTAAGATACAGAACGGTGAGGATGGGTACAAAACTTATAGTTGCCAACATTTTACTTTGTAAAAGGTGTTTTTTTCTGATATGTGTATAGGTCTAAATTGTAATGTGTAGCCTGAAAAAGTTTGAAAGACCGTTCAGTTCACGTCTGAATAAATTCTTATTTCATGTTATTAATAAAACTTTTTCGTAATAAAAGTTGTTTACCGCAGCATTAATAAAGAGTACTTTTTGAATTTTGTACGTCTTTGGAATGTTATTTGAATTAATCAAGGAGGATCGATGATGACATTTCACGGACATAAATTCGCAATATTGCATCTCTCAGACGCGAATACGGTAAACTTTCAAAACTTTTACTTTGCATTAAAAAATGTTTTATAAAACATGAAAGTACGTCAAGCTACATATATTGATCAAGTCAACTCAACTATACAAAAAATTAAGCAACTTGTAATACTCGCCTACGTCATCCAAACTTGTACTAGATTAATAATATTTGTGGACTTGAAGAATGCGCGCGATGGCGGCAATACCCGGAAATGGCTGATGGGCAATACGCGTGTTATGCATCCCGAGAGCGTAGGAGTGCATTACTCGCCTGCGCACATGCGCACACGCGATCTACATCCAGTCGTGTGCAGTCATGACGCAGGAAAAATCGCAACGTCAGATCATCCACTCGATTTTTAATTAGCGCGCGGTATAGGCGTAGAGCTTGCAAGCACGGGTGCATAAGCGAGAAGAACAGGGAAATCTAAACTGAGATGGGGCTGCTAACCGCCGAGCGGAAAATACGCACGTAGTACACACGCAGCGCGCGCTCGTACTCTAGAGTATATGTATATGTGTGTGTATGTGTGTGTGTGTGTGTGTGTGTGTGTATAGCCGGTTATATACGTTGATGCGCGACTCAACCCTTTGGCGCGTGCGCGGGCGGCGGTCGATGCTGCGCGCCGTTGCGCCCGGAAGGACAGGCAGACAGACAGAGGGAGAGAGAGCGAGACAGAGCCAGGATTAGAACGGACGAGCCGCTGGCGAACGCTCGAGCTTCGGAGCTTTTTTCGACGAGCTTTAATGCCCTGTCAAAGCTCTGCATAACGCCGGTATGTTCAGTAGTCAGGGACCGATTGGGTCAGGCGGGCACAAATAGCGTCTCGTGAAGTTTCGCTCTTCCGTCGATGCAAACTATTTGCTGTTTTTGTTCCCCCTCCCCGCGTCACGTATCGCCCGAAGACTGCAGCGCGACGGAATGCGCGGAATTCAAGACGCGACTTTTTTCATGACAGCGACGGGCGCTGCACGTGCGCATCCGAGAACGTGCGGGAATACAAGCTCTCTCGATTATACCACTGCCCCGTGTGTCGTCTAGTTAAAGTCGAGGTTTCTCGTTCGCCCGTTGAATATGAAGAAAATTACTCCTCCTCGTTTGCCCATGCACTTCTTTCACCTAAAAGGCCCGACGAGCCATCGGTCGCTTTTGGCAGCCAGCACTCTGCACTTAAAGTCGGTCGCCATTTTGGCATCGCCCACGCCCTGGATCAGCACGTATAGCAGAAAAGGTGGCGAGCCGCAGTGGTCCGAACAACGCAAAGCACAATAATTCCAGCCCGCTGGGCAGATTACAACGAGCAGCAAGTTTGACGCTCGAAAAAAGCCGCGAGCCGGCGGCGCACTAATTCAACTTTATCTGTTCAGCGCAGCAGCAGCAGCCGCCCACGCAGAGCCGTATAATTTCATCCTCTTAAAAAGTGTCCCGCGCAGCTTACTCATATTGTGCGCAAATTTACAAGCTACTTTTCGAGCTTTCGGATCGATATAGCGCGCGCGCCGTGCATTCGCAGTCGCGACTTCGGCGTACCGAAGCGCACGATGTCCGTGTAACAGTAAGAAAGCCGGAATGGCCGCGCGAATTGGGCCAAAGTCCCTGCTGCGTCTCTCGTCGCTCGGTCCGCGGGGAATCCGCAAGCAATTCGGGGTCGAGTTATAGAATTTTTCGGCCGACGTCGAGAGAGAGAGAGAGAGAGAGAGAGAGAGAGAGAGAGAGAGAGAGAGAGAGCATGTACACCGGCGGCGCCACCCGATTGGACGGAGCTTGCGCGCGCGTCTCCGCCCACCAGCGCCGGCCGGCTAAGTTTTGTCCCGAAGCTCGCTCGCCGCGCGGACTATTTTCCGCAAAATCAAAGCTCGGCCTCCCCTCGCCCCCGCTGCAGCCCGACCGAACTCGTATTTCGCGATTTTCCAAGTTTTTCGCCCGCGCGGCTCGCGAGCGATCTCGGCAGATCAGCTGCTGCGGCTGCTAATTGAGCGTCAGGGAAAAAAGAACTAGAGGCGCTCTGTCTCTCTGTCTCTTGAGAGCTAGATAGGGGCATTTAAACGACTGCAAGCTCCCGTAAAGATTCGGAAGGCCGGGGAAAGACGCGCGGCTCCGTCGGCTGCGAAGGCGAGCTCATCGGGCGCGCGAGATGTTCGCCGCGACGGCTCTTATGCGCTCGGTTTGTCACCGTCTCGATTACCCGCTACGCCCTGCTGCTCCTCTTCCCTTAAACCCGCGCTGATCGGTCGCGGCGTTTTTACGCAGCCTGTACAGCCTGCATAGTCGCTCCTCATTACCGGCGATTTATCGCGGCGAGTACGCGCAGAGCGAAAACCAATTTGAAACGCTGCCAATCTCGCGAGCCCGTTAAGAGCTCGCGGCTCCTCGGGACGTCGATTCCATTTGGTTTTATTTTTACGGAGTATTTTTACGGAGAGGCGTAAACCGCAGCTAGTTGCGCTGAAAGAGAATTTCCGATGTTGGTACAAGGGACGCGCGCGTCCCATGCAAAATGGCCTCTTCAGTACTTTAATATTCTTGCGCAGGGCGCGCGTATGAAAGGCTTTTCGCCGCGCGTCCCACTTTTTAAAAGCCGCGCGGAAGGAAAGCTTCGATATTAACCGGGGATTGTGGCCGCGGGGCTCTGTGCGCTAGCGGACACTCGGCCCGTCGGTATACTATAATATACGTGTACCATACGTCGCTCTCTATTCAAATTCGGGATAATTAACGAGGACGAGGAGCCGGGCGATACGCACATAAAGCAGCTTATAATAAAAAGGAGGCTGCGCTGGATATAGACGTATAACGAGCTGCGACGACGTCCCGTGTCTCAATTTCTCGCGAGGGTCGATCCGGCGCTCCGATAACGCGGCTACATATATACATATATATAGATGCCTGCCTCCGCGCGCTCTGATTATTATTTCCACCCTCCGTCGCCGGGGCATGTATTGTCTCTCCACCCCACCCCCACCCCATCTCTCGTCGCTCGTTTGTCGCTGCCTTTTGCTGGCGAGATTCGGCGCCCGTTCGCATTTTTCCCCCTGCCTGGACCGGACGAGATTAGGAAATTATTAATGGAGCGCGTTTGCTGATGGCTCGCATGCGTGTACGAATGGCCCGGTATGCGGCGCGAAAATCTCTCGCCGAGAGTCGCGGTTATCTGCCGAGGAGCAGGTTCCGGGAGAAGCGGATTCGGAATCCATAGAAACGTGTTTTTTGAGAGGTCGAGGCTAGCGCCTGTAGCGAGCCCGCCGAGGAAAGGGAGTAAATCTGATGTACATTTAGGGGCAGAGGCCGCATATAAGCCGCCTTCTCCCTAACGAGCGCCAGATCAAAGCTGCATATCGGATTGGCGGCGCTATAGGCCTGAGCCGCGATAAATTAGCCCGTCTGTCTCTCTGATGCTCGTCAGCGCCGAACTCGATGAGTTTTCCCTTGCTATTAGAGCAGGCACTCGGATCAGCTAATTGGCCGTTGTTTCCCGCAGGTGAACTTCGGCATGGTACTGATCCCGGAGGACCTGTGGATCCCGGCGCCACGGGTCCTCCCCGAGTTCTCGCGGCTGGCTCACGGACTGCGCAGCGACAACATCACCATCCTCGACAGCAAGACCTTCTACATCCCCAACCTGCACTACGACGGCGCTGGGCCCGACGCCTACTTCTGGGTCGGCAAGGGGCCCGAACCCGACACGCACGGCATCAAAGTGCCCAACGAGATGAACAGGTGTGTGATTTGTTTTTTCTTTTTTTTTCAACACTTCCCGTAAGCAAGTTCTTCTTCCGACATTCCTATACTTTCGATTGCAGCTCGCAGCCTCTGCAGGGCTACGAGGGCGTCGACATCGAGATCGTGCTGCCGGGTAACCTGACCGTCTACGACATCGACTGGCTGGCCGTCTGGTGCGTCCAGTACAAGCACAACTTCGGACACGTCCTCATACCCAAGGACCTGGACGTGCCGCCCGCGCTGGGCCAGACCAAGATCGCGGTAAGCACGCTCGGACTCTGCGCCTGCACATTGTTGCGTGTGTGCGTGCGCGCGTGTGTGTATACGCACGCACGCACGCACGCACGCACACACACATAACTTCATTCTCGCATACTGACCGTCCAACTTGCGCTATACGTCATCGCATATACAACTCACCATGCGTCCATTAGGAAGAACAAGCTAATGTCAGACCGAATTTTCTCATTGCATGCGCACGGAATAGCCGCCATGGTGGTACACCCCTGTGAGTATTGAAAGCATCGTCATCGTGAGAAAGGCAATATCGTACCTGCATGTAGAGATTATGTTCGTGCGCAGCTTGCTTGCTCGCTTCCGTGTTGCTTGTGTGGGCGTTCGGATGAGCCGCGGACAGCTGCGGGCTACTCCCTCCACTCTCTCCATCGAGGAGCCGGCGGCTGTCCGCAGCGGCACACGTTATAGAGAGCGGATACAATTGTTTTAAGAGCCGATTTGAGGCGCGCACGCTGAGCTGGGCTTTGGGCGTTTTGCAGACGAGCAGCACGCCGGCGCCCGAGATGAGCAACTGCATCGAGCTGCTGGAGGGCCGGGTGCAGGTGCAGTGGGAGCTGATGGGCGAGGACGTGCAGATCCGCGTCTCGGGCAGGATCCGCGAGAACCAGTACGTGGCGTTCGGGCTCTCGGGCAGCGAGGGCAAGGCCCAGATGATCGGCGCCGACGTGGTCGTCGTCGGCTACAACAAGTCCAGCAACAGCTTCTTCGCCGAGGACTACTACATGTCGGAGTACGCGCAGTGCGACGGCAAGCGGGGCGTCTGCCCCGACCACCGGATCGGCGGCAAGAACGACGCCGTCTTCGTGTCCGGCAAGCGGGAGAACGGCGTGACCACGGGTGAGTTTCCGCAGCTCGTCCCGCGCACGCATACTATTACGCATATCTCGATTCGCCCGCAGTGACGTACATGAGGCCGCTGCGCACGAACGAGCTCGACTACGACCGCATGATCCCGGACAAGGAGACGACGATAATCGCGGCCATCGGCCTGCTGAACAAGAACTTGGAGGCGAACGCCCACCTCAGCTCGGACAGCACCGGCGAGGACATCCGCATCGACTTCGCCGGCCGGGGCGTCCACCAGTGCACCAACTCGCTCTACAACCTGCCGGCCCAGAAGGAGCTCAAGCCCTGGCCGGCGATGAGCATCGCCGGCGAGGACACCTTCACCGCGCGCATCGGCCCGACCGGCGGCGACCGGGGCTACCCAAGCATCACCGGCGAGCCCGCCTGGGGCATCGCCTGGTACATCAACGAGATGCTCATCCCCGAGCTGACGGTCGAGCGCGGCCAGAACTACACGTTCCTCGTCGAGGGCGGCGACGACAAGACCATGTCGACCAGGTACCATCCGTTCTACATAACGAGCAGCCGCGAGGGCGGCTACGGCCAGCTCAACGCGGAGCAGCAGAAGCGCCAGAGGGTCTTCGCCGGGGTGGCCCGCGACGCGAGCGGCTACCCCTACCCGACCGCCGCCGGCCGCTACTGCGAGTACCAGCACAAGAGCGTCGACAAGAGCGCCATGACCGAGAGCTTCGAGGAGTTCTTCGGCACCCTCCGGCTCCACTGCGAGGAGGGCCAGCCGGCCACGCTCGTCTGGCACGTCGAGGAGGACACGCCCGACCTGGTCTACTATCAGGTAAGTCCCGCCGCTTCCTCGCGATCTCTTCACGTCGTCGATTCACGCCTCGCTCTTTCTTCTGTGCCCCAGTGCTACACGCACAGGAACCTGGGCTGGAAGATACACGTCGTCGACCAGGGCTACGGGCCGCTGAAGACGGAATCCGGGGCCGGACGGTCCCGCGCGCTGCTGGTGCTCCTCGTCGGCTGCCTCGCCGCTGCGCTGGGCTCGCTCGTCGGCAGATGAACGCGGCAAGAGCCGGCGCATTTTTCTTCGCTTCGCCCTCCCCCTTCTCCCCCTTCTCCTCCTTCTCCCCCTTCGTCCTCTTCGTCCCCTTCTCTCCGGAGAGTCAAGCAACCAGGTCAATACGCCGAGGAGGAGCAACCGAATGAAAGTTAAACGACGGTGATACGACGCCCTCGGGCATTAACTACATACTCCATACGCAGAAACAAAACGAGCTGACGAGCTGACGAGCTGACGACTCCCCCCCCCCCCCCTCCCCCACACGCGCACACACGCGCGAGATGCAAGGTTGTAAAGAAAGTACTTAGCGGATATTTTTAAGAGCTAATACGGATTCAATATTTCACACACACACACACACACACACACACACGCATATGAAGAACAAAGAACTTGCGCGTATATGCATGATTCGTCGCTCCCAACGAAGAATAGCCCGCTCCATTTCTTCAGATTTCCCTGACTGAACGCGAAAAGATAACAATTTGCTAGTCTTCGTCGGGAGCGACGATACCAGTATACAATATAATGCGAAGCGCGCTATTTTGCTCAATACGACTCGTCGTGTTACACGTTCGACAATAATTGTACGACGACCGAATTGCTGAGACGTACCGGCCACCGCTTTTTCGACAATAACTATATACATACAAACAAATATATGAAACTTTTGAAAGTAAATGGGCTGATGATGCGAGACGTATAGTCGACTAATGGCATTAGGCTGTAATACTCATTGCCCTCTTGTGCCTCCGAGTTGACGTATTCTGCTTTTATTTAACGCGGTTATATTCTGAGTTTCAAAACCTTGGCCCGTTGAAACGGAAAAAATGCTTTTATCCATACTTCTCGACGAAGCGATTTAATTGATTCATTCTACCTGCTAAGAACGAAGGAAAAACTTTGAGACACCAGAGGACTTCTGAAATTTCGAATATAGGCGTAAAAAAATTCATGAGTTGATAAACGACAAAGGCAAAAGTAAAGCGCGAAAAAATGTATATTAACACTTACGATTTAAAGAAGTCAAACTTATTCAGTAAACGTTAGGGATACTAATTTATAAAAAATGCTGTTCGACAATAATCGATACGATAGTATAATATTATATATGATACAAAAAAAGATAATAACTTGGTTGACTGGCAGAAAGAGCTTGACAATAATTCGTTTACTCTTTCGCTCGTCTGATCAAGCTGAACTCGGATATAAGGGCTTAGAAATTATACGTAAGCATATTATACTTTACTTATTATTATCAACATTAACTGTAATACGCAGGTTAAGCAGAGACAAACATATACGCGCTATATATTATACCGTGTAAATATAAGAAAGAAAAAACGATGGCGAAGCAAAAAATGTGAACCATCGGAGTGGACCTTCTCTATATTATAATACAGAATGAAAGTATAAATGTGCCTTGGGTGCAGATTTATTCAAGTCTCGCTTGTTCAGAGCTGAACCGAAAGTTACGGTAAAAATAGAAACGCATGCGGATGACAAAGAAATGTGCAGTGCAAAATGATAAAATCGCACGTAGAGATGCCCTGGAGTGCTTGGAATTCAATCCCTTGAGCGTGTCGATGCAGCTTCATATACGCATATAGTATATGAGTATACATTTTTGAAAACACACCTATATAATAATATGCGCTCGCAAATTTCAAGAGATAGATCAGATAAAGTTACCATAAGTCGAACCATAATTCATTGGCCCTGTGTTTATTAGCACAATGAATTAGAATAATGTAGTTCATGAAATTTTAATAAATTTTTTAACGTTGAATACGGCACGTGTACATCGTTAATTAAAAAAAAAAAAAAAAAAAAAAAAAAAAAACTAACTCAAGCACAAATACTAACGAACCAGTTGCATTAGCATGTTCATGAAGTGAAAAGCGCTATTGAAGGTATAAGTCGACAAGTCGTACATAAGATTTACATTCTGAGAACGATCCGAGTCCAATTTTAAGAGGTAAGCGTATTGCATTGCAATAAACAAATGTGAAATCGAATTTTATAATGCGCTCAAGGGATTTTCAATATACGGTTCAATATAACGAAGGAATTTACAAAAAGTAAGTAGATTCTAATATAATTATTAACACTAACGTGTTATAAAAGACGAAGCCGAAGCGAAGAAATCAGCGATAATACATAATCAGCTGGATGCGGCGGGAAATGTTAGCTTTAATAAACGTGCGTAAATCGTCTAATTCAAACAAATACTTTTTTTCAAGTGCTACACGAGGTATCTTGCAATACTTTCGGTATATCATAGACATGTAACGATATTACACGCGAAAGTGCAAAGCAAATAATTTGAATACAAAATTTCAATTATTATATTATAAGTACAAGAATCAAGTGACGTACGAATTTAAGAGTGAGATTTTGTTAAGCAATAACACTACAAAATTATCAACTTATTTTTCTACAAAAACATATTTGATGTTGTTACTTTTTACAGATTTGATTTTATTTGTTGGCAACCAGACGCTAGGCATCAATTATTATTTGCCCATAGTTGAATCATTATAGAGTTTAAATTTGTGCTTTATAAAGTATAAGTAAATCTTAAAAAATGCAAACGTTCCCTTCATAATGCAAAACTTCGTCTCTAAACATATTTTGGACAAAAATTCAGATTCATTTGGAAAAGCTCTATCAGAACCCTGGTAGAAATTGGCCGATTTAAAATGGTGAAAAAGCTAAGAACTTGGTAGTTTTCTTTGTCAGTTCTTGTTACAAGATGTAACGCTTTTTATCCTAGTTCTTTGGCAGTTCTTAGATCTGTTTTTGAAAAGTAATGCCCAAGATATTTGGTCAAATGACAACGTTTACTTGGCTCGGTTGGCTAAGGCGCGCGGCTATCCTTGTGCAGGGCTCGGGTTCGAGTCCCCGGTTGCTCGAAATTTTTCGGATGATTTTTCGCATGCAAATCATTATTCTATATACTAACATAAAAAAAAAACTCGAATACAAGCCTGCTAGTAATGATTTTCCAATCCTAACCTCGAATCGCCATTAACCACGTGCACCTGTATCATATTATTTCACCAACTATCTTTGGAAGAAAATAGTTAAGAATACTCAATCTAAAAACATCTTGTAACAAAAACTGACAAAGAAAACTACCAAGTTCTGAGATTGACAACCTCAAAACTTCCAAATAACTTGGATACCGTTTCTACCAGGGAATGCATGCGGTTTAAAGCAAAATATTGCTCCAAAGATTTCGCACGTAAATTATATTGTTTAAAATAGCATTTTCGTGATAGATCCGCTCGACGTGTAATTCAGAATGAAAGTAAAAATACATAAATAATTGCTTAAGATATAGCGCGTCCGTATAATAAATGATTCTCGCATACTATAAGGTATAATACGTATAGTAAATTAAGTGCGAGCTTGATGGCGAGGATGGTAAGCGCCTAAATCGGGTTGCAGAGTTTTAATGTATAATACGCATGCAGTCTTGGAAGTATCATAAAAAAAATGAAAGTAATACAACTTACAGATTTGACATGATTCGGATTGTAGTAAATAATATCATGAATTAATGTAGCAGACATGTAGCACAAGTGAACAACAATATATTTTTTTAATGTACTAGAAGAAGATGTATGACAACACTGCGTATTTAAGATTTATGTTTTTATTGCTTTTCTGCAACAAGAGATTTACGAGGCCCACTTACAATCTCGTACTCGCAAATTTAAAAATGCGCACATAGGCAAGGATTAATGATAATAACTGACTTAAGTATATAAACCACAAGTCACACCGGCTGATGTCTGACAATAAATACAATTTTAAGGTAAAACCGACACGTTCAAATGGGCTGCCCCGGAGAAGAAGCCTATACTGTTCATGAATTGCAAAGTTTCATTTATTGTGTTTATAGCCACATTCAAAAATATTGACGGATTTTTAAATATTCGAGCCGCTACTGGTGACATCTGAGTGTAAATTGTCAGGGCCCCTCGGTATTTTATGGTTACAAGACTCGATATCTGTCTGTTTTTTCATTGCAAACAAATTACTGATTTGGAACAAACAAAAAATTGTTGTTTGCCATTGGACAAAACTGAGTTAATAGGTTATTTAGGTAATTTTAACTCGAAAGTATTCTTACAAGCTTTTTCGTAGTTCTTGAGTAAAAAATCGATAAAATTATCACAAAATACGATTTTCTGAGGTTTTCTTCCCGTGCGCACTCTCGTGAAAATGCGGTAAATTGAATTATTTTTAAATAAAAAACTAAATGTTTTACGAAATACAAAAATAATTTTCTAATTTATTGCAAATCAGTCATTTGTTTGTAACGAAAAAAAAAAACTTACGGGTTTCGAGTTCTGTAACCATGAGATTTCGATTCAGCACTGAAGAACATAAAATATGCCCGCAGATTACCGAGGGGAGCTGATAACTTACACTCAGATGTGTTGATACGGGAGAAGCTTGTCAGAATTTATAGATTAGGTGCAGGCGATGGAACAAATTCAAAAGTTGAATGAGAGAGCAAAAGTTCTTTAATATTTATTTAATATACAAACAGTATTTTGACAATACAATTTTTTTAAATATAGGCTAGAATTAAAAAGTGCATTTTTCATATAACAACCTTTAGTGCGTAAACAAATCCATTTTTATGATACAGTTGCGGTGGCAAAGAAGGGTTGTGGCGCGCATAAATTCAGAAAGATATACATACGGACAATAATAAGCATGTGAAGGTAGACAATAATTTTGTGCGATTCGCCGAATTTCGGAAAATATTTTCATTCTATTTACAGAAGAATGCAAATAACACATTCTATAGTGAAGGTATGCGGGCAAAATCCTTTTTGCGGAGCAGCCCCACAATGTCCACGGTTGCTATGATATAGTACTATATATGTAAAACATATTGTAAAAGTAATTTACATCGCTTGTGCATAATTATAAATTGATAATATACGAATTATAATTATATTATAGTTGTTAAGGAAATAATTACCTTTTCGCCATATCAAGCCTATGTTTATCTATAATAACATTTATATCCTCTGGGAAATATATAATACGAAGGACTGTTATAAGCATTCAATTTACATTACACAGATCATATGTGTATGAACAATGTCTGTACATTGCATACATAGATCATATTCACGCCTAAAGTAAAAACAGTAAATTTTTTTCATTTTACAGAATCATCATCATATTTACTATATTAATCTTAGAAAATTTTACAAAATGCAGTAAATTAATGCTGTACAAAATAAAATCCATGTAATTTTAGTGCAGGATAATTTATGAGATTTTAAGAATGCTGAAAATGAAAGTGCAAAGTTGCAAGTGTATTTTAAAGTATGTATCATTTAAATAAGTGGTACATGCTTCTTTTATCAATTAATTAACCATTAATTTCAATTGTAATTAAGATTGTTAAAAAAAAATGTTGATTCTTAATTCCAAAACAATTTGTTATTTTTCAAAATTTAAACACAAAATCAATGAGATCAGCATTTGTAAAAATTTTAAAAAAGAGTATACTGGTATATAAACATAATAGAATACGATCAACATTTTTTAAAGCCGTTTTTAAAAAGATTTTTCATAACACGTGCATCGAAAACGCGCTTTTCGCCTACGAAAAAGTGGAGCGAAAGTCGAGTTTTTCAAGCCTGGGCGAAAGGCCTTTTTAGTGTTTTTGTGCGTATATGTATATATATACATATATCTTAAGGCGAAAGTGTTTTTTCCCTAGGCGCGAAAGTAGACAGCACTTTCGCCTCCAAAATTTTTGAATTTTTTTGAATTTTCAAAATTTTTGAAATTTTTACAACTATCGAAATTTTCATAATTCTGCTTTTTCAGGCAGGCTAAGAAGAGCGCTATCGATGCCCTGATTATAAAAAGCACGGTACACAACAAGGGGCGAAAGTTGGCTTTTTCAAGCGAGGATGATATTTGAGCACTCGTGTCCGTCTCGGGCGCCTGCGGCACCATCGACTTCCACTCGTGCTCAATCATCATCCTCGCTTGAAAAAGCCAACTTTCGCCCCTAGTTGTGTAATGTACTATTTTGAATTATGTGTAAATCCGTTAAATTCATGTTAGATGGCTATATGTATAGGGTAAACTGATTAGTCAATAATACAGGAAATTTACCTTCCTTAGCGTAATTACTTTGCGTTTCCAACAAAAAATTCATTAACTATCCAGTATCAGTTTACCCTAACAAACGTTGTTATATTTCAAATTCAAAGGTTTAAAAATATTATCTAATGATTTAAATGTGAAGATGTAATATTTTAAAAGTATAAAATATCAACGTTTTAAAAGAATACAATATATGCGAATTTTCTGGCGATATAAATTCCAAAAGTGATTTTAAAAATCATGTCGGAGCATATTTATGAATTTTTCATCAAAAGTGTGTATCGATGATTCAGTGTCGAATATAAAAATTTAAAGTTTTGAGCAAGATGATTTGTGTATATTCGACGAGTTGTGTCAATATATTATGCAATACGATGGCGGAAAGCGTGTAACTCAAAGGAAGCCAGAGATGATTATCATAAACAAAGAAGATATATTAGAGATAAAAATGTAATTTTTCGCGTAATATACATGATATGTATGTATATTATAGAATATAACAACCGTATGTAAGCATAGTTCAGGTAGAAACTATTCTTTTATGCGTTTTATCGCATCAAGTATACACGACAGAATAAAAATAACAACAATAATAACAATTATATAATACTAATATAAGTAGTAAATATGATTATGTCTAAAGGGTATGCGCCTAAAGAGAATCGCGCAAGTTGCATAAGTTTCTAATGAGGAAAAAGCAAAATTTACATTTTTCTTAATGTGTGATGAGTGTATATCGCAGTTCATTGAACGAATACAGACAAAAACGAGACTTACTCTTTAGCATCTGCATAATGATAATATTTTCGTTTATATGCAGCAAATTTTATTACCGTGTACGCGTACCTATGTCATATTATTATAATAACAATAATTCCTGTTTGTATTTTATCATAACGATCATTTAATTTTCCTTTCGAAGATGAATGTTATCGAATATAAAAATACCTTTTGACTTACATAATATCGTCGCTTCATGTACAAACATTATAGGTACAGTTCAAATTTTCAAACAAAATTAAAAAAATTAATTAGGGTCCTGCTCTGAACTGTGTGTTACCGTTCGCAATAAATGCGCGGTGGAAAATTTAAACTAGGAACTGGTCTTCATATACAGCGACGATGTATATAAATGTAAGCATGTTTTTGCGCGTAAGCTAATCGGGCAGAAAGTAACAGTTTTCCATCCAGAAGCCGTAAAATTATAGTATCGGCCCACCAGAGGGAAATAATGCTACATTTCATTCGTACTTATACCTGCATGTTATATATGTTATATATGGACAAGAAATATGGCGTGTATGACATATGGGCGAATAGGCGAATTCAACTATTGCGATTATTATTCGTATATAGGTGATTCCGCCGTAACTTGCCCAAAGCCGACCTCAAAATATCCATACATCAAAATCAATTATTTACAACTCGCGTATGCATACTAAAATTTGTCTATCTAATCCGTGTATGATTTTATACGTTTTTGGTTACAGAACTGACATTTCTATTTACGATTATTCGCCTAACCAAATGTTATAAACAATTTCCCAAGGCATGAGTTTCAAAGTAATTACCATTTTATTTGATTATAATTACACCTTATTGATGAATTTACTATAAAAATATATTTATGTGTGTGAATGTGCGCGCGCGCGCACACACACACATACACACACAGACACACAAACGTACAAACGCAACATAGGCTTGGACACAAAATGAGAGTTACGGCAAAATCACCCGTATATTTTTTTCGCTATGTTCGGAACCGAGAATGAAATCGCAGTGATTATGGTGACGATTTTCGGTGCTGTCCCTGTTGAAAATATATACCTGGATATCCAGGTGGATTTTCCATATGGATAATCTATATGGATGCATGTGGATTCCATATGGATTTATGTGGATTCGATGTGGATATTTCATATGGATATCTACATGGATATCCATCTAGTTTTTTAAAAAGTCAAAACAGTTAAAAATTTTGTATGTGCCTGTTATGTATAGTTCATCTAACCATTAATGAAAGTACCATCCGGATGATAACAACAAAACTGGGGCTGTGAGCTCCAAAATATCCACTTTGTAATTATTTTATAGAAATTAAAATTTTTTGTAATGCTAAAAAAATTAAGATTTTTGAGCTCACAACCCCAGTTTTGGTGTTATCATCCGGATGGTACTTCCATTAATGGTTAGATGAACTATACATAACATCAATTCAAGTCCAGATTTCGCGCCATAAAATAGTAGACGAAAGAAGATACTAATTGGCTTATATAACAAATAATTAAAACAATATTACGATAAAACCACGACATTGGGAGTATAAAGTTAATTCGCGGTCAGAAAAATGTTATTTATATCTATATATATAAAATATGGCGGCGATAAAGTCGCATCCACCAGAGGGCGTATTGCAACTTTAAACTCCCAATAGTTGCCCTCCATAATATAATTATCCATCATTTTATAAAGTTTGAAGTTTATATGTCAATTTCTCACAGAATAAAGTTTGAATAATATCTTAAAATCACGTTAGTTTTAAGTATACATTATGTCAATATCTAGCAGAATAAAGTTCAAATAAGAGTGTGAGGTTTGTCGCCTGAGCGAAGCGAGGGTGACAATCACGCGAGTATTCCCTATTCCCTATATCCCTATATAAAAAATTCTTGACCGGATGAAGTGAAGCCAAGAATGCGTCAATATGATTGGCTCATGTAGTGCGCATGCGTCAAAAGTATCGTTAGAATTTTTTGATTTGTTATTGATTTCTAAAATTGATTCTAATATTGAAAATGTAATATAATACTATAATACATATCAAATTATAATTTGTGTATTTATAATATTCTAGAGACATTCTACTCTCGAGACATAACCTTAAAATTTTAAAAGGAAGTTGACGATGAAACCGCGGCAATTTTGAAACTTATATGAGCGCGAAATGAATCATATATTGTAAAATTTGATATATTTCCGTGATAGAAAACAAATATTAAAAATATCAATCAAGTATTTATATTCCATTTAATAAGTTAATGAAATTATAGTCTACTACAGTGCGCGCAGCGCACTGCGCCACGTCTAGTAGAATAAAAAAAAGCACGCGTATCGAACGACATTTTTTGAGACAGAGGGCGGAAAATGCAGTTGAACGCACGTGGAGCGTGCGTAAAAGTGCATTTTACGCACACTGTATCGAAAAAGATTATTAACATAGCGAGGTTCTACTGGTTGGCGTAATAGGGTTATTTAGTTAACTTTGTGCATGTTCCGAGAGTCCCGCCGGGCCTGAAAAGTTTTATTTTTTCGCAAGGATTCGATTGAGAGTAGTTAGAAGAGGTAGCCTCGATCGGGGCAATCGCTATGAAGGATTTCCTGTCTATTTAAATTTTGCAGATTTGCTAAATCGCGAGTGGTTGGAACATGGAGCTTAGATTGGAATGAGAAAAGTTTTGAAGGATTTTCCGAACGTTAAAATTTCTGGCTCAGTAATCGGGCTGGATGGACCTCTTTATTACACACGATCCATGAGATCCGCCGGGTCTAGAACGTTGTGTTGTGAACGATTGGTTAGAACAAGAAGGGACGAACAAGAAGGTTAGAACATGAACATCCACAGTGGAGGAAATCCTTTATACCGACCGCCCTGATCGAGGCTATCTGTTCTAGCTACTCTCAATCGAATCCTTGCGAAAAAATAAAACTATTTAGGCCTGGCGAGACTCTCGGAACATGCACACAGCGTATAATAAAGAGGTCCATCCAGCCCGAGAGTACGCCAGCACCGCACAGTTCCCGATCGAGGTTTCTTGTTCTAACCATATTTCATTCGATTCATTATAAACACACTCACACATACACACACACACACACACACACTGTTAATACTTCTTTATAAATAAAAAGCAATATAATTATTCACAAAAACTATACAGAAAAATGAAAACAATAATCCAAATTCGAGAAATTAGCGCGCCTGATCATACCCTAGTTTTGTGAAATTATAGGTATAAGCGTAGGTGAAATTTTTCTCGTGTGCGCAGGCATCAACGTATGATTATTCTAACCCCATAACTGCATTTGAATTCAGCCATGTTTGATTATTTACATTTGCGATGTTTGCTTATCGCGAGTCACTCCACTCACTTATCGAGTTTCGATATCGATTTGAGCGCTTGCTCTATTTTTACCTACTATAGATTATGGATAAGTAAATGGATTATTCAAACTTTATTCTGTTGGATATCGAGATATAAACTAATGATGGATAATTACTTTACACAGGGCAACTATGTCGTGGTTCATCGTAATTTTGTTTTAAAATTGTTTGTTATCAGCAAATTAGTTTCCTCTGATCGTCTGCTATTGTGGTACGAAATCTGGATTTAAACTAACTATATGAGACCTCCTTAACGGTGCAAGCTTTAGATTATTTAACCAAGTTTTATCTTGCACGTATTTGTGTACATTATTATTTTCTTCGAGTTTCATGGTTATATGTATAAACCCTGGTGTCATGCATCACGATTAATTAATGATATCGTCGCTCTCAATGAAAACTAGCACGTCCTTTCAGCGGTTTCGGGGCTTTACGTTTAAGGGGTCAAGCCTGGGTTAAATCCTGCAAAAAAACAAAAAGATATTCTTCTTACCAAACAATTTTTGATTTGATGTAATTTGAAAAAAAAAATTCTATTGAAAATATATAAAATATACACCATTTTTATCGAAAAAAAAAACATGTATATACCTTGTAAAATCATTGACCAAAATTCATGACATTTCACTATATAAATAAGTGTTTTCAGTCACTTGCCACGGCTTTTTGAAAGATCCGGACCGTCGTCTTTACTCTATCCGGGCTTAAAATGTACCTTAAACATGCCCCCTCGGACCGATCGAGAGACATTGCTAAAAAATATAAATCAAATACTGCTAGCAACAAATTTTGTTATCTAAAAAATATCATTTAAACATTGCTAGCAACAAAATTTTTTGGTAAGAAGAATATCTTTTTGTTTTTTTGCAGGATTTAACCCAGGCTTGACCCCTTAAGCAATTGATGATATTTATGAGCGCTATAAGGTTAGTTTAAGCCGTAAAGCGTGCTAGTCTTCGACGCGAATAACAGAAAGAGTTACTCTTCAATAGGAAGCGACAAATTATAATTGTGCAAAAAATAGAAAGAAATGTATAATTAAGTTGATGGAAATGCACTTTGATCTATCTTTTAAACAAATTAAACGTGCTTTACATACTCCAGTTTCCATGGACAAAGATCGTAAAAAAGAGCGTATAAGACAAATACGAAGTTCAAGCTAACTTCGTTGTTCGTACTAAAGAACGAAAAAAGGTATAATCAATTGAAAGGCAGGAAAAGAAGATAAATACCCTAGACATTTTTTTCACACTCATGCGTTATATATAGTATAGAAAATTAATTCGAGTAAATGCTATATGAGGAAATATCGTAAATACTTCACAGAAATTGCACTTGTTTTCGAGTGCAAATACTATAATTATATAATATGCTTTGTTGAGAATGCATGTGTGTAAACTTTTGTAAGTATTGTCATAAGCTTTTTGCGAAAGCAGATGAATGAAATCAACTGTCTTTTTATATACATAGTTGTATTTTTTTCGATGAAAATCGATTGTGCGTAAACTATAAAAAGTTATTTTGTGACGTTTTTACCTTCGTTAGCTTGTATGTACTCAAAATATTTGAATGTAAAGAAAGATCAAGTTGAAAGTGAATAAGGATTAACAGTTTTTATTGTTTGTTATACTAATTATTTGGAATTATACAATTGTACAATTATGGTATACAATGTAAAGTAAAAAAACCTAATTAAGCAACATTTTTGTATATAGATAGGTCACATTTGATTGTAAAAAACTATGGTACATTCGGTTTACAATTTACTTTGGAATATGCTTAACGATAATTTCAAAAATAACTGTACATCACACTTTTATAAAATGAGATTTTTTAATTTTAAGTAAGCGAAAAATCTGTTTTTTTTCTTCCATTTTTTAGCAAAGTAAAACACGCTAGTGCAAAATTTGAGCTTCTTTCCCATCGTAAGTTGTACCAGCGTTAGTTCACTTAACAAACTTGACACTTTTTGCATGCACGAAAGTTCCGCGAGTTTTCTTCATGGGTGTTAATGCATGAAAAATGTTTTCAACTAATAATTATAGCGTTTTAAGGAAATTTTGAAATTCTATCCTCCACGTATGTTCTATCAAACTCCGGAACCTATATAATTCCTTGGTACAGCTTTCGTCAGGAAAAGAAAAGCAAACGAAACAACAAAAAACATGTCGTATGTGTCATTGTGGATATTCTCGCACTACAGTTCATTAAAGTACATAAAATGATAAAGAGTAAAAGATGAATATGGCATATCTATGATACGATGTTGTTTCGTGATCACCTTCAGCTAAAACCATGTTTGAAAAATATTCAATTTTACCTAATAAATGTAGTAACAAAAATCGTTCGCGATTTCGTTCACCTTCGATGTACTGAGTATCATGAAGTGATCTCATAACTCTCCAAAATGTTTTTTTTTTCACGTCATAACCGCACTAGAACTGGTTTATCACTGAGCGATGTACCAAACTAAGTTGTAATATGTGCAAAACCAATAAAAAATGGAAATTCGTGAGCGCGATTAAAATGTATAGCGTAATACACTATGTTTATGCATTATTAAACATTGTATTAAATTTTATATTCACTTCTTGTGGTTGACAATAAACTGGTTTTATAAAAATTCAAATGAAACGCGAAGATAAATAAATGATACTGGAACAGAGAAGAAACTTCGATTCTCACAAGTTAAACTCGTGAAGATCATTTATACCTTTCAGTCTATGACGTCGTTTTACTCGTTGTATAATATGTACATTGTGAGAATCGCAATATGTTTACTCTATATAATATACACCGTGACCACAAAGATCACATGTTTTTACTTTGAGTAACCCCACGGGTCCTTTTTCTGATCCATCAGTGCTAGAGATGATTCGCAAATCTTTTTGAATATTTCCTGCATTCTATCTTTGGAAAACACCTACACAAAAAAATATTTTATTTTTTCAAATGTACATACTTATATAATATTACTTTTAATTTAAATTCAGTTTTTGTTTCATAGCTCAATTTATTTCAATATGTTTTTAGAGGACTTACTTTGTACAATTGATGCTGTTCTGACGCAAGAATATCGGCCAGTTGAACGCATTCAGCTTGCTCATTCATTTCTGTCATAACAGTGTGCAATAAGAGTGCTATTTTTGGAATACACAATTTTCTTAACTTTTCCAACTGATGTTCTCTTAAAATTTCTTCTGACGTAAGAGGTTCATTATTAGAGACATTCGCTGAGTCGACTAACCATCCACCGTCTGGAAATAGAAGAACGTTGAACAAAAGCTGTTTGACAGCCTGAAACAAGTTTAAGAATTTAAATTAGTCCATCGTAGTAATCAACTTTTAAATATTTGTAAAAGCTTTTATAGCATAATAATTATATAACCTTTGTGTGGTGCTGCATAGTAGTCTTCCATCTTTCCATTTCTGTGTTGTATTGAGAGGTTTTATGTTCGTAAGCTACTTTCTCTGTAAAAGTGGCATAAGGCGGCAGTTCTTCCACAGGACTTGGTCTAGCATGGTAGAAATGAGAAAACCACTCGGAAAAACCTTCTTGTGCATCCAAATAAGATTTGTAGCAAAGATACTCGCGAATAGACGCAGAAATTTTTTTAGGTAGAAGATTTGTTGTCATCAGGTTCTCAATGGTGTTATGCAGTGCTGGAAATTCATTAATGACTGTTTCGATGGCGTCCACTGGTATCTAAAAAAATGAATACACAAATAAAAAGAAAATTATTGAAGAATGCAATTAATACAATTATCTATGACGAAAGACCAATATTTGATCAATATTTACCTTATTGAAAGCTTTTCTTGCAGCATCCAATTTCTCATTGGTAAGGAAGTACCTTATCAAAGCGTTCGTTTGCCATAGCGCTTCTTCTCGTTGACTTGGATAGAACGTTAACCAATCAAGCGCGTTTATCTTCTCCAAATCAGCATCAGTCAACTGGCTGCTTAGATCCTGTGACTGAAGCTCCAAGTTCTTCTGTCTAATATTCTCTACTACGAGTTTGGTAATCGCTTCAACATTTAAATTAGCATCTTCAGCAGCATTAAGGCACTTTTTACGCTCTTCGTATTCTGTAACCCTCTCTAAGAAGTGGGCGTAATTTGCCGTCTGTGATTCTCTTGGTAAAGTGGCTGTATAAAAAGCTATTAGTAATGGATCACCCATTTCCATAAGAAGTTTCACATATTCCAACAGAATTTTATCTGCAGCCTGCTCGTTCAAGTTTTTTCCAATTTGTCTGAAGAACAAGACCAAATGTGCCAAGAATCTGAGAAACTGGGCGTCACATGTTTTCTGCTCGATCATATTTTCCGCATCATCAATCAGCGTTGTAATCTCGTCCAGTATTAGGTATTTTTGGATTCGATGAGCTGGTTCCTTAGCTTGACTGGCAATCACAGGATTTGCAGAAGCCTCAAGTTCGTCGAAAATGTCCTCCAATGTGTTCTCACCCTTCCAGTAGTCCTCAGGCAGAGCAATGTAAGACTTAGGCATAAAGCCACGGACCTCCGCTTCAACTTTGATGTCAAGCAGTGTCTTCATGTATGCCCAGAGACCATCCTGCCATGAATTGGCTATTGTTAGCAGCTGTTTAACATTCCCACATAGACTGGAGTATATAGCTCGGTAATACTGACCTGTTGACAAGACAATCAAGAAATGATATGCAAAAGCTACTAAGGATAAAAGAAGACATTTAAATAATTTAAATGGGTCTTACCAACGCGTGCATCATTTGACATTTGCCAAGCGCAGTATTTCCATAAACTTCTGTTCGGATTACCTTCAACAGGTAATTTTTCTTCAGTGTTATTACTCTTATAATTTGGATCATGATAGGGTGCCCATCCAAGTAAGCAAGCAGCTCGCCAGTGCTGGCCGCAGTGTATAGCTAATGCTTGAGCTTTTTGCATCCTACCACATCGTACCTGTTAAACATAAGTAATAGTTTTAATGATTTTTGTTTTTATATTTAAATTATTTTGATTATTGATAATTGAATTTGTACCTCTATAAGCATTCTCTTCTCTAGCCTTGCATCATCTTCTTTATCCAAATCATGCAATGGCTTTCCTTCTCTGATGGGAGCATCAGGATCCATGGATGAAACAATAGGTCTGGATGATGGAAAAGCAATACCACTTTTTTTGTTTTGCAACTGATGGAGAGTATTTTCCCATGCCACTGTTCTGTCTGTAAAGTTCTCTATAGATGGTAGCCTATCAGCTTGATCACAAGCATTTTTTTCTAGCCAATCAATAATAAGTTGATATTCTCTTATGAGTTTACTGCTTTTGTATAATGCTTGAATAACTTCTTTTTCTGACATACGGCGCTTGTTGTCTGTTTCCATGTGTGTTTCACCATCTGTAGAATCTAAACGATTTTGATACAGGCAATAGACAAGTCTCCAGGTGTTTCTCTCATTTTCTAAGCTAATTTCTTCTGGAGATAATTCTGAAGTTTCTACTTTAGCTTTCATTCCTATAAGATAAAAGAAAATTTTAAATCTGCAATGTTAGTTGAAATGTATACAATATAAAAAAAAATATTTGATATCATACCTCTCATAAGTTCTAGTGTATCTGTGCAGTTTTGAATAAAGGTAGCAACTGTGTCAAAAATTTGCAATTTTGACACATGTGCTTGCAAACTTTCCAAAAAATCGTAGTGCAATTTTAAATGTGCATCACGCCAGGGCTCATTGGCTTTTAATACCAAACCAGTTGCAGTGCTGTCCTCCATCATCTCTCTAATAGTCATGTCACTTCGCTCTGAACTGGCCATAATATTTCTGAACTCATGTGGAGCAATGGTGATGGACGGAATTGTATTGTTAATACCTCCAAAATCATCTGGCCTACCCACTGTGACATCTTCCTGTCTTGGCAGAGTATTCCCAAGGAGAGATATTCTTCTAGGCATATTTAACAAATTCTTTTCTTTTCTTCTAAAAAAGTAAGTAGTAATAGTAGCTTAGCAAAGTAGTAACAATGGCTTAGCAAAGTAGCAGCCACGATCAGTTAACTTAGCTGTTTTATAGAATTAATACGACAGCAAAAAACAAAATGCGATAAGTTTTATACAGTATTCTAAAGAAACATTCATCGTAAAAAAATACGCCAAATCGATGATTTTTCGCAATAAAAATTTAGGTTAGTAAATAAATACCATGAACCGGTGACTGCGTATACAAACTTGTATCGCGTTCGGACTGTTCGGAGCGATATCTATTATATAGGTAGATATAGGTTATGTACCAGACTATATACCTTTATATCTGAACTTTAAATACCGCCATGCTATCTATTCTATTCTATTCTATTTGTGGTTTGTGGCACCAGGGGTCTGTACGGCCATCAACAGACTGTTGGCATGCAGCGCATGCGTAGAGAAAATGCGGGAGAGTTTGAAAATGCGTGAGATCCCAGCTCCGGAACGTCAGCACCCTGCAACAGAAGAATGAACAAAGGTAGCGTCTCCGAAGCCCGCCAACGGGCCCGGAGGAGACCGAAGGCCCCCGGGCCCGCAGGGCGGGCGTCAAGGAGGCACTGCGCATCCCGTGACGGATACGTGCTGCAAGAAAGAAAAAGAGTGCGAAGGGTGCACGCACCCTGTTGGAAAAGGTCGATAGAAGTCGATTAGATCACTTATCGACTTGAATAGTGAATCTTAATTTCACTTTTTGCATTAGAACTTGATAAAAAGTGATAAAATACGATAAAAATCAATATTTTGGTAGCACTGGAGCCTTTCTACAATAGGTTCAGTTCAGCTGTTCAGTCGTGTCTTGTTCAAAACGTAGCAAAGAGAAGGTCCACTATCTGTATATTAGACATTCATGACTGTAAAATGGCTTATTAAATTAATTAAATTTTGTAATAAAATATGGCGCTTTTTTACTACGTTTATATTATAGTTCGATTAGAACTTAAAATGTACTATTTTAATGCGAAATTCGATTAATTTAATAGACAAATTAACAATCATGAATGATAATCATATAGATAGTGGACCTCTTCTTTGAACTGCAGCTAAACTGAACGAGCGGAACAGCTGAACTGAACCTATTGTAGAAAGGCTCCAGTGCGTAATTTAAATATTGTCAAATTAATTTTAAAATAATTTATAAGATTATGTAAAGACTTTCATTTGAAAACGACACCGTCTCTCTGAGTTTTATCCAGACTTGAGAGCGACAACAGTTGTATTGAAAGTGTTGAAATTTAGCGATGAAAAAGCATGTGTTCCCTAACGCTAAAATAAGCAAACTCGGAATTATTCTGTTCAAGTTTATCGTTCTCTTATTAAATCTTCATGGATCCTCTACTCCGCTATAGAGCAAAGGTTCATTCTTTTAGTAAACGTGGTTACCCTTTCTAAAGCGAAATTTCAAAAACATCAGCTTATATTTTAATAATTTGCGTTTAAGTAGTGTTATCTACGTGAATATTTTCACATATAAAAATTACGAAAACCAACACACGTGAAGAATGTATGAACTTATACCAATAATCATTATGCCACCATAGCATCATTTGACCAAAAAAGAAAAATGTTTAAATTACAAGCGCCTAGCGCCACCTACAATACGCGCAACCGCATTGTAATAATACGCGTACCATATCGCAAATCGCACGGCAATCTCGCATCTTTAGTAAATTCGTGGTCATGTGTATACAATGCGTATAGTATATAGTATATACTAACTTTTATAATAAAGAAGAATAAATAAGAATGATGTTTATTTCTTAATGACGAATTCATTGAATCTGCTCAAGAAGAAGCCAAGATATGTCTGATTTTGCAAAAGCTCAGCTTTTGAAATATGGATGGACTGAAGGTAAAGTTAATTTCTTTTAATAAGCCAGTTCAGTAATATCTATTATATCGGATTCTGTTATTAACTAACTGATTCCAACTCTAAAGGCAAAAAAAAACAATGCAATTAATTACTTTGTTCTCGTATTTGTTGCAAAAATCGTAATTTAATATCATTAAACAAATTTTCTACGATTATAACCTAAAAGTTAAAAGTTAGAAAATCTTGCTTATTTATGTGATAATTTCTTGATTTACAAAAAAATATGACGTGATTGATTTTTATAGGTAAAGGACTTGGGAAAAATGAAAATGGTATTGCTGAAGCTTTAAGACCAAAATTAAAGTTTGATACAAGTGGGGTTGGACACAAAGATTTAGAATTTGAATGGTGGGAATCTGTTTACGATAAAGCTTTGAAAAACATTGTGTTGGATAAGGAATCTGACAAGGTTTCTATAAAAGTAGCTAAGGAAAATGCATTTAATATATCATCCACCAAATACGGTTTAGACGTCTCCAAGAAAAAGCATTCCCTTCATTATGGAAAATTCTTAAAAACCTCCACATTACAGGATGGAAACCTGATTAAAGACAGCTCGTGTCAACCAACTGAAGAGGAACCCACAGATATTCAAAGTGTTACTAAAATGTCAGACGAAGAACTTTTTAAGGCTTGTGGTGGTAGAACAGCTCATAAAGGGGCTAGACATGGTTTAACATTAAATGGTAAGCTTGCTCGAATAGCTGAACAAGAAAAACAATTTATTGCTGCTGGATATTTAAAGTCTAAAGTTGAAAGTTCAGACAAAAATGAAACTAAATTAAAGAGAAAAAAGAAAAAAAAGAGAGATATCGAAATGGAGCATTGTATATTTGAAGTCAAAAATGAAATTATTGTAGAAGCAAATGATGATTGTGTGGTACTTTCAACAACAAAGTCTGACAATGATTATAAACCATCTAAAAAAACCTGTAAAAAAGTTAAAAGAAAAATACACAATTTAAGTCAACAATTAACAAAGTCTTGCATGATTGAAGATGATGCGACGAAAAGTGAGCAAGAGACAATGGAAGAAAAAGAACCAAGAAAAAAATGTAAGAGTAAGAAAAAAAAGTCTAAAAGAAAACGGGACCAAGAAATTGCAGGCAATGTTATTAATGATATTCAATTAAACAATGATACACCAATGGAGCCATCAACTAAAAAATTTAAAAAACATAGAAGTTTATTAGAATTGACGACTTCTATTGTGGTTGATAATAATCCATCTTTAAACTGTGTTCCAAATGGTGATCAAACAGAGCCTGTGAAAATGCATAGTAAATGCAAAAAAGAAAAAGGACATCATAGATCAAAGGATCATAAATTTTCTTACTGCACAAAAACAGAAGCCCTAAGATTGAATCACAAAATTAAACTGAAAAAAAGTAAAACCTTGAAAAGAAAAGAGAAGAAAACATATGGTAAACTTGTAGAAAGTCTTCTAGCTGTTAGTTTGGATGCAGATCCTTCAGAAGAAACAGTAACAAATAATGCCAAGTCTTCTGAAAAAACTAAACCAAGAAACATAAAATAAAGTAAAATATATCATGTAATTTCTAGGAAAATTGAATGTTTGTAGTTCCTACTTACTTTTGCAATGTACATTTTCATAATCAACAATTGTGGTTACTTGATATACTTTTATCAATTACTACTATTTAAATGAAATTTCAATTTTTATTTTTCAATAATGTATAAAAGCTGTAAATATTCTATGTTCAAAATTAATTATCTATCAATACAACAAAATATATGTATTTAATGTAAAATAATATTTATCTTTATATTCAATTTTTCTAAATTCATTAAAATAAAAACTGTTTATTAGAGTATACTTAATAAATATTTTATGAATTCTTTTATTTTACTCATGTGTGTCATATAGCAGTGACTCAAAGTTATTTTATGAAATGATCTCAATTAATTAATTTTTCCAGTTATCAACTATTCTATTTAATGGAAGTAAAAGAAATAGGAATGAATGAAAAGAAAAAAAGCACTTTGATGGTACTTTCTGTATTTTTTAACCCTTTCACTCTGTTACAGAGTACATTTGAGTTTTGTAAAAAATTATTCAGAGATTCATTAAGCATCCATGAAAGTTTTTCTACTATACGGTTTTTATCAGTAACAAAAAAGTAGCTTCTTACTTATTATAAAGAAAATTTTTATTTGATTTTTATTAAGAAATACAAAAAAATGTTGATTCATGAGCTTATAATTATAATTGCATGTAGCAGTAAAAGGGTTAGTTTCTTGTGTGCAAAATAATGAAACATTACAATATAATAAATTTAACTTAACTTTAATGTAAATTTAAATACAAAATTAATAATCAGTATAGAGAACGATGGCGTCCCGCGTGAAAATATTATATGAGATCTTACATGAGATCGCATCTCATATAGATATCATGTAGATCTCAGTACGAATTTCAGTCATATGAGATCTCATATAATATTTTTACGCGGGGTTCAAAAGAATAATAATTGTGTTTTGTCACATAATTATACATTGTGTGCAATTTTTCACGTGTATGCATTAGGTACATACATTTAGTTATACTAATCATCCAATAAACAGTAAATATACGTCATATTACATCAATGTATATCTATTAAAATTATCAGTGTCAAATCTGTTTTTTTTTTATCTACAAGTATATGATACGAAATATAATATACGAATAAAAAAATGTCTTCATCTATATACAAATTTTAATTTCCCAAGTATACTTATTATATTTAATAACATTCATCAAAACTTTATTTTCTTCATTAGATGTAGTTTTTTTGAATTAAAAAAAATTTGGTTTGTTGTATACTTATATATTTGTACTAAAATATGCTAAAATTTACAGTACATTTCTTAATAGGTGCGTATAATTAAGCTAGGATATAGTTTTTATAAATATTGTTTATTCAATTCGATATATTAATTTTAATTATTAAAAATGATTGAAAAATTAAAATTTGTATACAGATATCGGTGTACTTTTATAACATACAGTAGTGCTTATAGCTTATTCGTGATAGCACCCTACTTTTTCGATCTAGTTATCCTAATTATTTTATCATTCTCATTTATATACTTGAAATGAGAAAAGAACTCTTATACATTATACACGTAATGGACGTGTAGGTTAAAGTACAGTTTCTAAGGCCCCCTATGATGCATAAAACTATCTATTATTATATTTTTAATCTATTATATGTATGTACACAGAAGACAAAAAATATTAATAAATGATCTTCCATTAAAAAATCCGGACGTTATTTTGATTATTTCTACGCAAATAAATATGTTAACTTTCATTGTACGAAAAGTAATGAATTATAATTTGCTAAAAGGTTTATTATTTCGAGGGCTTTCGGAAGCGTGTGTGTGTGTGCGTGTATATATATATATATATATATATATGACGCACACATAGGTAGAATCTGTATAATATATCGTAAACGAAAAAAATCGGAGTAACTTTACACAACGCTGAAAAAATTACGTGTAGTCATATTATTTAATGAGTGCCCTTTGTCCTCGGAAGCGCGCTTAAGGGTCCTCGGGAGCATGGATATATAGATAGAATTTTTATATTATATCAAGGAAAATAGGGGCTCCTTGTATCCCAACTTGTGAATCAATTGCTGCAGCAATGGCGCTGAAAACGATATATCTTATTGTATGACACACCCATTCTGCGGGGAAGCGAGTTTATAAGCCTTCGTGAGCCCAGTGAATCAAAAATAAACATTTAAATTTTCCTAAAATATGCCTAGCACAGTAGCTCCAAAATAATTATTTATAAGCTCGCCCTTTTCCAAAGCTTATAAACAACCCATTCTTTTGCTTTTTAATACTTATAATTCCAAAAAGTCGGAAAACTAAATAGTTATATTTTATAATTTATAGAACCAAAAGGGTGCATCCAATAATGCTATGTATAAGTAATATTTTTACAGCCCCTTAATATAATCGGCGCACCAACTGATGCAAAAGTTGGGATTGCAAGGTACGCTAACTTCTTTCGTTCACTGTATATATACTATATACTTATTTATATACATTTATACATGCTCCCGAGAGCCCTAAATAGTATGTTGTTTACTCAGAACGAGAAGTTAACTCGTTTTGGCGAAGTGTGGAGTTTGCAGTACCTATTATTATTACGAGTCAGAGACAAATACAACAATGCTATAGTTAAAAAGAAACCCTTTCCACGCATGTATCATTTATTTCTGAATGCGTGCGGTCATTTTTGCATTTTGCACGCCTATGAAGCGCTGTTAAATTAACGATTTTAACGTATATACAGTATAAGCGCATTACCATATAAGGCTTTCAAAATTGCATATTTAACATTTTCCCGTTTAAACAAATCTAATTAATAAAAAATGACACGTGGAAAACAATTATTGCAGGCACAAAAAATGCAGTGTGTACCAAGGGCTAAGAGGACTTTTTGGCTTGATATGCGGTTGTAATATATGTATCTTTGCCTTAAACGCGCCCATTTTCGGCTTCGACGGTTAGGTACGGCAAGCTCGACACTTGGTCTAAAATATCTTACTCTACGCCCTTGGCTCACAATGCAGTATTTTATAACGAAAGCATGAATATAATATAACACTTATAATACTAAACTAGCTTGTCCATTTTTCGTGTACAGCACTTCACGCAAATATAAAAATTGAATGATTTTTGTTTTAAATTAAGATTACTATAAAACATTGTAATAAAATCGTACTTCAAAGTGAATCATTATTATTGAAAAATATTCATGCAAATATGAAATTTTTGTAAAAATATATAATGCAAAACTTATAAAAGGATTTTGTGATGCACATTCAAAGTGTATTCCCATTGTATCTATCTATCGCTATTTTTATGTAAAGATCCGTAGAATAATTACAAAACATTATCAAGGGTCCACCACACCAGTTATATAGATATACTACCAATGTTAATTTACGCGATCACTTACTCCCAACTTCTGGATAAACGAGGGCTTCTATAACTCTCAAAAAATTACAGGACATAGTTGTCGGTACAATCTGGACAGCATTTATCAACAGACTCTCAGGGGAAAAGGATACTTAAGATATACTTTCCAGATATGTCAAATATTTTGGGTTAGATCAGATCGATCGTTTATTGTTTATTTTGGCTGAGGTTAGGCGCTCGGATGGAAAGCGTACTTTAATAGTACATTACGATACTACTATAGCATAAGTCGTACTGAAGATCGACTTATTACGCGTGTATCGCACGATATTTTCTAGCACTGACTAGCATAAATCCGCTGTCACCCCTATATCCGTGGCATTAGCAGTCCTTTTTTGCACCGTGAGGTTAGCGATATGCACGGCGCAATAAGGGACTACTTATGCCACAGATAGGCGTGACATAAATGCGGATTTATGCCACGCAGTTCTATAAAGTATCTTTTTCTCCATGATCCCGTTGACGGCTGCTATCCAGTTCGCTTCCGCGCAAAGACGGTATCAAAAACTATAACCGGTAATTTTTCAGACTTCTATGTACATACAGCCGTTTTTCTAAAAGTTGGGAGAAAAGAAGGAGCGCGTCAATTTAACACGGTTAGTATATCTATATAACTGGTATGGTGGCCCCCGCAATAATTATGTATGTACAGCTTCAATGCACGATTATTGCCTAAGAGCACTTCTTACTTGTTATTACAATGGTATAATAATGAAAAAATTATTATGATTTCTTTAAATTGATCGATTCTTTTTCATTAATAAAATTGACATAGAAAGCCTTATTTTGTAAAAAAATACCATAAAATCATGAAAGCAAAACATGTGCTTTTTCATTAAATAGAATGTCGCTTCTCTTCATTTAAGGACGCTAAACAACGCTATATTTTATGTTATAAAAATACCAGGACGTTTTGACAAATAACTGATATTCGTACTAAAGTTTTTTGGTCTAATAACAACACACGATACACGCCAGATAATTGCTTACTATATACAATAATGATTTTACATAACAATTTATTTATTGACTTTCAATTGCATGTTTTCCAACAGGTCTAGTTAAATAACTTTTTTGAATTTCATTTGAAGATTTAGATAGACATTTTTTTAAAGAAAATATCATACAAATAATAGAATACAATAGCGTATGTATTTTAAAATAAAAAATATGATTTAATCTTGTTATAATTTTACTTTCTGGCCATGTTAGATCAATTAAAATAAAGTAAAAAATACTAAGGAAGATAAATGATTTTTCTTCGTACTTATTGGTGAGAGTTACATGTCACAGGTATATCTCGTTAATATCAGGAAAAATATTTACAGAAATATGCACAGCAAACTTATAATAAAAATATAAAATTTTTTTTTCAATCTGGAAGCATTATCTTTTCACCACTAATATATAAATAATTAAGACTAAAAAATGCATTAAATGATATTAAAATGTATTTTCTTGATTAATTATATATTTTTAATATTTTCTTTTAAACTGAAATCCTACTAATAAATAAGCATCTTAATGTTGCATTGCCCATTCAAAATCACAAAATATTTGATTGGCAAAAACGTTAAATGCTCAAAGGAATAAGTATCAATACCTATGACTGGAGGAGACCTAATTGACGTTTTATATTTTTTGTAACGCGATCATTAGATAAAAAATATCATTTAAAGCACTTTTTAGGATACATAACATCTAAAATTCTATTTTTGCCATGGTTTTCTTTGGAAGTAAATAAAGGCTAATTCACAACCGCAACCATATCTACACATTATATTGATAAGCTTATTTTAGTTCACCTCTGTACATTCGTATATTCTTCGTTGCTTCCATTTTATCTCAGTAACTATATATGAACTACAAAACCATTACACTTTTCTAGGAATGAGTTTCAGCAAAATGTATTATTACTCTTCAGAAAGTTCATATAATATTAAAAACCGTAAAATGTCAATTTTGTATACAAATGAAGGTGAACAAGCTGCAAAAATATTTTAGTTTTTGAATTTTTTCAAACTCACTTAAGGTAGTTCACCGGAATATTTATTTTCTTAGGATATGGCTCAAACTTTGTTTACATGTTAAACAATTAAGTGTCCTCTACAACGTGGTATTTTTTTACCCTCCAAGCGACATTATTTTTAGAGATATTGAATCTTGAAATTTTGTATTTTAACATGGGAAGCCTATACCGGGTCCGAATTTTGAGGACGTTTAGTTGAATTGCGATGCGAGTTTTCTTAGAATATTTTTTAAAAACTAGCTTATGATTTAAAATAACAATATAAATCATGGAGAAAAAGTTGGACAGGGCAAGCGAGGCTTTTTTTTAAGATACAACAATTCAAAGTTTTCATCCCTTGCTATCAGTATATCTATATAGGTGCGCAGTGTTTCTCTCTCTTACAAGTTTTGAGAGTATTTTATACTCTAAACAATTTATAGCACTATGCTAATGTTTGATACTATAAATTGTAAGGTTTTGATATTAGATAACACTGTATAATATCTTAAAAAAGGAATTTTCTAATAAAAACACTAATTGAGCACCACTGCAGTCGGTGAACTACCTTAATCAAAATACATATAAAATCTTGCAAATATTTAGATATTTATAAACGTTTTAATATTCAAGTTGAGAAGTCATGGTAATAGGCTTTTCATTAATCTAAATAAAAAATATTTAAAATGTCATCCTTCATCAATATTATTTTCTCTAATCTGAATGTCAAGAAATTTCTTCAAATAAACTATTCTAAAAATATTATGCTATGTATTTTAATGTTTAAATAACTTTGAGCACTAGGAGTTCAAAAAGGTCGTAAGAATCAATTTTTCTTTGCCTTTTATGCTTATAGGAGACTACTATTTTATGAAAAGTACTATGAAAAGTATTTGCAAGAAGTATATAATATTGTACTATTTCTAGGACAGTGAATATGATAAAAATAGTAGAAAACTAATATATTACATTGTTAAGTTTAATATCACTCAATAGTCAAAAACCGCTTCGAGGAGTTTACTCTGGGACATTCGAATATGATTTTTCTTTGTGAATTTAAAAATCGTAGTAACAAACGCACATACAGTATCATTAAGGAAAGATAAAGTCATTGTCTAGAGTTTTCTTTCTGTGATGAACATTTATTTTATAAGTGATACTAGTCATGAAAATGCCTTAAGGGGTTCCATATAGTTTATTCAAATTTAGATTTCGCGCCACAAAGTAGCAGAAGACAAAAGAATCTAACTTGCTCATACCAAATAATTTAAACGAAATTACAATAAAACGAGATATACTTGCCCTCGGTAATATAATTATCCATCATTTTAAAGTTCATATATCAATATCTTACAAAATGAAGTATAAATTGCGTTAGTTTATGACGTTATATTCGAACTTTTTTCTGTGAGATGTTGACACATGAACTTCAAACTTTGTAAAATGAGAGATTATTACATTACGGAGAGCAACTATGTCGTAGTTTATCGTAATTTTGTTTCAATTATTTTTTATAAGCAATTAGTTTCTTTTGTCGGCTGCTATTTTGTGGCACGAAATCTTGACTCTAATTGACTAAGGGGCCCCCTTTAACAGAGTCATGTATCGTTGTATAAAAAATCTCGAAATTGTGCTTTAAAAAGAAAAATTACAATTTGTTAGAGATCTCTTCAGTGACATCATTTTGACTAAATTTCAATATCTTCAGATCACAATATCTTTGATCATTTTAAAGATAATGTATCATGAAAATTCTGGCTACTCTCATCTGTAATTTTGGTCCGGAAGCTGCTAGATCCTCTTATTTAATCAAAAACGAGTTTTTTAATATTGGGAGTCGCCTCCTCTCAAACAAGTTAAAAAAACTAGGTTTCGAAGCATTTCAGACATTTTTTCGATTTTTAAAAATTTCTCATCTGAAATCTCACCTGTTATTAGGTGCAAATAAGCATTTTATTCATTAAAAAAAAAAAAGTTAATCTATTAATTATTTGATTGATAATTTGATTTAAATAGCATTCGAGATAGTAGACAACGAACTGGAGGAGTAAAAAATTAGATCAGTCAAGAGAACGTGTAAATTTAATGGAAATACGTGCTTTTGTTTGGCCTTTTTTTCTCTGTACTGCATATGCTATTTTTCTCCACGTTAAGCGTAAAGTGTGCACTTTAGCGCTATGTAGGAAGGGTTAAAGAACGCACTTTACAGGTGGTGCCGAAAAAAATATATTTATAATATATTGTTGAATCGTCAATCATATTCGTATGACCACTTTGAGAGTAAAAGTCATTTTTAAAAAACAAGCCTCAAGGGAAGTATATGAAGAAAAAAGGCTATGACTGAACACCAGCAGGAATCTTAAATCTGAATATGACAAATCTTGAAGCGTCTCTATTGTTCATATTAATTAATTTTGTAAGAGTAGAAAATTTATTGGTGTAAACGAAGAAAATTGTAAGAGAAGAAATTTATCTTATTTTCTTCCTTTACGTTTCGGCCGCAACTTAAACTTTAAAAGGAGTTGCCCTCCCCAGGATACAAAAATTAAGTGTTAAGGCTAAATTATACCACATCATCACATTATTTGTTAATTATTACATATATACGTGTAAAAAAACTTTAATAGCTTCCAACGAATTTTAAATTCATGTAATAACTGAAAAATAATGTGCGATGGCTACTACTGTTAAAGTTTAAGCTAGTCGAAACGCCGAGAAAGAATTTTGTTCGTTTATTCCAATAAATTTTCCACTCCTACAAAACTGAATATGACCAAGTTTGATATTTTCAAATAATCTATTTTAACAAAAAATCAAAAAATCAATAAATTGATAGATGTTTGAGACAGCTGTATGTTTAACGGGAGACAATTATGAAAGAAGAAAGAGAGCCAGAAAGTCATTCCGATTTTTTAATTGGATCGAAAGCCATAAGCGAATGCAGTTATCGCGTCATAGTGTTTGGCAGCAATTATAGAGACTCTTTCGAAGTCCCTAACTCGGTGATTCAATTAAAAATATAACTACAGCCAATAAAATTCACTCGACAGCAACAGCCATTGATTCGCAGTCATTTTCATTGCGCGAAAACGTTGGCTATGTCATCTATGCGCACCTGCTGCTGAGTATGCGGCTCTTAAGCAGAAAATAACCGATGTGTCTACCGAGTCGACTAACTGTCGCGCTCTTCTTATCGGTTGCAGAATGATTAGCGCTAGCGCAAGCGGTTTCCATGGGTTCATTAAGTTTACTCCAAATGATCTGCATTGTCGTAGCGTTGACCTTGTGGGCGGTTATGACGTCTCGCAAGGCACAGGTCTCGAGTTTACGCGGAATGTAACTAAAGCCGTATTGGTTTGTTGGCCTGAGACCCGCTCGCTTTGCGCACACCCCGGTTATGTAGACATCTTCCAGATGGAGAACAGGCGTGGAAAGGGCTGCTTTATACAGACGTTGAGCGACATCAAAACTCATCACGTACCCTGTACCCGACAAATAATTCGGATAGGTCCTTTCCGAGTACATATACTTTGGCGTATACCTGTTGACAAATTATTTTATTCATGGTTGAACTATAATAGCCACTTATTTCCACTTATTTAATATACTCCCTCTGCTCGGGCAGTAAACGCACTCTCTGGAAAAATATTATCATTTGGGCAGTATATAATCACCCAAGGAAAAATTCTACTTTTTCCTCGTGTTGCATATAGTATTTTACACATTTCGGTCCTGAAAAGCGGGCTAAAAGTTGCATATTTTTTTCGAAAACTAGTTTTGCAGGGCGAAAATAAATTAGCGAGGAGAAAGTAAAATTAGCGGGACGAAACTAAAATTAGCGGGGCGAAATAGTATAATATATTGCGTGCCTAGGGAGGAAAAAACTTGGACAGTCCATTCGATGGTGTTGCTTCATTAAGTTATACCAAGTCACGTGGTTTCTGGAGGCAGGTTTGAACTGCAAATTTATTCTACTTATTAATTTTAGTATATCGTTAGAAATTTAGTGAAGATGCAAAGAAAATGTCGAATGCAATTGTAGAAATTTTCGAGCTTATTAATTACATAAATAGAGGTAGCAGACCTTTTAAAGAAGGAAGTGGAATACTGAACTCAAATCATATTTTAATATGTGGACTTTGGATTTTGCAGTGCCACAAAATCCAATACTTATAAGGGATATTATAACATTATCAATCATTTGTTTATTTACTCACACAAATTTTTATAATCACTTGATTTAAAATGCAATCCACAAATTAAAATGAAAAATGCACATTCCTCTCCATCAGGCGCCCGGGAGAGAATGTGGTACTTTCGGTGCAGGTGGGGAGAAAATAAAATTAGCGGGGTGAGAGTAAAATCAGCGGGGAGAAAGTAAAATCAGGCAAAAGTAACATCTTGTCAAAAATTTTCAAAATTTGACTCTGCTTATCAGGACCAAAATGTGACTTTTCAATCAGAAGGGGAATAAAAATTCTATATGCAACACGCGGCAAAAGTAGACTTTTCTGTGGTTGATTATATTGCCCTTACGAGATTATTTTTCCAGAGGGTTCTTACTAGCCTTGTCATTTTAATGCGAAGCCATCATATTTTTAATGAAAAAATTTTAATACTCGTAAAGGTTATGCAAATCATATCTTGTACTGTATTTAACGTTCACTACGTAAGTAAATATGCAGAGCATTGCAATGGACCGTCTTACTACAGCTGATGTTTATCTATTTGTGCGTGTGCATTTATAGCTATATACCGGCCACTAACCATGCCAGATTTGACTCATATAACAGTAACTTGCATTTATAAAATTTGCTTTTGTAAACTATTTCTTTTCTAACATTCATTTATAATTTATTAATTTTAGAATTTTTTTCAAGACCGTTAAAAAACAAATTTATAATTGTTTGGCTCAAACCAGTATGAATAATAACTAATACAATTTCTAATTAAGTCTCACCATTTGTTTTTTGGATCTGTAATAGGTCGAGCATTGCAAATAAGAGATCCAATAAGTGTTCCAGTACTTTTGGGTCGTCCTTTTAGAGCTTTCACAAGAGCCGGAACATTTACAAACATATCGTCATCTGTTTTCATAAGATAAGTTAATTTATCGCAATACATCGTTGCCCATTTGAGTAACATTACTGACTTTAATGTCAAATTATTGTATGTGTCATGAAAGCTTTCTTGAATTATATCGTTGTACAAGTGACTCTCATCTATCACGTAACTCTAAATGTAAAAAAAAGATCTTTGTGGGATAAAACTGCATTTGTAATTTTATTTTAAAATAGCTTGTTAAAAAATCAGGTACAAAAATACATACATTTAGTGTATCATTATCACTTTGTCCCAAGAGGAAAGCAACTTTTACAGGAGACTCATACTGTGTATCCAAATTGCTTTTGTTTCCCCATGTGTTTCTAATAGCAATTCTTGCGCCTAAATTCGGCACTGCCGAACATACTACAATGAGTAGGTATGGTACTTCATTGCAAATAGTTGTTGGGTTTAGAATAGCTGTAGTGTTCTCAGGATGGATGTAACTGCACACATCTCGAGATGTGTTGTAGCCCCAGCCATGTAGCTGAGCTAAAATCATGATGACAATCAGCATAAATGATGGACACCCTTTAATAACAATCAAGTTTATACTATTTTACTTTTCTCACTTAATTTTAAAATTTTTCAATTACAATATAGCTGTATACAAAACAATAAATAGGTATTTAATAGTATAAACTTGTGTTTGACAAAACAAATAACTAGTAAACCAAAACGTTATAAAAATACAAAAAGCAGTAAAGCTGAATCAATAAGTAATAAAGATATGAATGACTAGCAGTAAATTTACATTATTTACAATCTACTTGAGCGATATATATATATATATATATATGCATTGAATATATTCACTCAAGTAGCAAAGGTTTTGTGTTTATTTTGTGTAAAACAGTGTATTGCATGTATGATTTTTATATCTGCAGTATACTTAAATTTACAGTCCGAAACAAAAAAAAATTTGTTAGTATACAATAAATATACAGTGTAATATTTGATTAATTTAGTACAATTAGCCAAAATTTAATTATAAAATGTGATCAAAAAGTAGGGTACACAAAACAATTAGCGACATAAATAAAGCTAATCCCCAACACCTTTTCTATATGTCCAGATTCATCATTTTCAATATTTTTAGAATTTTGTATTTACATTCATATTATGCCCATCACCTGGCTGAATATCAATGCTTGTGTTGTTAGCTTCAACTGCAATTAAGTACAATATGATAATAAAAAAAAAATTCATTTTTCTTATTATTCATTATCCTTGTATATATACAAAAAATTCATTAGGTTTTAGTGGAAAAGACTGCAAATTATTTTTCTATGTATGGTATAAAGTGTTACTTACATTGTTAAAATTATAAATTGAAAAATAAACCATGATAAAGATAAGTTAGCGCGAAGCATTGACAAATGCATACCTAAGGAGGCTACGAAGTGTGTACCTCCCACAGATCCCATTGGGGACGGAGTCTCACCTAAACCAGAAAACTGCCCCTGAGCTGAGTGGTACGCTGGAACGTAAAGTAGTCCTAGTCCTGCCAGTATTATAAAACCTAAAGCTAGGCGTCTTACAAATGATATCTTTCCTTTTGCAGTTCCATTGTTTCCACTTATGCTGCTGGCAGGTGGCAATTGTATTGGCAATAATCGTACCCTGTCCATCTTAAAAAAAATATCAGAAATAAGCAATTTATTAGTTGATTCATTTTTAGATATAAAAAAGTATTTTTTTTATAGATTAATAGTTTCTATATTTTATCTACAATTAATTATTTCTGAAATAAAATGCAGACAATGTAAATATCTATCTAAACAATGATTGCCAATAGAAAATATTGTCACTAGTTTTCATTATAATGGAAAGTTTTTTAATTTTTCTATTTTAAAAATTTTTTTATGAATGACTGTAATGGATACATTTGTGTAATGAAGCATTAGTCAAATCTTGATCTTGTTGATAGGCGAATGCAAATATAAATACTCAGAAAAAAGTGAAGGAATGAGAAAATGAAAGTTTATTCATAATTATCCTTGATGTATGAGAATTCCCCATTTAATAATTATTACAGAAAAGATAATGCTGACTGTGTAACAGTATCTTCACATATACATTTTTTTTTTAAACAAATCAATAAAGTTATATTAATGAGATTACGGAATGTAGAAGATCAAAGAGCTTTAAACAATGGAACAACAATGTAATATATAACTATACCAAAAGCCAGCTCACCTTGGCTGTAAAGAGATTCGACTGGCATTCGCAAGTTCTCCATTTACCTCATCTGGGCAGGAATCCTAAAAATGAAGCCGCCAATTAGTCACAGAGAGTAAAAAGGGCATAGTTTCTTGAAATGCAAAAAAGAGCGCAGGTGCACCGAGTGTTATAGCCGACTGCATGTATATACAAGTACGCATACACTGATGTTATAGATAAGGGATCATGAGGCGTTATACGTTTTGACAGGTTAAAGTAAAGACTGACCACTAGTTAGGTGGATCCCTTGTTCAGCTATTGTCCTGGAAGCCTCAACTTCGTCGTCGCCTGTTCCTCGGTCCTTGAAGATGCTTGACGGACGACTTGTGTTCGCTGCACCCCGGCCTCTCTTACTCACCTGACAGCCCACACTCTATGACTCTATCACTCTACTGCCGCAGCCCGCAGGGCAGGCTACTATACTCATGCTAGTGCTGCTCGTAGTCGTGAGACTCGTGAGTCGTGACGCGTAACTAAGTATATTCTTCTTTTCCGTCCGCACCGCGGTGCGCACACTATAGTGTATACACATCAGTCTGTCCGCTGTCGGACCGCGGAGTGCGATTCTTCATTATATCGTCGCTCCCTATACGAAGAGTAGCACTGTTCAACTTTCCCGTAACAAGTAGCACAACTCATTTGACGCACGCTAGACTATCACAACTCGAACTTTCAACAACGAATTTCTATAAAAATTTCCGCAAAATTTTTGCGAAAAAGTGTCGTCCCTGATGTACATTTTTAAATGTTCACAATTCGCAACTTTTTACCGAATTTGAAATTGTTTTCACAAATACAATAATTTTTTACAAACATTTTTTGAAATTATTCACTTTTTTTTAGAAACCTTTTAAAACTTTGAGGCTTGTCTGTCTATTTGTCCAAGGTTTTCTGCATGAACTTAAGCAACAAAATAACCCAATAAAAACGTAAACGTAAAATACTCACATATTTTAAGTAATATAGAGTCGCGAGCTGTGCTACTCTTGACCGCATTTCTGAACTGTGCTACTCTTCGCTGCAAACCGCAAGTTGTGCTAGTTTTCGTTTGAAAATTTGAACTGTGCTAGTCTTCGTACGGAGCGACGATATATGTATACATGTTTTTTTTCCTATTTGCAATATGTTAATTTAGAATTTTGTTTACACTAAAGGAAATACGTGCCACTTATATATATATAGATTAGCCTTTTTGCGTGCCGCGCGGACTGGAAAATCGCAAAATCTGCCCGCGCATATTGAGAATTGAGGTTACATATTACTGATTTGACAGTGATTGTATGTACATATATGTAGGTATATATAATTAGTAGTGTCGTGCAATGTGCATACAATGTTGATGTATCAGTAGGTATTCAGTAGTAAGCAGCGCACCTGATGGTACTTAGTGCCAAGTGTAGTCGGTGTTTTTGCTCTTCCGAGACTTGAACTCCGAAATACCAAAAGTTCAAACATGCGATTAAATAAGGTGCCAAATTTTTCGTTGCAAATATAATTATTGCAACATCTTGAAGGTGGTATCAACTCAAAATCACACTAGAGATAAAGATTAATCACATAAGTAGTGTGCTCCAAAATGTTCTTTGGAAATATTGCATTAATGCGCAAATGAACGCTGACAACTGTTTAAGCAGCGATTAACTTTGATAAAAACAATGTTATAAGTAAAGGACATTGTGGCAGCAGTGATCCAAAACACTCCAAATTGAATACATATATTTCGAAAGCTGATTATTTGAAGATTCCTATATCCCCCTCTAGTCAACATAACCTAATTTGGTGACGTATGTTTAAAAAAAAAATTTAACTTCAACATGATCAAAGCAATTTTGGTATTTAATAATCATGGCAAACCAAGACTTTCCAAATTTTATCAGTACTTTGTGCGTATTATTAATTTGTAAAAATAGTTGCATTTGTTTCATAAGTTATAAGCTTATGAATAATGTTTTTTTGTTTTAGAATGAAGATATGCAGCAACAAATAATAAAGGAAACTTTTCACTTGGTTTCCAAAAGAGATGATAATGTTTGTAATTTTTTAGAGGGTGGTAGTCTTATCGGTGGTTCTGATTATAAATTGATTTATCGTCACTATGCAACACTATACTTTGTATTTTGTGTAGATAGCTCAGAATCTGAACTTGGTATTCTAGATTTGATTCAAGTTTTTGTAGAAACACTTGATAAGTGTTTTGAGAATGTTTGTGAATTAGATCTTATTTTTCATGTTGATAAGGTCCATTATATTCTCAATGAACTAGTAATGGGTGGTATGGTTTTAGAAACAAATATGACTGAAATTCTAACCAGGATTGAGGATCAGAATAAGTTAGAAAAACAAGAGGTAAGATTTCAATTTTATGCATGTTTTTTATCTTGTTGCACAAATATTGTTATCCTGCTTGAAAAGTTTTTATGCATGAAATTATTTTAATTACTTTTTGTATTAATATGATTTTTCTAATACAAATTAGTCCTATTGATTGAGATCCTACAAATTCTAGGTATATTTCAATTCAGGACGCACCTATCCACCTGACCCAATAATTCTTGTGGGACATATCCCTTAAACTTTAAGATGATTAAAATTTTTGTTTTTATTTTTTTTTTTTTTAATAATTTACATGTTTCTGTTATTGTTTGATTAATGTTTATGTTATATGTGTTTAAAATACCTATGAAATTTTCAAAGCCTTTAACAATGTATACTATGTATGGAATATTATAATAAAACTTTGTTTCAAACTTTATTTTCTGTGACTGTTTCATCTTAACAAAATTAATTATCGTATATAAAAATAATTAAAGATTAACTAATCTTTTTGTTTGTACTTAACATATGCTACCTTTTTAATTTAAATTTTTTAATTTTTTTACTCAATGTATTTTTATTTTTCAATAATTGTTCATATGCATTAATAGTTGATTATTTAATTTATGACTTTATCCAATTTTTCATATAATGTGTACAGGCTGGAATAACAGCAGCACCAGCACGTGCAGTGTCAGCTGTGAAAAATATGAACATACCACAGCAAATCAAGGACATGAAGCTGCCTGATTTACCTCAGGCAATCAAGGACCTGAAATTCTGACCAGCCGTCACATCGCTAGCTCCTAGCTGACTGGTATCTACAACAATTTTTCACATACTTCAAATCACAAGAATTTATTTAATTCCTTTTGAAGACAATGAGAATGTCCCCAAGGTTTGTGACACTTCACTATGCATTTCGTTGTATACACTGTCTCGTCGTTATCAAGTTGAAGACTGGTGGTGACTTAATAGCATTTTGGAGGTGGTTTTTGAGAAATTTTTTGTGTATCTTATAAATTCGAATATGAAAAAAATGCACACATAAATTTTTAGCAATATATAGAACAAATTAATCAATGCTTTATAAAGAAACAGGTCACAGAGTACTTCAATGCTAACTATACAGAATCTATAAAAACTTTGTGAAATTATTTTTCTATGCCATTAAAAAAAATGCTTTTGAAACGTGCGCCTTATTCCGCTACAAATAGTCTTAAAATTCCTTGTATGGTAGATATAAAATAAAATTCAAGCACTTTTAATTTATATCTAACAAATTCATAACCTTTCTAAGACAAAATATACTTTTTTAAAAATATATATATACATATATAATTATATTAAAAATAATCTAGTTGTAATAAAATATGCAGGTATTGTGTAAATTTTCATTTAACTAAAGACTATACGATTAAATTTAAAAGGTATTTAAATTTTATATTGAATAAAAAAAAATTCGTCTTGCTTGAAATAAAATAAAATTTTAAATCGTCACAATCTTTTCTTTGACATTAAGTATATGATTATGTACACAATTCTTTTTATATGCTACCTATAATTAAAATGTTATACATTTATAATGCAAAAATATCTTCAGGATACTTTATAAAATTAGTGCATTATTCTACATTAAAATGTCATGTAACAATTATGAACAAAGCTAGCTTTTTTTCGAAAATTCTTGGAAAATCACCGCTAGTATTATTACAGTTAAATTACATCACAGTGTTATTTGTACATAGGTTCAAAATACAAATATGTGTAATATAATACTATAGTACTGTTGAAACAAATTATTTTTTTATATTTGCTTCGTTTGCTAGAGTTGTCCATACATAGCCACGACCTCCTTCAGCAAGTATAGGAGGATAAGGACTATTTTTCAACTTGTAATAGTCCGATGGTGCGTGCATAACAAATTCCATGTATTCCAACTTGCGTGGTAAGTCTTCTTCAGGTCCAATAATATATGTTTCTGGACTGAATCCATCCTCTGGAGGGGGACTGTAAAAACATTTAATGAAAACAATACAGATACATATGTTTTAGAGTATTATGTACAAGAATATAAAATTATGCATAGATTGAGATATTCTAAAATTGTTTAATAATATTAGAAAGAAAATACTAGTATAAACATGTTTAATAGAATTATGAAATTTTAACATTAAATGATATTTATTATGCTACTGTAAAATAGAAATAAAAATAAGCGTACTTTAATTCAGTTGTCATGTTATTTAATATTGTATGAAGCGTTAAATCTGGACAGAAACTGTTGATTAAGTGTAGTTACCTAGCTGTGGTAGGCAAGAGCCAAGTAACAGCTGCGCTTTTCTCACAATACTGATCAGTAAGTAGACCTCGGATTTGAGCATAGTAGATTCCTCCATCAATATCTTGCATTGATACTATATCACCAACTTGAAAATAAGAGCCTTTGTAAAAAACAAAATTACTTGTCACAGGAGTTGCAGTAGCAGCTGGTGATTTCATAGGCTGAAATGCATGCAGTAATAGAATAATATAAATGATGAAACATCAAAATAAATTGGACTAGCCAATGAAATAACTGAATTTAGGTACCGTCTTTTTGAAAATGTGCCTGCGTCCCTTGCCCTTGGGCACACTCTTGATGAGTATCTGCTGGCCAGGCTTGCCTGGAATAGTTTTACCATTGAATCTAGTAATCCTAGTACTTTTTCTCGCTGGTTTTGATTCCTGCTGCTCCTCTTCTTTGTTGTTATTATTATTAGCAGCACTAGAAGGTGCTTGGGCACCAGTAGCAGCGGCTGCTTTAGCCCTGTCCTTCTCGAGGCAGCCGTTGCAGAGGTTGCCAACGTCGGTGGCGTGCCAGAGCGGAGTCTCCCGGGTCCCGCATTTCGCGCACTCCGGCTTAATTCCCAGTGGCATTCGGCTTTGAATTTTCTTAGTTTCACTGCGTTTAAGCTTTTTCCTAATATACGATCCTTTCCTTATACATTACGGAAATGATACGAAATCGAAGTCGAGAATTTGGTCAATCTTTCAGCAGCGATAACACAGTGTGTTGTATATAATCCTGCAAGATGATGAGGTTAAGTTGTTTCTATTATATTAGCTATATAAATTAAGCCTTACTAGAAATTTGCTTAGCGCGCGTTGATGTTGTTGTTGTTGTTGTTGTTGTTGTTGTTGTTGTTGTTGAACTCTCTGAAGTTGCTCCCTATTTCCAATGTACAATGTACACTGCGCGTGAATTGATCCACGGTATTATTACTGTCGCCACGACTGTCGCTATGACAGCTACATGAAAACTCCTCCTTTGTTGACTATGGCCATGTGGTTTTTTTGTGACGGTCAGATTTGGTAGCAATACCGTGGATCAATTCACGCGCAGTGTACATACCTACTCAAAATTTTTTGATAACGCTCTGAACTCTGAATTGGTTCTATTATAGATTTATAGCTTCAATTCGATACTCTGGTCGATACTAATCGCTATCACCTGTTTGTAGATATGGACTAGAAACTAGATCCTTATAATAGCAAAATGCAGCGTTATACGTGCACACCTCTCGGGCTCTCGCTGCGCGCCCTATGGCAAGAATAGGTACTGAGCTATAATCCAGGTATATAATATAAACTATAACATTCAAATTAAATTGCGGGTGCTACAAGTTGGAAATTTAAATTTGAAGGCACACCTATATATAATATATAGGTCTGTACCTATTATATGGTACATACCAACTTTTTCGGGTTTTTAAACCGTTCCACGCCTGGAATCAATGATTGCGTGCACACGCCCGGTCGTATGCCAAACTGTTTTATGAGACATTTTAAATTCTCTTATGAGAATTTAATATAAAATAGGGAAAAATAAAACTAGCTACATATGGGTGGTTCTCTGTCAAATCGAAGATCAAAATTTTTTTTCTTCAAGCCACGGCAAATATGTTCCAGAAACAGTTTCCAATGCAACCGAATTTTTTCAGATTTTTAAATTACTTTTTACCAAAATTGTAGGGAGCTAAAGATGTCAATGTTGGCAATTTTTGGGTTTTCAGCACAAATTAATTAATTCATAGCTCCTCAGGGAAGCGTTTTTCGCTATAGACATGAATATACTTTTTTTGTAAAATTTTCTCACCTTTTCAATAAAAATACCCTTCAAGTTAGATATATGTCTTATAAGCCATTTAAACCTTAATATTGGTGCAAGTAAGATTTCGATCCGGACTACAACCACCAAAAAATTCATGGAGATACCTTTTTATAGTGCGAAAGTTCCTGTATGGGTCCCAGAATGGCAGAGACCCTGTATCTTTGGCTAAAAATGAAGATATTCATAAATTTGTTCTAAAATTATTAAAATTCATATTTAAAGCCTGTGGCAAAGCTTATGAATTGCTTGGAGCATTCCTAAAAAAATCACAAAATCATAGTCCGGATCGAAATCTTACTTTCACCAATATTAAGGTTTAAATGGCTTATAAGATATATATCTGACTTAAAGGGTATTTTTATTAAAAAGGTGAGAAAATTTGACAAAAAAAAAAAGTATTGTTATGTCTATAGCGAAAATCGCTTCCCTGAGGAGCTATGAATTAATCAATTTGTGCTGAAAACTCAGTAATTGCTAAAATTGACATCTTTGGTATAAAGTAATTTAAAAATCTGAAAAAGTTCAGGTACATTGGAAACTGTTTCTGGAACATATTTACCGTGGCTTGAAGAGAAAAAAATTTTGATCTTCGATTTGACAGAGAACCACCCATGCATTTAGCAACAATTCCGACAATAAAAATACTCTACACAATAGTACATTACGATACGTGCGACTTAAAGTTTATTTTACTATACAGAAAAAACCTACACAAGAATTAATTTTACTACACTGCAAAACTCTAGACAAATTTCTAAGCATTGTTGTAACAATAGTATAACAATAACTATCCCTGATAGCACGTACAGAACCGTTTTTAAACGTTAAAAAGCCCTCTTTGATGCCTAAATGATGCATAATTCAAAATTAAGTTAAAAACATTATACATTAGGGGAGAGGGGGCGAACTTGAACGCGGGGCAATACTATAACTTTTCTATAACTTTTGAGTAAAGCGCACCTACGCTCCGCCGGTAACATGTATGTCATATCTCACCAAAACCAACATTTGGATCGTCGGACTTTTCTGTAAGCAGCAGTTATGCGTGCAGGGCCAGTGAATAAAAAATTCTCGAACACTTTCTGTAACTTTTAAAAGTCAGGAAAAGTGTGAACACGCCAGTGTGTCTAAAAATTAATATTTTCGGCCTGTGAGATCTAAAAGTACACGTTAAAAGGGTGATTTTGACGCCGGGTCGCTTGTTGTACGTAAGTTTTAAGGCTAGATATTGACAATTGAATTTTTCAAAACCCCTGGGGATAGTTTGTACATCAGGTACGGGGCAATACTGTACATAAGATTAACATAGAGAGATATGGGCTCGAAATCCATTTTTTATAAACATGCTTTTAGTAATTTAATTATAGCTTAAAATGGTTCGTAGATACTAAAAAAAGATCAGTAAAAATGCGGTATGCTGAAAAAAGCTGTCAAATGCCGCATAAGCTGTGGTAAGAGATGACTGACCTATAGTAGCGACATGGGTTGCCAATATGATATAAAGCTTCATCTCCGTCACAGTGCTTACAACAATAATAAAATAAAGTTTAAAACATAATGTGTACAATTTTTTGATTCATTTTTTCACCCCATTCTGTATTTAAATTCAATCTCTATAATATTGCCCCGAGACCGTTATAGGATTGCCCCACCCCTGGGGCAATTTTATAAAACTTATGCTTCGTTAAAGTTGTAGACGGATTTTTACAGTGGCCTTTCAGGTAGCTGAAAATGTTTGTATAACTACTTTAATCCAAGTACTTGAAACCTAATTGATTGCTTTTTTATTTTCTTTTAACGATTTTCAAATATAAAGCGACAAAAAAGCGTTCAAGTTCGCCCCCCTCTCCCCGATATTAAGCATGAACACTTTTTCTCCGGTTCTCCAGTTCTCCGGTTCTGCGGTCCTTCAGGGTCACACTATCTATATATCTTAATTTTATTAGTATTAGAGTGACCTCTTTTGATTTTGCATCTCATTTGATCACCTATTTTACAGTGCGTATTGTTATATAAATATATATATTCAAATAACTTATTCAATGTAGGTATACAAAGTTTATAACGTATAAAATCGTGAATGATTCAATTTTAAAAAATGCATTACTTTTCTTTGGTCTAATCAATCTGCCTGGTATTTAACACCATTAAAAATGTTCTTTTCTTAAAACATTAATTTTAAATTTATGCTACTGTTTAATTAAATTTAAAAATACAGATTAAAAAATATTAAATTAAATGATTCATTTTACAATTGTTAAAATATATCTGTTCTCTTGCAGAATCTTATGACACAAAATTAACAATATTTTAAAAATATCAACTTTTATATAATTGAAAATTCAAAACCTAAGAAATTTATTTTAAATGCACTTATTTACAATGTACATGTTGAAATAAATCTCCATTGAAACACAACCGAGCGAGCGTCAGCGTGCGAGGTGATTATTGCTAGTTCATTTAATTACGTGCGATAGTTTGAACGGGTGGTCCTACAATTACCTTTACTTATATTATTTTTTTAACGATCATACCTCTCACGTATGTATTACGCCTTCAGAGTTCAGACATTGAGTACACAGAGTGGACACTGAAGATATACTTATATACCGCAATCAAAAATACGCTCCACAAACGTATTTTTCTACACGGAAAAATTCTTTACTGCAGATACTTTCATGACAAGAGTTAATTTAATTTCGCTGCTAAACTCTACACAATAAGCATAAAATACCCTGATATCACAGTACCGTTTTAAAACGTTAAAAAAACGTTTACTCTAAACCATTTTAACGATTGTAAATTTTAAACTAGTTTAAAAACGTTGGAAATGTCCACTTTTCGATTTTTAATATAATAATTAACCCTTTTGAAAAACATTTATATGGCGTTTTGAAAACGGTTAGATAACGTTTTTAAAACTTTTTATATAACGTTTTTATGGCGTTTATATAACGTTGTATAATAGTTTTTAAAACGTGCATAAAATGTTTGTAAAACGTTTTTGAAAATTGGTTGCCAGATTTGGAAGTACCATCCGGATGGTACCTAGTACCGATACTCGAATATTCGAATTCGAAATTTCTACGTGTTCTCTAGTCCATTTTCTACAAGGAAATGGACGGGCGCCTGTCAAAGTCGCCACTAAAAAAAGTTACCCGCGTTAACGCAAAAATTGCAAGTTACGAGATCTCGAAAACATGCGCCCAGTATCGATAATTTTAACTATTTCGGCTGTTACTATTTACTAATTACCTTCAACAAAAATAAAAGAATTTTAAGTTACTTTGTTCCTAAAATAGCCATCTATGATTAGGAATGGTCCCGATTCGATGTTTCGCGCAATAGTTAATTCGCGACATTAATATATAAAAAGTGCAATTTTCAATCCTCGTGAAATAACTTTTTACACACTTAATTTGAAATCCACATTTTCTTATTTTCCCTATAACTTTTGCTGTGATTAATTTAAAATAACGGTACCAAAATATGTTCATTAGACCACAAATATAACTGACTTAAAGTAGCTCTATCTGTTATTGGAAGCTGTATACATGAAATTATCCATACTGTGCACATCTTCCTTGTTTGATGTGCGCTGTACTGTAAACAAATTTCACATTTATATTATGCATTAAATTCTGATAAAAGTGCGCATAAATTGATTTGAGGAATATAAGAGTTTTCCTCATTAAATTTTATAATGTAATAATAGTATACTGTGTATCAAGAGCGTAAAGTAGGATTTTTTAGACCGAGTGTGGAGATTGAACAAAAGCTAATGAGTTTTATATATATATATATATATATATATATATATATATATATATATATATATATAAATTAAAATGGTGGAATGAGTGAGGGAAGTTTGGGTGAATAAATCAACGCAAAACACAATGAATTTCGCAGGAGAAAAAGACGACTTGCCTCGGCGTAGAGATAAAAGCCGGGACAATAGCTTTATTTTAGAAATAAGGAAATTATACAAAGAAAAGTGACTCTAGGATAGACTAAACAAAAAGAGAGAAACGCAATTACAATGTACGCTTATGCAAAAAAAAGAGAGACTCTACTATAGACGACAAGAGAGAAAGAAACGCAAGTAGCTTAATCCTATCGCCGCGAGGTACCTTTCGCACGCTGGAGAGCTCTCCTACATTATTCGCAGAAGGAGACGTGGACGACGCGACGTAAAGCCCTGGTCGCACGTTGGTGGGATGCACCTTCCTCGGTGGCAGGACGCCTCGACGTCTCGAGGGAACCAATCCTGGACCACGGGCAGGCCTTTTCAGCCCTGCCGCGTAGCTAGAACTCACACACTACGCAACGCACGGTAATACAATGATGACGACTCTATTCGCACGCAATTTATAAAGAGGCTTTTGCAATCGCAAGTGCAAAAGGCGTAATGTCAACTGACTACTCTAGTGGAGCTGTCAGAACTGAACTGCACGTGCTCCCGCGCAAACGGGTGATGCCCACATCAGCGCGCGCATGCGCTCGCCGCGATACGGCGCGAAATTCGAAATTCCCCTTCCCGCTCGTACATAACCCGAACAGAGATTGCATTATCCTATTTGTTTAGCGTGTTCGAAATGCCGGATTCTAGCACTAAATTAGAGCGTGCAGCGCGACAATCATCATTTCGCGAACACTGTATGCGACACTCTCAATTTCTCATGTTTATAATAGTGGGAAATTAAAGATCGAAAGGTCTCTGTAATTGTCGGTAATGTACCTAGCTTTATTAATTCGCCGCAAGGGGACGTCGAAAGACAAGGCTCCGTCGAGTGAACGCGCACAGCGATCGTTCTGCTGGTCTACTGTTATAGAAGCAGCGAACCACTTTTGATGCCCCCGGCTCAAAAGACTTTGATTTCCTCCTCTCTTTCGCCATGCTATGCCACGCTGGAGTTCATACGTGATCGTGCCTACGAGACAATAGCGTCAGAGACTTCATAGATATTCTGTTTAGTATAGATTTTCATTTCCAATTGTGTTTAATTAAAAGACTGATACATCGGCTCTGCGCGCAACGTAACAATAAAAAAAGGTAAGATGTTCTCCATATGTCATAGTTCACAGATGTTTTACCTATATGCTTACTTTACATAGAAGGGCGGAACGAATTTTAGCGACACGCGCAAACATTTCAAATACTACTTAAAACAAGCTGATTGGCCAAATCAATATTTGCGAAACAAGATATATCATACATATAATGAACGCTTGTTATTCATTCAAAAAGATAAGATTATTGATTTACACAACACTAATGACATCAGTTCTCTCAAGATATCTAGCTTTCACAGAACAAATAAAGAAAATTTTTAAAACAGGATGACAGAACATAGAAAAGAATTAAATCATAAATGATTGCATTGATTCTACATTGGCAGTTGTGTATGAAATTAAAGACAACAATTTTACATTTGAAATCAGAAAAATATCTATACTTTAGATTTTTACTCATAGTACCTTTATAGATTGAGTTTTCCCCGCTATCTTGTTCTTAAAAAACTAAAAAACAGCAGGCAACTGGATGTGTGGATAATAAATTAAATTTTCAAAAAAAAAAAAACAAGCACTAAAATTTTTCAATGAAAAGGACATCTAATGAACTTGATGTTGCCAGATGTTGAGTCTTAGTGATTGGCAGTCATACTTCTGCACCATAATAACAGCATTAAAAAGTGAATAGGACTTATCTCTGCAAAATTAAAAAATATTTTAATTCCTCTCATGATTATAAAATTCAATTAAAAAGACTAAAAATGTTATATTTGACAGATTTTTACTTTTACTAGATAATTAGAGAATTAGAGCGGAAAAGAGTGATTAATTTATAAATTGATTAAAATGTTAGATTAATAATAAACCCTGCATACTTTTTTTGACAAAAAGTATTAATAATGAATATTAAATGCATCAAATAATTTTCAGCTATTTGTACTGCTAAAAAATCAAGGAAAATAACATAATGAATAAAGTTATGTAGTGTTTATGAGTAACATTAATAAGAGAATTTCTGTTCAGTCCATTAGTTAACTTGAACACTAAACAAATTATTTTGCTGAATAGAAATTAGAGCTTGGCTAGAAGTACAGAAGAAAATGATTCATTGAAAATATTTGTCATTTTTAAATTCATGGAGTCTTAGGTAGATTTAAAATATCATTTTTAGTCAATTTCTAATCTTCTCAGAACATAACAACAATATAATCTAACAGTTCAAATTATTTTTTAATAAACATGCGTCTACCATAAGTCAGTCATAATTTTCAGTCTTTTGTGTGTACATACACTTAAATGTAATGGCATTTATTTTTATATTTTAAAATATCTAAAACAATAATCGGTAATTCGTAACCTACAAACACGCTTCAGTTAAGTAGTGAATTATAGATGTGTACGCGAGTATTCATAGGTGTCCAAGCCCTGTTAGAGGGCGCTGAAACGAGCGCGGAGGCCGCTGAGAGTTATACCAAAGTCACGCGATATGCAGCGGGAAGTTTGATCTTCTGGGAAAAAATATCAAAAATTTGCAAAACTTGATTGAAAATTAATTTTTTGAGATTTTAGACAAATTATTACACAGAAATATAATTTTTTTTCATTTTGCTATTGAACATGCGTTTGGAGCTGTAATACTATACTTTATAATCCGGTATACCATTTTTCAGAGGAACTGAAACGGCCAAGTTACTTACACATATCGCGCGTATTTATACGTAAAAGAAAATGTCCTATACAAAATTGAAAACATTATTGGAAAAACATAACCAGGAACATTTATTACAATTTTGGGATAATATATCCGAAAAAGAACAAGAATTATTAGTTAATGAACTAACCAGCTTAAATATTCCTGAAATAACTTCGATTTTTCATCGAGCAAAATCATCAGATGATGCAAAGGAACAGTTGATTGACAATAAAATCAAACCGATTCCTCCTAACACAATAGAATCGATTCAACAGTCTTCATCGGCAAAATTAGATTCCTACGAAAACATTGGTTTGCAAGAAATTGCGGATGGTAAAGTCGCTGTAATATTACTAGCTGGAGGACAAGGGACTCGTCTAGGTGTCGATTTTCCGAAAGGCATGTTCAATATTAAGTTACCATCTGAGAGGACATTATTTCATTTACAAGCTCTTCGCATAAAAAGTCTACAAAATCTCGCCAAAAGAAAACTGGGGAAAAGTAAAGACATTACTTGGTAAGTAATTTTCTGTCAAATTATAATAAACACACTCAAATGTAATAATTATTGACGATTTGCGTACTATTACAGGTATATAATGACAAGTGATGCAACTCATGATTCTACTGTTGACTATTTTGAAACGAATGATCACTTCGGTTTGGATAAAAATAATATAATAGCATTTAAACAAGGCACTTTACCATGTTTTAAGTTTGACGGAAAAATTATTTTGGACGATAAATACCGCATATCTAAAGCGCCTGATGGAAACGGAGGATTATACACAGCGCTGAAGAATGAAGGCATTATAAATGATATGAAATCTCGTGGCATAAATAGCGTACACGCATTTTCAGTAGATAATATTTTGGTGAAAGTAGCTGACCCAGTATTTTTAGGATTTTGTATTTCACGCTCTGCAGATTGCGGCGTAAAGGTTGTCAAAAAACGTTCTGCCGATGAACCAGTAGGCGTTGTATGTCAGGTAAGATATTCTTTCAAAAATCATACTTGTAGGAAAAATGTATAATCCTTAATATCTTTGTCGTATCGTCTATACGATAAGATTTAAGTACAATGATCGAGATAAGCAATAATATAACTTTATCAGAAAATCTGGATTAAGGCTATATTTTATACTCACGCGCTAATATCATAGCTCTCAACGAAGTTTAGCGCATCCCAAATTGCCGACGAAAACTAGCTAGCATTTTATGCTTTTACCTCGAAGTCTGTCAGATATCACGCCTTTTCACGCTAAGACTAGTACATTTCACAATAATACTGTTATAACAATTGATAATATTGAGTAAATCCAAAGCGGTACATACTAGCATCCACATACAAAGAGCCAGCTAGTATGAAAATTGTTGAATTCAGCTATAATAGTCCTAGTTTGTGCAGTAAACGGTGCTAGCCTTCGCGGCGAAAAATAAAATGGCCTACTCTTCGTCGGGAGTGACAATATGATGAAAAGCTGAGACTAATTATGACTACTCATTATTATTGTTCATCCATATAAAGGTTTTTTCCACAAAAGTTCAAGGCTTTAATTAAAGCATTTTTTCACTTTTATTTTTGTCTTTTAAACTTGGTGAAAATAGTCGTTTTTTCAAACATATTAGTATTAATTATTTGTAATTCTGGAATCGACATTGAAAATATATCGTCAGCTGTGTGGCGTAATTTTATGACTTATCAAAAAAATTTAAATACTTTAGCTTCATGAAACTTTTTTACGTGATTTTAGTACGTTATTTAATCCCACAAATATTTAAAATAATTTCAAAATGCAAACACTTTGTCATTGAGTTTTTACTTAATACTCAGCAAAGGAACGATATTTACTACAAATTGACTTTAAAAAAATTATTTTGAGTATCTGAGCAAGAGTACGAACAGTCCATATTTCAACTACCACTTCTACGTCATTTTTATTTATTTATTTATTTATTCATCCAGAGTAATAAATACATGTTATAGTTAACTCCAAGATATACTTGGTATATCTGGGTTAACTGACATCCTATAGAGGTAGACACAGCTACCTATACATAGGTCTGGTATATACTTAATAAAAAGATCTTACAAAACTAACTTACAAACTAAAAAACTAACAAAATGTAAATCTTACTAAGATTGCACTCTTTTTTTTTTTTTTTTTTTTTTTGTTAGTTTACAATATATGAGTACTGATCCATTTCTTTACCTTTTTCTTATTATAATTTTTCGAGATATCTAGATGTATTAGATTTGGTAGACAATTAAATACTTGTATCGCTCTAATGTGATTATTCTTATCACTAACAGCTTTAGAGCATTTTGGCGGTTTAATAAGTTTGTTTCTAGTTATACTATTTGATGTCATATGCTGATTCTAAAGTTCATTATAGTGATAGATAACACATTCATAAGCGAAAATTTGTTTAAGGTTTAATGGATTATTTTGATCAAATTTATTTTTGTTTATATAATTTTTAATATTCTATTCTGAGATCTTTGTAGTAAGTCTAGGTTGTTTTTGGACGCACCACCCCCATGCAATGTTTCCATAGGTTATTATGCTGTGGAAAAATGCATAGTATATAATTTTAAGAATATCGTTTTGCATGTACTTTGACAATTTATATAATATATATATATATATATATATATTAATATAAATTGGCAAAGTACATGCAAAACGATATTCTTTTATATATATAAAATATTTAGTTTTCTTTATTATATATTCAATATGCTTATCCCATTTTAAATTGAAATCAAAATTAATACCCAGATACTTATACTGTTCAACTCTGTTCAGTTCATTATAAATATTTTTATATCATTCTTTTTTGGAACACAGTAATTACCGACTGTCATATATACAGTTTTACTTATATTAAGAGATAATTTATTAAGCAACAACCAAGTAGATATATCCTCTAGGTACATATTCATTTTATTTTCGACTTTGGTCCAAGAACCATCAGTTGTATAAATAGCTGTATCATCAGCATATGAGATTGTACTTTCAGTCCTATCTACAAGTAGGTCATTGACATATATTGGAAATAAAAGTGGACCAAGAATTGTCCCTTGTGGTACTCCCGTAATTACTGTCTCATAACGGCTGTCCGCTGTTCCTATTCTTACGTTTTGTTTTCTATTACATAAGTAACTAGTTATTATTTTCTGCGCTTTACCCCTTATACCGTAGTTATACAATTTGTCAAGTAAAATAGCATGATTGACCGTATCAAAAACTTTAACCAGATCTAGAAAGGTAATTGCTATTGGTTTGCTTTTGTCTAGTTTACTGTAAATTATGTTCGTGATATAATTTAGAGCATCTTTGGTCCCTATATTTTTTCTAAAACCATATTGATTTTTGGCTAGTAGATTAAATTTGTCAAAGAAAGATTGGAATCTGTTATATATTATTTTTTCTAATATTTTTGCTAAATGAGTTTTTTTTACTTATTTTCATATTAATCAGACTTTTAGATTTTTCTAAGCAATCCTGTATTTCGTTTATTAAGTAGGCTGTAGCGGAGTTGGGATCATGCATTGTTTCTATGATATACCAATTTTTACTGCTAGTTATCCTCTGTAGTTTAGTGTAATTATAATAATGGCGAACAATCTCTGTTTTGGTTCAGGTGGTTTATCAAGCTTTAAGAAGATTGGGTAATGGTCGGTAAATGGGATCATAAGTTTGAATGATTTAGTGTCAATAGATTTAGTTTTTATATAGATATTGTCAATGCATGTTCCGCTTCCACTACCGTTCTTAGGTCTTGTTGTGTGTCTAAATCCTGGGGCAAAACCCTTTTTTAACATGTTATTTAATAGTTCTTGGCTATAATTATCTTCTTTCATAATATCTATGTTAAAGTCACCAATGATTAAGTGATTTTTAAGATTTTTTTTTCTAGAGAAGAGAGATCATGGCATCTGTAAAAAGATGATAATTGAACATTGCTATTGTTACTTAACGTTATTCGTTTGTTTAATATTTTGAGTTTACCTATTTCTATCACTTCTGTTGTTTCTGATATACCATCCTGTATATAAACTACTACCCCATCATTTTGATTTATTTTACCATTATTGTAATACAATTTATAACCTTTTAGTGTAAAAATTTGGCAATTAAACATCTTCCACGTTTCTGTACATACTATTATGCTAGGTTTAATCTTCAAACTCTTAATAAAAATTTCCAATTTATTAAAATTGGCATTTAGACTTCTGATATTTAGATGTAAGATATAACTGTCATTTTTGTATAAATTCTTATTAAGAGTTTTCAGATCAGGATATGATATTTCTTCCTGTAATACTTCCTTTTGTAGCTCTTCAATGAGGTCGATGTGTTGCTCCATTATTTATCTCGTTGCGTTTTTGTCCTTAAAGGTAGTATTGGTGCACTAGTGCTTATAGTTGCGAATTCTTCAGAAGCTTACTTGGCGATTTAATTGCCGTAGTGGTTTCTTTGTGGATTTCTACCTTACCTAAGTATTTAGATATAGTAGGTCTCATAGGATAATCAGTCATATCTATGTATCTGTTTATCTTACTTTTTAATATTGCACATTTCTCTGTGTCATTGGCCATATGATTAACCTCAAACTTTGTCTTATATTTAGAATTGCTGAAGAAACAATTGATACGTGTAGAATTACTTGAATTATCACATTGCATAGTTAAATGCTCTCCTGCGCATTTGTATCGTTTTCATTTTAGTAACAATATACCTGTGACCAGATAAGGCTTAGATTTCAAAGTACTTGTTTGTAAAACTAATGAATACAGCTCAATTTTTTTCTGGAGCTTTTACGGAGCACCAAACATGTTAATCATGCCAGAATTTATAACGTTCTGGCCTTCTATCATGTTTCTTGACGACGGTGTAGCCTCACTCTATTCACATGGTGTGTAAAGCCGCTGACAAGATTTTTTATCGTATAAAAGTTTATATTTCTACATTTTTTAATGAAGCTCCATAAGAGCCCTGTGTATATCGGAGACTTTCTGGCCGCCATCTTTGTTAATCTTCAAGCGCGCGAACCAAGTTTAAACTCCCAATAGGTGCTACCATGTAGATGGTAGTGAGGAAAATGCTAATGCCTCAGAAATTAATCATTTTTAATACTTTCACTAAACGAAAGGATATAAAAAAATAATACTTATTAGCATTATAATAGACCCCATTTTCCCGACTACCATCCGCGTTATAGCACATATCGTCGCTCCCTACGAAGAGTATAGCACTGTTGAAATTTCTCGTCATAAGTAGCACAACTCATGATTTGAAAACTAGCACAACTCAAACTTTGAACAATCAATTTCTATAAAAATTTCCCGAGTTTTGCGAAACTGTCCCTATTGAACATTTTTAAATATTCACAATTTACAACTTTTTACTGAATTTAAAATTGTTTTCCCAAATACAAACATTTTTTACAAACATTTTTTTAAATTATTCACTTTTTTAGAAATTTTCGAAACTTTTTAAAACTGTGAGATTTGTCTGTCTTTGTCCAAGGTTTTCATGGACTTAACTAACCCAATAATTCAATAAAAACGTAAAATACTCACATTTTAAGTAATATAAATCGCAAGTTGTGCTAGTCTTCGCGGGAAATACGTGAGTTGTGCTACTCTTAGCGGCATTTCTGAACTGTGCTACTCTTCGCGGCAAATCGTGAGTTGTGCTAGTTTTTGTTTGAAAATTTGAACTGTGCTAGTCTTCGTACGGAGCGACGATATTTAGTCGGAAGTATTTAGAACTAAATATATTTATGTAATTAACTAACATACTAAAATCACGTAACAATGTTTTATGAAGCTGAAATATTTAATTTTTTTTTAACAAACTGACGTCGTCACATATCATATATAAAAATTACATTAGTAGACTTCACTTTACATCCTGTCTCAGGCCAAAAAATTAATTTTTTACGTGAAAAACATTGGCAATGATAAATTGGTTTCTATTGACTTTAAAAATATCACGTTTTCCTTTTGAAACTTATTGCGATATAATTATTGAGATAATTTTTTTAATCGATGATTTTAGCTGGCCTAAAAAGTAGTGGGATCAAATAGTAAAATGTTAGTTATTTATTTTTAAAAGATTCATCACATATTATTGTTTGGTAAAACTTAGTACTTTCTTAATATTTCCTTAAGGTTTTGATAGGCAATAAAAACCAATTCATTATTCTTTCTAAGGCGTTATACAAGCTTGCATATAAAATACTTGGTTATTTTTAGTTAACATTATACAGTGCGATTACCGTGTGCAACGGTATGACTTGACTCCATCGTATGCAGACTTTCTTATCGACAAGACAACACACATACATGTGCAAATCCAGAAAAAACCGGACACATTTGGGGGTCTGAGTGAACGAAATTGAAATTTGAGGGCACACCTCCCAGACCAACTTTTTTGGGTTCTTTAGACCACCCAGAACCCGAAAAACTTTAGGTTCCCGCGATTACGAAATACTTATTTTTTTGCCGGGCACTTAAAATTCTCTTATGGGACTTTAACATGGGAAAAATAAACCAAAATTAGCCATGGTTCAACTTTAACCACTCAGTGTCTGAAGGCGCAATCCAAAAATGTGTATTACTAGGATCGAAGTATTGAAAGAGAGCTTTAATTCGAGGGCTGGTGAGTTAAAAATAATTGCCTAGGTAAAAAGTTGTCTGGACTTGAAAATAGCGAAAAATCATGAAAACTTGGATTTTTTACGAAAATCAGCGATTTTTCCCATTTTTAAAATCCATATAACTTTTGATCCCATCCGTCAATTTCAACCATACGGGGCTCAAATTAAAGCTCTTTTCTTCCAATTTCGCTTTCATAAGAATCAAATTAAACATTTTACCGGTTTCATCAGCTGTATATATAACAACGAAAAAGATAAAAAAAACAGCTATAATTGATGGGCATATATATAATTTGAGCCCCGGATGGTTGAAATTGACGGCTGGGATCAAAAGTTATAAGGATTTTAAAAATGGGAAAAATCGCTGATTTTCGTAAAAAAACCAAGTTTTCATGATTTTTCGCTATTTTCAAGCCTAGACAACTTTTTACCTAGGCTCTTTCAATACTTCGATCCTAGTGATACGCATTTTTGGATTGCGCCTTCAGACACTGAGTGGGTAAAGTTGAACCATGGATAATTTTCGTTTATTTTTCCCATGTTAAAGCACCATAAGAGAATTTTAAGTGCCCGGCAAAATAATAAGTATTTCGTAATCTCGGGAACCCAAGGTTCATCGGGTTCTGGGTGGCCTAAGGAACCCAAAAAAGTTAGTCTGGGAGGTGTGCCGTCAAATTTCAATTTCGTTCACTCAGACCCCCAAATGTGTCCGGTTTTTTCTGGATTTGCACACATACGTACATACTCAAGAAGTATCAGTTTCTCTAAACATCCTTTCTTTCGTTCTCTCGAACCGTCGATACATTTTTGCCTCATGAAGTCATTTATTCCAACAATGTTGCACCCCAGTAAATGCAAGAAGAGTAATTTCTTCGGATATCTTGATGTCTGAAAATGCTTGACTGCGGCGAGGCTCGGCCGATAACAGATTCAGTGCAGTGGGCGGAAAATGTGCCTGAATGCACGCGGAGCGTGCGTAAAAGTGCATTTTACGCACACTGTATCGAAAATCTATATTTTTGCCAATTAATGACATTAATGTTTCTTTGTAAACGTAGACTAGATTCTATCGATCATTGCAAGTTGAATTTACAAATTATTAAATCAGCCAATGTTTGGAACACCCTAAAATTTTCAATTATTTTTAACAAAACAATTTTGTTTGCAATGAAATCTGCCTTTGTCAAGATGCACACTAAAATGTCTCCAGAGCATTGGCTGATAAAAACTACATAGCGAGTAATCAATTTAATAATTTTTTTTAATGATTTTTAAATGTTTGCAGGTTGACCAAAAATATAGAGTGGTCGAATATAGTGAAATTTTGCCTAGCACAGCTGAACTTCAAAATGATAAAGGTGAATTGGTTTTTAACGCAGGAAACATTTGTAATCATTATTTCACAGTTTCATTTTTGGATGAAATCGCAAACAAACATGAAGATTCTTTAGATTTACACATTGCCAAGAAAAAAATACCATTCCTAAATGAAAGTGGGAATAAAATAAAGCCGGACAAACCAAATGGAATAAAAGTTGAAAAGTTCGTGTTTGATGTATTTAAATATTCCAATAACTTCGCTGTTTGGGAAGTTATACGAGAAAATGAATTCAGCGCTTTGAAAAATTCTAATGAAGCAGGGGTTGATTGTCCTTCAACTGCACGCTCTGACATTTTAAATCTCCACAAAAGATGGCTTTTAAATGCTGGAGCAAAAAGTGTAGAAGGTGATGTTGAAGTTTGTCCATTGGTATCATATAATGGAGAAAATTTGTCGGATTTAGTAAATAATAAATCTCTGCGAGGGCCTCAGTGTTTAATGTCAAGTGATTAGCTTTGATTATACGTATTAGCTTTCCTTGTGACTATTGTACTAAAGTACAGTAATAGTTTTTTATATTAAAAAGAGTTTGATATTGAAACAATATGATAGCACACTTAGATACTTTTTATTCGTTCAATACCGGAGGTCGCGATGAATTTACTTCAACTTCAAGTCTGTATACATAATCTTTTGGATAATCATACAAAAAAGTTAAAGTGTGATTGATAAAATATCAATCTATGGCTGATAGGAAAAATAACATAAGTCTACTTTTCGTGTCTTTAAGAAAAAATGGTTTCAATAATTTTCAGATTTATATGTAAGATCGGAGCAAACAAAATTAGACGCGATACGGTACAGATCAATTCATACATTCAATACACGTATCCACACGGCAGCCTTTAAAACGTCTTGTGTTATCAGGGGGTGCTATAACCAGATTATATACTTTTTGTCGCAAAAGTATGTTTTTTTTTTTTGTTGTGCCAAAAACTCTACCCTTATTGACACTGTGGTTCTTGCCGGGCGAGGGTGAAATTTTGAAAAATAAAGATTTAAAAGGAAAAAATTACGAATTGATTCACAAAGGAAAGGTAAAACATAAAGTCCTAAAATATTTTTGTTTTTAAACTTTTTCATTTCAAAATCTCAGTTTATAAATTTTAAATTTGTAATCTTATCGAACGAATTATCGAAACGCACATTGCAATAATTATTGCGAGGCAATCGGTACACCACCCATACAACGTTACACAAATGAGTTTTTAAAACAGTTTCAAAATTGTGCTTCGAGTCTACAAGTTTAAAAAAAAAACTACAGGACATAAGTCCATTATATTGTTTTTTTTCATAATATTTACTGAAGTCAGGTCGATACTATTCATTATTTTTCCGAGGTAACCTTTGCAATGTACGTCTGGAAACAAGTTAAAAGGAAGCATTACGTTGTAAATAAACAAAACCACGTCCTAGAGTAACCAATAGCATATCAAAACTCCCGATATTTTCGTACGAAAAAGGCCTATTCGAAGTTATGAAATCCATAGTTATCCTGATTTTCACGAAAAGTTGACTTAAGTCATTTTAGTTATCAGCCACAGGTATACACGCACACACAAACACTCGCGCGCGCACACACACACACACGTGTGTGTGTGTATTGAAACATTATATAGCATTGGTAAAAGAAGTACTTTTTAATATGCATGCACACATTTATATCTTCATGATAACAAAATCTTGAGCATTAATAAGAAGTAAATATGCAAAACAACAGTTTTTGCACCCGGGTGTAGATAGAACGAAGCTAATGTAAAAAAACCGCTGACGATTATTTGGAACGTAGCTTCCTCCAACTAAATGTATAGTTTCAATAGATAAAATATTGTCCGAATATTAATACTTTTTTAAAATAATTTTAATCTTAATTATCTTACTGTATGATCTATACAGGGTATACAGGGTGTGAGACAAAGAATTTGAATCTTAATATCTTATAACTGATCGGTTTTATAAGCTGCAAAAAGAACCTAGCCGAGGTGATTAAAAGATCAATATTTTCCTAAAATTTCAACTCAATTTAAGCCTTTTTACTCCCGTAATCGTACGACATATAGAAAATCCAATTTTTTTAAATTTTTATTAGTTTTTATTGTTGTACATTTTTTCAGAAACTTTGATGATTTAGTTCTGAAGATATTAATTTTTTTGAAAAAATTAGTTTTTTTATCATAACAATTGAACGGAACAATCAATCTGGAAAATTTTTAGTCCGAATCATAAAAAAAATTCCGAATTCAAAATCAGAAAACATACATGCATGCTAAATTTTATTTAGCATGCATGAACCCGTAAGGACATTTTCTAAAAAAGTATGATTCGAACTCCAAACGCCTCCAAATACGTTTTTATAAAGTATATTATATATTATATTTATAAGCGAAACTGAAATTTTACTATCACAAAGCTTCCTCTAGAAGGAAGCAAAAATGGCAAATCTATCAAACATCCATAAAAATCAATGTAGTATTAAAAAATGTTACTTTTTATAATATTATATTTTTATAACTATTTTTATATTGTTATTGGTTACAAAAATTGTACTTTTTATAAAAATAAACCGTTTCTTAATAATGGCAACTTTTATTGTTTATTGCAAATTTAGGGTGATATTTTTATTCCAACCTTTTCCATCTTCACCTGAGTAATTTATTATCCAACACTTGACGTTATAGTTATTACTATATTTATAGTTAATAGTATATTTCTATACAAGGGCGCAAAAGAGGGCGCCGCATTTATTATCAACCAATGATATAATTATGAAAATTTATGGAGATTGCTCTGATAATAATAGTGCCAATAAACTTTGCGAAAGAGTAATTTTAGCGCCGAAAAACAATGATGTACTAAAAATTAATAAGAACATTTAAAATAAGATGCAAGGCGATGTAAGAGAGTATCTAAGTGTAGATTCATGAGAAGTTGATTATAAAGAGATGTTACCAACAAAATTTTTAAATTCACTTACGCCAAATGGCCTACCGCCTCATAAGTTACGTTTAAAAGTAGGCGTTTAACTGAGAAATTTAAGTTTAAATAATGGGCTTTGTAATAGTACTCGATTAATAGTAAGGAAAATGATCCAATTCTGTATACAGGCTTAAATAATTAGCGGTAAGCAATTTGGTAAAGTTGTTTTAACATTAATACTACGGATTGATTTGACTTCTTCAAAAGAAGAAAATCCTTTTGACATGACAAGACGATAGTTTTCAGTACGATTAGGATATGTCATGACAATCAACAAATCACACAGCCAAATATTTAACAAAGTTGGTGTCTATTTACTAAATTCAGTTTTCAGTCATGGTCAATTATGTGTAGCATTATCCAGGGTATCATTAAAAAAAATTTAACAATTTTACTTTCAAAAAATTCAAGTTTCGAGGATCCTCTCTTTAAAAAATGATGGCCTTTCTGACCTATAGTAGCGACATGGGTTGCCAATATGATATAAAGCTTCATCTCCGTCACAGTGCTTACAAAAATAATAAAATAAAGTTTAAAACATAATGTGTACAATTTTTTGATTCATTTTTTCACCCCATTCTGTATTTAAATTCAATCTCTATAATATTGCCCCGAGACCGTTATAAGATTGCCCCACCCCTGGGGCAATTTTATAAAACTTATGCTTCGTTAAAGTTGTAGACGGATTTTTACAGTGGCCTTTCAGGTAGCTGAAAATGTTTGTATAACAACTTTAATCCAAGTACTTGAAACCTAATTGATTGCTTTTTTATTTTCTTTTAACGATTTTCAAATATAAAGCGACAAAAAGCGTTCAAGTTCGCCCCCCTCTCCCCGATATATTAAGCATGAACACTTTTTCTCCGGTTCTCCAGTTCTCCGGTTCTGCGGTACTTTAGGGTCACACTTTCTATATTTCTTAATTTTATTACTATATTAGAGTGACCTTTTTGTAATTCGCAGCTCATTTGAACCTCTTTTACAGTGCGTTTACTTATGTAATTATACTTATTCCTCTCTTTAAAAATTAAGGCCTTTGTTGAAGCATTTAATACGTGATTCTGATTGGTTGCTGGTTGGTTGCCTAGGCAACGAGATCAGAACCGCGCTTTAAATTGATAACCCTCAAAACAGTCATAACTCATAACCCTGGTAGAAATGTTTAAGGTGTTTAAAATGAAATGTGGAAACCTTGATAACAGATAAAATATATGTAATATAACTAGCAAGAAATTTTAGTAAAAATTAATCATTACCAAGAGTGTGTAGTATTACAACAGTGTATTGAAAAGTGACACCCTAACCCTAATTGAAGTAGTAATAAAGTGTGTGAATATTATTTCGTTTTTTTTTTTAAATGTCAGTGAGAAGTTCAATTAAAAGAATAAAGAGTTTGAAGATATACTGTGTCTCTGTGCTCAAAGTCGCCCTCGGTGAGGTTTGAGAGGTGAATTTAAAGAAAAGTTCAGTATTCGAGTTCAAGTTTAAGTCTATCACTATACAATGCTCTTTGAATTGTAAAAAGGCTACTAGACAACTAAAATATGTCACTGCCACTTCCTATGTTACCTAGAAATATGTAACCTAGATGATTCTGATTTTTAAACTGTTTTCGTTCATATTTTCACATCCAGGCTCATGCGAATTTTTTAATTGAGCAGGTCAAATTTTACTTATAGCCAGTTACGCAGAAACTACTATCTCTAGCACATTGTATTTCTGGTTTCTAGCATATTTTTACATGGAGAAAGTGATAAATGTTTTGGCTTTTTTGTCAAGGTATTAGGTAATTAGAATTTTTACTTTTAATAGTTGTGAGAGATTTTGAGACCGATACCTGTTTTTCCATTTTTGCATTTATTCTCATTCGAAAACTAACAGGTCTAGAAAGCTCATATTTTGCATATAGATTTCTTTTGTGATTGTCAAAAGATATTTAAAGTTGATTCGACCTTAATTGAAAAACTTCTGATTTCGATTCCGACACTGATGTTGCAAACTCATGCTATACGACTAAATAATTATCATGGGTGTTGTAGTCGAACACAAAAGTATTTCAGTTAACATTGATTCAACTTTAAATATCTTTCCACAATCACAAAAGAAATCTATATGCAAAATATGAGCTTTCTAGACCTGTTAGTTTTCGAATGAGAAAAAATGCCAAAATGGAGAATCAGGTATCGGTCTCAAAATCTCTTACAACTGTTAAAAGTCAAAATTCTAATTAATGCCTTGACAAAAAAGCTAAAATACTTATCACTTTCTTCATGTAAAAATACACTGGAAACCAGAAAGATAATGTGCTAGAGATAGTAGTTTCTGTGTAACTGTCTACAAGCAAAATTTGATACGCTAAATTAAAAAATTCATATGGGCCTCGATGTGAAAATATGAATGAAAACAGTTAAATCATAATCATGTAGGTTACATGTTTTCTAGGTAGCATAGTAAGTATCTGTGTAAAATTTCAGTTGTATATTTTTTTTATAATGCAAATAAATGGCATTGTAATGATAGACAAACCCACTGATTCTTATACTGAACTTTTCTACAAATTCACTATTCAAACCAATGATAACGACATAGAGCATTATTAATATATTTATTAAAAAATTGGTTTGAGGGATTTAGTAACATGTTACATGCTTATATATATAGCAGACGTTAGTGTGCCGCCCAACACTTATGGTAGATTTTCTACCAGTGTTATTAGACAGAGATAGAATCAAGAGCGCGCCTTCATTCCTAGTAAAAGTAAAACTAATGATGATTTAAATAAGATATATACGAAAAATATTGTATTATCATGAAATGTTAAATTAATAATAAACTAATAAAATATGTCAGTTATTGAGAAAAGGTGTGAATGGCTTCACGGCACACAGGTACATTAAGCACTTTAATATAATATAATATAATAATATATTAGTAGATATATATACTAGATATACTATATAGATATTTGACACGATCCTACTTCACTACCTGTACAAAGTTTATATGATATGCATGCACTACATTTGATTTCACTTTAGCGTACCAAGTCATCAACTTTTATTTCATTCAGTAATGCTATCTGAGTAAACACACATATATATATATTGTTTATATTATCATGAAAATAGTACAAAAAGCCATGTTTAACAAAACTCAACTCAAAATATACCCATTGGAACACTCATTGTGGCTTTGAGTACGTGAGGTAAGAATTTCACATTTTGCTTCGCATCGGTGATTAGGGCCAAAATCTCAAATCAGCCGATTGAAATTATTGATTAAGGAATTTTATTATTATTCAGCAGTCTGGGAATTCCCAAATTTGATTTAAAGTTCAGAAGCTATTCAAAAAATTCAAAAGAATTTTAAGCTTTGGGCCGTGATTTTCAATTTTCGAACAAAAGAATTTTCTAATGGTTTCTGAACTAACTTGCAACGAACTGAATTGCGATGCAAGGGCCGTAATCTTGCGTCAAAAGCTGAGAACTGATGGTATACCATTCTAGGCACTGTTACGTGCTCCGTGTATCACCCTTATTTTGATTTAATGTGCGTACACTTAATTGCATATTTCATGAACCGGATCCAGAAGAATAGTACATTATGCAACAAGGGAGTCGTTGAGTATCCCCGCAGGCGAGAGTTTACTGCCCGAGCGAAGCGAGTGTACTCCGTACAGTCGTAGTAGTACGTAGTATACTCCGATGTCCTTTTTACCGCTGGGAGGATCCTTCCCAAGCATCGAAAGGTAGTATTGGGATCCACTACTGTCTTCTTCTCATGCGGCACCGTTCTAATCGCAACTGTCAGGCACTTGCCTGCATTAACTTTCAGGCCACATCGCAATAGATAGTCCGAAGATCTATTAATGAGCTCCTGGAGTCCATTCCTTGTGCTGGCGACTAAAACAAGGTCATCCGCGAAAGCGAACGAGTTTGACTTTATATTGTCCACGCAGACTCCAATTTCGTCAGTAAGCTTTTTGAGCAATCCGTCGATCACCAAGTTAAAAATCATAGGAGAAAGCGGGTCCCCTTGCTTGACACCGCAGGTCGGATGTATCTCGTGCGAAGTCCAGTCGCCGCATGACAGCTTCGTGGTGCTATTTTCATAAATATCCATAATGTATTCCACCATCACTTGTGGCAGCCCAGCTGAAGTCATAACGTCTTTAATGGTCTCATGTGTCACTGAGTCGAAAGCCTTCGCCATGTCCATTGAAGCCATAAACATTTGTTTATGCTTATCGCGGTGATACCTTAGAATCAGGTCCATAAGGAAGACGTTTTCTGAGCACCCGTCTACCGGCTGAGAAGCTTTTTGCCTATCATCAAGTTCTACCAGATCCATCATCCTTGTGGCTAATATCTTATTAAGAGTGCGTATGACGACGGAGGACACGGTGATGGGACGAAAATCACCGGATTCATACGCCTGTTCTTTCTTGGGTATCATGGTAGTTCTCGACTTTAGCAAATATCTGGGGGATTTTCCGCGCCAGAGAATGATGTTGAAGACTCTTAACAGAATCCGAAGCGGGATACTCCTAAGCTTTCTGGCTGTCACGCCATCTGGGCCAGGTGCTGAGGACAGCTCTGGCCTCGCTCTTTTAGCTTCTTCCAATGTTATTGGTCCCCATAATCTGACGATGATTGGTCTCCTGGTCTCGATTCCAGGAGTACCCTGCGTACCCTGCGTCATTACATTTTCCCAGAACGGGATCATAACATCTTTGTCTGGCGTAACAGCATTCTTGACATCTTTCAAGAGATGTCGCAGACACTTGCCTGGGTTTTTCCTCCAGAGATCCTGAGTTTTGGCGAATTCTTCTCTACGTTTAGTCCTCTTGTTGATGTTATCTCGCCTAGGCCGCATAGGGCGACTTTGGGGCTCATCCCCCTCACTATTGCTCAAGATCTCTTGGAGGTAGAGCGTGAGCTCTTCCCTAATTATATCTTTGTCCCCCTGCCTCACACTTTGACAAATAAGGTTAAGCTTGTCTTCCTTGAAAGAGCCTTTTTCCAGAGCTGGTTCTTCCAGAATCCATGATCGGATCGCATCCATATAGACCATATCATCCACAATCTCTTCAGGAGCCACACTCGGGTCAGCTTCGAGCCTTGCTATGTGCTCACGAACTAGTTGTTTATACTTGGCGTTTTGACGCCTTTTCTTAATGGCTTCGTGTGTTCTCCCCGGGAATGCGTCCGCTAGGGCTAGGTTCATGAAATTGACACCTTCTAAAGTGAGCTGGGCTTCTTTAAGCGCCAATAACGACTCCTCCTCAACGTTCCATCTTGCTTTCGAATATTCGAGATTTTGGCGGCTATCGTACCAGTCTTTGTGTGTGTGTTGATGGTGCACACCTCTTCCTCTCGCAGTGGTAAACGACCTATTGCAGCCAGGAAACTCGCATAAGTACTCCCCGAGCCTGGGCTGAGGCCGATTTGGATCAGAATTACTTCCGGAATTCGCCGGTGCGCGTGAGCCAGTGGGCTCAGCGCTTTTATTACTTTTCTTTGTATTATTCATCGCGCCCGTAATCACGGCTAGGAGGGCTGCGAACCCGCCCAGCCGAAGCTTACACAACAGTCTGCTCGCCAATGGCCCGGGACGTTTAGGCCATTGGAGTTTCCAGCTCCGCGACGTGGACGCCGCTGTGAGGCACATGCAGACTGGACCTAAAGGCGTTCAGTCCAGGCCACTTTGGAGCCAAAAGAGAGTCATAGTTACTCCCGCCGTTTACCCGCGCTTGCTTAAATTTCTTCACGTTGACATTCAGAGCACTGGACAGAAATCACATTGCGTCATCACCCGCGAGGGCCATCGCAATGCTTTGTTTTAATTAGACAGTCGGATTCCCCTAGTCCGTACCAGTTCTGAGCTGAGCGTTGAATGGCGGCCGTAAACGCGACGCGACAGTCGACCAACCGGGCCGTAGGCCGGCACCCAACGGGTCGCGACGTCCTACTAGAGGAGAAGTGCACGCCGACGAAGTCGGACATACCGCAGCGGACGCGTGACACGGAACCGAGGTCCCGGCCATCGCGATCCACACGGAAGCCAACGTCGCTGACGATGAATCTCCCCATTCGATCTTTTGGGTTTCTCAGGTTTACCCCTGAACGGTTTCACGTACTCTTGAACTCTCTCTTCAAAGTTCTTTTCAACTTTCCCTCACGGTACTTGTTCGCTATCGGTCTCGTGGTCATATTTAGCCTTAGATGGAGTTTACCACCAACTTAGAGCTGCACTCTCAAGCAACCCGACTCTAAGGAGAGGTCCTCCCACGGCGCGTCCCGGTCACTACGGGCCTGGCACCCTCTACGGGTAAGTGGCCCCATTCAAGATGGACTTGGACGCGGTCCGACGCCGCGGGGAGAATTGGACTCTCCCGAACACCACACCGCGGGATTCGGTGCTGGGCTCATTCCTGTTCGCTCGCCGCTACTGAGGAAATCCTTGTTAGTTTCTTTTCCTCCGCTTAGTAATATGCTTAAATTCAGCGGGTAGTCTCGCCTGCTCTGAGGTCGTCGTTATATACGAGTATATAATATATGAAATATTATATATCTCTCTTTTTTCTTTTATGCGAACGAACACGTGCAAAAGTCAGCGAGAGCTTGATACACGAGAGCAACAGATCTCGTCGGTCCGCCCGGCGCAACACCACAAAATAATATTGCGGTGCGCGCAAGAGCTCCGGGACTCGACGGACGTCACTCTCGCGCCTTATACGCGTTCGAGTGCTTCGTGCTTTGCACATACGCACGCAAGCACGATGTGCGTGCGTGCGCCGTCGTCGCTGCGTTCAAAAGAAAAACACCATTATTTCGAACGACGCCGCAAACAAAGCGCGTTATCACTCGTTAAAGCGAAACGCGCCTCGGCGACGAACGCTCAGGCTATCGCTTGAAAGAGAGAGAGAAGACTCAGCACCAACAAGCAGTCTGGTTTTTTTTGTTGAACGACCCTCAGCCAGGCGTGGTCCGGGAATCGTATCCGAGGACCGCAATGTGCGTTCGAAATGTCGATGTTCATGTGTCCTGCAGTTCACAAGTTGACGCGCAATTAGCTGCGTTCTTCATCGACCCACGAGCCAAGTGATCCACCGTTCAGGGTAATCAATTGTAAAATTTTTACCCCGATGAAATAATAAAATTTCAACGAGTCAAACTTGTTTTTTGTTAGAAATCCTTGACGAGCCGGGATCCAAAAATCCCGAACTACACAGACGAAACTCGAGGCTCCGTCGGCTTTACTCGCACGCAAGCGCGCGAGTTCGGCGTTGCGCCGGAGCGACGCGGTGCTTCGACTAAACGGGAGAAAATTCATTTAAAAACCTAACCCCTCCCGCGAAAAGCGGGAGGTATCAAAGGTTGCCAACTGCGAAGCTCCGCGCCGGAGAACTGCTGACACCGCTTTTATAAAAGCTTGCGCGCGCGGTGTGTTGTGTCTCTCTATTAATTTTCGTTCGATTCTCCCCGTTTATAATTTTATCTATCTCTCACACAAGTTTTTCTTTCACGTCTTTCGTACGCGTGTTTGCAATTGATTGTCCATCGCCCGTAACTAAACAGCTTAAAGAGATGCTCCAGCACGCGTCTGCCAGTGCATCCTGATGCGACAATCCACGCGACGACGGCTACGGCCTGAAGGGCCGCCTGCCGGCGCTACTTATTTCTCGTGAGTGAGAAAGAAAGATAAACAAAGCAGAGAAAGAGAAACCACCTTGCGGCACTTTTACGCAGCACAACTGCTCTCGGCAAAAAATACGCTTTCGAACAAAATTTACATGTATCTTAAAATAAAAATACATGTTTTTGTGTGTTTGTGTCAATACGTTGCGTGTTTCAAGCGCTAACGTTAATGATCCTTCCGCAGGTTCACCTACGGAAACCTTGTTACGACTTTTACTTCCTCTAAATGATCAAGTTTGGTCATCTTCCCGGCACAATCGGCAACGTAAAATTACATTGCCGCGCACCAGTCCGAAGACCTCACTAAATCATTCAATCGGTAGTAGCGACGGGCGGTGTGTACAAAGGGCAGGGACGTAATCAACGCGAGATTATGACTCGCGCTTACTGGGAATTCCTCGTTCATGGGGAATAATTGCAAGCCCCAATCCCTAGCACGAAGGAGGTTCAGCGGGTTACCCGGGCCTTTCGGTCAGGGAGGACACGCTGATTCCTTCAGTGTAGCGTGCGTGCGGCCCAGAACATCTAAGGGCATCACAGACCTGTTATTGCTCAATCTCGTGCGGCTAGACGCCGCCTGTCCCTCTAAGAAGATTTGTTTGTACGTCGGTAGTAAAAACCACCCGACCGAAGCCGGGGGCCTTCGAGATACCAGAAGGTACGCCTATTTAGCAGGCTAGAGTCTCGTTCGTTATCGGAATTAACCAGACAAATCGCTCCACCAACTAAGAACGGCCATGCACCACCACCCACCGAATCAAGAAAGAGCTATCAATCTGTCAATCCTTCCGGTGTCCGGGCCTGGTGAGGTTTCCCGTGTTGAGTCAAATTAAGTCGCAGGCTCCACTCCTGGTGGTGCCCTTCCGTCAATTCCTTTAAGTTTCAGCTTTGCAACCATACTTCCCCCGGAACCCAAAAGCTTTGGTTTCCCGGAAGCTGCCCGCCGAGTCATCGGAGGAACTTCGGCGGATCGCTAGCTGGCATCGTTTATGGTTAGAACTAGGGCGGTATCTGATCGCCTTCGAACCTCTAACTTTCGTTCTTGATTAATGAAAACATTTTTGGCAAATGCTTTCGCTTCTGTCCGTCTTGCGACGATCCAAGAATTTCACCTCTAACGTCGCAATACGAATGCCCCCATCTGTCCCTATTAATTATTACCTCGGGGTTCCGAAAACCAACAAAATAGAGCCGAGGTCCTATTCCATTATTCCATGCACAAAAAAAAAAAAAAAAAAAAAAAAGAATTGCCTTTAGTGTTCTATCGCAAACACTTAACCCACTGTACCTCGCTATTGCATACCAGTGGAAGACAGTTCTTTTTCTTTCCAAAATATAACTTTATCGCTTTTTATATCTAAATTCATTCCATTATCAACGGCTTTCGGTTATCGGTTATATTTTTAGGGACCTACAGTTTAAAGTGGGATCCGAACCACGTCTGTAGATCTTCTTTTCTGGTCTTCAGATCGTCTTATCTTTTTCATTTTCTATTCTTTCTTTGTTTCGGGTTGGTTATTCTATGTGCCATTATTGTTCTTCTTGTAACAGTTCTTCTTCTAAGGCTTCTATTGCTTCTTTAGTCTGTAAGACTTCTTTGGCGAAGGTCTGGAAGGCGAGATAGTGTTGCGCTTCTAATAAAGTTTCTTCTTTGATTTCACCCACGACTTCTTCTAGTTTTTGTCTGATTTGGCTATATTTAGGACATTCTTTTAGAATGTGTTCAGGTGTATCCGGTTGTTGGCATGTGCATGTTTCTTCTTCGACAAAACCAAATCTCTTTTTGAAACTTTTGAAGTTTCCATGCCCAGTAAGGAATTGTATTGTGTATCTATTTGGGTTTAGCCATTTGCAGTTGAGTCTCTTTTGAATGTCTGGTATATATTTGTATGTTCTTCTTCCTTTTTCTGAATTGTTCCAGTTATTTTGCCATTCCTCCACTCTTACTTTGTAAGCAGCTTTTTTGGCTTTTGCCCCAATCTCTTTTTTCTTTATTATATCTTCTTCTTCTTCTCCTGGGAACTCTATGTTGCCAATTGTACATTTGATGTCTTTTCTTATTTTATATAGGTCTGCTCTTCTCTGTGCTTCCAATGTTATGGGTAGATTACCCGTTATTACAGTTAGCGCATGCGCTGATGTTGTTCTATATGCACCAGTTACTTTCAGTAGGGCGTGTCTTTGTGACATTTCTAGTTGGTTTCTTTGTTGCTTGGTTAATGTATCTGCCCACGCAGCTGAGGCGTAAGTAACTATTGGGACATATAGTCCTTTGTATATTCCATTCATGGCTTCGAATCCAAGTCCCCAATCTCTTCTTGCAATTCTTCCTAGACTGTCCATTACTTTTTTCGTTTTTCTGACTGTTTCATCTATGTGTTTGCCGATTTTGAGTCCAGTGCTGTAGCTTATTCCAAGATATTTGAACGTTTCTACTGTTTTTATTCTTTTTCCCCCTATTTTTATTTGTGGGGGTGCTCTTGGGTGTAAATGGCCTTTAGCAAGCATCATAGCACACTTGCTTTGTGAAAGCTGAAGCTTTTCTTCTTTGCACCAGTTTAGTACTTCATTAATGTATTCTTGGCCGAGTTTCTCGTTCTTTTCTGGAGTCTCCTTCGACAATGATTACTTGGTCATCTGCATACGCTATTGTTTCGCAGTTTCTTTCAGTTAGTTTCCACAGGACTGTATCGATAATTAAATTCCAAAGTGTGGGCCCAAGTACTGATCCTTGAGGACACCCTTTGTTTATGTCTTTTTGTACTTCATCTAGATTACTTCTTATTAAGACTTTTCTTCCGTTCAGATAGTCTCGGATCAGTAAGTATATATTTTTTGGGCATCTTTTGTTTCTTAACTCTCGATGTACGCTTTGCCACCATACGTTGTCAAATGCTCCCTTGATGTCAAGGAATATTAGAAGTGCATATTTTTTTGTTGAATTTTTTACTATTTCTTTGAGTTTAATTATTGCGTCGTCTGTAGAACGACCTTGACGAAATCCATATTGTCTTGGTGAAAATTGAGTGTCTATGGTTTTGTTTAGTTTCATTAGAATCAGGGATTCTAGAATCTTTCCTAAAATTGGTAGTAGACAGATTGGTCTGTATGACGAGGTGTCTGTTGGATCTTTGTCTATGCCTTTTTTGATTGTTATTACTTGTCCTACTTTCCATTCGTTTGGGAATACTGAGTATTTCAAACAGGCATTGAATATTTCTAATAAGTCGTGCTTAATAATTGGGAGCGCTTCCACTATTATTTTTAGGTCAAAGCTGTCAGGTCCAGGCGCTTTTCCAATTTTCATTTTGTTGATTGCTTCAGCTAGTTCGGCTTCCGTGAAGCTTTCTGCATCTGCAGTGGGTGGTATTTGTTCTTTGTTGTCTTGTCTTGTTTGTTGTTGTTTTTCTGTTTCGTCTGTGCTATTGTCCAATGGAAAAAGATTGTTTAGTACTATTTTTGATGTGTCAATCCAGTTATCTGTATAATTTTCCTCGTTTTTGACGTTACATGCTATTTCTTGTATCTTCATTTTGTTTGTTTGTAGTCTATAAGGTACTCCCCAGCGGTTTAATTTGCTGGTTTTAGTTACGTATTCACTCCAGCCGTTGGTTCTGGAGTATTGCGTCATTTTGTGGTATTCATCTTTGATTTTTTGGTACTCTTTTTTGAGTACATCTCTCTTTTCTGGGTCTTTTTCTTTTTGGAATTTTCGCCTTGCTTTATTGACTTCTTTGTTCTTTTCTGTTAGTTCTGTGTTCCACCAGGGAACTTTCCTTGCGGTTTTTGTGCGCTTTGGGATGGCTGTGTTGCATGCTTTTCTCAATGATTTGGTGAGATTTTTAACACGGGTTATGACATCTTGTTTTGAATTCATCTGTTCTTTTGGGATGTCATCCCAGTTTTTCTTTAAAGTCTCACTGAAGAGGTCCCAATTTGCCTTAGTGGTTACGTATCTTTTGTATGTGTTTAGGCTGTCGTTATTCATTTCATCTGTGTTATTAGGGGCTTCTGTAATCGTCATCGATATGGCTCTGTGGTCGCTTGACGTCCAGTCCTCTTTTACACTCCATTCCTTAATTCTGCGACTAAGGGAGGGTGTGGCTAAGGTGACGTCAACGTTTCCTTCTCCGACTTCTGAAGAGACTGTTGCCAGTCCCTCAGAGTCGTTTATTACTGAGAGATTCCATTGTGTGATGAAATCTTCTAATTTTTGTCCGTTTCTATCAGTGTTATTTGCGCCCCATATGGGTGATCTTGCATTTGAGTCTATGCCTATGATTATCTTTTTGCCAGTAAGTTTTTGGAGGACGTTGTCGAGGTTATCTAGGTGTGTTTCTATATTATGGCTTAGTTGGAAGTATCCACTGATTACATATATACTGTCATCTTTAGTTACACGTATTTCTGCAACTGCTAAATGCGAGTTGCATAGGTGTGATATTTTTAGGGCTGTTAGTTCTGGGTTTATTATGGCTATGGCCGCCCAGGGCGTTGATTTGTCGTCTTTAACAATTCTGGTACCAAGACCGAATCCTTCTATTCGATTTTCCCGTTGGTATGGTTCTTGTAGTAATATTAGATCAGCCTGTTGTTCAACGGCTTTTTGCCTTATTTCTGGTGTTACTTTGCGTGCCCTGCGTGCATTTAGTTGCAGTATTCTTAGTTTAGTTGCTGTTCGTGCTTTGTTTGGATTAAACTCCTCCATAATCGGTTGAGTTTACTAATTTTTCTAATGCTTGTTTATACATCGGGCATTTTTTGTCCATTGTGTCAGGGTTGTTGTTCTTTTTAGCTCGAGTGCAGTTTACACATTTCTTAGGATCTTGTGCTTTAGGGCATTCGGTGGCCTTATGGCCAGTTTCAGTACAGTGTGAGCATGTGTTTTCGTTTTTGCAGTATTTGGATATGTGTCCAAATCCTTGACATTTATAGCATCTGGTAAACATTAGGTAATCTTGTATTTTACAGGAGTGCCAGCCCAAGAATATTCTCTTTTTCGTTAGTATCTTGTTTCTGATCTCGTGTGTTACTTCAACTATCCAATTGGTTGTGTTATTGTTTTGTTTGCCTGTTCTGGATACTAGTTTCCATGATTCATTGAACAGTTCTTCTGTGATTTCAAGATCGGTGTTTTGTTGGAATACGGCAATACTGATCCCATCTTCAGTCATTTCTTTTGGAACGTCATATAGTAGTAGTTTAGGTATTTTCTTTACTGGTTTGTTGATGTCAAAGCGCTTAAGGAGTTTCTTGTTCTGACTAATTTTGTCCAGATCTTCATCTGTTTCTGTTTCTATAAGAAGACCATTTCTCGTCTTTTTAATGTTTTTGATTTTTGCCTTTTCCTTTTTAGGATCGAAGTTCTTAAACAGTTCTTCCTTAGCTTGATCGAGGTCTTTGATTGTCTGTGCGTCCTTAGGTTTGATGATTACAACCTTTGCAGGTGGTCTTATGTTTGTTGATTGACTTTGATTTTTATGAGCAATTAGCTTTTTAGTTACGTTTGCATAGCTTGTAGGTTCCTTGGTATTATGGATTCTCATTTCTTTTTTGGCTTCCAGTTTGCCTTCTAGTCTAGCGACTTTCACGTTCAGTTGTGAGATTAGAGTAATCATTGCATCAAGGCTGTCAAGAGCCTTAGATTCATGTGGACTCTTCTGTAAGGCAAGCTTAAGGATGCCAATGTGTGCCATCATGTACTTTGGTACATCTGAACTTGTCAGTCTTTCTTTGTCATTGAGTTCGTTTTCATCTTTGTGTTCGTCACTGGCATATTGTTCGTCATCTTTGGTGTTTTTCTTAGTAGGGATGACTTCGTTACTGCCATTTTTATCTCTTCCTCTTTTGAGGTTTCCTTCTACTTCCATTTTGACAGTGTTGCCATTGTTCTTGCCGATTTCTGGCTTTGCTTTTGATAAAATGGAGGGTGGGATGCCCTGTTTGTTGGTGTGCAATTTAGTATTTACTTGCTTGTGAGACATTTTTCATTGAGTTTGTGTTTTAGAGCGGTTTCACTTATCATCTTCCATCATTATATTATTAATTAGAGAGTTTCCCAAATCCCTCTCTACAAAGCATTGCAGACCGCCTACTCGGTCCGTGGCCTCGGTGGTTGCAGTCCAGCACCCCCTAACGTTTCCCACCCAGGTGCCACCTGGAACGCTTCGGGCAATGCTGGTTTTTACACAAGCTGCTACAGGGCAGCCCGATTGTTTGGCGGGAACAACCCGGGCCCTGGTACTATCTTGCGGCCCAGGCTTGCACGACTTTCCTTCCGATTGGAAAGCCTCCCAGTTTTTTCCACTGTACCCTCGAACACGAGAGCAGCCTACCGCCCGCAGAGCGAACGTAGGGCCCTCTGTCTAACAATATGTCTTGTATCTTTTCTTATTTGTTTCTTTTCTATGTAAGATGTCTAAGTTCCTCGGGCACCACTCCGAGGTTTACCAGAGCTGCATTTAGCCTACTGGGACGTCACGAGTGTGACCACCAGCGTTTCCCCCCACACACGACGGGGACGTATGCAGTTGGGTTTTGTGTGGGATTCCATGCACACAGTATTCAGGCGAACATAGCCTGCTTTGAGCACTCTAATTTGTTCAAAGTAAACGTACCGGCCCACCTCGACACTCGGTAAAGAGCACCGCGATGGGATATTAGCTGGACCGCCCTTACGGGCTAAGTCCACCGGTAGGACGTCCCACAATCATGTCAGTTAAACATCGCGAGCGATGAACCGACAGCGTGGCACACAGATTCAACTACGAGCTTTTTAATCGCAACAACTTTAATATATGCTATTGGAGCTGGAATTACCGCGGCTGCTGGCACCAGACTTGCCCTCCAATGGATCCTCGTTAAAGGATTTAAAGTGTACTCATTCCGATTACGGGCTCGGTTGGCTAAGGCGCGCCGCTATCCTTGTACAGGCTCGGGTTCGAGTCCCCGGTCGCTCGAAATTTTTCGGATGATTTTTCGCATGCAAATCATTATTCTATATACTTTCATTAAAAAAAAAACTCGAATACAAGCCTGCTAGTAATGATTTTCCAATTTTAACCTCGAATCGCCATTAATCACGTGCACCTGTGTCGTGTTATTTCACCAACTATCTTCGGAAGAAAATAGTTAAGAATACTCAATCTAAGAACTGCCAAAGAACTAGGATAAAAAGCGTTACATCTTGTAACAAAAACTGACAAAGAAAACTACTATGTTCTGAGATTGACAGCCTCAGAACTTCCAAATAACTTGGATATCATTTCTACCAGGGTAGTAAAAATTCCCATATGCGATATATAGTTTCAGGTGCACATACATATCTGGTGGAGAGATGTTCTGATATTTCATCATATTTATATCTATCGTTATTTTCGTTTACATTGTCTTCATTACCTGGATTATGTTCATTTGCAAATTTCACAAGAGCTGCATCAGGACCTTTATGAAAATATTTAATCAAATATTTTATAGCTTTAATCGTACTACATATTTCTAAATTAATATGACATTCTAAAAGTAATAATAAATATGCATTATACGGTACGACAAAACTATTATCTGCAATCCTATGTTTCGAAAACGTAATTTTATTATTATTTTTTCTTCGTCGGTAAGAAGGGTAACCATCAGAATTATAATGGGTTTGATTGACATAAGGTTTAGGAAAATTTTTAGTACAACGTGTTTCGTGTTTATCTTCATTCATACAAACACAATTTTTATTTTGTAATCCACAGGGACCGTGTATCATATTATTTTTTACTCTATTGTATAATCTTGGATATTCATTTTCATTTTGTATTTCAGCACTTATGATAGAATCAATTTGATCAGTATCTCGAAATTTATCATTGATATGCAACCATAATAACATATGAATATATGGTAATCCCCTTTTTTGAAATTCTATTACGTAAACATAACCTTTAACTTTACCAAAAATATTATTTTTTAGAAGTTCGGTTTTTAAAAATTTAACTTTTTCATGGAAGACTCTTGAGATTTAATCAGGACGATCTATTGTGCTTTCATACGGTAATAAATTCTCTTGAATTTCCTTCCAATTTGGATTACAAGTCATTGTTATAAAAATATCTGGTTTTCCGTCGACTTGTAGTCAAGTCATTGAATCTAAATAATTTTGTGACTATATAAGATGATTTAGGACTATATAAGATGATGGTAATATTACTAGTTTTCCGATTCGAGAATTATCAATATTTGCCCGATTGGAAACGTTATCCATTAATCCTTTATACATTTCAGTTCTTAATTGTGCTTGGTGAGTACGTAAGTAATATAATCGACATCCTTCGATCCTTGTCCAAACAACAAAAATAAATTATTGTGATAAATTTTACAAATTCAAATAAGGATTGAAATCACCACGTATGCTTAATCTATATGAATAAAACTGTAGTGTAGATATATTATTATTTTTATATTCTTTTTTTTTGTATATTTCATATAAGGTTGCCATCCTGAATGACCAAAAGGTAATATCAAAAAATATGTCATTGAGTCAAGATGTTTACTGAGAATATTTATTTGTTGTGGTTTTTCAGTTTTTGGATAAATACGTATATCACGCTCAAACGGAGGTTCGCTATAATTTCCTATATATAAAACAGCAACTTCATTACATGTTGCGAAATATGATTTATTCTTTGTATGATTATCACGTGTTAATGATATTACTATTTCAGGAGGTGCTATATTATTTTTATGAGCATTAATATTATCTATTTTATACATCATTTTCCTGGTAGAAATTAACCTAAAAACTGGCAAGTTCTTGTGTTAAAATCCTAAGAACTTGCTAGTTTCTAGATTAATTTCTACCAGGGTTTATATGCTTTTGCATAAGGATTGTTTAAAGATAAAAAAGTACATAAAAATTCTAATATTTTTGAATCGGGTTTATCAATTTTATAGTTATTTGCTAATATTTATTTGCAATTTCATTGCCAATAATATACAATTGGCCATATTTCGGGTCTTCGTTTTCATTCGGATGTAATACATATCTTTACTACTTGCGTGGCCCCGGATTGTTAAAGTATACTAATTTAGACCTTTTATATATATATATATATACACACATAAAATTTACTTTTAAAAAAGTAAAAGGTTAGGCGAGTTTGATATATTCTGCACCGAAATTGCAGATAAAAAAGAACTGAGATCAATCAAACAAAGTCAAGTTTATTATATTTAATCATAATAAAGCAAAAAAAAAATTGTTTTGTTCAATCAATGGCTTACTTAACTTAAAGTTAAGTTATATTATTATATTAAATATAATAAAGACAGGTATATCATAATTCATATTTATTACATCGGAATGAAAACGAAGACCCGAAATATGGCCAATTGTATATTATTGGCAATGAAATTGCAAATAAATATTAGCAAATAACTATAAAATTGATAAACCCGATTCAAAAATATTAGAATTTTTATGTACTTTTTTATCTTTAAACAATCCTTATGCAAAAGCATATAAACCCTGGTAGAAATTAATCTAGAAACTAGCAAGTTCTTAGGATTTTAACACAAGAACTTGCCAGTTTTTAGGTTAATTTGCCAAAGAACTAGGATAAAAAGCTTTACATCTTGTAACAAGAACTGACAAAGAAAACTACCAAGTTCTTAGCTTTTTCACCATTTTAAATCGGCCAATTTCTACCAGGGTACATGAGCAATCTTATGTAATTAAAAGATTAGCTGTTCATGAAGAAGATGAACAATATATTTCTTATCAAGAAAGATGTGAACACGAAATGATTGATAGAAAATGTCCATACTACATTGACATCTTGGTTTAAATTAAATAAAGAAGATAAAAATGCAACACAATATTTATATTACAAAATTCCGTACCATTATGTATTTAATAAAAAAACAAAAAATCGAATAAAAGAAAAAAATTTATAAAACCTCTCATTAGTAGAATGTATTTTGTAAATCCAAATAAGCGTGAAGCATTTTTCCTACGACTTTTACGTGATGTACTATTTACGTGTATGTGTGATGTACTTTACGTGACATGTACGTGATGCAAAATCATTTGCGGATATACGTACTGTAGATGGAATTATTTATCATAAATATGGAAATGCTTGTATATCTAGAGGTATTATTAGTACTAATGAAGAATGGAATAAATGTTTGGCAGAAACTGCAGTATTCAAGTTTCCAAAATCCATGTGTGAATTATTTGCATACATTCTTGTATTTCAAAGACCTATTAATTCGTTAGAATTATACGAAAAATATAAATGTCACTTTATGGACCCGGAATTACCAAAAATTAAAGCAGAATAAAGAGCTTTAAAAAACAGAAAGTATTTTATTATTACATGGGTTGAGATTAAATGATTTCTATATATCTAGTATTGAAAATAATTACGATGGCGAAAAATATAATAACGAATTACAAGTATGTAAAGACGGTGAAAATTTAGAAACATTAATTAATTCTTTGTCTACTAATCAAAAAAAAATGTATGATCTGATCATTAATGCTACAATTAACAGTATAGGAAATAAATATTGTTTTATCGATGGTCTCGGTGGAAGTGGTAAAAGTTATAAATTTGCATAACGTAATGATTTAATATTTAATTTAAATGAATGTACCGTTCATTACAATGGCCTGGACTGGTATTGCTGCTAATTTATTAATTAATGGAAAAACTGTCCATAGTATTTTCAAATTAGCATAAAATATTAATGAACAAACAACGTGTAATATTTGTCCTAATTCAAAATATGGTGAGCATATTAAAAATGTAAAAATTATAATTTGGGATAAAATATCAATGGTTTCAAAACAGGCTTTTGAAGCAATTAATAAATGTTTTCATGGTATATGTAAAAATGACCTCCCTGTTGCAGGAAAAGTTATTGTAATATCTGGTGACTTCAGACAAATCCTGCCTATAGTACGGCATAGAAACAAAACAAAAATCCTTGAAACATGTGTAAAAAGGAGTTTTTCATGGTCAAAATTTTCAAGACTATCTTCAAGATAATAAATTTAAAAATTGGTTACTTGCCACAGGTGAAAACAAAAATATGACTGAATATGAACTACAAAATAATATAAGAGAAATACTAAAACAATTTATTTGTGAAAGCGATTGAATGACAGAAATTTTTGAACATAAAATTGATCCTAATGATTCGACAAAAATAAAGTGATATTGTCACCGTTTTTTTTTTTTGTTTGTTTATCCGGAGAGTTTATGTCCACCAGTATACCGGGTGTCTTATATGGCCGCAAGACACCCTTGGCATAGCTGCGTCGCACAACTCCGTGATGAGACGTGTTGTACGTTCTACTAGTGCTTCGGCTTTTTCGCGTCCGCTCAGTTGCTGAGGGAGCCCAATTGATGGGAGCTCCGCCCTTTGCATCTCTTCAGCAAGTCTGTCCCGGTTCATGCGCCGGGTATTCCACCGTGGCGTCCGCTTTTTTCTTTCTCTGTTCCTGTTTCTGTGGTCGTCCTGGATGTCAAAAAGTATATACTGGTGGTCACTTGCAGTATATTCCTCCATGACATGCCAATCCCTGATTTTGCGGATTGTCGTTTCGCTTGCGAAAGTTACGTCCGGTATAGATTCCCCAAAACCTGATCTGCGATAGGTAGTGGTGTTTCCCTCGTTTGCTACCATTAAGCTTAGTCGAGTTGCCATCTCGAGGATGGCCCTGCCTCTGCAATTCGTTGTTGTCATACCCCATTCCGTAGCCCTCGCGTTGAAGTCGCCCCCAATGACGAGTTCCCCGGATGCGGCCCACCCTTACCCGTACGTAGTCATCCCCCGTCCCTGATTCTGCGATTCTGCACCTGGGCACCCAGACTGCGGCGGTCCTTGCATCGTTGGACACCCAGCCGGGTGTGTCTCGATCCGTGTACTGTTCGCTTATCAGGAGGACGTCCGCTTTCTCCTCTGCTACAAATTGCGGTAGGAGATCGTGGGTGAGCCTACTTCTGTGCAGGTTGCCTTGAAGTATCCGCGCCATTATCCTTGCGTTTTTGCCGCTTTTAAGGCCGTCCGGAAGACCGTGCACGTACCGGTGCCTGGTGCATGCACCGTCTTGTCCTCAGCCATCTTAGCGTCTTTGCATAAGAAACACCTCCTTTGTCGGGTTGGCACAGTGCATAGTGCTGCCTTGTGCCCACTCGCGCCACACTTCCAGTAGTTGGCGCTCCTGTCGGGTCCTTTATATCTCGCCTTTACGTGTCCGTAACCGAGGCAGCGATAACATCGCGTGGGGTTCGCGCGAACCCTCACTCGGTAGTTTATCCAGCCGATACGGATCTTCCCTTTTTTGAGCAGAGCGGTTGCCTTAATCTGATCTATTTCGGCCACTGCCACCTTCTGCTCTCTCGTTCGGCTCGAACAGATGAACTTTGGCATATTCTTCGCCCGTCTCGGCTGTGATAGCACTGCGGACATCGTCCTGCGTCGTAAGACTGTCAATGTCCCTAATTTCCAGTGTGATTCTGGAGATCTTTCCCCTGACTGTGCCTGCCTTTCCAATGGCGGTTTGGATGGCCGTTTTAAGTGATTCCATTTTATCATCACTCTTACCTACGCCAATCAGAACGCCGCCCTCTTTTCTCTTGCTGAGATACTTAACCTCCGTATTCAGCTCCTCTTGCCTTGATCTGTCCCAAGATCTCGGCGTAAGTTTTTCTCGGTTCCGGTCTTACGACGATTGCATCTCCTCTCCGCCGCGGGGTCCTCTCTGCCTTTTTCCTCAATTGTTGAGGCTGGTCTTGCTCCTGATTTTTCTTCTCCTTCTTCTTTGCCTTTCTCCCTGCCGCTAGTTGCCAAGGCTCTTGTGCCTCTGCAGTTTTGTTGCTCGTGGAGGGTGCCCTTCTATCCTCTTTCTTGTCTTTTTTGGCGGGGGTACCATCTCCTCCGTCGGATGATGCCCGTTCCCTCTTCTGCGACTTTGTCGTCCTCTGAGGCTTTTAATTATCCGCTCTGGGTTGTTGGGGGGACTGCCTCTTTGCAGCATCTTCCATCTTGTCGAGGGTCGTGAGAGCTTCGATTATGGTGGATCCTATAATAGGTAATTCATCCTTAATCGTAATATTCACGTTCTTCTGCTTCTCCAGAGTTTTCATCATTTCTCTGGTCGTGCGCCTTATTTCCAGTAGCTTGTCTCGCAGGCTGGCATGATCTTTTAGCCATTCCTTTATGGTCTGGCTCTCTTCATCTACCGGTGCCTTCTTCTCGAACCGGTACTCTGTTGCGCTTATGGCGCTGGCTATGCTGGTACTGCTGCTTGCTTTGTGAATTGGATATCCACCGTCTTGTGCTGTTGGCACCCTTAGGGTTTCCAATTCCAGGATTTCCTGTGTATTTTCTTGATGTTCGTTATTGGTCTCCATGTTAGTAGTTTTCTTCATCCCGGCATGTGTCCGACCACCCGGATCCCCCTGTCTATAGGGGCAGCTGGCATGGCCCCAACACATGACTGAAGGCGGTACCAGACTGGGCACATCATACCGGGCTATAGCACGCGCTATCGAACTAGTCCACCTCGGCTCTCTCGAACCTCCCACCACGAACGAAGGTGCTCGGCTCTCTGGAGAGTTTCCGGCAGACGTCATTCGATATCACGCACTCGCCTAAGCCGATTGACCAGAATTGGCTAGATTCCGGCCTCCCGTCTCGCACGTCAGCGGAAGCTAAAGATGGGTCAGGTCACTTCCGCATGCAACTTCAGATCGCCTCGCCACCCAGGTTCTCCTTTTGGCGGCTCACGGGTTGCACCGCACGGCCAACACGGCGGTTCGCTTGATTAGTTAGAGATCAGCGTTCCGCTCGTTTATGGGGAGTGCTGCTCTCATAAGCCCATCACCCGGTCAGCTGCTAAAGTGTTAAGGCAGCTGCCTTCGACAAGGAGCGAACATTTCGATGGGTGACAAACACGATACCTACAGAATTTTTGAATTCATTAACACCTAATGGATTACCACCACAAGAAATTTAGACATTGACGGTGGTTTTTGTAATGGTACAAGATTGATAATTAAAGGTATGAAACAATATGTTCTTACAGCAGAAATTATTACTGGAAAATATTCCGGTAAACAAGTATTATTGCCTCGTATCGATATAGCTCCATCACTAGATGAGACATTATTTGGTATGGTTAGAAGGCAATTTCCAATAAGAGTAACAGTAAATAAATATCAAGGCCAATCGTTTGACAAAGTTGGTTTATATTTACTCCAGTATTTAGTCACGGTCAATTATATGTTGCACTATCAAGAACAACATCAAAAGAGAAATTAAAAATGTTTAAATGATGAATCTGCATACAAAAATAATAAAAATATTACAAATAACGAATGTAAAAAACGAAAATTAAACGACGAAATGAAAATTTACACAAAAAACATAGTCTATTCTAAAATATTCAGAAATTAATTATATTAATTATAAAACATTACTAAAATATGAAGTATCATTTGATTGATTGAGTAATCGCTACTGAATACAACAATACTAAAGTATAAATTATATATTGATTTGCTGAGACTTCTTCACTATTAGTACGTTACTCAAATTAAAATTATTTTTTGATTGGTCGAATAATCGCCACTAATTATACATTACCAAAATTTTAACAATATATTGATTGGCTGACGTATCTTTACTAATGGTACATTACTGAAATCTAACTTATGCATTAGTTAATTATTATCTCTATTAATAGTACATTAATAAAATATAAATTATATATTGCTTGGCTGAGTAATCGCTACTAATAATACATTATTAAACCATTAATTTATATTGATTGGCTGAGTATTCGCCATTAATTATACATAACTAAAATATAAATTATGTATTAGACAGTTATTATCTCCATTAATAGTACATTACTAAAATAAAAATTATATATTGCTGGGCTGAGTAATCGCCACTAATCCCTGTTGAAAATATATACCTGGATATCCAGATGGATTTTCCATATGGATAATCTATATGGATTCATGTGGATTCCATATGGATTTATGTGGATTCCATGTGGATATTTCATGAGATCTTGATAATGGATTTTAAGGGATTCGAAATTAAATACTTGCTCTAGGTTTAATGGACTATCTTGTATACTAAAAGTATTTTTGTTGATAATCTTGAGAATTTTTCTCTGTAAACTTTGTAATAAATCACGGTTATTTCTATATGCACCATCCCAGGCTACTATTCCATAGCTAATTATGCTGTGGAAGAAAGCATAATATATCATTCTTAAAGTTTCTGTTGACATAGTGTGTGATAATTTGTGAAAGATATAGACTAGATACTTTGTCTTTTTTAATATATATTGGATGTGTTTATCCCATTTCAGATTGTAGTCAATGACAATTCCCAAGTATTTGTAATACTCAACTCTAGCTATCTTTCTATTTTGAATTCTTACATCAATAAGTTTCGGTACACTATCGCAATAGCTTCCAAATGTAATACAAACTGTTTTATCCACATTCAAAGATAACTTATTTACCGCTAACCATTTGTATATCACAGTAAGAAACTCATTCATACTTTTTTGCGCCTCTATCCATGTATTGCCTGTTGCTATAATTGCAGTATCATCTGCGTACGATAGAATTGATTCTAGTGGAATCTCCTTTAGCATATCATTTATATATATATATATATATATATATAATAAATAGAAGTGGACCCATTATCGTACCCTGTGGAACACCCATACTTATTAGTAAACTATCACTGTCTACACCGTCAACTTTAACAGTTTGATATCTGTTATTCAAATAGCTTCTAAGGAGATTCAATGCCTGACCTCTAATACCAATACAATACAGTTTATTTAATAACAACTTGTGGTCAACTGTATCAAAAGCTTTAGCCAAGTCGAGAAAAGTGACTATTGTTGGTATCGTTTTATCTACATTATTGTACAAAATTTGTATGATATAATTTAAAGCATTTTTTGTCAATATTTTTCATAAAACCAAATTGGTGTTTTGATATTATGTTATTTTTTTGGATAAAATCATATAGCCTGTTAAAGATTATTCTTTCAAAAATTTTAGCAACATTGGATATAAGTGAGATGGGCCTATAATTGGTAATTTTATGTTTTTCCCCTGATTTATATATCGGATTGGATTGGATTTTCCAGCTAAAAATCCAACTCAAAATAATCTTTAAAAAAACGCCTAGACCTGGGCTCGAACCCGGGACCTTTGAGTTGATAGACTTGCGACTTAACCACTTAAATGATAAAGTTTATACATCAGTTAATGCATATTTATAACATTATATTAGGAATATGCAGGATTTACCATGTATGTTACGTTATGAGATCATAAGGTAAGTGATGAATTAGCCAAATGGTTAAGTTGCAAGTCTATCAACTCAAAAATCACGGGTTCAAGCCCAGCTCTCGGCGAATTTGTTAACGATTATTTTGAGCTGGATTTTTAGCTGGAAAATCCACCTGGATTTTGTCACAATTCAGTGGATATCCGAATAGAAATCCGGGTGGATTATCCAGCTGGAATCCATGTTGGATCCACATGGAATCCATGTCAATCCATGTAGATATCCAGCTGGATATCCATCCGATTATTTACAACAGGGAATATATAAAAAGAAAATTTTAGTTGGTCACCAATAAACAAAATGAAACGGGCATGGCAAGTTACGTAGTAAATATCTTGAGAGTTGTTCCTTGCTTCATTACGATTAAATAAAATAAACTTGACTTTGTTTGATGATCTCAATTCTTCTCTATATCTGTAATTTCGTTGCGGAATATATCAAACTCACCTAACCTTTTACTTTTTTAAAAGTTAATTTTTTTTAGAGGTCATATATACATAGATATAATTTCTCAAAAAGGATTAATAATTAAAGTAACAAGCATTTATAAATAGAAATATTTGTTTTAAAATTTATTCATGTGAAATACAATGCAGCATAAGAATGTACAAAACTGTAAATTGTTTATATAATATTTACTATCTATCAAAAACTTAAATACTATTTCGTATATTTATTATAAATATAATTGAACAAATTTTATGAGTATTAGGAACCAATAAATCTAGAAAATTATATTTGACCATATTTTGTTTTCACCAAATATATTTTTTAATTCATCTCGAGAGCAATAACTCAATCTTCTCAATCAAGTATCTTATCTTCGTTTACAAGATACTTACAAATAAAATTAAATTAAAATAACTCTGATCTGAAAAAATATTACTCAATCTTTTGTTATCTGATATTATAAGAACAACTGTCGCTGTCATAATCTATTCATAAGTAGGTAAAAAATTAAATTAAATAGTGTATTACGACACAAGTGCGGTAAAGTAGTTTCACCCTCGTGTGGACATATCTCGCTTCGCTCGGGCACTAGTGTCGTAATATACTATTTTCATGCAGCAGGTGAAAGACCTATATTACCTGTTTACCCATAAGCTTCCTTTGAACCGTAAAATATACACTAACACAAAAGTTGCGCAATTAAATCGTAGATTTAATTATTAAATTAAAATGTAAATTAAAACTATAGATTTTGGTTGATTTCTCGTCTACTGTGTTCACAATTTTATATTGCTACCCTCGAGAATTTCGAAATCATACAAATATTTTTTTAAATATTTTCTAACATTATTTACAAAACTTTAAATATTATTAAATCTTTTTTCATATGTACATAAATTAGTAAAATAATCGCTTTTTAAACACGATAAAATATTATAAAGATGACCTCAGTAAGACATACCAGTTACTTACCGTGAAGAGGATACGCGGCTTGTTACACATTATATAATAAAGCAATTTCTCAGCAGATCTGTTATATCGAGACATTAAAAAATAGTTTGGATGTTCAGATTTACAGTTAAAATGATACATGTCAACATGCAGGCATAATTCTTCGATGTATTTAATGTGTCATTTTTTCACAAGTATTGTTTTTAACGATGATGTATGGATACTTGTAAAAATTATTCCAGAAGTTCATCTGAGGTTCAATACTTCAAATAACACAAACATAAAAATTTGATTTTCATTACTCTGAAAATTGAAGAAACCAATAAAATGAAATCCATCTTGACAACAGTCTTAATTACGAAAAGATTTGTTCTCTTGACATTACAACGTAGACTGCTTTTTTCTTTTGTCGCTTTCAAAACCAGAATCCAGATCATCACTAAGGCATTTCTTGAATGTAGGGCATTTACTGTAATTTATGGTTTTCTTATTTTTCAATAGTCTTTTTATACTGTTCACTAGATGATCAAAAAAATCTGGCCAACCATCATAACCAGGAAATGCATTAACATCAATTATAGCATACCTCTCTGTATGATTTTCTATCACGACATCTACCCCAACTAACAGAAGACCAAATATTTTTTCAATTCTCTCAACAATTTTTTCAAAAACTTGAAACTTTGGCTTTGCAGCTAAATCATGTTCTTCTGCTGATATAACAGACCATTTCGAGTTAGATCCGCTTTTAGAAATATCGTGCGAATTGAAAAATATAGTATTCATCAATTCGCAGTCCTTGGGATAGAAATTTTTAAGGCTAGGTCTCTCAACAATGTGATACTTGTCATCGACTATAAATATTTTGTACAAAATGGCATTGTGGTTGATTAAGTTTTGAGCTACGCATGGTGGTTGGATATCGGAAAATCCTTGTTCATTAAAAACCACCATCATCTGTATAGAGAGAAAAAAGGTATTCTTACTGTCTTATAAATATGTAACAATAAGTCACACTGACAATTTTATAGGAATAGCATTACCTTATGAGCATCACTCGATCCTTGGGCAATTAGAGGTTTGCAGACGCATGGAAATTTTATCCCATTTTCTCTAAACGAATCCATTATTTCTGGTAGACAATTGGAGTTTATCTCAACAAAGTTAGGAATAAACACATCGTCTGTAAAATCAATTCAGCTAAAAATTAGCAGTTGATAATATTAATTAATAAACAAAAAACATACACTCACCATCGTACTTAAGACCGTTATGTATCATTTCATAAGATCTATGTCTATTCCGCAAATTGCGAACATTTTCAAGCGGATCTATAACTATCAATTCAGGGTGCTTACGAATGTAATCTTGTACTCTTTTCACAATGATTTTAGCCTGTAACAAAAATTAAACTTAAAATCCTGCTTTGATTTGCTTGCATAAATAGTAAAATTTTAACTTACATGTTTATTACCATCTTCGGCATGAGACAAAATATCTGTCAACTTGTGGAAAAAAACATGTATTGGTCCCTGAGATTCTAGACTGGTTTCAATGTTTATCTGTGGGATCGAAAAGAATGATAAACATCATTTTAATTATAAACTAAGGAAAATCGTGGCTTGTAGAATTGAATAAGTCAATGCTAAATTTTCTCCAAGGGGCATTATTCATTGGTTACAAATAGCGAGCCACTCACCATCTTGAGAAGGAAACCCTCCTTGGCACATACATCCTCGAACTCGGTCCAGTTAAACTTTTGACGCTTCTTTTCGGATATCCAGTAGCCGATGACCCTTTTCTGGTCTCCCATGACCAACGCCGAGGCTGTCGAGAACGACAACAGGTACCGCTGATACCTGCCTCTTGCATCAGCGCGATTCTGTGCACATACTTGATCAGCTGCGAGCCTCCACAGTTGCCTGACGACTGGAGCAAGCAAAATAGCTTTGTGACCTGTGGGTATGACAGGATCCACTTGCGATATCGATAACTATTGCATATGTTACCCCGCCGCGCAATTTTTCATAGGTTAGGTACACCGCGCGTCAACAAAGAGCTGCGAAAGCATGTATACTATAGTCTATATACTATAATACTACTTACGTTATGCTACTACGACAGTAAGACACACGTATAGGTATGTATAATGTATATAGTAGGTATAGGTATAGGTATATAAGTATATAAATACCCTAGTGGAAATAAAAAATGTAATAAAGTGTGTAATAAAATATAAGGAAATGTAACAAATCGTACCATTTTGTACGTTTTTGTTGGATTTCGAACCTTTTTTTACGTTTTATTACAGTTTGCTACATTTTATTACATTTTGTTACTTTTTATTACAATTTATTACAAATCCATTGATCCAGGATTTCATGGGGGTCTCTTCTTTGAAACGACAAATCTAACAATACGTAAAAAAGTATAACAAAGTGTAAAAAATTGTCTGTAAGCGTAATATTATATGAGAAAATGGCGACTTTTTTATTTTCTTACTTCTGCTTACATCCTTTTACTTTTTCTTACAATTTCTTATGCATTGTTACATTTTATTATAAAATTAACAATTAAAAAATATATTGACTATATAAGGCGGTAAAATAACATATGTAATAAAATGTAAAAGAAAGTTAACAAATCTGAAAATGTAAGAAAGTGTACAAAAACGTATGAGAAAAAAGGTCCGAAATCCAACAAATAGGTATATTTTCTTACATTTTCTTACTTTTTTTTACGTTTTATTACAATTTATAACATTTTTTTTTCTACTAGGGAACCGCTTAGAAAACCGCTAAATAACCGCTTAACACAGCTCCTTACATTTTATTTGCTTAAATTCAGTTTACTAGTCATGTGTATACAATTATGAGGTTAGAACTTTTATTAATAAATATAAATTTACCTATATAATTGATTGAAATTGAAAAAAGGTTAGAAAATGCAAAGGACATGTAACAATTTGTAGAAAATATATTCAAGTTATATTTAGATAGGTTAAGAGGTTAAGATAATTACCAGCTTAATGAATAAGTTTGATTTTATTAATATTCAAATTTTTTTAGATTTGATACAGCCATTAGATAAGAATTTCACATTTTTCTTGTCATCAGTGATTTTGGACCAAAATCTCAAATCAGTCAATTAAAGTGATAACACAATACTTATTTATCGAGCTCTTGGCATTTCTAAAAAGAATACATATCAATACCTTTCAATTTGCAGTTTAGAAGCTATTCAGAAGATTCAAAAGTATTTTAAGCTTTGGGACGTGGTTTTCAATTTTGGACGATAAGAATTTTCCAATAACTTTTGAACTGCAAATGGAAAGGTATTGATATGTATTCTTTTTGGAAATGCCAAGAGATGATAAATAAGTTTAAATAATCTTTATTGTGTTATCACTTTAATTGACTAATTTGAGATTTTGGTCCAAAATCACCAATGGAAAGAAAAATGTGAAATTCTTATCTAATGTACTCGTAGCCACAATGAGTGTTTAAATGGATTCATTTTTAGTTTAGTTTTGTTGAACAGGGCATTTTGCACTTTTATCATGCTAATACAAACAATTTCTATTTATTTTATTTAATCAGACAGCATGACATTATGAAAATACAGTTGATGACTTGGTACGGTCAAGTGAAATGAAGTGCAGTGCATGCATATCATACAAATCTTGTTCAGATAGTGGAGTAGGACTGTATCAAATATAAACAAATGGAATATTAATAAAATGTAACTGATTAATTTAGCTGTTGATTATCCTAACCTCTTAACCTCAAATTAAGCTCCGGCAGACATCTTGAAAACTTAGCGGTTCCTAAGCCACATTTTTTGTTCAATTTTAGCTTAGCAACCGTTAAAGCAGTTAGCTAAGTCTAAAGGTCTTAGCAAATCCGAACCGTTAATTTTCTACCAGGGTACTTATTCTGGCTATGTCTTCGAGTGGCAAATCTTTGAGGACCTTCTCTAGGAGGCTAATTTTATCATAGTTTGTATTGAAAATTAGATTTTCATAGATTTCATAATTTTCTTGATTTTGATCTATACCCAGAGTAGTTGTGTAGAAGAAATCACTGTTGGTCTGTTTGATTGTGTTTTGAATTTTAAGTTAGGATTACCATTTTGGTAAGATAGACAATCGTTATGTAATTTAGTGAATCCTTCTCTTTTTTGAGATTTGATTCTATGTTTGTTTGTTTTGGAAGGGGTCATTTGAGTGAACTGATTATTTATTTGATCTAGGCTTTGCTCGCTGGGTCGAGCTTCTTGGTTTGGTGTAGTTTTGCTTTGGGCAATGTTGGACTTCACTTTATCGGCAAACAGCATAAGGTTTTGTGGTTCTACTGGTATTATATCAGTATGTGTTGATTTTTTGATTAGTGGAAATTGTGAATTATTGTAGGATTGTTTCTTTTTTAGTTGATTTTTTAATTCTGCTATAGATGGATTGTAATTAGTTGCCATATCTTTGATTTTTTGTTCTTCTATCCTTTTTGGACAACTTTAGGTTTTAATCTGTAGGTAAATGCTTTTGATTGCAGTGTAGACAGATTGGTTGGGTTTGACTGTGTGGGCATTCGTTAATGTTTTCGTGTCTGTTATTTCCGCATCGTATGCATCTTTCATTTGGGGCTTTGCAATTTGTTTTAATAGGACCAAATCTGAAACATTTATAACATTGTCTAACTTGAGGATAGTAAGTTTCAATAGAATAAATAACTTTTAAAACTTTAGCTTCAGATGGTAAAAATTGCCCTTTGACTGAAATTTGGATAGTTGTCGTATGTAAGATTTCTACTTTATCTGCAGCTTTTTTGTAAATTCTTTTAGTGAATCTTCTAACATGAACTAATTCAAGAGAACCAAATGGTGAATCTAATTCTATGTATTGTTTTAGCTCTTCTTCAGATATATCTGCAGGGATTCCTTTTATGACCCCTTGTTTTGTTAGTAGATGGTTTGGAATAAAAGCTTTAATCTGTGATTCTTTCAAATTGGGCATATTTATTATAGCGTTTGCTACATTTCTATAATTGACTATAATGCAAATTTTATTATAGCTTAGTTGCTTGATTTCAATGATGGAGTCCTTAGCCGGAAAAAGTGGGATTATCATTTTGGCTATTATAATTGCATCTATTCTTTTTTTTTTGAGTGTCGATACCCTGTTGAAAATATATACCTGGATATCCAGGTGGAATATCCACATGAATCCATGTAGATTATCCATATGGAAAATCCACCTGGTATATATTTTCAATAGGGTAGATTGTAAGTATACTTTATACGGTCCTGGTAATTACTGGTAATCTTTCAAGAAATATCCAAAATTTATTTAAAAAGTTCCAATAAAATATTAAAGAATTATTTCATAAGTATTTCAAGAAATGTTCCATTGGAATATTTCCGAACTAATTACATGATAGTTTTCGAGACATATGTATGGAATAATCCTGAAATATTTCAAGAAATATCCAAAATTTATTTGAAAAGTTCCAATAAAATATTAAAGAATTATTTCATAAATATTTTAAGAAATATTCCATTGTAATAATGAAGAAATAATTATGTAAAAGTTTACAAGATATATCTATGGAATATTTCATAAATTTTTTGATAAATGTTTAAAAATTCGTTACAAAAGTTCCAAAGAAATGTTTAAAAAAGATTCCAAAAATCTTCCGCAAAATATTTCAGTGTATTATTAAGTAAATAATTCTGAGCAATATTTTATGAAATATTTATGTAAGATTTCCTAAAGAACATATTGAAATATTTAAAAAGGAATTTCATAGATTCCAACAAAATATTTATGAAATATTTCCATTGAGTCGGTTGATAGCTCTTCTATGGAATATTACTGGAAGGTTTCAGAAATATTCCGTGGATATATTTCACTGAAATATTTCGAAATATTTCATTGAAATCTTTCATGCTGTGTGGGAATGGTAATGTCATACTCTGATGGTAAGTTAGCTGCATTGTTATCATAACTTCTTTTATTTTTTCATTGTTTTCTATAGTTGGTGAAGCAGAATTATTGAAAAGATTTTTTCTAGAAATGCTGTTAATTTTTTTGATTTGTTGTTCAGATGATGGGGGGGGGGGGACAACGGCCATTGCTCTGAAGCTGATCTCTTTTTATTTTTATTATCTTGGTTCTTAGCGCTATCATTACCAATCTGTGTTTCATTTTGAGTAATTTGAGTGGCCATAATTTGATCAATTTGGGTGTTTGTCGTGTTTTCTATTTCATCTTTCTTTCGTTTCTTCGGGTGTGTGGATTATGCTTGCAATTTCAACAGCTCCTAGATTATCTATATCCAGTCCATCAGCTTTATTTGGATCGTTTATATTTTCATTTTGGCTCGTCTCATATTCTTTAGTAGTTTTGGATTGTTCCTCAGTTATTATAGCATCCGTTGGCTTTATAGGTAGATTTTTGTCATCTTTTGGATCAGTTTTTAGTTTTATGTGATTCAACCTTGATTGTACAAGTGATTTGGTTTCGCCTTTTTTTCCACTTGAACTGGTTAGGCTGTTAATGGGATTGTTCTTTTCTCCTCTTCGTCCATTATTAATAACTACATTCGGGCTAGTATATGTGCGTAAAAATTGTAGTCTTTGTTGAGCACTTTGTTGTTGTGTTAGTTCTTTTTTTCTAGATCTGTCGGCCATGCTTGGTGTTTTCAGCACCTGCAGGTGCAGGTTATGTTTTTGCGAGCCCGCCCAAGCGGGCTTATTATCTTTTTTTAGTAGCTAATATTATTATTTTAATATTATTTTCGCTTGTTAGTTAGTAAATCACCTCGAGTCGGGGTTGTACCTACGACATTCTGCGCTTGTTATCCCCGTTAAAAACAAATAAAATCGCGTCTCTCTTCCGATCGAGTGTACACCCGAAACCCGAGCTCGGAGTCCTCCCCACTGAGAGCCAATCGACAACTCATTTCTACTGGTTAAATAACCGTTAATTTGATTTAGCGCAACTACCTCAAAAAGTTTAGCGGCTGGAGAGAGAATGCTTTCGGGCGAAGATCGCCAGCGTCTGAAGGATCACGCACTTTTGGAATCGGCCTGACATTTGCGATTTTCCAGTGCGTCGACCGAGAGCGGAAGTTGAGTCTCCGACTGGTCTTTGCCGCGTAGTCCCAATTTGCTGATGATCTCCCACATTTCCCTGCAATTTCGACAGCTGATGATGGGGGAGAGAGAGAGAGAGAGAGAGGGAGGGTGGGAGGGAGGGCGAAAGAAACAAGTTACATAATGTATACAATAAATTATATTATTATCTGGTACACATTTAACTGTTGTAATTGTCACGTCAAAATAAGAAAATAAATTATTATCAAATAAATCGTTATTTAATGCGTGTATACTATAGAAAAGAACATCTCGTCACTTGTCGGCAATTATTACTTGGTTATAACTTGGCCCAATTAATTCACCAATGCTGCATTGAAACGGTGGCTGAAAAACAATATTGTTCTGCGGTTCTGGGTACGACTTACTATGTTGCGTGTATGAGAAAATCCAGAAAAAAGATAGATTCATCTAGAAAAAAGTGGCTTGATTACGTACTGCTTCGAGCTGGCTTATAGCGCTGCTGGTGGATGAAACTTTTGTCGAGCAGCTCTGAGATCCAGCGATGGAGTTGACGTTTTTCCGACGCACCTCTCCCAAAGAATAGGAAGCCGAACTACTCAGGCAGAATTCCCCTTCGGAGTGCGCTGCTTCCGATGACAATTCGGACTGCATATAATAAATAGCATAATAAATACGAATAACCAGCGTGCGCAAAACAAAGAAAAGTATTAAGCAGTTACCGATTCGGCGTTAGAGCCTGCCGGTTGCGCCGCGTCGCTAAGCACGGTCGAGCTGAAGGGTAGCCGCTTGCAATAATGATGCCGATTGGGAATGGAACAGGATTCGAGCTTTTCCAGCAGATTAAGCTTCTGATGAACGGATGACGGCGGCTCGAGCAGGACGATCCCGTCGTGTTGATACGCTGTTAGCAAGGGCCTGTGTGTTTTGGTAAACGAGCATTTATTAGTGCGCATATATTACTTACATATGAAGGTATAGAGAGGGGGATAAGTGCTTTCGTGAAACGAAGAATATAAAAAAAAGCAATTGTCCAACCCTGGAACTCGATATTGCACACAATTCGCGGCGAATAAATGATTATTTGTGATTTTGAAAGTTATAAAAGTAAAGAAAAAAAAATCATGCAGGCAAGATGCGTTCATTATGGCTATTTTTCAGTCGAAACCTTTTGCACACATGATGAAAATACGAATTGATACTTTTGTTACACAAATATGCAAAAAGTGGCGCCCTGCACAATGGTTAATTTTAGCTCTGAATATATTCATTTTTTCATAGCACTAAAAAAATGTTAACATATCTTTAATAACGGAACCATCTCGAATAGATAGCCCGTGCACTAGAAGGTGCAATTTTCGAGTTTCTCAATCGGTCTAGCGCCGAATTGGAATACGGCCACTTTTAGTTGCATTACTGATGATTTTGGCGCTATCATGGAATTTTCTACTTCAATGCATCTTATCCGCAAGGCATTCTATAAATCATAGAAGAGAATAAAAATCTTTTTCGAATAAAAATATTTTTAAAAAACTCGCGGATTCGACTCGATTCACAAGGCATAAAGCGTTATACACAAGAAGAAAAGGATGAACTTGGTAAAATTAAAATCAACGATATCCATCCCATACAATTCTATTTTTTTCTCAGGCACTTAACAAAAGGCACATTCCAAAACTCATCCATACCTGGGAGCCAAATGTGCTGGACGCATCTTCCCTAATAGCTAGAAAGTCGCGAGTTAATGGACTACATTTGTAATGTACCGGATGGTAATTATAATTATTTTTCATTTTGAACGGCAAATCGAGTTTTTCTCGTAGTACACAATAGTGTGCTACGTGCCTAAGGAGAAAAAACGAAGTTTGCGAAGATGAACTAATGTTCGCAAAAGTGCGCACCACTATCCCCCGGATGCACGAGGAAGAAAGAATGAGTAAATGCTGTTAACAGCCTTATTACCGGTTATTGGCGGATACTCTGCTGTACTCCCTCGTGGTAGCTCGGTCGAGACCAACTGACGTTTGTCTACCGACGATGAGCTCTGCTGATGCAGTCAGGACGCCATCGTGCCGATTATCCTGCGCGGCTTTGGAATCGAGTTGACTTTGAACCATGAGCTGGTCAGAGAGTTGCCTGAGCGACTGATCATCGGACAGGCTGTCTACGAGGTGAGAGGTCTTGTGCAGGGAGTCTTCGCCTCCGGTTTCCCCTCTCTCGTCGACTATGCCGATCGCGTCTCCTGACCCTTTCTCGCCGATCCGTTTATCGTCGATGTTGAGGGAATCCCGGCCCGGGCCCTGTTCCTCGCCGATCGCTTGGCTGACGCTACTGACGCCGGGACCTCTCGACTCTTTCTCCTCGGCTTCTTCGCTGTTGTTCCTGTTCGCGTCGATGAAACCGCTCTCATTCACTTTGCCGGTGTCGATATCGCTGGTAGCCCTCGATTCCCCGCGATTCGCGCTGACGCCGATGGAAGCCCCGTTCTCGCCGATCTCCTTCTCGACTCTCCTCCTCGCCGTAGAATCGGCGGTCAGATCGCCGGCTTTCGGGAGCTGCAGCGACGAGCTCTTGAGATTCTCTATGAAGCCGGCGTCGGACTGGCAGCTTTCGCGGATGCTCGCGGCAGCCGCAGAGCCGGCCTGCAGCGAGTCGTGGCTGCAGTGGACGGAGTCGAAGCTCCCGGCGGAGTAGTCGGCGCCGTTGTCGCTCTTCCGCAGAAGTTGCTCGAGGGCTTGGCTGCTCTGGTGAACCCTCCTAATGATCGTGCGCTGCTGGCTCAGCAGAGCGTCGAGGTCCGCGATGATCCCCGGCTCGCCCAGACTCAAGTCCGCGTCCGACGACGCGTCGAGCTTCGGCAGGGACTCCGGCGGCTCGGAAGCCGCAGGGCTGCGATTGCCGGCCGGCTCGGCTGGCTGCACGAGCCCGGTGACGGACGTCGTCGCGTCCTTCCTTCCAGAGGCCTCGAGCTTCTCTGCGGCAGCGCTCTCGCCGTTGGCGAAGGACTCGTGCTGGAACTGGAAGCTAGCGACGTTGTCGGCGGGAGCAGCTCGGGGCCACGTCGGCAGCGGATCCCCCGATGGCTGGATGTCGACTATCCTCGAGGTCCGGACGCACAAGTCCGCCTTGATGCTGATAGCCGGACCGCGTTGGACGCTCAGCTTGTCGCTGCCGACGCAGCCGCCGGCGGGCGCTTGGGCAGCGGCGCGGGCGCTTTTGCCGCAGCACAGCGGACAGTCGTCGTCGATCGCCGGTGCAGCCGGCTTGCTCTCCGACGGCCCCCGCGGCCCCGTCGCTCTTCCACTGGCTGATGCGCTTGCCGAACTCGGCCTGGATTTAGATCTGGCGGGAATGAGCGTTTCGCTGATCGGTGCCGGCTCGTACGCGCCTGTCTCGAAGCTCGTCGCCACGATCCTTCGGATGTAGGCGCTAGTCTCGTCGAGCAACCTGTCGCTTCGTTCGATTTTATACTTTAGCGCGCAACGATATTGAATTGTGTACACAGTTGTCTAGAAACTCACCTGTCTCCATCGCAGGCGTCAGCGAGAACAGCGTCGAAATTCAGTCGAGACAGCTGCCTCTCGGCGTCTTCCACGAGCCTTTCCGCGCGTTCTAGTGCCTGCAAGCTCGCCGGACTCAGACGCAAGCTTCTGTTGGGCCGGTGCTGCGACAACGGCGATTCCGTCTCCTTCTCTGACTGCAAGGCGAGCATTCAAATTACCCGCCGATTTATCGCGCAGTTGCTACGAAAATGTAACGTTCATAATTCGCGGTAGCCTTACCAAATAATCTGCAACGCTGCGCAGGCTCGTCCTCGTGGAGGCATCTGGCTGTACTGATATCCAAGTGACAGGAATCTTCTCTCCATCTTCTTTTCTGCTCTTCGCTTTTGAGCGCGATCGCCCACTCGACATGTCGTCTTTTCTGAAATTCAATCAAGATCAACCTTTAGTATATATCGTTCGATTGATATTAGGGCACATAAGAACATTCATAAAGCACCCTATGGCCATATTCATAGTTTTGCACGTGACGAAAAATGTATAGATACCCGTCACGACCGGCACAAAGACTCATCGCTCAACTCTGGTAATTCGCTTCTTCTTATAGAGGACTTTGAAGCTCCGAAGAGGTCGTCCAGTATATGAGGAGGTTTTCGGAACGCTATAAGGCGGGTATCGGCAATGATTATGACAGCTGTATATAGTGCAAATCCACGAGCGAGTGGAAACAACTCGGGTGCTAGAAGTTGAGAATTTCAAATTGAGGGCACACAGACCAACGTTTTTCGGTTCCTTGGGCTATCTGAGTGAAGTGAGAAAATGCCCGCGCGCATCACCGATCGCTTGCCGAACGTTTTTCTGGACCAGTTGAAATTCAACCCAGAGGAAATTAACGAAAACCAGAAAATTTCCACTTTTTGTCTGTCGGTGGAATAAAAAAATGTCTTTTAATAGGATCAAAGTATGAGAAAAAAGTATTATTTTGAGGGCTGGTGGGTTAGAAATGGTTGCCTAGGTCAAAAGTTTCTAGGCTTGATAATCAACAATTTTTCCAATGTTTACGAAAATCAGCGATTTTTCCTATTTTTAAAATCCTTTCGGTCAAGCCCGTTTCTTTCGCTTTCACTTTGAACATTTAGATGAACAATTAAATTTTACGATTAACTGTATAAAATGACGATTCGAGAAAGGTCAAAAAACGGACATAATTGAGAGGCATATATATATATATCGCTGATCAAACAATTGAAATGTTAATCCGAATTTTTAAAACGAAAATAGGAGAAGAGAGCTTCAATTTGAGCCACGGGTGGTTTAAATTTACCGCTCAGAGCAAAAGTAAAAATTTTTTGTAAAAAATCTATGTATTTGTGATTTTTTTGCTATTTTCAAGCCTAGACAACTTTTGACTGAGCAACCATTTTTAACCCACCAGCCCTTTAATTAGAGCTCTCTTCTGATGCTTCAATCCTATAGTAGAACATATTTTTGAGTTACGCTTTCAGACACTGAGTGGGCAAAGCTGAATCGTGGCTACAGTTTTCGCACATTTTCTCCAAAGTTGAATTCCCACAAAAGAATTTCAACTGCCCCGAAAAAGGTTTGGCAAGCGATCGGCCATGCACGCGCGCATTTTCTCGTATTGAAAGGTTTAAAGAACTGAAAAAAAATTGGTTTGGTACCCTAGTGGAAAAAAATGTAATAAATTGTAATAAAACGTAAAAAAAATGTAAGAAAATGTACCTATTTGTTGGATTTCGGACCTTTATTCTCATACGTTTTTGTACACTTTCTTACATTTTCAGATTTGTTAACTTTCTTTTACATTTTATTACATATGTTGTTTTACCGCCTTATATAGTCAATATATTTTTTAATTGTTAATTTTATAATAAAATGTAACAATGCATAAGAAATTGTAAGAAAAAGTCAAAGGATGTAAGCAGAAGTAAGAAAATAAAAAAGTCGCCATTTTCTCATATAATATTACGCTTACAGACAATTTTTACATTTTGTTATACTTTTTTACGTATTGTTAGATTTGTCGTTACAAAGAAGAGACCCCCATGAAATCCTGGATTAATGTATTTGTAATAAATTGTAATAAAACGCAACAAAATGTAATAAAATGTAGCAAACTGTAATAAAACGTAAAAAAGGTCCGAAATCTAACAAAAACGTACAAAATGGTACGATTTGTTACATTTCCTTATATTTTGTGTGTCCTCAATTTGAAATTCTCCACTTCCAGCACCCGAGTTGTTTCCACTCGGTCGTGGATTTGCACATATACGTTGAACAACGTCTAGGAAGTATTGAATTCATTTGCTGTAGGCAAATAAAAGGTTTCGTTCGAGGTTTTATTCTAGCCTTGTTTGCCGTCCATTTTATCAATATATTTACATAGTTTCTCTTTGACATTTTCAATCCAAACATCAAATAATTAACATGGCAATTCCACATTAAAACACGGCCTATTATACTGGGAAAAAAAATACATAGGTCCGTAAAACTTGCCCGCGTCGGAGCTATACCAATAAAAGAAGCGCAAATTATAGTTCGACACCGCAACGAAAATGAAAAGCCTCGAAATGTTATCTCAATCGTCTCTCTTATCAGAAGACAGAAATTCATGGTGATTCGTACTAGGCGAAATTCCGTTTAAGGCTCGTGTTTATTCGGGTATTTTTATTACGTTCATTAAATTTGAGTTGATTCTAATGAACCATTTTGTAATAGCGATTGAGGAGCCGCACTGTCCCTTTTATATGTATAGATATACTAACAATGTCAATTTGCGCGGAAGTATGTTCGACAGAATATAATCCCAGGAAAAAAAATACTTAAAATATACTTTTCAGACTCTAGTTGGACCGATCATTTATTGTTTATTTTGGCCGAGGTTGGACGCACTCCTTGGCAGGAAAAGCTAACATATAGAAGTATTTTTTTCTTAGGATCTCGCTGATGGATGACGTCCAGCTCACTACTGCCAAGAAGTATAGCCTGAAATATTTTTGGCAAAAGGTTGCATTGGGATGGCCCTCTTTTCTTTCGTGCAATATAATATACTATTTTTTATGTATAACAAGCATATATAAACCTAGCGGCCTTAGCGCTCCCTGTATAGAAAAAATCATTAATGGCACAAACATTCGTTCTAAGGATCGATGTGAACTGAAAAAGAATTGCATCCATCAGGAGAAATGCGCCCAGTATGAAATAGTATATTGTGTACCAAGGGCGTAAAGTGGGCTTTTCTAGTCCGAGTGTGAAGATTGCAGTACGGGTCAAGGCGAGTTAGCCCGAGCCGAAGGCAAGGAGCGTTTACGAGCCGCAGACGAGTTCTGCAACCACACGAGGCCAAAAGCCCGCTTAGCCTTTGATATCTATATAAGTATATGCATATGCGGGCAAAAAAGATGCAAAACGCCCGCTAAAATTTGTTTTGCCCGACGGTAAAAAAACTGGTACTTTACCCCGCTTAGTATAGGTAAACGAAAAACGCGAAAATCGTGTTTTACTTACTACTTACTTCGGGGACCTATTTTAAATTAATCACCTTTTATATCGATGCCGTGAATTAACTATTGCACGAGGGACGTCGAATTCGGCCATTTGAAAAACAAACTATGATCACTAAACATTTTTATTTATTTTTGTCGTTATGTTTTGAAATATGTGAAAAAATATTTTGGAATTTGTTTGTGTTAAAAATAATTTGAAATGTGCTAAAGGCACAATATAAATCATATGGTACGTATGGTACACTGTGTACCCAAGGGTGTTAAGTGGGCTTTTTTATGCCGTTGTATGAAATTGGTAGCACGAGCCGAAGACGAGTGCTTCTGCGAGCCGAACACGAGCAGTGCTGGATTTTCTACAACAAATTCCTGCAGAGTATCCTGTATATGCTAATTCTATAGGAGGCTAGAATGACGCTGTATACCCTAATGAAACTGTTTGATAACGGTATGAATTGGCTCCATAGCTTCGATTCGATACTAAGTAATCGCTATCTTCTTTTTGTAGACGGATCCTGCAGGTTTTGCAGGATCTCCTATACATGAATCTGTGAACATTCAGCAGGAAATTCCTGTTAAAGGTCCTGTAGAGTTCTTCTGCATGATTTCCTACAGGATAACCTGTAGGAATTTCTATACAGGGTTCATATATGTATAAGGATTCCAAAATTTTCAAAATATGACGCAAAAACTTAAAACTTCCAGTGCAAAACAAAATTTCATCACTTTTTTTTATTAAAAAAACTTGCTAAATTTGCAGTAGTAATTTTTAATTGGCGTTTCACGAGTGATCTAATGCAACTGAGATCACCAGATGATTTGTTATGAGAATAAATATACAGCTGTGTGTGTGTGTGTGTGTGTGTGTGTGTGTCTATAACAAAAATGAAATTCGCCCGTTAATAGTAGATTAATTAAGCACCTACAGCAAGGAGCAAAACTGAAGGCCAGTCTAGAGCACGTGCTTTGGGCTGGCTCTGTAAAGCCCCCTTTTCTCCCATGGCGCATGCGCCATTTTCTACCACACCAATAACTAATAAGCGTAAGGTGCGCACCTTATAGCGCTCGCACACTAGGAGGAACTAAAATACGAACTTTATGAGTGGTGCACCTCAAAGCACGTGTTTGGCAGTTTGGCCGTCTCTTTGTTGCACTCTATAGGTGCATAATCTGCTATTGTCACTTCAGCAAATTATACGCTCAAATAGTTTTAGAATAGACTACAAAGGTTTCAAAACCACCTCTGTTTTGAAAAAACTACTGACGGCAACTTTATACAGTCGCACCACACAAAAATGTCGACGCTGTTCCGAAATTACCTATATTTATACCTACTTACATCGCAATAATCAACGCACGATGATTTATAAAATCTATGTACCTCTATTCCTGCGCGCGAGTGCAATATGTGAACTCTTTCGAACAATAGCACAAACGACAAGTTTCCCTGAGCTTTAATTTCGTTGGATCGCTTGCTCCCTATTTATGGGCGTATCGTGTGTAAAGAGCCCACTTTTTAAGCACTTAAATTTTGTATCCTTCTCGAAACGACCAAATATCCATTCTTGTAATACGAACATAGCAATGAGTTCTGCTTCGTTTCGAGAGTATCAATTGTAGCAGACCTGCCTGTTCCGGCGCAAATCAATACCGTCCGTCGCCGCCGCAGCCCACGAGGCGATTTTACTTTCATTTCTGAAAGACGATCGTTACAGGAGAATACCCGTGCAGGTGTTGGGATGAAATAAGATTGCGATTGTTTTACACATCAACACATATATTTGTTTTTGCAGTTTGCATACATACGATAAACAGTACAATGTATCGCGTTTTTCAAAGTATGGTACACTAGAAAATCGTATTATTCGCTACTACAGTCGCTAGTGAACTTACGTGTTTCATAATTTTCTTTGTCTCCTTCATTAATATGACCATAGTTATTGCGCTCGTACAAGAATCATAAAAAACAAATCGGATCGTACAAAAGTAGGGAATCACTGTTTCTTTCCACTTTCGTCGTATTTTTTCATTTTAAATTTTCAATGATCGCGTCGACTTTCTTCAATCAATTCTCATCTTGGGAAGACATGCCTACTTTGTACGCGCTACGGCCAGAAAAAATGCGACTTAGCATCGGCTTTAGAAATCTATATGCCCAACTGTTCTATTATTTATTTATTTATTATTTATTTTTCCTTTAATTGCATGCGCGAACAGACTCGCCATGACTCTCCTCGTCGGAAAGAATTAAGTAACAAAGAATACAGCTCTTCGTGTGTTAAGTGTGATTTGTGTGTCCGTGTGTAAAAGGAGAGAAAGACGCTTATAGATGCGAAATTCCAAGCTGTATAAAAACTGCGCAAACCTGCTGCGAGTCTCACATTTTTCCTGACTTACACGATCGGTTGGGCGAGTATACTAACATTCAATTAATAGCTACTGCATCCTTGTTTCTAAAACCTTTACATTGTTGTTGATTTTTTTTTTGTTTCGTTAATAATCTTACTTTTAAATCTTGTCCAAGTAAAAATGACAATTTTTTTCTCATCACTCGGTGTGAAAAAATGAACTTTCAAAGTTTTCACTCTTCTGCATACATCGCGCGGATCACTCTTTCGCACTCAAACACGTATACAACAAATCAGATTAGTTTCTCGTTTATCGAATAATCGTTTAACAAGCACGAAAAGTACGTCCTATTTCTTCATTATACACACTGGTAAAAGAGAAAAAAACAGACGTGTACGCGTGCCTATGTGATTGCATATGCACATATTATAGATCGGCAGAGCTAAGTAAAAAAGAGACAAGCAAACAAGAAACTAATTTCACAGCTTGCGTTGGCATGGGCAGGAACTACCATAACGTTAAAAAAAACCTACTGCAGCTAGCGCACGACTCGACTTTGATGTCTCATTCTCTATTCGAGAGTCTCGTCACATTGTCGACTCGGAACAGAAAAGAAAGAACAAAAACCGGGGTGTGCTAGCACTTTTATATAGTATCTGAGAAGTTGTCGCAAGCACTCAGGCACGTCCAAGCTAAAAAAATTTGAAAATGCCGTTGATGCGGCACCACATCGGCAGATTCGACAATTTAAGACAAACTTCCGGAGTAACTCCGCCAAAAGGACGTTACGGAGCTGGCAACAACTTCTCGCCGCCAATCGACACGCGCGTGAGTTGCTCTTCCGCGTGGTTAATATTGCGATCGTCACGCGTCGTGGTTTTTTCTCCTTTCAATTCTCTCAATCTTTGTACAATATACTTTTTTTTTATACACATACAAAAAGACCTATGCGCCCAGGGCGAGTTAATCTTGGCCGCTACATCGATTGATTACAAAAACCGAAAATTGACAAATAAGGTATAGAGTAGTTTGTTAGGTAATACAAAGAAAGTGCTGCCTTGGAGGCAAGCAAAAACACACGATTTATCCATTTTGAAAATTTTTCAGACGTAGCGAGTGTGTGGTTCCTATATGTCGGGCGATGCTTTTTTCATCTGGTAAATGAAAAATCAAAAAGCCCTCACTTAAAGTCTAGCGTTAAACTAAAGTGTGAACAAGATCTCTCCTTTTCCTTTGTTGTGTTTCCATAACCTAACGAAGATTCAAATTTTCTTGAATTTTTCCTTCGTTATTGATTTTGTTAGTCGACATCGACAAAAATTTCGTAAAGCAATTCGGCCAAGTTTTATTTTTTCTCGTTTGATAGTTTTTGTTTGTTTCTCTATCGGCCGCCTTATAATCTGTCTTTTAACTAAGCGTTTCGTACCGAGTAATCGTACTCTCTACTTTTGCTCTCGTTTCTCGTGCTTGATTATTCTCTTTCCGATTATTCTCAGAAAAATGAATAATTGGAAAGGCCTCACATTGAAGTCTAGCGTTAAACTGAAAATGAAGACAATAACATGTCTGTAATTTGTGTTTATCAAATGATAATCTCTATTGCGCGTACGTGTAAGCTCGTCGATATCGACAAATTATCTGATCGATTCTGTGCTTAGTCTCTTGCTCCGTTGGTGTGTTTCAAAGATTAGTATTATTTATTACTTATTATTTTTTTATTTAATTTTTATATGTATATATATTTTTTTACAATGCCGATGGATACAATGTAAGAAAACGGAGGCGGGGATCATGATAAAATAAACGAAACGAGATACAAAGCAACGCATGAAAGTCGTAACTGCCTCGGTCAAAAATGCGTATACGAGGTTTTTGTTATGACTTGTGCATTAAATGTCGAGAACATAATTCAATGAAAAACGCAACGTAAGTTCCTCTTTGTACATTAAAAGATGCTTACTTTCGCAATCATACGATTCCTTATTTCGCTCATAATATAATATAATAATATAAAATAAAACTAATAATAATGATAATCATGATAATAATATTATTATAATAATAATGTAGAATATGTACACATATACATAATGTACAGAACACCCAAGAACGCTGGGTTAAAAAGGTCCGTCATGTTTAATTAATGATATAATACAAGGAGGGCAAAGTATAAGAAAATAGAGGCAAAAAAGAAGTGACGAAAAAAAAAATGAAAATAAGAGTTTGATTAACCGTTATTTAAATACCGCGACGAAAGCGGCAAAGTTTAACCACGTTTCGAAGCAATTGCACCGAAACGCCTTAAAACATAGAAAATAAAAAACTGTAGAACAGCGTGAAAAGAACTGTAAATTTTTTATAGTCGCAATTGTGGCTTCATAGAAAATCTAAGAAGTTGCGCATGACAAATACACAATGAAGATAAAGGCGATCGAGCCTAAGTACAAGCCCATGCATGGGCACAAATAATCGTTTCGTCATTTAAATCGCGACTCGTGAGTCGCTGCGTCTCAGCGCATAACGTTTGTTCTTCAATTTATTTCTTTTTTGTGAATTTTCTTGTGGTTTCCTGCATTTCTGGGCACTTCTCGCTCTTTTAGCTTCCTTACAGGACTCGTAACATATTTACAGAAACAATGCCAGTCACCGAGTTTGCCAAAGACTTCTGCTCAAGACCGACAATAGCTCGTTCGATAAAAAAATATTTAAAAAAAGGCAATTCGTCGACGCAAAAAATGTATACACAACTCGACGACGAACCCGGTCAACTGTTGCTCGGGCACGACGGCTCAGAAAAAAAAAACAAAAAATCCAAATTCTCGCAAAACATCGTGTTTGATCTGATCACAGCGCATCGCGTAAAGCCACATATCAACGTCTTCGGCCTAACAATGGCATGTGCGGCATCTCGACACGCACAGCCTTTCCCCGTTGCCTCTGATTAGTTTGTTTGTAGTGTGTCTGTGTATCGCGCAAAGTTAAACAACAACTTGCCGGCGAGCCTTCACGGCGTCTTTCGCCTCGGACAAGAGCTGCGCTCGCACTGCTGCGAAAAATCATGGTCTTTGTCCCCCGTGGATTCCAAGTAGAGTTATGATCTCTCTTGTGTTGTCACGCTCGGGGAGAGACATGAGCAAAAATTGAGCCTGGACCTGCGGTGCTTCTCGCGCACAGCTCGCTTAAGTCTCGCGCTCCTTCTTGACCTTGAGACCGGCGCTCGGCGTGTCCTCGCCCAGGATCGTCGCGATCTCGCCCTGCATGAAGGCCCATGGCACGGAGCTGTTGGCAAGCGGACACTTTTCGCCGCTCGGGCAGTAGACCTGAAAGAGTAGAGGGCGAAAGTGAGTCTTCGTGAACTGGCATAGGCGAGAGTGCGCTGTTAATAAAGTGCGAACAGCTGAAAGAGCTCTGCGTACCTCGGATCCGGCGCCCTGGCGCTTGATGCTGTCCCGGCTGCAGGGGAAGCAGAACTTGTGGTGCGGCACGCTGGGGCACTGGACGAAGTGCGTGTCTTCGAGACGCTCCTGGCAGAGTGTGCACTTGAGGGTGGGCGCGGCGACTGGCTCAGCGCCCGCGGACTGCGCCACCGCGCCTTCCGACGACGTCGTCACTGTCGTCGAGGACACGTGCCTGGATCCGCTGGACCTCCTGCCCGATGGGCCTGCAGGGTGAAAGAATCGTGTTATCGATTGCATCGCGTCTCGAGTCTCGCGAACTGCGCTAGGCTCGAACGAAAGCTTACCGGAGCTGTTGGGGCTGTGCTGGGAGCCTCGGGAAGCGCTGCGCTGCTGGACGTTGGGCGCGGTGGTCGGCGGGCTCCGGCTGGTCGGGCTAGGGTTGCTAGGCGGCTGGGGTACCGGCTCCGGCGACGTCAGGTTGTCCGCCACCGACATCAGCGCTGCCATTGGTGATGGTCCACCAGCCGATCCCTGAAAAACCATTCCACGGTTAGCCAAGGCGCAACGAGAACGACAGCGAGTAGAAACTTGCCGGCGAGTCTGAGAAACGTCTTACCTGATGGTGACTGCTCTGTTGCTGCTGTTGCTGCTGTCCCTCCGGAGTGGTCTCCTGGCTGGAAGGCGGCGGAGGTGGCGGCGGACTCGTCCTGGGACGCAGAGGCGAGCCGCCGCCGCCGTTCGTCGCAACGTTGGCCGGTGCCAGGGGGATCGAAGGGCCCACGTACGCTCCTGCAAACGACAAAAAGCTCTCGTTGTAATTCCACTGTTCCAGAGTTTTGCATGCACAAGAGGAAGAACGAGAAGAATACGGGACGGGACGCGCGGCCCTTGCGTAACCGGCATGCAGCCAAACGACTTTTTCACGTCCCCGTAAAATGTCGGCGCGAGCACATACACGAGCGGCTCGCACTTAACGAGCTGTTTTTATGGCTTCTTCCTCACTGCATCAACTTCAGAAGTTTGCACACACGACGTGACTGAGTCACCCGCGTCGCGTACAATCGGCGACTGACTCATGCGACTTATCGCGCGTTTGCTAATTTATCGGAAAAGAGTGTCGGAACTCTATTCCGACGGGCGATTTTCACCGATTCGTCGCGCAGTGAGATCCGGAAAATATGCGAAAACGGCAGCGGGCGCGTGACAGCGCGACGCACGTGAGCCGGCTGCTCGTGCCGTATCGCGCATCGCGGCGGCTGCAACAAAGCCGCATACGCTCGCGGAATGGCAGCTGTCGCGTATTCGGGATTTCCGACGTTCGAAAGTCCCGCGCGGCAGCAGTAGCCATCAGTGAGCCGCTCGCGCGCACAGACGGACGGGCAGAACATGTGATCGGTACTTTTCCGTGACGACATAAGTCGTGCCGTCGCCGCGAGATCATATACGTTTAAACGCGAGCGAGCGCGCGCAGACGTAAATAGAACCAGAGCGGAGGTGGGAGGTGGGGGGGGGGGGGAGGCGGCGAAGCACCGGACGCGCCGCTCGACGTCGCGTCGATTCAGCGTATTCGCAACGTTTCTCTTTCCCCCTCGCGCTGCGTCGAGCCATTGTTTATTTCTCCGATGCAGCTGAATAGAATGCTCCGATCGATTTCGGCTGAAATTGGATGCGCGCGTGCTAGAGGCGCTTCCTCACTAACGAAGCCAATGGTTGCTCTACGAACATTGCTTCTGCCGCTGGAATATGAGAATTCGTAAAAGGATCGACGCACCTCGACAACAAGGTCATCAGCGCAAAGTCGGCAGACACTGGCTGCTGCGAGTGTGACTAACGCCTACGTGCTGCCGTCTTCCCCCAGAATCGCTATACACACAACGATGCCGCATACAAGCTATATCCTTTGTGTAGGCCGCGCGTGCAGCCGGCGAGTCGAGCTTTTTTCGCATCGGAAAAGCAGACAGTGGCTCGAATCGATCGATAAGCTATACATATGCGGAGGCACAATAATCGTTCTAGTTAGCAGCTGCATGCAGCGTCGCGTGTCGATGACGTGCAGCGCGTAACCTCGTCGCGCCGCGACATAAGCAGTGACTCAGTGCGAGGAGCTGCGCAACTGGCGTGTTTCTACGTGCGTATATGCAAAGTCAGTGATCGCCAACGAATTCGTGCAACCCGCCTGTATCGACACTGCAGAGCGTAGATCTCGCCGTGAGTTCGATGAAAATCGGCTTACGCGCGCCACTGCCGCCGGTTAAAAATAGATACAAATATACGCCGCAGTTTTAGTCCACGGCGCGTATAGGCGGGTATACCTGTAGAAGCGAGTCGGCGCACGCGCGTGGCTGCAGAAGTAGCTCCTACGGACTTTGCCAGCGGCAGCGTGCGGACTATTTGAGGTTATGTCGGTCGTGTGTTTGTAAACTGCGCAACACACGGATCGCTTCTAAAAATGTGCGATTACGAACGAAGAGTCTCGGGCGCGGCATTTGCACACAATAGCGCCGGCAGTTTTCCTCCTTCGCTCGCGGCGTTCCGTGCAAGCGAGAGATTTAGCAAACGCGCACGCGAGTTTTCCGCGAATTTCCAGGTCACCGCGAACTTTCTTATGGGATTCCAAATTTCGGGTTGCGAACGCCGAAACGGGACGATCGGCTCCCCGTGCGCGTGCATGCATACACCCGTATTTACTATTGCGAAACGAGCGATCTTTGCGCAACGCCATCAGAGCGTTGTCGCCGATTACGCACACGCGAGCACGTGCGAGAGTTCGCCGCTCGCTATCGCACGCACGTCCTTTTTTCTCTCTACTCGCTCTTCGATCGACTCTATTTTTTCGTATTTACATTCGCGCTCAATGGCAGCGACAAAGTCATTGGCGCGTTGGCTAATACGCTCGCACTTATAAGGTAGGTAAACATACGATTCGGCGTGGATGCGAAGCACGTTTCTTTCCCGAACACACATGCGCGCGCTCTCGTCGAGCGACACCCGCGTCCTTGAGAATTAATCGCACGGGCGCTCCTGAAAATCGTGTGTTATCGCGAAATTCCTCGACTCGGCGAACGAAAACATTTCCACGAGAAGCGCGCGCAGCATGCCCCTACAGCGCGGGCTTTAATTATAACTCTTCCTTTTTCAAGTCAAGTGAAGCTTGCAAAATTTATCGAGCGCGGCAGGCTCCAGATTGACGTCACGCTTCTAGTCGACATTTTTAGAGCGCTACGACAAGCTGACAATGACAACGAGCGGCGGATTTCGATTCGGCCGCTCGACGCCGCGCGGAAACGAAAAATATGTTTCGCGTTCATACGCTAGCGCAGCATCGAGTAGCCTTGCCTCGGGGCTTTGACGGCCACCCTGTAGCAAATCTTTCATGGGGAACAAAACGCGGACGGGCCTATTTACAGCCTGGCGGTGATCCTGCTATTTATACTACCCGCGACAGCACTCCATCCGGAAATACCGATCTTCCAAAATAAAAGCGCCCGGAATGCAGCTTCTTTACTCCCACAGAGAGAGTTTATATCTCTCCACGGCGGAATCCACGGCGGAACACCAAGTTTGGGTAGCTCGAGAAGAATCGGACTGTCTGGTTTGCCGAAACAGGCGGAAACGCAGGCACGCGCTCGGCGATGCCGAGAACGAGTTATAAAAAGGATAATCAGTCGTAAAACGTTCTCCGGCTGTAAAGAGGGCTCGAGCGGGAATTCGTGGAAGCAAATAACAAAGCGATGATCGCGGGGACGCGCAGATGCGGAAAGACGCGCCATTGTGTACCTACTACGCGGGGAGGTCAGAGTGTCGCTCGTAAACCGCGGGCGCGCGATGCGAGGGTTAAAAGCTCGGCGCTAATTTAGCCGGGTGCAATAACCCGGCGGCCCGAAAGCCCGCGACAAGTCGTAAAGCGGCTGCACGCGTGACTGCAATTAACTCTTGCCTGTTGTACCCGAGGGTCGCGTAAAAATCCGAGCCAGCCCTTTCGCGCGCGCACATCGCACCGTAAATAACGCCGCTTTACGATTCGAGTTTCTCCGCGACACTCTCCATGAGCGATTTGCCCGGGACGGGTCTTTATCGCGGCCGCTCCACAGCCCGAGGCTCTCGGGAACTTACGAGAGGAATTTGGAAGCCGTTATTCGATTTCGAAGAGAGAGAGAGAGAGAGAGAGAGAGCAACGGGGCCGGACCCTCGCAGTCCCTCTTCTCTCACCGGCTGCACCTAACTGTAATTACCGTCTTAATGGGCATCATTGACTTGCCCTCGGCTTTACGCTCGGCTTCCCCTCCCGAGTGCAGGGTATTTCATTTTTATACTACCGTCGGAAAAGCGCGGGGCTGCTGCAGTTTGACCGGCGGCGCGCGACGCTGCAGCAGGGGGTCGCTAACGACGGACCGCTACTGCCGACCGAGACAGACTAGCGGGCAGTACGTGCTACCTGCGAACCTCCGGCAGGGTTCCAGGGGCGAGATAAAATTGCAACGTTGTAACTCGGCTCGAAGCTCGCGAAGCGTACAGTCGATTCGAATTTATTCACTGGTCCTGGTCCTCCGCGTTGCCTCGCGCACGGGTTATCGATTGGCATCCGCGGAAAACCAGGTCCGTCGACACGAGAAGCAGCGATGCGGGCGCGCTCAAAGGAGGCCAGTATACAGTTACCCGTCGCGTCGAGCCAGACAGCCTGTGAGCGCGTCCGATGTGCATGTGCAGTATGTGCACTCACTGACAGGCGCAAAACGGGATCGGTCTTGTGCCGACTTGTGCCGACGATTTAAAATAGAGGGGAAAACAGCCCAGACGATTATTAAATCGCACACGCAACGACTGATGTAGGAGTAATATACGCCGCGACGGTTGCTCGCGTTGCCTCGCACAGCTTTCCGGCGCCGCGCAAGTAGAGCGAGAATGCGATTCCCCTTTTTCTCCCTCCTCCCGTGCGCGCGTTCTTACGGGTTTGCCGCGAAACCAGTTTGTAGTGTGCGTGCATCGCCGCTGCCGCGGAGCTATCGATTATCGGCTGCCGCTGTCTGCGCCGACAAGACACACGGCCGGCAGTGTCTGCAGCTCTCGAGCATATTACATACGCGAATCGGAAAAAGAACAAATCGGAAAATAAAAGGGATCGTCGAGAGAGCTGGCTCGTCCGATTTCAAGAGCAAGTTATAGAGCGCTCGCGAATCGCACTCGAGCGGATAGCTCCGCTGCGACAAGGGGGGCCCATTCATCGGTCTAAATATACGTGCGCGCACGCGTGACGTCACGAGCGAGCAAACGTCACGCCGGCATTTTTTCGTCGTCCCCTCCGCCGCCGCCGCCGCCGCCGCCGCCGTCGCAGTCGGGAGCTGGTTTCTAATCACGTGTTCCGAGAGAGAGAGAGAGAGAGAGAGCTCGATTCTGCGCGCGTCTTTGGATGACTGCCATACGTCGACACAACTCTTGGGCTAGTATACTTATACTTTGCGAGTGACGGTGTGTGTGAGCGTGCCGCCGGGAAGCGGCTTTGCGGTTTAAAGTTACATGTTTTCTCGCGGCAGATAAAACTAGCGAGCGAGCGGCGTTGATGTTTCCAAAAGCAAAGTTAAAGAGAATCGCCGCGTGAGTGTGCCTTACGTAAAGACACTGTGTTAGACGCCGCGAGCTTTGAAAAATTCCTGCTGCGAGAATTTCACGGAATACACTTATACGCGCGCGGTTGTGAAAAGATTTTTCGAAAAGACTTCCGCATTGCGTAAACACGACTCGGTCGTCGCATGTTTTCACGGCTTAGGTCAACTGTATAAGCGCGGCGAGTCGGGAGGGAACAAAAACAAATATTTTGTTATGGAACTTCAATGTCACGGCTACGCTTCTGAGAACCCCCGCGTCTGTGTGCCTGCGTGTGTTGCAATCGCTGCCGCTGACTTTGCACGTGTGAGTGTAAGACGACGAGGCGAACACGGCCGAACGTGTGACGCGCTCTCTCGAGATGTACAGTTATATCGGCCGCGAATTTCTTGGCATTCGGCGAACGAGCCGCTGCGGAAATATCTTTCGGAGTTCAGCTAAGAGAAGCTCCAGACCGAAGGCGGATCAAACGCCGCCGGGGCAACATTGTCGGCGAGTCGAGCTTGCTTATAAGTAGACCCTCCGCTCCGCGCACGCACTCTACCATGCTTGCTGGCTGCTCACCGGCGTCGCTCTTCCTTCCCGGATCGCGGTGACAGTCGCACGAGCTCTCGACGGAGAGCCGCGTGGGTGCGCGCCGCTTTTAGTGCGCCAGGCGCAAAAATAGAAGCACGGCGAATCCGACTGGCGCGTTTGGTTAATGAATTACGTAAGCGCGAACGAGAGCGAGAGCGGAGAGTCGCCGCGGCGTAAACAAGAGACGGTGGCGGCTTTCCCCGGGCCGACTTCCGCGAAAATACCCGCAGCGGAGTGCGAGGCTGTCGGGCGGGCAGGAGATAAGCGGCGCGCACGCTATCGCGGCGTGGCCCTGCCCCGGATTCGCGCGTTCTGCGCTCGAAAGCGGAGCCGGGAGACTTTCGCGCTCGGGCTCGATTCGCGATTGGCTCCGATAAGGCTTATCGGCTCTCGCGGGTAAATATTATGAAACGCCCGTCGAAACATTTGCGCAACTCGCGTCCGCGCCGAGAGCAAGCGTGCTACAGGGCGGCATCTTCACGCTGCTCTTCTCCGGGGCCGCGCGCGCACGTGCAGGCGAAAAAAGAAAGCGCACTCACCGTTGGCCTTGAACGTCGTGGCGGTCTCGAAGCTGGGCGCGCGGATCGGGTGCTTCTCCTTGCCGCGGTCGACGTAGCTGACGGCGAGGCTGACGGCGGGCAGGGACTCGCCGCGGGTGAGCGGCGGCCTGACGGTGTGCTGCTCCTCGAGGCTGAGCCGCTTCTCGGGGTGGTCGTCCTCGTCGATGGCCGAGATGCCGCGCTTGAGCTGGGTGATGCCGCGGCCGTGGCCGAGGCTCACGTGGTGCGCGACCGCGGTGAGGTGCGCGCTGCTCATCCGCTGCACGCTGTTGGCGCGCAGCCCGTTGCCAATCTCGTGGGGCCCGTCGGCCTCGTGGGCCGCGTGCTGGGCCGCCGCGGCTGCCGCGGCCTGCTGCTGCTGCTGCCGCGCGCTGAGCTGCTGCTGCCGGGCCGAGGAGCCGCCGCCGGCGGGCGCCCCGGCCGAGTTGAACTCGCCGATGCTGTTGCGGTGGTGCATCTGCCCGTAGCCCGCGGCCGCGGCCGCCGAGAGGTTGTGGTGGCGCGAGTGGCCCTGGGCGGCGGCGGCGGCCACCGCGGCGTTCTGGATGGGCAGCACGTCCAGGCTCGCCGCGCCGTTGTGCTCGGCGTGCGAGCTCGCGCGGTAGGTTTTCGAGGCCGAGGGCCGCGCGTCCTGGAAGCCGTGCGCCTTCTTCAGCTGCTTGGCCGACTCGAGCACGAGGTCGATGCGGTCCGCGCCCTCGTAGTTCACGCAGCCCCGGCAGACCGGCTCCGAGAAGTCCATGATCATGGCCCAGGGCATGCGCGGCAGGTCGCACAGGTAGCACTGCGTGCGCTTTCCCATCATCTTGGCGGCTGCTGCTGACCCACTCTCGTGTAGCTCGCGACTCTCCGCTTCCGAGATCGATCACACCGCCGAGCGAAGAGCCAATCTATCCGCAACGCAGCGCACGTCGATCGTTATCAGTCGAGCCGCGTCGAGCTGACGGCGCGGCGCAGCATCGTCGGGTACTCGCTCGCGCGCACTCACAACCACCAACTTTTCTTCACCGCACTGTTTCGGCAAACTGCGTACTGCGAGACCTGCACGGGGGGCGCGCGCGCGTGTAACTGTGTTTGTGTGTATGTGTGTGTAACAGTGTGTGTAACAGTGTGATAGTACCGTACTGCGTGAACGCGCAGAGCGCAGAGTAGCGCAGAGGAGCACAGAGGAGCACAGAGGAACGAAGAGGAACGAAGAGGAGCGCGCCTGGCAACTGGGAGCTTGCACAGGCAGCGAGCGACTGACCGCCCGCCGGTGCGAGAGAGCTGCTTCGCGCAGCAGTAGACGCCGCGCCGAGTGGAGGGGGTTCGCCGTTCGGTTCAGTTCGCCGGTGTAGGTATAGCTGTGCATGTAAGCTGGCTTCTCCTCCGCGCGGTGGGGATCGGGAGCAACACCGCGAGCTCCGCGAGACTTGGCAACAGCGCATCGGCTTCAGCAGCGACGACGACGGCTCTTTTATTTTTTGCTGCGGCTGCGACTTTTCGGAGCGAGGGAGAGAAAGATTTTTGCGATGCGTGGCCTTGAACGCCGAACCCCTTGCTCGATCATCGTAGCTCTCTCGCACGCATGCACGGCGTACACTCGTGCACACCTCGATCCGCTCCGCTTGCGCAGAGCCTCGGGTCCGCTAGGCGGGATGAATTCGCGAATTTCGACGAATATGGGACACGCATAGAGCTAGGCGAGAGCGAGAGAGGAAGCGAGAGAAAAAAGGGAGTCGCGCTTTAACGGTTAAGCGATATAGCGCAGAGAGAAAGAGAGGGAGAGAGCCGAGTCTGCGTGGAAAACGTGTTTCTGCAGCTCTCGGCGACGAACGCTCGAGAATGCGGCGACTCTCTCTCTCTCTCTCTTTCTCTCTCTCTCATGCTCGCTGCTGCTGTGGTAGTGGCACATCGTAGCGGCTGCCGTGCTGTGTACGCCACATGCACGTATACTTATAGGCACTTGGACGAGTCGTCTTACGCTACGACGGCGCAAAGTGGGTCTACGGGTGTCGGCTCTCGCTTTTCTCTTTCTCTCTCGCTCGCGGCGGGGCCGGCCAATCCGCAGCTGTGGCGTCACGCCGGCCCGCTACGTCACGAGGCGCGCCGGCGCATGCGCGAGTTCCCCTTTTCCGCACGCTATATCTGCACGCTCGCGACTCGCGAGTCTCCCCCGTCCCCCGACCCGTCCCGTCTTGTCTCTCTGCATGACTGTGCGTGCGAGACACGTCGAACGCTGTTGACTATGGCTCGCTCCCCCCGCTGCGCTGCTCTGCTCTCGTTTCGCTCGTTCTATTATAACGTGCGGAAGACTCCTGCGATCGGAGAACGTCAATATTTTTTAACGACCGCACCGCCGGCTATACAAGTACCAACACTGAACTCGCGTTACGCGCGAATCGCTAAATATTTATTCGGGCTCTGCACGTACCTGCCTTCGCGGCGGGGAGAGTTGTATCTTGAAATTTTAGACGTGACACCTTATAGCGCGTTTGTTGCGCGGGCCGAGACTTTGTCGCGCGAAATCGCGAAACTCGAGTGTGCGTTTTCAAAACACACGATAGCGCGCGCCGCCTGCCGTGCACTCTCTTTTAAGCACACCGAACGGGCGAAATGTGCAAACTCGCGCAGAACGACTCGGTGAATGGAGGCACTGTTAATAGCGCGGCTTGCAGTGGAATTTTTCGCAAGGGATAGCGGACTAGAAAAAACGTGCCTGTGTTTATCTGCCTCGGGCGTTTATCTGAATTTGATAAGCCGATGAATATATCCTCTGTCAGTGCGCTGCTTGTATTTACCCCGAGATCGGCGAGCTCGTGCCTCGTCATTAAAATTATCGCAGAGTATATGCGAAAGTTACGACAACAACCGGCCGCTCGGCCGCGCGCAGTCTCTAAAAATACAAACTCGCGGCGCGATTATCAGTTGGCGATTCCAGACGAGAGCTTCTGGAATATTTACAAGGCGCAATTCGAAAATGCCGAACGCTGTTTACATTTTGCCAAACGGCCAGTCTCCGGGCTAATGATAATAAGAGCAGTCCACACGAAGGAGAGAGGGGGAAGGTAATGCGAGTAGGTAAGGCCTATGTCGAGCGCCGCGAAAACTGTCGATTTAGGCTGACTGGCTGCACGCGCGCAATCGTCAATCGTCACGGCTGACGAGCGAAATTCGTTCGGAGGCATTTTTTGCGCGGTCGCTCGGCGATGGAGAAACCGGCCTGCCATACAAGTAGAGCGGCGTCGATGTCGTTAAGATGTCGTTGCGGACGGAGGCTGATGACGTGCGAGCGCGAGATGCCGGACGATAAGTTATCGATAGGTATACACACACCGGTCTCGAGCGTGTAACGACGCCAAGATATCGCGCGCTTTACCCCGCAACCGGTCGGTCTGGATTCAGGCCGAGCTCGGCTTCGAATGCCTGCGATATTGCGCAGGATATTTCAGTCGATCGAGAACGCAACGTTGCAAGTGGGGCGCGCGCAGTTCTCGTCTGCGCAGAGACGGGCCGCGTCCTGTTTGCACGGGCTGCAGATAGTCGGATTCCGCGAATTCGGGCTGGGAGAAAATCACGCGCAGCGGCTCCATGCGCGCGGTACACACTATACCCGCGTAATCGCGACTCGGCGATCGAGCGAACGGAGTCCGGAGACTGGAGAGTGAACGCGGGGAGAACAGCGCACGCAGCGCAGGCCGTCGACACCGACAAAAGCCGGTCTCGTGCGCGAATGTGCGTTTGCGCCTCTTATCGCGCGCTCGCGTACGCAAAGTGTGTGTGTGTGTGTGTGTACGTGCGCTGGTGCTGGTGCGCGCACTGGCGATAACGCTGCGGCGATAAGCCGCCCGCGAGCTTACGTGGACGGGCGATATCGAGCGCGTGCTTTTCGAAACGGAAAAAGGCCTCGGCGCAGCTCTAAACCCGCGCGGTGGGCCGCAGGCGCGTTATGCAATGCCTGCACGCTCGTTTATCGCGCAACGCCAAAGCGCGCGAGTCGTTGACCGGTGCGCGTACGCGCGTGTAATCACCGGTGGGCCGAGCTGTATTCCGGTGCGCGAGTCGCATCACGATCCGCGCTCGACACGCGGATGCAGTCTATTCGCACGAGCGGAGTTCTGTACTCCGCGAGTATGTGGCAACTGGCCATGCAGCCGCGGCGGAATCAATGGACTAATCAGTGGCCTATCTGCCTCGCGACAGTCCGCGACTAATTTAGCGGAGAGAAATTGATCGTCGCGAGAGCGCGGAATATAAATCGGCCGGCGCCCCCGTTCCGCCGAAGATAATGAATGGGTCGATCGCGTTCTCGCCTTGATGCTCGAATCCGCGCGAAGAGACCCATTTTTCGGTAAGCTAAGCTCCGACACGACACAATCGCGTCGCGCGATAAGAAGCAGTTGTAGCTCGCTGTTCTGGCCTCCGTTCATTACACGCCGCACTAACGCTCGTCAGCCGAGATTAGGCGCGCGAGGTGCGCTATTTAAATCGCCCACGCCATTGGCTCGGGTTCCGATCTCTGCGCAGCGGTACGACGCGCGGCACGATCTCGAGTGAGAATAATGTTTGCCAGAAAAATGCTCAGCCGGCGACGTCAGCGGCGCTTCAATTTTCTCTTACGCCTTCTAATACGGCCATTATCGTCGGGCGATTGTACGCCCGGCAGATAGCTTGTCGATGGCTCGTCGCGCGTTATTTTGGAGTGCGCTAATCTAATCTCGCGGCGCGCAACACGTTGATTTCCTTATCGCGCGGCGTAAATATTTGACGACTCTGCTCGGCCATTTTCCTTGGCTTCTTTACTTTCAACGCGACTGCTCGGCGGCGAAAGAAAGCGAGAGCGACGTCAGGGTCGTGTCGCGCGGTGCGGAAGAATAATATCGCGACGACTGCGAAAACCCGCGACGCGGCGCCTTTGTGTTGGAGCGTAGAGAGGGATGCAGGAGGCGAAGGGTGTCGCGAGCGTCCGAAAAAAGCAGCGCGGCGCAGCCGGCCCGGCAGCTGCAAATCCGCTCGTACGTACGGGAAGGAGCCTGGGGCTTTCTAATTTAATTTTAGGAGAGACGTCTGCAGCCGGGACTTCCGCTCGGAAGTGGAGCTACCGCTGCAGCTGCGCCTTATCGGTGAGGTCGAAGCTCGGCGCGCGGAGCTGCGCGCGGAGCTACGCACGCCGCACGCAGGCCGAGGGGGCTTCGTTAGTCGCGCCGGTCGCGCGCTGCCGCCGCACATCCATTGAAGCGGCGATCACACTAGCCTCGACCTTGAACCGTATCGATCGCGCGCGCACGACTCCGACGGCAGTTCGGGAGGAGGAAGAAGGGAGCGATCGCATCACGTGCCGTGTACCAAGGAGCTCCGCGCACTGCACACATAGGCGCGCAAGGGCGCCAAGCTCGATAGTTGATCACCGGCAGGAAATCCGCGAGGCGAGGGGCGCCGAGGCTTTGTCTTCTCCCTCGCTCCGGCGCGAGGGGGGCGGCGCGTGCGATGCGAATGCACGCTCTTTGTTCTTGGAGCGCGCTTCGGAATCGAAGCTTTTCGCGGTTATTAGACCGTGAACATTCCTGCAGCCCTCGGCGTCGACGAGAAAAGACGCCCGCGAGGAGAAGCCTGGCCGGCTGATGGAGATTGACAGTGGCGATGGAGTTGAGAAAGGAGGTCAGGCTCTCGAGGATTCTTTTAATAGAGCCGAGTGCAGGGTACATGCCCCTTGCACGCGGCTCGTTTGCCTCTCATTCTCGCGATTCGCCGCCGCGCTCGCTCGCGAACATCGGGGTGAATAGAAATCGAACTCTCCGACGCACGTACTCCGAGAAGGCGTATTTCTTATTCATCGCTCGCTGTGCAAGCGCACCTTATACCCGCACCTTATGCGGCTGGGCGAACTTTTCTATAGTCCACTGTGCACATGTTGGATAATCGATGACCGCGCGCAAACGGCAGCCACTTGTCGCCTGGGCCCAAGAAGAAGAGAGTATACAGATGTGGCGTCCGATAAGCCGCTGTGGAGCGCGTGACGTTACACGTCCACGCAGACCCAGCGATTAGATACGGCTCTAATTATCGCCGGAGGATCGCCGGAGCGCACGGGAGGCTGTGAAAAAATACGGGGGTCAGGCACGTGCCTCCTTTCGACACGTGCCGCCGGCACGTGGGAAATGATCCGCCGTTTCTTCGGCGGACGATGCGCGCTAACAATTACTGCAATGTGCTAGGTCGTTGCGTCCGTCGCCGCAAACTTTGCGCAACTATATACAGACCACCTCTCAGCGTTCCTCTTTGTCACGTGCCTGGCCTCTCCCTTATGCTGAGAGAGAGAGAGAGAGAGAGGGAGAGAGAGGCAGAGAGGCAAAACGCGGCGCTCAGTGCGCGACTGTCTATAATCGCCGCTCGATTTGCCGCTGTCTGGAGCCGAAATTTGCGAGGGCAGCTGCCCAAAAATATCCCCCCAAAAGTATCCCCCTCGCGCTTGCGCCGTGCATACGTGCTGCTCCGGCTCTCCCGGCTGCGCGCCACGCCACAGCGACAACGTGTGTGCGTGCGAAGGCGTGACGTCACCGCGGGCTTTCTCCGTTCTCCCGCGACCCGACGGCCACGGGCCGACGCGCTGTGTACACACGGCCGAGACTTGGCAACGGCGCGCGGCGCGGCCCTGCTCTTGAGAGGCGGCGTTGCCTCTTCTCCCGTCTGCCTGCAGCGTACGAGCCGAGCCGAGCCGAGCGTACACTGCGCACTATAGACAGGCATACAGCTCGCACTATGGATCCCGCGGCTGCAGCTCCGCGAGTACCCGTGCACGCGTATGCCTATACTAAGCTCTCTGCAGGCTCCGCAGCTCGCCCACGCTGGATCTTTAAAATCTACAGCTGTTTGCCGAGTGCGCGCGAGCCCACGGCTTACAAAGGGCAGCTGCGGAACGCAGCCTCCCACTCGCGCCCGAGAGAGATCAGCCCCGTTCCAGTTCGACCGCACATACGCGCCGGGGCCAATGAAACGAGAATCCCGATGACCTGGTTTTCGTTTGCGGACTACCGTAGCCCGTCGGCCGCAGAGGGTTGAGCCTCCCGCTATGTCGGGCCAGCTCCGCCGCGGCAATTACATTACGCCGAAACCAATTGCAGCAGCGGCAGTCAAGGTCGTTTCGATTGGAATTTGGAAATCCTAAAAATGAGGCCGTGCGCGCGGATGGAGGAAGCGCCGCGGGGACGAAAGGGGGCGCTCGCCCGGCTAAAATCGCGAGTCGTGGGAAATCGATCGCGGCGGACGGCAGCAGCAGCGAACAGCTCCGCGCTACGAGAATGAAATTCCAGCGGCGGCGGTATACTACACGCAGAGGGGCAACACTGCGGCTGGAGGCTGCTCTGCGAGGGAGGGGAGTGGGTGCACAGTCTATGCGCGCATATACATAGCTATACACACAGTCGTTCTGTCACGTCACGCCGAAGAAAATCAATGCGGTCCGCTGGCCGCCTGGCTGCCCTCTCGCGCGCCGCCCCACCGCCCCGAGGCCCGCACTCACGCGAAGAGATCGAGGGAGGGCTTCTGCCCGCGCGAATGTTGATGCGGCCCGCGATGCAGTGTGCGCGCGCGTGTGAGTGAGCAACTCTCTCGAGACTATACTAGCGATCCCGCAAAAAGCCGCCCGCGCCGAGGATACTACCGCCGGCGAAAACGTAGCTCTCCCTCTCTCTCTCTCTCTTTCTCTGCGACGCGCGAATCGCGCCAAGAGGCTGCAGCTCGATTTTGTTTACACATGCGCCGCGTGCATTGGGCGCGACTGAACTCCGCCGCGGCGCACGCTTATGACCTTACCCTCTCCTGGATCCCCCGAAAAGCTATTCCGCGCGCCCCGTTATTTTCAGCGCCGACGATCGATTTTCTGCCGCCTTGTGTCTCCCTCTCTTCGGACGACCGACAGCGACAGGTCCAGGCGTGTTTGCCAAGGACCGGCACCAACTCGCTCGAGAGATGCGGCGAAAGGGCTGCATCCGAATAGTGAGACTTGGCACTCACTATTCGGATGCAGCAGCGATTTCGACGAACAAATCGATGAACGAACGGCGGAAAAGGGGAAGCGAGCTTCGTACGGTACAGACTCTCCAAGGTGCTGCTGCACTGCGCTACAGACGGGCTAAGGAGGAACAAAGGTTTTACGAATCCTTTCTTAGGCAGGGTAATTAGTGTCAGCAACAGTCATTAGAACCTTTCGCTCCAAACTCTTCACGGGTGTTGGACGCTGCTGCGTCTGCAGTCCTTTCCATAGACGCAGGTAAACTGCGGCCGATTTTGGAGCCTTCAAACGGGACTCTCGCAATCCCCGTCTTACCAAATATGACGCAAGCAAGCCTTGGATTTACCGTGCTATATTTATACCTATTGTTTTAGTATACCACTCGAAGCTCCACCAGCACTTAAAAGCCTGACTCTTTGGCAGAATTTATTGGGGTATACAGCGAGGTCAGTACCGCAAAAATGTAATATTGCGTCCAGGGGGCTCGAGAGAGAAGGTAAGCTGCCTCTGTCCCTCAAGTTAATTGGGGATGATTTATAGTTTTGGTCGGGCTTTTGGTTTCCCAAGTCTCCCAATAATTTTCGAAAGCTGGCCCCCAATATCTATTATATCGAAAGAACTGTTGAGGCCGCGTTACCTACTCTTGCGGGCAATAAATAAAATCCATGTTATTGTTCGGATACACTACCATAACAAGATTTATGCGTCAGCGAAATTCTTATAAATTGCCTATGTAATTTACTGCAACGCTGTGAATAATGATAGGCAAAGGTTTGCTTATATTTTATAATTTAAGATTCATGACCAATGTGTAAACAATTTGCCGAGAATAATGCAGCTGCAGTTGCGTTCATTTGAAAACAGGGAAAAGCGCAAACGGTTGTACGCATACATCGGACTGCTTTCGTAATCGCGAATCGACGCATTGTTTAACCAAAACGAAAAGTAAATGAAACTTGATTTTTAGGCACCACCGCGACACGGAAGTGCCTTATAGCTTTGTCATCGAAAAATGTGTGAGATGCGATATCTCACGCAATTTTCGACCGATCGGGCTGAAATTTTGGGAGGAGTCTCCTCTTGCACAAACCTAAAAACTATTTTTTTTTATCCCGATCGCCTACGTTTTTTTAAAAAGTTGTAGATATTTTAAAAACACAACTTTTTACCGTGACAAACATGTTTTCAAAACGTATATAGATAAACAACAATCCTAGAAACGATTTTTGGTACATATAATTGAATAACAATTTCGGTGTGACACGCCCTATCTGGCCCAAAAGCTTTAATTGATCGAGGCGAGCGCGCAGCGCGAGCGTCAGCGGTCGTACCTTACACGCAAAACGCGAAGCGTGGGGACCGCGAACCATGGCCGTAAGGCCGCGTGTAGCGCGCTAGTTTCAAGTCACTGACTACTGGAAATCAATTGTTAACCTACGTACAAAATGCACATTTTATTGCTTCATTCATTTTGACGCGCAGTGGTGAAACTGTTGTGCGACACTATGATCGTTCTTTATACAGCAGGGCATTAAGTGTTTATATCCGCACCAGTCGTAAAGTATGCTACTGTAATAGTATCGCAATGTCTTATTCACATTTTATCAGTGGTATATTTCAGCAGAAGTGCAAAAATGTTAATTGTAAGAGTGCGGGAGTTTTCTTCCGAGTGAAGCAAAAGAAGCGTAAATGATTTTGGCTTCCTTCCCCAGAAACCTTTGTAATAGTACATCTGGAGTTTTCAGAAAACCATGCTCAAAGTGTGTTTTAAGGTATTTTCAAGCAAAAACAAGTGCTCTAAGAGACTGTCCGTATGGATGTATGTCATGCGTGTATTTAGGTTTGTATATGCCTGAATCTCCGCCGCTGCTACATACTTCAATCCACCAAGCATCGTGCTCTTCGTTACTTTTTTGTACGAATTTGGGAATAAATTATGTTTAATTTTATTAATGCATTTTTATTTATAGCAATTTTTTGATTGTTCGATTTCATTTAAAATTTTTTTTTTCAACAATTTCTTCTAGCAAATCATAATGTACATAATGCGCTGGAAAGTATATATACATGTCATGTGCACTTTGAAGATAGTAGCGACTTTATTGTATATTTTTCTCTCAGTAGAGAATGAATATAATCCCTGCTAAAAAAAGTCTATAGAAGTACATTGAAATCGATAAGACATCTTATTGAATTGAATGGTAAGTCTTAATCGCCATTCTCGTATTAAAACTAGATTAAATTGGATAGGGTCAATAGAAGTCGATTCAATTCTATATGAAAAACAATAATTGAAATAAATAGATAGAAAACAGCAATTAAAAGCCATTGATTTCTCTATAGATTTTAATCGATTCCCATTGACCCAATCTAATTTAATCGAGTTTTATTGCAAAAATCGTGATTAAGACTTACCATTCAAGTTGATAAGAGGTCTTATCGATTTTTATAGACTATTTTTAGCAGGGATGAACACAATGACTGGTTCATGGGAAAAATGGTTGTTTACGGCTATCAAATATCTATTTGGTTGTGATAACCAAGTTTATTGGAAAATACGTACAAACTATTATTAGTAAGTTTTATCAAGTGGACTTGCAGGGAGAATCACTTGTATTCGATCTTATAGGCCTTTATTCGCAAGTTATAGCCAATTTTAATTCAAATCTGCAAAAAAGCCGAGTCAGCTGAAACAGTATCACTTTTAAGGCATAATTCATATACAATCTTGTCGATTGAGCTAGTTTTACAAATCAAAATATCATTTCCTTCAATAGATGCAGCAAATCAAAGATTTTACTTCATTTCACACGGGTCATTCTAATAACAATAATAAATCTTCGCTGTTGTTGCCAAGTAATACGTTGTTCAAACAACCAGCACTCATTGTTCATGCTACCAATTAATTTATAAAATTTGTGACTTGCATTGGGTGCTTTGTTACTACAGACTAAGTCGGGTTAGGTAGTAGGATTTACGAAGCAGTTGGCTGTCACAACTATTTCTGGGTTAAGTTACTTAAGTTTTACTAGCTTACCTAATTCAGCAACAATCTTTTCCGTATTGGCAATTAACACCCGGTCATCACTTTTTTAAGTGACTAGGAAATTTAAGTGCTCTTCGCGCACTCCTTATCATGTCATGGTTGACATTTAAATTTTGCTGCCTGCTTAGCGCCAACAGTTTGAAGCGTTTGTAGGTTATGTAATAAAATCCGTATTTCTGATTCGCGTTCCTTAATTCTTGTACCAGGCGACCGATTCTCAATTAAATGCTTCACAACAAACCCCATCACATTTTTAAGCGAGGACTAGGAATGAAGGCGCGCTTCGCGCGCTCTTGATTCGATCTCTGTCTAATAACACTGGTAGAAAATCTACCATAAGTGTTGGGCGGCACACTAACGTCTGCTAATATTTTATAAGCATGTAACATGTTACTAAATCCCTCAAAACTATTTTTTAATAAATATATTAATAATGCTCAATGTCGTCATCATTAGTTTGAACAGTGAATTTGAAGAAAAGCTCAGTATAAGAGTCAGTGGGTTTGTCTATCATTATGCCATTTATTTGCATTATAAAAAAGCTATACAACTGAAATTTTACACAGATACTTACTATGCTACCTAGAAAACATGTAACCTACATGATTATGATTTAACTGTTTTCATTCATATTTTCACATCGAGGCCCATATGAATTTTTTAATTTAGCGTATCAAATTTTGCTTGTAGACAGTCACACTGAAAATACCATCTCTAGCACATTGTATTTTTGGGTTCCAGTGTATTTTTACATGAAGAAAGTGATAAGTATTTTAGCTTTTTTGTCAAGGCATTAATTAGAATTTTTACTTTTAACAGTTGTGAGAGATTTTGAGACCGATACCTGTTTCTCCATTTTTGCATTGTTTCTGATTCGAAAACTAACAGGTCTAGAAAGCTCATATTTTGCATATAGATTTCTTTTGTGATTGTGGAAAGATATTTTAAGTTGAATCAACGTTAACTAAAATACTTTTGTGTTCGACTACTACACCCATGATAATTATTTAGTCGTATAGCATGAGTTTGCATTCATATCAGTGTCGGAGTTCAAATTATCCCTCACGGGTCGACACACCGCACAACACCTTCTCACACCTGGATTGACTTGATCATGACAGACACGAATGACACTATACTAGACTCTCAGAACGAGTGGCTGCCCAGTTTTGGAAAGCACAGTATCTTGTGACTATCGACATTTTCTCGATAGCACCTGTACTAGATTCCTTCTCGTATAGGAATTTCAGCAGCATTACTCCGGAAACTTTAAGTAGCTTACTTTCCGGCTGCGACTGGTCAGCCATCGGTTCTGTCGCGGCCGACCTGGAGAGTGCTTTACATGCTTTGAATGAAAATATAAATTCAGCAATCAATGAATTGGCGCCTCTTAAGAAGGTTTGCCCAAACAAAAAATATGCTCCTTGGATTGGGTCCGAGCTGAGGCAGCTCATTAATAAGCGCGATGCTACGCACAGGCGTTATCAGCGCACTGGGCGAGCTGGGCAGCTCACTGAGTTTCTTAGGCTTACCGAGGAGGTCGATGAACGTTTGATAGTAGAGCGCAATTTGTATATGCAGCAACATCTCTCGAGTGCTCTTGATAATAATAGAAATATCTGGAAGGAAATGCGTAATCTCGGCCTTCTCCCAAAGAGAAAAGAGGAGGATTTACATGGTTTGTCACCGGATGCATTGAACGGTTACTTCGCCGGGATCTCGTCCTCCCCTCTCGAAAATATTGATGATGCAACGGACCTAATTATGACTGCAAGCGAGGAGGGTTTTAATTTCAAGCCCATTAACTATAGCGATGTTGTCCTTGCTGTTTCGCACTTTTCCTCGCAGGCAAGAGAAGTGGATTATATTCCCCAACAGGTAATTGCCAAGGCACTACCGGTGATCAGAGAATTTTTAGTGCGAATTTTTAACTCCTCTTTTGCTCAGGGTGTCTTCCCGGGGACTTGGAAGCAAGCTCGGCTCATCGCGCTTAAGAAGAATGCTTCGCCAGCTAACGCCTCTGACTTCCGTCCAATTGCCCTGCTCTGATTCCTCTCCAAAGTTCTCGAGAAGATTGTCCATACCCAAATCACGGAGTATTTAAACTTAAACAAGCTTTTTGATCCCCTCCAGGCTGGCTTCCGTGAACACCACAGTACACAGACGGCACTTCTTGAACTCTCGGACGACATACGTACGGTTATTTACAAAAAGACGATAACTATACTGCTTTTATTTGATTTTAGTAAGGCGTTTGACACGATCTCGCCATCAAAACTCTTGAAAAAACTGCAGCAGTTAGGTTTTTCCAGAGCAGCTCTACTGTGGGTAGAGTCGTACTTGCAGGGTCGCTCCCAGATGGTTGTCTTGCAAAAGAGTGGTGGATCTGAGTACCTAGAAACCAACCTGGGAGTCCCACAGGGATCGGTTCTGGGTCTACTGCTTTATGTGAATGACCTACGTGACATTTTAGATGGACAAGAAATCAAACACATCTTCTATGCAGACGACCTCCAGATTTATCTAGACACCACTAGGGATGGATTTCAGGAGGCCGTATTTCGGCTGTCTGGTGCGGCACAAAAGGTGGCTGAATGGGCTGAGCGTTCTGGCCTAAGACTCAATGCCGGCAAGACTAAGGCAATTTTCTTTGGCTCCAACATCAAAGTCAATGATCTAAATTCATTGTACTTGCCTGGCGTTCAGCTACAGAAAGGGGTGCTCGTTCCATTTAGCAAAGAAGTTGTGAGTCTTGGCGTCACACTGGACAGTAAATTAACGTGGAAGCCTCAGATTGACAAAGTAACAAAGAAAATTAATAAAGCCCTCTATAGTCTGAGGTTTATTATGGCCTGTACCAGTGAGGCGCTCCGCAAAAGACTAGTCAAAACTTTACTACAATCTCATCTTGACTACTGCTCAGTGATGTGTTTGGACGCGACAAACGAACAGCGTACTCGACTACAGAGATTGAGCAATGCATGTGTGAGGTATATTTTTGGGGTTAGGAGGGATGAGCATATTACTCCCTATCGGAAACGTCTGGGCTGGTTTCGTTCCGACTCTCGCAGGCTGTATTTTACAGCCCTTTTAATGTACAAAATTATCAATATGCGGGAGCCGTGCTACCTCGCGGATCTATTTACGAAGCACAAGCCCAGACCCACAGCTAGGGGAGTACCGCAGGAGCTGAGCGTTCATAGGGCGAGTGAGGGATCCTTTCAGGTTCAGGGTGCTCGGCTCTAGAACTCTCTTCCTCTCACCGAGCGACACCTACCGTCGCTCGCGGCATTTGAGGGTGTGGTGCGGCGATATGTTCTCGATAACGACCCTTAATATTTAATATTGTATATTTTTGTGCAATATTTTTTTTTATTATATTCCATAACGGAAATGTTATCACTGTTGTGGGGCTCAAATTGACTGCGATACTTGATTGATTTATTTGTGATAACTACCTGACTGCTGTGATATGTAATTGTGATAATTTGCGTGTATTTCTCTATGTATTTTCTATGTATTCTTTTTATTTGTGTATTCTGCGTATTCTGTATATTTTATGTATTCACTATTTTGCCGTGAAGGCGAATAAAGCCCCTATCTATCTATCTATCTATCTATTTATCTCTCTCTCTCTCTATCTCTCTCTCTCTTTCTCTCTCTCTCTCTCTCTCTCTCTCTCTCTCTCTCTCTCTCTCTCTCTCTCTCTCTCTCTCTCTCTCTCTCTCTCTCTCTCTGACGTCAATCAAAAACAACAAAAAATCAATAAATAAAAAATAAAATTCCGCTATATTTTTAATATCTAAACACTTGTTTTCGCACTCATGCTTTTAATCCTATTCTAATAAGCTATTTAAGATATTTTTAAAAAACCGCTACCACTACATTGGCAGCTTCTTTCCTCAATCAGTAATGTATTGTTCAAATATTACATTAATAATGTATTAATAGAAATATATTGATAAGATAAATAAAAATATATCGAGCTGTGATTCTATTTACTTGAGGGCTTGAATGTCGCACGATTCGAACGTAGTGAATTGTAAAAACACTTAATTCGAACTCCAGCCATCTCAAAATAGATTGCTATAAAGTTTTAGCGAAACTGTAAATTTTACTATTTCTTTCACTCTATGAAAAAACCAAAATTTTTGGAAATATGCATTAACTTTTACTCAGGAACCGAGTAACAAAATGACTTAAGAGAATGTGGGTGCTAAAGCTTTCCAAATACGCCACGGGGTATTTCGTATTTCAAATGCAAAAAAACTAGAAGTCTAATTAACTTTTTCTTTGGGTAAAATGCTTTAATAGATTGGCGCTATGCTGTTTATATTGATGGAGATTCAACTAATTAAAAGTTATTGGTAAAATTGAGGTACTAGTTAGTATTGATCGAGACCGCATAAGTGCGCATTCGTATATCAAAACTAGCGCGCCACGCGCGGCCTTACGGCCGCGTTCGCTTGCCGCCTTGCATCGCGATGCAAGGCACGACCGCTGACGCTCGCGCTTCGCGTTCGTAATGCCTGTCGGTGCTTATACAGTATTATCCTGTTTTTTTTTGCGTACGTCGTTATATGATGCCAAGTTACACGGATTGTATTCGGCGATTACATATTTCCTAAATTATGTATTTTTATAATTTTATTAAAAAAGTGGTTTAATTTTGTATATATGTATGAGATAAAGGCCAATATAACTTTCAGCTTTTAATAATATAAGAAAATTGCTGAAAATAATTGGGTTGGATGGGGCATGTTGCTCCGAAGTTATTATTGAATTTATGTATAAAAAAATCGCTTTTAGGGTTGTGCATGTCAAAAAGTGTTAAAAAAAATGTTTGCCACGGTAAAAAGTTGTATTTTAAACATGTCTACAACTTTTACATTCAACATTTTCATGTAAAACGTAAATCCTTAATGTTTTATGGCAAATAATTGGTTTTTAGCTGTAAAAAATCGATTTTGTGCTGTAAACTCGAGTTATAGGCATTTTCATGATTTGATGTCAATAGAAAAAAGTTGTATTTTAAAAATGTCTACAATTTTTACATTTAATATTTTAATGTAAAACGTAAATCCGTAATGTTTTGTGGCAAATAATTGTTTTTTTTTAGCTGTAAAAAATCGATTTTGTGCTGTAAACTCGAGTTATAGGCATTTTCATGATTTGATGTCAATAGAAAAAAGTTGTATTTTAAAAATGTCTACAATTTTTACATTTAATATTTTAATGTAAAACGTAAATCCGTAATGTTTTGTGGCAAATAATTGTTTTTTTTAGCTGTAAAAAATCGATTTTGGGCTGTAAAATCGAGTTCCAAGCATTTTCATGATTTGATGTTAATGGGTCTTTCCGAGATAATCGCATCACAGGAAAATTTTTATTTAAAAAAACGCTTAAAAATCGAACAAATTTTGCCCGCATTTAAAAACGACGTAGAGGATCGGGGTAAAAAAACAGTTTTTTAGCTTTTGCAAAAGAGACTTCTCCTAAAATTTCAGCCCGATCGGTCGAAAATTGCGTGAGATATCGCATCTCACACATTTTTCGCACACGAAACTATAAGGCACGTCCGTGTCGCGGTCGTGCCTAAAAACTTAATGAAAAACTAAGTGTTATACTCCAATTGACAATGTCTTTTAGTAGAGTGATTCTTTGAATAAAACCCTATTGCGTTATGGTCTTGGTTTTTTGTTACACGCTTAATTCAAAAAGTTTCATCGACCAGAAAAAGTGTTTTCAGCTCCCACACCCCCTTAAAATTATAACACCATATTGATTTTTTGTAAAGTACATATCTTGGATTTTTGTTTACGTAATCAGTTATTTAGTTTTGAAGGTAAATCAAATCAAAATATTCATGTAAAAAATTAAACCTCAATATTTTAAAAACTATATAAGAATTTAAAAACTGCGCAAAGAACTTAACCGAGATAAACAAAAGATGTATATCTTTTTCCGAAATTTAGAGTTAATTAAGGAGGTTCATCTGATTTAGAAATAACAAACAGATTCGGGGGAAAAAATCAAGACACGTAGATATGTCTAAATAAAAAGCTTATGCAAAATTTTGAGTCATTTGGATACCTTTAAGACGAGATATTAATAAAAGTATTTTTTCCATTTTTACATGGAGTCTTATGGAGAATCACATTTTCCTCGTTTTAATTTGCAAATAATTATTGAATTAACAAACAGTTTCTGTTGCAAATTTTTGTATGAGAAAACTAATATTTGATGAATTCAAATTGCTTTTGAAAACGATTGATGGGTACCTCTATGCATAATAATTAATTGGCCCAATAAAAAATATGTGCACTTAACCTCAAAAACGGAGTCAAATGTCGTCTGTATTAAATTTTTTTGTCACATAAAGAGTTCGATTTCTTTATCTAAAATCATTATTAGTTATAAATTAGCTGTTCATAAGTCCTAAATAAATTATGTCTCTTGTATCAAAAGGAAATAAGAATTTATAAAAATTATCCTCTGATTTACTAGCGATGTACCAGATGAACCTCCTTAAAGACTTTTTACTCTCGTAACCATACAATATAGAAAATCCATTTTTTAGGTTTTTAATTTTTGTGATAATTTTTTCGCACTGAAGTTGCATTGATGTTGCCTGACTTAGCTGTCACCCTAAATGAAGAAACTGAAATGCTCTCGCATAAAAAAGCGCACGAACGCAAAAGGAAATTTTCTCAGCTCATCGGGCAGAATCAAACAGAATTATGCCATTAATTTTGTCTCTTCTGGCACCCGCGAATCTTCTGTCTACGCTACGCATTTCCGGGCAGCGACGAAAAACAGGTGACCAGCGCGATTTCGCCTTCTAGATTCCCGGAGCTCGTTCGTTTCCAATAACTTGTATTTCGCCTCGAGTTTCGCAATGCGAACTCGTTCCCAAGGGCTGCGGTGATTGAATGAGAGGCACCGCCGCGGCGTCGTCGCGAATCCTGCCAACCTCCTCAAGACGGGGCCAAGGACGCGACGCAGACGCCGTTCCGAGTGGGATGCCTACGAAGCTGATAGCAACGACACTCGCCAGATTTTTCAAGCTGCTCGAAGGATGACCGGTTGAATGCAGGTTAATTTGGAACAGCTACCAGGAAGTTCCGAGACCACCGGCGTCTACGTGTACGTCCATAATATATAGGCGGCTTATTCGAGAGAGAGAAAGAGAGAGAGAGAGAGAGAGAGTCTGAAAGTGACAGGCAAACGGTGCGCACGTTAGACCTAAAGTGTATTCATTTATGTACTCATTCTTTTTATATACAATATATCATCAATACAGTGTTAAATAAATTCTTTATTCAATCACACATCACGATCCTTCATTTAAGAAAATCCAACAAAAAGTATTACTTCTACTGCAGAAAAGGATTATACAAAATTTGATCAAACTTGCATATTAATACTTACATTCATGCCTGAATCAAAGGTGTCGCGCATAACACTTAAAAAAATATCAAAAACAAGTTTCATCATGAGTTGTTTTGTATAAAAATACGCATTTGCGCATTTGTAAAAGTGTATAGGCCTATCCATCAATAAAAGTGAGTCTGGAATTGTAGTTGAATCGAAGCTTTGAGAGCCAATTTCAGCGCATAGCATATACAGAGGTTGATGTTCAACGGGTACATCGTACTTTTGCTTTTAATTTAATTTTTACCTACATTCATTTGTTTTTCTAAATTAAAAATGAGTGCTTGAAACTTAAAGAATTCCATGCCTATAAATTATTCGAACGATGCTATTGCACACTTTTTTTTGTTTTTTGTTTATTTTCGGGAACCACTTTGAAAACAAAAGAACATGAAAGAATCATAATTAAAGTTGTGGAATATAGCTATGGGGCGTCAATTCGGATAACATCATTTAGAGCGATACAAGAAGGTATGAATGAATAATACAGAGAAAATAGTATTTTTTTCAAGTTATCGTCATCACACAGTCCGGGCACCTATAAGAAATAGCCGCCCACGCGCAGGGCTCGTATTAGCAGCCTAAAAATAAGCGCCGACCGGTTATCGCAATGACGCGAATGCACAGCGCTTTTCCTTCTCGCATTTTCCCTTCTACCCGGTCACATAGGCATATAGCGGCGGAGGGACGAGCTGCGCGAGTCAACGAAGCCAGCCGCGCTCCCGCCGAGTGTGTCGAGCGTACGGGCTGGCCGACTGTCTTGGAAATGCATGGTGCGCGACTAATGATAAGGATGACGTCACACCGGCAGCGGCGCACTGGTGCTCATCTATCCGTTACCAGCCGCGCGGCCCCGGGAGGGAGAGGGAGAGAGAGATATGCACCCGTACGCGGTCACTTGAGCGACGTGCTCTAGCCGGCCGGAAATGCAGTCGCGTATCCGCGCGATCTTTGCCACTCTTGCGGCTATACATGGCGGATCGATTGGGGGTTTCCCCCAGCCAACGGCTTGCCTCGCTCGTTTAATAAAGAGAAGAGAGAAGAGCTTTCGCAAGCGCAGCTCTCCCCGGAGGCATCATTGCACACCTGTACGCGCACGCCGATGTAAGAAGTCGTCGAGCCGTCGGAGGGCAGAAGGAATCAGCGGCGCGCTGCAGTGACGTCGTTAAACGCGTTACGGTAGGCGCGTCTCGCGACCCAGTCCGGCGCATACCGATGCACGTATGCACGCCGCGCTCTGCCCCTCTCCTACTATCACTTACCTGCGTGCGGACAATACTGTTGCCAGGCCGCGGCCGTTCCTTGCACTCTCCGTCTCTCGGCGAACGGCGATTAATTGCTCTTTTGCAATTAGCGGCCTCGCGGCTGGATTTACAATTCCAGTATCGCCAGCATTGCATTGTCTCTGCTGACTGCTGTGGGAAGAACGCGCGGGCAAGGCAGTTTTGTCGCGCGAAATCGAGGAAATCGAGCCGTAGAAACGAGCGGCGAAATGCGATGGAAAAGTATTCGCTTTCATGCCTCTATACCACTAGCTATACCTACAAGCAAGAAGGAGCATGCTCGGAGATCGGAATTCTAGACGCGCCGCTGAGTCAGCGCTTCTGCGGTGCGATGCTCGGTTGCGCAATGCATAGGAGTGCAGTAGAGGCGAGAGTCCCGACTCTCGAGGAATATTGCACAAGTGCAAGTGCTCGCTAGAATGCGACTACGTCGCCGCTGCAAGCTGACGCCTCTCAGCGGAGCCTCGAGACGAAAGTGAAATCCGATGTGCTCCGCGCGACGCCGTCTCGACGTCCGATTTGAGACGTCGAGGTGAGCGTGAGGGTGCCGCGCGCTCTGGATTCGCTCGCCCGCATTCGCTGCGCACGGGCAACGACGACGGACGTTTTCGGGGACAAGAGGACATATTACGCTCGTGCGTACTAATGCGCGGCGAGCGATGATGTCACAGCGCGCAGCCGAGCTCCGAGCTTGTTTGTAAACAGGTCGGCGCGAGGTCGCACTGATGTGCGTTTAATCGAGAGACTTAATTAGCTCTGCCCGCCGCGCATCTGCTCACACAGCCAGAGGTCGTTCGCATGGGGGCGCCCTCGCGTCTTATTTTTAGCTCGCTCTGCGACCAATTACAAAGCAACCCTCGGCGGTGAGGAGAGACGAGCTTGCGGAACGCGCGGGAAGAGGCAAAACAAACAGTGCAGCGGAACCGGCGCAGAGGAAGCGACGGCTGAACTTGACCGTGCGTCGGAGAAAATTGCTTGCGAGGAACGGCTCCCGGCCCCTCTCGAGCCGCGCGGCAGGCATTCCCGCGAGAGCCGGGCGACCACGCCCTCGCCGCAGCCGCGAACCGCTTGCTCGCGACTTGGACGCGTCCAAGCGCCGCTCGAAAGAGAAAATCACGGAGGAGGCGAGAGAAAGAGTGCGTGGCACGGCCGGCCTTCCACAATCCGATGCCCGGCGATCCCGCCGGCGGCGGCAACCTCGAACATATGAGATAATCCGTGCGCGCGCGGCCGACGGCGCACGAGAGAGAGGGAGAGGGCACGCGCGTGACGTCACTCTCGGCCGCTGCCACTGTTACGTTGCCAGGCCGCCGAGCTCGTGCGGAGAGGGCAACATATATATATATATATATATATATATGCATATGTTGAACTCCGAACTCGCTAACAAAGGACGACGCGAATCGCGTCGGCGCAGCGATGGCCGCCGTTCGGCCGATTCGCGCGAGGAGAGCGAGCTGCACAGCGTGTACGCGACCCGGCTCTGTGCGTGGCACGGAAGGGGAGGGGGCGGAGGAGGACACAGCGGAGCTTGACATCGCGGCTTGCCGCGACTATATACAATGGATAAGTGTGTGTGTGTGTGTGCGGTTCGCTCAGTGCCGCGACCGTGCGAATGCCGCTCTCCCGAGAGTCCCGTCTGATGCTGCTCGGCAGGGCCGTGCGAACTGCGGGTGCCACCGGATTCTCGTCGCTGCCTGGAAGAGCGACTTTTTCCCCTGCTTTCCTCGCGGCTCCCTCGAATCATCTACCTGAAATTCCCGGTGATTTCGATCGGAGTCGACGAACAAAAAACCGACCGACGTCGACCAAATTTGCCGAAAAATTGTAGTTCGCCGCGGAAGATCGCCGGCCCCGTATCTGACATAAACGGCGCGGAAGCAGCCAAAACTCTGGTCTCCCGATCGGCGAACGAGCAGCTACGTCTCTGGCTTCGCGTTCCGCCTCTGTCTCCTCTCCTCCCCCTCGCTATCGCCGTCGTCGCGTCTTTGTCTCGGCTGCGCCCGCGCGCGCGCGCGAGAGAGAGAGAGAGAGAGAGAGAGAGAGAGAGAGAGAGAGAGAGAGAGAGAGAGAGAGAGAGGGAGAGAGGCACTCGCGCAAGCGCGGGCACAACCGGTTCCTCGCTGCATGCGCGCGATTCTGCCTCTTCCGTTCTCTCGCAGCGCTGCCCTCATGCCCCCGCAGCAAGAGCCGCATTTTTGCGCCCGCATCGACGTGAGACCACGTTGTGTCTGTACACCTCCTTCTCTCTCCCTCTCTCCTACGCTTCTGCTTCTTTATTTTTATCCTTCTTGGGCGATACTCGTTTTTGCGCTCTGGCCGCTCGCTCGACTGGGTTTCTGGGAAGCAGCCTCTCGCGACCTGCGATCTCATTCGGGGGGGATTTTTTCGATACTGGCTATTCCGGAAATTCAAGTTCAAGCGGGCGAACTGATGCGATGCCGAAAAAAGAGAGCAGTGCGCGCGCAGATTGTGCATTACTCGCGACAAGCCGTTTCGTCCGTGGGAGCGAGTGTGTTTATCAGCGATTGAAGATTGGCGATTATCCAATCGCGTCCTCAAACCCCGACAATCGATCTGCTAGCACGAAAAGTTGCCTCGTCGCGCGTCGCCTGAGCCCGCGGAGCTTGAATTGCGCAAGACTCGTATCGTATCGATCGGCATGACGCATCGCGGACCATCCGAGTTCCGGCTGCGGGCAGTGCACGCGTAAACATTCGAGAGCCCCGAGAAAGGGGCGGCGAGCTTGCAGCAATATAAGCGGGACGGGCTTCGATTTTCGCCTCGTCCCTCTCTCGGGCTTCTGGCAAGTTCCGCGCGGCGCGCGCAGCACCTGCTGAGCGGCCTATAGTATACTTACCCGCTGCCTCCCTCCCGCCTCATTCACCTCTGTCTCCCTTGCCGCGCAGATATACGTCACCGGCCTGCCGCGCGCATGCAGCGCATGTAGCGCAGCCTCAACACCGCCCGAGAGCGCTTTACGGCCGTTCGGAGCTGAAAAGCTCGCAGCCCACAGCAGAAATGCAGATCGATTCGTCGCAGTGGTGCGCGGGTCGGTGCGTGCACTGTGTACGGCGGCGGCGGCGGCGGCGGCGGCGGCCGATCGATGGGAGCTGGCTGTAGGAGAGGAAGCTGGAAGAGCTTATGGCCGCCGCGGCTGGCGCGTGCGGTCAATATCATCGGAGTCGACGTAGCGGGGCTTTAACGAGCCGCGTTAAAGACGATGTCCGAGCGTCCTGGCGCCGCTCGCGCTGCCGCGTAGCGACTAGCTGCTCGGGCTTGCTTCCTTCAAGTCGATGTGGCTTGCAGCCAACGCGTCAAGTTTCGCAGCGTGAATTGCCGGTCTCGTGCACGCGCGTAATATTTTTACAACCATGAGGGGTCGTCGACCTTCGCTCCGCCGCCTGTGGCGGGGGCGGCTCTGCAGCGTGCGGGATCACCCTTGAATTCGCGCTGATCATATAACGCGCGAGAAAGAGCCTGCGAAAGCGCGCTACTTCTGACCCCTCAGAGAAGAATCCCCGCGGATCCCCGGCGGGGAGTGTGGATGCAGCTCTCGCGATATCGCGTGAGCTCGGCTCGTTAATGAATTCGTTCGAAGCCCTTTTGCGCGCGTGCAGTCGCAAAAGGGGCTACTGCACCCACGTTTTTGTTTCCCTCTCGCGCATATATAGCGCATTGCCGAGCCGCGATCGATTTTTCAGCTCTTCTCGATCCGCCTTTTCCACGCGCATTTCGTGCTCTAATCCGCGTGCAAATCCTTCTTTATTCCTGCTTCTGAGGCGAAAAATTTTGGGATGGTACATTTGCAGAGCCGGAGCGTGCGTAAATAGTTATATTACTTATACGTATGACGATACGAGGGGCGTGAATGATAGATTACGGCACGGCGCGCATATATTTGCACCCGAGCGTAGCGAGCATACATGACAAGAGTGTCGCGCGCTATTTTGTAGCACTGGTGTCTATAGCGTAAATCCGCCGTCACGCCTATCCAAATTTTTGTACTTCATAGGTTTATTAGGTTTAATCAACGTTTTTACAGTTTCATAATTTCAAATCAATCAAAAATTGGTACCGACCGATGGTAAAACTTTTGCCGATGCTCGAAAAATTAGCAAAGCGGCGATAATGCCTTTTCATTTATTTCAAATTTACTGTTTAATTTCGAATTTCGCATTTTTTTCGTTTTTTAATTGACAAATCTTTCAATTTTTGCGCAACATCTTCTGCTTTCTGCCAGAGATGGCTTTGTAATAATCAAAATTTAAGTTTTGTTAAAAACATTCTTACGATCTATTGTTCTTATATAGTTTTTATTGAATAATGTTTTTGACAAAATGTTATAGAGGTGCATCAGAAGAGTATAAAATAAGATAATTAATTTTTTACGATGGGCATTTTTGAATGTTTTTAGCAGGTTTTTTTATTTAAGGTATGTATATATCGTTAATTAAATATACGGCTGAGATATAATGAATGAAATTGAATATATCGATTCATATTGATCTAGAAATGATTTTAAAAATGTGAAGTAATGGTCAGGGTATGCAAGATTGCAAGCAATTATTGTTTATTCAACATACAGTTTTACGGGTAAGTGTCAAATTCGCAGCAAGAGTTATACATAGCCCTTTAATTTGTATCATAACTACCGTCCAGGCTTTGTTGCTGGCTTTTATTGTAGTAAGAGATAAATATTTTAAGATTGTTAATTACTTTCGAAAACTATGATCAGGTAGGTATAAGTATTAGAAATAATTAATTCACATTCAACCTAAAAAAATAAGGCCATTATCGTGAATAACTGAGTTGATTCAGAATATGCGCAAATATATATGGCCGCGTTGTATACTATGCATATTTTTCTTTTCAGAAATTAAATTAATATATTATGGTGTCGTACCAAGAGCGTAATGTGGGCTCTTTTAGACCGAGTGTGAAGTTTGCAGTATACGAGTTGAGGTGTGCGCCAGCGAAGACGAGCGCATTTGCGAGCTGCAGACGAGCACTGCAACCATACGAGGTCAACAAGCCTATTGCAGTATACCATATTTTATGTAACGCGTGGACGCATTTTTGCGATCTTTTTTTGTATTTTTAACGGGTCTGACGTGCCTCTTTTGACACGGCAACCACACGCGCTTGCTGGAATATATATATATATATATATATATATATATATATAATTTTTTAATACAATAAATTCAAAATGTTTTCAAATACGGTTTCAAATAAGGTCTTAATTGCCCGTCGATCAAAAAAGAGTCACTTTAGGCCGGATTAGCAGGTATAAAATACGCGAAAATCGATCGCGTGTTACATTATAGTATATTGTGTACCAAGGGCGTAAAGTGGGCTTTTTTAGGCCGAGTGTGTCAAAATCCACGAGGCCAAAAAGCCCACTTAGCCCTTGGTGCACACCATATTTTATGTAACGCGCGGACGTATTTTCGCGTTTTTTCGTACATGTTAAGAGGGACTGATGTGACTATTTTTTGACACGGCAACCGTGCTCTTGTCTTGTTAAAACATTATATAAAAGTCAAATTCATTTTTGTTTTTTTTTTTAAATAAATAATTGATTTTAACAGTACCGAATTTATAATGAGAAAATTGGAAAAAAATGAAATAAAGTATTATGGAAAGGGTTTTAATGAAAAAATTAGAAATTTCGACAATGTTAATTTATATTTAGATATAAATTATATATTGTTCAAGAACATAACAGTTTGTACATTTTTATTTAATAATAAATAATGCAAATTTATCAAAATCAACTTTTTTTAAAATTACAAAAAAAAATTTTGCGGACAATAAAGACTTTTTAGCGGGCAATAAAGGCCATTATTGCCCGCTGTTTTTGAATATGCGGGCAATAAAGGTTTTTATTGCCCGCTAAAATAACGTTTTTGACCGCCGGTCAAAAAAGAGTCACTTTAGTCCCAATTAATAGGTAAGAAAAACGCGAAAATCGTGCGCGTGTTACATAAAATAGTATATATTCTGTACCAAGGGCGTAAAGTAGGCTTTTTTAGACCCAGTGTGCAGATTGCACGTTAGCAGCGTGAGCAGTTTACGAGCTGCAGACTGTACCTAAGAGTACTGCAATATCCACACGAGGCCAAAAAGCCAACACCAAGACTTAGACGAGTACTGAAAACACCTCACCCAAGTCTGAAATAGCTTTTCTTCCCATGGTACATACCGTATTTTATACAACGAGGGCATAATAGGGCATTTTTATCGCCAGAAAGTAGCGTAGGTAATCGTGCATTTTAAGTCGTGCACGCAATAGAGTTGTTATTTTTTGTGTTTCAAGTTCAATTTTAAAGAATCTATAAAATTTGAAAAAATTTAAAAAACACGTATTAATAGTGGGGAAAATGATTATTTTTCTCCGCTCGAGTTTGCACTTTTTACACACGCTTGGAATTAACGAATTTCTACGCTACTTACTGGCGCGAAAAGAGGTCCATTTCATGCCTGAGTTATGAAAATAAAATTTTGTTGCCGTTAAAAATTGAATTGAATATATGAAATGATGTTCGCGACACTTTCCACCATAGTCGACCCCCTGACTAACATCAGATTCGATGTATTTTGGTTTATTTCGAATTCAAGAGAGCAACGAATTTTCGTTTCCAAACTCGCGGTACATGTTTTCAGTGTATTTTTTCATGCAGAATACGATGGCGCTATTGCTTTTATTATAAAACATAATCTTCTAGCACTAGGTAAACAAAATTCTGCGTGAAATAATACATAAAAAAAATGTCTTACATGTTCAAAATTGATGTTTGACTGTCCTTAAATGTTAAATCAATATAAATACAGAGGAGCGAAAAAATCATGTTTTTTGCAAAGTGGGTTCTTGACCTTGTGGTTGCAGCACTCTTACTCGGCTCGTGCTACCTTGCCTCGACTCGTACTGCATCCTCCACACTCGGTCTAAAAAAGCCCACTTTACGCCCTTGGTACAATAGTCACTCAATTGCCCTGAAAAGCTGGACTAAAGTAGCTTTTTATTACCTCATATATTTTTTCCCGCAAAAGCAAGAATAACATTTTTGATAATTTAAAAAATTTCTTAATTTTTCGAACAATTACAAAAAAAACATTTTAATTTTGAAAACTGAGAATACTGCAAAATTTACGAGCTTTTGAATTTTAGTTTGCATTACCAATGGATGTGTAGGTCCCATTTTTTACGTGCTATGTCGGTGCGGTAATTGATAACGAGGCTCTCAAATAGCGGCTAAGAATAGCTCAAAGTGTTGTTCTCCCGAGCGAAGATAAGGTTGTATAGGAAATGAAAAAATACGTAGCAGTTTTGCAGAAATTAAAATAGTCTTGGACAGTTTTGGTACGTTTTCTCTCTATATTCAGGTGACACGCTGCATTGAACTGCTTGCAGCGTTACTTGCGAAGAGGAGTAAGGCCGCGCGCGCAAGGTGCTAACTGCAGCAGAAGCGAAAGCGAAATTCGTCATCTGCCGGAGCAGAGCAGCGGAGAAAGGAAGAACTTTGCGAAAATGTAAAGCGCGCCTCGCGTCCAGCGTCGATAATTGCCTTGCCCGCGTAGCATGCGCACTGCGCGCACGGCACAAGAGGCGGCACTCGCACGCGGGCCCGAATTTTGGGCGCCTTTGTTTCGCGCGCGCTTCACTGGCGGCACCTGACGAGCGGCCAGGCGAGTTGGAAGAGCAGGAGAAGCGAGGCAGCGAGGAAGCAAGGATGGAAGGAAGGAAGGAAGGAAGGAAGGAAGGAAGGAAGGAAGAGTCGGCAGGTGAATCGAGTCAGGTGCCCAACAACAGATGGCCGCGGACGCTTCACGCGAGAAAGCGTTGTAAGCGCGCTCGGCGCAACGGAGTTGCGGAGAAGAGTGTGTATAGATGTGGGTTACTATACAACTATACTTAATAGCGCGATGACTAAAGCGGCCGTCTCCGCCACCACGTGGATCGCGTCGACTGCTTACTCACGGCTCTGGCCCCGTATGCGCGAGTAGCCGCTAAAGTCGAATTCTCGCGCGTTGAAAGATAACGGAAATATGGGCAGCGTTCTTCGTCTGTTCTCTTCACACGTCAGGTATCCGTTTGGAGGATTGCTTCCAACGTCATAGGCGGCACGGAAGCGCTTGCGACGCTGCCTCCGTAAGTCGATCTTCGGGGGATCAATTACTTGCGCGCATTAGCGGATCGCGAGGGGAAAATTTTGACGCCGCTATCAGATAAGATCTTATCTCCGTCGAATCACGACGACGCTCGAGCCGGCAATCTCCCTGATTCCGATTTGCCTGGTTTTCTAGGACGCTGCACCTGTTTCGCGCGCCCGCCAACTTTATCGCTCGCTCGCGCGGAATAAAATAGCAGCTTCTCAAAACCCCTGTATACTCGATCGACGGCAGGGCATGCGAAAAACCAAGAACGAGGCGCGACACGATTCCTTCCGTGATCCGCGAAAGTGCAGTGCAGGCCGCAGCCGCGCGGCGAGATTGGCGCGAGGAAGAGAGGCCGAGATAAGGAAGCGAGGGATCGCGTGCAGTTCTGAAAGTTCCTCGGCCGATCGAAGGATTCGCATTTCGACCGCGCCGGCTCTGTTCGTCCGCAGCGGATTCGTCATATGCCTGATGCACTCGCGCTCCGACTGATGCGAAGATTCGAAAAATCCTCGAAGAAGGAACCGGTAGGATTCAAGGTCGGCCTCTTCTTGCGCGCAGTCGCGCCGCAAAAAATCCGCGGCAGAATCGGAAGAGAACTCGACAACGCCGACGCGGCCGTGGCGCGAGGAGGAGGAGGAGAAGCAGCCAGTGGCAACCGAGGAGGTATTACTCTCGAGCTCGCGCGTCGAACGATAATTCCTGGCCTTGGGACGTAAACAGTATGCTGTGCCTATATAGACCGAGCTGCCGCTGATGCTGATGATGCAGAGCTTGAAAGAGAAAGGCTCCGCGGAGGTACGTCAGCGAGTCTTTAAACGCGGAGTCGGAGCGCTTATTTCTCGTGCGAAAATTCGATTCGAAAAGCGAGGCTCGGGGTCAATTTTGTGTTTTTAAACTCTGCCGGACCCGGCATTTTGGGAGCATTATCTTATCTCTATACCCGATGAAGATATGCCAAGCGTTTGAACTTGTGCGCATTGACAGTATTATTCTACTCTTCTTATATATTTCCACAATTCGCCCTTCGTGTATGATCGTTTGCGTTATATACGCGCCAGGCAGAGGACGCTTATTCAAGCCAGACAACAATCAAACTTGCACAAGAGTGACTATTTACGTTTTGCCTATAGACGTTGCAAGATGTGGGCTTTTCGCGGTCATGTATAAAAATTACCCTGTCCGGCACTGACTGCACAAAAGTTGATTTTATTAAACATTGTCTTTTTCTTTCTTTCTTTCTTTTTTTTTTTTTTTTTTTTGGTCAAAGAAGACGTATAGAAGTGTCACCATAAAGTACAATCTGTATTTACAATCGGCCTCCCAAATTTCAATTCGTATTATCGCAAGCTGCAATCGGCAATACAACCGTTTCTGGACTCTGGCCAAAAATATTACGAAAATTATCGCAGCTGCCGAGATATAATACACAACTACCGCTTACTAATTTCGCGACATGTATAGACGCGCTGATATTTCCGCGCACTTTTTACGTTACGAACGAATTAATCGTACAACGATGTAGATTTTTGCTCTATAAATTATAATGCAACGCGTTTTGAAAAGGGCCTGAGAGATTCTGCGGCAGAAGGAAAGGCAAGAGTGTTACCTAAGTGTTATGGCCAAACAAGTGAATAATTCGAATGATAAATTGTAGTCGACTGCATGACGTAAGCTGCGATAGCACGACGATAGCGATCGCTAAAAAAAACACTCGCTGTGGAGCTTATCTCTGTATAGAAGAGCAGTTTCGCAGAAATTCGGTCGTTATCGGAAATATATGTGCTCTCGTGATGAGTGTATCGCTGACTTTTTCCTCGTTCACGGATCCCTGCGCTATGTTTGTGTCGCTATCGTCTGTTTTCCGTTCATCGTCAATAAGGCGTGCGAGTCGTGTCAGTTATCTCGACGTCGTATCTGACTTGCACGTGAAATCTATATGGATTTTCGCTTTTTTCTCATTTATGTAAGCTTTTTTACCGCGATCACCATTGTTGTACATCGAGTATAGTGACAGGTAGTTCTGTTAATTCACGCCGAGTTACATTGTATGAAAATCGCAAATTGTTAGACTGAAAATGAGATTGTACCATGAACCAAATGCTTCGATCCATTAGAGATGCTCGGCAAGAGTTTTGATTCGATTTCGGTTGGAAAATAAACATCCGTATCGAATGTATCGAAATGTATAACGAAATCACATGTGCACTTCGGCAATTGATCGTATATTTAGATTGGATTATTTTTCATTTGCGGCACTTGTTCAAGTTATAATAGGCTTGCCCCAAACTGTCACAACTAGAATTCTCTTGTGAAGTTCTAAATAACAATGTAATTAGTTGTGTTCTAAAGAACATCGAATCGAGTAGAAGCGCCGAGAGTGCGCGACGCGCCTGCGTGGTGACTCTTTTGAGCCAGGCTCAACATAACCTTAAAATGTCAGATTTCAACTGAATATACTGCACTGTGATTGGCTGTTCCTTTTCACGCAAGATCTTTACATTTATGAATTCCTAACCTAAAAAAGTAAAATACGTAATTTAAGTAGCTACTATATTAAATTATAATAATGCAGCTATACGATTCGCATTAAAATGAACACTCAATAATTTATAATATCCCGAATGGAAATAATAACCGTACATTTGCAATACATTTCAGTACGTAACTGTTACAATGCTGTACATTCGCGTACGTTCGCGTACGTTTTGAGTGGAATTCGGACATTTTTTACACAGTTGTACAGAAACGTACGCGAGTGTACGTAGATATATTTTGTTGTACAGTATCGTGCCGAATCCTACATTTTGAGTACATTTACAAAAAAGGATTTAGATCAGCATGTACGGCAAAATATGCAAACGTACGCGAACCGCACGTAGATGTAGGTAAATGTATATTATTGAAAAATTATACGATAAACAGTACGTGTATTATAATATTCACTTATTATTACATTTAAACAATACAGTTGAGAACTGGCTGATAGTACATTTGATTTTGAAAATGAAAAAAGATTGTTTCTAAAAAAAAGGCAATATTCGTATTGCGCAGTAAATTGTTTATAGACTAATGTTATATCAGCAATTACCATTACTTTATCAAAGATATTCTATTTCAGACAATACAAGAAATATAAGAAACAATATATGTAATAATAACCGACAAAATAAGTATGAAAAAATTAGAAATTGTAATTTATTAGGACATGACCCTACTGCAAAAAAAAAACAGATGACAATCAACAGATTAATAGCTAATAATTAGCTGATAATCTGTTGATAATCGTGCCAAAACGTCAGCTGATTATCAGGTAATATCAGTTTAATATTTTTATTTAAGTTGATAGTTACAAATATGCGTTTATACGAGATGAAATGCTAATGATAATCAGCTGATCATCAACAAATTTTTAACCTTTAGTATATTTTTTCGAAGTTGTTTTAAATTAATAAAATTTATAAAATTCACATAACGAGGGCCAATACGGTTTTTCCATCCAGATGATAACACCAAAACACTGGCTGTGAGATACAAAATTTTTATTTTCTATTGTTAACAAAGCAATGCTTACTAAATATGTAAACTAACTTAAAATATAATTATTCAATAAATGAATATTTTTTATAAAACATTTATTATGAATAAAATATCTCCCGCAAGTCATTAAAAATTCCCTAGTGTACTTCTATATAAAAAAATCTGAAAATTAAGAAATATTAATTTTCTGTACAATTGTGTAGAAACATGTATAATTGTGTACGTTCGCGTAAATTCGCGTACATTTGCGTTCATTCGCATACGTTCACGTACGTTCGCGTACGCTTACGTACGCTTATGTACAAGCGAGTATCTTTTAAAACCGTAAAATTTTACGTAAAAATATTGTTTTATCTCTGATAATGTATAAAGCTGTACATATTCGTATAAATGAGTATATTCCAGCAATTTTTCGTACGGTCACGTACGTTGGCGTACGTTGGCATACGTTTGTATACGTTTGCGTACGATTACGTATAATGCTGTATTAAATGTCCGAATTCCATCCAAAACGTACGCAAAACATAAGGGATGTTGTATTATTGTGCGACAAGTGTGTTGATTTTATAAATCAGTACAATTAAGATTCTTTCTCAATGATTTGGATAATTTTTATATATTTTATGCATTCTTTTGTGTAAAATTTTACTTCCGATTGCTAATTAAATCAACAAAAAACGAACAATGTTTTTGCAGCACCAATGTTTACAGGCCCATGTATAATAGAGTAGTAAAAATATTTATTTTGTAAAAAAATTTTCGCACTATAATATATACATGAATGCACTTTTTGAACGCAAGATGCACTCGCGGTTAGTAAAAACCGCAATTGCGACAAATCGACTGAGGTGTGAGATTTTGCTGGTACAGAAAACTGCGTAGCAACAAGATCAGTAATAGAGATTGAAAAATGGTCTGCAGCGATGGGAAGAAATTCAACGCAGGTCGAGCTCGACTTCAGCACGGCTCCTATAGTAGCACATGTTATTTGCCTTTGTAATTGGACGAATGTATTTTGCAATTTGCGTAGTTGTCATTCTCAAAAAGCCTTGCACGTGTCAAATTTCCCGTCGGAGGATAGATGCGAGAGAGAGAGAGAGAGAGAGAGAGAGAGAGAGAGAGAGAGAGAGAGAGAGAGAGTGTCTGTCATATGAATGCTGGCCACGTAGCCTAGTGCGTGTGTAGTGTGTACGTGTGGAAGAGCATCAGGGGATGGAAAAAGCACCACGAGATACTGGAGAAATCAGACAGAAATGCGCGCCGAATACCTATACAGCCTATATGTATAGTGTATATATAGCATGGGTGGGTCCACGCACCGCTCGCTTTTGATGGGCAAAAGCTGAACTGAAACAGCACCAGTTGCCGCAGCTTCTTACGTTAAATGATAGTGACTTAGATAATAAACTATGGCGTTTTATGAGTCGTTGAATAGACGACAATCATATGAGAATAACTGGAATAAACTTTTACTTATTTTCAAGAAATGACTTTGGAACGATTTTAGAACGATTTCAAGTTTTATCATGAAAATGAAAATCGCTAGCAATTCATTGACGCGCAGCTTACCTTCAAAGCAAAGGGGTGCACGGCTCTTTTCACAGGATTCAACAAGGCTCTTTCGCGTGGATCTAATTTCATTGGAAACCTGCGCAGCATTTGATATTCAATCAACAATACTGTTTTCGAAAACTAGATTATCTTCCACGTACCGAATGATAAAAGTGTGCGCATTACTGGCAGCAGCACTTGTCCGACCACTCTCGGAACGTATCTACTTCGGAAAAAGGGCCGACGACCGGCGACGATTTTCTCCGAGGCAAAATCTTCGGAAAAGGGACGCGAAGCAAAAGGAAGAAAGAGCGAAGACGTTGTACAGAAGCCGGAGAGGTATGCGACTCACGTGGCCGAGTACTATACGCTGACTCGTTACTCGCAGTCACGCTAAGCCCTGGGCCGTGGCCTCGCGTGTACTCGCGTACACCCCCGCTGCGCGTTCATCTTCTCGCTCGAGGGAGCTTTCGACTCTCGCGCGACATCGCGAAAATCGACGCGTCTCACTGTAGTACTTGTTTTCAATCGAGAACTTGGCGGCAATGAGCAGGGCATACTAAATTTAAAACGAAAGCGCACATCAAACGGCTAACGCCGATCAATAGCGAGCTATTGCGTCAATGCCTACTTTTATAAATATAGTCGAGAGTAAAAGAGGGAAAAATCTCCTCGTCGTCCTTGGGAAGTGACAGTCGCGCGGAGGGGCGTAATCCAGAGTCTGCACTCTGCGTGGGACGGCTAGCGAAGAAGGGTTCGGACGAGTGGGCCGAGGAAATAGCGAAGGTCAAAGAAGACTACGCCTGTAGTGTCGCTTATTATTAATACCCGATCAACGGAGGATCCCCGTTCACTAATAGAACGCTCGCGTGCAGGCGAAGAAGCAGGAGGAGTCTCGATGAAAAGCGAGCAGTCCAGGGCGCCGAGTGTAAATTGAGCGAGTGTCTCGCGCAGCATCAGCTCGAGCTTGTCGCGGCGCGTTTTCTCCATTATACGCAGTCGAGGAATCTCCGGTTTGTCCACTTTACAGATATTTTACGGAAACTGTGCGGGGCTCGCGCGCGGACTCCTGAATACCGGAGGAGTCTCGCCCTCTACGTGTTGTGCATTCTCCCGCGACTGCCGGGCTCCGCACGCGCCCGCCGAATACGAAATGCCGCTCGAGTCGCGTACAGCGCGCGATCGTGACACGTCGGCTACTCTCTCTCTCTCTCTCTCTCTCTCTCTCTCTCTCTCTCTCTCTCTCTCCCCCCCCCCCAGCCCCGCGGGGCGATGGGAAGACGCGGAAAAATTAAGCCGGAGAGAGCGCTGATGGCTCGGTCATTTCGCAAAGTTTCGGCCAAGCACTTTACTTGGCAGTTGGCTTCGAGCAGTCGAATCTGAATTCCGCTCGCGCACCGCTGGAGCGCGCCTCGCCAATGCGAAAGAGCTGCAGGCATCAATCAGACGGCGCGAGTCCTTGAAAGCGAGCGCGTCATCCAGCCCAAGTGATTCTCTAAAAATAAAATCGCCCGTTATGCGGCCGGAGAGAGGCTGGCCGTGAGCGAAATTCCGAAAATCGGCACTCGGAATATCGTGCAGGTGCCGTGGCGCTTCTCCAGCGTTTCGAGCGCGTGACACGTACTTTGTGCGTGAGCGTACGGCTTCTGCAAGGCCGTGTCCACAATCGCCTTAGACATCAAGTTACGGCGCCAAAGTATTTTGGATATTGAGGTTAGGTACAAACTGCTTGCAAAAGCCGAATTAGGTTGGCAGCACTAGCCAGAGCGCTCCATTAACTACGAATTCGGCCAACCGTGGACAGTGGACACAGTAGCATAAAAGGCGCAGTACCTTGAAAAGATCCCTCGCGGCGAGAAAAAAGAAAATCCGCCCGTGAGCTGTGCCTCCTGTGAGGTTTGAACTCACGACCCCTGGTTTACGAGACCAGTGCTCTACCACTGAGCTAAAGAGGCTCACGTTTTTCCGGCGTCAGACGGCGCGACCGAGCGATCCAAAGCTGTTTAGCAGCGCCACTCTCTTACTTGCACGCCCGCGGCTCTACTTGTACAATGCGTAATATCAAATGTTCCCAGAGAGAAAAATACCCCCGTGAAATCATCGCATATTCGAGCCCAAGACGGATAAAGACATTCCATTCGGCAACAATGCCGCATCGAGCGAGCGTTGCGTAAACATTTCCGAAGCTCATCATCGAATTCGAAATTATAGCCAAATAACACAGGCGCGGGCTACCAAAGGGGGCAGATGCTGCTCGGTCCCCGCGACACCGGAGAGATTTCTCTATTTTACTCATGCTCTTCCGGGAGTAGGCTTACACCTTTTCTCCTATCTGCAAACCTTTTGCTTTGCTTCTCGGGCAAGCGTTCAAATTTCCATTCGTTCGGTGCCATTCTTTTGGCCGAACTCGCCGAACTCGCCAATCATTCAGAAGGCGCACAACGCCGCGTGCAGGCTCGCTCGATTTCGAAAACAGTTGCAAGATTAAAAAATTTATTATGCAACGTCGAGTGTCGTTGTAGAGCCTCCCCTCTCGGCCAAGAGTGCCTTGGTCCCCGTTCCGCCTTGCCCCCTTCGCTTCTCGGCCGACGCGTGCACGCGCGTGTGCCATCGGCCGCGTGTAGTGTGTGCAGCGTACGCACAAAGGAGAAAAAGAAAAGGTCGCGAGTGTGGAGGCAAGACAGATGTCTGGCGCGAGCCGTCTCGAGAATTTTGACGGGCCGAGAGCGGCTTGGCGCGTGCGAGGCGCAATAAGGGTCACGCCGGGGACTTTTTGGGGGCCCTCTGGCTCATTGTCCTCATTGTCCGCGGATCCCGATCGAACGCAGATGTTGCTTACGCCGAACGCGCGCAATGCGACTTTCACAGCATGCGCATTGTGCGATGTACATGCGCTGCGAGCAGCCAATTAGATTCGGAGAACTTGTCGTTTCACATTATCCCGTGCGCCATCGTCCAATGAGCATTCAACGAATTCGAACTGTGAATCCACAGGATCGTTCGCCAGTTGGCCAGTTTCGCAGAATCATTCAATCGTGCAGCCGAACTACGTCGGCCACCAGGGAGAAGCGTTGAAATGTAAGGCTAGAGTCTAGATCGGAATGCGCAATCGCACAAACGAAATAAAAGATGAAAGCCACGTGTCTCGGGAAGAGGCAAAATAAGCATACAGCCAGTGGGCCAAGTCGCAGATCGGCCTCAGTGCACGCGAGAGAAAGGGCCCGATTCGATGTTCAAGGTTGAGTCCTCGAGGATATGCTGCAGTTCTCCGTACGAATTGCAGCGCATTCCCAGACGCTTCACGCATTTTTGCGCGTCTTGCGCAGAGAAAGGATCCGAGGGAGAGTGAGAAAGAATTGAATTGAATTGAATTGTTTATTTATTAAGGCCTATTTACAAAAAAAAATAACATAAATAAATAAAACTCTATGAGTAACTGACATGCATAAAAATCTCTAAAACTAAAAAAAAACAGATACAAAAGCCTAAAAACTGTAGATATACAAGCGCTTCTCCATATTATATACATTACAAAAATAAATTATCCTAACTCTACAAGCAAATAAGATGTAAGAAAAAACGCATTACAGAAGTTTACACACTAATATCATTCCGTTGTTAACACACGTAAGACGTCGTCTTTACACATTTTCTAGCAGATACACATACAGAGCATTCTTAAAACACGGACGCTTATAATAAGACCACGAAGGAATTGCGAAGGCAGTCCGTTCTAAATTCCTGGGTAACAAGATCGTAATCTGATTTTCGACTGCACCCAGGCTTGCTGGTGTCCACAAATTGAAATTTTACGTACAAATAGACCGGTGTCTTAGTATTTAAAATCTTGGCCAGAAAGCATAGGGTGCGAAAATCTCGTCGGGCAGTATACGGCAGTATCTCTAGTTCCCGGATATACCGGTGTGATATGCTCGTAGATTTTGGTTTCTGTTACGAATCTGAGGGCTGCGTTCTGACATCTTGATAGCTTAAGGGTCAGCTCCTTCGAAAGGTCTAAAAATGCGCTAGCGCAGTAGTCCAGATAAGGAAATATAAGCGTCTTGATTAGGAGAAGTCTCGTGTCCTTGGCCAAGTATGCCCGACATCTGCGAAGACGACTAAAGACTGCAAAATATTTCCTTGCCGTGATATTACACTGCTCCCTCCATGACAACGTACTGTCGATAACAACGCCGAGAATCTTCAGGGATGAACACGGCGTAATAACCGCGTCCCGCAAGTATACTAATAAAACCCCGAGAGCCCACCCACATTGCTTGGGTCTTCGTCGCGTTGATCACAAGTCTGTTGTCTAAGGCCCAGCGGGAAATTTTGCCGAGGTCGTAGTTGACATTCTGAATGATGCCATTTAATTCTGAGAATTTACCGCTGATGTATATTATAAAATCGTCGGCGTAGAGCTGATATTTACAATGCTCAAGTACTCGCGGCAAGTCATTAATAAAAAGAGAGAAGAACGGAGGCCCTAACAGGCTGCCCTACGGAACCCCAGCGTTCCGACGAAGAGGCGATGAGGTTTCCACGTTGGTGAAGACGACAACCTGCGATCTGTCGGTAAGGTACGTCCTGATCCACGGGCACACCCGATCTGCGAATCCAAGGTGATGCAGCTGCGTAACCAGCAGGTCAATATTCACTAGGTCGAAAGCTCTTGAAAAATTGATCCCCACCACGAGCGTAACACGCTCGCTGTTGATCGCCTCCCTGAAGTCATCGACTACCCGGGTCACTGCCGTATTAGCGCAGTGTCCTTTGCGAAAGCCGGACTGAAATTCAGAAATAAAATCCAGAATTTGCTCTAGAACAACGAATTGCCCTCGAATAGTTTGGAAGGAGCGGTGAGGATGAGAAGAGGGGTGCAGTCCACGACGACGTTTGCTTCACCCCTATTATATTTTTTCACTGTTATTCTAATATTCGCGAAACTATGCCAACACCTGATCCGAGACGAGCAGCAGTCCGACTCGATTCTCACTCTCGCTAGCTCGCTGATGCTATAGGTAGGTGTCCACCTACCACCGATGAGTGAGACTCGAGTACGAGTTCGAGTACGAGTTGCAGTCGTGAATCAAAAAATACGTAGAGACACGTGTGCGCATGCGTTGGGCTTGCATCCGGCTGTCCGGCTTATGGGTAATGGGACTAAGTTCTTTCTTTTGCGAGCTGGCATACCCTTGAACCTATAAACAGACGCTCGCGGCGTTGTTGCCACCGCCTCTCGGCCGCACTGCGGAGACGCGCCGCTAATTCGTAACGTTCGCCAACGCGAGGCCACCGTTTTTTTCCTACTTCGAATTTCGAAACCCTGATGCGCACCTATGAACGTGTTGTGTCGCGCAGAGCCGCGGCGGTGCAACTGGCATGAGCGTACGGGACCCCAAAAACGAAAAACAACGGCCGGCTTGCAGATTTAAGTCTAAGCGAGGCAGTCGATGGAAGCGAGTTCACAGCGCTCGATGTGTCCACGCGGCGATAATCTCTGACGAGAGTAACAAATAATCGCTCGCGACGATCAACTGCTCGTTCCAGTGACGTATGGGTTGAAAAAAGGTGCAATTTTGAAAAGAAATCACCATGAGCGCAAGCGTTGTGCCCCCACAGCTCGGTCGAGAAATTAAAGCTCCCGCTGATGCACACGCGAGAATTTACCCGGCAACTTCTTGCAGCAGGAGCGCGCGTCGTCTTTGTCCGCTCGCGGTCTCGCGCGGCTCGCTGCGTGTGCCATTTAAGTACGACGGGGCAAACCGGTTTTCGGTCTTTTTATACACGCGAAGCTCGCGCGCGCAGAATGCCGATTTTTCTGACGCGCCTGCGAAAGTTAGTTCGACCGACTGGCGGCTAGCGACTCGGATCCCTATGTAAAGGGCTGAGCCGCAGAGCAGAGCGAGAGGCCGTGCGAGCCGTCGATCGTACGTGCGTATAAGACGTACGCTGCCACGACTCGACCAGGCTCAACCTAGCGACGAATCACTTGAACCCTATAAAGGCTACTTGAAAATAATCTTTTATCGCAGTCTACTTGTTTAGGAAGATGCGCCCAGTGTGGATAATCATGTAACAGATAGAGCTGCTTCGATCGGGTAACTCGTGTACATTTGTATTTCAAATTAATCACAACAAAAGCAGAATATGAAGGTAATAAATAGATGACTGAGTTTAAAAGTGCCAAAAGTTAGATTCTAACCGAGGGTTGATGATTGCACCTTTTATATTGATGATTATATATATATCCTAATTACAAAGGGTTATTTTAGGGACAAATTCACTCAAAAATATTTTGCTCTTGTTGAGAGCAAGTAAATAGTAACAGTCGAAATAGCTAAAATTATCCATACTGGGCACAACTTTTCAGTTAATCGTAGAACCAACATTTTCGATTTACGCAAATGACTTTTCTGAATAAAAGTCGCTTTAAAAAAATGTACAAAATAGATTGTTTTCCCATAATGTTATAGTAAAAACAAAGAATGGAAGACTTGGTGGGTTAAAATCCACTAAATAGAATAGAAGAAATATTTTCCGACTAAAAATACATCATCAACACACTTTTTACATGTTTTTACACAAACTTTAAGAATACATGGCTTCCTTATAGAAAGGACGAATATCGTTAGTTAAACTTATTCGAATCAAATGTTAATATATAGCACTGCGTGGCTTATAAGCAGTCCATTCTTCCACCGTGCAAAAATGGACTGCTAATGTCCCAGATAAACGTGACAGCAGCATATTTATGCTAGTGCTATAATAGCTATTTCCGCTCCTCTTTTTTTATTTTTAAATTTTTGCTACACTTGCTACAAAAAATTTATTTTTTATATACATGTTATAAAATAGTACATTGCGATACGTGTAACCTAAGTAACACTTTAGTGCACGGCGTGAAGTACTAATTACGCTGTTCAGAAGTGTTACTTAAGTCACAAGTATCGCATAGAATTTTATAGCACAGCCTACCTAAGCCCGCTGTCACGCCTACCCGTGTTATAAGCAGACCTATTTTGCCCCGTGAGGTTAGCGCACGAGCGTAGCAAGAAGTGTTATTTAGGTCACGAGTACCGTATAGAATTTTAGAACATTTCTGAACAGCGTAATCAACCTCACGTCGTGCAAAAAAGTGGTACTTAGGTCACATGTATCGCAATGTACTATTGATATTGAAGCAATACATAATGTTGAAGGAAGCTACGAGGCAAAGAGGTTTTTTTCTTGACACCTGCCATTAATAAATTTCCATTACTTTTAAGACAATCATATCTACGTAGAATTAGCAACAACATAGTCTACTGTGCTTGAATAGGGGAGATGCGGCCAGTATGGAACTACTTAGCAAATTTGACAATAACTTTCTATTAGGACGGTGAAAATTGCTCAACTTCGAGGATTCGCTTGCTGTTACAGAAGCTTTTGATGTTCTGTGTGGTAGAGACTTTAATTTTGCGAAATATCCAAATGGGAAGCAGAATAAAATCTGTTTTTTTTGGATATCGACAAAATGTCGCCCAGTGTGGAACACTATTGATATTTACAAAAATCATGATGCATATACATTGTAAACATTGGAAAACTATTAAAATTATTTGCTTTATGCAGAGAAATTATGTTTGAGCCGATTTACCCTTGTTTGACATCAAATTTATCGAAATCGAACGCAGCAACAATGCATTTTTAAAGATATTGTAAGCGTTTGAAAAATTTACATTCTTAAGTAGTTCTTATTTAGTTCCGTACTAGGAAAACATGGCTCGGCCCATAGTGCAAAAAATTGTAAGAATTAAAACTAAACTTCTATGGTGGTTAAAATCATTGAACTTTTGCCTAATATTGATCTGTCAAGAAGTGGAAATTATCTTTTGACAGCTCCAAAAATGCGAAAAACAATAATTTCCGATCAACTTGTTTTTTCTCTCGCTCGAGCAACATGGCCTCGGAGTATGACTTTCTAAACTGCTAACCTACCGGGTGCAAGGGCCATAATCTTGCGTCAGAAGCTGGGAACTGATAGCATCCCATATTAGGCACCGTCCCGCGCTGGGCGCATCTCCTCTAATCACGCCACGAGTGAGCACAATAAAGGTAATTTCGCGCTTGGGAGTTCTCCCGCATGTTGGTTCAAGTGATATCAAAATCCGGCAAGACTTGTCATGTTAAAAGACCATGACGATACGCAAGAAGGAAATGCTTGTCGGTAAAAGCAAAATCATTCAGAGTCTCAAGTCTAATTACGGATTCAATTATTATTATTTAAGATTCTGTATCGAAAAGCGCAACAACGAATTATAAATTTAATCCTTGTTGAAAAAAGCTTCTGACATATTTGATTTCCGGTTTTTAAAATAGCATACGAGAAATTCTACGACAAAAATACGCATCTTAACTATAAAAACGATAAAAACAAAGTTAAAGCACGCGCCTAAGCCACTTTTTGTGAAAAAAGTGCCTTGTGACACTGTTTTCTCAGCCAGTCAAATTTAATTTAACGAAAATTAGCTAGTCTAGCCACTGTTATCAACGGCATGTACCTACACGAAGAGAAATTTATCACTACGTATTTCTGTAATGTTCATCAAAAATTACTATACCGTATTGTTACCGACGTAAGCTTGCTGAAATACAAACTTCTATAGGCGAGCATCTCAGCGCTACGGTTATGGAAACCGGCAGCGTAGGCTGCGTGCACGACGATCAAATGGGATCGATCGGGGCCGCTTCCCTCACCCCCAGCCGGTTACGGCTGATTAATTGGTGAGGCCCGGAACAGACGAAAACTTGGGAGCGTTTCGCTGTGGCCAGTTTGCCCTAGGGAGATGCGTCGTCTGGAAGGGTAGCCTGCTTTGTAGTAGCGGCTCGCTTGTATTTCGGGGACAGCTAACTTACGAAGGAAGCATTTTAGATGTCGCGGGTAATATTTGGTTGATAGTGTTCGCGTATAGTAATAATATAATTTGTAATTACTGTTCTCGGCGTGGGTTTTCTCCTCGTGAAACAATACGTGGAGTTTTCCCCACGTCACAGACTTCGGTCTGGACAAATGTGGGAACAGTAAGCGCGCGATTTATGTATATTTTTTCGGCTGCAGAGAGTGTACAGGACAAAGGTCGAGTTGTGCCGCGCTCGTGAGGCCGCGTTGTTTTCGGGTTTGAGTTTTATGGCTTTTCCTCGTAGGAAAAGTATGTAGGCTCGAATTCGAATCTCGAGTAAGCGCATCTGACCAGCATAGCATCGGCTCGAGCGTGGGCCCGCGCTGTTGAGCCGAGCTGTGCGGCGCGGATGTTGGGCTCGAGTTTTATGGCGGATCGGATTAGCGCGGGCGGCGGGGACAGCTTCGACAACGAGTGCTTTGTTTTAGAGTTTTTGTGTGGATGAGTGTGGAGAAGGGAAATTTGGAAATTCCCAGCGACTGAAAAACGATCGGCGGCTAGCGGCGGGGTCGAGCGTCGATCGTCTGCGAGGACGGCTGCGGGGGAGTCAGTCGAGAGCTGAACTCCGAGCAGTGCGCTTCGCAATTTGTATTTTTGAATATAATTTATATTTCTTTTCTGATTTTATTTGTGTTTAAATTATTCTATCCTTTCTTCGCAAATTACGCGAGAATACTCTCGTGAGTATTAACATTTTGGTGCCGAAACCCGGGAATTTGCGGGAGAATAGTGCGTAATTTGTGTAGAAAAAAGATAAGCGAGAAACTTCAATGAGCTGTTAGCACAGTGTGTGCCGATCATTCCACTTTGTCGCCGATCACCTGCGCTGCTGTCAGCCGAGGAGAGAGAGAGTGAGGATTCATTGTGTCACGAAGCCAGCAGAGAAAAAGGCAAGAAGATGAATAAGCTAGCCGTGAGTAAAGGGAAAAAGGCAGCAGGAAAAGCGGTGCCGACGGGCAAGGCGAAGGGAGCCGCGTCAATAGCGACGCGTGCACGTGAGCAGGCGAAGCGTACTGAGGCAGTAGCCACGGTTGCTGATACCGTCGTGGGGAAAGGTGCTACGAAGCCTGTCTCCCAGCGAACTTCAGCTAAGAGAGCGCGCAATGTAGTGCCTCCTGTCACCAAGCCGGTCGAGTCGCGGCAGCTTTCAGAAGGCCAGCATGTCCAGCTACATCGTACGCGCCTGCAGGAACCCGATACGATCGTCGCCGAGGTCGAAGTACATCAGTCACCTACGACGAAAGTCCACAGGCCAGTATGCAGCAAGAAGAATCATCAACCGCTCAAGCCGAAGTCAACCCCGACGACGGCACCCAAACGCGGGCGTGCACCAACTCGCACAAAACGCAGCAGAGCGCCTGTGGCTACGAGAGACGCAAGACAGGAAGGGAGATCATCATCGTTGCGCTGCCGTGTCCGTTCGAGATTAGACCGCGAAGGAACACCGCGTTCGGAGGAGTCCAACTATGAAGAGCAGGCACGGCAACAAACCCGACACATCCATCTACGGGACAGTCGTGTTATAGATCATGATGAAGAAAGTACCGAGTCGCTTTCGCCCCCGCGACGCGCTCAATTTGACACGTTTGGCGAGACGACTAACAACATCAGCCAGAAGCTCAATGAGCATCTGAGCGGTTTTTCAAATTTCAGGTTCAGACGAGAATGGAGCTTTGAAGATGTCAAAGCAGCGTTCGAAGCAGGTTTGGCAGCGCAAAGGCGCACACTACCAACACCGTGTCGCCAGCACGTTTCCGCTTATCGTGGATCACCGAGAAGGGACATATCTCCACCAACACCAACGGAGCAGCTCACCAGACGAGCGACTAGGCAAGGGAGCGAGTCGTTTACTCATGCAGTTTTAGCGGCTGAACGAGGACACGCTCCGCTTCATCCGACATCAACGGCGGTGCAGAATCGCTCGCCGTTTCGATCTACTGCAGCAGTGCGTGAACGCACGCCAACACAGTCATCGTCAGCGGCAGTGCGAGAGCGCACGCCGCCCCAGCCATCACCAACGAGCATGCAGTCTCAACCAACATCAGCGGTAGTGCGGGGACGCACGCTGCTTAGAACGACGGCATCTTCAGCGGTAGTGCGAGGACGCACGCCGCCTCCCACAGCGACGGCAGCGCGTAGACGCACACCGTCTCCCACAGCGTCAGCTCAGGCGGAGAGAGAGGCGCCAACTTCTTCGATCAACGGCTATCGGAGCGGATCAAAGCGGTTAAATGTAAGCGATGCGTCTCATACACTGTCAACCAAACGCGGTAGGATTCAGTTTTGCGAGCAGGAAAATTGCGAAGATTTAAGTAACGATAGTAGGGACAGTGAAGAGAGCGACCACGAACGTACGCGCGGATGGAGTAGAGGCACGCGGACGCGAGATACTGACGCTTATAGAAACGACTCTCGAGCCGAGGATCGGTTATCTCGCGCAATCGAGGACACCTTGGCCACGGTTAGAGAGTCGAGTTTATCTAATTGCAACACACAGTTATTGACACGAATGACGTCGGTAAAAACACTGCATACCTTTTCGGGTGATCCGTTTGACTGGATCCGATTCAAAAAATCTTTTGAAATGTCAACAACGCTCGGAAAATATTCAGATCGCGAGAACGTAACGCGGTTAGCCGATTCCTTAAGAGGAGATGCATACGACGCTGTACGCGCTCTCTTTATTTCTGGCAATAGTTCCGACGATATAATGCGTACGTTAGAGATGCGTTTCGGCAATACTACCGTTATATTAGAAAAAATAATTCGTGAGATCAAAGATTTGCCGAGCGTGTTAGAGCGTAAAATTACATTCGTAGAGTTCGCTACGCGTTTACGTGCCGCCGTGTTAGCAGTGAAATCGTTAGATATTGACGAGGGATATTTAAAAAATCAGGAACTTGTCAACGGGCTACTTCGGAAGTTGCCAGAGACCATCGCTTATAACTACGGTAGTTACGCGATTGAAGAAGGGAAAAATATGCCGGCTTTGTTACGTATTGCAGAATACGTTTACAAGGAGGCAGAAATGAAGATTACAGCGGGCGTGGTCACTCTCGACACTTTGGATGTACCGCGGCATGCGAAAAATTTGAACCAAAGTACTCGCCATAGAGATAGAGGGGTGTACGTAATGAAAGAGAATGATAGGGGTACAAATGAAAATAATAAAACGTACTGCGTAAATTGTCAACGTAAGAGTCATTATATAGAAAAATGCGTGAGTTTTGAGAAATTGCCAGTGAGTGAAAGATGGCGTGTGGCAAGAGCGCATAAATTATGTTTTAATTGTCTCACGCGGGGACATTCGCAAAATAATTGCAAAAAGTCATCGTGTGAAAAATGTGGTCGAACTCATCACCTACTACTTCATGTTTTTAAAACAGCTTCAGATCAAAATAAAACTCTAAACAAGGAGCAAGAATCGATTAACGCTTTTCATAGTAATGCAGACTCAGCGACATGTACAGAACGGCAAAAATGACTACAAGGTCGTTCTCTTTTAAAGTTCGTTCCACTTAGGATTTTTGGACCGCGCGGATCGAAGTTGATTTTTGCATTACTGGATGATGGATCTACCGTGTCATTAATAAATTCGAAAATAGTTGACGAACTAGGTGTCAAAAGTACTCATGTTAATGTATATTTGAAAGGTGTAGGAGGTGAAGATACGACCACATTATGCAGTAGTAAGATTAATTTAGAAATCACTGTAGAAGCTGCGAATTATTTTTTAAGAAATGTGTTAGTTGTAAGAAATCTTGAGCTTCCTTCACAATGCATAACGAAGGAAATTGTCAATCTTTGTGCGGTTAAGACAGGTATTAGGACAGATGAATACGAAGCAACGCCAGATATATTAATCGGACAAGACAATATTAAATTGATTTTAACACGTGAATTTAAAGAAATAGAGAAAAACGCATTAATAGTGTCGCGATGTTTGCTCGGATGGACAATTCATGGTTATCATTGCGCGAATTATTCGACATGCACGGTGTCAAGAAATGAACCAAAAGAAAAAAGTATACAAACTTCTCGATTCGATACAAAATTAGATAAAATGATTCAGGATTATTTTAATATTGATGGATTAGGAATAAACACTCGCGTAAAAGCAAATCGTGAAGATCGTCGCGCATTAGAAATTCTAGATAAGACTAGTTTTCATAACGGCAAAGAATGGGAAGTCAGTTTGTTATGGAAAAATGATGATGACATACTCGAGGACGGTCGCCCTCTCGCTTTTCATCGATTAATATTACAGGAAAAAAGAATTGACCGTGATATCGAGTACGGAAATTTATATTATAAAGAAATGGATAGAGCTATTGAGAAAGATTTTGCAAAAAAGGCGATCGCTAAACCGACCGGCCGGAGAGTTAGATTTTTACCCCATTTCGGAATTCGTCATATAAATAAACCAAATAAAGTACGAGTAGTTTATGATTTAAAGGCAAAATACAAAGACAAAAGCTTTAATGAATACTTATTAGCAGGCCCGGATCTTTTGAAATCTTTATTAGGAGTACTGATGCGTTTTCGGCAGTTTAGATACGCGATTAAAGCTGATATACGAGATATGTTTTTAAAAATCAAAATACGCGAAGAGGATCAAGATGCTCAACGTTTTTTATGGAGAGGCGCGAACCGAACGGACGCACCGGAAGAATATATTTTTACGTCGCTTTTATTCGGGGCCAAATCGTCTCCTTGTACAGCTATATATATTAAAAACAGAAACGCATCTCAATATCTATCTTGTTTTCCCGCGACAGCTAATAGTTTAATAGAAAATTGTTATATGGACGACTTTTTGGACAGTTGCGAGACGATAGAAGAAGCTTCGGAACGAATTGATCAAGTCATAGTTATAAATGAATTTGCTAACTGGGAAATGCATGGTTGGTCTAGTAACGCGCCGGAAGTTTTAGAAAATTTAGACGTTAGTAATGATTCAAATAACTTAGTGAAAGAAAATGTAAATGAACCGGTTAGTGAAAAAATTCTTGGTTTAAAATGGTCAAACTCCTCAGACGAATTAATGTTTAACTTTATTCACACAAAAATAAAAGCTGATCTTTATAGCGGAGAGAAAAAACCGACAAAACGTGAGTTTTTAGGAATAATAATGTCTATATTTGATCCTCTTGGGTTTTTAACTCCATTCACTATTCAATCGCGAATTTTAATGCAGGAAATTTGGAACAGTAAAATAGATTGGGACGAAGTTCTGAAAGAAGCAGAATTTTTACACTGGCAACAGTGGTTACGCGAGTTAGATAGGGTAAAATTATGTAGTATTCCGCGGTGTTACCAAAATTTAAACTGTCAAATTAGAGAAGCCGAACTTCACGTTTTTTGCGACGCGAGTACAAAAGCATATGCGTCGGTAGCATATTGGCGTTTTACATTAAATGATAATTTATTTCATGTCTCTATTATAATGGCGAAAAGTCGCGTAGCACCCTTGAAACCATCCACTATTCCGCGTTTAGAATTGCAAGCAGCCCTTATGGCGACTAGACTAGCAAGTACGATTGCTAAAGAACACGACTTTAAGATCACGCGGAGAGTATTCTGGTCAGATTCGCAAACAGTATTACATTGGATTAAAAAAGATCCGCGAGAATTTAAAATTTTTGTTGCAAATCGTTTAGACGAAATTAGGGAAAATTCAGAAGTTAGTGAATGGAGATGGATTCCTACGAAAGATAATCCCGCAGATGACGCAACGCGAACCGCTCCGTACGCGCTAGATAAGAATAGCAGATGGTTCGCGGGGCCGCCTTTCTTGCGTGAAGTAGAATCTTCATGGCCGTTAGATAAAGATCAACTCAAAGTTAACACAGTAGATTTAGAATATAAAAACACTGAACAACCGATATTGACTACGACAGTAAAGCAAAAAGCAGTGATTGATTTTACACGATTCTCATTATATTCTAGGGTTATATCAACAGTAACGTTTGTATTAAAATTTATAGATATGAAATTAAAACGAAATAGATCTTCGATCGAGAGAAAAATTAACGCGGAAAATGTTTGTTTTAGAATAAGTCAATCAAGTTCATTTTTTGAAGAGTTGCGGGTTACTAAGCGATCTAATAAAATTCCGAAAGAAAGTAAAATTGCATCATTAAATCCGTTTTTAGATGATTCAGGTGTTTTACGTGCGGAAGGCCGGTTAAAGAATTTGTCGGGCGATCTTCTTTCAATTCATCCGATTATTTTAGACGCGAAAGAAACGTTTACTAAACTTTTAATTAAAGAGTATCATGAGAAGTTTTATCACGCGAGCCATGAAACTGTAATAAACGAGTTACGTCAGAAATATTGGATTTTAGGTTTGCGAACAGGGTTAAAGAGTTTAGCATCGAAATGTATTATTTGTAGATTACGTCGTGCTCGTCCAGCTAATCCAAAAATGGCAGATCTGCCATCTTCTAGATTAGCGTATTTTTTACGTCCGTTTAGTCATTGCGGCTTAGATTATTTTGGGCCGATGCAAGTTAAGATAGGTAGAAGACGAGAAAAGCGTTGGGGCGCGTTGTTTACGTGTATGACAACGAGAGCCATACATATAGAATTAGCTCATAGTTTGACTACCGATTCTGCTATTATGGCATTTCGAAGGTTTTCTTCACGCAGAGGAACGCCTCTGTGTGTCTATTCTGATAACGGTACTAATTTTAAAGGCATGAATAGAGAGTTAGCGACCGCGATCAAAGAAATCAACCGCACTGAGATTGACAGTTTTGCTCTTAAAAATAATATAGAATGGAAGTTTAACCCGCCAACTGCGTCGCACATGGGTGGAGTGTGGGAGCGTATGATTAGGTCGGTAAAAACTGCGTTAGCCTACGTATTAAAAGAACAAGCGCCGAGAGAAGAAGTACTTTTAACCGTATTAGCAGAGGTGGAACATAGTATAAATTCTCGACCACTTACGCATGTACCTGTAGATTCTCGCGACGAAGAGGCTTTGACGCCCAATCATTTTCTATTAGGTTCTTCTTCTGGGCAGGTTAAATTGACTAGATGTGAATTACAAGCTACGTGTCCTCGAAAACAGTGGCAAATCGCTCAATTTTTTGCTGATTCTTTTTGGCGTAGATGGCTTAAGGAATTTTTGCCAACTCTGATTCCGCGAAAGAAATGGCGAGATAGTGAAGATCCATTAAAAATAGGAGATTTAGTTCTTATATTAGATGATAGTGTCGATAGAAACGAATGGCGAAAAGGAATAATTATTAAGGTTTTCCCAGGGTCTGATGGTCACGTTCGCGTAGCTGAGGTTAAGACTGCGTATGGAACTGTCAAACGCCCGACTAGAAAACTAGTTAAGTTTGCAGAAGTACAAAACTCTTAGGTTTTGTACGGGGGGGAGGATGTTACCGACGTAAGCTTGCTGAAATACAAACTTCTATAGGCGAGCATCTCAGCGCTACGGTTATGGAAACCGGCAGCGTAGGCTGCGTGCACGACGATCAAATGGGATCGATCGGGGCCGCTTCCCTCACCCCCAGCCGGTTACGGCTGATTAATTGGTGAGGCCCGGAACAGACGAAAACTTGGGAGCGTTTCGCTGTGGCCAGTTTGCCCTAGGGAGATGCGTCGTCTGGAAGGGTAGCCTGCTTTGTAGTAGCGGCTCGCTTGTATTTCGGGGACAGCTAACTTACGAAGGAAGCATTTTAGATGTCGCGGGTAATATTTGGTTGATAGTGTTCGCGTATAGTAATAATATAATTTGTAATTACTGTTCTCGGCGTGGGTTTTCTCCTCGTGAAACAATACGTGGAGTTTTCCCCACGTCACAGACTTCGGTCTGGACAAATGTGGGAACAGTAAGCGCGCGATTTATGTATATTTTTTCGGCTGCAGAGAGTGTACAGGACAAAGGTCGAGTTGTGCCGCGCTCGTGAGGCCGCGTTGTTTTCGGGTTTGAGTTTTATGGCTTTTCCTCGTAGGAAAAGTATGTAGGCTCGAATTCGAATCTCGAGTAAGCGCATCTGACCAGCATAGCATCGGCTCGAGCGTGGGCCCGCGCTGTTGAGCCGAGCTGTGCGGCGCGGATGTTGGGCTCGAGTTTTATGGCGGATCGGATTAGCGCGGGCGGCGGGGACAGCTTCGACAACGAGTGCTTTGTTTTAGAGTTTTTGTGTGGATGAGTGTGGAGAAGGGAAATTTGGAAATTCCCAGCGACTGAAAAACGATCGGCGGCTAGCGGCGGGGTCGAGCGTCGATCGTCTGCGAGGACGGCTGCGGGGGAGTCAGTCGAGAGCTGAACTCCGAGCAGTGCGCTTCGCAATTTGTATTTTTGAATATAATTTATATTTCTTTTCTGATTTTATTTGTGTTTAAATTATTCTATCCTTTCTTCGCAAATTACGCGAGAATACTCTCGTGAGTATTAACACGTATAGTAAAGAGATGACAAACTCAACTTGTATTAAATATATTAGTATACGGTGTAAAATGTCAAATTATTAAATTTTACTATATAGTACGTATAGCAATATCAACTACGGAACACTGCAATTGGACCTTACCATCGTTCATTCTAGATACCTAGACACATAGGAGGTGGGTGGGGGGACATCTGAATGCTAAAAACTACGACGCTAGCGTTGATTTAGAACTCTTGATAGGCTATTCTAGACAACTAAACACGCTTCCAATATGTGGAAGATACCTGGATGCAAAAAACTAGAAAGCGCTGCACCCGTGGGTCCCGTGATCGTCCACCCTTGACACCTAGATAAAATTATGATACGTGGACGACACCTGCATAAATAAACGCGAACTAAAACCGTTCTCTAGATGAATATAGTTCGTACAGCGCATATACGGAAATATGTAGCCTGGCACAACCATGCCTACTGCAATTCTTGCAGTCAGACAAGTGCACAGACAAATGCAACAGAATTGCAGCTAGATTGAAGACCGTTACTTTTGTCAGACACTGCAGCAGAATCACGCGAAACTTATACAAGCAAACATGCGCATCATAAGTTAAGGATGCAATTTAGCATCCAGTAGAATTGCATTAAAATTACGAATGCTAAATTACAGATTTTCACATGCAGCAATATTGCGTCAGAATTAAGTTGGTATAAAAAAAATTGTATGTAGGAAAAAAGCAGCCAATTATGCAATTCTACAGCAACTTTGCTGCACGTGTAAAATATATTGCAATTTCCTAGTGCCAATTAACATAGTGCATTTATACTGCAAAGTAACAACTGCAATTTAATTTTTTTAATTTTTCCGCAATTTTTTGTAATTTTTTTCGCATATTGAATGCAAAAATTTCCACTCTTAAGGGGATGTGGGAGCTAAAAACATGGTTTATTCTGGCCCATGAAAATTCGTATATAAAAGTGTATTGAAAAAGCAAGTCCGGAGCGCAGTAGTGTTTTATTCAGGAATCATTCTACCGAAAGAAATTGTCAATTGGATTATATGACTTTCCATCAATATAAACAGCACCGTGCAATTCTATCGAAAGAAAAAGTTAATCATAATTTTATTTATTTTTTTTTTTGCATTTGAAACATAACATACCTCGTGACGTGATTGGGAAGCTTTAGCCCCCACCTCCCTCTAAGACACTTATATATAGTAAGTTGGCTCTATAAGTCTATTGAAAGATCCTGCTACATTAGTTATAACACAATTTCGCTGCATGCGTCCTTACGTAATTTCGTGTCTGCAGAAATATAGATGAAATGGGAAACAGACCACTTATGTATATGTACGTATTGTATGTCCAAACGCATGTAAAAAACTTGGTCTAGTCAGTGTGCCTTAATAACTGCAAGAGCTCGATTTTTCGACCGCTAAGTGTCCGACTTCTCGTAAAATGACTTATACATGTATGTTAACGAGATGTCGTCCCAAAAAACACTGTTTTTCTATTACATAAAACTTTTTGAATAAAGTTTGCAAATGAAAAACCGAGTCTGTAGCGCCATAGTGTTAAGTTTAATGAATCGTTCTACCGAAAGAAAATTTCGGTCGGACTTTCTGTTTTTCTAAAATCTTGGAAATACGAACAGATGTTTACGCGTACTTCGTCGTACTCATGCCATTGCAGTGCCAACCTCAAAATCTAATTTTACATAAAACTTTTTAAATAAAGCTTGCAAATGAAAAACCGAATCTGTAGCGCCGCAGTGTTAAGTTTAATGAATCGTTCTACCGAAAGAAAAATTCAATCGGACTTTTTGTTTTTCTGGAAGTTTGGAAATACAAAATACCCCGTGGCGGATTTACGAAGCTTTTGGGACGACATCCCCTTAATGAGTGCAGTGAAATCAGTTAAAGAAATGTCAAGTGTTAAAGTTCAGCAGGTAAGGTCCCTGTTGAAAATAATGACGTCATTTTATGACGTCATTTGTTGCTACAAATTGGAACCTTTTATGACGTCATTATTGTCAACAGGTTGTACTTCTAAATACTTCAAAAATGATGAAATGGTTGCCTATATAAGTGCTACCATCCGGATGGTAGTGCGGAAAATGGGGGCTAACGCCAAAGAAATATTGTTTTTTATTTATTTTTTGTTTAGTAAAATTATTAAAAATAATTAATTACTTGGACATTAGCCACCATTTTCCGTACTACCATCCGGATGGTAGCACCTATATAGGCAACCATTTCATCATTTTTGAAGTATTTAAGAATATAAGTATTTAGAAGTACAACCTGTTGAAAATAATGACGTCATAAAAGGTTCCAATTTGTAGCAACAAATTACGTCTTTAACGTTATTATTTTCAACAGGGGTTGAATCAGTTGATTAGCGGTTATCAAAAAATAATCTTTTACAAGAATTTACAAGTAAGAATAACATACACCTATTGAAATTGATAGAACTCGAACAGCGCGCTTCACAAGACAAGGCGTTTAGACTTCCTGGCTTAGACGCATGCGCACTACATGATCCAATCACATAACGTCTATCTTGGCTTCACAACATCCGGTCATAGCTTTTTTATATAGAGATTATTTTGCACACTTGCTGCCCCGTCGTTTTATATTCTATGCATGTAACACCTGAATTGTTAGTTGTACTTTTAACCTTAGAGACTTGGACCATACTAATACTGAGAACTAACCACACAAGGGGACTCTTCCTGATACGCTGATTTTATTAATATACGCTTATAACTCTTCTTTATAAGAACTTATATCTGAAAATCTTTGACGAGGCTTTTAACCGGTTAACACTATCTTGGTTTTCAGTTGACATTCTTAAAAACAATAAAATTTATTTAATAGCTGATGAACAAAAGTGTTTAAAAAAATCACAAATATAAGCACGATTACTAATTTTTCTGTAATTTCAATGATGTTATACGTGCCGAAATAGCATAGTTTGGAGAGCGTTGGGCTGAATTACGCTAAGGGGTTCGATTGCGACGGTGTGTTAAAAGAGACGACTAGTTGCATCTGTAATATATTGTGTATACAGTGCATTATCAATTACACTTAAGGGGGTCCGAAATCCAACTTTTACCGACAATACGAGTGTATTGTAGAAAATTACTCGAAACTAAATAAATATAATGAATTATTATGAAAAGCCAAGAGTTATTTACCCTATAAGCATCTATCGCTGTGCCAAGTTTTAAATAAAAATATTAAAGCAATAATAAATGGCGTTTGAACGAAAATCAGTAGCTGCAGCGTGCATATGCAAAATTCTCAGTATATGCACGCTGCAGCTACTGATTTTTGTTTAAATGCCATTTATTATTGTTTTAATATTTTTATTTGAAACTTGGCACAGTGATAGATGTTTATAAAAGGAAAAGTAACTAACTTTTGGCTTTTCATAATTCATTGCATTTATTTAGTTTCAAGTAATTTTCTGCCGAGCACTTCTTTAGTCGTCTCGGTCGTTAAAAGTTAGGTTTCAGATCTCCTTAAAATCATTTAACACCGTGCTACTCTGTCAAGAGATTAATTAGTGTGCATAATTATTGCACACCCCAGCGGGCCGAGCCATCCCAGATGACAGAACGCACAGAAGTTATGGATCTGAATTTGATTCTTTCCAACCCATATTTAAAATACAGCAGTCCGAGCTTCCTAAAACAATCAGACCGGATTTGCAGATGATAAGAAAAGCACTGAAAGATTTCAGAAGAAATCCATCCAAGTCAAGCCAAATCTGGTGGAGTGCAAGGAATTCAATACACAAATACACACAGGCATCCAACTAGATCAACATTTTGGGAGCTACCAAAGAAGACGTCTACTTTCAAAGATACCCTGCCTGTCCCAACTTTGTTTCTAATAACAGATAAACACCTGTCAGACGGTGAATTCTCACCAGACAGTGTAGTGTCATGGATAGGCGTGTCCTATGTGCGGATTCTTAATAACTTAAATAATTACTTATTTATTATTGTAAGTGATCTTAATGCTAGACATACCGTTTGAGGAGACTGCAATACAAATTCAAGAGAAGGTTTTCTCAAAAACTGGATGATTGGCAGATCCACGGAATGCAACGTTTAGTTATGCATACTTGATTTGTTCACTCGTGTTTAGCAGAGATCAGGTTAAACATGCCTACTTGAGGTATCCTAATCCCAATTAACCTAACAGCTTGGATCTAATGCTAGATATTTCAAGCACTATTACTTATACAAAGAATTTAGAAAAAAACTAATAGTAATATCAATATTCCTTTGAACATAAATTGAACTGATTCAGAAATTGACGTCTACACATCTCTAATAGAATCTGCTATCAAGGATGCTATCGACGCAGTTGTTTTTTCACACTCTTCAGCGATTTAAATCCTGCACTTTCTTGCATCCCTTATACCGAAGGTAAATAGCCAAAAATAACGGTTATCCTCGGCTTAGACAACAACGATTATCTCCAAAATTGGAATACTGAAACGGTGAAAATGATGAAAATGTACCAATTATTCACCACTGGAGTCGCTCTCGCACAAAGCGCTGCCGCCGTGCATAAAATCACAAAATCATCTCTACTCTACGAGCGCACTCCAAAGGGATAACAAATTTTTTTTCTATTTTTAAATAATTGGACCAATGTTAGCTATTTTAGCGCACATTTCAATGTATCTAACCTTTTTACCTACCCTCAGCGTATACTGCTAAGCGTCCCTTCGTGGATCATTGCAGTCCTTATTTTGTATTCTCACTGCTGTACATTTTAAAATTCTTTTCTTGTACCTAAATCTTTGTAAAGCGAGCGATAAAAAATCATTTTTCGTCCTTTTTCAATTAGCCATATCTGCGAATCCACAGTATCAAAATCTGCATGAAACAATTTGTGATAAAGTTTAGTAAACAAAATTTACAAAGCAGGATTGTCATTTTATATTCCGTATGATGTATGCGTGATGGGCCATCTTCAGAAATTGATTGAGCTAGGTCCCTTTGTATTTTGTAAATAATATGGAAGCTAAAGAATTAACTTTATTTTAACATCATCTTTTACTGACGTTGTAGTTCAGTTTTTAAATTTGAAAGCTTTAATTGAAGATTTTTTTCGCATATTTTTATCCTACTCATGTGCATTATCTGTTTGAACAATATTATTAGATTTTATTGAATTTGAATAACCAAAAAAAAACAGTATCACAGAATACTTATTTCGTGTAGAATAGTAGTTTTGTGATGTTTTAAACTAAAGTATTAAAAAAAGATTGTATGGCCTATTTTTTTACACTGTTTTTAGGACCAAAGGTGTGATTTTTTTCCGTAGAATTACTTACGTGCAATGATTTTTACCATTGTATAAGCAAACCACCCTTACTATAAATGACCTAATTCGAAGTATAATCATGCTTTGTTAGAAACGTAACCTAAATTTCACTATTAATTGGACAGATCACCACGTGTATTAACTTATCATATGATTTGGAAAAAATGGGCAGCACATTCTGATGATCATTTACCAGATCAACGCACACTTATCACGTTCCTGTTTAAGTATAGAGGAAATTTAAGCAGAGCGTTCTTTAGAAACCCGATTAACTTTCGATTGAGAATCAATGCGAGCAGCATGCTGATGAGTGTACGAACAGTTCGTGAATACGTGAGCCATATTCTACCACCCGCGGACCGCGGTCTGAATCTCTGCTGATTCATTACTGTTGCTTCTACATGCACAGGCAAAATTCCAAAAATATATTTGATTGCTATGCATGTAACACCGAGAACCGATAGTACCATAGTACGATAAACTTAGCCGCGGCTTCATCGGGTATAATCAGCTAAGCTTCGCTCGTAGGAATGTTTTAGGAATGTGTATTAGATATATGGTATTCGAGATTACCGAAACTACTAGCAGATCTGTATATGTAGGAGTATACGATACCTAATGGGCCTTAGGATCCAGTTGATAAGCTCGCACTTTAGCATACGTCATTGTATTCATCGCTATAGTTATAACTGTTTCTGTAGAATGCGTGCTTGCATTTGTCATTTGCGAAAATCGCATATTTTCATATATTATATCTGCAATTGATTTGATGATTTTTTAAATACTGTCCTTATTTTTTAGAAAACTTAAAGAGAAGAGCGAAGTCAAAAAGATGGGTAATGAAGAAGACAATCAATAAATGTGGATCCTAAAGCAACTAATTTAAGTTGTACACACTTGATCAACTTTATTGTAAGTATGGATATAACTGATAGTTACTATATGATATCTGAGTACAATATATATCAAACAAAAAAGAAAAGTATTTGCCGAAACCCGGGATTGAACCGGGGACATTTAGATCTTCAGTCTAACGCTCTCCCAACTGAGCTATTTCGGCTTATGAAAGTAGAATGAACATTAACAATAGCACAAAAGTTTCATAATTTTCGTGTGTTTCTTAGTCAATAATCTGACATTCTCAAAAATTATTTTCCACAACTGAGCCGCTCGTGGTTACAAAACTATTCAGGCACAATAATGGCAATGACCCGTATGATGATACAAAATTTAAATAAATAAAAAATTGAAATCGATTTTTCGTCTGAAGCTACAAAGGTTCATTCTCCGTGTGTGCGACTGATGGCTTGGTTCTGCATCAGGTGGATACAAGAATAATAAAATGAAAATAAAAATATATCGCTGTACTGAGACGGTTGACCTAGATACTTGAAGCATTTCAAGATGACGCACAATTCAACCGATGACTCGAGCTCCCGATTGTTCAGATGTGAACAGGAGATGCGCCCAGTACGGGCATACTCAGCGTTCTTTAGTCCATTTTCTATACGGTGGAAAAAATTATCAAATCCAATATTTAAAAAAGTTACCTGCATGAATGTAGAACGTTGATTTTACGAGTATGCAGAAAGTTGCTCCCTGCAGTATGGCTAATTTAAAATAGCTATCTAGCTATAATATAGAAATCGTACGCATTCGACGTTCCGCGCAATAGTGAATTCGCAGCATAAATCGTGACTCCTTAAGAAGAAGAGCACTGTTCGAATCTCCTGTCAAAAGTAGCGCAATTTATTTGACACACATAAGACTAGCGCGACCCAAAGATTTCCGCGAAAACTAGTACAACTCACGCATTTGTCGAAAAGGGTCCTCTCTTTAAAAAATGATGGCCTTTGTTGTGAAGCATTTAATATGACGTGATTCTGATTGGTTGCCTAGGCAACGGGATCAGAACCGCGCTTTAAACTCATAACCCTCAAAACAATCATAACTCATAACCCTGGTATAAATGTTTGAGGTGTTTAAAATAAAATATGGAAACCTTGATAACAGATAAAATACATGTAATATAACTAGCAAGAAACCTTAGTAAATTAATCATTACCAAGAGTGTGTAGTATTAAAACATGTGTATTGAAAAGTGGCATCCTAACCCTATTCGAAGTAGTAATAAAGTGTGTGAATATTATTTAGTTTATAGCACTCGGTGGTATGAATCCGCATCTATGCAACGCCTATCTGTGGCATAAATAGTCCATTATTGCACCGTGCTGATCGTCCTCGCTACGCTCGGGCGCTAATACACACCGTGCCATAATGGACTATTTATGCCACTTGTATCGTAATATACTATTTTTTTTTTAATTGTCAGTGAGAAGTGCAATTAAAAGAATAAAAAGTATGAAGATATACTGTGTTTCTGTGCCCAAAGTCGCCCTCGGTGAGGTTTGAGAGGTGAATTTAAAGAAAAGTTGAGTATCCAAGTCAGTAAGTTTAAGTCTATCATTATACAATGCCCTTTGAATTGTAAAAAGGTTACTAAAATATGACACTGCCACTTTCTATGTTGCCAAGAAATATGTAACCTAGATGATTCTGATTTTAATTTTTTCGTTCATATTTTCACATCAAGGCCCAAGGTAAAATGCCCAATACATAGACAGATTTTGAGGAGATTTTAGAAGCTCATTTATTTCGCACGGATAAATTGCGAAGTATCAAAATTCTGTAACACCAACGTTTAGACGACACAATTAAATTTCTTTAAAAAAAGACCCAACCACAAATAATCAGTTTTTGTAATAAAAATAAAATTTGAAGAGTGGCATTAAAACACGGTATAGTTGGACATCATTTGACATGGTTGAACTAGTACTTGGACGCGGTCTTAGCCCCAGTAATTGGACGTTTGAATTAAACGTGTCCAACTATTGCTTTATGGAAATCGCGTTTTCGGTGAAGTTGGAGTTTACTGAAAAAAATTACTTTTATGGGACTCGAGAGCAGTCTTTCAAATCATCCTTGAGAATTGATTTTTATTAAAATGTTATCAAAATCATTAGTATATCATTAGTGGAAAACCTTAGTGGAAAAAAATGTAATACATTGTAATAAATTGTAATAAAACGTAAAAAAATGTAAGAAAATGTGAGAAACTGTACTTTTTTTGTTGGATTTCGGACCTTTTTTCTCCTACGTTTTTGTACACTTTCTTACATTTTCAGACTTGTTAACGTTTTTTTACATTTTATTACATATGTTATTTTACTGCCTAATATAGTCGATATATTTTTTTAATTATTCACTTTATAATAAAATGTAACAATGCATAATAAATAAAAGTAAGTAAAAGTAAAAGGATGTAAGCAGAAGTAAGAAAATAAAAAAGTCGCCATTTTCGTATATAATTATTACGCTTACAGACAATTTTTTACATTTTGTTATACTTTTTTACGTATTGTTACATCTGTCATTTCAAAGAAGAGACCCCCATGAAATCCTGGATCAATGGATTTGTAATAAATTGTAATAAAACGTAACAAAATGTAATAAAATGTAGCAAACTGTAATAAAACGTAAAAAAGGTCCGAAATCCAACAAAAACGTACAAAATGGTACGATTTGTTACACTTTCTTATATTTTATTACACTTTATTACATTTTTTATTTCCAACAGGGTAGTAATGTTTACAATGTTGAACCAGTTTAGTTTTTGAGGTTACGTTTTTTATTTTATCACAATATCAAATATTTGAGTGTCCAAGTATAGGTCTAAATTTTCATTTTGTCCAAGTATTGAGCATTTTACCTCATATGAATTTTTTAATTGGGCAGGTCAAATTTTACTTATAGCCAGTTAAGCAGTAGCTACTATTCTAGCACATTGTATTTCTGGTTTCCAGCATATTTTTACATGGAGAAAGTGATAAATATTTTGGCTTTTTTGTCAAGGTATTAATTAGAATTTTGACTTTTAATAGTTGTGAGAAATTTTGAGACCGATACCTGTTTTTTCATTTTTGAAGTTGAATCGAGCTTCACTGAAAAACTTCTGATTTCGACTCTGACACTGATGTGAATGCGAACTCATGCGACTAAATAATTATCCAGATATCATAATATCTAGATAATTATCCAATAAACCAGAAATACAATGTGCTAGAGATAGTAGTTTCTGTGTAACTGTCTATAAGCAAAATTTGATACGCTAAATTAAAAAATTCATATGGGCCTCAATGTGAAAATATGAATGAAAACATTTAAATCATAATCACGTAGGTTACATGTTTGTAGGTAGTATAGCAAGTATCTGTGTAAAATTTCAGTTGTATAGCTTTTTTATAATGCAAATAGATGGCATTGTAATGATAGACAAACCCACTGACTCTTATACTGAACTTTTCTTCAAATTCACCACTAAAACCTTAATGACGACGACATTGGGCATTGTTAATATATTTATTTAAAAATAGTTGCGTTAATAAATTTAAAATGCGTAGAGTAGCTCTATCTGTTATTGAAACCTGGGAGTATAAAATTATTCATACTGGACGCATTTTCTCTGCATATAGATAAAGCAGTTAAAAGCTATGCTTCTGTTAATCAGACATGCGAATCAGTTTTAATTTAACATATGCGAGTATATTGCCATGTCACGATTGTGCAGAATTAATTGGTTTCAGAGTAAATAGCATCAGCTTTGGAGAAAGTGTATAATACCTGATGGCTCTATGCGCTTTTATGCTTGCACGTCTAACAATGCTTAGTTACTATATGGGTCAGTTCATCCTCGGTAAGGAGATAAAATTGCGAGCGCGAACAAAAATAGAAACGCGTGCGCGGTGCCGTAAACAATTACAGCAATGCGAGTGCTCAATCCTTAAGCGGTCGGCTACTTATACGTAACCGCAGAAATGATAAAAATTCACAGGGGGTGCGAGGAGGAATAAGAGAGAAAACACGCACGCTATATTTATGCAAAATACGGTTAACTCATTACCATCAACGAATCAGCGTGACGTAACGCGAAACGACTGACGATCTCGAGATAGGAATAATACTTTTATAACATTGACACCTCGGGATTTGCACGTTTGTCCGTGTCAATGCGTTATGCGTATAACATTTTTCATGTTTTTTATCATTTTTATTTGCGACAATGCATCGCTAACTGTTTATGGTGAAGTGCGTATGCACGTTTGATTTTTCAAACGCGAGACTGCGCATCTATAAAATGTATCGAGTTAGTGCTCCAGATGTACGATAAAAACTGATCAGCATCAAAACTATTAACAATGATATATAGACCAAAACTACAGCAAGTAGTAAGAGAAAAAATACTTTATAGATCTATTAAAATTTCATCCATAACCATAGAAAATAACAATTCTTATGGTTCATAAAAGTATATGGGTTGCAGTACTTGTTATCAATCAACGTTGTATAGGGAACTACCTTATCAGCATCATTCGTTACATGCGGGATTTTATCTTATATATTATATTGACAAGTTTTATTACATGCAAAATATGTAAACTCATTTTCTATCACTATGTAAATAAATGTGATATAGATATATTGTACATTTAAAAATACTCACGTTTCAGCATAATTTTCTTTGTTGGTCTCCTCTGTACTTGCTTCTACAATACACTTTGGCGTATCATTGAATTTAGTATTCTCTTTATTGTCCTCTAAAAAAGTAAATGTATTTAGTAAATGTATATGACGCTAAGAAGAACTAGAAGATAACTGGGATGAATTGCAAAAAAAATTTCATCTGCCGAAACCCGGGATTGAACCGGGGACATTTAGATCTTCAGTCTAACGCTCTCCCAACTGAGCTATTTCGGCTATATATATTATACTCAAGATTTATATGTCACTTAAACAAGGTGTGCACTTCTTCGACATTGACGCTTTTTTTAATGTTACAAATCGATCAATTTTGGTTAAAAATATCAAACGTTTTATTTATCCTGTTATATTACTTGCATAAAACTTGTATTATTCACTCAATTATTAGAATCTGCTAGTTGCACAGAGCTGGGCAAATTCAGTATTTGATACATTAAAGTACATGCATGATATATTAAAGGCATTCAAGTATTTTGTATAGAATATTCTCAAGTTTTTAAGGGTGCATTTAAAATGAACTATATATTTTAACGGGCGCATGGCATGAAGGTAATTCTTATCCTATAAAAAACCTTTCTAAAAGGTAAAACATTAGCAAGTAAAAATGTCTTTACAAAAGTTGTGAAATCCCCAAAACCAACATAAATGCTGTCAAGTAAATATTTTTCATTTTTTTAGGTACACTATTTTATAAAATAAAATATTTTTTACTTCAATTCTTAGATGACACAATAGTTTAGATTCATTAGAAATTAATTTATTTTATATATTCAATAATAATAAACTTATTATGAACCCATCAGAGCATTGAAAGTGACTTGTGAATGGCTTTAAACTGAAATGGAAAATTGCCCTTCTATTGGTCTCAGGTAAAATATGATTTCAGCAAATACTAATGATAAAAGGATGAGTCCAATTTTAAATTACTAATCTCAAAAATATATTTAATCCATAGTTCAGAAATTATTAGAAAAATTTAAAAAATGTTAAGATCTAGAGTTGTATATTCCAATATTATGTACTTTTAATTATTTAAATAACTTCTGAACTATGGATTGGATATATTTTTGGAAATGCCAAGGGAAATCAGTAATTTCAAATTGAACTCATCCGTTTATCATTAGTATTTGCTAAAATCATATTTTACCTGAGACCAATAGTAGGGCAATTTTCCATTTTGGTTTAACGTCATTCACAAGTCACTTTCAATACTCTGATGGGTGCATATAATAAGTTTATTATTATTGAATATATAAAATAAATTAATTTCTAATGAATCTAAACTTTGTGTCAACCAAGAATTAAAGTGAAAAATATTTTATTTTGTAAAATAATGTACCTGCATGGGTGTACCTAAAAAAAATGAAAAATATTTACTTGACAGCAGTTATGTTAGTTTTGGGGATTTCACAGCTTTTGTAAAGAAAATTTTACTCGATAATACTTTACTTTTTAGAAAGTTTTTTTATATTCACCAGCTGTCATACATTGGATAGCTGTCTATATACGAACAAATAGATAACGTAATACCTAAACCACGTAATCAGTAACACTAAACACTACGACGCGGTTTCCAAATAACAATTACACGCACACGCCAAAAACTACGATGCGCACCTCCTGGATTTCGTCATCGGCCACCTTAAACATCTAGATAGCGTCTTCAAATAATATTTCTACCTATATTAGCCACCTAATCAACTCAGAGCCCTTCTCGAATAGTAGTTACATTTAGATACTAAAAAGTACGAAGCATAATATCAGAAACTCGTATATACACCTAGATACCGTCCTTGAATAGTATTCATTCGTAGACGTCAAAAACTACGAAGCGCACCTCCTGGACCTCGGTATTGTCAACGGTTTACATAGCTTCCTAGTTACTATCCCGGATTGTAAAAAATACGCTTCAAATGTTCCAATTCAAAAAATATCTGTACAAATATAATTAAGAATAATATATATTTAAATTCAGATAAAAATAATGTAATACTCGAGATAATTCCTGGAAACAACGTTGATACTGTTCACTCTAAGCACCTGGTACCTCGGAGACCGTTGTCGTAGCGATATTCGTGTTCAGCGACCCCAAAAACCTTGGAGTTGCAAAACTGGACTCATTTCCATCAGTTTGTAAATTTTTTATTTATTGTCTTTTCGAAATGCACTTCTAAAGCGCATATTTTTAATGCAAAAATGTACTTTTTTTTAAAGTAATTGATCAATTTAGTTCACAAAGTTTGTAAATGCTTTCGCAAATTGAACGTAATAACCGCATTAAAATCCATCTTACTCAATGAGATACTCATAAAATCGATATTTCATTGCTTTATTTCCTCGACTATTCGAATTTTCGCGCTTTCAATGACCGGAAGCCACGTGACCGTACGAGTTCAAAAATTTCACGGGAGGGAATGACCATCTCAGCGCGAAAAGAAATATGCTGAGCAAGAATTCAACTTGCAATATTTCGCTAATCAAGTATACTTTTAGAACGAATCTTTTTCCTCTGAAAAGATTAGGTAAATAGCTTTCAAGTCGATAGCGATAGAAGGGGCATAGGTACAACAATAATGATATAAATGCGTTTGGAGAATTATTCTGAGGTTAGACGAACCTAATATCAAAGAGTATTAGGAACGCGACCCGCGATGTCGTTGTGTCGTGTACGTGCAAATCCACGGAAAACCATACACTTTTGGGGGTCTGAGCGAACAAAATTGGAATTTGAGGGCACACCTACCAGACCGTAGGTACTCAATGTCCGGAGGTGCGATCCAAAAATGTGTAGTAATACGATTAAAGTATTTGAAGAAAGCTTTAATTTGAGGGCTAGTGAGTTAAAAATGGTTGTCTAGGTAAAAAGTTAACTAGACTTGAAAATAGCGAAAAATCATGAAAACTTTACATTCCGATTTTTAAAATCTATACAACTTTTGATTCAAACGGTAAATTTTAACCATTCGACCCTCAAATTAAAGCTCTTTTCTTTTACTTTCGCTTTCAAAATTTCGAAACATTTTACTAGTTTCATCAGCTACATATATGCCCATCAATTATGGCTGTTTTTTTTTATCTTATTCATTGCCATATACGTAGCTGATAAAACCAGTAAAATGTATAATCTAAATTTTGAAAGCGAAAGTAGAAGAAAAGAGCTTTAATTTGAGGGTCGAATGGTTAAAATTGACCGTTTGAAAAATCGGGCAAATTGCTGATTTTCGTAAAAAATCCAAGTTTTCATGATTTTTCGCTATTTTCAAGTCTAGTTAACTTTTTACCTAGACAACCATTTTTAACTCACTAGCGCTCAAATTAAAGTTTTCTTCGAATACTTTAATCGTACACATTTATGGATCGCACTTCGAACATTGAGTACATACGGTTGAGCAATGGCTATAGTTTTCGTTAATCTTTCCCGTGTTATTTTTTCATAAGAGAATTGAAACTGCCCGGCAAAAAATAAGTATTTCGAAATCGCGGGAATCCAAGGTTTTTCGTGTTCTGGGTGGCCTAAGGAACCCGAAAAAGTTGGTCTGGTAGGTGTTCCCTCAAATTTCAATTTTGTTCGCTCAGACCCCCAAAAGTGTCCGGTTTTCCGTGGGTTTGCATATATACATTTTGCACTTTTACTCGCTAGCGCCGTGCTGTCACGCCCTTTAATGTACACTACTGAAACTTTCTCATCGTACCTAACTTAAATTCATCCATAAATGTAGCGAAATTCAATTTAATATAAGTAAAAAAGAAATCTTTGGATTCTCAAATGATTATACAATACATGATTTTGAATTGTAATCAATGAATATGAAAGGCGAATAAAACGATATAATATAAGTATAATGTTGAAATATACATAGATTATTGTAAATACTTTTTTGTATTATTCTTTACGTTACAAAAATAATATTTTTCCATTAACATGTTTAAATAAAATGAAAATATAAAAAAACTCAATATTTAACAATCAATGTATATATAAACACAAGTTATTTAAAAAACTTTTTTTTTCAATGTATTTTAAAATAAAGCTTTTAAAAACAACTTATTAAATAAAATTGCATTAAAAAAAGGATTCAAATGTTGTCCCGTCCTGTGTATCGTAGTAGCCAGTGGAAATGATTTAATGAGCAAAAATATTTCTCAATTCAGAATACGTGAAAAAGGCACTACTACGGTTAAAAGTACTTTGAAAAAACAGTTGGTGGTATGAAAACAAATAAGTTCGTCTATTAAAAACGGCTTAACGATTTTCAAGCTGTAATACAAATCCAAATGCGGGTTTTTGCATTCGATTCGTGAGAGCGCCTACAAACTTTGTGAACTATATTATTTATCCATCACTTTTTTGAAAATTAATTTTTTCATAAAAAATATATAATAGACAATAAATAACAAATGTACACCTCTGTAGCACTTTGGGCATAATAATTGAATAACTAAGTTAACTTTTGCTATACAGATCAAAGCGAAGATCACTGCTGGAGTCTCATTGAAAACCAAGCTAATTGCCGCGCATAGGAGGTTTTGAAGAGCAATTATGCAAAGTTACAATCTTTGGAAAAAATAAAATAAAAACGAACTCATATGCTTAAATTTGATGCCCATTACAATTTTGTTTATTAAGAAAAGTGAGTCCGATCATATAAATGTCATTCCTAGTCCTATTTCTGCTTTGAAATAAAACGATCTATACTTTTTACTCAACATTTAATGAGCCAGAATCCACGCTTTATCGGTCAGTTTTCAATAAAAAGTTTAACATGTATTCAACATCCGTCCGTGGCTATTGGGTACTATAATTCACGTAAGTGTAAGTATTAATGGCGCTTTTTCTTGAAACATATATGCTTACCCGTATCAGTTGCCCCGGTTACCCGAGCAGATCTCTCAAGCGCTTCGTTGACTTTACTTCTGAGATCCTCCTGTCGCCTCCATTCGTTGATTTCCCGTCTCAGCGCGAGGACGCTGCCCATCTTTTGTTTATCCGACAGGTTGGTTGATTCCGTCGAGGAAGCTTCAATTTTTTCCTCTTTCCTCGCAATTCTGGTTCGGCCTGCCCTTTCATACGGACGGGAAGACGTCGATTTTTTGCGGTAAGACATCGTTTGCCGTGTCCCCGGTTTTTGCCACGAAGCACCAGTGACCTTCTTGGAATCGGCGCCGTCTGATTTTTCGACTCGCTTTTCAACAAGCGAAAATCGCGGCTGCTTCAGCATTGTTCAGCACGGTTGAAGTACATATACGTCTACTATGTGCTCACTTCCTGGAGAAAAACGGAATTTCGACAGTTAGGCAAACTATTTCTCTCTCTCCCCCCCCCCTCTCTCTCTCTCTCTCTCTCTCTCTCTTCGACCTACCGTCGCCTCCTACGAAGACTAGCACAACTCAAACTTTATACAACGAATTTCTATAAAAATTTCCCGATTTTTGCGAAACTGTCCCTAATGAACATTTTTAAATATTCACAATTTACAACTTTTTACCGAATTTAAACTTGTTTTCCCAAATGCAATAATTTTTTACAAACATTTTTTTAAATAATTCAGTTTTTTTAGAGATTTCCGAAACCTTTTAGAACTTTAAGGTTTGTCTGTCGTTGTCCAAGGTTTTCATGAACTCAACCAACAAAATAACCCAATAAAAACGTAAAATACTCACATTTCAAGTAATATAAAATCGTGAGTTGTGCTAGCTTTCATTGGAAAATTTGGACTGCGCTAGTCTTCGTAGGGAGCGACGATACGGTCTGTCTGCGAACACGGCCTAATCAGGCTTCGCGCGTGCCTATAGCTTATGTGTGCAGATCTCGCGTGCGCGATAATCATACTGATAGAGTTACCTCTTTTCACTCGTTCTTATTTTATAAATATCCACCATTTTTTGAATCACACGTGTGGTTAGATTTTTTACCCAAATTACCCACACAGAGCAGCACATTTCGTTCCCGGTCCGCGAAGCGACTAGCGCTGTTCATGTAAACATTAGGAGTTTCGGGACTTTGAGTTTAAGCAATTGACGATTCACATGCAAATAAAGTACAAGCAATGTTAGTTTGAGCCGTAAAACGGTGCTAGTCTTCGCGGGGAAAACGAATTGTCGTAGTCTTCGGCCCGAATCACGAAATGTCCTACTGCTTTTAGAGAGAGCGACGAATTATATATAGTGAACCAGAAAGAACAGGCGGTCTTACCGCCATTTTTTTATGAAAAACCGTTAAAAATTGATCGTATTGTTAAGTACTAGCATGAAATTAATGTCAAATGTTTTCTGCGGCTCGAGCGGGCAAAACTTTTGCAATTTTGAACGATTTTTTATGTATAGAGTCCACTTCCCAGTCAAATCCGTATGATACACTAGAGAATCGTCTCGTACTTCCTTTATCATACATATGGAAAACAACTCGACGCATTATAATAACGCATTGCGAGTAGTAGCCAGTCGTGGGGCCAGTTTACACAATTCTAATCCTTATACACTTATGGCTGAAGGCAAGAGTTAGAAGCGAATTCCGCGAATAACTGCTTACTTAACGACATTGTTCGTACGCGATGTTCATGTCGTATGTAACAAGCTGCGTCCTCCATAGCAAAGCGATGACGTATATAAAGCAAAAAAGAACACACATATAATAAGAACTCAACGTATTTCCCTCGACTCATGTACACTTATGTATTTTCGGGGAACAGTCCGCTGCCCGCGGCACATATAGGTAAGTATATCAGCCGGTCATCACCTGCAGTCACCTGCTTCTCCGCGCGCGGCATAAACGTCAAACATCTGCCGCGGGACTGCAGCCGGGCAGACACACGACGCACTTCAAAAAACGCGCAAGAACCAGCTATAGCATCATAACCTCAATGCAGTTGTAGGTATATCAGAGAAGAGAGGTAAATTTTGTTAAATTCCACTACACTAAGTAGCTGATCAGTGATACGCACTTGCCTATCGACGAATTTCCGTTTCTTTTTGTAAACATGTAGAACCGGCGAGTGCTTTGTTGAACCGCGCACAGAGTTTACCAACGGTTTTCGATCAACGGTATATATAAGAGTATGTATGTACAATGTTGTGGTATTTTACCTTCCGATCGCTGGAGAGAGCATTGGACCAAGCACCGATGCGCCAAATGAGATCAAACGCGTCTAGGCCTGCAGTGTGGCTTTGTTCACTGATATCTATGCGGCAGACTTATATATATACACACACACATATATAAGATAGTGTTGAAACGTCAAAACGCCCGAATTTGAATTTTTCGATGCGATGAAAGTGTGTTCCGAAGAGTCTTCACCTCGACCGGGCTCGACGACTTCTGTGAAGGTTTGCGATTGCTTTTGGAACACTCGAACGTTTACTCTATTGTTTGTTGCGCGCGCATCTCGGCGCCATGTTTTTTAAGCCCGCCAAATTTGAATTTTGTAATTACAAATAAGAAAACTAATAATTATTCTCTACGCAATCTTGTATTTTAAGGCCAATATGTTGCATTCAATAATTAACAGGTCACAGTGCATTGAGCAGGTACACTGAATGCGCACAGGTTCAGTACCTACTCAATGCACTGGAGCCTATATCTACGATGCGTTCCGTTCCCTTGTTCTGTGAGTTCCGTTGCGTTGTGCCGTCAGCCGTGTGTTCTTGTTCTGCGTACAGAACAGAAAGCTTGTTTCCAATCTATTGTTGCAGTTCATGTTCGTACTATTTCATATTCAAAATTTTGTCAACAAAAATGCGAAAAAAATCAATTGCTGTACTAAATGTATTAGGCTTGTTGATAGATTTAACGATTTTTCACAAGATGATAAGAGACTAAAAGATTCGAAGGTGGTGCGGGGGTGAAGCCACATTTGCAGGTTATGTTTAGAGACAAATGAGGTGCGCACAGTCATTTATTTGCTTAATTTGCTTTAAATGGCCATGAAGAGTTCTTTTCGATTTATTTTCACTATTTTCAGCTGCCTTTTTGTTGACAAAATTTTGAAATGAAATAGTACGGACATGAGCTATAACAATAGATTGGAAACAACGTTTCTGTTCTGTGCAGAACAAGAACACACGGCACAACGCAACGGAACTCACAGAACAAGGGAACGGAACGCATTACGCATTGTAGACTCCAGGCTCCTGAATCACGAACTCAATATGTTGTGATTTCATCATTGCCAACTAAAGCAACGAAAATGAAATGATAGTTGACTGTCGTCTGACAATTTCGTAAAATTTCATTGATGGAATTATGGGCACAAAAAAAGTAAACAAAGAATTTTTAACCGATTTTGCAAAACTTGTCGAACAGACTTTGGTCCCGCGTTTTTCAAACGATACTGTACGGCCATGTGCAGAAGAGGATTTTCAAGAATACAGAAAAATTTTGATGAGAAATTTGCATTCTATCGAATCAACGCTAGATGCTTTTGTGCAAAATGAAAATCAGTGGACCAATGAAACAAAAGCAAACTTGCTCAAAGTTTTAATAGTTATTGGCGAGCAACATTCTAAAAATCCATGGAACACAGACGAAATTGTAATGTTTTCACACAAACTGATCCCCAAGATTTGTAAGATATTTGACACTGTGAATTTAACACAAATACTTAAAGATGAGAATATATTCATATCAGCCATTATGTTTTTAAGAGCAAAATTAATGAAAGATACATGGAAGTCTTTCCCAGCCGCAGTTGTTTGCTACAAATGGCTCTTGGAGCTGGTCGAACGTCCTTTGTTAAAAAGACATGTGTCTGAAGTATTACCCACAGCCTTGATTATCTTGGACGACTATGTGCAAGAGAATCAAAAGTTGGGACTAGAATGCATAAATGTGATCGTCCAACATTGTCTTCAGAGTAGAGCTCTGAAAAATTTGAACTACGACCAAGTTGTTTTTCAAGCATTAGAAAGAATGGCCCACAAAGCGGAGCCCAGTATGATCATCCCTCTGTATTCGTGTATTTCTAATTTATTAGAAAGCATGGAGTATTGCGAGGACAGTAGCAACAGTTTTAGATGGTCTAAAAGAGATGAGATTTCTATCATTCTCTTGAGTAACATGGAGCTGCAGAGCAATCCTCAGGCTCGTCATGCCTATGTATCAAGTCTAAAAAAAGTAGTAGCTCGTGGTAAGTTTGCCGTATGGTCTGAGAGGATATCTATGATTCTAGCTGAATATTGCGAAGAAAACACTGATGTCCAAGTTACAAATGCATCACTTGATTTTCTTGAATTTTTTCTTGCAAAGTACCAGCCAAAGGGTCAGAATTTCTACATTACGATGTATGTGTCATTATTAAAGCTGAGATACAGTCTTCATTGGCTAACCGAAGAAAAGCTTACTGAGAAGGTTTTGCATTGCATCAACTTGTTGAATGAATTGTGTCCTTCGATGAGTGAGGCAGTCATGTCGAACAGCAGAATAGCTGCAGCTATGGTTCCAGTATGATGAACTTGAACACATACACATTTTTATATTGTTAAAATTATTTGTTAATAAAAAATAGTGAAGCGAAAAAATTCTCTCATTTTTCCAGCCACCTAAGTATACTACGGTACGTAAAATTTAAACCAGCCGCTCCAAATCGCAGAGGGCATGCGCGCAGGAGCGCGTGCGAGTATGTATATATGCACGCGCGCACGCACACACACACACACACACACACATATATATATATATATATAGGCTATAGTATACCTCTATAGTGCATACACATCAGGTATACATATATACCTATGGAACAAAAAAGAAGCAAGTGAAGCAGTCAGCTGTGACCAATCAGGTGCTTTGTTGCATTCAAAAAATTGCAATATAAACAAATGCCGGCGGATCGGTGTTTTGTGACTCGGGGCAAGCGCGTATTGTAATAAGTAGAGGCATAGAGCAACTCGTCACGGCCTACAGAAGATCCTGCAGTCGGTTTTTCTGAGACGGCCATCAGTTCTCGAAAAAGCCAAGCGGGTAGGCTGCAGCGTAGCAGCCGCAGCAACAGTTCGACAGGGCGTTTTTTTCCTTTTTCAGGGACGGTTCGCCCTTCTTTTTTCCTCTACCTCCTCTCGAGTCCCGAGTCTTGCGTAGCCGCTCTTCCTTTTTGTTTCGCGGAATATACTTTAAATGATAAACCGATTCGGCGTCGTCCGTCGCAGAAGATGGCGGCGTCGGACGAGCTGCGGATCGACCGGGACGACGAGCCGGCGGCAGGTGCCCGTCCTCGAGACGATCTTTACGCCGAAAAGAGGCCCGTGGATCTGCTGTTCTACGCACTCACCATCGCAATATTCGCCGCCACCCTCGTCACAGGTTAGCGCGGCAAAGCTATGCTGGGGGTGTTTGCGCGCCTCCGCTTTCGCGGGGGCCTTCACATACCTATTTACCCATATCTGGGTATAATAATAATAATAATAATAATAATAATAATAGTAATAGTAGTAGTAGTAATAATAATAATAATAATAATAATAATAATAATGGTAACAGTAATAACAATAGCGATAATAATTCAATAATGACCTTCCTTTTCACAGTAGAAAGTAAACAAAAACTTTACAAGCACCTCGGCTTTTCAAATTTCGTTTTCTTTTGTCCTTGCAGATTTCTTTGTCGTGGTTGAGCACTGGCTGAACACTTACAAGTCATGGGCTTATTTAACAGCGGCTTTGGCTTTTGTGCCATCCTGCTTTTTGCAGATCCTGAGTTTAAAGTGGTACCGGATTAGTGGTGATTTGACAAGGCACCAATGGATCTCACATATTTTTCACTTTGCAATAATGCATAGGTACCTATATACTAAAAGAATAACAAGCGCTTTGTATGATTATTTGTTTTTGTGCTGTCTGTATTATCAAATTGTTTGTTAATTTTACAGGTTTTGCCTTTTATTAAATTCTGCGATAAAAACCATGAAAATTCAACTAAGCCCTCAACATAGAGATTGGATCTTGCAAGTGGAAAATGATGCTTTTACTCTGAACATGTTTACCTCATTATTGGTATCTGTTCCTCAAATTATTCTTCAAATTTATACCATGGCTGTGTTGCAACATGTATCTTTTTGGACAAGTAAGTGTGTCTCTTAACTTTTGCAATTATTTTTTCAACAGAAAGTTGTACCTCTCTTGATTAGCATCTTTGGTCATGAAATAATACTTTGCTGGACTGTACGAAAACAGAAGAAAATCTAATTGATAAATATTAAAAATTCTCAGCAACAAAGCTGCTGGTACTTGTTCAAAATATTTTTCTGCAACTGCATCATCAGTTATTCCTTGGAAACTGGTACTTTTCCGCTTGTTGCTTGAGTAATTTAAGTAGTACCATAGATTGCGTTCTTTTATAAAATAATTATATTCTTCGCTCAGTGATTCAAATTTGAAAATGTAATCATAATTAATAGAACAGGGTTGACAAGAATCAATAAATGGAACCCAATGCTCGTCAAAACGTTTTTCCTTGGCTATGAATTGTAAGAACTCTGTAAATGATGGTTCGCAATGGGTAAGATTTGAATATTTGGCACGATATCTGTGTGTGATGTACTGTCCATAACGTCTGTAATAATATTCCCTGCCTTTCATGTGCTCTAATTTGTCCCTGTAAGCTGAGAGTAATCTCTCAAATGGATGTCTCACTATAATAAATTTTGTCGTGCTGCTTATTTGCTGCAAAAATTTGTTTTACAATAGAATGTTGAATGCGCACAGTTTAAAATGAAACACAGATTGCTTACTTTTAATTTTTGTTCTACACTATCACTGCGCTGAAATTTTTGCTTGACAATGTAACTGAAATCTAAATTTTTGTCATGCCCAGAGTGTAAGCTTACAGTTACTGGATATCCACTGAGCACAGCAAAATTTTTCATCCACATAGTGCTGGCTGACTTGTAAACTGGACACCACGTCAAACCATGTATTCTATCAATTTTTCTTTTTATTAATATTTTTACTATAAAAAATTTGGATACACATTTGAACTTTAATATAATTTAAAGTACTCACTGATCAATAACAATTTTTGATAATGCTGTTTTCATAGTTGAATTAATTATATCGTTATCTAAAGTCTTGCATAAATATTCAATCCTATTTTTTCTTCTTTGAAACTGCTCCTTCACCCTTGAATGCGACTCTGAGGATAGTTTATGCTGTGCTGTTGCTGCTGCTTGTTTTTCATTGTTTTTTTTATGATGATAATTAATTGCAATAACTACTTTATTTTGATTGCCAAAATGATTTGGTTTGATTGGTGAATTCACAATTAACAAGCAGAATGATCCAAAACATAGTGTAAGAAGTGAAATCTTGATATAATTCTGAAAATAATTAATAAAACACTGAATATAGCACATTAATGTTATGTTTTGATTTGCCTTTAACAGGAAATGTTAGCATCTTTGATAAAGTTATCTCGTGACTCTATACTTCTGTATTTGATAATTTCATTGAAAGCAAATAGAACTCATGAAATATTTTATCATCCAAAACATAATTTAATAAATACATTTGCAAATAAAATTTCAAAATTTCCAAACAAATAAAATTCTGCATTTACTTACCCGCATTTTTTTAGTGTGTTATATTGTTGAAAATGTTGCATGATCAATAATAGCTCATGTTTTAGAGGAATTTTGCATTTCAGAAACCATGATAGTATTCATGAATTATGAATTCAAAAAAATTATTATCTGTCAATAACTATATTTCGTATTATATAATTTAAATTGGGTATACAACTTAATATTAGAATGATGGAAACAATGACAGTGTAACCAGCTTGAAGGCTGCTGAGTGACTGAAATTTGATGCATGTTGATGATACATATGACACTATATACAGAGTGATAACAGTGAATTATTATTAGTAAATTTTATAAATAATTTGTAATGATTAACTTTTCAACTGTGTTATAAGCTTATATCAATGCTGCTAGCAAACTTGATAATTTTTTTTATTAAATATTCATAATTGTATTAACATTATTTTTATATTTTTTACTGAAAACGTATAAGGCAAAATGTTTTGTCCTTTTTCAAGAATTAAATATTTTAGTATACTTTTTCATTCACATAAAAAGTGGCGTGGACAAAAGAATGAATGATTTTCATTAATCATCACATGATTTTGTAGGTGCATCTGTCATAGCGTCTATTTGTTCACTGACATGGGGTTTAACTGCATATGCTTTGCTGATAAACAGAACTAATCAGGATAACTCTCACTATACTTGGTCATCTATGATGATACAGGGCTTTTGGAGAGGAGGCATGCTTGCCTCCAGGATTGCTGCCTTAGTTCTTGCTGCCATGTGCTTTAAAGCTTGGATGCTTGTCATTTTTGGTAAATCTTTGTTTTTTTAAAGGCGATATTTTCTTCAAAAATTATTAAAAATATGTGTCAAATATTTTAATTTTTAGGGATTCATGCATTAGGAATGACAGTATGGATAATACAGCAAACAACAAACTTTTGTTTAACAGCAGTTGAGGAACTCGTGTACAAATGCCTCATTGGTGCAGTCTACTTTTTCGACTTTCTTCGACTGAGTGACAAGCAAGTGCGCTACCACATCTGCATTTTCTACTCGATAATAATCGTCCAGAATGTAATATTCTACACAATTTACCTCGTATTTTTCAAAGATCTCTTCCAGAGAAACGTCCTTATAGTTTCTACGATCTTGATACTCGGTGGCTCGTTAGTTGGCGCTATTAGCATGCTTATTCACTTCTGCATGTTCCAGAATGTTAAAACTATCAAGCTTTGTGCGCATGCCAAATTTGATCCAGAATTATCTATAGAAGCTACTTCAACCAAGAATATTACTAGTAATAAATCTCCGATAAAAAAGTGGAATAACCAAGCTGCTAATAATGAATCTATAGAGACCATAAGCCAGGACGTAACAGCGGACAAAAAATCACTATTAACGAATATTGTCCAAAACGGCGAGTCTCTGGAAAAGGGAATCGTTAATACTAGTTTTATGAAGAACGACGAAACTAATGTAACTGTACAAGTATTTGTGGAGGATAGCAAGCTTACTAATGTCGATGTTTCAATAGAGAAAATTGAAGGGCAGTCTATTTTTAATTTAGAAAAAAAAGTTGAGGAATCCTGTAATGTTGATGTTGAGATCGACACCTCGGGTCAAATGGCTACTTCTAGTACAGATAATTTGCATCGGCAGAAGCGCCGTGGAATCTGCTCGGAAGTCGAGCTTGATTTAAAAACAAACGATGACGTAAGTTTATTTTAATTTTTTATTATAGGCAATTCCACATTTCACGGTCATGGAAGTTGTTTGTTTTTTGCAGTGTAATATTGATGTGGATCCTCAACTATCTCAAAAACGACGAGGAATCTGTTCTTTAACGCAACTTGGACTTGAGCTCGTTACTGATGAAGACAACTACGTAGAAAAGAGTTTTACTTCTGTCGACAAATTAAAATCCATATCGGAAGTTTCTCTAAACATTGATCAGGATAAAAGTATCGATAGCGGAATCCTCGATTCTCTACCGATTAAGAATCTTGTGACGGGCAACATTTGCGAAGTCGTTATCCCTGAGAATATACTCATACGCGGCAGACTCAATACTCCCGTTATATCAGAGAGCGATGAAACGAATTTAAACAATCAGGTAAAAAAATATATTTGATACACTTTGATGTTTCGATGAAATGTATAATAAGATTTAAATTAATTAATTTTATTTTAACAAGCTTTCAGAAAAAGATGAATTGTTACGAAAGCAAGAAGAAGAAACTATGAGTCACGTAACTTCCATCCACGACTATGAAAACTTGTGCCCACTGGGAGTGGCTCGACCGCCTTGGTGCATCCGTAGCTGGAAGGGTTACACAGATATTGAGACATATATACACGACGACAGCATTGTCAGAGATAGACGCAGGGATACCTTGACGAGTACCGCAACAGGGACGACCCTTAGTTCGGACTTCTCCGATGCAACTTACGTCAGTCAACCTGTGAGAAAGCTCATGAAACGCTCCAGACAAGACGATTACCTGGATACTCTTATTTATGATCTGGTGGACTGGGAATCGATTAGTAATAAAGCGCCAAATGAGGAAATTTCTACGACTACTACGACGATTTCCGAGTCAATTAACGACACAACGGTAAACATATTTTCGATTTATTATAATGATACTGTTACCAATAACTGTAATAGCGTGACTTTTCAATTTATAATTAGCAGGACGAATCCAGTCTTTTTTCGGCAAAACCTATTGTTATAGACGAGAAAGGCGGGATGTTAGCGCTGGACACAATAGTCGAGGAGCGTGAAGATCCGAATACAGGTAGCTTCCCAGAAGTTCAGATGAATATCAAGAAACCCTCTTGTTCGGTAAGTTCGCTCGTCGCGACCATTGACGAAATCCGTAAATGTACGGCGGAAAATTCGCCGCGGCATGTCTACCATCGTACCGAGTCACAGTGGGAGGACCTAGAACAGAAGATACTCGTGAAACGGGCCCATCTTACGAAGGTCCTATTTCGTAGCGACTACAGTAATGTTACTCTGTTACATCACAACTCGAGTTATACTGAGCCTCATACCAGTACTTCTATTTCGGAAAAAAGTAATGATAAACTAAGTATCTTGAGAGAGGTGACAAATTATTGTCTGAAGGATTCTGTTGGAACGACGCCACTGATCAATGCTATACTTTCGGATTCGCCTATATTGGGACCCAAAACTGAAGCGCAAACTTGCCAGAATGGAGGTTTATTGGAAGAGGATAACGTTTATGTCGATATGAATGCTCTTGGTGCTCAGGTGGGGGCTCAAAACTTTTGATTTTGCAGATCTGTACTTTACATATTATATTTCAAATAAGCTCGTGATACTTATTGAACCAAAAATTTTCAATTTACAGAGATGCAGTAATGAAGATGATAAAGAATCAAAAATCATTAGGTCGGTCGCAACCGAAGCGTCTTCAACAATACCTCTGACTTCAGCACTTGCAAAGAGCAAAGATATCATCATTTCGGAAATTGACGAAAAATCTGAAAATGCAAATCGTAAAAACGTAGCTTTCTTACTCACAAATGAGGTAATCCACAACGATTCCATAGATACTCATTTAGAAAAGTCCGATTCTTCCTCGGCTAAGAGTAGTATTCCAGCAGAACATTCAAATTCAGCTTCGACTTGTTGCACTGACAAACGACTACGCACAATCAACCGACCGAGGCGAAAATTCTCCTTGTTACGCGAACGTTTTGAGCCAAAATCTAGCAGTGATCAGATTGTCTGCGTGGTCTCGCCAACCTCATCGAATGAGAAAATATTTTCGAGCAGGCCGCAACTTGGCTCCTTAAACAAACGAATTTCTGAAATCTTCAATGATCCTGCCGTTTTCGATTCGTCCATTAAATATGATAAAAAAAATCTTACAGGTAAATCAGCATCGGTACTGGATTCTACGGATGAACAAACAGATAGCTTAAGAGAAAGAAGAAACGTTTTTTTGAAGCAAGTACTATCGCCACCTAGATTTCCAGGTTGGGGGAGAAAGAGGACTTTCAGTCCTAATGCTAAAATCATACCTAAGGCTCATTAAATCTGCGCTGGTAACCACTTGCATCTCAGAGCTTGCTACTGAGACTATATTTTTTGAGGGTATATATGTTGATGAAATGTTTTTTTATGTTGAATATTGATATTAAACTAGTTTGACTATTCATTCTTTTTACATAAACAATTATTTGATTATTTTAAACGTTATGATATTTATCAAAGATCACAATAGATTTTTACATCTGCACAATTTATCCAAGATTATAAAAAATATTTTTAAAATTAATGAAAGTGAGCTTGGGATCTAATACTGATATAAATTTTTTAATTTGTAGCACAATATCATCTTCATTTGAGCGTGTTTCACAATGCAAATTAATAGATCCATTACTTCACTATACCATTAAAAGTTTTTAAGAAATTTCTGAAATCAAAAATTTTAAATTCTCTTAGTGAGTGCATGACTCAAAATGCATTACTTTGTATTAGCCCTATGTATGAATGAAAAAATACCTGTACATACACTTGTCAAAAAAGTACGGTGTGTAATTTAAATTTACTATTCTAAAAAAAACATAACGATTTTCAGAAAATTGCATACCTTTTTTCAGTTCATCTAATTTATGCAATAGACTACATAATAGCACAAAAAATGTCTACACTTATCACGTTTAACAAGACACACACACACACACACATATATATATATATATATATATATATATATATATATATATATAAAAGTGATTTTAAGCTATGAACTGCAGGCAATATAAATTATGAAGGAGAAATCTTTTTTAATCTACGGTGTATGCTTATATCATTCATTTGTGCTGCAAACTCGCACGCAAGTGAAGAAAGTTTATTTCTTCTTCTTGGTACACAATATATTATTGCTTTCAATGTTCTAAAAGTTCCTGATAGTTATTAATCTTTGATTTAGTTCGCAAGTATTCTTTTGTACAAGACATTTTTATCTCGGTGCATTGAAGATCGCGTTTTTTTACGTGATTCAAATTGTTTTTTTTTAGCTAACGTTTTAAAAACCATGAAAACCATTGATGTTTAAGCACTTATTGAATCGACTTTTGTTTAACAAATATTTTCGACATTTTCATACATATTGTAAATTACAGAAAATAAAAAATTGTATTATATTTGTATTACAATTTTCGCAATGAAAGATATCCACTAGGAATCACAAGGGCTTCCATATATTTTGGTTGTGATAACCCTATGCCTTTTATGTGTATAAAGTTTATCATTAAGTAACTAAAATAGTGATATATTTTTTCGTCATTTTGTGACCCGGTAGCATTTATATAAAAGATTTTATTACTATTACTTACTAATAAATCGTAAGAAAGGTAGTATTAGGACTGTATGAATCGTTAATTTATCACGATAAATCTATATGAATTTACATTAAATCTGAAATGTATAGTTTTTTTACAAACATATTGTAAGTTAAATGTTAAATTGACTCTCATACTCAAAATTATGTTTTTACGTTTATTGAAAAAAAGTTCAAAAGGAGAAAATTGTTAGGTCAAGAAATATTGTATATTTTCTTGCTGTACTGATCTCATGGCCAGCTGATGAAATGTTTGAATATTACTTTTTTATGCTTTGTAAATAGAATACCATTGTATATTAAGTTTGAATAATTGTTCATTTATACCCATAAAATGCGCAATTTGGAGAATAACTATGTACACCTGCATAAATACAGTTCACACTTCATTTGAACAATTAACAAACACTATTTTGTAAATTTTAAATCCTGATAAGTATGCTACAGAATAAATTACAAACATTTTAATGTATATTTTTTATCAAAAAATAAATTTTGTATAAATAAATGAATACTTACTTTTATTTATATATTTATTAAGCTATGAATTTGGTATAAATAAAAAAATCAGAACATACAACATTAAACACGACATGGTTTGTATAAATTGAATAGTTTTTTATTGAAATCATTGTTTAGAGTGTACAAATAAGTCAAGACATATTTTATACGATAAATATATTATAAACCATAAATAAAAAATATCTATTTAATCTATTTCCTTAGTCTATGAAAAATTTTTGTTTCATTAAAAATAATCATATTGCTAAAATCTTAGAAATACAACGCTTGTTATCCTCAATAAACTTGAGTATGATTTGTATATTATATAATTTTGCTAATTACATTTATGATAATATTAATGCGTACTTTATTGAGTAATTATAATTACTAAGTTCACGTTAGGATTTGATGTTTTAGTTAGAACTATTCTTACAAAAGGCAATCCTACAAGCAATTAAAATTAACTTGACAAAAGATCTTAAAGTCTAAAGCTGTAAATCGTCAAATTCCTGCTTATGATATAATATATAAATGCAAGTCATGATTTCATGTCCTTGTTAAAAAAAAAAACAGTACATTTGTAATTTAGGCAGTATAGAAGATTGTTCGTGAACTTCTGTTTCCACTGAACATTAATAATTATAAGTAACATGATATTTATCTTAAAGTTACGTTTATTTTTACTTTATCTTACACAGTAACACTAACAGTATTTTTATAGTATTTTTGCAATATTATTGAAACTAAGATTAATGACTAGTAAATATATTTGTAAAACTATAATACAAAAAAGAAAAAATAGAAAAAATCATATCAAAAAGTTGTAAATTTTTTAAATATCTATTTACAAAATGTTTAAGTCCTATATATTCATAATTCATTTACCGAGATCCAACTTGAATTTGAAAAAGACATTTGTTTTTCTCAATGATATACTTATTACCAACATTAAATTTATTTGTTATCATAACACATCATGGTTATTGATTTATGCTACTTAAAATACAGCAGCTTTCTTTTTTATGTAAATGATTTACTTAATACTTAACTTTATATTCTTATTAAGAAGTTTGAAGTTTAAATAAAAAAAAACTTGCAATAGAAAAGTCAGTATGCATCTTTTTATGTCAGGCAGTATTATCATTAATAACCTAATATGCCAAATAGATAGTAAGAATAAAACGGAATTTAAAATTCCATTTATTAGATTGTCTAATTATAAAAATTACATATTTTTTATATTATTACGTTCAATTATTTATTTTTGATGAAGTTAATCTTTGTCAAATAATTGCCACTGATACAAATTAAAAAAAAAATATTTGTTTTTGAAAAAGTTGTGTGTATTATAAGTGTAAACGAATCATGTATAATTTTTGAAACAGATTTTTCAATCATACAAAAAAGTATACATGACTTATGTGATTATGATACTACTGTGGTACCAGCTGTATATTTTACAAAGGTCATAACACTTTATTGTACTTAGTAAAAATCAATGGAAGATTTAAAGTTCTCTTAAATGTTAGTCACATTCCAAGTTTTGCATATGATAAATTTTCAATTTTGAGAGTGTCAACCAAACATTCAAGAATAAATTTTAATATAAATCATTTTGATTGAGTTTTTAAAAACTTTGAATTGGATGCAAAAATCCGTTTAAAAAAGTATAAAATACTGATCACTCTAGAGCTGATTGCTTGAATAGCATGCAGAAATGCGCATTGATCATCTTTATCGCAGGCCTCTGTTCGAAGAGATTCAAGATCACAGGACCTTCATATTGGCGTGCTTTGATTGGCTTTCTCGCCAAATTTTATGATCCATTCTATATGGCAGATCGTTGGCAAACTTCGCATATTATTGCATATGCGAGTAGCCAAAGGTATTTTCCGTAATTCTTGTGCAATACGGTTTAACGATTTTCCCTTTGTTTCAGGATAAATTAAAAAAATGTACAGTATTGCTATAAGGCACATAAAACTGTAAAATAAGTATGTACCAGCCAGTGTCATTGCTCCTGGAAACATAAAACATTTTTATTAGCATATAAGCAAGTGTTATGACTAGGTCTTGAGTCTTTAGAACTTACTTGTCATTCTTCCAATGGATTCAGAAAGTAATATATGAACAAGCCATAAAACAATTACAGAAAATCCAACACATTTTCCTCTTATTGCTGCTGGAAAAACTTCACTGAGTGTCAATAATGGTACTGGGCCAAGACCTAAGGCATAAGCTGATTCAAAGACAAGTAACGTTATAACAGCTAAAATTTTTAATCCTCCCGTAAGACCATCTGTTGTGATGATATTCTGTGTCTAAGGAATAAACAGTATATAAATAATTTGAATAAAAAACCGCATGATAAACATTATTTTCTCTGCTACCTCACACGATGCTTTTACTTGAGTCCAAGTTTCTGTATTTGGTGCAGTTATAGCCAGTGGAGTAGGTAATAGTGGAAAAGGTGGTGGCGAGCCAGTTGGGGAGATAGATTTCATCTTATTCAAAAATTCGTTTCCCATGGTGTTCGTTGTGACTAAACTGCATGGTTCGTTTGGAAAGTTTAACAATTCGTCACCTCTATCCAATGTTGCTAGCAAAGACAGGAGGGATACCGATGTCATGCAAATTGTGGCTGAAGTTATGAGAGCTGTTCGGCGTCCACATCTTTCCGCAACAATCAAACAGAGTATAGTACTAAAAACTCTAACAACTCCCAGGGCTATCATGGATGTAACTTTTGCTATGTCTGAAAAAATCATTATAAAACTTGTATAAGTTTTGAATTTTTTAAAATTTTCCTATAGGATTTGTTAATTAATTCAATGACTCACTAGAACATATTCCCAAAAGCGCAAATAATCTTGGAGCATAGTATAAAACTTGTTGTCTCCCAGTTCCTTGCCTAAGAGCAAGCATAATCATCATGACTACAAGAGTTTCAAATACGTAACACCAAGAATTTTTCACTGGTACTCGAGGAACATTTGCTACTCTTTTTAGTAACATAAAAGATGGGGACCTCTGAAGAAATATGATGGTAATAATGCAAGTTATAAGTGCAGGTACCGCAGTAACACCTATAGCAAAGCGCCACTGATAATCTGGACTTTTGTTTGCCACTGCTATCACAGCAAAAAGGAGACCAGCTGCAGCACCTAATTGGTGCAGAGTTATGTTGCACCCTCGTTTACTGAAGGTGGAAACCTCTGCCATGTAAATGCAATGCGCCATAGCGGATACTGTGCCTGAATAGCCACAAATTATTCTCGCTACTAGAAATAGTATGTAATGATTTGCCAAAGCTGACAGCATGGAACCAAATGTTAAAAATACAAGAGAAGATATCATTGTCCAACGACGCCCACATGTATCAATTTTAATGCCTGTAATTTTGTTAAGTATGTATTAGAATTTGTTCGATGATAATATTATTACTTAATTATCAACAAAGTACAACATTTGTATAAAAAGTTAACTCACCTCCGAACACTGCACCCAGTAGACATCCAACAAACCACACATTAACGATCATGTTTTCCTCATTACAGTCAAGTCCAAATTCTCCCTTGACCAGAGGTGCAATCTGCCTACTAATACCCATGTCGTAGCCAAAAGAAACTCCAGCCAGCGCAGCGACGATAGAGACAAGAACATTTTGGTTCTCTGTAGTCAACGGTGTTAGGTTCTCAGTATGTCTGGGTATTGGCTTTCTAAGCTTTTTTGGAGGGATGTACTCATATTCTTTCAGTGGCGGCTTTATTGCTGGAGGTTCTGTTGAGCGACTTGCATTATTGAGCAAAATAGTTGTATCTTCGTCTTCAGACATTTTATTATTATTCAAGTTACTGAAATGCAAGAAGTTTAATTAAAAAATAATAAAGGTCCTGACTGCCACAGCAATAATTGTTCAATTTGCATATAAGTGTGCATGTTCATCCAAAAAGCTCTTGTACTTTTAGCTAGTCGTCGTAATAAAGAAAAAAAAAACTCGACGAAGGTCTTCGTCTCTGCAATAAGCATTATATTTGCGTGCTGGTCAACGTTATTGTGACCCTTGCGCTAAGATAATATAAACACACTTTGCGTTGCAGCGTTGTAGGTATGTACGTACCTCTCAAGTCTCACCCTCGAGTCCAATTTCAAGTCGTGGATCAAAGTGCAGTGTTCCCGGTTGAAAACTAGTAGCTACTTATGTATAGTCCGCCGATGTCTTGCTCAGAAATTGCAATTCCTTTTGTATACGACAACAAACGGACGCATGATCTAAGAAAAATGAATTTCTTAGATCACGGGGGTAAAAGAGCTGACATTGCTAATGCCGTTCGAGCACCCTAGAATCTAGATTCGGAGCATTTATAGGCATAGGCGCACTGATGAATTTTCGTGTATAAGTCGTAAGAGACGCAAACACTGCGCAGGCGCGCGAATCTGGAATTTAATTTATTTAAGTTTTATGACCGCTCGGCGCTCGCGGCTCGGATTGTCCGCGCGGCGCGTTTGTGCGTACCTAAGTAAACTTATATGTAGGTATAAGTATGTACATACTTATCTTTGCTTTACGAATAAGTACTTACCTGCTACGCTACTCGCGAGCTTTTTTTAATTACCTGCATACTTACTCCTCCGCTCCATTCTAATATCTTATAAATTCTTAAATAAAAGAATTATCTAAGTAAACATAAATAAAGAAATAGAACATCAACGTAAAATAATGCGAAGTATGTTTTCGTATTTACTTTGGGAAATCGCCAAGTATGATTTCATTATATTATAGCAACTAGAAACCGTTAAAGAACAGACTTCAAAAGTAATATTATGTTCTATAAATTATAATAGTACACTATAAATGTGAGAACTAGTCTAGGGTATTAGTATTTATGTTTACTGTATTACGGATTTATGCTGTAAAAACATTTATTTTATGTATTAACATTTCTTACATTTTTTATTAATAATTAAATTGTGATCCATCTTGTATCCACGTTGTATATGTTTTATACAAATTGTGACAAACAGACAATGCAAATTCATTGAATTCTTGGTTGTTCTAATGCATACTTATTATATTATTTATAGTGCAATGGGTAATTTCTTGATTTCACAAATTATAATATCCTTTTTTAAATGAAATCTCATTGCCTGTTCAAATGTTATATATTTTAATAAATATCGGTCCATTTTTTTATCACTTTACATTACTGTTTGAAGTTTTCATTAATAATTTATAACGTTCATTTCACGAGCTGCATCATGTTATTTCAACTGTTTCACAGTGTATTTTGCGCTTTGAATTTGAGCACATCAGAACACTGTCACTAAAACGTGCATGACTGCAATTCAAGGTTAGCCTTGAATTTCAATATCAAATTGAACGTATTTAGTTTCAAAAAAGATTTATATTTGGTAGTATATGTAATTTTCAAATCTCTTAATAGTCCCACTATAAAATATCGTTTTCAATTAAAAACTGTCAAACAAACTCTCTAGTTGATTACTTGCATTTTTAGTCATTAGAAGCGGCCTTCGATGTCAGAAATGATGGCAAAATTTAAACTGTTAATGCAGTAAATTATTACTAGATTTTTATACATTCATGTGGAACAAAATAATGATATTAATGATAATAAATCATAGGACACAAAGGAAACGCTCGGTCCATAATCTTACATTATAATCAAAGAGATAAAACTTTCTTTAAAAACATTAAAAAGATTATCTCAATCAGTGGCCACCAAGAATCTGTCACATAGAGATGCAAACATTTGATCCATCTTGCTTATTCATTAAATATTAACACAATTGTTTATGTTGCTTCTTTTATTATTTTCAAGTTCCTACTGGCACAAACACACAAACCAATTTCATCTGAGCCACAGCTTAAGTCTTAGAGCATCTACACCATTCAGGTAGTAGCGGAATAATCTTTTATCGCGCACAAAGCCAAGGTTCTCATAAAGCCGCAAAGCTGAGTGGTTGGTGATCTCAGTCTCGAGCACAACTTCATCCGCATCATCTTCAATCATCACCTGGATTGCTCGCCTCACCAGATTTGAGCCAATTCTTCGTTTTCTATACTTTATGTCCACTGCCAGCATCGCTATGTATCCTCGCTTTGTCACTTTTCTGTGTATATCCAGCTTACATACTATAGCACCAACGCACTCTTTTCCGTCCATTGCCTGCGCACAAATGTTATTAGTAAATGTTTTAATCGATATCCTTATTCAAAATTGAATTTAAAGAAATATTTAAAAAACTCTGGCTTGTTCTTACCAGAAAACACAATTTTGGCCAGTTGTGAATAAAGTATCTGTATGTGTATATGGAGTAGGGTTCACTCAAGTCCTTCTGTATTAATTTCATAATATCTGGCATTTGCAGTTCACTTGTATAGCTAACATAATCGATACCACTGTCTCTTCTTGTCTGAGAAGATCCCTCTTCCTTATCTAAAAGAAAACAATATTAACCAATGATATAAACTAGATACTGAGTAGAGAACAATCAAGCGCCAATTCACCTGATTGTTGATTAACATGACTAGTTTCCAGAGACTTGGTCTGAAGCTCAGCACTGGCATTAGGTTCACAGCTCCCATTCATCTGACCAAGTCCATTGCTCTGAGTTTGCTTTCGATCACAGTGCTCGCTGTTCACAAGACTCAGACGGGACTTAATATCCTTGGCTACCAACTCTGTGTCACAGCAGTCCTCTTTAATTTTAACGGGCTTGCTCGTGATGGGCTCTGAACTGGGTGACTCCACACTTTGGCTCAAGGTAGTGCTCTCCATATCTCCCAGATTCTTTTTCTTGTCAGCTGCGCAATCTTCAAAAAGCAAGGAGCAATCAGTCAGCAGTTGAACAATACCCAGCACACTGTACTCGATACCGGCTCGACTCGAAAAAACGAACGTCAAAAAGAACAGCCAAATTAAAAAAGATGAGAGAAGAGAGATAAAGAGAAATAAAAACTGTATCCGAGTTTTCAAGGCCAACGCCTGGGCTTTAACCGTGTTTTCATAATTGCGACGACTATTTTCTACGGGACTCCGCAGCGCTCGCTCTCAGACGATCATCCTCAGGAATATAATGTCAGACGTGCGACCTGGCAAACCGTTGGCCGTCGTACGACGGACACCATATTGAATTTCCTGACTCCCCCATACACTCTACCAGCTCATTTTCACCGCCCCGAAGTTATTCGCGCCCTGATAAGACCTGGAGAGAGACAGGAGAGAGAGAGAGAGAGAGAGAGAGAGAGAGAGAGAGAGAGAGAACTCACTCTCATCAACTCAGTCTCAGGCTGCGTCCCCAATGCGTGTGACACTGCAGTGTCGTTTTCCAAGCTTGTTCTAGATGTGCCATCATACGGAAGCAAGAGTGAGGGATAGTACCAACTTTGTAGTGGCACGCTCCCTTATAAACAGTAACCATAAACCATAAGCCCTTACGAGAGTGTGGCACTACAAAGTTGGTATACTCTCCCTCACTCTTGCTCCTCTGCGATGGCACACGTAGAACAAGCTCGCGGAAAACAACACACTAACACAGTTTCACACGCATTGGGGACGCAGCCTCAGAGATAGCGCTAAGCGCTGCCACCGCCGCGGCTCTCAAGCAGCTCAAGCTTCAGCTGGCCAATTCGATTTTTCGAGTTCAATTTTCGTATTTTCACATCGCACAAAGAACGATGCAACCTTTCGACTTTTGAAATGCAAAAAAAAAAAAATGAAAAATCAATTCTTTTTACCATTGCGAAATTGCCGGAATCCACCGACGAAAAGCTAATCCATCTTAATAAATAAACTTCGAGCAATTTAAAATTTCCTTTTCAACTTACTGCAGCTAAAGCTCGGTCTGAACGAAAAACTTCACCTATTATACTCCCTAGTCCCTAACAATATTTTTATTTTTCTTCACTTTCCAACATAATATACTTAGTACTTACGAAACAGTTATGCGCGATCGTATATAAATTTTCTGCAATGTCACGTGGTCTTTGTTTTTGTGGGTGGCATACCTAACCTACAAGGCCTCATTCACATTTCGCTGGTGCGGAAGCTGTACACTCGCTTATTTTTGTTTGTTGCAATATATTTTGCAAACCAAATTTCGACAAACTATATTCGAGAGATTATTTATATTCAATAAGTTTTAATTTTGATCTAGAGTTAGACATACAAGACTGGCATCGGAAGCATTTCTATAAGAGAAAATTTGAGAATAGTCAGCGGTTGCCTCAACTGACATTGCATCAACTTATTTTTAATCAACAGGTAAATTTTTACGTTGGCTTTTTTCACAATCTATTCACATTTTTACATTCAAATGCGCAAGTTGTTGTTGCTTTACATGAAAGTTGCTTCGATTAACTTTGATTGATTATACCTAAGTGTGCAAAGTACTCAATCATAGTAGACATCAAGTATATGATGTATATAATAATCTTAAATTGTAGAAGTATAATTGTAATTAAAATATTAGATGTAGCAAGATTACAATCATAATGTCCATTAATGTGAAACAGCTTCTTATTGTATTATTCATTGCAATATTTTATTTTAAGTGTTTATTCCATATCCATACATTCTAACCAAATGGCTAACTTATATAAAAAAAAAAACTAAATTCAAACGGCTCTAACTTAAACAATTTTTTGAACAAAATACATATACCCTTTGATTGTCACCAGAAATTTAGTTTTACTAAAAAAAAATGTTTAAAAACAATTAAATTTTTTTTATATAATATATTTGTTTTCGATAACTCCATTGTAAAATCTATTTTTAATAAATCTTATTATAGAACATCACTTACCATCTTATAGAATTACAAATTTTCAATTGGTTATTGTTTCAATATAAAATATTTGAATGATATGCAGAACCATTGATTTATAATAATGTTACATTTATTCCTATAAAAAATTCCATGAAAATTATTAAAATTTTTCATTTTTTCCAGTTTAATACATCCAAATGTTAATTTCAATAAAAATGTTCCGTAAACATTGTAATATTTGTCAAATTATTCAAACAAATAAAATTTTGGCTTCCTTAGAACTTCTCAACTATTTTTAAATCAAGGTTGTTCAAGTATCCATGTATATTTTGATTGGTTAAAATTTCTATGAATCAAGCTCAAGCTCATTAGTTGCAATACTGATTCTTTGAAAGTATCTTACCTGGTGAATTATAAACTGTTACTGGCTGACTTCTTTATTTTGAATTGAAATGGTTTACAGTTAAGAAATTAAATCATGTAAAGTTTTAAGCTGTGTCTATGCATTGATCAAATCTTTTACTTCTATACTATATAAGAGTGTAAAGTATGTGATTATTATTTAACATTTTGTCAACTAGTGTTTAGTTTTATTTATCTTCCGGGTAAGTATTTTATAACTAAAAGACAACATGAAAATTATTTATAACTAGAATGTGTAGCAATAGCTTAATATAATATAAAGCAAGGAAAATTATGTCATTATCATATTTTCTATTTATTTATTTATCAAATAATTTTATTTTATTAAGAAAATATCTTTAGTCTAAATTTTCTGATTACTTCATATGTTACAGAATGTCTTTTCCAAACAAAGAGGATAGACTGAATTGTTGGCAGAATCGGGATCAGTATTGGCATTGTCTCGATGAAAAGAAATCTGAAGATTCCTGCAACTCGTTCAGGAAAGAATATGAAAAATTTTGTCCAGCCCAATGGGTATGTATAATTGTTTTTTTATCAGTTCTTAGATTTACATTTTTAATATAATTGTATCCACAATATGCAATTTCCTTTTTAGGTGAAACATTTTGATAAGAAGCGTGAATATTTGATGTTTAAGGAACGATTAGAGAAAGAAGGGTATGTTCCAGAGTTTCCACAGAAGCCAAGAAAATACTAATTTAAGTTTCTTGTTATTAATATAATTGGTGATAAGCATTTATTTAATAGTAATTCTAATAAAAAGCTTTAAAATAAAAATCTGCATCTCTTTATTATTAATATCACTTTCCTATCATAATAACAAGAATTAAATTTTATAACATATCAGTATTTGCAGAGGTAAGATATTAGTTATTGATTTCTATAAATAACTAATAGATTAAAGAGTATACCTGACATGCACAAGCTTTAGCTAATGAAAATTTTGAAATGTGTGTTTCTGATTCCCATTTTTTATTTATTAAATCAGTAATACAGTTTTAAATCAAGAATTTTATCATATTTCTTTTTTTTTGAGAATACAAGACATTATCTCATTACAGACTTATCAATAAGGATGAAAGTAAATCTCCAAGCACTTCAGATCTAACACCTCGAAGAAGATCATCTCATATATTTCCATCTTCAAGGCCATGCATGACTATGGATTAACACTTTTAATATGCCAATTTACTGTTAAGATCTGAGCAACACTTTCCGATTCTTTGAAGGTAAATTATTATTGCAGCAATTTGTTTATTGCCCATTAACATGCCAAATCTTGCAGTATTAATCTTGAAAATTTGATCAAATTTTTTTAGATACTTTTTATACTCAAATTAAAATAGAATGGAGCCTGTTCATCAACCTACAAAAACTAAAGAACTGAACAGTCACATTGGAGAGAGGACCACATCAAGTGTCATTCAGAATTATGAAGCAATAAGTTTGGAATCACTTAGGGTTAGCCTATATATATACTCTTTTCTATTATAGTTACCGTTAATTGTCTTAATATACAAATGCATAACGTACATTCACAAAAGAGAATAATGCCATAATAGTATATTACGTGCCTAGGGAGGAAAAAACTTGGACAGTGCATATCTCATGTATTTAGCCTTTAGCCACCCGAGCCGAAGGCGAGTAATTTTCCTCCCGTGGTGCGTATACTATTTTTCTTCACACCAGCACCGAAAATGCACATTCCCTTCCAGGCGCCCGGGAGGGAATGTGGTACTTTCGGTGCAGGCGTGGAGAAAAAGCTATTTTAGTCCCGCTTTTCAGGGATTAAAGTGGCTATTCTAGTTAAGCCGTAAATAAAATAATTTTCCAAGAGTGCTGTAAAAAATTTTATTTCAAAATGAATTAATTGCCTAGTGATAAAATTTTAAAGATATGCGAAATTGTTTCAGAAAATAATTGGTTCATCGTCTGGAAAAAATAGTAACGAGATAAGAGAGAAGGATAGAGAAAATTGGGAATCATTAAAATCGAATCTTCTGCATTTATTGTGCACCAACAATGACGTAGGGAACGAGACGGTATTGCTGACATCTCATGCTTATGTTTCACTCCTAAGAGCCTTGCATACTTGGACTGAGTTAGAAAGTATTCTTCTAAGCTACTTTAACATAGAAAACAGTCAAATAATTGATTGTAAGAGGATATATCCAGTGTACAACATCGAACTATACCAGTTATTGATCTGCCACGGGTTTCTGCAGTTGGGAAATAACGTCGATTACTCTCACGAAATCTATGAGAGGATTTTCAACGCAGTTTACTTGCAATGCATCAGGTACACAAGGTACACGTACTTTGCATTTAAAATTCTGCAGACGTGGATGCAGAGGACGTCGAAAACGGATTTTTGGTCGGGCGATACGATAGCGCTGGAAAAAAGGCTGGAAGCAGTGATATTCTCAAATTGGGATAATAAGATTTGCAAAGCCAATATTGTAGGAATATTTTCGCTCTACTTGCACGCAATGCAGCAGAAGTACAGCGATTTTCTCGACTATCTATTTTACAGCTGCGTTGAAAGAATATCGTGGTGTCACGTTACCAAGTACGCAATTTTGGCCGAAATCTGCCACGCACTGGCCAGGCTAGATCTGCTGACCGAGCCTAAGTTCATCTCGAGCCTTTTTAACAGTCTGACTGTCAAGCATCTATGCAATGCGAGTACGAAAGTTTACACGATCATCAGTAATAAGTTGACAGGGGAAATGTGGAAAGCGACGTTCGGAGAACATTTGAGGAACTACATCTGTACGTGGGAAGCCGAGTAAGTAATATATATATGTATATATATATATATATCATATACAGCTGTATGCTGCGCTTTCGATATGCGCGTGCCAAAATCGATTTTCGCTCGAATAACCGATACCGATGCGATCATTTCAGAAAGCAGTACAGCGCGCTGCAAGTACTATGCAAATGCTGGCTCGAGCCCGAGGTGAAGAAACGCCGAGACCTCCTGGCGTTCCTCTCGGATTGCTGCAGTCGGGAGCACGACGACCAGAGCCTCCTCTACCTGTCCCATCTTCTCCGCATCGGCAAGAAATACGGAATACCATTCAGCCTCGAGAGCCAGCTGGAGAGCGAGCTCGTTCTTCTGGAACACGAGGACGAGTTTGTGCGGCTCAACGCTTTCGCCGCGCACTGCTACGACGCTGGGCCCGCTTCGGTTGCGCCGATCAAGCACTTCTTGTACTACAACGCGACCGTCGACACCGGCTACCTCAGGCAGGGCGCTCTTAACTACTTCAGGATCTTTTTCAGCAACCTTCTCAAGACTGCATCGGCGAGGAAGAATCCCAAACAGGCGATCGACTTCCTTGCTTGGCTGCGCGAGTTTCAGCTGGATTGCTTCGAAATGGGCTCCTGCTACCAGCGCAAGATTTTCGGACTGCACCTGTTCAAGATAAGTCTCGAGTTTTTGAACAATGACATATGTAAGGAGGACGCAGCACTGCTGCAGCTCTATAAGGATCCAAATTTCAAGGAGGCTGTGAGGTACGGACCTCTTCTTAGAAGACAGCTCCAGGAGGACGGAGCGATCGGCTGCAACTTTACCGACAAGGAGATCCTGGTCTTGCTTTTCAAGCTAGTTCTCGACACCGCGACCGATATCAAGGAGCTCGCTGCTGCGATTATCGTTGCTTTCTTCGATTCTAACATCATTACGGATTCAGAAAAGCTTGTAAGTCTGATCCCTTCACTCGAGCTCTCTAAAGTGAAAATATATAGAGACAAATAACGCATTGAAAATTGGTGCTTTTCAGACTCTGCTCACGACGGCACTGAACAAGTGCAACTCTTGTAAATTTTTTGAAACCGACAGCGGCGCCTGCCTTTTAAGAATTTTGACAACCTGGTTCCCGCTCAACAGCCAGGGCAACGACAAAACCGTACAATTAATGAAATCACAGCACCCTGGCATAGAAAACTATCAGACTTACACGAGGTACTTGTTCGACAAAGCAACGCAGCAGTTTGAACTGGCGAAAAAAGATATTTTTAAAGCTGCTACACAGGAAACTCCGTTTTACGGACTCGTCCTGGCACTTTTTTTGACTGGATTCTCTGACGGACCCGAGGCCGCTACAGTTTCGAAGGATTTCTTGGAGCAAGTTATCTCAATGATCGAGCAAGCGGTGACTTTCTTTTTGAATGCCCTCTCTTCCAAGTCGTCGAATTTAGGCAAATATATAATATAATATAGAGATTCCGAATTTCCAAAATTGATCGGTGAATTTCATCTTGTTTTTTTCCTCCATGTCTCCAGAATATTCCTCGTCCTTTGAAGAAATGGGTTTGGCGATTGACGAAGCGATCAAGAGCAGCGAAATAAATTATGAATTCGACGAGCTGGTTTTATCTCCTGCGCAACAATCGATAATAACTTGCATTTGGAGATCTTTGAAAGTATGCTATAAATCTCGTCCTCGCCTGTCAAAAGGCAAATGAATTTTTTCAAATGCCCATACTAATGATCTCTTTATCGTCATAGGTCTTGTGCGAGTTGGCAGTGGAAGTTGCCAAAAGCAAGTGTGCTACGGATGCAATAATCTCACGTGCTGGCGATGTTATACTGGCCGTATCTCTCAAGTGCCGTCACAAAGGTGTTATCGAGTCAGCCGGTATTGCAATCGGTTATCTGAGCAGGTAAAACTTGGATTATTATATTCCATTTGCTTCAATCCGCGTGATCTAATTGCTTTGAAACAATTTCTCAAGATACTTGTGCCAAAATAACGAGAAGAAGGTGAAGCTACTGGAGCAGTACGTGCAAAAGTTGCTAAACAACGACTATTCAACGAGTCTAAATTTGACTCGCAGAGGAGCTGGCTTGACGATAACGTTCCACAAGATTGTGGCCAACGACACGAGAAGCGAGAGGCAATTGCTTCATCTCGCGGTCAATCTGCTGCTGCAGCGTTTAAGGGAGTCGTCCAAGATAAAGTTCGAACATAGGGAGCTTAGCAACTATGACGAACCCTGCACGATGCAACTACATTTTTTAAAATCCCTCGTCGCGGATAAGCAGTTACAAGCCCAGTTGAGCCCGTACATGGAGAACATCTGTCTCACTTGCTTCGAGTACATGCCTTCACGAGTCTTCACTGTACGGTATGTAAAAATAAGAAGTAAAAACAATTCAATTATTGGTCGATTAATAATTCTTTTCTTCTTCTTCAACGACGCAGCAATGCAAGCCTCCAACTGTTTGGCGCAATAGCGAACCGCCTAGTAGGCCAGAACACTGGCGCAAGAAGCGCGGATTTCGGTTACGGGTACTCAATCAACTACTTTGCTAGCCATTTTCCGCAGCTCGCTGCCCACGTCCTGCTCAGCCTACAATCCTGCTGTCAACCGCTCGACAAGAAAAAGGGCCACTGTAGCAGTAGAAATAGCAGCAATATAATTCACGTACTCTCTCTACTCTCAAAAATGTTTCTCAGTGGTTGCGAACTCATTGATGGCAGTTCTATCGCCATGTACATCAAGCAGCTCCGAAGCTGTCTGAACCTTTTTCTGGCCAGTCCTGTGGCTCAAGTCAGGATTCTGGCGGCCAAGTCTTTTGTGGCGACCGTTGGACTGGTCAACATTGATCAGGAAATACGCCAATTCAAAAGTCAGATTGCATCGTGCAGTGATTTCAATAGACTGAACGGCTATTTGTATACCCTGGAGTATCTATACGAGAAACAGGAAGACGAACTGCAGAGCATGAGCGTCAAGCATAAAAAGATTAGGTCGTTGCGCGAGGTGAGAAAGAACCTGGAGATCGGGAGAAAGCTCGAGGATCTTTGGGGCTTCTGGAGCAAAAGGTCGATACTCGTTAAGCAGAAAAAGCTTTGTTATGCAGTTGAAGCCCAACTGTTGAGACTATCACGTCATTTTAAAATCATCGTGGAGGAGAACAGCAGTGCAGAGTCGAAAAAGAAAAACGATTTCTACACATTATATGCGAAGACAAGACCAGGCTTCTTCGAGTTTGTCGACGAACTCATGAGGCTCCTCGTGAGTCATATGTCTTACAGCGAGGACTACTCCTTTCTCAAATTCATACTATCAGCAAAATGTATTGACTTTGGCGTAAACCTGCTTAAATACGCGCCGAGATATAATCGCACTCTACTGATTACTAGTCTCGACTTTGCAATTAGTTATTTTGATGACAGCCATCAACTTTTGCTGGAAGAAATCTGTGCCTACTCAAACGAGTCTATTAGACAGATTTTCAGGGGTAAGCACGTTCAGCTGCAGTATGCTGACATATGTAAGTTGAAGAGCTTCGTTTCCAAGTTGGAGAACAGATTCACGCGAACAATACAGATATCGGAGTTGCTTACTCTCATACACGTATTGTCTTTACGTGGCTCTGAAACTTACGATCCCTTCGAGGGCTTGATCTCGTGTATTTCCAAAGAAAAAATAACGCTTGCTAATTACTTTAGTTATCCAGAGACTTTTAGACAACTAATAGCAAAGGGCCTGGAAATTCTTTTGTACAACTTTGATCATTTGAATGACAAAAACAGATATAAACCAGTCTTAGCTTCTTTGATTTTGATGAAAGATGAAGTGTTTTCTATACGACAGACAATCCGAGACAGTGTTTTGAACAACATCATACTAACAAAAAACTTGTCGAGCACCAAAGTTATGGACGCAATTTTGTACCATACTATGCTACTTAATTTGGCTTCGGAGAAAACACTGCTTGGCGATCTTTCTAATGGTCAGACTATCGAATTTTTCGAAAAGTATTTACATGCTTCTGTAAAACACCAGTCAAGTACTTTTGATATAGCGAATCCGTTTGACTGTAACACAATAACTCCCTATAACGAAGAGTCCAAACTGATTAATTTCATAGTATTTTGTATGCAACAAAGAGTTACTCTGGGAGCTTTTACAAAGGGAACGGGAATCCATAAGAACATCAGCGATCATGTATTTAATGCTAGACGAGATTTTATACACAAGATGAATATTAATACAAACAATCTCGAGGATGTTTTAAATATTAATTATGACAAATATTTAGCTCAGAAGCTAAAAGTTGTGATGGAGATGTACTTGAAAAGAAAATAAAGTCAATATTATAAATTGGACTTGAATTTATTATCATTATCATAAATAAATGCTATACAATTATATGATTTTCACAATCAATCAAGTTTTGTCGATAATGAAAAACAATAGCAAATCAGGACTACACATGTAATCAGATTTATTATAAATCAAACTTATTAAAAAAATATATAGCTATAGTTTAGTTTCTACTTAACAGTCTGCACAAATTGAAGCAGCGCTTAGAATACTCAATCAGACGTTTTCCGCTGAAAGATTAAAAGTTCTGATTTTACTTATTTTTTCGCGACAATCGTTACAAATAGACATGAATTTTCAAACAAGAAAATCCAATTATATACTTAAATGAAGCACAGTCAAAATTCTCAGCAACTATACGCATACTTTTTTCGTTACAAATTCGTCTTGTTAAAGTTATACTTATTTAATTTCATAGTGCTTTCGTGTACTCTTTCAAAAGTTACAAATTGAAATTATTTACATTATAAGATACTACACAACCATTAGTTATTTTGTGGCTGCGACTGCGATGTATTAGAGAAACTCCTATACATGTATTCTTATAAAATAAATTAGCGTTAAGATTATGAGCTATAATAATTCAACTACTCGCTTTTATTAAATAGGACAAAAATGATGTTCTTTTGCTGACGTTTTCTATTGTTGCAATAGCGACATCGCCGATTCCTAATGTTTTGTACAATAACTTTTTGCGTAACAATTATTACTTTTTTTTTTAAGTTTAAAGATATTTATGTTGCATGTTAATATAAAATAAAAAATTTTGTTTAATTGGTGTTCGCATTGTGCACTACACATTTTCATAATTGTAACAAACATCCAAAACAAAAAAATACGAATTTAATTGTTACATAATTCAGAGTAGTGTTATCGATACGCAGTCAGAAATTTGGATACTTGATCACAGATTATGTAAATATAAAAAAATATTTCAAAATATAAATCATAAGAATGCATTATTTAAATCCTTCGGCTTAAAAAAATATTATAATTGGTATTGATGTCACAAATGAATTGTTTTTACTCACGGTTTTGATAATTTTTAAACTTTCAATGTAAAACACAATGTCCTAAAAAAATGTAGTTGCCGTTTATTTTAACCTCGATAGATCGTATCATAATCTTGCTTTCGTTATTACACGTAAGAATTCATTTTAAATATCGCAATAGTTGATTTCTAGTTACTGCTCACAAGAAATCATCTCCATGCTGTCAATTGGCAAACTTTAAAATTGTATTTAAAAATTTATTTCATAGTAATGATAAAAAAAAAAGATTTCTTTTTAAAATCACGCATATTCTTTATGCAATGCAGTCTAAAGATATTATTTTACTAATACATACGTAAAATTTTTTATTCATAAAAGTTAGATTTAAAGAAAGCAATGTACGTGTAAAATGAGATATTTCATAATCTTGCAATATGAAATAAAAAAAAATGAAAGGAACAATAATACAATGATGTAAATCTTAAATTAATGGTTAATTGAAAGGTAAATCGACTTTGCCAATCATTATAGTCGCGACATCGAGAGATTTTATCTTATTTTAATTAATGCGATTGCCGTAAATCTCTCTGGCGTCGAATTAATTTCCTAATGTTGCAATAATATACATAGTTTTGCGAATAATTGCGCCTTGTCGATCGTATTAGACGACATCAATCACTTGCACTATCATTATTTCGAATCTTTGCCGTAAATTTTCCGTTTCGATGAACTCATTGATGCATATATATGTTACACGTACATAACAATTCGAGCGCTTATATATGTACATATATATGTATATTGACAACATTTAAATTCACGTACGGTATAAATAATAACAAGGAGTTGGTTCTCTTACAATTTTACGCGTGTTTTTGCCAGTAACTGAACTTTTGAGTGAACGCATAACTCCTTTAAAATTTACACTATAAATTGTGAAAAGTTTTGTTATGAATGAAACTAACGATAATTCTTAAAAATTGATTTGTAACCATTCATTCCTAGATGGACTTGAATAAAGACCATTTATTAATTTATATTTACAATTAGGTGATGTAAGAAAAGCAATTTTTCATTATCACGCAGCAAAGCGTATCTACAGAAAAAAAATCTTATCTTGTCTCATTACACCTGTGAATCTCAACACTAGTGTTTCATCAAAAAATGCTAAATTTTCAAGTCTATCATCCTCAAGTCTACGGTGATTGATCAATGGTAAAAATTGTACTTTGAAATATTTGTTGTATACATATCAGTAAGTTAAGTATGAAAAAGTGAAGAAAAGTATAAGTCGAGTGGAAGCTTGCGATTGTGTGACTTTGTGCCGAGTTATTAACGTTGCACGTAGTAAAGTTTAGCTACACCCATGCACACACCCACTCTCACACGCACGCACACATGCACATGCCCACACACGCACATCCGTATGTTTTCATACATCGAGTTTTTTCCAATCATAGTATATATATATAGAGAGCATTGGTGCGCGTAAGTAAGCTCCCTTTTCGCGTTAGACTCTTATTCAAATAGCTTGAAATGTATAATTGTGTGTTGTAAATGTATAATGTTGTAATTACTCAAGTTAAGTCTGCTTAACGCGCTTGACTGCATTAAGAACCATAGTCGTGTGTTATTTCGCTGTTTGATTGACTTGGGCCGTTGGCGTTTTCTGCGTTTTCTGCGAGCTCTCTGCTGATTCAGAATTAGATGGTGGATCAACTTCCATCTGAAAAAAGCAAAGAGCGCGACAAGTTAGAAAATCAAGATCGGTAAGTAGCAAGTACAAGTTTCACGCTAACATGCCATACTACCTTGTCGTCCTTGTCGTCGTCTATGAGGATAGGGCCGTTTTCCGCCTCGTATTCTTTGAGCACAGCGTCCAAATTGTATCTTCTGCGGTAATTAACGAAGAAGTTTTTGAGATGCGCCTCGGTCTTGGTGCCGATGACATCGGCGATAGCTGAAAAGTCCTTGCCGTACTTGCGCACACCCTGCACAGCCAGCAACAGTTCGTCATTCGTCCAGCGCGAGTTGATCCTGCTCGAGTTCTCTGGTGGCCGCAGCTCGTCGATGCCGTCCGACGTCTTGCGCTTCAGTGCGCTCACCTGCTGCTTGTTCGATTGGATCTGTGTAGGCAGGCAAGAGTTTGTTAAAAAAGAAATACTCGGGTTACCTTTATCACTACTACTACTACTACTACTACTTACTACTATAGATCATATTACTACTGTCAAAGAGAGAAAGAGAGTGTGAGAGAGAGAGAGAGAGAGAGAGAGAGAGAGAGAGAGAGAGAAAGAGAGAGAGAGGGTCAAGCGATTGAAAAAAGTCTCTGAAAAAAAAAAAAAATAGAATAGAATGCCGCAGATTAATGACACATGTTTATATATACGTATAATAGGTATACAGTCGTTGGCAGAGAAAAATGTATCCACACGATGCGCGAGCGTTCTTCATCGACATATGTATATTTGTCGAGGAGGATTAGAGGTATAGAGCATGCGTAGGTAATAACGTACTTGTCGCTTGAGGCTAACGATTTCAGTGTCAATAGCTTGCAGGGTGCTGATGGCTTGGTTCGGCTGACCGGCCAGCGCCGCCAAGTCGTCGTGATTGACGACTAGTCCACGCGGTGGTTTTCGTTTGTTCGATCGACCCGGCATTGAGCTTAGTGGTCTTGCGACACCCGTACGCCTGGACATTAGTCACACACACATACACACGTTTTTCTCTTTTAAATATCATTTGGTTTTACGTGTTTTTTTTCGCCTCCCTCTTTCGTTTCTCATTTCATACTTTTGCCGGGGCTCGAGCCGCGAAAACCGCGAGACACAGTATTATTTCGTATATCATTCATGTAGGATAGGCGTTGACTCGATTTGTCCGACTCGAGCGAACCCACACTGCACGTACGAAATCAGACACGGTGGGTTTGCTTTTTATTGCTTTGCTCTTTTAACACATAACTGATACACTGACCTCCAATGCAGATAGCAGCTATGACACGCGTGTCCCTTGGGCGTAGAACGAACGCTATGACAAGCAACGCCACAGTTGCTACACGAGCCCTACAACACATAATACCCTTTTTTAAGTACTTCCTCCCACCCGCTTTCGTTGAAATGTTTTATTTGTTTTTTGGCTTGTTCTCGTTTTATAAACATCTTTAATTTCTGTTTTTTTTCAATATTGTTGGTTATTATTATTATTAGAGGACAAAATGAGCAAATATGCAAAGAAGACGAAGATATACAACATCAGAAGACCCATCAAGTTCATTCGTCGACTCCTGGATTCAGCGAGTCTGATCAGAGCTTTCGAGCTTGCGCAGACGGCAATTCATATACGTTAGAAATGTGCGAAAGAAAATTTCTTGATGAGTCTATTCTTTCTCCGAGTGTTGCGCTCAGGTGTGAACATTTTTACAATTATTATTCCAGAAACTATTCAACAAACAGTCATTTGAGGCATACAGAAAAAGTGCTATAGCAAAGAGATTATTTTTGACCAAGATACTTGTTTAGGACCACCATCAGTTAGTATGTAATCAAGATATTGTATAAGTTATCAGTCGCTTGACAATTCGATTAAAAAAACGTGGTGTAAAGGTACTCAAGGAAAATGAATTACATCATGAGGTGCACTCTATGTAAAAAAATCAAAACTTGGTGCTTGAGAAAAAGAGAATATTACTAGAGTAAAAAAGAAGATAAGACGAGTGCTGTTCAATTAAAATACTCGACTCAACGATTTCTAAGCATCTCATAATGTAACAAGAAAAAAGTGAATAGCAAGCAGTTTTATGTGAATCAGTGATTTTTCACAAATTGGAAAAGAATAATCAATGTTGGTATAATCAAAAGATTCTTAATGTAGGAAAAAACTATTCACGCATATTTCTACTTGTTTAAAAATTGTAAGTACGACACTGATACAGTGCAAAGGAATATAAATAAATACAGAAAAAAAATATATAGATATATATATATATATATATGTGTGTGTGTGAGCGCGCGCGTGTGTATTATGGATAAGCAATGCTAAAAAGTAGAGACTAATACGCAAAAGTGGATATTGTATATTTCTTTCTTCATAAGGTTCTATTTTCATAAGGTTTAGGCTGAGTACCTGAACCAGAGGAACGTTTTCCGTTTCGGATGAGGCCTTGGCATCAGCGCCTTGGCTTCCTGGCGCGGTCTGGTTTTTTCCACGACGAATTCCGCGGTGGATCGTCCATTTCTGGAACGTCCAACATTCAAACTTTTTCATAAACGAAATTTCACATTTAAAATGGAACTGGGTCAATGAGTAGAAAAGTGAATGATTTTTTTGCTAAAACACTTGTTTGAAGTCTAATAGTATCCATAAATGATTGAGGGAAGATGTAGAATAAAAATCATTCACAAAGTTCAATGTAATTTGAAAACATAAGAGAATATGGTTACTGCATACAAGGGTAGACTTCATGTGATATATATTAAACGAATAAGCTTACATTGAGGAAAGAAAACTAGCTGTCTATTCCTTGTTGTTGCTAGGTATAAGCATTTGTGAATGATAAACTATAAATCTTCCCAATAAACAGTTGCAAATATTTGTGGTGAAACACTGAATGAAGAATGAAGAAAACGTATAGGGATGATAGACGTACCGATTCATAAATGACTTGTAACTCTGGTATGCATTATTGCTTAATTCAATCTATTTGAATAAAAGCTTGTTTTTTCATGTGAAATGGCGTGTGGATACATTTTTTAGAGTAATCCCATCTTTTAGCAATGAAAATTATTTTAGAAAGCTTAAAATTGGTCAAAATCGACTGACCATAATCCTATGCCAAGATTTTTTAAAGGAAACATAATATGCAGAATACAAAAATTATTTCATATGTATTCCTTTGAAAAATCTCAGGAGTAAAATGTAAGAGAAAGACTTAATTTTGAATGATGGTATTTTGAGCATTTCTATATCAACAGTTGTGTTTAAACTCTTACATTGTACTATTAAGAATACTAGGCAATACAATGCTGAGATGCTGCTGTCAATTACCAAATAATAATAATAATAATAATAATAATAATAATAATAAATGAAAAGAGTCAAATGAAAATACTGCAGAGGGCAAATGATTTTTAAATACACACACCTAGTTGAAAAAAATAGATACAAAATAAATAAAATTATGTATATAAAATAGTGAAAATCAAAGTTCTTGTTACGCACGCTGCTTGCATGCAAAAATAGTTAAGTAATTCAAAATAGTAAAATGCTGAATTATCTTACTTTTTCTTCAGATTCACTGTCTGTGTTAGAAGCCAAGTCGCTTCCATTCTCACTTCCGTTTTCGCCTTCCTTACCACCACTAGTGAGCTTTCTTGCTTGCCTGTCCATTAAGGATGTCTTGGTTCTGGTTTTCTTCCAACTGTAGTAGTATTTGACAAGGCTGGCTATTGATTTGTCTGGGAGCTATAAGAGAAAAATGTAGGTTATTAATTTAAAAACAATTTTTGATTTTGTCGAGGCTGACCATTTGACGAATTCTGTGAAAGCTTTTGCCGTGGAATTGAAAGGCCTGTTCGAACAGGACCTTGTCCTCCACAGTCCACTCATCGGGGAAAGGTGTGAAGTTTGCCAGATCGAGAACTGCTCGCTCGAGGTTGTGTTTGTGCCAGAATAGCATTCCCAATGCCTGTTCCCCGTTGTATCCAAACTTTTCTTTTGCACATACAATATACTCGTCCACTGCAAGAGAATCAAGTAAGCAAAAAGTTTGACGCAGCAAGTCTGACTGTGTAAACTGGGGGAAACTTACATTTCTGATCTGGTATCTCGATGGTAGGCGACCAGACAAGCAGTGCCCTTTCGGGGCATTGATCCGGCTTGCGCTCTACAAATAGCAAATGAAGAAATCATGGGTCTGATGATCAGCTAGAAGGCTAAGGAAACGTAAAAAAATAGCAAATTCGAACGTACTCTTATCATTGATGGGAATGAGCTCGGGCACTATAGCTTGGTAGTCCCTGCCGACACGGATCTTTTCTGCTGGAACTTGAAAAATCAAAAATGAGACACGGAGAAGCGGAAAAGCAAGTCGAGCGATTGCCCGCACCTTCTTGGGGAGCTATCGCGATCGATAAAAGTCATCGACGTGCCCTCCCATCCTCCCATCGTTACACGCGTGCAGCTTCACGGCTGCAAAGTTTGCAGCAGCAGATGCCCCGCGAACGCTTCGCAGCGGTGCGGATGAAGCGAAGGAAGGAGGGAACTGGGAGGGAGGAAAAAGTTTCTCGCGCGCGCGTCCAAGTGTGGAGGAAGCACTTGTAGGTAATAAAAGTGCATCTCACCTCCGTCCTCTTCGCTGGAGGACTCGGTCTGCCCGTTGGGGCTGGGGCCCCTGGACCTGCGCCCGTTGCGTACGCTCTCGGAATTCCTCTCGGCCAGCACCATCCTTCTGCGGTTGGTCCGGAAGCAAAGTTGATCGAGCGATCACCACTATCCGCGAAATCGGTCGCTTCTACCCAAGTATCCACTCGGCTGCTTGGCTTGCAGTCGCTCTCTGCGATGCTCCGCCGGACTTGTGGACGGATACGCGCGAGGCTACGTGCGCCCGTAGGTGTCCCCCTGGCAGCCGACACACGCGATACCACTAGCCACTATGTGAGAGCCGAGAGGAGACTGCGAGACTGACTGCTGAACCGAACTGCTCTCGAGTCTCGCCTCTCTCGCTCGAGAGTCGAGCTGGGAACTGCTACTGCTACTGCTGAGTGCGGCCAGCGGCGGGCGGCGTGCGGGGCCGCGGGGAGGGGAAGAGTGCTATGGCGTCCGGACTGTATGCCGTATGCCTAATACCTATGTATGCGTATGCGTATGCGTATGCGCCATTGCGCCATGCGAATTGCGGGGTCCGGGTTTGGTTACTGACGAGTCTGGTGACGGACTGCGACTGAGGCAACTGAAGGAATAAGAGATCCCGCAATCGATACCCGCGCGCACTTCCTGCTCCTTCGGCTTTTATTCGCAGTTTGCAGAGCTCCGAAGTCCGATTCGGCGACAAAGACCCAGCGAGCGTTGGGCAAAGTATATAAGTAAACTGTACAACGGAGCGACCTCGTATAAACGAAGAAGAGAGAGAGAGAGAGAGAGAGAGAGAGAGAACGCGAAGGCTCGAATACACTGGGATGTACTTAAAGCACGCAGCGCCCAGCGCCAGCGCAGCACTTATAGAAGTGATAGAAGAGCGAGAGCGTGCTCGAGACGGTCACGCAGGCGTAATAGTAGAGCATCAGAAGACAGCTGTGACTACCGTGAGCTGCGACGGGTGATCGTCGAGTCGCCGAGGACCAGCTCCTGATTGGTCACTGCGCTTTCCAAGTTTCACCGCGGATCTGTACCTCTCCTTCCCAGGTCCCAGCTTGTCTCGGGTCACCCTCTCGAGTCTCGACTCTCGTCGGCCGCTTCTGAGCCGCCCCACATTCGCACTCTCCTGCGGCACATTAAGTTCGCTTGGCATTTCTCCTGGCTGGCCCGTGCCAGCCCGTGCGCGCCAGCCTGTGTGAAACCTGCGGGAAACGCGCGCCGCCGCCACGGCCCACGGGCCGCTCTCTGCCATTTTTAAAGCCGCTCAAGCTTGGGCTTTAACTAACTACTTACGAAGTACTTGTGCGATTGTTATTTTGTTGCATGCGCAGTTGCAAGGCAGTTCATTGCAAAGCCAACTCTAGAGCGCGCGCACTGCCGGGAGCTTGTGCGCGGGCCTGCGGGAGAACGACACAACGACGCAAAAGCATAATTCTTCAATGGCTCGTGAAATTATATTCGTTCGCAGCCAAACTTAAAATTTTGTCCACATATAACCACACTGTACGTTCTTCGGCATCGACTCTATATACCTATATATGTATGTATAGAAAACGGATAAGCGCCGGGAAATTTTTTCAAGGCGAACGACTACTTTCGAATATAACACCTTTCATTCGACGTCCAAATAACAATTCCCTCATACGACTGACTCCCGCATCGTATTTAGCGTAAGCATGATTGTTGCAAAAGGCAGCTTCGAAAACTTAATTCAGGTCATAGGGATATATTGTAGGTGTGTATTATATATTTCGAGATTTTCATGCAGCGTGCGCGGAGCAATATACGCTCGTAGTTTACGGATCAGCCGCAGCTATATAGGTGAAAAAAGAGCAGCAGCAGCGGCCGAGTGACGTCACGCAGTTCTACGGTCGCGCGAAGCCGTCGATTGAAGATCTCTCGAGACTCTTGACAGCGTCTCTTGGCGACGCCGCGGGGCATTTTCAATGTCTTCAATGATTTCTCGAGGTAGTTGTGGGGGAAACGCCGATTTTTCCGCGGCAGAGGCTCGCCAGTTCCCGGCTGGAAATGCGTCGAGTTTTCGAATGGCATCTCTCTCGAAATCGAGCGAGCTTTTCATCGCGCGAGAGTATAGGTCGACGTACGTAGCATGTGTATATATATATATATATATATATAAGTGTGTGTGTGTGTGTGTATGCATATACACACGAACACACTGATGCGTGCGTTTGCGAGTTTGTCGTATAGAGCGATATACCTATACTTAATGACATAATGACGATCGAAATCAAAATATTTTTGCTTTAGCCTGGAAATGCGGTTGGCCTCTCCCGCGCAACTCGAGCATAATTGCCATCGGTCCCTCGACCCTCTTACGACGCGCGGAGCTTGGCTTTTTGCGGTTAGGGCTCGCTGGGTGCGTCAATAAGCTGAACTCTCGTGCGTTCATGGGTTGTAGCAACGAATATAGACTTCCTATAGAAGAACGGTTCTGGGTTAAAATGGGGGGACGAAAGCTTGGGTAACAGGCCGTTAGTTCTGTTACCCAACCGCTCGGCGGCGCCACCTATGAGTTTCCTACAGCTTGGCGCGCATATGAGCACGCACAAGCAGACGATTCATCATTCATGCAGTATATTATGTAAAATATACTTTTTAACAATAATGAAAGTAAATAAATGACAAGAAAATGAATAATGAGTGTGTAAGGAGGTTTTACAAAAGTATTGGTTGCGACAACCATATTTTTCTGACTAGGAAAAAACCGCGAAAACGCAGCTCCTGTCAGTTTCCCGCTCGATCCTGCTGTGTAAACAGCGCGAAGAGAGCTTTACCGCAGTCTCTGTGTTTGTTGGTCATTGTAGTCGACAGTTTACAGATTTTTTTTGCAACAAATAGCGATAAATAATAGTAGTGAATAGGGAAGTACATCGTTCTAGTTTCGTGAGATTTTTTTGGATAGGTTTATCGTGTTTAGCGAAGAAGATTTCGTGGTCAGCATGTCGCCTCCACGTGCACTTTGTGTCTACACCGATTGTGGAACATCGAAGGCAAAAAATCCTGATTTGACCTTTCACAGATTTCCCAGTGATGAGATACGGTAAATCTGTTTATCACGAGTGTTATTAGAGTAAATAAATGTGAAAATTCAGTAATCAGAGGTTATAATAACGTCCGAAATTCATGAAAATCTTTATACATTAGTAAAAGTTTCAGATGTAGATAAATTAAAGGAAAATTGCAGAAATAAACAAATAATTTGATGATTATCAAGGTAAAAAGTCTATACAAAACATTTTTAACGAGAAATTTGGTTTTTTTGTACCAAAAATAGTGATGGTTTTGGATTTCAATTTTGCATTTATTGGTTTTTGGTTTTGATGAGCAAGTGATATTTTATTTAGATATAATTTATTCCTTCCTAGGAAGCCTTGTAATAGTGATTTTTTGAGTTTGTCTAAAAACGTGTGGGAAGTGTGTTTTGATGCATTCTGAGTCGAGAAATGGTCTTTTTGGAAAATGTCCGTACGGATGCGTGTGTGTGTCCGTTTTTACCTTTTGTCTACTCGTTTTTTTTTATAGTGATTTTTCAGTTTTGTGATTTGAGTTTTTTACGATAAAGAATTTTAAGTATCACGTAATAATTAAACTATTATACACTATTACAATTTTCATAGTGCGTCACATATAATATTTATTTATTATTTACATCTACGCTGCTATTATTTAATTTTATAACATTCATGTAGCAAGGAGATTGACATTCGGCTGACTTGACGACTGCAAGCTTAAAATTTGAATGGCGCCGTGAGAGTGAGAGAGACAGCACGATAGAAATTGATGGCTGCCGCCATCTCGCGGAGCGTACCGAACTATCGCTTTCCGTCCCCTCGCCGCTATACGAACCGTTCTTCTATATGAAGTCTATATTCGTTGGTTGTAGGTTGCTAATCGCACCTAACTTAAAATGGTGGTGGCGAAACTTGAATGAGCGCCCGCGGCGGCAACTCGACTTACAGAATACCATATATACGCAAACAAAATCATAAACAATGCGTAAATATGACATAACATTTTATAATATAGATTATAGCTACCTTCGACGTGCGCTAGCTTTTCTCGAAAATGCGCTACGTATATACATTGCAATAGGCGTTTTATTATAGTATTCTAGAACGAACGTTTTATTCCGAAATGAGAAGGTAAGAAAGACGGATAAACCCGACGTTTTTAGGAATATAATGGGCTACATTGCGCATAGTAGGTACCTACAGGCGAGCCATGTCGACCAAATTAACAGTTCAACTTTCGATTCTCGGTTGCAATAAGCATCGGCAACCGAGCAAGCAAGCAACTAGCAAGTGAGGATAGCAGATATAATGAGGATAACCTGTATAAGTATAGTACCTGTAACTTGCAGGACTTAGCTTTGTGTATATCTATTGGAATATTACGGAAGCCTGTACTCAAGTATGGCCCGCGGCATAAGACCATGTCATCTGCATGGTGTGCAAGAGAAAATCGCGCGGCGTATAGGTATACCCCCCCATGGCCGCATATGCGATCAGACGATGGCGCCACCGTCCGTTCGACTTCTATATATTTGCTCCTCCTATCCGTCGTTCCGTCGCAGCAGCAGCTGCTCTGTACGTACGTGCTATCTGCTCTGCTGCTGTGCTGCACTACGAGTGATACGCATACGACTACACTCCACAGGCTACACCTACAGTTACGCTTATAACTATATATACAGCCTATAGCTTTGGTGGTTATAGTTTTAGTGGAAGCAGAGGAGAGACTGAGAGAGTGGTCTAGTGGAGTGGACTTAACCGTCGGCAGCGCAGGCGGACTTTGCGGAGACGGACGTTCGAGCAGCAGCCGCCGATTTCAATGTAAATATTCCCGGATACACGACTTCTTACTCACACCGCTTTTTTTTCTACCGCTTCGACACATTCGCAAGCACATCTTGCCCCCCCTTTCGCCCGGTAAATAACCAGCAAATTCTACGAAAAAGGCTATCATACTCTTCTGGCTCGTCTCAATCTCCCTCATTCGGTCTCTTCCTTCTCTTCTCTTTCTTTTTCCGTTGGCTCCTATCTCTCTATGTGCATGTTTTTTTCGCCTCGGCTTTCATTTACCCTATTTACGCCGAGACTTTCTCGTCGTCGCTGATATCTTATCAACAGAAACAGGCAGGCAGATTCTTTCTTTACAGCTTGACTGAAGTCTTGCCCAACAGGGTAGAGACTGCCTATACTTATTTTCTTCAACTTTGCAGATATACCAAATACAGTTGATTGTTAGTTCAGTGTTTTTTTTTCTTTTACATCGATGAGCTTGCTTCAACACTTTACTTCTCATTGCCCGTATGCTTTCATACACGATCTTTCTTTTGACGCTTTTTATTGTTTACTTCTAGTCAGGCCTCTCTTAACAGTTCTACACTGTGATAGACAAATAAAGAGAGAACCTCTAGTTGGCTCATCTCATCTATTATTACGTTACTTTTTGCCTTCCAAAAGTCATGTGTCAGTGCATCATCACCTGTCATTTTTTGGCCAAGTCAAGCTAACGACTTGATTTCTAATTTTATGCTGGAGTTCTCTTAAAATTCTGTTTTACCTTGTTGAGCTTATGTAACAACCATAAACATTTTATGACTTACTTTCGAGAGTTGCTCAGACATTCCTTCCTTTTTTTGATAATGAAATTACTGCTCTTTGTCACACTGAATGTCGAATATTCCAATGATTGATGTAAATGTGAGAGCTCTGATAGTGCATGCTGCATATTTTACAGTTCTCTAAAATTAATACTATAGCAGCATTCTAATATCGCCAAGATTTTAAAGACTTGTTTTGTCTTACATAACAGATGATAGTGTGAGAAGAAACATCAACACCTGGATTTGCCACACTGTAGAATTTCATTAGAAACATACTTTTGGAACGCAGCAGGATAATAACTGCAACAATGAAGGTCGTGGCATTGATTAGTGGTGGCAAGGATTCTTGCTTCAACATGATGCAGTGCATAGCAGCAGGACATGATATTGTGGCACTGGCTAATTTATATCCAGTCGGAAAGGGTATTAGTAAAATAATAAACTTTTAACTAAATATACATTTTTTTCTGTTGAAAATGACTTTCCATATTTGATACTATCATTTTTCCAGATGAGTTGGATTCTTATATGTTTCAAACTGTTGGCCATCAAGGAGTGGAATTTATGGGAGAAGCAATGGGATTACCTCTGTACAGAGAACCAACTTTTGGAAAATCAAAAATGCAGGAAAAACATTATTTGCCAACAGAAGATGACGAAGTTGAAGATTTATATAGGCTTTTGAAAAAAGTCAAGGTATTTGTGGAAATAACCTGTGCTAGTACATCATATTGCAAGCAATTAATTATCAACTGAAGAAGTTAAAATATTTATTTTAGGACCGAGAAGATATTCAAGCTGTTGCTTCTGGGGCAATTCTCAGTGATTATCAACGAATACGTGTGGAAAATGTGTAATGCTTTAGCTGAGCTAATCAGATTTTGAATTAAACTTGACTTGCTAACAGCGAGATGGAAAATTTATTATAAATATTACTATTATTCTTGATTTTTAGGTGTAGTAGGTTGGGCTTAGTGTCTTTATCATACTTGTGGAGGCGAGATCAAGAGCAACTGCTGAAAGAAATGATCGAGTGCTCTGTAAATGCAGTTATCATAAAAGTTGCATCATTGGGTTTAGAACCCAGGCATTTAGGAAAATCAATCTCCGAGATGCAGCCACATCTCGCCAAAATGGTAAGTAAACGTCTCAATGACCAATCAATTCCAATATTCTCAACGTTAACTAGAAAACTTTTTCACTATTACTATAATATGTGTATAGTGCATGCATCAATTGCAAATTCTTATAATCTCTAATTCAGAGATAAAGTAAATATGTATATTATGTTTTTATGTTTTAGAAAGAAAAATATGGTTTAAATGTATGCGGAGAAGGAGGAGAATATGAAACATTTACTTTGGATTGCCCTTTGTACATTAAGAGTATCGTTATGTAAGTAATATTATTAAACAATGAGAAATCTAACGTTTTCATCTAAAAAATTATGTTTTTTCAGAGATGAATATGAAAGTGTGGTGCACTCAAATGATGAAATAGCACCGGTTGGATACCTGAATTTCAAAAAGATTCACCTACAAAATAAAAATGTTTGTATCAACTCATTTCAATCAAAAGTTCAAATTTGCACTTTATATCTAATGAATGCTAATTGTTCCAGAGTGGTATAGAAAATTTGACACTTCAAGAAAGACTGAAGAACATTGCGGTAAAAACTCCACTTGACTATATTTCCGAAATAGTCGGACCAGATTTACAAGACGGATGTAATCTGTCCGATGACGAAAATGATGAACAGGAGAAAGATAATAAAGACTTACAAACGACAAATAGTGGTATGACATTAAAAATATAGAGGAAATTTTTCTGTATCACAATGGAAGTTTTCATCATTAAATTACCTTTCAATGATTACTAATGAGTGCTTCACGAGTCTTTAGATTTGTTTGATCAAATCAAATATTTGCTTTGTATAATCAAATGTTCATTCTTACTATTCTTCGGGATGCCATGAAACTTGTTATAGCAGTAGCCTCTTTGTAGATAAAATAAAACCTTAGCGATTTGAAATGTGCTTACTGTTAACACAATCTAAACTTCTAGGTCAACTTAATCCACCAAGCTCTATGGAAACAGCATACGAGGAAGAAGAATATCCTAATGTTCCAGCTGTTAACAAAAACCAAACTGGCTGGTACTGGTTTGGTAGCATCGTTGGTAAAAATCCAGAACCAAAGCTTGCTATGGCTGAAGCATTAGATAGTTTAATTGGTAATTTAAATAATTGTATATTCTAATTTTTTTTGTAATTCTGTTTTGTAATCTCGAATAAATAATACAAAATTACTTGTATTATACAGATCTAGTCATAAAAGAAAACCTAGAAATAACCGATCTAGTTGCGGTGACAATGTTTTTAAAGGATTTATCAGCCTATGCGGACATAAACGAAGTTTACGTGTCGAAGCTTGCAAAAGTCAATCCTCCTGTTAGAGTGTGTACAGAGATCCCTATTAATTTTCACGTTGTTTTGGATGCACTAGCGTATAAAAAACTTGAAGAGGACGAAAGAAGCGATAAAAAAGTGCACAAAAGACACACAATGCATGTTCAGAGTATAAGCCATTGGGCGCCTGCAAATATTGGACCTTATTCACAAGCCGTTCGAGTAAGTAAATAATGCGTTTATACCAATTTGTGTGATGTACCGCACTTACTGATGAATACTGTGAGATATTTTTTTAATTCATAGCTGATATCAGAGATTTTAAATTTCGTTTTATTTAAATATTATTAAATATATGAATGATAGTAATAATTTATAATGTAGCGTTTTAATTTTTAATACCATAGCTTGTAGATTTTGCAGAAAATTGATATTATTATTTTGAAAAAATATTCAAACTATTGCTCCGTATTTATTTTTACTATAAACTTTTTTTATTATTTAACGTTTTACAAACATTTTTTTAGGTTTATACATATGATACATTATGTAATTTTTTTTTACATTAATACAAACATTCTGTAAAATTTAGAATTTATGGAAAAATTGTATTTACTACTGTAACAAAGTACGAAACAATGGGAGTAATATATTTATCAATTTAAGATTAATTACTATTTATCAAGAAATAAATTTCATTCTAATCACGCCATCAGAGTAAAACTGATTCCGAGAAAAGATATAATGGTTTTCTCGAATTTTATCGCCTGACTGAAGACGCTGACCATCTGTTATTTCAGTTAAAAAATTGAACTCTTTCTAAATTTTGCATCATTAATCGCTGACCGTTTCGAACGTTTATTACTTTTGATGTACCTTGCTCTATAGTTAATTAATTAAATTTTCTCAAACAGCTAAATCTACTTTGATTGTATCAATTATGCCTTTACATAATACAACATTTGAATTAGAATAATAATGGATCGAATTATTGTTTCAAACAGGTCGGGGACATAATTTCGGTTGCAGGCCAAATTCCTTTAGTACCGGGTAACATGGCAATCCTGGATTCGAACATCAAGCGCCAGTGTCGATTAACGTTGAGACATATCAACCGTATCGTCAAGGCGATGGATTCGAACACTGAACTAAGGCATATAGTCCAGGGAATTTGCTTCCTTACGCATCCGAGCTTCATCCCGGCTGCGCGCAAGGAGTGGGAAAAGCGCACCAACAATGCGATCGTCGATTACGTCGTTGTCTCGAGTTTACCTCGTGGCGCCCAGGTTGAGTGGTGCGTGTGGGCGCATCGCGACAACAATAGATTTGAGTGTAAGTCTATTATTAGTCCTTAACTGTCTTGTATTAGACCGTACGATCATTTTTCGCTGCCTTTATTTTCAAATATTGCGCTTAATTACTCAAGGATTCTTCCGTTATTTCTGTATCTTATTTGTTTAACTACATTTAATACACAGATGAGGAGACTGGCAAGTGTGTTGGCAATTTCAAGGTTGCTATCAGACGGAGGTGGAACTACGAGAATAACGTTTCTGCGATTGTTTGTTACCTATCGACTGGTGAGTTACATACAATATTCGATTCTCCTTCGTTCTATTCTTATCATAGACTTAATTTGGGCTTCGTACCATGATAATATTTCACTGAATACTTATAGGCTCATCAAACTCAACCGGCAATCTGACGACGGAGACTAATATCTCATCGGCGGACTTCACGCTGCCAGAGCTTGTCGAGGCCTTTGAGTACTTGCTGTGCAAGCTGACAAAGGGTTCGCAAGCTGAAAATCCATCGTGCAACCTGCGGATCTTCTACAAGGTCGGCAGTCTGTCAGGGCCTAGCTTCATCCAGCAAGCTTTAAGACACTTTGACAGTCGCAACCTTGTTACGACCATCATACCCACGCGGCATCTGCACAACTTCAGTACCTTCCTATCGGTCTGTGGCATCAGACACGAGTAGACACTCACCCACTTACTCACTCACTCTATGAACGAGCAGCAGCAACGATGATGATGATGACAATGCCCGATTTTTCATATTTGTCAATTATATCGAGAGTGAATCAATATAAAGTCGCGTCCTTGCCGAACGGCACAGGCAGCACCGGTCTCATATTATCCATAGACTATTTGAAACTCGACTTTGATTCTATTGGTATGAAAATGCAAGATGCTTTGATTGTAATTTTGCGGCCCTACATATTAGCCCAAAACTGGCCAGTCTTTGTTTAAGACATTTTTGTTCTACTATTTCTATGTAGAAACTTTAATCATATATGCACCTTCCGCTGTTTTAAGTTACCAAAAGTACTTAAAAACATGTGTTGTTATAAGGTTTAGCCATAGAAATAAGGATTATTTTTTTAATAATATGAAAAGTGAACTCTTGAGATCCTTTCTGTGCATGTTCACTTTATTTATAAGATATATATTAATTAAACGCCAGCTTTTTTATTTTAAATTTAGAGTATCTGCTGAGCATGACAATATTTAATGTTTAACGTCAGTCAGTTCTTTAAAATAATTTTCATTTATAAAATCCTAATGAATTTTTCGACAACTTTTTTTTTTAATAATGATAACATTTTTATACAGAAGTTATAAAGAAAAGATAATTAACTTTGCTGTTCAAGTTATTTTTGATGCATGACTTGAAAAGCACTGCTTTACTTAAAGAAATTAAATTATGTCAGTCACGTTCTATTATAAATAAGTCAAAACGGTTTAGCCATCACCAAAAAGATTCTTTTATTATTAAAGAATCATTGAAAATAACGTGATTTCGATTTCACTCAACAAAATTTTTGAATTGATAAAAAAAGTTAATATTTTTATTTTTGTGATTGGGTTTAATACGCAGTAATCAAAAGTAGTAATAATTAAATATTTTATCATCATTTTAATATAAGGCAACAGTGTAATTTGTTTAAAAACATTGACTTATTAAAAATCACTATTATTTTAGGGATAACGTTTGAATATTCCTTTACCTCTTTTGATTCTGTAAATTTTAATGTAGAAATATGAAGTTAGTGAAATTCAAATCAGATATTATTTCTGAAATTAGACTACCTGTGCGGTTCGGTGGTACTGCACTCGATATTCATTAACGATGCATGTATAAATATCTTTTACATTTTTGCCTAGTCAACGGGTCGAGTGCAATCCTGTAAAGGCCGTCCCGTTAGTGTTAAGTGCTCTGAATGATGCGATCCATTTATGTAAAAATTTGTACAACACTTTCACGCATTCATACGCAACCTCATTATGTTATGGGTCATCTTGTTCTGCTGATATATCTTTCTTTTTTAATACACACACACACACACACACACACACACACACTTGAATGCTGCGATTTGCGCGGAATGTTATTATTGCGTGTTCACTGTCTAATTTGTATAAAGTAAAAGGAAAATTTTGTCAAGTTTTGTCAGTACTGGTGAGCAACGAATAGAAATTTCATAATCGATATCGTGTTATCACGTAAACTTTATTAGGTTTCGTTCGTGAAAGAAAGGATTTCAATGTGCAACACCATTCTGATGTATGATGAAAAGTGACCTTGTCTTAAACAAAATAAACAGATCTACGACTACTTTAATTCAGAGAACGAAAGGTTGATTGTTTTTTGCACTTTGGTCTGCGTTTAAACTCGTGTGTTTTAGTGGAGTATCTTCAAATTATTATAAGAGAACTTAAGTGAGAAAATGGGAGGGCGTAAGAGGGATTGAAATGTGAGAATGATAGAGATTAAAAAAGGAATTTTCTTGAAAAGTTTGTTATTCATCTTTATCATGTACATAATGCAAAGTAATGTAAAATGCTCTTATACGTGTAATAAATCGAATAAGATCGCTTATATACCTCAAAGATAAATTCGTTCTTGTTAAGTGCGAGGAGATCGTGTAAGTAATAGTCGGAAATTTACTGAAAAGCATTAGTTTGTATAAATAATGATGGAATATAGACTACTATAAAAGAAGACAATGTGATTACGAGAAGAATATGCTACAATTTATGTGATGTGATTGCTAAGTAAAAAATATTATAAATATGTATAGGATATGAAGATAAATGAAAAAATCTACTTAGATTTACAAAAAAAGAATACTAAATTCAGATATTATTGCCAAGTGGTATATATTTTTTGAAAAATATGGGATATTCTTTATTTATATTGATAAAAAAAAAAAAACAAATTGATTTTAATTGACGAATCGAAAGGTAATAAATACATGTAGGGATTCGTCAAAAGAAGCAGAATGAAAGTGAATTGAAGCGTTACGTGTTTTTCATTGTTACTTGTATTTATTGAAACGTCTCAAAGTTCCTCAATAAAAAACGCCTAAAATTTACAATTGTTCGCCTGCTTAATTAAAAACTGAATAATGGATGGATCACATAGCGGTGATCTTTCAACATCAATCGTTTAAGCCTTATATTTAACATTTTTTGCTCCTACATGTGAGGCTATTTATAATGCAAATTACAACCTCATGCAACTATAATCTAACAAAGATTTTACAAGGTCTGTTGGCGAAAAGCACACCACAGGTACACCCATGAAGTTTAAAAAAATGTTTTTCACAATATTCCACTACACAATATCCATCACACTTTTGTCTCTGCCAACTGATACTTGTCCTTAGCTTAAGAACCAGTTTAGTTCTGGCGTAGTCCTTGCCTTTATTTTGTATTTTACACTTTAAATGTCGAATTCAACTACGTTTTGAATGTCTTAGATATCAGTGGTTTCGCCAAGGGTTGTCTGTTTGGAGAACAAAACTCGCACAAATAATTTTTCTTATCAATTATCAGCTCCTTGGTTTCCACGCAACCTGAAATCATAAAACAATTATATTTTTATATAACTTTCAGATTCAAATCACATTATTGGTAAAGCATGTGTAAGTAATATTTTTTCATCAAACAAAAAAAGTAGGTAATAGAAAAAAAATTTATTCTCAGTTTTATTTGCATTTTCTTATACCGATTCTCGCAAATCCGTTGAATTAGTAGTATAAGTTCATATAGAAATATTTTGGTGTGAACTTATAAATTTCACATGCACGCACATAGTAAACACGCGCACGCGCGACCTTTTATACCATGTGCAAAGTGGATAAATTGCAAGGAGTTGAAGATATTATGAATCAGCATGAAACGTATCTTAAAATTATATAAATTTAATTTTAATAACCAGATATTTTTTATAAGAGTGACACAATTTGCGGCATATCACATTTTTCTACTGAAGCATAATACTTATGACAATGAAGTGCAAGAGGCAAAGAGCACTTGGTTGTATGAGCGTATAATGAACATTTAGTGATGAAAAGCCTTGTATTGGAAAATTCGATTGATTCTGGCGTACATATACATACATATTCAAAGAATTTACAATTACCCTAAAACGAACAAATACAAGTTAATTGCTTAATAAATGAAATATTTTTTAAGAAACAGCTGATTGTATGTTCTGAAAATTGAAAGTATCAGGGAAATGGTGAATGATAACATTATTTTTACCCAAGTGCAGGTATTTGTCACATGCTCCGCAATGCACTAGATTTGGTTCCAGGTCAAGTCGTGGGGCGTTATGACAGCGACTGCAGTGCGGGCAATAGCGACCTTTTCGCCACAGCCTTGTTACGGTGAAAATGAGTTTTAAGTGTTAGTGAGATGAAAATACGCACTATATAGCTTCAGAGTTTATTTTAATTTTTCATTAAGCACAGTAAGCCACATTCAGTTTATGTACGCTCACGTTGACAATTTCGAAATATTGATTATTTATGACTTTTCATGCAAATTTTAGAAAATTTCCATAACTGGAAAGAAATAATTCTAACAGAATGATTAATCGGAAGTAATAACTTAATAATAAACAATAATATTAAAATGCGTAGACTTTATTAAAATTGAAATATTTTACGTTGAATTTCTGAATCTAGAATCAAGAAATTGTAGGATGAAATCTAAGAATTGAAAAAATTTTAATTTGGAATTGAACCAATATGGTTCGTTTTAATATTAATTAGTAGTTTCAAATAGAAATTTTAATTTGTATAATGAATGGAAGTAAATCTATTTTTAATAGTAAATAAATGGATAAAAAGCATAGCAAGTACATTAATGAAATAGCGAAAATATCAAATAAGCTTGAAGGTATACATAATCATTTGTAAAGTAACCAAATTACTAAATGTTCCACCACTGTGCTACATTTTGTTTGAAATTGGAACACTTAAGCAAGTAAAAAAAAAGATTAGTCAAGGCCTGCAAGCTTAGTTATGTCCGAAGCTTCCCATATAAATGCAAAATAAAAGCATTACATCCCAAATTATAGAATAGAAATTAATAATTAAAGTACTTTGAACTTACTTTGAACAGGGTACGCAGAATGTCGAAACGTATACTCGGGTATTTTTATCGGCTTTCTTGTACTCGTGTTGCCATTGAGCGACACTGTTCCTATCAGAGTTTGCACCACCAGGTTCTTTGGATCCACAGTTTGCGCAAACTGCGCACTCCTGGCAATGCCACCTACCCTGCGGTACCCTTCTCAGTCCCACGCAGTAAATATGGTATCTAAGCATCAAGTGCATAAATGTAACAATCTTTTTAAATATCCGTATATTTATTTAATGACTAACACATTTGTAATAGCCTACCCTCTATCACACATATCACAGAAGAGCATCTTATCCTCATCAGCGGGATCATGACACTGTGCACACGTTTTACAGTCGGTGCACTGCCAGGCATACGCACGAATGTGAGGCACCATGTCTAACGTTAAGTCTATGCAGGAGGGATGAACGTTACCATTGCAGGTACCGCATTGAATAAGAACCTCAGGTCGGTTGCTTTTGTTCAGATGGTTCAGACACATCTTACATTTGATATCTGACTGGATAGCGAGTTCCATGTCGACTTCGTCCATCGTCGATTGTGAGCCCTCCGTATCTTGGGTACCTTCGCTCGAAGATGAGCTGCGTGAATCAGAGAAAAAAATTTCTGCAAATCTTTCGTGACGTTTGTCGATAAGTTAACTTTATTCCCCCCGCCCCTGCTGTGTAATCGATATGCCACTAATGTTACAATGTTTATAGCGAGCAGAACATTTTTAACGCACCTGGAATCGTCAGACGAGGAGTCGCTATCGCTATCACTTTGTGAACCTTCGGATTGGCTATCAAACTTTCTCTCGTTCGGACGCATCGGTCCATATAGAACCGTGTTCAATGGATAATACCTTTTAAATCATCAAGTTTCACAAATTAAATGCTAGAAATCAACGAATTTTGTATTGTAAGTATGTTAAATGTACCTAAGCTCAGCTGGCGTATACTCCCTGTAATAGTCAGTATACTGTCCGGGTATGAGTGCGACGGGGTAGTGGCTGCCTCTCTTAGATGGGTCAAACTTAATGGCTCGTTTCGGCATATGTACGGTAAAGGTCTGTAAGTCAAGACTGCACCTTCGGTTCTCGCGACGTGCCTTGTTTAGTCCCAAATTCCAATTTAAAGCCGATTGCATAGCCATCTCCGCCAGATCTATTCTGTTGCGTTCAGCGTTGGCAGCAGCTGACAGTTCCTTTTGTTTTTTCGAGTGTTCTTTTGCAGCTTTTTCGCGCATGTGTTTGCGATATTCCTCATACTGTTCTGGGAAGTCGCTGCACATTATGTCAAGTACTTCGGAGCTTGAAACTGCTGTGAGGCCTGCAAAACAATTTAAAAGTGAAATTTCTAAAATTTCCAGAACTAATTCTTTAAAGAATAAAATTAGTTTACTTACCCATATCGCACATAGATTCACTGACAAGTCCGTTTTCTCTAAGGAAATTGCGCTCCTCCATATCCACCATCCGTCTTTTAAGGTCCGGATATTTCCTTTTGAAGCTTTTGACTCCCAAATATTGGGATATTTGTTCCTGAATCATGAAGGTCTCGGCGCGCGTAGCGGCTGATCTGGCTTCATCATCCTTGGGTGGCCATTCATACTCGGCGATCTTTTCGACAGTGAACGGTCCTTCATCTGGGTCGAGATTGATCTCCATGCGCCGGATCTTTACCTTAACCTTCTCCGACTCTGTCGTTGCTGTACTACCTTGTGACTCCTCATTTAGCAGCCCTGCCTCTGACGCACCTGCGATCATTCGTTATTGTAAATAGTCCAGATTATTCACATTTCAGTTATAGTTTGCTAAATTCACAATTTTATTTAGATCGATAACACGGCATCTGAGTTAGTCTGCACAGCAAACTCTTTGAACTGACACAGGGAAGATCGTTCAGAAGACAGACTTTACTTTGGGAGAAAAAGTTCTATTTATAGTCGCCTGTCGTTGGAGCTCTACCAATACTTTTCACTCATTTTGACTATTAAATGTAGCCAACTTTTTTTTAAATTGTTTCAAAGCACAAGGATGTATTATCCAATTTATCATTAAAGTCTAGAAATTAACTTAAGAATTAATTAGTAAATGAAAAAAAAAGTTAAAGTTAATTTGTTGCAATAATATAGTTTTTTTTTTAATCGTACAGAGATTTGTTTATTATATCTTCAATATACGATAGTAACACATCAAATAGATTAGAAATAATTAGTGAAATTAGCATATCCCTACCTGGAACCGAGATATTTCTAGCTGGTGTTTGTGATCTGGAACAGGACTCTGCGCTCATTCTGGTCTCTTCGTCTATAACAGTCAATGTAGACATAGTAGATTCAGTCCTCGCAGCCGTAGATTCGATTGAAACCTTCCTAATAGCAGGTGCAAGCCAGTTTTGATGTTGCTGTCCGGATAAATCGTTTCTATTGGGTATCATTTCGTTGTGCTCATTGAGTACGACTATCTCATTCTGCTGTTTGTCTTCTTCTTCGGTTATTTTAATGATGATTGTATCCGATTTTTCGATTAGTTGATCCGTCCCTTCGACTTCTGTTACCTCTTTATCACTGATTGATGGTAAAGATGCGTTGGTAGACAAATGTGACGCTGACGCTGGAACTTCAGATAATTTAAGTTTTTCTGCAACATTTTTAGGAAGATCTCGATGTATCTCAACTTGGACTTTCTTCTGTAATTTGAAAACAAATTTTAAAACATAGTACATCAAGCAACGGTAATAATTATTGATAACTCAAATTTAATAATGTACTTAGTGATGATATACCTGATGAGGGGGCATTTCAGAAATCGTTAGTGTGTTGTCAGGAATTTGCACAAATTCAACTTTTTTATTTCGCTCGGTAGGCTTCGATACACCTATAATTCTTTCGAGTGTAGGCTGGTTTAGAGCTTTGAATAATTCCGGAGAGGTTTCAATGGGCAATTTTTCTAGGGAAATGACAGCTGTTGTTGCGTTTTCAATTGCAGTTAGATCCTGTTCTATTCGCTGTTTTTTCATTGGTATGTCGATAGTATCATTTTTTCTCTTTCCACGACCTGTAATTAATTAATGTTTTTTTTACTACAAATTAAAAAATTGCAAATCAATCACAATCATGGCAATAAGAGCCATGTCAAGCTTTATAGCCGGGCATTGGATTGTTAAGTATGTATTATATTAATTCATGATTGGAGTATTACTGTTTATTCAAACCAATTTAATATTGTTTGGCTAGATTCCCGACTGTAGAATGATTTTATCAACAGTGCAGTACGTAACTAAAAAATTCTCATCGACGCTTCGTGACACTGACAATTAAAATAAGAATTCGATTAAGAAAATGAAAAAACTTACCTCTGCCCCTGCCTCTTTTTGGTGGTGCATAGCTCTTCTGACTTCTGCAAGTTCTTCTGGGCCTCTCGCTACTCTCACCAGCACCAGGCAACTGCTGCTGAAGTTGATGAAGATTCATCCGATCATGAATTTGTTGCTGGAACATAGGCATGGGTGGCTGATCAAGACTCAACGGATCGCGTTGCAGCTCAAACTGTTCCTGGAAGCCAGACATATTGATGTTGACAGCAGATGCAGCGGCAGCGTTTCTGCGAGGACGGCCCCGTTTTTTTGGGACCTTCACCAAAGATTTGATAGAAGGAACTTCATCAATTATCATGATGTCCTGACTGGAATTAGAGTTCTCGTTGACGATTATCAGTTCAGGTTGAGGCTCTATTATCTCGCAGTCAGAATTCAAGGGCGAAGAAGAAGATGGGTCCGATCCAGCGTTTAGAGTATGTTTAAGACGATCACCCATCAATTTATCACCTGTTGATAGCGAGCAGATCTGAAAAAAGTTAAGTTTGTAAATTTTATTAATTTATAGGAACATTTTTAGGAACATTTCCACACGTTTGTGTTTTTTATGATTTTTGCAATGTGCATAAGATAAAAGATTATCAAAGTGCATATAACTGCAAATCTCGATGAAACTTACAACTAATAAATAGCAATCAGCGTGAATGAATGAATAAAATTTGTTTTATAAAATGAATTTTTTGTTTTTTTACCTGAGTAATACTGATTTCTTGATTGATAACGTTCATCTGTTGTCGACTGATGTTGCTAGCATTTGGATCAAGCATTAACTTCTGCTGATCCTTTTTAACAGGAGACGCGATAGGCTGGATAGTGATGTCCGGTAAGATTTGCTTGATGTTAGCATCCATTTTGGTCTTTTTGCTTTCGACCGGTGAAATCGTAATTTCCTTCCGCTTGTTGTGCAAGTCCATCATCGCGGTATCAGCATGAGTAGATTGATTCTTCGCTGATTCGATCGACCCATCCGAATGGATCTTTTTCGAGATGTCCGTATGAATAATTGAAGGTTCGCCGGTTTTCGAGAGTTTGATCTTCATACCGATGGGTAGCTCTCCTGATTTTCTCGCTGGTTCAATTGAAGAGTCATCTCGAATGACGGAAGCGTCACCCGACTTTGAGAGTTTAATTTTCATACCAATACCGACTTTCGCGCTTTCCTCGCCTAATGCTTCAATCTCCCTAATCTTCTTTGCATTTTCGGATTCTTCAATAGTTTCGCTGCTTATAATAGAGGCATTGCCGCTTTTGGATTTGGCAAGCTTGATCCTCACGCCCATAGGTGAATCTGTGCGTTTAAATGGTTCCTCCGTTCTGTCTGGTACGTCTTCCAGATACTCGTTAGACACAACTGAGGCATCTCCAGACTTTGATAATTTAATTTTCATACCAATCGGAGAGTCGGTGCGTCTTCCGCTATCTTGCATTTCCTCAACGTCTTGCTGAATTATCGATGCGTCACCAGACTTTGATAACTTGATTTTCATGCCGATTGACGGCGAGTCCTGCTTCTTCGTACTCGGAGCTTCCTGTAAATGTTCAAAATCAACGCATTTATTTAATTAAATACAAAAAGAAGAAAAAACGGACTTCGGTCGTAACGTACCTGAGCACCTTCTTTGGCATCCTTATGCCTCAACTTGCCTTCTATACTTTCCTTTGGACTGCTATCGTGCTGCACAATGGAAGCATCGCCGCTCTTTGACAGTTTGATCTTCATACCGATCGGCATTTCCGGTCTATATCCTTCCTCATGCTTTTGCATCTCATCGTGGCCTTTGGAACTTTCCACTACCGAGGCATCACCAGATTTGCTGAGCTTGATTTTCATACCCAGAGGCGAAGCCGAACTTGGTGAATCCGTATGCCACTGCGCTGTTTCCTCATCGTTATTTGGTATTATTGACGGGTGTCCTCCTTTAGAAAGTTTGAGTTTAATTTTACCGAGTTTTTGGCCAGGACTGTCATCTGGGTTGGGTGAATTTGCTGCGGAACGGATTTTCGGACTCTTGGGTGAACGTGGTTCTGAACACTCGGCTATCGCTGACTTCGCAATTTTTAGTATTATTCTTGGTGAGCCAATGTTTTCAGATTCTGGGTATTGTTGCTGCTGTTTTTCACTGTCTTTCTTGGGGGTATCAGTTATCTTGGGCTCACTGTATACTGAGAGTCTATCTGGAGATTCCAATCGCTGTTTTGCATCTTTTTGGATAAGTAAGCTTGCTCTGGGTGTGCTTGGAAGAGGTGGTGAAATCTCCGGAATCTCAATTTTTGGTGGTTCCTTGTAACGCTCATCAAGAAGTGATGCTTCAGGCAAGACACCTGGAGTTAACTTTCTTTGTCTTAGCAGCGGAACCTAAAATAGTTCACAATTAATTAATTTTTATTTTAACAGTTAAAAATGACTAAAAGAATACAATTACTAATTTATTACCTTCAAAGTATCCACGCCTGGAACTTCTGATAAAATGTCAAATGATTTAGTAGGCTTCATAGTAGCTAACAAATTATCAGTGGAAGGTAAAGCGCCAGATTCTGTTATATCTGTACTACCCAAATCAATTGATGTTTGCTCTGCACTTTCAAACTGATGGTCCAGTTGAAGCTTTTCTTTGCGTTCACTCTCTAATTTGGCTGCCTCGGAAATTATTTCAGCTTCAGATATTGCTATTGGATCTAACGTTGTTTCCGGCAAGTCTGATATATGTTCAGAAGCATTATCGCATATACTGTCATCCACAGCAACAAATATACTAGTATTACGTTCGTTAATGCTACTATCTTGTACAATTCTTGAATTCTGAATATCCTGCTCTTCAGATTCTTGTAAGAACTTGACAGCAGATTCAAGCTCTGATATCTCAGCTGAATCTTCGATATTAGCATCTTCAATATTAAGGAAAGCTTTTAAATGAGTTTCTGGTGCTTTCATATCTTCTGATTGTGCACCATTGTCTAAACTTAAAGCCACATTTGTATCTTCCTTCATCTCTCTACTTATATCATCCGGTTGTTCATTCATAGATGATGATTCATTGAACTCTTCAATATTGTCTACTGGAGTATGATTGCTATTAATTGTGTCATCTGGAACACAACTTTTATACAAATCATTGACAAATTTATCTGTGTGTCTGGGCGATTGACTTGATTCATCAAATATCAGTGATATTTCATCCTCTTTTCCTGTAGACTCAAATTTGTTATTTTCTTTTTCTTGATCAATTGATATTGATTCAGATTGTAAAGCATTAAGAATTGACAATGAGTCTTGAGATTTTTCATCTAAGGATTGAAAATCTATGTCTGGTAAATTTGAGGTATCTGAATGAGCAAAGTGAGCTGTTTCTTTGTTACTATTTTTTTCAGTATCTAGTGTTACATCCAAGACAGAACCTGAATTTTTTCCTACTTCATGTACAGCACATGGTGTAGGTTCTTGTGACTCTAAAACTTGCTCATTGTTACAAGTTTCATCAATCTTTTGATGGGCACCAGATTCTTCTAGAGACTTGCTATCAATAATATTTTCCATTTCAACTAATTTTTCCAGAGGGTCAGTTACCATGTGTTCTTCAGTCACATCATGAGAAATTGGTGAACTATCCCCATCTGGATCAAGAGATAAATTGATTTCTACCGGATCTTCAGTCTCGTCAGGTATTTCATGGTCTACATTTTCTTTAAATATTTGTCCTGTTTTAGTAGTTTCAATTTTATCTTTTTTTTCAATTTTAGATTCTTCTGGATTTCCTTCGTACTCTACCAAATCGGTATTCTTTGATATCTCATGCTCATCTAACACTAATGTTAGATTTCGATCTTCTTCCTGTGTTTCATGCGAAATAGTAGATGGAATATTTTGTACAAGTTCTTTAACTGTTGTTAACTCGTTGGCATGGATTACCAAATTATCTGTTTTGGTAGTTTTGGCAATGTTGAGAATGATACTCGAGTTTGGTAAACTTTCAACCAAATTGTCCCCTGTTTCTTTGATGTTTTCAGTTTCCTGCATAATAATACATTCTTTATCTACTTTATCATCAGTTTCTCTACTGAACAGTTTTTCATCAACAGGTACTTTCACATTTGTATCTTCTATTTCATTTTTATCATCAGAAGATACTGTAGAGGAAATAACAACTTGGTCATCATCACTTATTTTAGAATTATTTTCTGATCCTACGTTATCTATTATAGATTCAATAATTTTTAAATCTCCAATAACAACATCAGTATTTTCATTTTGAGAAGTTTCATTGGTTACTATTACAGCAGTTTTTTCTAAAATGTTAATATTTTCAACCACAGTATCGCGTAGTTCTTGCTTGTGTACATCAACATTTATTGCTTCTTGAACAGTCTCCTTATCATGTGCATCTGCAGTGATATTTGTACCCTCCAAACTCACTATATCCTGTTTCTTATCTGAATTTTCGGAATCTTCAAAACGTATAGAATCAACTTTTAGTTTTTCCTTGTGTGACACATCAGTTATTGCAGAACTGCTCGTTAATGAAACTTCAAAAACTTCTTTTTCGTGAGATACTTTAAAATCTCCATAAGAGTTTAGTTTTGTCTGATCCATTTCCAAAGTATTTATAATTTCAGGAACTGCAACATCTGATTTAGCAGTTACTTCACTAACACTGCTGACGATTTTTTCTACTTCATTGCCTGGATTCGTCATTTCATTGTTTTTGGTTTTAATTATTTTTGTATTGGAATCGCCGTCTCCTTCATCCACTATTTTTTCCTGCTCAATGTTACTATTTTCTGCTTCATTTTCTTTTACCAGTTCCATTGGAGTTTCTTCGGCCAAACTTTCTTGCAATAGTTTGTTAGCATCACTATGGCTTGCCTTTACATCGCTTTCCTTTTGAGGGAGGCAAGTATCAACAACACTTTGTATTTCTGTCACTTTATTGACAAAATCTTGTGGATCGTCACTTGCATCCATAGAATTTTGTTCATTTTTATTTTCTTTTAAAATTGTTTCAGTAATTTTAAAATTTTCGCTTTCCGTGTCTAATTTATTATCAAATGTAACGTCTAATTCTCTGGTTTCTGTAGGTAAATTTGATATGGATTCACTTTTATTGACCACAGAAACAAGTTCATAGTTTTTCATAGTTTCTAGTACATTTTCAGTATAGCCGATTTCAGTTTTATTTTCTGGACTTATAATTTGCTGTGCCTCTAATGTAGATATGCTTTGACTGTCTGAACAGACTTGGAATTCACGGGATTCATATTCTAGATTTATTAATGAAAAACTATTATTAACGCCTAAAGGTTCAATTGCACAATCTTCATCTACAGATTTCGAAGAAGTTGGATGTTCTATATTTTCTTTTTGACCCTTTGATGCATTATCAGATTTTTCATTCCCATGGTCCCCATCACTTGATTTTGATGCATCTGAAAATAATTAATGTAAATAATTTTAGTTAATCGGAGTAATTATTCGGACAACTTGGGGTCACGTAAATTTTCTGGAAAAATCTTGGAGTCAAGTAAATTTTTTTTTACTGTCACGGAAATAAGGAAAACACAAAGTTGGTATGATTGCTTCAGCACATCTGAGTGAAAAGATCAGTATATGCTAAAGCAACAGTACATAGATTTACTCTTTGCAGAAGAAAAATAAATTACAAGTCACTAAAAACGTTGAATCGGAAAAACTTTGTATTTTCTTAATTTATGTGGCTATACAAAAAAATTTACGTGTCTTGGAGCGTTTAGGTGACTAAGATTTTTCCAGAAAATTTACGTGACCCCAAGTTGTCTGAAAAATTTACGTGTCTCTAAGAATGCGACCAAAAAGCTATCCTTAGAGTCACGTAATTATGTGAATCTTGGTACGAATAACGACGTCCTTAGTTAATACATGTATGTATCTGAAGTTTCAATTTCAATTTACCATCCAGTAATTCTTGGTTATGACCTTCTGTTACTGATGTAGATATAAATTTATCAACTTTTGTAGAACTGTCTAAAATATCTTTCATCATTAAACCATCATCTGGTAATAAATCACCTTTATCATACTCAACTCCTGAATCACATGGGAAACTGGCAGTAAAGGATAAATCATCATTATCCAACTTGAAATCCTCATCGTTATCTTCTAGTTTCTGGGTGTCATCTTTAGTATCCGTTATGATCTTCGATAGAGCATCAATTTCACTTTCCAAGGTAGATTCAGTTCCTGCCTCAGATGGCATGCTTATGATATCATTAATATCCATAGTATTATTTTTATTTTCAGGATTAGTGTTAGATTCTTTAATTGTGAATCGACTAGCTGAATTATTTTGTATTTTATTGGTATCCTGTTTGTTTTCTTCTTTTTTTTCAGTTGAGCCTAAAAGACCCATTTCAGGACTGTTGAACAGGATGCCCAGGTTCACGTCCAGTTGTCATAGTAGCTTTTGAAACAAGACATAGTATTGAATAGATAATTTCACGGCATGTCTCCATTGGCAAGAGTATTAGACAGTCACAGTAATTAACTGTATTTAATCACTACTTAAATGCCCTAACGTTTTCGCATTTTATTGCTTGCTACACTGTACATAACCAAAGGTTTTTTTATTTTTTTCCTCGCGCAAAAGGTTGCTTTATATGTCTTTTCCGATAGTCGACTAATTACGCGGCGTAAAACATTAAATTTATCGAGACGTCAATTGAACAAGCTCGTTCATAACAAAATACAACAATAAAAACTGACGCCAAGACTTTCTGAAAACGACTCTGCATACATACAGACACAGCCATACATCAGCTGCATTTGTCGCAATGGAGTACGAGTAAGTAATGGACAGCGCCTTTGCGACGTTGCCAATTGTCATATACCTATATATCTTGTGCGGACATGATATGCGGCTTGTAAGCACTTTGAGGTTAGAACAAGAAAGCGGCAGTTTTGAATTGAAAAAAAACAGCAGATATAAAAAATTGTAAATGCAGACCTATTTTTTAAATACTTAAACAATTAATTTACATATAAACTATTTTGTACATTAATAACTTCAACATTATTAGATCAACACTAGTATAACACATGAAATCATTTATTTTACATGTTTACTAATATTTTGAGTATTCCTCTTTATGGATTTAATCAAAGTGTTGAGTTCTGCATTGACTTTAGGACTTGTTGCATTTTTTTCTTTAGCAGTTGATTTTTCTTCTTTTCTCTGCAAATAAAATTTTTACATTATTGATTCATACTTTATTTTCCAATAAGTAAAAACTTGTTTTTTTTTTAATTAATACATAATTCAACTGATACTTACAACATCTTTATCATTTTCACTTCTTCTTTTGAGTTTTTCACTTACAAGAGCTTCTGTGCCCTTTGTTTTTCGGTAATGAGGATCGGCTGGATCAATATTATAATGATGTGATGTAAACAGTGCCTCGAACCTGGAATCCTTAACATCGACTTGGAAATTGTCTTTATCTGCTTCCTCTTTTAAGTCTTTTTTCTTTTTGCTGAGACGTTTTTTCTTGGATTTTGTTAAAGATTCTGCTTCTTCAATTCGCTTCATACTAAAGTGCTTTTTATTACTTTCATCATCTTCATCCATTAACAGAAGTTCTAGCTCAGCTTGACGTTTCTTTTCTTCCTCTTCATCAGTTGAGTCCAGCTTATCATTAATCGGGGTATTTTTTCGTTTTTTAGCTTTGGGTTTGGTATTTTTCAATTCCTCTGCAAAATATGGGTCGTTCATATCAATACCATCAGGTATAGAATCTTCACTGTCCGATTCATCTTTATCATTCTCCTCTGCTGCTTTTTTCTTCTGTTCTCGTTTAGCTATTTTCTTTAGTTTTCGCTTCTCAAGATATTGTTCAAATGGTGTCAAGTTCTCAGTTTGTTTCATTTTCTCTTTCACCAATTTCTCAGTCTTTTCTTTGGCTCCTAATCCCCATGTAAATTCTAGCTGTACTTCTTTATTTTTTTTGTTTTCTTCCGCTTCTTCGATAGATTTCAATAATGATTTATATTTATCAATTGGATCCTCATCTTCGCCAGCATTACCTATTCCTTTTAGTTGTTTTTTCACTTCATCCTCGGACTCATCTTCGCTTGTTCCACTTGCCAAGTAAGCTTGAATATCAGTTTTATCAATTTCATCTAGTTTACCGGAGTTCAATTTTTGAGAAATTTCTTGTCTTTCTGGGTTTGTTTCATCCCAAGTTAAATCTACTTTCACCTGTTGCAAAGCAGTAGTAGTGAATTGTCTTGGTTGATACTTGGACAGATCAGGTAATTTATCACAAACTTCTTTAGGCTCATTCTGAAATGTCATGTCATTGGGAATAAACCTTAAATCAAGTTTAGTAGAAGAAGACTCGTATTCCAGTCCATCACACTCGGTGTAGACTTTATTGGCTGTACTAGCAGAATCGAAATCAATGACTGCATAATAATATTTTAAACGATTGAGCTGATACTTTCTGAGTTTTTCCATATGGTAACTTGAACCTTCTCCGTTTTCATCATCAGTATGCTGCTTCTCTTCATCTTCGTCACTGACCTCTTGTTTGGGCTCTACTAATTCAATAGGTCCTTTAACTTCTTCCTCTTTCATTCTCTGCAATCCAAAATCTGATGGATATATTGTCACACTATGGATTAATCCTCCGGTAGGCAGGAATGAATTGAAAAGCACCATAAGATCGGTAGCTCTGATTCTATCCCAATCCATGTTACACGCAGCTAGTCTATGGGTGATTTCGTCAGTTGTTGGCGCTTCCTTGTCTAATTCTCCCCAGTTGTGCTCTATTTCGTCTTCATCATCGTCGTCGTCATCATATTCAGAACTTTCTTCATCCGATGAGCTGTCGGAGATCAAAACTCCTTCGCCTCTAGCGTAATCTACTGTCAAATCTCTCAATTTCTTTTTAACTTGATTATCCAATTGTTTTTCATTCTTTCGTCTGCTTTTTAACTGCTGTTCATTCTCTTCTCTTTCACTATCGTCATCAGTATCATCGGCAGAGTCGTCTGCGATTTCCTGCTCGTTCGAACTGTTGCCTGCAGACGATGAAGGTTTTACAAGCAATAAACTACCATTGCTGGAAAAGTTTTCACCGTCACTCTCCTCCTCGCCTTGTTCATCTTTTTGATTCTGACCAACGACAGTCTCCTTCTTATCTCTAGTCCCTTCTGCAAGTTTTTTGGGCTTTTGCTCTTCTGATTCCTTAGCTTGGGCAAGGAATTCTAAGTATCCTTCAGCGGAATCGCTATCGTCGCTAGATAAATCATAGTACTTCCTCAAATTCTCCGAGGAAGATTGATTGATAGGTCGTCCTCTTTTATCGACTGTGTACTTGACGGCAAACTTCTTATCTTTGAACATAGATATGAAACGTTTGTCTATTTTAACTTTTCGTTCGCTTCTGGGAATCCGCCTGAATTTCGGATCCTTTGCCAAGTGCGCAAAACGTAGATCTCTCCACGCGTTGTCCATGATGAAGTGTTGGTCTGGAAATTACAAGTAGCACATGTTATTTACTTTTGAAAGTCGATTACAACCGCGCGATTCGATTTTTGAGGTTAGCTAAGCGAGAAATCAAGGCTCTCTGTGCAAAGATGTAGGAAATACGCCTATGTTACAAAGGAATACCTCGGAGACGATGAAATCGTGTCGATTGTATATTTGACTAATTACGAAAAAAGCCAGCCGGAACGTCGGGCAAGCAACACACGCGAATTGGGCGCGGGGAAAACAACACGGCTGCGGACTGCCGGCTAATGCCCACTTACCAAGTTACCACTAACAGCGGCTGCAGGGGCCGTATCCTCTAGCTTATATGTGGAATATAACTTTGTGGTTATGGAAGCGAGACATGACTTGTCGGTGTGGATCTTTGTCGATCACATGTTTTGTGGTGGACGATAGACGGAACGCGACCCGTGACAGTCATGACTGTCACATCGCGCGGCAATTATGAAAATTGAAAATGGACTCGACTACAGGCGGAAAAGAAAGAATAATTGAATTATTTTATTTCCTTTTAATAAAATTGACGATGAAACGTTTTAAAAATAAAAAGAAATATGGATACCTTAGCTCATAATAGTATTTGTAAATTTATTGTATTCCCAGCCGCAATGAAAAAAGTTTATTATAAAGTTTAAGAGCTTTAACAACCTTATACATTATTATTAAATTACATTAATATTGATATATTTATTGTATAGACTTGACAAAGGGTAATATAAATAAGTTTAAAGCGAATTGCTCAACAATTTATATTGTTATTTACAAAAGTATTATTTATTATGAAAAGCTTTTTTATTTAAATTTCTATAATAGCATATTACGCTGCATCTACGGAGGTAAAAACAAGTACTATCCTCGATGACAGTAAACTCAAAATAAATGTCATGACTGTCACGGGTCGCGTTCCGTCTATCGTCCACCACAAAACATGTGATCGACAAAGATCCACACCGACAAGTCGCATGTCTATTCCATAACCACAAAGTTATATTCCACATATATTAAGCTATAGGATACGGCCCCAGCAGCCTGAACAGTCTGAAGATCCCCGTCGATCATAAGCGCGCGCCGCCGGCAAGGTCGCTTTCGCAACTTTCAAGTCACAAGTCAGAGCACGCTCTCTTGGTCTTGGCTCCGGCCTCCGGCCTCCGCCGCGCCATTTACTTACTCCCGAGATAAGCAAGGGTCCAACTCATATAGGTATACTCGTATCCTCGATTATTCATACGGCAGGCCAGGCTAATGGGACCGCAATGAAGTATACCTACATATAGCGCGAAAATTAGCAGGCAATCTGCGCTCCTCGCTTATATTAGTTATATATTAATGTAGTATAGGTATACTTGCATAGGGGCCTGCGAATCGCGAATCGCGATGCACGCGTGCGAGTTGCGCAGGGGCTCGGAGAGCCACTTGCCCCGCTTGCCGCCGAACGCGAGGTGCGCCGCTCGATCCAAGCGTCGCCTGCAGAAGCTCCTCCTCGTCTCCGCTCGGCACCCCTTGACCAGGCTCTACCTGCGCAGCAGAGCGGCTATCGCGTTCGAGAAGCGCCGACACGGCGTATCCGCTCACTGGTGGCTCGTGCATCCCTGCAGCTGCTTTCGGTAAGTAATTCCCCCATACACACACACACACGAGCACACAATCGAGCACACATACATATAGATGCGTGTGCGTGTGTGTGTGTGCGTGTTTGTGTTGTTTCGATGTGTACATACATACACATAACTGAGACTCTGTTATGGAGATCGTAAGTATGCACACTAAAGGTACATTAACGCGCGCAGGTTCGCCTGGGACATCGTCATGAGCCTCGCCTACCTCTACATGTTCTTCATGATCCCTCACATGATGTCGTTCCACCGGATGCCGGCGGGAGGAGACGGCTCGGACCCTCTCGCGGAGACATTGAGCGTTCTAACGCCTGGATACGTCGTCTGCTTGGTGGACGTCTCGCTCAATTTCCTCACTGGATACGTTTCCCCGGACGGTCACGAAATCTTCCTCGATCCGCTGCTCGTATCCAAGTTGGCCTCGTATGAGAGTATACGCAAGTCGCCGCGCATAAGTACGCAATTCGCAGGGCTGCCGCTTTTTTCAGACACTACGCGAGCGGGCGATTCTTTGCCCTGGATCTGCTGTCGTCCATTCCTTACACGTGGTTCCATCGAGAACAGCTACAGAAGCCGGAGAAGGATCCGAAGCTGCGACTGTTGTTTCTCGAGCTGCTTCCGCTTTTGAAGTTCTTCAGACTCAGCACCTTGCGGCATTACATCAAAGAAGTAGTCGTGGTGCGCGTACTTTGCTATAGCATACTTGCTTGCAATTTGCATGCGCTCAATTAAAAGCATGGGGCGGATAAGATTGCTGTGTGGAAAGGCCAATTTTCGTTTTCGTTTCCGCTACAGCTCTCCACCTACTCGTCAGCTTTAAAGTATACGTTAGCCGATTTTTTCATTGATTGATATTGATCGGCTATTTGTGCGTCTGTGGTTTCCGGAAGAACAGACAAGACCCAACGACAAGTCCACCTTGTTTTCATTCCTTGAAATATATATATATGCAAGTACTTCCCCTGTAAAAATATCGGGACATGCAAATGACGCTCCTGTCGTGCACAACCGTCCAACTCAAAGCACATTTAGAACTGCATTTTCGAGATATAAAAGGTCCGGTTGAACCGACGACTCGTCAAAATGACAAATATCGAGATTTTTGTCATATTGATAATTTTTCGGGAATTCTACGGAAAAATACACTTTTTTGGCTTGAAAAACGGCGAAAAGAAATGCGTACATGTTTAAAACAAAATGCGAAACCCCGTTCCAACACTGAAAGAGTGCTAAGTACTTAATCTCTGAAGGCGCAAACAGAAAATATATCGGTAGGATGAAATTAGACGGGAAAAGAGCATTAATTTAAATTTTAAAAAATGCGTTGAAAATTGCTGTATTTTTCCAAGTCCAGAAATTTGTATCTTTTTTCATGATTTTTCCACATTTTCAATCATGCGCAACTTTCGACCAGATCAAGCATTTTAAACGCTTTTTATTTATTTTCTTTCAATTAAAGCTCTTCTCCCGTTCTTTCATTCTACCGTAATACATTTTCTGTATGTGCCCTTATGCATATTAGGCATGTACATGCCGTTGAACAATGGCTATTTTTCGACGAATTTAAGGGGCCACAAGGCACTTTTTCAGTGTTGGAACGTGGTTTTGCATTGCTCGAAACATGTACAATCAGAAAACAAGTGGTTCTTTTTTCACCCTTTTTCATACCAAAAACTGTATTTTTCCCGTAGAACTTGTCCCTCATTACTTGTGTATCGCTTCTGTACCCAGAAATTCTTTTTCTTAAGGGTCCACCACACCAGTTATATGGATATACTACCAATTGTTAATTTACGCGATCACTTGCTCCCAACTTCTGGAAAAACGAGGGCTCTTATGACTCTCAAAAAATTACAGGACCTATAGTTGTCGGTACAATCTTTGCGAGGGAGTACGTGAGCTGAGATATACTTTCCCCAGATATGTCAAATACTTTGGCTTAGATATCAGATCGATCGTTCATTGTTTATTTTAGCCGAGGTTAGCGCGCTCGGAAGGAAAGCGTACTTTAAAGTATCTTTTTCTCCAGGATCCCGTTGACAGCTGCTATCCAGCTCGCTTCCGCGCAAAGTACTTTTTTCCGACTTCTATGTACAGCCGTCTTTCTAAAAGTTGGGAGCAAAGGAGCGCGTCAATTTGACACGGTTATCCATATACAGCTGGTGTGGTGGCCCCTTAAATTTGAACCTTTTACGCAACAAACTCGGTTTATGGGTTTCAGCATGCGGAGGGGTCTGAAATTGTTATCCTCAGGTCGATATTGTCACACAAGCAAACGCACTGTAAAGGAGGTTCAAATGGGATGAGAATGACAAAAGAGGTGACTCTGTTTCTCAAAATATAGGGGATAGGATTCAACGGTTCAAGCATTTTAATTTTTTTTTTTTTTCAAATTCAAGGAATCCATCTCTCTAAAAGTTATTGAGCTTCAAAGGGGGGCTATATGCTTTTCCAATGTATCATAGACATGTGCATTATAATTCTTGGGGGACTAGCTTTCATTTCAATCTAAGAGAAGGCCACTCGCAGGTGTGAGGACGAGTAACGCCTGACTGCTCCCAATGCCGAAACCTCGACACTTTTTACATTTAGGTATAAATATAGTAATGCCTTGACCGTCTTCAGGCCTGCGGAGCGTCACGAGTTTACGAGCACGGAATATGGATTCTTTGCCTGACGGTGCTGATTTTTCACTGGGCTGCTTGCTTCACTTTCGTCTTCCCCTTCTTTTACGCGTACGTAACGCGGACTCCCTTGGACGTAACGTATACCATGCAGACATTTCGTTATTGATAAAAATCGCCTCTTACGCGCTTCATGATTTTGGCGATTTTTTCAGAAAGCCGAAGGCTACCTCTTCAATACCAAGTTGTACGAAAAACCAACTTGGCTTATTTATCTGACGAGCTTGCACATGGGCGGAGGCAATCTTTGCAGTTATAGTTACACCGAATTCCGGTACACGGACCTACCCGACAAAGTGACTCGATGTATTCTTCTACTGTTCGGCATGTCGTACTTTCTCTATGTCATCGGTAAGCATGCAAAACAAAGAGGTTACCTTACAAACCTTACTTTCCGTCCAATAATCAGCTTATAGGCCCCTTATGCATGGGGAATTTCGCGGGAAAAATGTTTTCTAATTCTGCGCGTTTAAAACAAAATGCGAAAGCCCGTTCCAACACCGAAAAAGTTGTTCAACGGCAATCGGCATGCGTATACCTAATGCATAAGGGCACAAATAAAAATAGTACATTACGATACGTGTGACGTGAATGGGCGAATGCTTCCTTTTTACACGGGGCGAGTAAAACTGAACCGCATTATAATCGACGCTCCTAACGAAGACTGGCACCACTCAGCTAACTGCGAACTCTAGCTCATTTCACGACTTGTAACGAATGATCGCGCGATGACTAGCTCGCTAAGAAACCTTTGCATCGAATAGTAGTAGGTGGTGCGAGCTCGCAACGAAAACGAAAACTCTCCGTCTTCCACGCGGCAAAAACTAACTCCAAAACCGGGTTTCAGACGAAGAGAAGCACGCTCTGTCGCCTATGCGGCGAAGACTTAAACGCATGGGCCACATTTACGAGGGTCGCTCGAGACCCAAAGGGTCTTTCCTATTTTCACATTGCAAATGCCGCAGTATACACAAAACTTTGTCCAACACTATTTAATGTGCAAAAAATACCGATTTAAATGATATTCGAATCACACACATTCCTGTATACTTGTCAAATATACATATAAATATTATCCGATTTTTACCATTCGAATTGCATTTAAATCGGTATTTTTTGCACATTAAAAAGTGCGAGCTCGCAACACTTACTACTATTCGATGCAACGGTTTCTTAGCGAGCTAGTCATCGCGGCAATCGCGGTTTTCGTGCGATCCTTCGTTACAAGCCCTCATTTCATTCTTGCTTTCGTCCCGAAACGCGGGCGAGCCTTCGTTAGGAGCGTCGATATATAGGTCACGAGTATCGCATCAAATTTTAAGCAACACAAGAAAACGTTTTCTGCTGTCTAGGTAATGCCAGACTGTGCGAAATATACCATTTTTTTTCCAAAATGTGCTATAACGAAATTTCAGTGATCGTACTGCAGCTCGTAAGGTCAGCTGCCGAACCAGAATTGAAGTATCAGTCGATTATGCATGGAGTCAAAGATTACATTGGCAACAAAAAACTGTCAAATAATCTAAAGGACAAGTTGCTGCATTTCTATGAGCACCGCTTTCAGGGAAGCTTGTTTAAAGAAAAGGCGATAACGTCAACTCTTTCAAGTTAGCTCTCCAAATTCCCATACATCCTAATTATTTCGACCAAATTTCATAGCTCATCCGCTCTTTCGTCGATTTCAGAGCATTTAAAACACGAAATCACTCAACACAGCAGCAGAATACTGTTAGAGTCTTCGCCACTGTTGAATAGTATACCTCGGTCATTGTTGAACAGTATCATAGGTAAAGGTATCATAGGTTTAAAATCTGTAGAACGCGCACGAGTTCTAAATAGGGCCAATTCGCCCAGTAAGGAACCTTTTATCGTCGAGGCGGGGGCCTTTGAACATTCCTTAATTTATTTTGATTCAGCTCAAACGAATGATTTATATCTGTGGGTTTCCAGAGGAATTACCTAAGTCTATTTTTCATGTTTTTCAGAGAACTCCACACTGATTCACTTAAATTCATTTTGGTATTTGGGGAATCACAGAGCCGACCCTTCGAGTGCGCGGCGTCTTTCCGCGGGAACTGCCAGGGAACGCGATTTACGTTAGTTTTTATTTTCCTTGACTTAAATTCTTGACAAAGAGCGTCAAACTCGTACTTATAATGTGTACTAGTAGTTTGAACCTAAAAATTATCAACATGGCAAAAGCCAAGACAAAATGCACTTTATCGCGGCAGTCTCAATAAAATCTCGATAAGCTTATGTTATTTTTAGTCTTCGACTACCAGACACCTTGTATATCTTGTTTTATAGCTCAAAAATGAAGAAAATCGTTATACTAAAGAACGAGGATCGAGCGTAGGACATTTTTTACTCTCAATGACGGGTATACGGACTTGGGTATTATGCGCATGAATTTAATTACGGGACTATATATTATTATTGCCCCTTTGAATATAATATATCCCGACATTTTTGCATAAAAAGTAATTTAAAACTTATAACCTGACCCGAAACTGGACTTAGGGGCTCTTTCCGGGAACCACAGAATATAAAAGTACAGAAATGATACTTTTTTTGACTGTATATATTGATAAAAATGTTGCCCAGTGTGAAACGCTCTCGTTACTTGCAATATGTGTGGCAACGGGGTTGGTTTAAGGAGCCGTGTCGATTTGATTAGTATTTGAAAAATTCCCTGGCATCATGATGCAGCATCGGTTCGTTTCTCAAAACATTTCCAATATAAGCTATATACTAATATATATATATATATATATATATATAGGAAATAATTAATATGGCGATTCTGTGCTACGTGAAAAGCAGGTGGCCTATACATAAAATATAAAATTCTTTATATAATACAACTAGCATTTATGCTGCTGGCTCATGGATTTGGCTAAACCCGTAGGCCCTGTAATTAGTCCCGAAAGTATTTGCAGCGTGAGTGATTTGCTGAGTTGATGGACAAGGACAACTCGAACACAAAAGAGATTGAAGTGACAAGTTATCAGCTCTGAGCCAGCTGTAGTTTATTTATTTATTTATTTATTTATTTATTTTTTCACCAGAAACATTTTACAGTACAAAAATAGTTTGAGCCGTGAAACGTGCTAGTCTTCGCAATTCGCGGCGAATTGACATATCTTATATGATAATTTACGTATATGATCGCGCAGGAATTAACAGGCCCTATTTATCGAGATTTATACTTATCAGCATGCAGGCAATATGACGAAGTTATATACTCTTATTATATACTCTTCGTATTTTCGAGAAAAAAACGGATTCAATGTTCACTGGTATATGCGGACAATACCGAAGCAATCGAAATGATTGATCCGGTAAAAAGTTACGCGTACAAATGAAAATATCGAAAAATAATCAAGAAAATATACAAATTATAATTTACAATATAACGCGTGGTAGATTATTATACGGATTCCACGGATGCCAAATACTGCAGGCCTCACCAGTTTTCCGTCAATTTAACAGGAACATATAATTGAAAGAATATGCGGTGGTTCATACTGGGCAACAACTTGACTTTTATGCTCTACCTCTCCCTTATAAACATATTTCTTTCTATTATTGTCGACAGATACATAATTCAAATCTTTTTTTGTTTTTTCAATATAGGTGCATTAAAACAAGTGATTTTTCTCCAAGATGATGTTATTTTCAAATGCGATACGGAAGGAAAGTGCATGTATTTCATAGTCACAGGCACCGTTGCTATAATAAGCTATTCAGGAAAAGAAGTAAGTGCGAACAATTTTAGTTGAACGTATTGCTGTCGCTTTGGCCGGGTAAACAATTATTATAAGTCCCCCTGGTAGAAACGGTATCCACGTTATTTGAAAGTTCTGAGGTTGTCAATCTCAGAACTTGGTAGTTTTCTTTGTCAGTTTTTGTTACAAGATCTAACGCTTTTTATCCTAGTTCTACGGCAGTTTTTAGATTGAATATTCTTAACTATTTTCTTCCGAAGATAGTTGGTGAAATAACGCGACACAGGTACACGTAGTAAATAGCGATTCGAGGTTCGAATTGGAAAATTATTACTATAGCAGGCTTGTATTCGAGTTTTTTTTTTTAATGACAGTATATAGAATAATGATTTGCATGCGAAAAATCATCCGAAAAATTTCGACTGACCTGGGACTCGAACCAGAGCCCTGCACAAGGAAAGCCGCGCGCCTTAGCCAACCGAGCCAAGTAAACGTTGTCATTTGACCATTAACTATCTTGGGCATTACTTTTCAAAAACAGATCTAAGAACTGCCAAAGAACTAGGATAAAAAGCGCTACATCTTGTAACAAGAACTGACAAAGAAAACTACCAAGTTCTTATAGGTTTTTCACCATTTTAAATCGGCCATTATCTACCAGGGCCGTTATTCGAATTTTTCAGAAAAACATTCCTGGCAGAAATGAAATTTCAGTTACTTGGAAGTTCTGAGGTCGCCCATCTAAGAATTTGGAGTTTACTTTGCCAGTTTTTGTTGCAAGATGTAACGCTTTTTATCCTAGATCTTTGGCGGTTCTTAGATCGAGTATTCTTAACTGTTAATTTCGAAAAAGTAACTGCCAAAGATAGTTGGTTAAGTACAGGCACAGGTGCACGTGGTCGATGACGATTTGAGGTTAGAATTGAAAAATCATTACTAGAAGTCTTGGATTCGAGTTTCTTTTAAATGAAAGTACTTATATAGAATTTCGACCGACCGGGGACTCGAACCCACGACTTGCGCGCGAGGATAGCCGCACGCCTTAGCAGCGCTTCGGCAGTTACTTTTCGAAAACAGTTAGTAATACTTGATCTAAGAGCTGCCAAAGAATTACTAGGATAAAAAACGTGATTACATCTTGTAGCAAAAACTAACAAAGAAAACAACCAAGTTCTTAGTTTTTTTACCATTTTAAATCGGGGAATTTCTACCAGTCATTATCTGTAAGATTTGCACTATACGTAAGCAAAGTGGGGATTGTAATATTTTATTGGTCAAGTAACAAATACGTTGATCTATGGCGGGACTTTGCAACCCTGTTGAAAATATATACCTGGATATCCAGGTGGATTTTCCATATGGATTCATGTGGATACCATATGGATTTATGTGGATTCCATATGGATTTGTGTGGATTTCATGTGGATATTTCATATGGATATCCACATGGATGCCCATCTAGTTTTTCAAAAAGTCAAGACAGTTACAAATTTTGTATGCGCCTGTTATGTTTAGTTCATCTAACCATTAATGGAAGTACCATCCGGATGGTAACACCAAAACTGGGGTTGTGAGCTCATAAATCTTAATTTTTTAGCATTACACAAAATTTTAATTTCTATAAAATAATTAAAAAGTGGATATTTTGGATTGGATAATCTATATGGATTCATGTGGATTCCATATGGATATCCATGTGGATATCCGTATATAATATCCACATGGAATCCACATAAATCCATATGGAATCCACATAAATCCATATGGAATCCATATAGATTATCCATATGGAAAATCCAGCTACATATCCGGGTATATATTTTCAACAGGGAAAATGAAAGAATTATGTCACTATAGCGGTGTAAACGTAAGTTTATCTTTAATGTTCGCTATAAAATTGATTTATGATTCCGACCTATCATGATTGGAAAATCAAAAGTTCACATTATTTATATTTATTTCTGGTAAAATATTCACCACCGATGGGGCAAGCAATGGGGAATTTTGAATGTAAAACGTCACACTGTGATTCAGGTTTTAAGGACCCTCGAGCACATCGCTATGGTATATAATATTGTTCGATGTGCGCTTTGTGCGCGGAAGCTAGCTGTGATGGCTCCGTAAGCTAAAACATTGAGAAAAAATAATTAAAAAATGCATAAGCATAATCAGAGCTATCCAATCTTTAGATTCCACTTTTCGGCGAAACGGCTGCTCAGAATGAATTTTCCTTTTGGGAATCGCATTCTGATGACCTAATAAAGGGCGGACGACCGCTTTTATGTGATTTTCGGCAATAAAATAAAACCCGTACTAAATAGAAATCGATAATTTCATGAAAACACGTGGTGGCAGTTGCTAAGGAGATCAACAAGCACGCGTACGCGGTGAGCAAGCTGTCCCCGTGTACGCATGATATAGCTATATAATATATCATCACGACTGTTGTGTCATTGTTTTATTCATGCAAATGATAAAACAGCCAATTTTGTAAACATGTCAATCTTGTAAAGTAACATCGCATTATTTTAGTGCAATGCTTCGCATGGATGATATATATATATATATATATATATATATATATTCTATTTAGCACGGATTTTACTCGCTCACCGCGTGCGCGTGCTTGTTGATCTCCTTAGCAACTGCCACGACGTATTTTCATGAAATTATCGATTTCTATTTAGCACGGATTTTACTTTATTGACGAAAAATCACATAAAAGCGGTCGTCCGTCCTTTATTAGGTCATCAGAATGCGATTCCCAAAAGGAAAATTCATTCTGAGCAGCCGTTTCGCCGAAAAGTGGAATCTAAATAAGTTAGGGTCGATAAAACAGGACTGTGGCATGCCCTTAATAAGTATACATCAACTCGTTGCCATGGTAACAAGGTTATACGCTTTGACAGCTCCTGGAAAGGTAATTTTAAATGACTTTTCATACATTTTCTAGCTCATGCAGACATTTAAAGCGTATATCAAACAATATCATTTACTTTTTTCATGGTCCTAGATATGCAGTAATTTTTTCCAAAGCACATCGCAATAAGACAGACGATTTCCTCCTTTACAATATATACTACAGCCCGGCTGAAAATAATCATATGAGAATCATATGATACTAATAAATAATACATACAAGGGCGCGTAAGTTATAATGCCTATTTTATTCTACTAAAGTAATCGACAATATCAAAGATCACGATGGCTCGGTGGTAAAACGCTTGCTTCATAATTTTGAGGTTCAGGGTTCAAATCTCCACAAGTCCGGATTTTTTTCAATGTAATATCTATGAAAAAGTAAATTCTCGATGCAACTTACAAATCAACAGTACAAAGAAAATTATAATTTTATAAGTATCGAATAGGGGTAGAATAATTATTTATTTTTATAAGAATTTACGATATATCATACGACACTCATGATTCTCATATGAAGATTCGGTCGGAAGTATCATATGAGCACTCATATGATTATTTTCAGCCGGGAGTGATATGCCCGATTTAGCGATATAATTATTTTAAATTTAATTGAAATCAATTCATTTTTTATAAAACTACAGAAATAGTGAAAATTTCCAAGGATGTAAAAATTACGTTCATGTACTACATTATTCTGCTCCACCCCCTTATTATTGTTTCTGTATTATCATAAAAGTGTAACTTGGGAAGACCCAAGTTTGCATCACAGGTTATTAAACAGACACTTATCTGATTATCACCTGATGATCGGCTGCTGTTTTGGCAGAATTACTGGCTAATTATAGGTGCTAATAATCAGCTTAATATCATCTCACTTTTTTCAGTCGGGTATACCCGGGTCGACCTTATAACACACACACACACACACACACACACACACACACACACACACATATATATATATTTATATATTTAATAATTTCAACTAATTAAATCACGTTTTCAACGAAAAAGTATAATCATCCACAGAAATATCACTTTCTTCATAAACAGGAAACGCGTAGAGAACTGATCTCCTACATATTATAATCCTATACTACTGATATACGGATACACACGTACCAATAATTAAGTGAATTTGCATATTGCATAGCAATAATATATTAACAATAATTTTATAGATTTGTCACTTACGCGATGGCGACTACTTTGGCGAAATCGCTTTAGTCCAGCAGGATCACAAAAGAATAACAACGGCGATTGCTCTGGAGATGTGCGAAGTTCTACGCTTCGATCGTCGAGATTTCAATCGTGTGATCACACCCAAATCCGATCTTCACGAGCGTTTAGAATTGGTAGCCCACAGACGAATGCAAGACGTTCAAGACGTTCAGAGCGAAATATAGCAAGAGAGAATAATTTGTGTTTGAAATTTGTTCTAATTTTGTTTATTGGTGAACAACAAAAATTTTCTTTTTGTGTATTAGAACGTCATACAAACACCATAAGTACAATGAAACGGGCATGGCAATTAACGTAGTAATTATCTTGAGAGTTGTTCCTTGCTTCATTGCGATTAAATATAATAAACTTGACTTTGTTTGATTGATCTCAGTTCTTTTCTATCTGTAATTTCGTTGCGGAATATATCAAACTTGCCTAACCTTTTACTTTTTTATGTTTGAAATGAAGTTTTCTAATCTCTACAAAATATTCAAACATTTATATCTTATTGAAATACGTTGTTTTATCAGGCGAATCAATGTTACTTTCAAAGATATTAAAAGAACTTTTATTTAAAAAAAGTTTCGTAAAAAATGAACGATCCGTTATCATTCTATAGCTGACCAAAATTTTTTTTCTTCTCCCAACTTCCGTACTTATCCTCGAAACTTCCGTGGCGTGAAAAATCAAATCGAATTAGAAATAAAATGTTTATCTAATAAATAGACGCATTCGGTGCATAGTATTTATTAAAATGAGTCCAGCTTTGCTACTCAGGGGTTTTGGAGCTCGCTGAACATGAATATCGCGACGGCAACAGCTTCCGAAGTACCTGGTGCCCAGGGTGGACAGTATCAACGTCGCCTTGAAGAGTTTCAGGGGAATTTGTAGCATAATTAGTCGAAACTCGTTACTCGGTGGTTTATGGGGTCGCTGAACATGAATATCGCGACAGAAATAGCCTCCGACGTACCTGGTGCCCAGGGTGGACAGTATCAACGTCGTCTTCCAGTGTTTCAGGGGAATTTGTAGCATAATTAGTCGAAACTCGTTACTCAAGGTTTTCGGGGGTCACTTATCACTCCGTAGTTTATGAGGTATGTGTAGATTCTAGCGTGTACATCTATTTATTTTACAAATCTTATTTGACGGTTGCTTTTGAGCTAAAACTAATACTCACTATTTTAACAACAGTTTGATGATTCTCTTTTAAGTTGGTGAGGTATAATGTAATATATCTATCGAGAGGATAGTTTTTATTATAATTACTGATTACCCTTAAAAATTCGTGAAATCTTTAAAATAAAACATTCCTCAAAAGGTAAAAGGTAGGCAAGTATAAACTGGTTTTTATTTACTATTAATTTTTAATTTGATGATGATATAATTCATTCAAATAATTATTTATATAAGTGACAAACTATGGTAAAAAAATATATGAAATCAAACAGTTAAATGGCAATTACGTATTTCGAATAAATTTATCAAATTATTTTTTAATCCCTGTTGAAAATATATACCTGGATATCCAGGTGGATTTCCCATATGGATAATCTATATGGATTCATGTGGATTCCATATGGATATTCATGTGGACATCCGTATATAATATCCACATGGAATCCACATAAAACCATATGGAATCCACATGAATCCATATATGTATATTATCCATAAGGAAAATTCACCTGAATATCCAGGTATATATTTTCAACAGGGATACGATTTATAATTTCATTGTTTTCCTAACGTCATTGTTAATTTACTAGCGGTATTCTACACTACTATGAACATATCCTATGGGGTTGATAAACCCGTCGGTTGATATTTCCTAATGTGAATTGTTGATTTGATAAAAATTAATAACATAATTCTTTTTATCTCATCGTAAAATTATTAAGCGACGGGTTTATCATGTATGTTCATAGTAGTGTAAAATACCGCCAGTAAATTAACAATGACGTTAGGAAAACAATGTAATTATAAATCGTATTAAAGAATAATTTGATTAACTATTTGATTTCATATATTTTTCTACCATCGTTTGTCACTTATATAAATAATTATTTGAATGAATTATATCATCATCAAATTATAAATTAATAGTAAATGAAAACCAGTTTATACTTGTCTACTTTTTACCTTTTGATAAGGTTTTATTTTAAATATATTATTCTATGATTTTTTTGTGAATTCATCGCATCGATTGACGAAAGTAACTGCATCATATTATTGTATTCATGAAAACCTCATAATCGCAAGGTCGTAATAATATAATACGCCTGACGTATTGACGTCCACGCTAAATCAAACATCTTATCAGATAACAAAAGTGTATATCAATACGCACTTCGAGCTGATAGACGGATCGAGAATAAATCTGTGTCCGAACGTTTTGTATGAGGATAGATACCAACCGAGCTACATCAACATCTATCCACGTTATAATGGCGCCGCTTAAAGTAATTACGATTCTCGTTTTGGTCGTTCTCTGCAATACATCAGCTGCACTGGGTGCGTAGCCTGCAGATATTTTCCAAAGAAAAACAAAACAAAACAGTAGACGGTATAATTTATAATTATGTTATCTTTGCAGGAAAGCAGGGCTTTGGTCCAGGCGATCAAGAATGGGGCTACGTAACAGTCAGACCAGAGGCTCACATGTTCTGGTGGCTATACTACACAACGGCGGACGTGAGTTCCAAGTACGAAGAAAAGCCTCTGATTATTTGGCTCCAGGGAGGACCTGGAGTTTCCGGTACTGCATTCGGTAATTTTGAAGAACTCGGTCCCCTCGACACAAAGCCAAGCAAACATACTTGGTTAAATACGGAAATTTTTTATTTTGACCGTTGGTAAATTGGTAGATTATTAGCTTTGGAGCAGGGAAACCCCATAGTGTAATGTATATGGGGAATTCTACGGGAAAAATGCACTTTTCTGGTTGCAGAAACCGCGAAAAACAAATGTTGGGGAATGCGCCCGCAACCTTTTTTCGTATATTATATGTTTGGAACAATGCCAAACCACGTTCCAACACTGAAAAAGTGCCTTGTAACACTGTTTCCCGGGCCACTCCAATTTGTCGAAAAATAGCCATTGTGCAATGGCATTTACTTAATGGATAAGGGCACAAACAGAAAATGTATTGCGGTAGACTGAAAGAACGGGAAAAGACCTTTAATTTAAAAAAATGCGTTGAAAATGCTTGATTAGGTCAAAAGTTATACCTGCAATTCAAAATATGGAAAAATGATTTTCAATTGTGCGTAACCTTTGACCAAATTAACCATTTTCAACGCATTTCTTTTTAAATTGAAGCTCTTTGCCCGTTCTTTCATTCTACCGCAATACATATTTTGTTTGTGACCTTATGCATTAGGTATGTACATGTCGTTGAACAATGGCTATTTTTCGACGAATTTGAGGGGCCTGTAAAACGGTGCCACAAGGCACTTTTTCAGTGTTGAAACGTGGTTTCGCATTGTTCCAAACATATAAAGTAGGATAAAAAGGTTGCGGGCGCGTTCCCCAACATTTGTTTTTCGCGGTTTCTGCAACCAGAAAAGTGCATTTTTCCCCGAAGAATTCCCCATATGAGATAATATTTTTAAATCTGTCGAGCTTTTGGGGTCACCAAACGTCAAATTAGCATTGACAGAACACGCATACAGCTAATCTCTAGGTCGGTTTTACATTGTTCTTTACATCAAACAATTATGCGTTCAAACAACGAGAAAAACAAGTTGACCACCAGAAAAGTGATAAATTCGCATCAGAATATTTTCTCGACCGTTCAGATTCATGGAAAACGTAGGTATTATTTAGTGGCATGTACTTCATGTCTGAGGTCCAAGGACGCAAGTCGAAAGTATGTACTTCCGAAATCGTGCGGAAAAGTGCTGTCTATAAATTAAAAATTAGTACATTTCGGTACTATCCCTGATAACACAAGACATTTTAAAGACGTTTTTAAGACGCCATGAAAAGTACAATACGTTCTTTCTGAAAGTATAAAAGCGTCTTAAAAACGTCTTTTAAAGGTTATTTTGGCCAAAACAAAATATACTGGAAGCGTCATAAAAACGTCCTTTAAACGTCCTTTATCTCGTTATTAATATGTATTTAAAACGTCTCAAAATTAAAAAAATTAATCAATAAAATATTAATTAATAAATTTGTTTAAACAAAGTTTAAATCCAAAATGGATACCAAACTTGGAAGTACCATCCGGCGATCAAGGCTTCGATTCAATATATATATATATATAATATATATATTCTGTCCCAACGTTACACCCCTGCTGCCCAGTTTTTATTTCATCTAAAAATTTTCAAAAAAATGTTAAATTTTGTAGAAAATTCTCAGCTTTCGAATGGCGAGTGGCAAAATCACCAGTGTTAATCGGATTATCCTGAAAATTCAAAAAAAACCGTAAATTAAGGATGGAAAATTTATTGTAATGGCATCCTACTAATTCTGGAGTTGCTATACGAGTATTATCCAATAGGTAACAGCCTCTTTTCACTATAAAATACCTCGACGAACCGTTCAAATGGTCTCAAATTGGTTCTGGAAAAATTTGGATCCTGAAAATAGAAAAAAAATGACAAAAAGTTGTTCTTTCTGTGTAGTTATGACAATCTTGGTGTCAGAAAGAGGTATTAGACAACCTTTAGTTAACTTACAAATTTGAGAACACGTTGGAAGGTTCTCTACATCACTCCTGGTTTTGCCAAAAAGCCAAAATAATAATGCGAAGATTCATTTGAAAAATAGAAAAGATAATGACTTCGTGGGGGGCCTCTAGCGTTCGATTGAAGGCGATCATGTTCATTGTCATCAGAAGAGTGCCGCATAATCTGGATGAGCTGGTCATACAGGGAGTCTAGTCCTATTTCACTCAGCGAATTGTTCCTGACTAGCTCCTTCAGTCCAGTCACCCAGTTCGCATAACTTCCGGCATCTTCGCTCGCATTGCAAATCTCCCACCTCATTGGGCCTTTCCAGTCATCTCGAGGAGGTGGTGAGATTGTTGTGCGTTCAACTGAGAGAGGTTCTGGGAGTGATATTTCTCCCAGTGCGTCGCTGAATTCGTCGTCGTCACTGCTGTCCTCGATTTGTTGTTCTTCGGACCCCACAGCCGGGCTGCACTCTCGATTTCGCTGAGAACTGCTTTCCAGCGCGGCCGCATTGACTTGTTCTGCGGGCGCGCTCCCTCCATTCTCCGGGGGGCCGCTTTCCATCGCAGCGCCTTCGGTGGCGACCGGCTCTTCCCCCTCAGGGATTTCGCCTTCGTCTATCTCTTCGATGGCTTCGACTCCTTCTGCTGGGCATTGGGGGCCTCCTCTCCCTCGGAGCGCGGCATAATCCTTACGCCTCCGGGCGTCCGACGCCTGTCTGCCTGTTCTACCCGGGAAGTGTTCTTCTATCTTTTCGTTGATATTACGAGCTCCGTGGTACTCGTTCTCTAATTTCTGGATAAGCAACAAGTCTTCGTCGGACCATATAGAAGGCCTACGGCCACTCTTGCCCTTTGGCTTATTGGCCTCTGCTGCGCGTTTATCGTTTCACACCTCTGGATGAACATGCCTCTCATGCTGAGTAAGTCCGATTTGCGAATCAAACGACAAGCTGCAATGCTCGCATTTGAACGGCAGATCCTTTGGTTCTTGTCGCCCCTTACAGTGCGGAACATGGCAGCTCCACGACCTGAGCGTTGTGCAGCGCCTTGGACAAGCGCCGCACACCCAGGTCACGTCAATTGACGGATGTTCTTTGTTTATGTGCCTGCTTAGTTCCCAGCTGCCCATGCAGAGAAGTTGGGTACCTCCCTGCAGGCATTTGGGACAGGCCTGTGGGTTTTTCGCTATTGCGACAATCTCCATCGGCTCCGCCGTCCGGATAGTTAGAGGCCCGTGTGTCTCTTCTTCCTCATCGCCGGGCTCGTCAGCCTGTTGGGCATTCCGAGCTCGGCGGGCCGGGTTTCGCCGGCGTGTTTGAGTACTTAAGGCAGCCTCCCTCCTTTGGTTGCGACCTTCGCACGGTTCGGCGTTTAACTCCGTCCCGATTGGAGCTGCTGAGGTCACATCCACAGCTCCCCTCGGATCCGAGGCAACGTTATTTTCGCTGTCCATTTTTAGACTTTCACGATAGTCACTACCGGGGCGCTTAGTCTTTCGACATGGGCCGCTCCTCACCATTGGATGTGTGGGCGCGAAGGTCTAAGTTCGCCCACACGCATTACTTTCACCGGCGAAGATCTCCACACGCATTGCTTTGCGGTAGAGCTATTTTTGATAAAGTTTGCCCACACGCATTGCTTTATGTGGTGCCGACACGCATTGCTTTGCGGCGGGGTAATCTTTGGTAAGTCCCCCCACACGCATTGCTTTTGCGGCGGGACGACTCGTGGTAAAGTCGCCCCACACGCATTGCTTTGCAGTAAGCAGGATAAATCCTGGAGTGCATGCAGAGAGTTGTTTAAAGTTCTCCACACGCATTGCTTTCGTTTCATAAAAGAAACGAGATGGAAAAACTGCAACCATCTTACCGACCACGCATTGCTTTACTGAAACCCCACGTGATCGGGTCGGTTATCGCAATTCGAAAAAAACGCTCAAAGAGCAATAATCGGAAAACGCTGTAAGGCGTCTTCCGATACCGATAGATAGTAGATACTTTATTCCGTCGACTGACACAGACTTGGAGAAATTCGACGTCGGGTAAACCGCCTAGCCTTTAGCTCTCCATCTCTACGCGTTTAGAGATAGGTAACCGACTCATACGTGGCATTACTGCCGGACGCGCCAGGATTGACTATTTGGGACTGACTGAACCCTTAGTCAAGTCCCTTAAGAGAGTCATATATATATATATATATATATATATATATATATATATATATATATATATATATATATATATATATATATATATATATATATAATATATATTCTGTCCCAACGTTACACCCCTGCTGCTCAGTTTTTATTTCATCTAAAAATTTTCAAAAAAATGTTAAATTTTGTAGAAAATTCTCAGCTTTCGAATGGCGAGTGGCAAAATCACCAGTGTTAATCGGATTATCCTGAAAATTCAAAAAAAACCGTAAATTAAGGATGGAAAATTTATTGTAATGGCATCCTACTAATTCTGGAGTTGCTATACGAGTATTATCCAATAGGTAACAGCCTCTTTTCACTATAAAATACCTCGACGAACCGTTCAAATGGTCTCAAATTGGTTCTGGAAAAATTTGGATCCTGAAAATAGAAAAAAAAATGACAAAAAGTTGTTCTTTCTGTGTAGTTATGACAATCTTGGTGTCAGAAAGAGGTATTAGACAACCTTTAGTTAACTTACAAATTTGAGAACACGTTGGAAGGTTCTCTACATCACTCCTGGTTTTGCCAAAAAGCCAAAATAATAATGCGAAGATTCATTTGAAAAATAGAAAAGATAATGACTATTTTTGTGATGATAATTCATCAGTCGGATAATTTTGATACAAGAATGAAACTTTGTTACCAAAAAGTATGATATAACTAACGAAATATTATTACATTTAAATCTCACACATATCTTAATCCCCAACGTAACAAGATAAGTCTAATATTTTATCGCATTACATGGACACGAATAAAAAATCGTGAGTACATGAATGCTAAATCTTTAAGATGAAATGTTCAATAGAATATCCGGGTATGATTTGAATTTCCTGATTACACAAGTCTGGTTGACTTAACTGGTTCTGCTCTGAAACCATAGGTGTATACTGCAAAACATCATTCTGAATAATTTTATTTGAAATTGATTGTTGAGAGATTTGGCCAATGTGAAATCATACTTCATTTTTTAAGTTCATTCGTTGAGTTCTTTGCAGGACCATCTCGTCAGTACTTTCCAGAAATATATAATCTGTCGTTTCAAGGACTACACTTATCAGATCTCTATAGAAATTCTGTCAACAGTCCTTCTCAGGACTAGTCTCAACAGTCCTTCTCACGACTACTCTCAACGGTCCTTCTCAGGACTAATCTCATTAGCTTTCTGAATCTCACAATCTCAATAGTTTTGAACATGTCAAATATTCGCAGTGACAGGTGTTGTAATCCCTACGATTTGGAAGGACATAAAGGAAAAGATCTTCGGCGTATTTCGATTGGGGTTAAACGAAGTTTTCCAAGCTTTCCAGATAATACTAAAATATGTGCTTCGTGTAGGAAAATTAAACATCCCCGAATGGATGAAGGTTTGTTTGACTCATCAAGTTTTATGAATCTGACGCTGAACCCTCATAAAGCTGAACAAAATATTCCTGAATCTCCAGGGGTATCCTCATCATCTTCTAGTCGAATGGAAGCTAACGTCAAGTCACAAAGAGAAATCGAGTTGGAAGATCTGTTGAATGGATTGAAAGCAAAGTTTTCTACTCTTGATATCAATGATCCTTTGAGATTAACGATTTTGACAGTAGTTCCAGGTGCATGGAGTCTTAATAAAACTAGTCGAGAATTTAACTGTTCAAGACAGTTAGCGAAGAAAGCTATAGATTTAAAAGCTTCAAAAGGCGTTTTGGCAGATACAACTGCTAAGAATGGCAGGCCGTTGCCAAACAATACTGTGGTACAAATAGATAATTTTTACAATAGTGACGAACATAGCAGAATCATGCCGGGTATAAAAGATGTGGTTTCTGTAAAAAATGATGATGGTAGACATTTGTCACAGAAACGCCTTCTCCTTTCAGATTTAAGAAGTCTTTATGATACCTACAGTAAATTATGTCCTGAATATCCAGTTAGTTTCAGTAAATTTGCTCAGCTCCGACCTAAGCATTGTATACTCGCTGGTGCGAGTGGTACGCACTCAGTGTGTGTCTGTACGATACATCAAAATTGCAAATTGATGATTGACTCTGTTAATTTGAACAAGCTCACTGCAGATTCTGATATGGTTTTACATGATTACAAAGATTGTTTACGTCAAATCGTATGCCAAAATTCTGATGCAAATTGTTTTCTCGGTGAATGCATAAAGTGTCCTGGCATAAATGAGTTCGATAAGCATTTGAAAGAACTTTTGGAGAGGGAAAATATCCATCATGTGCAATTTAGTGTATGGACAACTACTGACAGAGCAACTCTAGAAACACAAATCCGTTCGTCATCTGAATTCGTTGATGAATTATGTGAAAAATTAATCAAACTAAAACCTCATTCTTTCGTAGCAAAACAACAGTCTCGATACTATCAGGAGAAGAAAGAGAATTTAGAAGAAAGAGAATTTCTCGTAGTGTTAGACTTTTCTGAAAATTACAAATATGTTGCACAAGAGGCATCGCAAGGATTCCACTTCAATAATTCCCAATGCACAGTCTTTCCTATCGTGTGTTACTACAAAAAGGGGTTGAAAATTGAGCACAAAAGTTTAATTTTCTTGTCAAATAGTACACTCCATGACACAGCTGCAGTATATACTGTACAGAAGTTGCTGGTCCCTGAATTGAAAAAAATCAATTCTGAGCTGAGTAAAGTTATCTACTTTAGCGATGGAGCTAAACAGCATTTTAAAAATAAATACCAGATGATGAATCTTATGTATCATGAACAGGATTTTGGTGTCCGAGCAGAATGGCACTTTCATGCTACTGCACACGGTAAAGGGGCTTCTGATGGTGTAGGTGCTGTATTCAAAAGAGAAGCTGTACGAGCTAGTCTTCTTTGTAAACCAAATGACGCCATTATTACATTCGAGAAACTTATCGACTGGGCTCAGAAAAATTCCAAAAATATTCATGTACTATCTTACAATGACAAAGATCACAATAAAATGAAAAGATTTTTGAACAACAGATTTGATGCTGCTCCACCAGTTCCAGAAATTCTAAAGAAACACTGTTTCATACCCATTAATAACACAGAAATGATGATCAAAAGATACTCTGAAGATGGCGCTACAACGACATTTTCATATCAAGATTTCAAAAAATAGAGTATAATAGCTCAGGAGATATTAGAAGCATAACATAGAAAAGATATATTGTGACCAACAGTTTTAAAAAATGACTATTAATAACACTCAGTTTCATTGATCTATTTCAACTCTCAGGCCTGTTTCTGATGAACTACAATGCAACAAATTTATGAATTTGACTATGAGTCACATCAATTCATTCATATTTCATAGTCGAGACATTTCTGAAAAATTTATCCGATTGATGAATTATCATCACAAAAATAGTCATTATCTTTTCTATTTTTCAAATGAATCTTCGCATTATTATTTTGGCTTTTTGGCAAAACCAGGAGTGATGTAGAGAACCTTCCAACGTGTTCTCAAATTTGTAAGTTAACTAAAGGTTGTCTAATACCTCTTTCTGACACCAAGATTGTCATAACTACACAGAAAGAACAACTTTTTGTCATTTTTTTTTCTATTTTCAGGATCCAAATTTTTCCAGAACCAATTTGAGACCATTTGAACGGTTCGTCGAGGTATTTTATAGTGAAAAGAGGCTGTTACCTATTGGATAATACTCGTATAGCAACTCCAGAATTAGTAGGATGCCATTACAATAAATTTTCCATCCTTAATTTACGGTTTTTTTTGAATTTTCAGGATAATCCGATTAACACTGGTGATTTTGCCACTCGCCATTCGAAAGCTGAGAATTTTCTACAAAATTTAACATTTTTTTGAAAATTTTTAGATGAAATAAAAACTGAGCAGCAGGGGTGTAACGTTGGGACAGAATATATATTATATATATATATATATATATATATATATATATATATATATATATATATATATATATATGACTCTCTTAAGGGACTTGACTAAGGGTTCAGTCAGTCCCAAATAGTCAATCCTGGCGCGTCCGGCAGTAATGCCACGTATGAGTCGGTTACCTATCTCTAAACGCGTAGAGATGGAGAGCTAAAGGCTAGGCGGTTTACCCGACGTCGAATTTCTCCAAGTCTGTGTCAGTCGACGGAATAAAGTATCTACTATCTATCGGTATCGGAAGACGCCTTACAGCGTTTTCCGATTATTGCTCTTTGAGCGTTTTTTTCGAATTGCGATAACCGACCCGATCACGTGGGGTTTCAGTAAAGCAATGCGTGGTCGGTAAGATGGTTGCAGTTTTTCCATCTCGTTTCTTTTATGAAACGAAAGCAATGCGTGTGGAGAACTTTAAACAACTCTCTGCATGCACTCCAGGATTTATCCTGCTTACTGCAAAGCAATGCGTGTGGGGCGACTTTACCACGAGTCGTCCCGCCGCAAAAGCAATGCGTGTGGGGGGACTTACCAAAGATTACCCCGCCGCAAAGCAATGCGTGTCGGCACCACATAAAGCAATGCGTGTGGGCAAACTTTATCAAAAATAGCTCTACCGCAAAGCAATGCGTGTGGAGATCTTCGCCGGTGAAAGTAATGCGTGTGGGCGAACTTAGACCTTCGCGCCCACACATCCAATGGTGAGGAGCGGCCCATGTCGAAAGACTAAGCGCCCCGGTAGTGACTACCGTGAAAGTCTAATAATGGACAGCGGAAATAACGTTGCCTCGGAGCCGAGGGGAGCTGTGGATGTGACCTCAGCAGCTCCAATCGGGGCGGAGTTAAACGCCGAACCTTGCGAAGGTCGCAACCAAAGGAGGGAGGCTGCCTTAAGTGCTCAAACACGCCGGCGAAATTCGGCCCGCCGAGCTCGGAATGCCCAACAGGCTGACGAGCCCGGCGATGATGAGGAAATAGAGACACACGGGCCTCTAACTATCCGGACGTCGGAGCCGATGGAGATTGTCGCAATAGCGAAAAACCCACAGGCCTGTCCCAAATGCCTGCAGGGAGGTACCCAACTTCTCTGCATGGGCAGCTGGGAACTAAGTAGGCACATAAACAAAGAACATCCGTCAATTGACGTGACCTGGGTGTGCGGCGCTTGTCCAAGGCGCTGCACAACGCTCAGGTCGTGGAGCTGCCATGTTCCGCACTGTAAGGGGCGACAAGAACCAAAGGATCTGCCGTTCAAATGCGAGCATTGCAGCTTGTCGTTTGATTCGCAAATCGGACTTACTCAGCATGAGAGGCATGTTCATCCAGAGGTGTGAAACGATAAACGCGCAGCAGAGGCCAATAAGCCAAAGGGCAAGAGTGGCCGTAGGCCTTCTATATGGTCCGACGAAGACTTGTTGCTTATCCAGAAATTAGAGAACGAGTACCACGGAGCTCGTAATATCAACGAAAAGATAGAAGAACACTTCCCGGGTAGAACAGGCAGACAGGCGTCGGACGCCCGGAGGCGTAAGGATTATGCCGCGCTCCGAGGGTGAGGAGGCCCCCAATGCCCAGCAGAAGGAGTCGAAGCCATCGAAGAGATAGACGAAGGCGAAATCCCTGAGGGGGAAGAGTCGGTCGCCACCGAAGGCGCTGCGATGGAAAGCGGCCCCCCGGAGAATGGAGGGAGCGCGCCCGCAGAACAAGTCAATGCGGCCGCGCTGGAAAGCAGTTCTCAGCGAAATCGAGAGTGCAGCCCGGCTGTGGGGTCCGAAGAACAACAAATCGAGGACAGCAGTGACGACGACGAATTCAGCGACGCACTGGGAGAAATATCACTCCCAGAACCTCTCTCAGTTGAACGCACAACAATCTCACCACCTCCTCGAGATGACTGGAAAGGCCCAATGAGGTGGGAGATTTGCAATGCGAGCGAAGATGCCGGAAGTTATGCGAACTGGGTGACTGGACTGAAGGAGCTAGTCAGGAACAATTCGCTGAGTGAAATAGGACTAGACTCCCTGTATGACCAGCTCATCCAGATTATGCGGCACTCTTCTGATGACAATGAACATGATCGCCTTCAATCGAACGCTAGAGGCCCCCCACGAAGGGGCCACCGCAAGAATCGACGGCGCCGTCGTCTCACAGCCGCCGATCGAAAGCGGTTTGCCTTTGCCAGGTGCAAAGATCTTTGGAACAACAACCCAAAGAAACTAGCCGAATTAGTTATCGCTAATGACCTGTCCATTCTCCAAAGGCGCCAAGCGCCAGGTTGAACGGAGACACAGACTCTATACAACGAGCTGTGGGGGAGGATCGGACCAAATGTCGAAGCGCCAAGGCGCACTGAAGACCCGATACCCGTATCGAGGATCTTCTCTCAGATCACTCCCCAGGAGATATTGGCAGTCTTAAAGACTATCGACCGGATCATACGAACGAAAGTCAAGGAGATCCTCCACCTGCCAGAATCGGTAAGTAGCAGTTTTCTCTACACGCCGAGGGAGCAAGGGATTGGGGCTCCTTGAAGTGACCTCATAGTTCTCAGCAAAATCCAATTGAGCAAGAACCTCTTCATCTGAAAGATTATTTTTCTTCCCAGAAATAAACTTTGATTGTTCCTTAGCGATGAAGTGATGAGGTATCAACTTTTCTAGACTAGAACATAAAGTTTCAATAAATTCTTGCGATGTTAGGCATTGTTTTATCAAAGTGTATCTATCGGTTGATTGCCACGTGCTGAAGATGACTTGATCAATATTGTGCTCATCCATAATGTTCTCAACGTAATTAGAAAACTTTTGAATGTCCGGACAAAATTTGCATTCATTCAAATAACAACTTGGTTTGGGATCCTCACATAGAACGAAATTCAAACAATCTTTATAATTCTTCAGAATATTGTTTGAGATTTTTTCTATATTTACTGCGTCAATCATCGCCTTGAAATTTTGGTGTATCGTACATACACATATATTGTGTGTACCAGAGGATCCTGCAAAGACACAACATTTTGGTCTCAGTTCCGCAAACTTGGTAAGCCCAATCGGATGTTCAGGAAACTGTTCTTTAAATTGATTATGAAGGTTCTTAATATCAGTAAGTAATAATCTTTTCTGCACTTTTATTTTTTCACCATATAAATAAATACTGACGGTATCTTTTTTATTTGGCATAATTCTGCTGTTAAGATCGTTTTCGTAAAAATCTTCAACTTTCTGAGTAGTTTCTGCAGGTAATGTTTTTCCACGTTTTGCAACAGGAGAAGCCATCCATCTGATTCTCTTAACTGTTTTGCTTTATGAGCCATTCTGTGAGACACACCAAATTGGTTCATAATTTTACGTATTGCCCAGTGTTCGGGCAAAATAGTAAGAATACTGACACGTAATGGATCGTTCTCCGGCAGGAATTGGAATTTGTTTTTAAGTCCAGTTAAAATATCTGTAAGATCATCTTGCATAGGTGCATCCGTGTTTGAAACCGAAGGTGAGTCAGTCTCTGATTCAAAATCAACACTCATACTGGCGTTTGGAGATGACAAATCATGTAGTTTGTAAAAGGATTTTCTACATGTATCACAAATCAGTGAAGATGTTGGATAATCAGGATAGACATCTTGAAATTCTTTGGAGATCTTCCTAAGAGATTTGCTGTGTCCTGTATTAATATCAAATGGATTAACGCATCTATCGATATGATATTTTTTCGCAGGAGAAGACATTGTTGTAGGATATGAGAAAGCACAACCGAAACAAAAAAAAGTTAGAAATAACAAAATTACGGCTAGTACAGTTGAACAAGGAGATGCCGATAAAGTAAGACTTACTCAACAACTGCCTTAAAAAGGATGTTGAAGAAGAAGTCGACAATGTATCTATTAATGTACCTATTAACTATCCTAAAAAGGACTGTTGGAGAAAAAGTCGCCTATGAATAAAGCCGCTGATGGACTTGCTCACCAACTATCCTGAAAAAGACTGTTGGAGAAAAAGTCGCCGATGAAGAAATGATTCCTTGAAGAAAATATTCCTTTCTATGGGTTGCTAAACGTGGGAAGGGGTTGGGGGTGTAGGTAAAAAAGAGGGATGAAATAAATCACTTGAAAGCAATAAATGCCTTTGCCACAAAACAGTTTTATTTGCTGAAGTCTTTGCACAAGTTGTCATTGGACACGAGCCGTGTACTTGCAGCATTAGGTTGTTGGAAGAGGAGCGAGGTACAGCGCTGGACCCGGCCTCCTTATGTGCCCTCCGCGACGCTACTTCACTTGTGGGTAATGCGCAGCCGCCTAGCGGCGCGCCGCGGTACTAGCGCCGCGGTACTAGCGCCGCGGTGATAAGCGCTGCCGCGTGCGTGGCGTGTTCGGCGGGTTGCGCGTTAGCAGGGGCTTTTCGCGAGAGAGCCTGCGGGTGGGTCGGTAGAAACAGACTCGTTCCAGCGATCGTGGGTTCGATTCCCGGTGAAGTCACTCAGTTTTTTCTGACTTATTTTCAACGCTAAAAGTTGAACTTTGGTGGAAAGGTGAAAGTTATCTGGACTGCGACTGTTTTGAGGCGGACTTGGTTTAAAAAAATGCTAACTGTGAGGTAAGCAAGTGCGTATGCAGGATTTCAAGCAAAGGATAATATCGTCGCTCCCTACGAAGAGTAGCACTCTTCAAATTTCCCAGCGAAAAGTATAGCACAATTGAGGGCAATCTCTGATTAAGCAATAGTAATTATGCTGATGCCACGAATTAATTTGTAATGATTGTGCCGTCGATGAAATTAATTGAACAGTGAACTACAACAAATATGGGTTGGTGATCTGATTGATGATATAGGATACCCTATAACCAAGTCAAATCGTTGCTTCCCGTGACTTTTTCACATAATTTCTACAGAATTTTTGAAGCTGGCTCTTGCAACGCTATTGTGTATGGACTTTTAGTGCCTGGTTGAAACGGACTTAAATTTCATATACTCATGATATCAAATGTGCTAGTATAGGGGAGATGTGCTCAGTATGGCTAATTCCTATTGGATAATTTCATGTATCCAGCTTCAAAGAACAGATAGAGCTACTTTAGGTCCGTTTTTTCGTACATATTTGTAATGAACATACTTCGGTGCCGTTGTTTTAAATTAATCACAGTAAAAGTTATAAGGAAAATAAGAAAACGTGGTTTTCAAAAGTATAAAAAGTTATTTCACGAGGATTGAAAATGGTCTCTTTATATTGATTAGCTAGATTAATGCGCGCTCTGCTTTATATTAAACATTTTTATAGGTTAGAAAACAACTATCACGCGCGTCCCGTCATCCATCTCGTAATCTTATTGGCCAATCGACGACCAATCAGAGAACGACTACAATGATTCCTCTCTTTTTTAGAGTAGGGCTCTTTTTTAGAGTAGAATGTCGCGAATTAACTATTGCACTGGGCGCATGTTTTCGAGATCTCGTAAATTGCACTTTTTACGGGTAACTTTTTTTTAGTGGCGACTTTGACTGGCGCCCGTTTATTTCCTTGTAGAAAATGGACTATAGAGAACACGTAGGAATTTCGAATTCAAATATTCATTGCGTCGTTTTAAAGTTATACCCAAAATAGCTAAGGGCATCCATACTGGGCACATCTCCCTTGCATATAACAATACTTTAATTTTTCAATAATTTTGTTCAAGGGAAAAAATAAAAATGTCTCAATTCTAATAAGTTTATATTATAGTGTCTGAAATTCAAGTCCGCACCAGCAGGCGCGAAAAGTCTACGTAGATAAGTGCTGCAAGAGAAGCTGCAGAAATCATGTAAATATTATAGTAGTATATGCATGCCAGGCTGTAACCTCAGTTACAGATTTATTTGCAGACTTTTTTCTTAAGGACTGCATGAAAAGACTCGGTCGACGCATCGTTTTCAGGAGCAACTTAATGGAAACATCATTAGCAACTTTAAGGGAATCGGATTAGTGGATTCGTTTATTTCTTCCAACGACATGTACAAATCCATGGCTCCGTATCTTTATAATTTTGTAAGTTACACGTGCAATGAATAAAGTTAACATTTTTATCGTTATACATATCGTCGGTTTCTACAAAGAGTAGTACGGCTCAGATTTGCCACAAACAGTAGTATATACTTCAGATTTTTGTGGCGAAGATCAGTAGTACAGTTCAGATTTTGCGGCGAAGAGAAATATACCAGTTTGGTAATGGCTTACACTAATAAGAAAGACATTTTTCTTTTTAATAAAGCCACAGAAGATCACCACAGAAGATGATTTCGAGTCCGGTTAAGTTGGAGAGACAAGGTACATTCACCCATTCGTTCGGTAAAATCGTTGCCGGGTTTTCGAGTAGAAACAGGCTAAAATTTTTCAATATTGGTAGATTCCGGCGAACGGAGCTCGCAAGAAACCCGGTACAGACGACATGAATTTCGTATGCCGTTCTAGGTGAAAACCCGACAAGGAGTTAATAAATGTTTTTGATAACGCATGCATCGAAAACGCGCTTTTCGCCTACGGAAAAGTGGAGCGAAAGTCGAGTTTTTCAAGCCTAGGCGAAAGTCCTTTTTAGGGTTTTTTGTGTGTATACATATATTTTAAGGCGAAAGTGTTTTTTCCCTAGGGGCGACAGTATACAACACTTTCGCCTCCAAAATTTCCAAAATTTAAAAAATTTTTGAAACTTAAAATTTTCAAAATTCTGCTTTTTTTAGGCAGGCTAAAAAGAGCGCTATCGATGCCCTGATTATAAAAAGCACGGTACACAACGAGGAGCGAATTGGATTTTTCAGACTCGGATGATGATCATCCTGGCTTGAAAAAGCCAACTTTCGCCCCTATAGTTGTGTAATGTACTATTTCCCAACACGCGCATGAAATGGCCCTTTTTTCATGCCTAAAAGTAGCGTAGAAAATCGTCAATTCCAAGCGTGTTAGAAAAAGTTTGAGCTGAAGCGGGGAGAAAATTATTTTTTATAACACGTGCATAAAAAAGACCATTTTCGGCGCCTATAAACTGGGCCGAAAATGGGGTTTTCCGAGCGTCACACAAAAAGTAGAGCGAGATTCCCTGATCACAATACATGTATCAACTAATCCATTTTCGCCCCCCTATATAGGTAGAATGAGCCTACAATAATCGGAGAATCGGAAATCGAGCGGACCGAAAAATGGTCGTTATCACCTCTATTTTCCAAAATTTTCCAAAATTTCCAAAATTTCCCAAAATTTTCCAAAATTTTCCAAAATTTTCCAAAATTTTCCAAAATTTCCAAAATTTTTCAAAAATTTCCAAAATTTTTCAAAAATTTCCAAAATTTTTCAAAAATTTCCAAAATTTTTCAAAATTTTCTAAAATTTTCAAAATTTCTCAAACTGTTCAAATTTGTCAAAATTCTCAAAATTTTTCAAAATTTGCATTAAAATTTTGATTTACACGCCCACCGTAGTGGACGACTCGAAAAACTCCATTCTCGATCCACTTCATAGGCGACCCAAATGGTCTTCCTTATACACTTGTTATAAAAAGCACGGTGAACAACGAGGGGCGAATGTGCTTTTCCAGACTCGGATGATGACGCCTACGGCGCCCTCGACTACCACTCGTGCTCAAACATCATCCTCGCTTGGAAAAGCCCATTTTCGCCCCTTATTGTACAATGTACTATTTTCTCCTTGCTTGACTAGCGGGGAGAATAGTATATTACGTGCTTAGGGAGGAAAAAACTTTGACAGTCCATATCTCGTGTAAATTGTCACCCGAACCGAAGGTGAGCAAACACGAGATATGGGCTGTTCAATTTTCCTCCCGTGGTGCGTATACTATTTTTCTTCACACCAGCACCGAAAATGCACATTCCTCTCCAGGCGCCCGGGAGGGAATGTGGTATTTTCGGTGCAGGTGTGGAGAAAAACAATTTTCTCCCCGCTTGAGAAGCAGCGGGGAGAAAACAATTAACCCACATTGGGTTAAATTAACCCAAGTTATATCTGTTAATACCCGTTTTTCAAATCTCTCAAATTTTTTGATTCTTTCAAATTCCTCAAATTTTTTGATTCTTTCAAATTCCTCAAATTTTTCAATTTTTTCAAATTTCTTAAATTTTTTGTGCATGACTTGAAATTCACGATCTCCTACCCAACTTTCACGCATAAAAAAAGTCCCTTTCATGCTTTTGTTGGAAAAAACACAGTGTGCAACACGGGAATAAAAGCTATGTCAGACTCGGGTGAGGTTGTTAAAATAAAGATTCTTGATGCGTCGTATATTACTCGCGTATACTACCTATGTATAAAACCATATAGTGGGGGCAGGTAGCGACGAAGCGATCTGGAGCGCCACCTCGCAGCGACCGCGTTCAGCGTTGCCTCCGCTCGCTTTGGGGCCTCAGACATTTTTGTACCGTCACGCAGTGAGCACCTCCTTTCACGACACGAATAAATCTATTGACTTTCAACTGTGCTTGATCCTTCTTTTTTAACCTGCTCCGCCAACAGAGTTGTTTTCAGCACTCGTCTACGTCTCGTGCTGAACACCTCACCCATGCTTGACATAGCTTATTTTCTTCCCTTGTTGCACAATGTACTATTCTTAACACGTGCATGGAAAAGATCCGTTTCCATGCATCTGAAGTGAGCCATTCCCTCCCGCAACTCAAAAAATTTTCAAATTTTTTTTATATATTGAACAATTTTTAAATGAATTTTGAAAGTTTTGCACGACTCAAAATGAAAAACTTCCCATTCACTCCATATGCATAAAATCAGGTCTTTACATGCACTTGTCCAAAAAAGTACAGTGTGCACGAGACAGAGACGAGTGCCTAAATCTCACCCTCACCCTTAGAAATAATCCCCCCCCCCCCTAGTTGCACAATATGTATACTATTATTGACGTTATTTATAACGTCTTATGTGAGGAAATATATATTATGATAATATCCTGATAATATCTGAAAGATATTTCGCCAGGAGAAAGTAAAGTTACGGAATGCAAATATATAATGTCTAGGTGTTCAGGATCGCCAATGACGGGATACAAAATAAAAATTTCTTGCGTCAGAGAATTTTGCGCCGAGTGCAATAAAGGCCAAGTAGAATTCGGCATTAAGTTTGATTTTTAAGAGAGTTTACAAAAACTAAATATTAAACAAAAGAAATTCACATGGAAGTTGATGAAAGATTACAGATTGCCTAAGGCAACTTTAGAATTCCTTTAAGTGGAAAAAAACTGACCTACGGGCCTGATCGATAGGCGGCTCATACCTAATGAGTTTCATGATTTTTTAAGAGAACGAAATATAAAAATAAAAACTTTATTATTTAATATAAATTGTTGTTCAATTCATTATTCACGCTCGGGCGAGTTCGTGACAAACCTCACTCTATCGTCCTAGATTCAATACCTTCGCCGTCGTTGTATCGAAATATACTATTGTTTAGGTTGTAGTATTATTTTTTTGTAGGGTTTATAGGGTGTCTTTGTCGGGAGGATCCGAACTGTACTACTCTTCGCCGCGAGAATCTGAACTGTATTACTCTTCGTAGAAAATCTGAACCGTACTACTCTTCGTAGGGACCGGCGATATCGTGGCTCCGTACGAAGACTAGCACAGTTCAAATTTTCAAACGAAAACTAGCACAACTCCCGATTTGCCGCGAAGAGTAGTACAGTTCAGAAATGCGGTCAAGAGTAGCACAACTCGCGCCTCTATGTATATTACTTAAAATGTCAGTATTTTACGTTTTTATTGGGTTATTTGGTTGGTTAAGTCCATTAAAACCTTGGACAAAGACAGGCAAACCTCAAAGTTTTAAAAGATTTCGGAAATTTCAGAAGGTTTCTAAAAAAAGTGAATAATTTCAAAAAATGTTTGTAAAAACAATTTTAAATTCAGTAAAAAGTTGTAAATTGTGAATATTTAAAAATGTTCATTGCAAAAATCGGCCAATTCTTGTAGAAATTGGTTGTTTAAAGTTTAAAATATCGCGAATTGTGCTAGTCGTGCGTGAAATGAGTTGTGCTACTTATGACGGGAAATTTGAACAGTGCTACTCTTCGTAGGGAGCTACGATATAATGTATATAATATATTTAATTATTTCAATTTATAAAGCAATTGCCAAGGCAGCGGATGAATTCGTGAAGCTAGGCGGCGAAGGCAAGTGGCTCGATGCTATGAGGGTTTCCAACGAGATCGAATATCTAATGCAAAACCATACGTATCACGTCGACAGATACAATGTCATCAAGAAAGTTGAACCTAATTACCATGCACGCAAGCTGGCAAATTGATTTATTAAATTGCAATGAAGCTTCGCTGGCGTACAGAATTTATAAAGTGAAACAAAATTTGAATGTTTCACTAATAATTTACAGTAAGGCGTCGAATCGACCACCGAGCCTCATTCGATAGTATCTATACGAAAGAACTGAAAGAAATTATGAAGGAAGTAGAGAAAAGCTTGAATTTGAAAAGTTTTGGGTGTTTTCGGCTCTAATTGAAGACTCGCGAAAACCTCCCGTTCATTATGGTATGTATTAATCGCATATGGCTTCATTAATTCATTAATCATCATATCTATATATATGGAATAATTTTGGCTCCATATTGATGCATTAAAATCATTTATATTATTAGTAACATAAAACATTGGCGTTGTGCACATCTCTTATTGCAATAGAGCTGGCAACATTTTTAATAAATGATTTATTATTTAAACATTATAACGACAATGATAAATGCATGTTCTAGTGGAGAAACTGCTGAATGAGACGGACATAGTATTCGTTTTTAATGGCCAATTGGATCTTGTTATTAATACACCGGGTTCATTGGAAAAACGTAGATAAGTGGGCAGCAGCTCCTAGATGGCCATTGGTTGTTGATAACATTATCGAGGGTTATTTTAAAGGATATGGCAAGTTTAAATTCTTTTGGGTCAACAGATCGGGGCACATGGTGAGAATTTTTTTTTAAATTTATTCAAGCACTTTAAAGTCCTGAGGAAAGGATTTGTTGTTGCACAATGATAAAGTATCGCGATAATAACTATAATTAGAAAATATTATATCGTGTACCAATGGCATGAAGTGAGCTTTTTTAGACCGAGTGTGGAGTTTGCATCCACATGAGGTCAAAAAGCCCACGTTGGCTATGGTGCACACCATAATTTTTATAACGCGCGGACGTATTTTCGTATTTTTTCGTATACGTATTAAGCGAGGCTGACGTGGCTATTTTTTTGTCACAGCAACCACGATTTTTCTCGTCAGCATATCCGTATACAAGATGAAAAAGCCTGCTTAGCCCTTGGTGCACACCAAAGTTTTTGTAACGCATGTATTGATTTCCGCGTACTTTTGTGAGCCTATATAAGCGGAGTTAATAGGTGACTTTTTTGTCACGGTACTTCAAAGTATATTTAGTTCTATATATGATACATTTACCTATATTTATATATGTGTCAGTACATGTTTTAATCATTTTTACAAATTTTAAAAGAGCGGGCAAAAATAGTATATTGTGTATCAAGGGGGTCATTTTTAGACCGAGTGTGGAGTTTTTGTAACACCTTGACTTTTTAGACCTTCTAGACAGCGGACCTAAAGACCTTTTCTTGACTGACTTCAAAAAAGCGGCTACAAAAAAAGGCTTTTGCCCGCTTTTTAAAAAATTTGTAAATAGATTAAACCATGTACTGGCACACACACACCCACACATGCGTTACAAAAACTATGATGTGCATCAAGGGCTAAGCGGGCTTTTTGACCTCGTGTGGATATCGCAGTACTCGTCTGTGGCTCGTACTGCAATCTCCACACTCGGTCAAAAAAGCCGACTTTGCGCACTTGGTACACAATATATTACTATTTTATTGACCAAATAAGCTTAGTTTTATAATTGTTAAAATTTTTAGATTCCAGCAGACAATCCCGTTGCCATGAAGCCTATACTAGAAGATCTAATCTATAATAACTGATGATCTTATTTAGGCTAAAAAATCAATACAAGAACCTCACTGAAACCGTAAAATATTGTAAAATATGCCACAAATGTATAAAAAATCTTATATTTTAAAAGTTTGCAACATTTTTCAAATATAAATTGGCCCATTTAAGGCACACATACAGAAAAGAGTTTTGCTAATTTATACAAATGTTTTTGGCGCGTGTATGATATGCGTGTTGTAAATTACGTTGATGCGCAAGGAGGCATACAAAAGGCCAACAGAAGCTCGTGATTAATGCTTTATTCGGCTAGTTGGAAGCTCCGCTCTCGTCGCTAGTCGCCAGTGAATGCGGTGATCTGCTCGCTCGCTCGTCGAAGCGTTGCACTTCCGCACTTGGGCATGGCCGTCTTTCGGATCGGGGAGGCTCTGGGCCAAGAGACTAGCTGGGGCCTATGTAAGGGATGGGAAATTCTAAAATGTTAATTTTATCAGTTTAACCGAGTAACGCAATATGCCAAAGTACGACCTCTCAGATCTCTTAACACTCTACATATGCCGATTCGAGCATGAGCCTATTTCAAACCTTGTATTACAAGATAATATATTCATTTTTACTTTTCAATAGTTTGATGTTTAAACAATTAAATGCAATGTCTATCATACAATATAAAAGTTTTCTCATTTACAATATTCAAATCAACGCGCCAAAATCGTTATTCGGATACTCACGCATGCGCGTTCGCGAACGCAAGCAGAAGCGCGATTGTTTTGAAATAAACTTGATTGAACTTGTTTTTGTTTCTGGCGAGAAAACGCGTGTAGCCAATCGTCTCTTTTACCAGATTTCACGCAGTGTATCGGATAGTTCGTATAGGTAGTTTTATTATTTATCCAATAATCTGAACTACATCAAAAGCATGAATCGTATCTACGAAAGTGGTGCTTCAAAAACACAAAAAAAAAAAACAAAAACGAAAAGCAAAAGAAGAGCAAAAGAGAATCGAGAAGTTACTGAAAATAACTTCATTTTTAAAGCCAGATGCTGCTTTTAACTGTAAGTAATTATATATTCTTGAATTAAGCGTGATTAGTTGAGCTCAATAACCTTATTGCTATTCACATTTATCAAAAGTAGGTTTTTTAACAAAGCGTCGTTTTAATACGATTTTTACTTATTTCATAATTTCAGAAGTGAAACCGAAAATCAGTCTGAAAATCAAAATTAGAAAAAGCCTAGCGTGCTAACAGTATAATAATTTTATTTATTAGGTAAAAATGATGAAACGCCAAAAGGTACCGATGATTTGCCAGATAATGTTATTCAAAACGAACCAGTAGATCAAGTAGATTTTAACTCTTCACAAAAATCGGAATTATCGCAGTAGTTACACAATTTCTCACAAACGACAGAACCATAGGTACATAAGCATAAATAAATAGCTTTAAATTGTAAATATTTAAATTTATTGAATGACCGAATGATTTTAAATATTTGTTTTTCTATTCAGTGATTTACAAAAATGTATTTTTTATTATTTTATTTTAGAGTGTGTCTCCGCGGCCGATATCGCGTACGCGAAAACTTTGTAGCGTGTGCGAAATCAACTAACAAATTTTCCTGGAAAGTTTCGCGTGCGCTACTAATCAACCTTTCGCGTGCGCTAGATCTTTCGCGCACGCTAGATATAAACTTTTCGGGCACGTTAGTATTTTTATGAGCAATTCTTTCGCGTACGCTAAAGTGCTCCAAATTTTCTTATAAGAAGCAAACGGAGTACTTATACATAGAGATGTTCCATTCACCCTTCATAAGTCACTCCTGTTATGTTGCTTCTTTTATATATAGGAAATGTAGATCACTAGCGTACGCGAAAGAATTGCCTAAACAAGAAAAACTCTAGCGTATGCGAAAATCTCTCGCTCCATCTCTCATACAAGTACTCCGTTCGCTTCTTACAAGAAAATTTGGAGCACTTTAGCGCACGCGAAAGAATTGCGCAAAAAAAAAAAAAAAAAGTTCATTTATACCACTCTAACCTCAAAATGCAAACTTTAATTGCAATTTTCGACTCCCGTGGTATAATATACTATTCTAGCGTACGCGAAAAGTTGATTTTCTAGCGTGCGCGACGGATTTAGCACGTGAAAGGTTGATTAGTAGCGTACGCGAAAAATTTTCCGGAAAATTGTCTGTGGTTTTCGCATACGCTAAAATTTTCTCGCGTACGCTACATTTTATTAGAGGAGACAGTATTGGGAAACATAAAAAAAAAATAAAAGTTATTCGACTGATGTTGCCCTATGGGGCGAAATCAACGAGAAATTACGATCATATTGGTTGCAAAAATCCAGATTCATGCAGCAATAAGAACAAAGATTTCTCAAAATCTGCACGAATTTATCAAGAAGGAAATAAACCAAAAGTGAGAACATATTTATTGCTTTGTATGTCGACTTTTCTCATCTGAAAAAGATCAATTTACATTTTACGGATTCAATGCTTGGAAACACCCAGAGCGAATTACGGAGCACGAGCAAAGTAAACAATCTTTGACTATCTATTCTAAACGGAGAAAAGAAATAGGTAGTGTAGAGAATGCATTAACAATTCAACAAAAGAATGAGAAAAATTATTGGATTCAAGTATTACGTCGGATAACTGATACTATAAAGTTTCTTGCTACACGTGGTCTTGCTTTTCGAGGTGAGAATGAACGATTCGGATCTATTCATAATGGCAATTACTTAGGTATTTTAGAATTACTAAGCGAGTATGACCCTTTGCTTAAAGAGCACATTAACACCTACGGAAATAAAGGACATGGAGTAACGTCATACTTATCAGCAAATATTTGTGAGGAGTTTATAGGCCTTATGGGGGAAAAAGTTCTTGCTTGCATTATAACTGAGTTAAAGAAGTCAAAATATTATTCTTTTTCTGTGGATTCTACGCCAGACATCATTCATCTGGATCAATTAACGTTCACCGTACATTACGTTACAGATCAAGGGCCTATTGAACGTTTTTTAATGTTCCTTCCCATAGAAGGACATAATGCTGAATACTTAACCGAAGTTGTAGTCAAAATTTTCAAAGATAATGATATTGATATAAATACCTGTAGAGGTCAATCCTACGATAACGCATCGAATATGTCTGGGCGATATTCAGGACTGCAAACCAGGATAAGAGAAATTAATAAGTACGCGGATTATATTCCTTGTGCAGGGCACTCGTTAAATTTAGTTGGTGTTAAAGCAGCTGAATATGTTACGGCAGTTGTCAAATGTTTTTATTTCGTACAACTTTTGTACACATTTTTATCGGCATCGACTTATCGATGGCAGAAACTATTGTCATATTTAGGAACCAAAAAAAAAGTTGTTAAATCGCTATCCGCTACTCGATGGTCAGCTCGAATCGATGCGATCGCAGCTCTTTATACAACCTATTCCAATATTACTAGAACTCTAGATGATCTATCCAAGGACGATACGCAGTCTAACGAGACAAGAATTGAAGCTAAGTCTATTTTAAAGCAAATGAAAAAGTTTGAAAATGTCTTTATGACTGTAGTTTGGTACGAAATTCTGATACGTATTAATGATACGTCTAAAAATTTACAGAGAGAAAATATGGATTTGTATATTGCATGCAGTCTTTTGAATTCCTTACAACTGTACTTTTCGGATATTAGGGAAAAATTTGATGTTTTTTTAGAGAAAGCAAAAAGCTTTACTGATATTTACGAAACTGAATCTATATCTGATCCAATAAATAGAAGGAGAAGCATAAAACTTACTCGCTTTGAAGGACAGAGTGAAGACACGCAATTTACTGGAGATGACAGGCTCAAAATAGAGATTTTTTATCCAGTAATCGATTCGCTTTGTTCCAATTTAAGAACTAGAAAAGCTGCTTACGAAACGGTGAATGATGATTTTAAGTTTTTCATTGCTCTACCAGATATGCAGTATGAAGAAATAAAAGAATGCTGTGAAAAGCTTGCCAAAAAATATGATCAAGACATTGCTGCAGACAACTTAGCATAGGAATGTTTATATTATAAACATTACCTCAGTGAAACATGTAAAGATGAAGTGTTATTTATTCCAAACCTATACTTGCAATTGAAAAAAGAATTTCTTACTTCCACATTCCCAAATATTGAAATCAGTCTACGAATATTTCTAACACTCATGATAACGAATTGCGCTGGAGAACGTTCATTTTCCCGATTAAAATTAATAAAGTCAGACCATAGAAGTACAATGACCCAGTCACGATTAAACTACCTAAGTTTAATGAGCATAGAATCTGACCTACTAAAAACCATCGATTTTGATGAATTAATAGCTGATTTTTCTGCGAAGAAATCTAAAAGGAAAGTTTTTTAAATAACCCTTGCGTATACAAGCCAAAAATTTTAAAATAATTATAAAAATGTTTAAATAAACCATGCGTATAATTAGTTTGTAATTTTACTACGAAAATAAAATTTTAAACAAATTTTTTAGGATCTTGTTTCTACTTTACAAAGTGCGTGATCAAATATTTTTTATGTATATATAAAATTTCAAAATCGTGGGGCCCCTGTTCAACTCGGGAGCCTGGGCCAGGTCTCTGCGGGCCCTGCCTTAAAGACGGCACTGCACTTGGGCGGACTTTCGGGCCTCGGTGTTCCTCCGCTAACGATGCGTCTGACCCCTGGCGCATCGCCGAAAATGCAGGCCAACAGAGATGCCACCAGAGAGCTCGTATATGCTCGTCCCAGAGTTGAGTTGACTCGTCCTTGACAGTATAAATCTACTATTATATTAAGCAGCTAACAGTGTGCCGTGCGCCATGTACACCTAAATAAATAAACTCAAGTTTCCAAAAATGGGACTTATGAGTTTGGGAGTTAAAAATTTTGGGCATTAAAATTTAGGAAACTGGCGTTTGGACTTAATAAAGTTTTAAAATGACTAAAGCTTGAACAGCGCGCTTTGCGCGCCCTAACCTACAAGACGTTTATATAATAATAAGACTTCCTGACTTAGACACATGCGCACTACATGAGCCAATCACAAAACGTCCCCAACTGGAAATAGACTTACGGCGCGAATTAGGACCGGGTCAGGTGCCTGAAAATTCGGATCCGGCCCGTAGTTGAAAAAACACGAAGATTTTTACGGCATCTCACGCGGCGCAGGTCCCGGACAGATCCGCAGCCGTAAAATCATTAAATGAATTAGAAACAATACTCTCGTTTAGAAAAACCGAAGCATGATTCTTCATCAAATGTTTTGCCTTCTATAATGCATTTTAGAACGTTACTATTGGTTTGTGTTTATTTGAGTCGCGGTAATTGCTTCTATGGAAAATAAATTGAAATCTGAAAAAATTGGTGTTTTGAGGTTATGTGTGCCAGTTTTATAGCATTAATTTAGGTAGGGGGGGGGGGGGCAAGTTCAGGGCGCATTCCGGCAGCGGTCCGGTGCTATTCTGATTTTTTTTGCCGGATTCGGCCTGGACTTGCGCCGCGTGAGACTCCGTAAGACGGCCGGATCCGGTAAAACTGATCCGGACCTGATAATAAGTCTAGTACGCCGTTCTTGATTCCCAGTCAGGTCTATCTTGGCTTCACAACATCCGGTCATGACTTTTGAAGTCAATACTTCTATGGGCTCGCCGGGTACACATTTTTACCGATCGTCACGAAAACAGCGGCAGCTCTCTCCCCCCACCACGTACTCTTCGCCGCGCATGTTAGCATGCTCGCACAGCTCAGCTCTTCCCTTACATAAGTATCACTTATCAGCCGCACTTATTTACACACGCTGCAAGCGGCTATCGGGTATCTCGGATTTCGGACGCGCTAATATAATGGTACCTTTTCATGGCGCTTCAATTTTTTTTTGCGTCTACTAGACGACGTGACTTTTTTAATATGCGCGAAACGTTTGCAGGTAAACATTATTGACTTGCGGTAAACATTATTATTACTACTTTATGACACGCCGTGGCGTAAACCTCGATTTACCGCACGCTCGTGCAAATACTCGCTAAATCTCGGTTTACGCACGTTGTGTCATAAAATATCGTACGGTACTATTATTCTTATTATATTTTCTTTATCCGTATTATATTTTGCCTATTCTAAATTTACTGGTTGATCAATGATTACTTCACCTAAGATTTTTTAACTCTCTGTCAAAGTTGCGATTAAGTTGGAAAAATAAGAAAATAGCGGCGATTTACGCATCAAAATCTCACTAAATCAAAAAATTATAAAAATTTATCAAAAAAGTCACAATTAAATGTATCCGTATACCCTGCTAATAGCTGAAGATTAAAAGCGATCAAATTTGATTAATTTTAATCACATTTTAATCGTTCGTAATACCTCTCTAATCCAGCTCGTTATCATTTTAGAAGAAGCAATTTTAATACATTTTAATCGTATAGTAATTAATGCTTATTTTTAGCATTAATTCTAATCGTTTTCGATCCGCATTATCACTAACAATTCCATTTAATCTATTTTAATGTCCTTGAAATCGCTGAAAATAATGCGGCAATGTCAGGTTTAATGCAATCGTTTTTAAAAGACTATATTATAACTAAAAGTAATAAATTTTAATTATATTTGATTGTTTGTTAGTTAATCGTAATTAATGATGAGCCAAATGAAATTCTTTCTATAATAACATATAATTAAAATCATTTTAATCGTTTTAAATATACAGTATTAAAATCGCAAATAATACATAATTCTATCGTTTTTGATCGTATTAAATGCAAATCATTGAAATCGTTTTTAACTACTTATAACGCAATTAAAAGTGATAAACTTCAATTCTTTGTGATTGTTAGTTGATAAATCCGAATTACACCAATAAAAAATTGGACGCGCACTCCCTGTGACCCATCATGGCTGACCCGAAACACCGACACCGTTTAAAAGCATTCTTATACTTAAATGCCAAAAACTATAGAGCGTTCTCACTAGACTCAGTGATTGGCGATCTGGAGCTCCTAGATAGAAGTTGCATTACTCCACTCTCAAAAATTTGAGTGCATTAAAACTGTACATCTTAGTCTTTCAATTTAATAATATTTTTTAAATGTGAGATAATACATCATCGCTCCCTACGAAGAGTAGTACATTTCAGATCTCGCACCGAAGATTAGTACATTTGGTTAATCGCCGCGAAGACTAGCACTTTTCACTTTTTGCAGCGAAATAGCACGTTTCACGGCTCAAATTAATGCTCTTTGTAGTATGAGAAATACTCATGATAATTTAATCATTTTTGTACTAGCTGACTCTTTGCATGTGAATATTACTATGTACTACTTTGGCGTTCGTAAATATCATCTATTGTAAGCATAAAGCCCCGGAACCACTAGTGTTTTCGTGAAATGCGCTAGTCTTCGCGGCAAGGACGCGTAACGTGCTAGTCTTTGCGGCAAAGACGCGAAACGTGCTAGACTTCGTAGGGAGCGAAGATATCATATGCCCGATTGTGAGAAAACATGAAATACTGTGCACAAATATTACTATAAAAAGAACGCTTTTCTGAGTTGCCAATATAAATTATTAAAATCTTCGACTAATATTATATGTTAAGAACCATTAAATTAATCTAGATTAAAAACGATAACACTACATCATGATCCAGCGAATTTCAGACAATATAAAAAGCATCGCAGTAGATTGAAAACGTTTAGATACGATCAAATTTTATACCAAAAATAAAGATCCATTGCGATTATGCAAAACGATTGAATTATACTAAGAAACGATTAAAAATGACTCGTCGCCGCAGGTGACGGATTTTATTACTCGCAAGTGGTCAGAATCGGTGACGGTTAGTATATAAGACCATTCAAGTTATTTAAACATAAATAATTCATTATAAAATGCGTGTAATACATGCATTAATGTAACAGTGCATGTAAGATTAGGCAGTACGAGTGTATATTTATAAAGTGTTCGGTAAAATATAATGAAAAAGTCCTAAATATAAAAAATAAGAAAAATGATACATGAATATTAAATATGATTATAAGAGATTAAAAGCGATTAGATTTATAAATGCAGTAATTAGGATCAAAAACGATAAAAAACGACTAACGGATTTTTAAAACATTTTATGATAATATATTAATCGTTTTTATACCATTTTATTCGTTATTGTAATACAAAATAATAGTTTATAATATATTTGTATGCTGAACTGATACAATACATTCTAATACCTAATAAAGCCAAAATTACGTTACACAAACGACTATCAAAAACGATTACAGTTTTTGAAATCGTTTTTGATCTTCGGATATTAGCAGGGTAGATTAGTACTAGTAGACTAGTACATTTCTCACTTCGTTAACGTTTGATTCTCAGGCAACGAAACTATTCAAAATTTTCCAAAATTCCACACCATCTATTTAAGTGTATTCACTTCTATCTGCTATATGGGGATGAATTTAAACTATTTTTCTTACCCGTGTGAAAAATTTAAATTCGTAAAGACATGTTGATGAGATTTTAATGAGATCTATATGAGATCTCATATAATATTTTCACGCGGGTAAGCAAGTTCATAAGCCACTTTTTTATTTATTCGAGAAATCTATAACGTTTCGTCATGGATCTGTTATTTGATCTCTTCGTTAAGACTTTCATTATAAACACAGATCCTGTCTTAGATGCTTATGCGTTTTGAGAAATGATTATTGTTATAAATATTTGCTTTTGCAAGTTTTTCAATTTACAGCGCTTTTATTTTCTGTCACGAGTTTTTATAAGCTTATTACAGCGCATTTATTGCTGTCGGGAGTTTTTAAACTTACGGCGCATCTTATTACTGCAACATAATTTTTTTACATACAGCGCACTTACTGCTGCTGCAATATTTTGATAGTATTTTTATGTATTATAAAATCTCGCAAAATAAAAACTTGTTTCAAAAGTGAAAATCTTGGCAAGAAAAAAGCTAATAAACGTAGTGAAATCTCTAAATATAAAAATGTCAAGTAAATGTTTTTTTGCTATACGCATTAAGATATAAAAATACAGTTAAAATTCTGATTTGCCAAAAAATGATATTTTAATGCGTATAGCAAAAAAACATTTACTTGATATTTTTATATTTAGAGATTTCACTACGTTTATTAGCCTTTTTCTTGCCAAGATTTTCACTTTTGAAAAGTTTTTTTTTTGAGAGATTTCACATCTTTTAGAAAGCATATTCTTCTTGCTATTGCACTTCATTAAATCTTGATCTATTCGATAGACAACAAGCTACTATTGGTTCAGACATTGATCGCATCGCGCATATAATCGTATAGCAATATATGCATATATACGTATAGCATTACATGATTACATGCATATTATAATCGTGTGTCGCCGAGTAGCAGACAAATGTCGGTAAAGTAGATTAACTACTGTAACCACTGGTGTATAATACCCTTCGAGCATATACTACTGGAGGTAGCCAGCCCAGACGCGTGACTAGGTGAAGAGAGAGATAGCTGCTACTGCAGTACATGCTATCTCTCTCTCTCACTGAATCTGATTGGCTATTTCTTGTCACGTGGGTTTTCAAATCACAAAGAAGCGGGGACGTGGCGAATTGGGCAAACCATCCTACTCGGGATATTTTTGAACGTGTAAAATCTTAAATCTATAAATTCAAACTCAAAAAACTAAACTCGATCCAACAAATCAAACCAAACCAAAATTCAAGCCCCCACTGGGGGGTGATGATTATATGTGACTTTTAAACTAGTCGTAATGTCCTAATCCATGGCTATGGTGGCTAAGGCGCTGTCCTTCTAACATTTTGCCTAGGGTTCAAATCCGGTGACTCAAATTTTTTTTATTTTATTATTTTTTTTTTTTTTTGAATGCATGTTGTTTTATAACATAATGACTAACAGGAATTAAAAAATTTCCATTTTCGCAGACAACCATAACCACAAGAACGTTCTCTGCCTCAGGAACATCAATTTCATGAGCATTTTTCCCCACATCAACGTAACCGTATTCTCTTTCATTGATAAGTTCAATACCTTTTCTCACGCTCATTTCATCCATCACTATATTACAAAATACTTCATTGTTATTTTTCTCTTTCATAGATTTAATTTTGCTCTTAATTGTTTCTAGACTAGCTTTATTAATTCCTGATGTAAATTCTATATCTTTGTGCCATTTAGATATAGTTATAGGGTGAGGTAAACATTTAACAAACGTTTTTCTGACATAATTATACGCCTTTGGCGAATAAAAATGCAGTGTTGTAGCAAAGGAGCGGAGACTAGATGGAAAAGCTCTCGTTTAGTTAGGTTTTTGCAATAGACGTTGAAATATATCTCGTGCTTGAGCAGGTACTGAATCCTAAAAATATAATAAAAATAAAAAATAAAATTTATAAGGTAAAAAAAAATTTTCACCGTAAATTTGAGATGATGAGTACTTTATTCTCAATTGTTTAGTTATAATACGTTATACAATTACAAATATTATAAAAGTAGATTCCATTATACTATTTGTTATTGTATAAATAATATGTATACATAATGTAGAAATCATAATTAGTCACGTGAATTAGTCACGTCAACGTTTTCTCGTGAATATACAATTATAAAAAAATGTATAAACCATAAATACAATCAAGTAATGTATAAATATATCTCTATAATATGATCGAAGTAAAAAATCTCGTATATAAAAACTTATCTAATCATGATTTTACATCATTGTTAATTTAATTATTATTACTCAATAGAACATACGTTTAAAAATTCAGAAACTTTATCTGATATCAATTTACGGTTCTTCATGTGAGAAATTAATGAGATACTACTTCGTATCCTCTTCTTAGCACGATACAACCTCATAGCTTGTACCCTTCTACAACGACGTAGATTTCTAATTTCACTTTGTGCATTCAAAAGTAGTTTTCGAAGGAAATTTTCATTTGAAAAGTCAATGGATTCTATGTTGATGTTAGCCAAAGATTTCTTAAGTAAACTTGTCTCTTGAGGCATTTTTACAAAATTCGTTGAACTGTAATAAATATTTAAAAATACGCATAAACAAATAGTACTATAAAGTTATATTAGCAACTTTACATTTCTATAAAGTTGCTTTTTTATTTTACAATACCTTTCATCCATTTCACTCATTTCTGAAACCATACTCGAAGTTATCAAGTCATCAGATGAATCGGCATGACCGTCATCTTGTAATTCGTTTGCTTGTGAAATGCCAGCTACGCCTATTGTGTCAACTGTGTGGTCTAAGAGGCTATCATTACGTACACTGCCAAAATGTGACCTAGAACAATAATTGTATGTTATATATGTATAATATGTTATAATAAAATACAAGATAGATTAATAATGCATTTAATGCATAAGTTTTAGAAATTGTACTTACTTTGCACCGAGATTCACTTCATCATCAGTACCCGTCGATGATGATAACATTGCTGCTGCTGCTGCTGCATTCTTAGATAAATTTGGTTGACTATCATCAACACAACCCTCATTAAAAATATTTATAGATCTGTCTGAAGACGGATTATCTTGGTCTATTTCAATCATTTCAATGATGTTTGGTTCGTGACTATAAAATAATATTGTTACTTTATGAAAATATATAATATAGTCACATTGTGATATAAACAATACCTAGGTACCTACTTTTCTTTTAATGAATGTTTTTCAAAAATAGTTGGACAAGATCCCTTTTTCAGTCTAATAGTTTTGCTTAATCCACCATAGTTAAAACATGATTGCTCAAAATGTAAAGAGCACACGTAAGAATATTTTTTAAACTCCATTTCCATGTTAAAGTATTTATTTATTCTTCTCAACCATTCATTTCGTGTGTTTTGATTGCTGGGTACTCTGAAAGAAATAAAACAATTAAAATAGTAGTAATAACGTTGTGTATACAAGGAAAAATAACCTAAAAGACACATATTTAACTTACGTAAAAAAACTCAAATTTAAACATCCGGGATCGTCTTTTTGTAACTTGCAGTTGGGTATGCAGCATTTTAAAGGCATTGTGCTCTTAATTTTCTTATATTTAGTGAATATTTTATAAAATAAATAACGTTATCTACATTATAAACTGCTTTCTTCGCACAGCAGAAGTCACAGTTGGAAGGACGCGTCGAGTAACCAATCAGATTCAGCGAGAGAGAGATAGCATGTACTGCAATAGCAGCTATCTCCCTCTTTACCTAGTCACGCGTCCGGCCAAGGTTGCTACTTCCAGTAGTATATATGCTCGAAGATAATACCAAATACACTCACCGGAAGTCACGTGACCGGAGGAGACGAAAATTATCGGGAGAGAATGGAAACTCTGAACAAAATGAAATATACCGAGCAAATTTTCAACTTGCAATATTAAGTTAATAATTTAATATTCTTGAATGAACCTCTTATAGATGAAAAATTAGGATAATATATTTAAGTAGATACCAACAGATTGCGCATACGCGCAATAATAATGATTTAAATGCAATCGAGATCTTTTTTAAGGTTAGGAACACCTAATTTCAAAGTATATAGGATTGTTTCAGTACTAATAAAAAAATTCATTAATTTTCGTACAATCAATCGAGTTTAGCGTTACAAAGAACATCACCAAATTAATATTACGAAGAAGAATTAAAACAGTGCCTACTTTTAATCGCATAGTTAATGAACCGGTAAGCCATTTGTCGTCGTATAGAATTTAAAAATTCTACTGGAAATAATTCTTCTAAATAATTGTCACTCTCGTTTGTATATGAACCTATACTAATATACTCTTTCATATTGCCTTCAATTTTCAATAATATTTCATTGTTAATAAATATTATGTAAAGTAAATATTATGTGTGAAAATTAATCGATATATTACTATTTTTTACACAATTTTCAATTATTGCAGTCCTATTGTCATGTTTAACTTCTGGCAAGGTTTGCTTAAAATCACCTGAAACAATTATTACTTAGTAACAAAATTTCGCCGATAAAACCTTGAAAAATATTTAAAAAATCGCATTTTTCAAGGTTTTTTCAGCGATATTTGGTTATAATAACTTGAAACTTTGGACAATGATGACTAATACATTACGGAGGGCAACTAACTCTTGGTTTTTCGTAATTTTGTTTTATTAAAAAAGGTGATGGGCTTTGTTGTGAAGCATTTATAAATGATGACTGGTCGCTTAGCTAGTATAAAAATTTATAAACGCGAGCCAAAAATGCGAATTTTATTACATAACCTATAACAAAAGCCTCAAATGTTATAGGTAGTGCTCAGCAGGCGGAAAAATTAAAATTTTTTCTGGAAGGATATAATGGATGACATAATGATAAGGAGTGCGGGAAGCCCATACACTTAGATTTTCTACTAGAAATTCTAGTGTTATATAATGCGCGCTAATAATGCAAGTACGCGCAGTATTGAAACCGCACAGTAAAGTCCCGCGTAAGATTTCAGATGAAATCTCATACCAAAATCCGATGTAACCGATAATTATACTGTCCCAGATTCCATCGGCTTTGCGTACATCTATTAAAAATACTAAATAATGTAGTTATATCTATACTAAATACTATGTAGTCGTGCATATCGTTAAAAATAAATAAACTAAGTTTCTAGAACACATAGTGATGATATGGCGCACAGCTGGTAGAGAAAAGATAGGAAAATGCCGCCGCGCATGTTGCGATTAATCCGAACAAGAGTCAATGCGCGGATGCGCCACGCATTCAAGAAATATTAGGTATACACATGAACCGTCCTGCACCGATGTATATATGCATATAACTTATAAGAAGCGCCGTCGTGCTTCTGATGATGCGGGCATGCTGCTGACGCGGTCTTCGTTGATTCGGAGCTGTCTACGCGGCACTGCCGCCACGCGTGCCCAGATAACAGCGCATGCTAGTTCGCTCTGTGCATCGAGGTATTTTACGCGTACTCTCCATAAATTATTTGGTGGCTGCCCTCGAAACTAAACGGTTGCAAAAATTTGTAGCTTATATGGGAAAATGACAAAAAATATTTCTTATGAAATCCCTAGGGGTTTAAAATGCTTGTAAATTTTTGTATACATCAAGGGCACATCATATTTATCTTTCAAAAAAGTTTGCGCCGGTTTAAAGCAATACCAATTTCTATATTTTAGCAAACCAACAGTTCTCAGTTTTGCCGCCAAAAGTGGCGATGATAGTATATAGGGAACAGACACCCAGATGCATGGTTCTGCTATATACATATAAATACTTATATACAGTAGAAAATAGCATAAGAATGCGTTATGCATCAATTTTTTGCTGATTTAATACCTCTAGACCCTAATATAATTAAAAATTCTTATGTTTGAGTAGTTTTTAAAACGGCAGCTCTCCAATATGGCGGCTCAAAGGATTAAGACCTAACCTAGCATACCGCGGGCATTTGAGTACATAAATTCAGTCATCATGAATCTATTTTGATTTTGAAGCATTATCTCTCATCTCTATTATGATTTTGGAGAAAACAATAAGGTTATTTTATGTATTAAAATTTACATGCGTTAATTTATACATCCATATATATTTTCATCCTTCGCGCCGTCATATTGATCACGTGAGCTCTCAATCGTTCAAACGTATATCATTAGGAAATCGAATTTTCGAAACAATATTACTTAACAAATATTGCAGTGAAAATCGTGACTCTTGTACTTTTGTGTAAGATTTAACCTTAACTTTATTTTAAAAAAGGTTCTCTCTATATACCGGCTGCAGACACGCACGCGCACAAACGACTTTATAGTAAGCTTTTTAGCGAGTTTGGTTTAGTTCATTTTCATATATAGCCATAAGCAGCCAACACAGCAGGGCATAGAAGCGAGAGAGGAGCTGCAGATCAGGACAAGCTATTCGCTCTGTGTACAATTTACTATCAGCGCCAATTTTGGCGGCAACGCTGAGAACTGTTGGTTTGCTATAAAATATATTGGCTGATATGGAGAGATATTTTTTGTCATTTTCCCGCATATAAGCTACAAATTTTTGCAACCGTTTAGTTTCGAGGGCGGCCACCAAATAATTTATGGAGAGTATAAGCCGTATAAGTGTAGTACAAAATAATACTAATACAGTACAGCTGATAGTATACAGGTGTAGCTTTATACGTAGAGACTGTATACACTGTACAAAGTAGTTAATATATATAAGTACTCTACACAGTACACGTCTCTCCCCGACTCTACAGTCTACACAGCTCGATCTCTCTGTGACTCTTGCTCACTCAGGCACTCGGCTCCAGTGACCAGTCACCTCACAGCAGCGTGCTCCAAGAGGGAGCAGACAGTTCGAGTTGTGACGACGCGGCGCTTGCAAGATGGCAGATACGGTGAACGAGATCGTGTCCGCGGAGAACCTGACCGAGTATGTGCAGAACGCGACGGCGAAGGTGCCCTCGACTCCCGAGGGCATGTTCATCGCCTACAGCAGCCTCGTCATCATGGCCATCCTGCCGATCTTCTTCGGCAGCTACCGTTCCGTCAGGCACCACCGGGAGCAGCAGGTTACTTTCTCGCACTTGCTTTTCTCTAACATCTGTTTACTTGTACCTGTTAGCAACAGCTGTCCCCCTGCCCCCTCGGCAATGCAGACCCTGGGGCGTGGGATTCCTGCGGCGGATCAGCCGTAGGCCCGCGCGGCCGCGTTTCCTCGCGCTTATCGCTCGACAAATCCAAACAGATGTTGCAAGAGCCCGGGCTCTACCGACGCAACTGCATCTCTATCGCTCATTCATTTTTCTTGTTTACAATGCGTAGAAACACTTTGAGACCAGCGGGGAAAAGCCCGAGACCATGAGCCGCAAGGACGCTGCCATGTTTCCCTTCATCTCCAGCATAGCGCTCTTCGGACTCTACGTCTTTTTCCAGGTACTTATACAACCCAGCCTTACTTTCGCCACTCTCTCTCTCTCTCTTCTCTCTCTATTTTTCGCCTTTTCTTTCCACCTTTTTCAGATATTCTCCAAGGACTACATCAATCTGCTGCTCACTGGATACTTCTTTTTCCTTGGAATCTTGGCCCTCTGCCATCTCTCAAGGTAGGCCTTCTGAAGAAACTGCGATCGGCCGTCAATGTTCTATTACTATTGATATTGATTGTAATTCTAGCCCACTCATCACCTCACTGGTGCCTGCTGCCATTCCCAAGACCCAATACCATCTGCGTCTCACGGGAAACAGTGACGACATCATCAACTACAAATTCAATCTGCACGATATTGTTTGCCTGGTTTGCTGCTCCATGTTCGGAGGTTGGTATTTACTCCAGAAGGTAAGCCTGCCAGAATATTCACCTCCGTCTTATCCATGCTTGCTCAAATTCAGAAATTTACAATATTTTCTTTTGCAGCACTGGATTGCTAACAATCTGTTTGGAATTGCCTTTGCAATCAATGGAGTCGAGCTTTTACACTTGAACAATGTTGTTACTGGTTGCATTTTATTATGCGGACTCTTTGTCTATGACATTTTCTGGGTCTTTGGCACCAACGTTATGGTCACGGTGGCCAGATCTTTCGAGGCTCCCATTAAGCTAGTCTTTCCTCAGGATTTGCTGGAAAAGGGGCTCAATGGCAGCAACTTTGCCATGTTAGGACTAGGAGACATTGTTGTTCCTGGGATTTTCATTGCACTGCTGCTTAGGTTCGATCACAGTCTCAGCAGAAAATCCAATACCTACTTTTATTCAACATTTTTTGCCTACTTTATGGGACTGCTTGTTACGCTGCTCTTCATGCAGTTGTTCAATCACGCTCAACCTGCTCTGTTGTATTTGGTACCTGCCTGTTTAGGAACTCCGCTCTTGGTTGCTCTTGTGAAGGGCGACTTGAAAGCTTTATTCTCGTGAGTATGACATTCTTATGCAAAATAGGAATTTCTCTTCAGAAAAGATTCTAATACAATCGCTAATACTAGGTATGAGGATCATCCATCGGAGACTGCTGAAGAGGACAAGAAAGAAACCACACAAACAGGCAGTAAAAAAGAAAAATAAAAACAGTTTTTTTACTGATGATAAACGTGATAATGTATAAAACGTCGACACGTTTAAAGAAACGAGTCCACGTTTGATACCTATAATGACAGTTGTCTCTCGATGAGACAGGAATCATCAACTTGTGGATACTTGTGTGTGTATGTATGTACATTGACATCAGTTGTCTATCACAGATCGCAGCCATAGTGGCTGAGGAAGTATTGATGTTACTTCCTTTAAGAGTGTATAATTTTGATGAATGCTTTTTTCCTTACCAATTTTTTAGCATTATGAATAATAGTTTGTTTCCTTTACACCATTGTTTCCAAGAGTTAAAAAATTGATAGTAGGAAAGATTCTTAGATTATCAAGTTTCTCAAGCATCATCCTTTGATCTAATGAAAATCATTCCACGACTATTGAAATTAAAACTTTGATATAAAACAATAGCCTAAATTTCACGAACCTATTTTTTTGTCAACTACTTATTCTCTATTAGAATGTCTAAGAAGAAATATGTTTGCCAAAGTATAATCAGCTATACATGGAAACTGTTGGCGATTAAATGATTACTATTACAAATTATTTGTATTTAAACAGTTTTGAAAAAAGTGTAAAGACAATTAATAATTAAGCAAATCTTTATTTTAATGAGATAGTCCTAACAGATGTGTTCATCAATAATTGAACGACTTTTTTAATTTACATCGTGCAATGCTGATGTAATTATTATTCTTTGTTTACTTTTTATCGATTGATGTATAAATTTATATTACGATTGTATTGTACTATAATTTAACACAGGGATAACTGATAGATTTTTCTGAACATTTCAATAGTCTGGATCTGGACAATACGTGTTCAAGTTTTTAAAAAACTCTCTTAGAGTAATTGTTTTGTTCATTCTAGTTCAACACTCTGTCAAACCTATTGCATTTTGCATCAAAAATGGAAAACGTATGTGGCTGATTGATTGTAGTGGAAAAAAGGTCATTATTTTCCATTATTGAGCGAAAAATCTCGCGCACAATATTTATGAATTTATCTTCCGCAAAATTATAAGACTTTATGAAACTGAAAATATAGCAAAATGCCAATCAAGAAAATATACTAAATGCGATTCAAGTCTTTTTTTGTCTTCTGATTTTTTACCATTCTAGAGACTGACAAGTTATCTTCTATTGATTCCTGTAATTAAGTTTATCTTTTATAAGCAGAGTTTATACAGCATAATAATATCAAGTCGCTTATTTCTAAGAAAAAAATCACACTGACGTTAAAAATGATCCATTAAAAAAAAAAATATCAAACATCGACCACATATATGAGATGAGGTATGAAACTTTTTTACACATGAATGAATTTTTACACCTACAATTGCTGTCACATAAATGTACGAAATTCAATAAACATACTTGTAAAAAAAAAATAAAAAATGCAGTTTGTTTTTTTCTTTCATTTCATTAAAAAATCAGTGTATGCACAAACGTAGCTGCTTTTAGCAACAAATTAGAAATTCAGGTTTTTTTTTCAAATCATTTAATTCCTATGAAGAAAAAATAAAGAAAGGTTATATATATATATAAAATAAGTAACTTATTTTGTGAATTCATGCTGCAGCAGCATCTTCAACTGCTAAATTTTGAGCAGTAATATGTGGCAGGTCTGTAATTCCATCCTTGGATATTTTTTGAACTTTGAAGTTTGGAAGGTTAACGATGAGTCTTTTGTGAATTTCACGAACACACTTCTTGAGTAAAGCATAACCTTCCTCTTCTGTCAAATCTGAAAAAGATTTTATATATATAACACGGTTGAAGTAGTTTTAATCGCTGATTAGTGAAAAAGCTACATGAACGTACTGTCTCTGTGATATCTATCCAGAATAGTGAGTGAGAAGAAACCACCATATCCGTGTGCAGCATAAGGCACCTTAACACAGGATGCCAAATAATCAATGAAGTACAACTCTGGACCAGTGTGATCATCATAGCCAGCCATCAGCATGTTGACGAAGTAAGGTGTTCTGGAACGCAAGTAGTCTGCCAAATTTCTTCTTGTGAAGTTGGCAGCTGCCTTGGGAGATAATTCGTATCCGTTTCGCATTTTATATAGTTGTAAATTTTTACTGATATACTCTGAGAACTGTGTTGCATCTCCGCTTTCACCAGACACTGCCATGACAAGCTTTTTAGACACCTGATGAATTTTGTGCTCATCTGGAATAAAGTAAGATTCGAATCAGTGCAAGTTTACAAATCCCATTTGAATGACAAGTTATTTTATTGGTAAACACTAGTCTGTGCAAGTACAATAAAAAATTGAGCTAATCAGAATTGTGCATGCTTTGTGAAAAAGTGAGAATTTTTCGTAGAAAAAATAGATGGATACAAAGTTAATGAATAAATAGATACACAGTTACAGAGTGCCAAACAAAAAGGTCATTGGATATAGGTTAGCCCAGACAGAAATCGAATATAATCATACCGCTTTTCATAACCATGATCGAGGTAGCGTTGGTCATGTCAGCCGCAACGAGGACAAAGTCCTTGAATTGAATTCCTATAAGACACTCCATTTTCGTTCTTGCTCTCGAAGATGTTGTTCAAATCTCTTGGAATGCTGGTGTCGGCTCTGAACAGTGTATCCGCGGCTGCCGAAAACCGTGTGTCATTCTAGGTGGAAGCCATCTTTGAATTGTAACTCATTTATACCGGCCGCGTTCCGCGAATCGTACGAATGCGAATTGCGAGTTGCGACGCGATTCGGTGCTATTCATATTTCGCGGAGGTTTTTAAAAACGCGTTACTTTCAAATTATACCTATATTCACGCGCTTAAAAAAGGAAAAATAACATCTATACGCTCCGAGTCTTGAAAATCATCCGCGTGGGTACGGAAAGGTATTATGTTCGATAATAGCCCAAAAGTGCAACTGCGGGAACTTAGTCATCCGCACCAATAATTATAAAGTGTGCAGCGAATTCACCACATGTATTGAATTTCCCCTACATCAGCTAGTATGATATAAGCTGAGTATACGGCATACGCCCGCGGCCCGTGAAACGAATAAATTATAAAAAAATAAAAAGCAGCTATATAGATTAAATTTAGGAAATTTGAATTCTCTGCTCGCGTCGAGAGTCGCCACCAGAATCGCTAGCATCGCGCACGAATATATCCGCGCTGCTCCCTCTTTCACTGGACGAATCCGCGGTCGTCGTTAATCGTCGCAACACTCGCAACAGTGATCGCACCAGCACCACACGGCACACGGCAGTACCGAGTACGGCACGCAGGCTACACACACTCACACACACACACACAGGCACACAGCGACTGAGCGACACTGCAGCACAGCTCGCAGCTCAGTTAACAGTTTTCTCGCAGCAGCCGTGTCTTGGGAGTCAAGCTCAAAGGCAGGCACGTCCCGGAAAAGCCGCAACGAGAGTGACTCGCCGTAGCCGGTAAGTTTGAGAGCTGTCCCCCGGGGACGATCTGCCGAGCCCTTGCCCGGTCCCTGCAGTCCGCTCGTGCGGCACTGCGGCCGTCCAAAAGTGTGCCCGCAACGGGGCGAGAAACCGTTAGCTATATGAAGGAACAGGACGGCGCTCCGGCCAACTCGCGCGCGTCCTGCGGCTCGCTCCAACGCGAATCCCCACGCGATTTCGCGAGCCTCGATAAGGACTTACCCGTATATATACCCGTACCCGCCGAGCCTATCGCTCAAGTACCCGCATGCACGTCACCCCTTTCTCTGACCCTTCGGGTCTTCGGGAGGAATTCGAGACACGCCGAGAATCGGCTATTGCTCACGTACATACATTGTGTGTACATACACGCATTATGTGCGCGCGCGCGTGTACTTAATGTGCATAATTGCGCGAGCTGTTGTCCATCTCGCTCCTGCAGTTCGTCGGTGCTCAGCGAGCGAGCTTCCTCTTCGCCTAAGCACTTGCTTTTCTCCTCGGCATCCTCGTCGCGGGAGCTCTCTCCTGTACCTAAGCATAATCTACATGTATAGCGAAGCAAAGGGGAAGCACTCTCCTTGGCGCGTGTCTTTTTTTTACTTTTTGCGATCGCTGACGAGCGCCGCAGCACCGAGGATTCGCCTTTTTACGGCGGGCAACTTTACGGGAGCCGTACAACGTATCCGACTCTTATATACTTAAGTATAGTAGCCGCGCTCGCAATGGTGTGTGACGACGGGTATCTTTGAAGCGGCCGAGAAGGACGTGGACGAACGATAACAGGAGGAGGTGATTAGCATGCGTAATTGTTGCACCGCCCGCCCGGGGAGAACGGGGGGCGAAGCGTGCGTATATAAGTACTGTATACTTGCGACGCTCGGGCTTCTAAGGTCACTGTCTGTGCGCCAGCCGTGTCGTCGCATAATCTCTACAGTGGAATATACGTGCGGCTCTACTTATTTTCCTGCTCGCCTGAGAACAAAGCGCTGCAATTTTTTGTTGGTTACATTTATTCGTTCAAAAAATTTAACAATGACAATTCATCTGTAGGTAACAACCATGGCTGTCAACGTGTACGCAACAAATGTGACGACTGAGAACCTCAGTCGTCACGACATGCTGGCTTGGGTCAACGATTGTCTGCAGTCGTCGTTCGCCAAAATTGAAGAGCTCTGCACTGGTGCTGCATACTGTCAATTCATGGACATGCTGTTTCCGGGCTCGGTGCCCTTGAAGAGGGTTAAATTTAAGACAAACCTTGAACACGAGTATATACAGAACTTTAAGCTGCTGCAGGGTGGCTTTAAGAAAATGAATGTAGATAAGGTAAGCACATCTATGGTCATTATCAAGGGTATAATACGTGACAAATGCATTGAAAATCTGTTGTGCTCATGAGAAAAGAGGCTCGCTCATGTTAACTCATGATATTGAAAGCACTGCTAAACTGGTTCAGGTAATACCGGTGGACAAACTCATTAAAGGCCGCTTTCAAGATAACTTTGAGTTTCTTCAATGGTTTAAGAAGTTTTTCGATGCTAACTACGACGGCCGCGAGTACGAAGCGTTCGACGCGCGCGGCTGTATTCCTCTGGGCTCTGGAGTTGATGGAACCCATGCCATTTCAAATTCACAATTGGTACCACTTCCACAGAAGCAGCATGTGCCACAGAAACATATTCAGCAGCGGCAACCCATACCGCGGCAGCAAATGAGTACATCGATATCTCATTAAAAAATTTCTTAGTACCATGCACCGCCTGTCGCATGTTAGCTTCTTCATTGTACACTATGAACAATACTACAAGACTGTATGTGGTGCATCCACTCATCTTGATTCTACTTTTTTTTTGTCAAAGCCTAAGCATTGTTTCGTTCTTCAAACAAAAAAAAAACATTCTCTTCTAAAGTGAAGTTCACTTTTTTAACAGTTGTAACATACTCTTTGTACACAATGAGATTAGAACATGTGGTGAATATTTGCTTAAATTAATGAGAAATTCACATGGCTTTTCAGTGTTTTGCACAGTGTAAATATCAGTACCCACACACGCTTTTGTTGGTATGGTACTCTACTCATTTTTATGTTACCCAATAGTAAAACATTGAATTTATTTAGATAGCAGCTCTGAACCCTACAGACTACTTTATAATAATTTTGTTCTCCAGTAAACAAATTATTTTGTTTCTTTATTCTCAGAGTATAGCAGTGAATTGGTGCTTAGTTCGAATCACTTGTACAGCTATATTTAGAAATGATAAAAGTAAGATAATTTATCCAAGTGCTTGATTGGTCCTTTACTTTTGTTTGTATTGGTTTTGTTGGCTCTAGTTATCATCATCATGCATTATGTTTGAGATATGATTCTGAATAATCCAGCTGTTGTTCCAATCTACAATCAATACCAATTTACTTTTATTATGATTTATTATTTTTCAAGAATGGTTTTCTACCAGTTAAGTTTGAAGTTATTTTATTTTTTCCATTTTGTATCCCTCGAATCTCTGACATCATTTACAGATTGTACCGATCGATAAGCTGGTCAAAGGCAGGTTCCAAGACAACTTTGAGTTTTTGCAGTGGTTCAAGAAGTTCTTTGATGCAAACTATTCAGGAACCGATGTGTATGACGCCCTTGCTATGCGAGGAGGTGAACCAATGGGCAGTGGTGGCAATAATGTGCCACGTGGTGCTGGAATGGTAAAACGAACTGCCCCCATGCCATCTAAACCAGCACCTAGGACCGGTACAGTCTACAATGCTTTTGTTTATTTTTTTATAAGACATTTTTACACTAACACATTATCATCAAATTTAACGGAACTTTTGATCTCAAATATATCAAATTATAACACTAACTATAATCACAAAATCAAAAACTGTTCACAAACGTTCAAAGTTTATAAAATTTTCATTTACAAAGAAATGTTATTACTGTAAAAATTGTGCAAAACAATCTGCAGTATAATCTTCATAAAAAATAGATTCTATTTAATAATTTGTCAATATAAAAAATAAGAATTTCACATTTGTTGCATTAAAAAGTAATCTTTAGAACAAGGGCTTAAAATTTTGTATCTTTGCGCAGTAACAAATCTGTTTTGGCTGGCTCTTAAGGGAAGGTGGGAGCTATAGCTTCGCAAATCCGCCACCGGGTATCTAGTATTTCAAATGCCAAAAAAAAAATAAGAGCCGTATTGACATTTTCTTTCGGTATAATGATTCACTTATCTCAAACCTATGTCGCTCTGCTCATTATGTTGATGAAATTTCAAATTAAAAAAAGTTAATAAGTAAAATTTGAGGTTGGCGCTGTAATCGCATAAACACGCGTAAACACCCGCTCGTATTTCACAACTTTTACAGAAACCAAAAGTCCGATTGGTATTTTTTTTTTTTTTTTTTTTTTTTTTTTTTGGTAGAATGATTCACTAAACTCAACACTTGTTTTTCATTGCAAGCTTTATTCAAAAAGTTATATGGAACAGAAAAACAGTGTTTTCAGCTCCCACATCCCCTTAATAGCAATTGATAAAAGTTTGTGCCTCTGTTACTAAGTTATTTGAATATTTATTGCCAAGTTTATGAGAACAGTTTTTTTTCACACTTTACTACAGACATAAAACAAAAATAAAAGTAAAATGGTAATCACAAAGATTTAGCTTATTTAACCAACACTAACTAGGCAAAATGAAATGCAGTATGATCGATCAAAGGCTACTTTTAAAAAGATATTTAGCAGCAATTTTAATTATATTTTTGTACATATGTAAAATATACTATTTTCATTATACAAAAAATATTCTTAACAACTGATGCTGAGGAGTTCATGAAATAGAAATATTACAGAATATTTTTTAATGCTTCGTTTATATGAAACTTCATCACAGGTGAAGGACTGCAATCTTCTGTCCAAGTACCTGCAAAAACTATACAGAAGACTAGTAATTATTATTTTAATATTTTTTTTTAACCATACCTGTTCTGTTATCTTTTGTAAGCAGTAGATTACAAAATCCCTGAAATTCTTAGGACTAAAAAATTTGCACCTTTCCTATTACAAATTCATATATTTGTAAATTTATTTTTTAAATTAGTGTGTTATATACCTGCATGATTCAAAGTAATACCAATCTTGCATCGGCTTTATTTGAAACGCTCATTGCATAAAGCTTGTTAAATTTTTCTAACCATCAATTTTATTATTCTTACACTTTTTAATCTTTAACATCATCATTTTTAACATATTGGTATTCGTATTGGATTTTACTTATCTATTTTTGTGAATTAATTTTCTATTTCAAAGTTTCAAACATTAAGTAAAGGAAACTGACGAAAATTATTTTAATAAATAAAATTATTTCATTTGTTCTATGCAGTTAACAAAGTTGCAACAAATCGTGCGCCAGCAAAAATAGGAGGTCTCGGAAATCGCGGTGAACCGGGAAAAGTTGATGAACTTAGTTCTCAGGTATTAAGAAAGTATTGTGTGAGCCTTTTTATTTTGCAATAATATTAACTTTACTCAGCTCATATTTGTTTATGTCTTGTAGATCATGGAATTGAAAATTACTGTTGATGGGCTGGAGAAAGAACGAGATTTTTACTTTGGTAAACTGAGAGATATTGAAGTTATGTGCCAAGAATGTGACAACAGTGAATCCCCCCCAATCATACAGAAAATTTTAGAAGTTCTTTATGCAACTGAGGTATTGACGATTTTAATTTCTACTTCCGTATTTGTTTCTTTATCACCCCTTAGTCGTGGTTATACGTTTTATTTAAAAATTTAGTTTCAAAAAATAATTTTTCCAAGAAAATTAGAACGGTTTTTTCCGATTTTGAAAGAGGTAAGGTGTTATATGACAATGATTTCAGGACAATGGAAACATCGACGAATGTGGTGATCAAACGTATTAATTTAAGTTGTTTGAATAGCTGATCATGTTAGAATTAAGGTAAAGCAATGTGCTGTACAATTGCATCCCACGTTTTATGTGGTTTGGTGTACAGGGTTAAATGGCATTGATAAAGATCTTGAACAAAATAATAATTTTATGTTGAAAATATTTTTTGTCAAATATTTGATTGTGCGTGTTGTTTATAAATATGAAGAATTATCTTGGTTAACCAATCTAAAAGCTTTTCCAATGCCCACATGAGTTACTTTAAGATTTTAAGGTATAATCTCAAAAGCTTTATTAGTCCTAAGTACCTTGGAGTTGGGATACCTATGCTTATCCTTAATGTAGGAAAATTTTCTTATTTTGGAAAAGTACATTGCGTTACTTAAAATTGTAGTACAGTAGCTTTAAACATAGTTCTTGTCCAGAAAATTAATTGAGTAATCATAAAAAGTGTCTGCAGATAGTTTAAAGTAATGAGTATTTTATTTTAGGATGGCTTTGCACCTCCAGAAGAAATTGAAGGAGAAGATCACGAAGACGATAAATACTAACTGGATCGATTATTACGGTTCAAATAAGAAGCAAAGTGGAGCAATAGAGTCAAGTCTGTTTAAAGTCAAAGTCGACACATGAAGCATTACTATGATAACTCATATGAATCGTTGAATGTTTGCGCGTTCTTTTCATTTTTCTCGTTATATTTTTTCCAATAGTTCAATGAAATTTATGTTTTTAACATAAGTGTATTTTACACATCAGTTTTTGAATTTTCCTTAGGGTTGCAAAGACAAAAAAAAAACAGATTTATAAAAAAATTTTAAGCTTGTATCATTATGGCAGAAGCTAGGAGTAAAAATTGCACTCAAAACAACGCTTTTGTAAAAGTCTGTTTTTTTTTATTCTAATATTATTTTAACGTATGGATAGTAATTTTAAAACTTACCTGCGTTTGTAACTGTTCTTTTCGTATTATGTAAAATAAACTTTTTGTTTAATTTGGTTTTGCTCTTTTTCTTTATAATTCACAAATAGATTTGCTTGTTCAAAGAATGCAATTCAATCTTAATGAAACGTGTGCAAAAGTGTTTGTTCTATATTTAAAACAAGAACAAAATCAGCGATTCTTTGTGAATCACGTTAATTTTGAAAAATTTTATTGTTTGGCATTTTTGTTTGGATTTAAAAAGTATGTACCCTTGAAATGAAATCAAGTTTTTTTTTCAAATTGTCATTCGGTTTTCTTTAGAAATATCACTAAAATACTATACTGGAAAATTTTATTTTATCATCTTATTTTTAGCAGAAAACACGAAGAACCATGTAAAAGTAATTTTACGTTGACTAGTTTTAAGCTCTTAAATGTAAGGGATGTTTTTACCTTCAGATCATTTTGATGCATTGGATTTTTAGCATGACTATAATAAGATTAAAAGACAAAAGTGTGAAGCGTGTTCTTGTACAGAAGTTAAAAGTATTCCAAAAAGAGTTTAATGTATTAGCTAGCTTTAATTGGATTTTATATAGCCACATGAAAAATGATATATGATAAACTTTCATAAACCTCCACACTTAATCAAGAGAATCAAAGATTTCCTTTTCACAATCCCTGCTCATGCAAAACTTGACAAAATAGCGCAAATAACAATTAGATTTGATTATTGAAATTTTGGAGTTAGTTAACCTGTTTTATAAGTAAATTTGACCGTTACAAGAGTAAATAGAAGGCATCGAATAAGATATCGTATGTAAGGTTAAAATATTGTAAAATATAAAATGTTCCAAGAAGGCTAATGCGCGAAATATTGTGTCTTACGCACCAAACAATTTTCATTTGTATCTATTAATTAGATTACAAGGCATGAAGCACATTGCACAATACTTTAATTAAGAAATAGTATTTGCGGATCTACTGTGTATTTATTATTGTATCAAGCAGTAAGATGATCATTAACGTGTATGCTTTCGATTTCAAATTTTAGCGATGTAACGAAAGTTTAATAAAAACGAAATTTAAAACTATTCTCCTTGATTGTGCTGTCATATTCATTTAAAAGTCCGCGGTATATACCATCGCGAGTTTCAAATATTATGTAAGTAATCAAACGTATATGTGTGTAAATACCGATTTCTTCTGTCAACGACAGTTCATTCTCATGCTGCGAACAAGCCAAGCGCGCTATATTGGCAAAACAAGAGCGCAGCGAACAAATTCAAAAAAATAAATATAATGATTCATGTATTTATACTATATATACCTTATAGGTATTATAGATGTATGTATGTAGCTGCGCGAGGCAATAAAGGAATTAATAAAGCCATATAGCGACGGAGGACGAGAATAAGTACGAGATACACGAACGGCGGGAGCGCGCGAGACGCGACCAGAGGACGATAAAGAGGGGATGTTTGGGCGCGAAAAGTCCCCAAGCCGGCGGCCGGCCGCAGTGCTGCCCGTAGTTGTCGCTCGCGAAGATCGCTTCTGCGCGCAGAGTACCCTATAGCAATAGCTCTCGTCAGCTCTCATCGTTTTCTTCTTCTCCTGCGGTCTTCGGAGCCAATAAGTAGTTTGCAGACGTAGAGAAGTTGCCGGTCGACGCAGTAGGACAGGATTCGCGTCATGCACTTCCCGACCCGGACCGATGATTAAGATTTAAGATAGCCGCAGCAATCGTAAAGCCGGAAAAGGACAACGCATGACCAACGAGTTTTACACACTGTGTTCGTATAGCCTGCGTCCGCATCATCACCAAAGGCCAGGAATCAGGAATATACGGGGAATATTCGAGATTTGAACGACCCATACCATACCAACCGTACTCTGCGGCGAGCGTGACTGACTGAATACACAGGGCATAAAGGTTCGTCAATCGTCGTTTAACAACATCATTTTCGTTGCATGGACTCTGACATTTTAACATACAAATACCGCAGAGAGCGCGAGGCGGTTTAATATACTTACGTGTGTTCGCGCGTTCTAAACGTTGCCTCGAGGCCGGAGTCGCAGCCCGCAGGCCGCGGCTACCGAATTCACCATCAAAACATTGGCTGTAAACATAAGTAGTCCCTGTAGGTATCTAAGTCGCTGTGCGCAGAAAGCGTAAACACTCATTTTCGAGCCCCGCGGTCTCCTTGTCGATGGTCACAGAACTGTGTACTCTCGAGTAATATTAATATATATGATATCTCTGCGCGGCGTTACTCATATTCGCTTTTATAAGAGTAGGTATATATCCGCCGCGGGAAAATCACCATTGGCATGACAATAAATGCAGTACACAGCTGAGCCGCATGCAGACAAGCAAAAATTCAGCGCACTTTGACCCGGCAGTCGGCGAGAGATCCAGATATAGTTTTTTTTTTTTTTTTTTTTTTCAAAATCGCGACAAACGTTGCATAAGTAACGCACGCTTATCGCTCGCGTCTGCGCCGCGATTCGCGAACGGCGAGATGGCAAAAATGCAGAATCTGTATATACTTATATAATTATCTCGCGCCGCAACACGTTGCGCCAGCTCCTCCCGCCGTCGTAAGTAAATAAGTATATAATATGGAGACTGAGTATTTGAGTTGAGACTCGTGGTCAGTCGCTCTTTTGGGGACGCGTCGGTTCTTCAGAATTACAGTTAACCACGACTTTTTGGCCGCTTCCTTGATCCTTCTTCGTCCGATGATACCTGCAGACTGCATTAGTTGCGACACTCTTGTCGAAAAGTACATCGTATATATTTGTAAGCGCATAATTCGCTCGCAGCCCCTTATCGGCGGCGCTCGACTCGCGACGTGTTTACCATTTCTGCTTCTGGTTATATTATCGTTGCAAGTATTTTCCTTCGGCTGCCGGCAGCACCTCAGAATTCAGATCCGCGGCTGCTATATCTCTGCAGTATAAGTACTACGAGAGCCAGTATAGAGAATGTGTATGTGCAGTGTTGACATAATCGACAAGACGGAAAACATCGGCTATACTTACGGTCAATTATACGGTATAACGGATTCGCCATCAGATGCGACTAATATAGGTACGTTTTCGAAGCACAGAGGACTGCCGTAACGAAATTGAGGTATCTGTACCTGTTATGCGAACCAGTGCGTACCGACATTTTTATTTATTTATTTATTTATTTATTTATTTATTTATTTATTTATTATTATTTTTTTCAACACACACACGCTGCGCGCGATAAGCCGAGGTCATGCCTCGCTGCATCCGATATCTCCGATATCCGAGTCGGCCCCCTCCTCCCCTCACGAACCTGTTTAGCGGGAAATGTCGCGGAAACTTTTTGCCATCGCGTACGGCAATGATGATGATAATAGCAATAGTCTTGTGCTTCATAGTTTCAATAAGGACAGAAACATAATGGACAAGGTAAACGGCCTGATAATGTCCGGCATGGAGTCAGCGGCGCAGATGTTCATCGGACAAGCATTCCTCAGGCTGATCGACCGGATCCTCTGGATAGTCGAAAAGTCCGTGCAGTGGAGCCTGCCCTCTGAGGAAGTTAGCGCAAGTGCGTATAAAGCTTGTATTTTATATACAGACTATACTTAACAATGATCAATGACGAAACCTTCGCGCAGAGGAGAACGGCAAGACGTTCGGCAAGGCCGATCTGGTGAGGCCGCTGCCGTGGATCATCTTTCTGCCGGCTTTGCTGTTTCTGCGGATAATCCGGATCGGCCTCGACGCGCTCGGTGCTATCCTCGGCTATCCCCAAGTCGAGCCTTCCGACATGGTACGTGTACTACAGTAGGTATAATGGAAGTTTAATGCAATTGGTTTTGTAACTTGTATAATGATTTTCAGGTGCGCGTCATACAGAGGGGTCGCAGGCGCATCAGGGCCATCAAGAGCAGCGGGCTCAAGAGCATGAGACTGAGAAGTACTCCCGTTATCAAGGTAAAGCTATACGTGCCGATTATGTAGGTCTACCCGCATAGCGAGATCTCGTACTCGCATCTGCATGCTGCATACTTATGCGATGAGACGACGCGGCACGGCACACGCAGTAGCCGAACTGAACGTGTCGAATAAATCCTTAAAAGCTCGATAAATTCGTATGGTGGTGGTGGGTGTAGGACAGGGCGATGAGTATGAGGGAAGCAAGTAAGAACCTGGCCAAGTCCATAAGGCTGACCCTATCCACGCTCTCTTGTCTGGACTCTGCATCCAAGACGTCTCCGTCTCCGCCCCCGACCAAAATCCGAGTTTCCAACATTCTGGATGCGGCGGTAAGTCTGTCTATCTACAACGCTTACATCCTGCTCCCTCATCAGTTCTCGATACTATCTATACTTTTAGTACTTACTACCGTTGGCGTGCGTGTGAGCTTGTTCGTTGTTTCTCCCCATTTGCACGCAGTATGCTGTATGCTTGTACGCTCTACGACGTTTTGTAGGTACCGCCCATGTCGGAGGAAACGTCCGGCATCGATTCGGCCGTAGGCAGCCCCAACCAGGACTACAGCAAACGAAAGTATTCGGAAATCGGCACGGACGAGTCGTCGCTGGATGAATCCGACGAGGAAACTCTAATATCTAAGATCAATAGGCTCGCCAATGCATCCGACAGCGACAAAGATTTCAGCGTAAGTCTCGCACATTCAATGATTTAACGACGTCCTGCGCACTTTTCGCTCGACTCGATGGCAATAATAAATCGCGCAGCCTGCTCTCTTTTACTCGCGATTAAAATGATATACCTTTATCTCGCGGCCGGGAGCTCAGTCTGCCGCTGCAGTTACAAGTATAAGGCACGTGCTGGACACGGTCTCAACTCAACTCTCACGGCGCTCGCGCGCTTCAAAGCGTTACATCGACATATGCACTCGCAATTATTAGCGTGTGTGCGTGTCAGTCAGTCTGTGTTTGCGCGCGGCGACGCGACCTATCAGCGGCGCGGCGCCGGGGATATTTAATTCTTTTCTTTCCGTACGCGCACGCACAGCGTGCAGACCAAGACCTTGAGACTTGACCCTTCTTCGGGACGATAGTCAACGAGCGCATGGGTCTTGGCAAGTGCTGCAGTATCGGCGCAGCTGCTCGGCCTGTCTCACGTTTATTTTTAGTTTATCGTTTGCCTTATTTTTCTTTGGGAATTCACTTCTAATCGAGTCAATGCGAGCGGCCGGCCTTTCGTTGATCGCTATAATGCTGCGAAACGGTGTGTACTTAATTGGCCAGCTCAAACGTCTCTTATGGATGCTATACCTACTTAGGTGCTAATTACGTGTGTTTGTACTATAGATCAGCGACTGCCCATCGGTTGGCAGAAGCGAAACATCTGCTTCGGAATCGGAGGCGGACGTGAGCATCCCGCTCAGCGAGGTCGAAGACCTAAAAGCCGAGAAGGAAGAGATGGAGAAGCAGTGGTGCGACAATCCGCAATGCACGAAAACAACGGGCGACAACGAACTGCACGTAAAGCACTTGGAATAGTCAAACCGCGCTGGCGCTCGCGCGCTCAATTCATCTGCTGAAAAATAGCACCGCATCGCTTCACCTCTTGTCCCTATCCCTTTAAGCACCTGTACTTAATAGCTTTTAATTGTCATTTTATATCAGTCGATTTCGTCTCTTAATTTTTTATTCATGTTTGCGCGCTCTGATCGTACCTATCATCATCCGTATATTATCCGCACGGCTAATTTGTTCTTTCCAAGCGAACTATATGGAGACATGCTCAGTACATGATTTTTCTTTTAAATTGTTGTCACACGAGGATATTAACTGAATATTTTTTATAACTGCACCCAATAATAAACTCAAGATGTTTTTGTAAAATTTGTTTGTTTTTTATGCGACTTTTTTCAGCCACCCGAAGAAACTTTACTTTTAATTCTCCAGCTTGATTTGTAAAGCGTTCCTCAATTGACTACTTTTTTCCCAAATCGTTTATCTTGTAAATACGCATTGCGGAGTATTTGGATGCCTCCGTATTGGCGAGCATATAAGTCTCCTTACGCTAGATCCAGTTTCGTTTGCACGAGGATTAATATTATTATCAAAAATAATTCATTATTATGTACTTTCAATCGCTGCTTTATACAATATCTATCGGCAAGTGTCTCATATGGTTCGTTAAATGGCTCGATAATGCGCAAGCTTAATTCTTACAACGCTTTCTTCTCGATCTTAGAAGCTGACCGAATGTCTTGTAAAGTTGGAAAAGTTGAACGCGCAGCCACGCATCAACGGCTCCAAGGATCAGGAAGAGCCGGAAACGACGGCTGTGGTCGCGGAAAAAGACATGCCCGAGACGTTGGCCACAAATGGAGTCGGCCACGATCGAGACACTGCCTACTATTCGCCGATTAGCTGGAAAAGCGTCTCGCCTGAAGTGTCGATCCCCTCTGATAAACGTAAGTTTTGACTTTGTGTCGATATAATGGATGATCGTATAAAAATCACCCCTGCTATCGTCGCTGCGTTGAAGGAAAATCAACTTTGCCGTCTTTCCTTTTTTCAGAAGATAATCATATCGATGTCGGAGAAAAGCCGATGGACGAGCTCAATAATGGGCAACTATACGGCGGCGAAGAAATAAACGAAGACTGCGATATTGGTGAGATACTTCGAAAATCTATATGGCGCAGATCAGTGGCAAACTCCCCCTTTTTTAAACAATATTTTTACATTGAGTATAGGTTGAGTATAGGCGCTTATAAGAGTTCGTTCAGCACTGCGATGTTTGCAGTATTATAATTTATATCATAGTGACAACGAAAAAATTAAATGCTTTTCATATCTTTACTTCCAACTTTCGAATTGAAACTTCGCGTGCAAACAAACAAGACTTTATATATAATATGACAGTCCGTAATTTGAAAAAAATTCTTTTCACAACGAATCTGAAAGTACTCGAAGGCTCTTACAATGACTACTCTTATAAAATGGAAGCAGCTAAATAGTGATCAAAAACATTTGTCGTTCTATCAGGCAGCAAGAATTCGTGTGCCAGCGGAGTTAGCGGACAGCAGACCGGCGAAAGTATAAAGGAGAAACAGCGAAGCTCATCTCAGAGCAGTGGCGGTGGCGCTAGCAAGCACCATCAGAAGCATAAACGGGGCAATTACGGTAATCGCAAGAAAAAATAAAAAGGGAGCAAGAAACGTCTTTCATTGCCAACTCGCGCATATATAATATAATAATATTATATACATTTACATCCACATGCATACAAATACACACTGTCAAATCCTTCACTTCTTTCTTGCATGCCAAGAACAATGATACTCATGAAGCAAAAAAATTAATGAACGAATTCATTGGTCTCTATAACTGTTTTCTATAATTAAGCGAATATTTGAAAAGTGTGCATGTTAGTAATGTAGCCCTGTTATACGCATTTCGAAACACTTTTACTTTATACTACGATTTAAAAAAATGCCTAGTATAATGCTGGCTTTTATAATTATAATGGTTGGGAGGAGAAAGTGTATCAAGACTTGTATGATTAGTCTGCTTTAAGCGATTAGGTACCTTTTCACGACTATACATGACATATGTATGCTCATTTTATTATCATTCTGTTGCAATAATTTTTCAATGTAACCATTCTCCATGATGCGACTCGTGTTCCTCGAATATATATATATATATATATATATATATATATATATATATATACACACACACGCACGCACACACACACATTTAAATATTTAAATATTTTAAAACTTCCACAGTTAATATCCACAGTTACAAATAGTATGTAATTATGATTTTATGGTAATAAATTGTTTTGTCTCAACAGAGAAAATGCAGGTTACAATAATTCATTTATAAGTATGTATAAATAAATAATCTCACTTTTGTTTACTCTAATAACGTACAATTTATTGAACTCATGGTACACTTGATTCAAATTTATATAAATGATAGAATCCATCACAACTGCCTTTTACCATAATTTTTTCACATTACATGTGGTATGTTCTGCATTTGCTGTGTTGTGGTATTTCAAAATCTGATAATAGAGGTTAACGTGAAATAAAGTAAATATTACGTTTTACAGAATATTTATTTGGAAATTACGTCTTTATATGTATATGAAGAATAAATTTAGGACACAGAAACATCTTTTTGCTGTTTTTAACATTTGTGAACTTCTATGTTGTACATTTCTTCGCGGTATTTTTTGATCATGGGTCCAAGTAAAATGCACTCATCTTTCATTACTAGCAGTTGTCTAATAATCTATTTTAATGTTGCATTTCGTGTACTTAAGGTAAGTTTTGTAAAACAATAAACATACCAATTTTCCTCATATATTGCTTATACACCTAACCAACTACTAACATTTTTATCATTTTTTTGTGCATTTTTTACATTTTACAAATTTTTTTTTTGAATTTTTGAATTTTTTTTGTCTGTTAACCTTGTCAATACTAAAGAGCGCATTTATTAGCAAAAATTCTCATGTTAATCGATTGGGGATTCCAATTAGCTGTTTCTTCAACCTTGTTAGTAAACCTATACGAAAAACTAATGCTAAACACTAAAATACATGCATAATGCATCAATAACGAAAAAAATAAAATAATAATTATATACTAATGATAATTAGAATTATAATATAATATTGACAGCATTAATAGCAAGGAATAAAGTAAAGCGAAAAACACTAACTGCAAAATATGGAGCTTTTAAGTTTCAATACAATTTGCTTCAAGCTTTTGAATTTGAAGTTCTATCAAGCGTTGTCGCTCATATATCTTAAAATATAGAATATATAATACTTGAAACGCTTCTTCAACTGATTACTGAATATAAATAAAAAGGTTTTTTTTCAGTTGATTCATAACAGAAAACTACTGCAGTAATACAAAAATAACAGTGATCAAGATGTAAAAAGTGACGTCAGTAACCAGTTTTAAGTACAGCACAGCCACTTCAGCAGGTCCAAAGAATTATAAATTGCACACTAAATTATTGAAAACAATGTCGTAAAGCTCGCACCGTTCTTTAACTTCTCAGAAGAGAATATAATAAACGTATATTGTACTAAAAGCTAAGGTTGCGTCATAATGTTTTAGTGGCCATTTCTGTAATAAAACGTAAACCTCGGAATATAATGCTATCGATAATTATAATATTCATACGCACATTAAACGATTAAATTCGTTACATCATAAATATTCTATAGTCAAGGTGATGCCCAATCTGCCACGCAATTAACATAGAGATTTGTCGATAATAAATTTCCTCGGCGATTCAAAGGTTGAATTTGCTCTGCTGATGTTGAGCTGGCAAAGAAGAACCTCTGAACCTCTTTGAAATACGTGGGATAAGCTTTTGTGAGCACTTTATATCTTACGAGATAAATCTTAACATTGTGTTCAAGAGAATGAATTGATCTTTTGAATAGCTGGTTGTACGCGATCTACACTTTTAAGCGACTATCTGCCTTTAAATGTTTATCTCTAAAATTTAACGCTTAGGTATCGGGTCTCTCTTCAGTTTACTTTTGGGTTATAAAAGAGGGAAAAACAGTTGCTGCTTGGCAGATTTCTCATTGTACTGAGAAATTGCAGCATATGGCGCATGCAGCAAAATGAAGTTTCAAAACCTGTTTATAATCTTGATCAATTGGTTGAGCAACACACTGGTTGCAGTGTGCACAAGCAAATTTTGTTTATCTTGACGGTAATTACATTATTAAAACCTGTAAAATAAAAGCATGAAATGATGAGATGATAAAAGATAATAGTATAACCAATAAAAAAATTTAAATAAAATAAAGTATGATTGCAGTACCTATGCGTTAAATTAAAGAGGCCCGAGAGCTGGACTACTGATTACTCAATGGCATAGAGCATGTAGAGATTGCCAGTGTCGCTGCCTGGTGGTACCAGGGGATGATCAGGCGGTAAGACCGAAAAGCCCAGAAACATGAATGTACGAACCAGCATCGCTAGATTGTAGGAAGAAGACAGAGACGATTTAGAGGTGAAGCTCGGCTCACTGTAGTATACTACCTGGTCGGCATCAAATAAAGGAAGCTGAGCGTACCTCTATCGGTGCGGTCTTTGCGCAGGCAGACGACTATGTTAGTGCAGTGCAGTGTTTCTTCGGCATACTCAAGAAGAGAGACAAAACCCTCTTTTGAGCCCTCTGGCAGCAGACAACTTGGCACCCGGATGTACAGGCAGCCTCGCCATACCACGGTTTCCCATTCTACCGATGTACTCTCCGTCAGTTGTAAATTGAAGGTCAAGCGTAATGATTCATTGGTTTTCAATGCTTTTAGTAATTCATCCTCCTGTTGTTATTCATAAAGTCAACATTCAGAATCAATGCATACATTATACGAATTATTTTTTGGTATACGAACTTGCACAATGTGGGAGCTCACAGAGAGCTGACTCTGCTTGATCCCCACGCCGCGGCTCTCTGTGTTGACTGTAGATACAGACAATGCGGCATGGGGCGCATCAGGACCACCACAGAGGCCCCACACCCAGCGTTATACAGTAGTGTTGAAGGGCCCCAGACCCTTCTTCCAAAGATTCATCGATACACTTACTGCTCATCTCACTGAAACATAACAATATTGATAAGTTTTTTTTCACATCCACAACATTCTTCAAAATAATCACCATATCTTGATAGGTAGGATTACGTATATGCTATGATTAATTGTTTCCTGACTAATCATTTTACTTATCTATAAAAATGTATGGATCGTATCAATACACAGATAAAAATATTTTCATGAAAATAATTGTTAAAATTTTCTGTATCAATAATTCAATTAGCTATCACTAGAAGAATACATTGTAATTTATCTTATATCCATTTTATTATGCAATTTTAGTTGCAGCTGCATTAGAAAAATTTCTATGTTCTACAAATGGTTTATTCAATTTTGTGTAGTATATACATATCGAGCTTAATTAAAAAAATTATTTTTAAAATTGATCAATTAGCATCATGCTCAAAAGAGTTGATCATCATACCTTAATAATAGAGCCATCTTACTGACAGTTAAAAATGAACCAGTTTCTCAAAAAATATTTAAACTTAGGCGATGCAGTGATATATTTGAGATTTGAAAATTGACTGTTAGCTATAGAAAGCCCAGAATCACTACTATATATATTGAACATATAAAAAGAGGATTTGTCAATTGTCAGCAATAAAGGTTTGGTTAATAAGGAATTTGATGGTTAACTGATAATTGAAGAAGCGAGCTTGGTTTATAAAGACTCGAGAGTTTGTGCATAGGAGGGGAGATTGTTGGATACTTGAGGCGTCATCTGAATGGGCAGCTGGCCAAAGCAGACAAATATGTTTTTGTCGTTGAGTAATACTGACTTTTCCATTCACAGTAAATGTCTATTTAATTAAAAATTTGACTTTATAACAAAAGTGCCAGCATAATAATGAATTTAACCAAACAGTTTTCTATATATTCATTTGTTGTACATGAATTTGAAGCATAATATTTGAGTATTTTTTTCTTATTCCTTTTGTACAAATGTCAGACTTGAATCATTTATTTTGTTGCGTGATATCATTAATATTGAAAGTTTAAGTTTAATTTTTGATTAAATTTACAAAAATAATAAATGATGCTAATTCAACACAGAAAATAAACACAATATTAAAGCAAATATAGAAAAAAAAGTAGTATCACCAATCAGTTGCAGTTGATTCAAGAGCGATTGCAGAAGGTAAAAAATTATAAGTAGAAGACTTTTTAATAAGATTTTTTACATTGATTACTTTCGAGAGTTTGCTAAAAAGTGTGAAACTTGAGATGTAATTGGAAATCATGATTAATCAAATTATCTGAGTACTATAAACTAATCAAACACAAGAAGAACTTTGAATTATCCTATCTTGAAAAAAGTTACTACATCATTTAAGGAGGTTCATCTGGCACATCGCTAGTCAAAAAGAGGATAATTTTTATAAATTCTTATTTCCTTTTAATACGAGAGACACAGTTTATTTAGGACTTATGAAAAGCTAATTTATAACAAATAATGATTTTAGATAAAGATATCGAACTCTTTATGTGACAAAAAAATTTAATACAGACGACATTTGACTCCGTTTTTTAAGTTTAAGTGCACGTATTTTTTATTAGGCCAATTAATTATTATGCATAGAGGTACCCATCAATCGTTTTCAAAAGCAATTTAAATTCATCAAATATTAGTTTTCTCATACAAAAATTTGCAACAGAAACTGTTTGTTAATTCAATAATTATTTGCAAATTAAAACGAGGAAATTGTGATTCTCCATAAGACTCCATGTAAAAATGGAAATAGTATATTACGATACATGTGACTTAAATGGCCCATTATTACACGCCGTGTAATAATGGGTCGATTTGAGTCACAAGTATCGTATACTATTTTATAGCATCTGCCTGCCCTAAGTCCGCTATGTCACAACTATCCATGACATAAACAGTCCTGTACTGCACGGTGCGGTTAGCGTCCTTGCTACGCTCGGACGATAAAGCACGGTGCAATAAAGGACTGTTTAGGTCATGGATAGGCGTGACATAAACGCGCAGTACTATAATAGTACATTATAGCACAGCGTGGCTAAAATCCGTTGTTAAGTCACACCTATCTGTGACTAAAGTAGACCTTATTTGCACTGTGAGGTTAGCGCACAAGCGTGGCGAGTGTGATAGACACGGTAATACTATATATGTGTTTGTTATTTCTAAATCAGATGATCTTTTTTACCCATGGGTCCTAGGCGGACAAAAAGTTCCTTTGTTTTCTTTCTGTATAAGATTTGAGTTCTATTAAAAAGATAAATGATGTCACACTTTAGATAAGAATTATCTCTACCTTATAAGTCTTATATCTAGCCTGTGTACTCGATTGATAAGCTATTAGGTTTCATTGAACAAAAATTGTTTGTTGATGATTAAAGTTAAAAATGAAAATCTGCACTTAAACAACCACTTTGTTAGAGTGATAAAATTTCTAAAGTTTCCAATCTAATTTAATAGAACAATATTAACTTAATATAGATCAATGAATAAGGAAGAAATAATATTAACATTTTAAAACCATACAGTGAATTTAGAGATGAATGTTAAGCTTGATTTTGCCCTCTTGATGTACCAAAATTAATAATAAAGAAAATTCTATATTGAAGTGTGATTTTTTTCAATAATTTTTTTTCATCAATGATCCTGCATCACAAGCTTATTGTACACCTTTTAAGACAGTTTTATCTGGCAACCAATAAATGGAATCAAGATTACACAATCAGAATTAATAACTGAGTCAAGTAGTTAATAGAATGTCATCATCGCAAGAGTCAGTAGGATTCCACGGTTCTAATTCTGCCATGAGGAACTATACTCAAGAATGTTCTAGTCCTTTGATACTGATAAAAAAAGCCTGAGCTAGAAAATAAGATTTCTTCAGCTGATATTTCATGTTAATATAATATTGTAAAGAGCGCCATAGGATATGACAACGAATAAAACAAGAGCCTTGGCAAAGTGCTACATTTTGTACTTGACTTGGGTCAAAGTGCTCAGTATTTCTTATTAAGTTAATTATACTGCGATAAATACGTAAACAAACGTGGGCAAGGACGTAAATTGTGCAGTGTGCATGCTCTATGCCCATGTTACATATACGTATATGCGTGTGTAAAAAAATACGAGTCTACTAGACTGCCAGAGTTGAGATCGCACCATATATTTGAATTTTTACTCATTTTAATACTTAAAAGAAAAGAAAGAATCACGAGATCGTTTATAATCATTTCCGCAATGGTGCGCGCGACGATTGCTCCTCCATTCTTCCGAATCTGTGCTCACTGCTCCATAAATCATTATGATCGTCACGACTCACGACTCACGAGGTTAGCAAACTGATCGGAAGAGTTGGGACTTGGGGAGGGAAGAGAGCGATGACGAAATTGAACGCACGGTAGAACTTTTGCAAAATTCCATGCGCTATACTTACTCTCAAATATAATTTGTAATGCAGCATTTGCAGCAGGTGGGGCAGGAGAATTACAAGTACAAGGATGAAATGATAGAAGTATGAATCTGCGTATATGTTAAAGATATGCAGTCTTGCAAGCATAAGCGAAATGCGCCACAGATCTTTATGCACACGCACACATACACACATAAGAGGAGAAAGGAAAATGCTAGAACCAAGCATGAGAGGAAGGCGAAGGGACGAGAACGGGATGTCCATTACCTATACATATACGAGTAAATATGCATCAGCGATCTACACGCTGCGAATAAAGCTGTTCTGCTTTCTAAAGAACTATGTATGCGCATACATAGTTGTATAGGCAACATAGCCATACTACCTCCTATATAATATATACGAACACTACGTTACAGTCGCACCAGTCGCACGAGCGAGAGATGCAAATTGCCAAGATGGCGACGCCTCGGCGAGTAGAAAGAAAAGAAAGAAACGCAGCAAGCCAGCGAGAAGCTTTCGGTGTGACAAATCATCTGCACGCAGCTTGCAGGTAGCATGTCGAGGAAAAAATACAAAAAATACAGGTCCGTGCCCGAGTCTGATGAAAGCGCAAAGAGGATCGAATGTAATGTGCGTCTTTTAATATGCTACTCACCAATTACTCGAAATTAAACTTGGCATTATGTCGTCCTTTTTACTAGATTCACAATTATTTAAAAAAAGATTGGAGTTAATACTCATGCTTCTTTTTTCGTAAAATCTTGACGGCTTTGACGTAGACCAAGCGCGAGGGCAAATTTCACAGCGTATACTGAGGTCTGAGACTGTAAGTACTCGTGTGCGTTCTCTGTGTGTAGGGTATACCTAGTCAGTTCGACGTGTGTGCTCTGTTCCGTTATATCTCTCTGCTCCGCTGCCCCCTGATCCCCTCTCTCTCTCTCTCTCTCTCTCTCTCTCTCTCTTTCCCGCTTCGACTTGCTGTGGTGGGAGTGCCGACTGTCGACGTCTTGCCGCTATGGTGCGCATGTCCCAGACTCCCAGTGTATAGTGTTATGTGTTATACCTACACACACACACACACACACACACACGCACACGCGCGCGCGCGCACGTCGAACGCATAGGTATTGTAGGTACCTATGATTTCTGACGATTCCGACTGCGCCTAAATAAATACAAGCGTGCGTATTACGTATTCTACACCAATATAAAGCAGCTGAGAGCTCTGAGAAAGTAAGAAAAGAAACTTTCTTTCCGACTTGATACTCCAAAAAACATTTGATATTGTGGATAACCGTGGGACACGACGTCAGCGGTCAGCGTAAACATCGGACATTCGGACCTCCCCTTCCCTGCAACGATGTATCGCATGGAAATTTCCTTAAATTTCTTCTGAGCGCTCGAACATTTAATATTTCAATAAGCTCCTCTCGCTCTCTGTCTACATGAGCAAATCCACGAGCGAGTGGAAACAACTCGGGTGTTGGAAAAATTCAAATTGAGGGCACACCTATCTTACCAGACCAACTTTTTTTCATTCTTTGGGCCATCTGGAATGAGAAGATGCGCGCGTGTTGCGCAGTTTAAATCGAGTTCAAATTCTCTTACGGGAATTTAACTTGGAGAAAATTAACGAAAATAATCCATGGTTCCAATTCATCTACTCAATACCTGAAGGCGCAATCCAAAAATGTGTATTACTAGGATCGAAGTATCAGAAGAGAGCTTCAATTTGAGGGCTGGTGGGTTAAAAATAGTTGCCTAGATCAAGAGTTGTCTAGGCTTAAAAATGGCAAAAAATCAAAGATACTTAGATTTTCTTATGTGGTGGTCTTGCCCTCCCACCACCCCCCCCCCCAATCTCACCGGACAATAGTTTTTAAAACCAAACTTTTATCAGTACAGCTCTCGAAGATAATTGACGTAACAATTTAGGATAATAATTATTCTTTCTCTCGAAATTATAACAAACTTCTCATGCAGTTATATATTATTTCCGATTTCCAACAAATTAAGCCAATTATTAGCACAATTGTTTAAACGCTGCAGAATTTCAGGCTGCAGGCTTTTTTTGTAAGGTACTACTTATTGCTCGCAATTGAATCTCGGCGAGAAAAAATATTATCTGCATCTTGCGCTTCATTAGTTGCGTTTGAGCTGTTAAGAACACTTTTTCATCGTTGTTCGCATATTTTTCTATCGACGACAGCTATTTCAACAATCTTTTCTATCAGCTATACAATTTTTAAAGACCGAAATAGATATTATTTTCCCACCGCACGGCAATATTCATAATTGAAGCAACGGGACCGTATTTTTTCTTTGTTTACTATATACATATATAATATAATAAGACTCGGCATAGCACCTATATAGCGATATATATATATATATATATATATATATATATATATATATATATATATATATATATATATATATAATATATATATATATATATATATATATATATATATATATATATATATATATATATATATATATATATATATATATATATATATATATATATATATATATATATATATTATATATATATATATATATATATATATATATATCTATCGTCTATCGAGTGTGTTTAAGAGAGGGACCTAAATATGAGTAATATATCAGTGCACTGTACAGTCGGTTTCATCTTTCATTTTTCAATCTTGCGTCCATAATATACTGTCTCGCTTTCACTCCAACGCGCATTGTGTTGACTAAGCGTGATGACGCGAAATATTCGCCGAACTGTTTGCTTCATTTTTGAAACAATGTATTAAGTATCACGAGAAATAAGAGAACCGCAATTTTTTACTCATGCGTGCGTATACATTGCTTACGCGACAGACTTCTTATCGGTTTCTTTATTAATTCAGTCTGTATAAAATAAGCAGAGTGCCGCATATATCAGCGATAATAGATGTAGCTATAGAATTATCATACTATGAATTTTTTTTAAATAAAATGGGCATAATAATAATAATAGTAATAATAACAATATTCGAATTTGCATACGATAATAAGGAAAACAAGAAAGGAAGCTCATAAAACAAGTATTGAAATTTTGCGCAGCAGCATTGACCTGCTTGGATTTATAACAACTATGCATTATTGGAATAAAATTATAAATTTTGATTTAAAATACTCTGGATATGTACACAACTATGTATACGTGCATACATAATGGATGGTAACCACCATGGAACGTATATCTTAGTATTCGAACATGAACATTTTTCAAAATCGATTTTTCCGAAAAGCCTTTGCACGCTTTAAGGGGCCACCAGCCCACCGCACCAGTTATATAGATATACTAGCCAATGCTAATTTACGCGACCATTTGCTCCCAACTTCTGGAAAAACGGTACAATTTTTACGCGGAAATGAACTGGACATCATGCGTCAACGAGATCCTGGAGAAAAAGATACTTTAAAGTACGCTTTCCTTCCGAGCGCGCTAACGTCTAACCGCGGCTAAAATAAACAATAAACGATCGATCTGATCTAATCCAAAATATTTGGCATATCTGGAAAGTATTTTTGAAGTATTCTTTTCCCTTGGGATTCTGTTGATAAATGCTGCCCAGCTCACTTCCGCGCAAAGATGGTACCGACAACTAGGTCCTGTAATTTTTTGAGACTCCTATGTACAGCCGTTTTCCTAAAAGTTGGGAGCAAAGGAGCGCGTCAATTTAACATGGTTAGTATATCTATGTAACTGGTGTGGTGGCCCCCTTAAGTATAATATATAACCTGATAAGTTTTGTACTTCTGAACGTTCACTTTCTTTGTACACATTTTTAGATGTATGATTTATACAAGCGCTTTATACATTGATAAACTATATTTTCCGAACGGGGTCATTATGCTATTCGAGAAAAGTAACGCGCAAAAGCTAGCTTTTTTCGCCGATTTTATACACATTTATTCGTTCTTATTATAGATGTTTACTCATGAACAGATTTGTGAAACGGCTTACTTATATCTTAATTTATCAAAGAAATACAAAGTAAAAGCACTTTTTGCCTCTTTTAGTCTGGACTAAATTGGCATGAAACAACAATAATCTTAACTTTAACCAAATCAAAAAATCACGCAGAGACCAAGGAAGTTGGCTAATTGATTTTGTAACTTCAAGTTTTAGTTTGTTAAAAATGTTATATATTTTTAATACTTGTTTGTCAGGCATGGTTTTTTTTAGAAAAATTCATGTTTTATGAGAGTGGTTGATGTGTAGTTTACAAAAAATATTTTCTATTGTGTATACTAAAGAGTACTTTTTGGGGAAACAAAGGTAATACACGCTTCCCAAAATGATTGCTGTGTATTTACTAATAAATCAAGTACTATTACATTAATAATGGGAATAAACGACAGTTTAACTTGTTCAACATGTATAAGGTTTTGGGAAGCAAAAGGCGCAACCTCTAACAGTTTCATTTTTCAATTACTTTGATTCAATCTTGAAACTCATAGTACTATGTTCACAATTACAAATCTGTTATTGTGCGTTTTTATTAAAATTAAGATATCAGATTATTTTGTGACTTGCGCGTTAAATAAGTAATTTGTAAGCTTTAAGAGCAATTTTTACATTAAGAGAAAAAAAATTAAATTAGTCGATTATTCATTTCGTACTGTAATAAAGTCGTTCAATACAGGCTAATTAAATGCAATCAACTTAGTAACATTTAAGGCACAGCGGGTCTATATTATTTATAATTAAAATAGACCTAATTCCTATTTTCTTAAAAATATGAAATTTAAATTTAGTTGTTTAGAATGACAGAAGCATTGGAGTTGTTTTACTTGAAGGGAACTTGCTGTGCATATTCTCTAGTTCTAAAAACTATTTAAGGTGAAATGCATAAATCGCTTTTTTAAAATGTTATGGAAATATTGTATAATTTGAATGGAATCGCAAGTGAATGTAATGCTTCAACCACATATAACTTGACGAACAAAGTCTTCGTAGTTTATGTTACCCTGTGAATCTTCATGTCCGGTCAATAAGGTCTCAACTTCTTCGTCGCTTAGTTTTTCACCTGAAATAAAAGTTTTGATTTTTTAGAGCTGTTGACTAAGGTAATGAAAGTATTAGTGATTGAATATTAATTGGATGTTTTATTTACCAAGAGTGGTTAACAAGTGTCTCAGCTCAGCAGATGAAATGAAACCATTGCCATCCTTATCAAAGTGTCGCAATCCTTCAATAAAGTCATCAGCAGTGTCGGAGGTGCGTGCTTTGCTTATTGCTTGATAGATTGGCAAAAACACTTCAAAACTGATTCTCTCGTCAGGCTTGTGCTGATTAGTGAACTTTTTCACATCTGATTCGGTAGGATTCTGGCCCAGAGCTCGCAGAGCATCTCCAATTTGAGCTACATGAATTTTGCCATCTCCACGGCTGTCAAACAGCTGGAATGCCTCTTGGAATTCTGTAACGAATAAGTACAAAATGAAGATTGGCAGTTCATTGAGTGCTTAAAAACTATTTGCTGGAAGTGCATTTCTTCAAGGTCAGAGCTTCGATAAGGGAACTTGGTGGTTTCTTAGCTTGGTTTACCATCCATGGATGACATCATCCTGTTGGCCAACTCTTGATAAGTGAAGACGTACATGGTACTTGAATTTGATCTCCAAAACTTGCGAAAACTCTAGCACCGAGGGAAAAGAAGAAGCAGCAGCAGCAGCAGCAGCAGCGGCGGCGGCGGCAACGGTAGCTGCAGGTGCAGGATATGATACACTGGCAAAAGTCAAGAGAGCATTGAGTGGCTGGACACTGCTGCTGCTACCGTGCTGTTCTCTGGGGCGTGAAGGAGCGATCGAGATTCGCGGACGGACGTTCACTTTGAAACGTCGCACCATAAAAGGTATAGTAGCGAGCATACAGGGACAAGGCACGCGTACGGTGAGTGAATAAGTATAAAAGGCTCGCTTCGCGGCGTTACTCTTGACCTGAATCGTGGAAAGCAGGCGCAGAGGTGGGCAGTTGCAGACCGTCCCCCTTTTTGGCATTCCGCGAGTAGGTACTTACCGGCTAACTGATCCTCCGTGTACGAAGCCTGCGACAGAGATAGAGAAAAAACAGAACAGGGCCGTGAGTAAGTGGAGAGCTGCATCGGAATGGCTTTTTGCGATGTAGGTATGAAGTACTCACCATTGCTGCGTCGTGCGAGGTGCGAGAGAGAGAGAGACCTGAGACAGACGACAGTTCAAGAGATTCGCGACTGCAGAGTGCAGCTGCAGTGTCGTGCGCGACAGACTTTTCGGCTGACGGGCTGACGCGAGAGAGAAGCGAGATTACTGCGAAAATGTAAGTAAGTATATAGAGAGGGGTCGCCGTCGTTGCTCGTTGCGCGCGCGAGCCGCGAGGACGCTGGATGCAGGGCGCTTAGCGGTTGAGTTGAGACTTGAGGCGGAGCGGAGTGCGGACGGTCTTCCTTCCTTCTAGTTATAGGTAGGTACAGGCTGACGATCGAGTTGATGAGTAATGCCGCGCTCGTCACCAGCTCGCTGCCGTCTCTGCGCTGCAGCTGGCAGTTCAGATGAGTAATCAGATATAGCCGACGCAGGGGTCTCAACTCTCAAATGCACGTGTACGCGCGCGCGCTTACTGCGGAATATTGGCAGATTTTGCCACAGCCAAGTGTGCGTGAGAGACACTTGAATACTTGGCGCGACTGCGGCTCCTGATAAAATATAACACCTTGCAGGTATTGTATCTGTATTGCGCTTCACGCTCACGCCGCGCGCACTTATATAAATTATAATGCACGGCTCACGCAGTCACGCCCAACGGCCCAAACCAAACTCCAACAAGTAAGTGTAAAGCCGCCAGCGCGGCAGTCCTGGATCCTCGATACGATGATAACTTACCTGCTGAGTACTTAGACGCCGGCGACGAAGCGCCAACTTTCAAATGGCAGCTTGCATGAGCAGGGCGCGGTCTTTAGGGTTCGTGGATATATATATATATATATATATATATATATATATATATATAGTTGCCAGAATTGGAAATACCTGATAGGTATAAATTGTTTAACAAATTTATATTAAAATTTTTAAAAACCCTTTGCAAACTTTATGTGCACATTTTAAAACCATTATAAAACGTCGTATAAACGCCATACAAACGTGTTACAAACGGTTTTGAAAACGTTTAACATTAAGGTTTTATGAAAGGGTTAATTGCTCATAATAAATCGAAAAGTGGTCATTTCCAACGTTTTTAAAACGTTAATAACGCGTTTCTTAAACCAAAAGTCACAAATGTATCAATGTTTGCGAACTGCACGTTTTTAAAACCTTTTGTGCTAACAGGGCTTGTAATAGTCGTTTTTGGAATTTGTATAAAAACATGTAGCAATTGTGTTTTGATGCATTTTTAGTGGAAAAATAGTGTTTTTGGAAAATGTATGTGAGTGTATGTTCTCAGCTTAACTACTCAGCGAATTTTGATAATGATTCCGAGATTCATTTTCTTTGCTCTTACTAAACTTTGTTTTGAGATTTTAGTTTTTTCTGATGAAGTTATGGAAAAAGTTGATAAAAGAAAATTGCTTCAAATGTACCTGAAAGAAAATAAAATTACATCGTTTTACCGCCGAGTATTTAATATTATCGTTCGTCGTTGTTTTATTATACACCATAAAGCGCAATTTATTGAAGTCGAAAACTTTATGTCCGAACCTTTCTAAAAAAAACGATTATGTTGCAGGTATTATTAGTAGAACTACGCGCAACTTCAACTTTAAGTCATTTCATGGGGCAGATCCTGAGAAAAACATCAAAAACTAAAAAAAAAGGAAATGCGTTTTTCTATGGGACGCGATAATGGGGGGAAATAAGGACAATAATCAAATTTGATTATGCATGTGTATAATTTTGATATTAAAGCAATACACATAATGTTGCAGGAAGCTACGTGACAAAGAATTAGCAGCGTTTTTTTAAATGTAAATCTAAAGACTTAGTAAGAATTAATTGGATCAGCAAAAATAATTTAAAAAGTGTGTTATGATATATTAATATACCCTGCATTAATATTTCAGAGAATTAAAAAATTAGAAAGATATTGTTTCGCATATGAATTGGCGCCTTATCCATTTTCTATGTCTGACAATGGTATAATGAGCAAAACTATACTGAGAAATGTAAATTGTATGATCATTTTCAACCCATGTACGACGAGCTATCGTTAGATAATTCTTATCATGTAATTGATGGAAGATTTTTATTGCATAAGGTTGTGTGGCCACAAAAAGAAACGTTCGAAGCCATTTTTGATCGTTATGTAACATATGTAACTAAATATTACGCTGCCAATAGCTTTGTCATATTTGATGGTTATATACCCTGAAAATTTAAAAAGTAGTACTAAAGGTGCAGAACGATTACGTCGACAGGCTAGAAATTTATGTGCAGAAATACAATTTGATTTGCCCATGACCGCATCAACAACGCAAGAAAAATTTTTATCGAACGATCGCAACACAAAAATCGATCTATTTTACATTCACGAGAAAAATTGCTAGCCGCTGGATATCGTATATTAATCAAGCTCAAGAAGACGCTGATAGTCTAATTGTTGAAACTGCTATAAATCTAGCCACCGACGAAAAGCCAGCCATTATTGTAGCCGATTAAGATATAGATGTATATTAGTAATTTTAACGCAAAGAGTGCCTGTAGATAACAACATTTATTTATGAAAACCAAGTAGAGGAATAAAACAGCTGAAAGGCTTTACAGTTCCACATCTCATTCGCGCTTTCACTGAATGTGATACTACATCTGCTTTTTTCAAACAAGGAAAAGCTAAAATTATAAAATTATTAGAAGGAAATACAAGCTTAATTGGAGAAGCTTTAATTTTTGATAAAACAAATGCAACTGCACAAAATTCATTGCAGCTATGTATGGGGGCAGGAAATTTAGTAATTTACAATTAACTGATCTTAAGAATTAAGATATTTATGTTTTAAAAGTAGCTCTATGCGAAGAAAGCTTTTAATTTAGCTATGCTCCCGCCAACTGAATTAGCTGCAAAACAGCATACTTTTGTAGAGCATATTATCAAGTCGAACAATGGCTCGGTAATTCGTTGGACCCGACGCAATGGGGTTAGAGTATTGTATAGGGATAATAAATTACAACCAACATATATAACTGATTTATTAGTTCCTGGCAATATATTACGAGACATCAGTTGTAAATGTACAAAGGGCTGCACAAAATCTTGTACTTGTGTAAGTCAGAATCGGTATAGTAGAAGCCGAGATGTATCATCCTGAAACGAGCGCGCCGATTTCAAGTTTCGCAGCCTATAGGGAGGGCGGGGCATGCCGTGTCAGGCGGGTTGGTTTGTCATGCCAATATTCTAAAAATTAACGATGTTATTTAAACAAACGCTCATGAAAATTCTTTAATAATACACCCACAATTTACCCTCAGTAAGTTATTGCACAAAAAATGCAGTATAAGTTGATGGCATAAGATAAAAAATCGGAGTTGAGAAAAAAGGTTGGATCCATTTTTCAATCATTTCTCAAAACGCCTATATAACACTTACAATACTGAAACTTTATCAATTAAGTACTTCAAATAGTGCACTTTTGAGGTACGTGTTCTGTTTTTGGATAAAATGTTTTTTAAATAATATAACATTGATAACAAAATGACATTAAAGTGGGGCACGTGTGACACCCCTGGTGGGGTACGAGTGTCACAGGACGACGGCGCTGAACGGCGGCCGCGCGAATCAGCTGATCAAACTTAACCTACGTGGTAAAGCAGCTATCATCACTGAAGACTCATACAAAGAAAATTTGTTGGCTGAAAAGATCAAAAATATTAAAAGAGAAAAACCTGACAAGAAAAGCAGTGCATCGAAACCCCAGATTATATCAAACGTTGCTTTAGATCCAAGTCAGCACATTCAGCCTGCCAAGCGCAAGCAACCTGCTTCCAATGCACAAAGAAAAAGGCGTAATGCACTTACAGAAATATACAGTAAATTACAAATTCAATCAGTTCCTGATTTAGTGACAGCGCAAGATCAACCTTACCAAATATCTCAAAATGCTGTGGTTTCTTTAGAAGATGGCACACTCGTATTGCCTATGGATTTTACTGCAGATTATTGCAATATTGTACCTATTCCAAACGTACAAAATTCAACTTTAAGTGCTAATTTAACAGACCAAAGTGTACAAATTTGTTATATTTAAATTTTGTTAAATGTAAAAAGGTACAAATTTCAAAAATATTATTTTAATGCACATTTGCCGTCCTTCGCATCCATCAGATTAAAACATAATGCAACAGGAAAAAATGCAGCTGTAAGATATGGAAAGTGTAGTAGGAGAAAAATGAATCATCGATATCTTGAAAACCATAGTGTTTTGAAAGCTGCGCAAAGAGCATAGCCGAGGCGCTCAAAAAATCTACAATTTCCCAAAGTTGTAGATGAATACAAGTCTTTTTACTCTTGTAAAAGTTGGGCATAGAGAACTCATTTTTTTCAGCTTTCGAATTGTTACTGAAAAACTACGTGTTCAAGTGAAAAATCACTTTTTTTGCTTTTTTTGCCAAACAGTGCGGTCGACCCCGTGTGCCAAACGGGGAAAAGTAGATAATTTTATTATCATTCAAATGCATTATAGCTGAATTGTGTGTAGCAATGGGGTGATAAAAAAGGCACAAAAAATAGAATTGCAAAATTCTAAAAATGTATTTTCTAGAAGTTTTGACGAAACTCATAATTTTACTATTACAAAGCTTGCTCTAGGAAGATCGACTCACCTCTAGATTACTGATTATAGCGCAGCTCCGATTAGGAGCGACCCCTCCAAGAGGTGTCTATGTTCGGATTTTTCTGCGATCGGCTATTTGCGCCTTAACACTGTACTCCCATTAGGCACAGTTTTGTGAGGTTTATTCAGTGCCTAAATCAAAGCTAGTAATAAATATACGGTGGAAACAAAATATTTTTAATTGGGAGCCACCCCTATAAGTGACATTTATGTAACGAATGATTTTTCTAATATAAACTCACCCCCCGAAGTACTTTGGGATTTACAGTATCTTGGCACACATTTCGCAAAAAGTATCAGAAGCCTAAGTAAGTTCAGATTTTGTTAAAAACTGTTCTTAATCATTTTTAATCACATTCTAAATATTCGGTTTCCACTGTATTTTTTACTAGCTTCGATTTAGGGTATTAATGAACCTGAAAAACCTGTGCCTATAAGGGTAGCTGATTGCAGAAAAACTCGAGCTAACCCTGTTAAAAATATATACCTGGATATCCAGGTGGATTTTCCATGTGGATAATCTATATGGATTCGTGTGGATTCCATATGGATTTATGTGGATTTCATGTGGATATCCATCTGGATATCCATATGGAATATCCACATGGAATCCACATGAATCCATATAGATTATCCATATGAAAAATCCACCTGGATATCCAGGTATATATTTTTAACAGGGAATACTAATTACATCTCTTGGAGGAGTGGCTCCTAATCGGGGATGCGCTGTATAGTAATGCGTTTTGGTACAAGCCTTTGATTGCCATCCCAGATCGATAAGCAAAACGTGTGCCAAGATACTGTAAATCCCAAAGTACTCCGGGGGGGGGGGGGGGGGGGAGTTTATATTAGACAAATCATTCGTTATATAAATGTCACTTAGGGGTGGCTCCGAATTAAAAATATTTTTTTTTACTGCATTGTTCACGATAACTAATTTAAACTTTATATAATATTGTAACCCTTATTAGAGTTGTGCTTTAAATATTTTTTTACGGTATTTCCACATTTTTCGCCTTCTAGAGGGTGACATTTTGACTTAGCTTTTTTTTATATGTAAATTTAAAAAAGTTTATGACTGATATTACAGACTGAATAAAAATTATGTACAAATTTTAAAAAAGAGAAAAGTCGCCGATTTTCGTTAAAAAAGTACTCCTGATATATCGCTATTTTCGAGCCTTTCAAACTTTCGACCTATAGGCAACTATTTTTCTTAAATCCAAGCTCTCTTCCAATAGTTCAATGAAAGTAATGCACATTTTTGGATTGTGCCTCCAGACATAATGTTGCAATTTGCCTGTTAAATAAATTCCCATAAGAGAATTTAAACTGCTCGGCAAAAAAGTTTGGCCAGCGATCACGCATGGAGTATATAGTTCAAAGAACCGAAAAAATTGGTCTGGTACGTACATACCTGCGTAGGAACCCCTTAAATCTAAACTATTTCAACTTCCAGCACCCGAATGGTTTCCACTCAGTCATGGAATTGCCATTAATAAAAGTTTAAAACTGTAATAAATATTACTTTCAAGTAGTGAATAAGATGTAAATTTTGCGTTTGAAGACGACGTCCAAGTGCGAAGGGTGTCATGATACAAATGATGTCAGCTGTGCAGACTAACACACTTCTTTTGTAAGTTTTTCTTAGCAGCAGGAAAAAATTAGTAGTTTTTTCCTCACTCTGCAGCCTATACGATGGATGTGTGTGTCGATATAAGTATTTTCAAAATTTTCAATATACTATATTGTTTTACTTTGAAAAGTCCTCCAATTTCCCATTCCTTTCATATGCATGATAAGTGGCCTATTCGTGCACTTATCATAAAAAGTACGGTGTGCAACAAGGGGGTAGTGGCTTTTTCAGACTCGGGTGATGTTTTGAGCACTCGTGTCCGTCTCACAAACATCACCCTTCGTAGAAAAAGCCAATTTTCCTCCCTAGTTGCACAATATACTATTACTCGCCAAAATGCTACATTTTGAAATGAGGTTTATTAAAGGTCATAGAATTACGTCAGTGTATATATATATATATATTAAATAGGGCTATAGATATCTGCAAAACCATGTCAGACGTACCATGCCACACAAAAGCGGTGTCGATTGTCATAATTTATCATAATTTATCAGTTTGCCGCATATAGTCCGAAATCATTTGGCGCGGCAATAAATTATTTCCATTATTAGGGCTATATTACTAGGCTATGTTAAATTTATCGACAAAATCGAGACAATACATGACATAACGTCGCATGCAGCAAGGGGCAAAGGTAGCAGATTTTTCTGACGAGTGAGTTTACTGCCCGATAGCGAAAAGGCTATTATTACTAATTTTGACCAGAAGCTAGGTGACTTTTCGATCCTAAAATGCGGCGTCTCGAGCTTATTCAGAGTTTGTTTGAATTTGTTTTTTTCAAATTCAACTGTATTAATTATTCTTTTTCACTTGGACACTGAACAGAAAATGGGGGTTGGTGAGCGAAGCGCGAGCAGCTCTTAATTCCTATATTATGGTACATACATACGCGGCACTCGTTATATAGTGGCGGGATTTTAAAAGGGCTGAAAACGAGTTTCTGACGTGTAAGTATATGTTATGGTCTGATGGCAAAGTAGGCATTTCGAGTTATGGTAGTTGACATCACGTAACGTTGCATCGGGTCTCTCGGTTGGTGTATATAATATCATATACATATACGCCGACAAGTCTTGCAGATATTAGGTACCTATATCCGAGTGATGTCATCGGCGCTATCGATACCCAATACGACAAAAGACTGATCGCTGATTGCAGATAAAATCCGTAAGAGTGGATGATCCGCTAATTGTTAGCACCATCAGCCTTAAACGCCGGATAGTAGCACATTGTGTCGCGGAAACGAAACGAGTAAGGACTATTGATTCACGGCGGGGAGTACAGTCGTTCACAGCGCCGATAGTTGCGCGCACCGAGTAGTCTGCCCGTAGCGCCGCTTGCTGGACGCTTTTATAGACGCAGTCGAAATAAGTCCTCAGGGCTCAAAGCAGGCTGAGAACAGCAGAACGTGAAGATAAGAGCCGGCTTAAGCGCTGCGTTCCTCACCTCGACGCCTTGCCTGCCTCACTGCCCGAGAGATGTGCCTTCTATAATTGTGAGTAACATCATCAGCTAGTTTATTGTTCAATGCTATTGCTGTTGACGTGCACGCAAAGCTCAGTTTTGCACGCGGCTTGCACCTACATTCACTAGCATTGTCACTAACTGAAAAATCCACGAACAGGCGCATCGAAGCTCGTACTATTTTTTGTTGTTGTTGTTTCTAAATGGCCGATAACGTATTTTTGTTTGCACCCAATTTTCAATCTAATTTTTGTGATACAGTTAATAATGGGCCCATTCTAATAACCGGCGAATGTTAGCTAATTTTTAACACTAAGAGAATCGTGCAGACTGTACCGGCATTGAATGTGGAAAACGACGAAATTATCATGATAATGCAATTTAAAGCGCGCGTGTGCGATTTGATGAAAAATTTGAAAAAATAAATTTTGATATTGAATAATATTGTTTCGTGCATATTCAATATACTTACATGCAAGACGCTGGAAGAAAAAGTCACAGGGTTTGATATCTCGACTCGACTCTGGTGTTCCAGTAAAAATTTCACTACTTACGTACAGGAGTCATGCTAAATGACTCCCTGTCGTTTCTACGCGCCTGTACGTATAGAAACGTGAATTCTATATTGTACAGAGCTACGGGTAAAAACAATCGATAAGCTTGACAGTAGCAACACGTCAGCGCGAAAGAAAAAAAGTGCGGACAGTCTTCATTATTCCCGCAGTTAACATTTACTGCAGACGACCGTCAGCGTGTTGCCAAATTACGAACGTAAGCACGAGTTCGCGCGTAGTTGCAAAGAAGCATCTGGCTTTTTCGAAATGTAATCGAAACAATGATTAAAATACTGGGAATGTAATGATGGATATAAAGTTGTGTCAGAGCTGAGTGATCTCGCCTTGAGTAGTCGTCCAACATGGAAAACATTCTTTTTCCCAACACGCGCGCATTAAATAGGTCCTTTTTCGTGCTTGAAGTTGGGAGGGAAAATTGATCATTTCGAGCGTGTTTTCAAAAGTGTTAAGAAATATTCACACCCCACCCTCGCTAGAAATATAGTTTATTCTCGCCCCTTATTGACTTGTTGCGCAATGTATTATTTAATTCTTCGATTGAACTTACGTACAAGCGCAAAAATGATAATGACTCAAGTACAAAAAACTTCTATTATGTGAATTTCTGACACAGAAATACATTCGAAACAATGTACCTATGTATTTATTAATACGATGAATCGTTACCGGAACTGAATCATGCGACGACTCAAGTCCATTTTCGGCTACAAAATATTCCCGGATGAGACAAATAATTTTGAAACTAGCGTGTACGGAAATTGGTTCTCGCATTTTTTTTGTGCCCAGTAAAACAATTTGAAAGTTATAATTCTTCAGCCACAGATATAAAAAAAGTTTTTAAAGTATTCGTTAGTTTTTATATAATAAAACGAATGCTGGTCGATTTTTTTATGCATTATGGATGATCGATTGGGCCACTTAACTTATCTGCAGTGCGCACAATGATATCCGCAGTTCGATCTAAAAGCTTTTTATGTCTTGCACACACATACACACACACACACGCGCGCACACACAACTGCAATTGAATCTTTGAAATTTACCCAATTCCAATTGTTATAGTTAGGCGGTCGGTTGATAAAAGAACTTTTAGAAATTTGAAATCGATTCAAGAGTTCAAGGACCTTACTGTCATTTGCTGAAGCGCGTTCATGTAGGTGTATCGATCGGTGGCACCATGTGATAATGATTCGAAAATAATAAAAGTGATCTCTATATATTAGCTTACAATTTGCAGCTTGACGTGGCGGACTGAATTAAAGCAGCCAAAGACAATAACTTAATTGATTTAAAAAAATTTTGTCATCGGGTCGCGACCTGAAATTTGGAATGAAATTATTCTATCTATTATTGTATAGCTAATTAAGAGCTAACTTAATCTTTATTTTTTTTAAATTTGTGCTAATAAGCTCGTATAATAAACGAGGGTCGTCCGATATTTTTCATATTCATAACGATAATTATACTATTCATCCCATCGTATGGATGGAGTGCAGTATATTCTTTGTTTTTAGCGTTCATCTGTAATAGTTCATGTTTGTCTGCAGAGTACATATTACACTACATATTACTATATATACTGCAATCAACTTTCTGATATGGCGTAGGTAGCACTATCCGACGGAAATTATTCTTAAAGATACGCATTTCTTCACATAATTCGTTTGATTATTTCGTTAATTAGAGATGACTTGACAACATTACGTGACAATATTCTACCTTTTCAACGTTTAAAAAAGTAATTTTTAGTTCATTTATTCGATGCTATCGATTCGGTGTGTAAAGAAGTCTTATTATGCACGATTGTAAAGCAAAAGTTAACTTTAAGTATCCGCAGTTCTGACCCCCGTTACAGTAGTTGTCCTCTATTTCAAGCTCGAGAAATAGCGACTCATTTTTATTAGAAATTACTTTTATCACGAAAATTCAAAGATTGTGCATTTCTCCGAGAAATAGAATAAACTGGAATACAAAGACCATAATATTTGTGGTTAAAATAGTTTTACGTGTGTGCGCATATATCATTTAAATTTTGTGCAACCTAATCGCTGATACCCTGTGAAGAAAAAAATCGTTCCAACACGAAACAAGTGCCTTGCGTCGCTGTGTTCTCGGCCATTCAAATTCAGCCGAAACTAGCCATGTTCAACGGCATCTATAACCAATCACTAAAAGTGCAAACAGAAAATGTGTATTGGTAGGATGTAAGTACGGGTCACAAGCTTTATTTGAAAAAAAAAAAAAAAAATTGTTGTTAAAAATGCTCGATTTGTTCAAAAGTTACACGCAATTGTATATCTGGGGAAATCATGAACAAATGAGGTACGAATTTTTCGACTTCAAAAAATCCTGAAAATTTCAGAAGACATTTTCCGCAATTTTCGCAAGGCTTCTTCTCCATTTTCATCACAGATGCGTGAATTTCGTGTTTCTTAGACTTAAGAAAAAAGACGAATTTTCATCATTTTGTGACTCGACACAACTCGCTTGTTGAATCATCAGGAATATACATTAACTTCTCTGATAGCACAAAACGTTTTTAAAACTGTTCCGGACGTAACCGAGGGCTACTAGAGATAAGAGCAAGCGTGACGTATTTATTTTTATTAATATTTATTTTGCCTAGCATTAGTTTTAGCGAACGTTTCTCCGTCAATTGATTCTCACATATGCGCGAATCGACAAGGCGATTCGTGGCTTCAGGCCAGTACGGTTAGGAGTGGATTTATAATCATTCCTAGACTGCCACGACCTCAGTAGGGAGTTTCACTCCACGGATTTTGAAGGTCACTTTTAGCGCGGAAAGGCTATAAAGGGCTGATCCGTGACTGCCAGGCCAGAGAGTCGAGTGGTGGAGTCGTTCGCGCGGGTATATGACTGCGCTTATAGCGTTTAATGCGTAGAGCGTCAGTTCTCGGCGACAACTTGTGAGAGAAGGTCACACCAGGACCTGATCGTTAGGAGATTTCAATAAAGTAATAATATCTGATCGACAATGATTTCACAGTTTATTTTTGAACCTTAATGTCATAGTCTTGTCCCATACAGAAACTTATGGTTTAAGAAACGTTTTATTAACGTTTTAAAAACGTTGGAAATGTCCGCTTTTCGATTTATAACAAGCAATTGACCCTTTCATAAAACATTAATGTGGCGTAAGAAAACAGTTAATTAACGTTTTTAAAACCTGTTTGAATAGCATCCAAATGAGAATTGGTTGCGAGAATTAGAAGTAACATTCGTATGGTACTTCCGATTTTGGCGACTATTTTACATTTAAGTCTTATTTAAACATTTTATATCCGTGGTCTTTTGACAGTCCATTTTTGCACGGCCGTGCAGTTAGCGCCCGAGCGTATCGCCCGTGCGATCAGCACGGTGCAATAATGGACTATTTATGCCTCGGATAGGCGTGACGTAGATGCGGATTGATGCCAGTCAATAGTGCTAGAAAAAATTTTTATTAAAATTTTTAAAATCTTTTACAAACATTTTATGCGCATTTATAAAACCATTATAAAACGTCATATAAACGTCATACAAAAGGCTTTAAAAACGTTAATTAGCTGTTTTTAAAACGCCACATTAACGTTTTATGAAAGGGTTAATTGCTCATAATAAATCGAAAAGCGGACATTTCAAACGTTTTAAAAATGTTAATAAAACGTTTCTCAAACCAAAAGTCACAAATCTATCAATGTTTGCAAACTACACGTTTTTAAAACCTTTTGTGCTATCAGGGTTATAACAACATCTCCTTCTCCTTGGTGCATAATACGTCATTTCGAAAAAGTACACTTATGGGTAGAATATTATGGTAATAAATAATATGAGCAATAGGTATATTCTCTGCTGCAAAATCTCACATGAGATCTTATCTAGGCTAACACGCCGAAATCCGAGCCAAAATCTCATATGCGCAAATATTGTTTTTTGCATTTTTTGGGAACGTGAAAAGATAATTCCCGTTTCTTGGGCGATTAATATTGAACAAGTTCAATTACTGTAGCCTCCATAGAGGTTTAGTTTGAACTCTGTACTTTCGAAAATGTCCAGAGTTAGCGCGATTCTGTCGTTCCGTCGTATCACCTCTAAGCGCAAACGCATTTTTATCCCAGAACGAAGCGAGACTTTTTTCCCAGTATAAGTAGACCGTGTTTTAGCATGGCATGGCCATGCTGCTTGTTTTATTTTCGAGTATAAGATGTTAAATCTCTTAACATAGCCAAAAGAAGCATTGTTTATAGTTTTTTTTTCTTTTTTAAGCATTTCAAACCTGTGCAGAGTGGTACGCTGAGGTTTATTTCTGCTTTACATTTCTAAATTACAGTTTTTTTTTTGTGTGAACATAATTGACGTGTTTTTTACATTTTTAGTTTGCATGTATTCGGTAATACATTTACATGCTTTTATATGTGAAGCAGTATAATTAGCATTTCAACGCAAAAGGACGGTTGTAAATCTAGTCTTTTAAGCTTTTTAGTAGCTTTTGTCGCTGAGTATCGTACAAATTGCATTGCCATAGTAAATGGTTGACATTTTTATTTGCCTGATTACAGGGACATATTAATTTTGAATAACCATTCGGCCATGTGGCAATGGTTTGCTCTGACGCGGTTTATTGAGACAATAAACTCTCCATGTAATTTTTTTTTGGTGGAATATATATATATATATATATATATATATATATACATACACACACACACACACATATACATTCGATGGTGACATTTGATCGTAATCGTGAGCCAAAGATTTCGTCGTATACCTTGAAATCGATTTTATCTGCTACAGACATTGTTGAAAGGGCGAGGTCAATGTTAGATTTGTTATTAGTTCGAGTGTCGATGTGTGTATAGGAGGACGGATTGTGTAGGAACATATTTTTATTTATTTATTTATTTATTTATTATTACCAGAAGAAATTTACAAGGTATGTATTTCATACCTGGAAACCTGCAGAGGTAAATAAAATTACCTGTTCGCAGTCTGGTTACAAAGGAAAAGAAAGATATAAACAAAACTTAAAATTAAAACTTAAAACTAAGATACATTTGGCATAGCTTCTAATAACAAATTTGTGTATTCCATACAGAAACAATTTTTTTCTTTTATTATTTTTCTAACAGTTGTATCGTATCCAGTCTTTTATGATTTTCTTTTGAGGGTATTTATTTATATTTAATACTTTTAGTCGATTAGGAAGCTCATTATATACATTAATTGCTTTCATATAGCTGTTCTTATTGCTGATTCTCTTATTTGTTTTTGGTATAATAATACTTCTATTCCTAGTAACACTATCTGATGCTAAGAATTTTTCTTTGAGATCATAGTAGTGTAGTTTAAGAGCTTCGAAAGCAAACAGTTGACCTATATTTAATGGATTGTCTTGTAACAAAAAGTTATTTTTATTGATGATTTTTAAAATTTTGTTTTGTAATTTTTGAACTTGGTCTCGGCTATTCCTATATGCACCGCCCCAAGCAATGATGCCATAAGTTATAATACTATGAAAAAATGCGTAGTAAATCATTCTGAGAGTCTCTATGGGCATTGATTTAGAGATTTTATAAAAAATATAGACTAGGTATTTAGTTTTTCCAACTATATATTGCATGTGGTTATCCCACTTTAGATTACTATCAAAGACAACTCCTAAATATTTAAAGTTCTCCACCCTAGTTATACTTTTATCAAGAATTTTAACATTTATCTGAGCTGGTACGTTTCCAATATTACTTCCAAAAGTCATGCACACTGTTTTTCCTACATTTAAGGACAACTTTTTTACTGCCAGCCACTCGGCAATTACACTTAAGAAATTGTTCATATTTACTTGAGCATCTATCCAGTCTTTACCTGTAGCTATAATAGCAGTATCATCTGCATAAGAAATTATGGACTCGGGGGGAATCTCCTTTAAGACATCATTAATATACAGAATAAATAGTAGCGGTCCTAATATCGTTCCTTGCGGGACTCCTGTGTTAACTAAAGTTCTATCACTTTCATTACCGTCTATTTTGACTACTTGATATCTATCATTTAGATAGCTGGAAAGGAGATCCAACGCTTGACCCCTGATTCCAATACGATATAATTTGGCCAGTAGTATACTGTGGTCAACAGTATCAAAAGCCTTCGCCAGGTCAAGAAAGGTTATTATCGTAGGCTTACTCTTATCGATATTATTATATAATACATTGGTTAGGTAGTTCAGAGCATCCTTCGTACCAATCCCTCTCATAAAACCAAATTGTTGCTTAGAAATTATATTACTCTTTTCTACAAAATCATTTATTCTATTATACATAATTCGCTCAAGAATTTTTGCAACATTAGATATAAGAGAGATAGGTCGATAATTCGTGATCTTATGTTTTTCGCCTGATTTATAAATCGGCACTACTTCAGCACTCTTTAGAGCATCAGGCCATACCGCTTTTTCAATACACTTATTGAAAATATGGGTCAGAGGACCTGCTATATGATTACATAGCAATTTTAAAGTCTTGGCATTTATCTTATCAAATTCCCCATTTTTCAGTTTTAGCGTATTGATTATACTTATTATTTCAGCCATACTGGTTGGCTTTAAGAAAATCGACATAGGATTCATGTCAGGTAGCCTAATTTCTGCGTTGACAGGTTTCACGATATTTGCACTTAATTTTCTCCCAATTTCGCAGAAGAAAGTATTCATGTTTTGAGCTATTTCGACTTTGTCTGTAATTTTCCTATCATTAACCTTTATATAATTTATGGCATCATTAGATTTTTTAACTTTACCGATTTTTGTATTTATTATTTCCCATAGTTTTTTTGGGTTGTTGTAATTATTCTGCACTAGATTCAATTCATATTTCATTTTGGCATCGGTAATTACCTTATCCAAGATTTTAGAGTAGGTTTTATACTGTATTTTAAGCTGTTTATTCTGCACATCTAGTTGCCACAAATTATACAAAAATTCTTTCGTTTCACATGATCTTATTATTGCGTCGGTAATCCAGTTTTTTCTACCTCTCTAAGTTTGGATCAGGTATCGAACTAATTTCATCCCAGTTTCTTGAATTAGCGTTATTTATTATTTTTTTGTAGTTTAAGAAAACATACGGTTCTTTAGTTACTGTCTTTAGCTTATTTACAGCTATGATAATCGGGTAATGATCCGTTAGATCATGCTTAAGCTTGTATGTGGCTGTGTTAATGTTGTGAGATTTAATGAAAATGTTGTCGATACATGATCCTTTAGCTCTACCGATAGCTGGCTTTGTAATACCAACAAAACCCTGAATAAATCCCTTATCAAGGAAGTTACATAGAAAATCTTGGCTATAATGATCACAGTCTAGCAGGTCAATATTAAAATCACCTATGACTAAGTGATTCTTTACATTTTTTTTTAAATTAAGTACTTATTAAGATCTAGTATAAATTCTGTTTTCGGTATCCCATGCGACCTATACATGGCTGATATTTCAAGACCGCTTTTATCATTTAAGGTTATTCTAGTATTTATTATTTTAATTCTCCCTGCTTCAATGACTTTGGTATTTTGGACTAGATTGCTATTGATAAAAACAAAGACTCCATCATTCCTGTTTATCCTACTTTCGTTATAATAAGTTTTATATTCATAATCTGAACCATTCAGTTGATAGAAATTATAATTAACTTGATCAAAAGCTTCTGAACATATCACAATCGCTGGTTTGATAGCTAAACTTTCTATTAAAATTTTCAGCTTATCAAAATTTGCATTCATACTACGAATGTTTACATGCATGATAAAGTCCTTCTTATTGTTTATAGCTTTGTTAAAATTTTCAATATTACCACATGTCCGTTCTTTTTGCATCGATTCATTTTGAAACCTATCCAAATAATCAAAAATATCCATTTTTACCTATTTCTTGATCTTGTTTTTATCACTCTTGTTGGCTGGTGACAATGCAGAGGATTGCGGTTTTAGATGGTTCAGTGGAATTTGTGGATCACGTCTTGTGATTGGTCTTCTGTTATGTTCAGTTTCTGGCTTTGTTTTGTTGCGTGGAGTGTCATTTTCCTGTTGTTCACTATCTACGACATTATTAGCCTCTGTGGATACTTTACGCCTGTTTGCCAATTCTATGCTGTGATAGATCGATTCAGTTTCAGGTAGAGTAGGTTTTATCGGGTAATCAATAGAGTCAATATATCTGTCAATTTTCTTTTTCAAGATGCTGCACAAGTTAGAGTCATAAGTATGATGTTTTGTGTCTAACTTTGACTTGTATTTTGTGTTACTATAATGACATTTAATGCACTTAGCATAATCTTTATCACAATTACACGTATTATGCTTCCAGGAACATTTCAAACACAGAAACTCATTTTGGCATTTCCTGGCACTGTGTCCAAATCTACCGCACTTGAAACACGGGCAAACGTTAACCAAATCATAGGCTTTGCATTGCTGATATCCAACAAAAACTTTGTTATTATTTTCTCTTATATGCTTGTAGTGTCAGCTGGGACTTCCATTATGACCGTACTCAAGCTATTATAATTATTCTTATACATGTGTAAGACTTGTCCTCCCTTTTCAAAATAACTGAAGTTCCTTTCGTTTATGTCCTTTTCAATATCCTTGATGTCCATATTTGCGTGATTATCTATACCTACTATCTTAATTTTCGGGTTGTTGAGTTCATTTTTCATGACATCACATTTGTCCTCTAGTTTTTCCTTTAGTACTGTCTCTGTCAATACCGCACTATTCTCATTAAGACAGCTTATAATGACTTCTTCATTTTTATTTACGTAGATGTTCTTTGTTTGGATGTTTTTTTCAGCTGTTAGACATTCAATAACTGACTTCATAACATCTATATTACTGTTGTTGTTTTTTCTTACGGATATTTTAGGAATCTTTTTATGGATTGGTCTAGAGTACTTCATGGCATCTGAGTATGTAAGGACATTGTTGTCAGTTTTACTTCTGGTGTTTTGTAATTTTTCTTTTAGGAGGTCATTTTTCTCAGTTAATTCACTAACTAATCTCCTTAACAGCATGTTTTCCGTTTTCAGCAGTTCAAGATAACTTTCATCTATGGAATCAGTTTCTTGCAAGTCTTGAGTCTTGTTACTAGTTTCTGCCAGAAGGTCATTCCTCACATCTTCTGATTTTTTTAGTTTAATCTGTGCAATTAAAAGTGATGCCGACTCACTCAGGACATCCTCATCAATTTTTGAGGTTATGTTCCGATCACTGTGTTCAGAGCATACTATAAGGTTATTACCAATGAATTTAAAGTTTTCATTGTTGTTCTTAAGGCAGCTAAGGTGATATGCCTCATCACAGATCACGCACACTGCTGTTGTTGCAGGTTTTTGTTTGCAACATGCAAAATTACTGCGACACTTGTCAGGAGGCTTGTTTCGGCCCGTATATTTCATTTTTACGCTATAGCTAATAGGTGCATTATGCGTGTTTCGATTTTAGGCATGACCGTGGTACGGAAAGTAAGATTAGAATTTGCAGATTTATTGCCATTAATCCTAGTGGAAATGTATTTTGTACCAAAGTGTGCCAAATTATGCTAAAGTGTGCCAAAGTGTGCCATACCCCGATAACCCCGCCCCCCGATAACATGATGTCGGCCGAATGACGGCACCGAGACTGCACGGAATGGGCCACGCGTGACGTCCAGGTACCCCTGCTCCGGGACACGGAAATGACGGCATTGTGCTGAGCACAATGACGGCACGCGGTGCAAGCATCGTGCCGGCACTTAAATTAAGCGAAAAAACAAAAAAATTAAAACCCAAACGGGGATCGAACCCTGAACCTTTCAGTTAGCAGGCTGGCACTTTACCACTCGACCACGAACACTTGTTACAAGTCGTAGCTAATTGTGTCCTTATGTACTGCGAGCGGCTGTTGATGTTAATAAAGTTGCAAGTTATTGTAATAAACAATCAAAATTATTATTAACGCGTTTAACAACATTAATATTCGCCGCTTATTTCGTGTAAGGCGCGAAACTGTCAGGCTGCTATAAATTCGGTAGTCATGAAAGAGTAGTCATAATAATATAATTAATAAAAATTGGCAAGGAACAAAGTCCGGTGGATAAATAATAGCCCAAATTAACAAAATCAACAGCCTTAAAATATAATACATTGAAAAGCCTTATTTTGTGAATTGTGCGGCTGAACATTGTCTAAGTTTCGCAGTCAACAAAGCCAGCATTCTGCAGGAATTTCGTTCCGACAGAATGCTGTCATGGCGAGCAGCACTCCCAGCAGGCATTTTGGAGTCACGCAAGACATCTTTCGTTGGAATTTTCAACATGCGATGGCTACAAAAGTACTATGCAAAATAAGTCGGGTCAAAAAAGTGAAAAAATAAGATAATCACGAATATCTTCGTTTGTCGTGTTTGTATAACTCTAATTGACTGTTAATTGTGTAAACCGTTGGAAATCGATTAAAATCTGCAAGCCTCTTTAAAATTAGTGTACGACACAAGGACTCATATAAATACAAATGATTTAAGGATATGTTCGTTCTAACAAATGCTCAAGAAATGTGAGAAAAAGCGTTTCATCACAAGTTATGTCTAGGCTATTTCTCATAGCCATTTCATAGTTTCCAGCCCATTTTTAATATTCGAATTTCTACCAGGGATTAAATGCTGTGAAAGACTATTTAGTGCAGGCCGAACCCCCTAAGCCTAGTTGTTGATTAGCTCTAGTATATAGCGACCAGATACAAAAACTTTGAATAATAGCACTAATGTTTTGAAAACTACTAAATTTTTATTGATACAAAACTTAAGCTTCATCTTATATATTATTAGTATTAATTAACAATTGTGAAAATACTTGTAATACTGCGGATTGACGAGTATATAAATTTTTAATCAGATTTTTTCTATTGGCGAATGTTACAGGCAACAGCAACGGACTTTTCGTATGAGCCATGAGCATGTATGCCGGAGATGTACAGATTCTACAAACATTGACGACTCATACCAGTGACGTCAATGCGGTGGATTTTGCTGGTGAAAGTATTCTAGTCACTGGATCTGGGTTAGAATTCATCGTGCAATTCGACGATATTTTCGAAACTTTTTTCTTCTCCTCGCGTGGTTGTTAAATATCATACAGTTGTCAATTCGGTGGCGCGAGTTCTGATTATTTGTTTTATAAATTTTTAATCAATGGAATTTCAATAAGTGATAAAAGAGGTGCCATCAATCCTAACGACCCTTACGAAAAAAGTCTGCAGTACCTTTCTGGTACTATATATGCCATATCTGGATGATAGCACCGGAAACAGATGACTGCCATCCATGTTTTAGCTTGTTAATAATGTTTTTAGCGGGGGAAAAAGAGAAAAAATACAAATGCTGCGGTCAGTAGTGCGTATTTTTACTATATCACCATCATTGCGATACACGGCCGCAACTTTTTTTTCAATATTTTACACTATTAGTATTTGAAACTTAAGCCTAATTTAGCGGGCACGAAAAGTTTACATGAGCGCTGCAAGAGAAGCTGCAGAGATTTTTGGTAAGGGGATACCTCGCGAAACAGAAGAATACATTCGCAGAAGTGCAAAAGCTTCATTTAAAGAGTTGCCCGGAGAGGAAAATTGATTTCGCATAGGTCAATGTGCATGCACATAGAATTTTTTTGATAATAATGCACTTGAACACATTAATGAACATTATATTGGCAAACACCGCAGTGACAAACGAGTGAGGGTTTGGGAGTGGCAGCCTGGAGCAGGCTTCACCGAGGCCTCATTCTCACCACTTCTGGGACACAAGTATGGCGTTACCTCAGTCAAAGTTAGCCCACAGTTGACGATGCTCGCTTCGGCCAGTATCGATGGTACCACACAGTTGTGGAATCTCAGGGTTAGTGTGAATAACGCGTACAGAATATATGCGTAACTTTTTACAGTCCATCATTCTTTTCACATATGCCTATCCGTATGCATGCATAATATTACGTTTCGATTGATTTATATATAACTCTTTAGAGAGGCATGTTTTTTACTTTAAAGGTATGGGTTGTTTGTTTTGCAAAGTTTTTAGAATCACGTTGAATCATAATCTTTTTGGAGTCACAACCCCTATGAAAAAAGCTGCAGCGGAATCTGGAGTTGTGGCTGCATATCTCAAACCAATCTAATAAAAATAATATACAAAACAAACAAACACATACTTACACACACACACACACACACACAACAGTTTTAATAAATTCAAAATTTGCATTAATTGAAATTAATAACTATTCGCTTTTTATAACAGACGATAAAAAGTTTATAACAGACGATAACTATTCACACATTGATTTTAAGATAATACGCCACGGCCCAAAAAAGTAAATAAAAATTCATCTGCACTTTTATAACATTTCTTTAGATGTTAATAACAGAAAAAAACTGTTCATATAAATTTCCTAAATTAGTACTAAATAGTCTCAATTCCTTGGCTTGTAAATAACTATTAACAGTTTAAGGCTAATAATAATTTTTTCCATTTGGGGTGGCTTTCAAAAAAGTCGAATCAATTTTTATTGGGGGAAAATTCTGATGTATACCGATGGCTGAGTTGATTTTCTTACTCCCAGCCAGATCGATATACATCAATTTTAAATCTGATTTTTAGATTTGATAACGTAAAAATTGTGCAAAAAATCAGGAACATGCATACCAATTATAAAAAGATTATAAAATTATTGATAAAAAAGCCCACAAAAAATTTCCGCTCACGATTTGTGATTGCCAGCCCTGTACTTAAGCATAACAACATAATAATAATTCATTTGCAGTCTGGCACAAAAATACACACAATGGTTCAAGCCGGAGGTGAGGCCGTGAGAATTTGCAGGTTTTCACCGGATTCTTCGCTCTTAGTTACCGCGGGCGATAATGGACAAGTATGTCTTTGGGACCTCGTTAGACGAACCTTGATAAGGTTTGTAATATGTTTGTTATCATCGTATTGTAACTTATAATGATAATGATAATGATGATAAAAAACGATAGTATAATAATAATAATAATAATAATAATAATAATAATAATAATAATAATAATAATAATAATAATAACAACAACAATAACAATAACAACAACAATAATAATACTAAAGAATAATATTACTTATATTTTCATTGATAAAAATATCTACTTGATAACGAGGATTAGATGTTTCCAAAAGCATGAGGGCGCTATACAGAGTTTGAGCTTTACACCAGACTCCAACTGGCTCCTGACCAGCTGCACCCTCGGTGTACTCCAGCTTTTCTGCTGCAATGAAATCATTGAATCCTGTCCTTCGAGAGAGCAGGATCTGACAGTTTTCGCTCAGGTTGATGATGCCCACGACCTCGGGGTCGTTTGCTGTGACTTTTCCTCCACACAAGAGATCACTAGTGAGCTTCGTTGCATTCTTTCGCAGTTTTTGCTAGAAATGATACTGCGTGCACAGTCTATATGATTAAAAAAAACCTTTTTAACGATATAAAGGTAACGAGCCATTTGCCAGGCTGTACCAACTAGTTACTTGCGGCAACGACAGTCGTGTCAAGCTCTGGGAGGTCAAAGTCACGCAGGACAAGTGTGACACTCAGCCGATAACTGCAAGCATCGAACTTTGCAGGATAATGGAGAAACACAGCAGTGCCTTAACTTGCGTTCGATTCAGCTCTAACGGACTATACACTGCCAGTAGTGGTCTCGACAAAACCGTCGTTCTTTGGGAAACGGTAAATGCTGCCCCTGTTGAAAATATATACCTGGATATCCAGGTGGATTTTCAAATATGGATAATCTATATGGATTCATGTGGATTCCATATGGATTTATGTTGATTCCATGTGTATATTCCATATGGATATCCACATGGATATCCGTCTAGTTTTTTAAAAAGTCAAGACAGTTAAAAATTTTGTATGCGCCTGTCATGTATAGTTCATCTATCTAATCATTAATGGAAGTACCATCCGGATGATAACACCTAATCTGGGGTTGTGAGCTCTAAAATCTTAATTTTTTTAGCTTTACAAAAAATTTTAATTTCTATAAAATAATTAAAAAGTAAATATTTTGGAGCTCACAACCCCAGATTAGGCGTTATCATCCGCATGGTACTTCCATTAATGATTAGATGAACTATACATAACAGGCGTATAAAAAATGTTTAACTGTCTTGACTTTTTAAAAAACTAGACGGATATCCATATGGATATCCATATGGAATATACACATGGAATCAATATAAATCCATATGGAATCCACATAAATCCGTATAGATTATCCATATGGAAAATCCACCTGGATATCCAGGTATATATTTTCAACAGGGGCAAGGTTATATAATATTCGCCCAATAGATAAATTTAAAAATCAAATACAATTGATATAGTTAAAATTTATACATATATCAATATGATTATTATATTTATTAATTTTAGAACACTGGAAGAGTTATTGCCGTTCTTACGGGGCATAATCGATACGTAGCTTGCTGTGCCTTTTCGAAAAATGGGAATTTACTGGCAACGGGTGAGAAAACTAACAATAAGTTAACTTCTTTTTTTTAACACGTGCATGAGAAAGGCCCTTTTTTATGCATGAACAACGAATGGAAAATCGACTCGTACTACAATATCCACACTCGGTCTACAAAAGCCTACTTTACGCTCTTGTTACATAATATATTATTGAGCACTCGTGTTCGTCTCGTGCTCAAAAGTCATCCTCGCTAGAAGAATCCAATTTTCCCCCCTATTTGCACAATATACTATTGATTGTTTTAAACCATCGCGTATCGTGAAGGATTCTGATACATTACCGCCTACTCGGACCTTTCCCGTGCTTCCGTTCAGACATTTTTGAATTAATCTCACGAGTTTTTTTGGTACACCGAGAAGTACTAGATTTTGATACATTTTGCTTCAAGTATAAATTAATATATTCAATAAAACCAACATTCTATAAAAGTAGTTATAGCTACTAGTACACAGGACCGGCTTTAAAATTAGAGAATAAAAAAGAAATAAATTTTGAATATTAAAAAATGTTTTTAAACTTTTTATAATTAGTTGATGACAGTATTAATTATATTAACAAAATGTAACAATGAAATAAAATTTATTGAACATTTTTTTAATTTAAATTTATAATATAATGTAAATTGTGAGATTATAACAATCGTAACATTGATATTCTGTACTAAAAAGTAATACATAAAACGATATTTACTTTTATTTTAAATGATAACGATGTCTTAAATCCCTAACAAAAAAAAATGAAAGCAACTGAAAAAAAATATTGTGAGCTGCAGATGATAGCAGAAAAATGTCAGAATTAAGACACAGATGTGTCAGTTACATATGATAAAAATATACATAACTACTAAAAAACATTTTTAAGATTTGGTCCAGGTAGATTGGAAGCTGTTGAAACAATTAAAAAAAAAATAGACGTAATTGATTAATTTTTTTTTATATTTTTGACATATATTATGACACACAAGTACACAAACACACGCACACATACACACAACGTATATATATATATATATATATATATATATATATATATATATATATATATATATATATATATATATATATATATATATATATATATATATATATATATATATATATATATATATATAATAATTTTCAAATATATTTTATAAAAATTTACTGCACACCCCAAGCTGCTGTGAATTTTCAATATTTTAACATTTTCATCAATTATCTATAGTCATTTCTATTGATTAATCTCGAATGAGATCTCTACTATTAGGTGTACTGCCTTTTAGGTTTACTTTTAAAATACTTTTAAGTTTGTCATAGTTAAAAATTATTTTTTAAATGTATACCGTATTCAAAAATAGATGCATTGAAGCATTCTGCATACATTCCACAATCAATAAAGTGTCCACCAAATTTTATCTATTTATAAAATTTAAAAAATCTACTTTTGGATATGTATCGAACGTTATTTCCTGATATAGGAGGCGGAAAATGTGCTTAAACGCACGCGGAGCGTTGCATAGTGCATTTTTCGTACACTATATCGTAATATATTTTAAATACTGTCTTATTTAATAATTTAGATAATTAAAGTATTAAATCAAACAATAATAAAATGAATTTATATGAGGAAATAAAATATGATTTTATTACATCAAATATTAATTAAATTACATCATTTTCCATACTTATATCGATCCTTAGTAAAACAAAAATTCTGCACATAACAGTTTTCTTCTAAAGATTTCAGACTAAAACAGAAGATAACTGAACAAAACAGAAATGTTCAGCAGAAGAATGTCGGAATTGAGACAAAGTCAACAGTTATTTACAGGTATTATTAGTTTTTTTTTAGTTCACTGCGGATGGTACCAGATTTCACTAGTTTTCAAAAGTTACGTTAATTAGATTCTATTATCAAGTGGCGCGGTAGCACCACGAAGGCGAGTTTGAGAAGCAGACAAAGCCGTGGTGCCCGCGCTACTATTTACTTCTATGTTGAGGTTTGCATTTTTCATTACAAAGAAATAAATGCATTTCTTTCTTGTCTTTTATATATTTTGACTTATATGATGTTTTATTATGCCTAACTAAGATTTTCAACAAAACTATTGATAAAAACTACCGTTGATATAATACACGAGTGTGTTATTCACAAAATGCTCAAATCAAATAAAAAAATGTTAGGACCGTTAAGTTAGTCACAACAAGTGTTAGGACCGTTAATTTAGCCACAACAAGTGTTAGGACCGTAAAGTTGGCCGCACAGCTATACACAGATGGATATTGCTTTCTCATCGGTTTTCTGCATGCTCGCTCACATGTCGTTTTTACTGTCTAGGTGTAGAAATAATTCAAGGGCGGTGTCTAGGTGTACAGGGCGGCTGATGACGAAGTCTAGGTGGTGCGCTCTGTGGTTTTTTATTTTTAGGTACATATATATATATATATATATATATATATATATATATATATACGTTGTGTGTATGTGTGCGTGTGTTTGTGTATGTGTGTGTCATAATATATGTCAAAAATATAAAAAAAAATTAATCAATTACGTCTATTTTTTTTTAATTGTTTCAACAGCTTCCAATCTACCTGGACCAAATCTTAAAAATGTTTTTTAGTAGTTATGTATATTTTTATCACATGTACCTGTCTATACCATTAAATAGTTATTTATTTATAAAATACATCAAGTTGTGTGGAATAAACGCAAAAAAATCCGGACGGACGGACCGACAGATGGATATTTTTTAAGTTCTTTCACTGCTAAAAACTATTTGAAATTTGATACTTTTGATATTTTTTTCGGTAACTTGAATGATTTAAGTTCAAAGAACATTTCTACCGTAAAATAGATTTAATTTTTTTCTTTTTACGAGTTTTGGAGGGTTTTTACAAAATTCACCAAATATAAAATTTTAATACAGTGTAGAGAAAAGATATATCTTTGAAACTATAATTGGTTCTATAAACAGCCCGAAGAAAGGAATCGAGATATCATGTAAGCTTAAGGTAGTTCACCGACTGCAGTGGTGCTCAATTAGGATTTTTATTAGAAAATTCCTTTTTTAAGATATTATACAGTGTTATCTAATGTCAAAACCTTACAATTCATATTATCAAACATTACAATGGTGCTATAAATTGTTTAGAGTATAAAATACTCTCAAAACTTGTGTGAGAGAGAGAGAGAGAAAGAGAGAGAGAGAGAGAGAGAGAGAGAGAGAGAGAGAGAGAGAGAGAGAGAGAGGAAGAGGAACACTGCGCACCTATATAGATATACTAATAGCATGGGATGAAAATATTGAATTATTGTATCTTAAAAATAGCCTTATTTGCCATATCCAACTTTTTCTCCATAATTTGTGTTGCTATTTTATACCATAAGCTAGTTTTTTTTAAATATTCTAAGAAAACTCGCTTCGCAATTCAACTAAACGACCTCGAAATTCGGACGCGGTATAGGCTTCCCATGTTAAAATACAAAATTTTGAGGTTCAATCCCTGGTAGAAATGAACCTAAGAACTGGCATGTTACTAGGCAGAAACTAGATTGAAACCTAAGAACTGGCCAATTACTTGCCAGTTCTTTGGTTCATTCTACCAGGGATATCTCTATAAATAATGTCGCTTGAGGGGTAAAAAAATACCACATTGTAGAGGACACTTAATTAAACATGTAAACAAAATTTGAGCGATATCCCAAGAAAATAAATATTCCGGTGAACTACCTTAACTAGATCAAAAATTTGAACTTGCCGTTTTACTCCAGTTATCGCGTTTCATAAATTTTTTTAATTTTAGGCGTATACGAATTCATACACACTGTAACGGGGCTCGTTTTCGGGAAAAAACTCGGCAATGTTCGACCGGATCACAATCCCTCGGTGCGGCGGAGAATTCTCTCAACGCCTGTGGTTAATCCACGTTGTAAAGTAGCTCGCGCTGCGAGAGTTACTTTGCGAACGTCGTGTTCGCACGTGTGCTATCACTCCGCACTCTCCTGTGCGGAGCCGGTTTCTCAGTTTTGCATTGCAACCGCTTGTGATTAAAATAAAATAAATTAATGATATATTGTGCGACCAATCTTGTTTCTACACAAATACGCACCGAGTCACATCAATGTCGACTCGGCGTGGAGAGTATCTCAAGAAGCGTACGCGCAAGTCGCAAAGCTGTAGCCGCTGCTACTGCTGACGTGATACAGATAAAAGGGCTCAGCCCTATTTACTCGCAGTCGCCGTTCTCGGTAGGTGCACACCACACACTCTGCGCCGGTGGTGCTGCTGGCAGCTGGATCACTCGCAGGAGGCGACGTCCTAGAGTTCGGTCGCTGATTGACAGGCCGGGTCGTCCTTCCCTATATGGAAGCAGGAGTTGGCAGGGACGTCTCACTCTTACTCTCATTGGTTGTCCCTCGATTTAGTCAGTCTCACAATTATGGCCAGAAACTCCCAACGGACCGCGACTTATACGCGAGGCCCCAAATCTTGCCCCGCGCTTGTGCAACGTCGCGTTTCAAAAATGCGCGAATCTACCCAATTTCAACATATACACATACGCACGCACACACACCCAGGCGTGCCCGCATAAAAATATTATATGAGATCTCATGACTGAAATTCGTACTGAGATCTACATGAGATCTATATGAGATCTATATGAGATCGCATATGTGATCTAATATGTGATCTCATATGAGATCTCACGTAGATCTCATATACATCTCATATAAATCTCATATGGATCTCATATAAGATCTCATATAAGATCTCATATAATATTTTCACGCGGGCGCGAGCATGCACACACACTCATACATTTCATATGGACATTTTCAAAAAACACTATTTTTTCGACTAAAAATACATCAAAACACACTTCTAATGTGTTTTTAAATGAACTTCTAAAATTATTATTGCAAAACTTTCTTGGGAAAAAAACAAAAGATATGGTAATTATTGTATTCGTTTTCCGGGGTATAAAACGCACGTGGCTAAAGTCACTAGTATGATAAAAATTATATAATTTTTATAGTTAGCAGTAGCAATCAAAATGATTTTTTTTAGGCGTGTGTCAGATTCGCGATTGTAATTTTTTCAAGACCTTCTTGTGATCGTTTTTATTTTTACGCGGGAGAACATCAATGAAATTTCGTTGGGTTGATTTCTAGCAGAGATTAGAGGCGAGATTGCCGATGCCGTGTTAAAAATGCGTGGCGAATTCGATCATGACGCCACTTGCGGCCTGCGATCGAACTACACGCATCTAGAAAAGGAGCGTAGGGGAAGTATACGCATCCAGCGGCAGTGGATGAGAAGGAAGAGACGCTATATATTCTTAGGTCCACCGCGCCTGACCCGGCGGAGGAAAAGTGACAAACGGCGACTGTCGAATTTGCGCATCCACACCTCGCGGTAGTTTCAACCAACACCAAATAACTATTCGGGCATATTATTGGACTAAAAAGAATGTTTAAACAACATAAGTGTAAACAAATTAGAATCTAAAACTTTTGAAAACTCATGATTGAAAACTTTAATTTTTTAGAGGGATTATGGTTAAACCGACACAAACAAGTTACGCTTAAACTTAAACAAAGCTAAATTAAACTAATAAGCCACCCCAGCCTCCTGATAAACATATGCTACTTTCAGTTTTCATATGCCAACGACGATCGTGGCGGCGCGGTCTACGTTGTTGCTTGGTATTCTTATGCACTCGGGTTCGAGTCCAAGTATCAGCAAATTTTTTTTTCTACTTGCTGATAAAATTTATAGTATACAATAATAACGCAATATGCCATTCTACTTCTACAATTATATTTCAATTTAGATATGTATACGGTACAGAGGGGACCTGCAATGTATAACTACCATTATTTATAGTTTTTTACGTAAAGAAAAAATACAATTTTAAATAAATTTAAATCATCTTATTAGTACGATAACGTTTTATTAATTACATTGATATTAAAAAAAAATTAATTTGTATTCCTAAAATTCAAGAAGTTTCATTGTATACTTTTTTTTCATAAACGATTAAGAAGTAAATTATACCTATATTTATTGCAGGCCCACCGTATACTTACCTAAATTGAAATATAATTGCAGAAACAGAATGGCATATTGCGTTATTATTGTATACTGTATATTTTATCAGCAAGTAGAAAGAAAAGGTTTGCTGAGACTCGGACTCGAACCCGAGTGCATAAGAATACCAAGCTACAACGTAGACCGCGCCGCCACAATATCGGGAGGCTGGGGTGGCTTGTTAATTTAATTTAGCTTTGTTTAAGCTTAAGCTTAACGTGTTTGTATCGGTTTAACCATAATCCGTCTAAAAAATTAAAGTTTTTAATTATGAGGGTTGATTTCATAAAGACGATCATGGCCACTGACATTAAGGGCTTAGAGTTTAGTCTGTAATAGAGTTTATCGGTGATTGTTTATAAATATAGCATTGTTTATGAATCATATTCACCGCGTAAGCCCGAATCCTTGACAGTTACCGCCGCTAATGTTATTTCTCCTCTATGCTCTGCCGCGCCGCGATGTGATTGTGTACTCTCTACTTCCCTCTTCGCCGCTACTGCTGGTGGGGAAGCTATTTGCGTACGGCCGCCCCTACTTCTCCTCCGCTGCTTCTAGATGCGTATAGTTCGGAGCGAAAACCGCAGGGCGGCGCTAGCTTACGACTGCATATCGCACGGCACGCTTTCGCCCATGCTCATCGGCAATCTCTCCTCTAATCTCTGTTTCTAGGGCTACCTATTTCTCATAACTACACAAGCCCAGATTGTTCAACGAATATATAAGTAACTTTTTGGTGCGAAGTAGTGGTTATATTTAATTATTTAGTATTTGCAAGAATGATATAAATTACATAAAGTATAAGGCATAAGAAAAAGTACATTATAATATGCTAGAATTGGGAAAAACTAATTATCATTTAATGCCACAAAATATAAAGTAATGTATAAGATACAAAATGAAATGACTTAAAATGTTATCAAAACAAATCCTAATAAAAATTAATCTGGAAACCAACAAATTGTTACGCAGTACAATATACCCTACAACATGTCAATACGTTTGCTCACACTTTAAAATTTTAACTGGGGAGCGAATTCTTTGAATTGATATCTATTTCGTCAGGTTCAAATGATAAACGTGTCATTGTTTGGGACCTCACTGGAAACTTAAGTTTGGACTCTGAGCTTGTGCGACACAGTAGCGTGAAGCTGCAGAACAACGAAAAACCAGAAAAGGTAGTTCAGGGTGTCTTACCAATTCAATAAACGAATCTGAGAAATAAAGCTGAAATTCATAATGTTTGTAGACGCTTATTCAAGAAACTGAGGTGGTGAAACATGCAGAGACAAGTGGTAACGATGTCAAACTTATTCAAAGATTGGATGATCATAACGGAGCCGTCAACTCTGTCGCTATGTTTGGCAATCGTTTGATCGCATCCGGCTCCGGGTTCGTTTGGATCTAGATATAAAATTTTAATACTTCAATAAAAATTAACTGCGTACGGACTCTTTCATAATTGTCAATCCTAACTTTAGGGACAAGCTCGTGCGAGTGTGGTGCGTCAAGTACGACGAGGACGGCGAATCAACATCCATTTTCCAGGAAATGAACTACAATCCCCTTGATGGCCACAAGTATAGCGTCAACTATGTCGAGTTTAGTCCCTGCGGAACAAAGCTTGCCTCTTGTTCAATGGACGGCACGACTGTTATCTGGGATGTTGAGGTACATTTATTGTTTCTCTGTGATTTAGTAGGAAATCATGCAAAAAATCATGCTTTGCTTTTCTGATGAATCGTAGAACGGCAGTCAAGCACGAACTTCTTTCGTAAATTCTGGAACAGCAGTGAGAGTCTGCCGGTGGTCGCCCGATGGAACAAAAATAGCTACAGCCGGTGATGACGAGAAGACCATACTCTGGGACCTAGAAACGATGGCGGAACTAAGGTTCGTTTTCAATCAATGATTTATCATCCATACTATGCCCGATTTGCAGTGAATCAAGAGCCTGAGTGCTCACATTGCGTTACGCGTGTGGATTGACAGTTTTTTTGCAGCTACTGCGCTTGTTTGAAAACGCGACTTTTTTTTGTGCCATGAAAATTGATGCGTTTTTACTATATTATGTGCCTATAAGAGTGACTTCCCTCTATATAGAGTAGTGTAAGCCACAGTCAACGTATCGGCGAGACAGCATTCACGTTTGGACGATGTACCAGTAGCAGCAGCAGCAGCAACAGAAGAGGCAGCAGACCCAATAATTTAAAATCGAGGAGCATGAGATTTTGCAACTGACGCAGGCTGTTTTTATGCAGTGCCAGCTGCAGACGTAACAAACTGTCGATCCTCGCGAACTACGCAGAGCCACCTAAATTTATTAGAACAGAATTATTACCGCGTAACCTTAGCGATTCTTACAGCGTGTATGAAGGCCACGCGGATGCGATAACCGCCATCGCCTTTAGCCCGGACTCGCGTTATCTGGTCACCGCCTGCAGCGAAGGTGCCTGGAGGCTCTTCGATACGAGAAATACAGAAAGCAGTGAAGCTCTCCTCGTATGCGATGTGGGCCACGACTTAGGGGTGCAGGGCTGCGATTTTAGCCCGACTACCGGACCTTTTACCATGACAGGTATGCACGGGTGATTATCGAAAAAATGCGCCTTAAAAGTAATACCTGTGGCACGTCCACGCCGCATATTTCACAAAGTTTTCAATTATTTATAGACAAAACGTTATTATGTAGGTATGTACACTCGGCGGACAAAATAATCGAGCAATTATTACGGGACTCGTTCACTGATCCTTGGACGCTCCTCATCTCATTATTTTTAATCATTATTTTCCATGTGAAACATATAACCACAAACATTAATGTGTATCGCGAGTTACACCCCTACACTATCAACAACATAAATCATACATATATTTACCAGCATTATTTAGAATGAATTTTCCATATGAATAATCTATATGTATTCATGTGGATTCCATGTGGATTTATGTGGATTCCATGTGGATATTCCATATGGATGTCCACATAAATATCCATCTAGTTTTTTAAAAAGTCAAGACAGTTAAGAATTTTTTTGCGCCTGTTATGTATAGTTCATCTAACCATTAATGGAAGTACCATCCGGATGATTACACCTAAACTGGGGTTGTGAGCTCCAAAATCTTAATTTTTTTAGCATAACAAAAAATTTAAATTTCTTTAAAATAATTAAAAAGTTAATATTTTACAACAACATAAATCATACATATATTTATCAGCATTATTTAGAAAACCTGGCTGACTGAAGCTCATCTTTACCTATAAGTGTACTCACAATCCAAAAGAGAATACAGCCTCTATGGCTAATCCTCTTAAAAAACTCAAGATGGTACTAAACGAAGAAGAGATGGAAACATCTCCTATAAGAAATGAAAATAAAAACATAGAAGACAGTAAGAGGAAAACTTTTAATGATTCTCATGGAATCACAGACCAAATTAACAATACTAAAAAACAAAATTTTTCCTCAATCCACTTCTTTACAGTTTGACAATACAACAACTCAAGAATCAAACACACGAAACAACAGTGATCTGTCATCTGTTACTCTTTACTTAGAAGAGATTGACCCACCGTACGAAATAATTATTGTACCGAAGGAAAAATCTACTAACATAGAGAACGAAACTCGATATAGCTAGAATAATAGTTCTTATCCTACCAAACAATTAGGCGAAATCAAAAAATCTTGAAGAAATAGTGTCACGATCATTACTCACAAAAGAAATATAGCTAACACAATACTAACAATGGACAAAATAAAGGAAAAGAGTCTTATACAGAAGATACTAGAAGAGAGATTTAAACCAAGATTTACTAGAACAGAGGACATCATGAAGGAAAGATTTACTAGAACTAAGTCCGCAACTATCTCAGTACCAACTCCTACCATCATGCTTACATACAAAGGTCAAGTTACACCTTAGCACGCCTGCTTGTACAGACTTAATTATACAATCCCTGTTGAAAATATATACCTGGATATCCAGCTGGATTTTCCATATGGATTTATGTGGATTCCATATGGATTTATGTGGATTCCATGTGGATATTTCATATAGATATTCACATGGATATCCATCTAGTTTTTTAAAAAGTCAAGACAGTTAAGAATTTTTTTGCGCCTGTTATGTATAGTTCATCTAACCAAGTACCATCCGGATGATAACACCTAATCTGGGGTCGTGAGATCCAAAATATCCACTTTTTAATTATTTTATAGAAATTAAAATTTTTTGTAATGCTAAAAAAATTAAGATTTTTGAGCTCACAACCTTAATTAAGGTACTTCCATTAATGGTTAGATGAACTATACATAACATGCGCATACAAAATTTTTACTGTCTTGACTTTTTAAAAAACTAGATGGATATCCATGTGGATATCCGTATGAAATATCCACATAAATCCATATGGAATCCACATGAATCCATATAGATTATCCATATGGAAAATCCACCTGGATATCCAGGTATATATTTTCAACAGGGGTGGAACCTTACATCCTCAACGTCGAACTATGCACTAACAGCTTCAGACATGGGCATACGAAATCCTTCTGCAGATCCAAACTTCGTTGCATTTACTGTGGAGATATAAACCACGAATCCACATCATGTACCTCAAACAAGGATAAAAGTAAATGTATAAACTGTTCAGATAATCACCTCCCAACTGATAAAAATTGCAAAATCTGTCTCAGGGAACAAGCAATCATTACTGTGACTACAAAGAGAAATATCTCTATACAAGAAGCTAGATACAATTTCAATGAGCTTGCTATCAACAAACAAATATTAAGATTTTCTAACTTCCCAGAACTCTATACTACGACAACTCCTGAAGAATTGAACTGCCGCCAAATTTACTCTACTCCGAGAAGGAAGCTTTTTTCTGAAGCTGTAAATAAACCCCAGCTAGTCAGTTCTAGGTCTAATGTATGCAACTCACCTAACAAACACCTAACAAGATCAACAATACTCCATTGTGAGCCAAAATGCCATCACCAACAATGCCTATCTGAACAGAACTCTAGCTCAGATACCACAGGACTCCCCGCTTATTACACTAACAGAGAAAGGCTCTTATAGACAACCAAATCAGCCTATCTTTCAACGATATCTAACTTATCTCAATAACGATACAAATGTCTACGATAATACATGAAACATTTGACAAGAAAACAATCAACCCAAAAATCAACTTGAACATGAAAAACAGCATATTCTCTCAGAATAAGTCAATTGCTTTTTCAAATCTCATTATGGATCTCAAAAAAGAAAAAAAAAACAGCTGCCAATTCTTTGGCACGTATAGCTTCCTCCTACTAAATATATGGTTCCAATAAATTAAATATTGTTCGAATATACAGTATATTTATAATGCTTTTTATAAATATTTTCAATCTTAATTATTTTATTGTAGGAGCAATTTTCTTAGCAAAACAATATCGTAATCACAAAGATTCGATAGTCCCCAAAATTTTAAGGCGCACGCTCTTACCACTCAGCCAACCAGGCACTACCTCTACCTAAATAACACAACTAGCTGTTAGACGGGCGCTGTTCCCGTCTACCACCCATCACAATATCAAATCAAATTATATAATTTTCATGAAAAAATGTAAACCTCAATATTTTAATTACCATAGGGTCCTCATAACCTCATAAAATCATGAATTTTCTCAAAACATTGCGAACTTTAGTTAGCGAGTTGTAAGGAACAACGGAAAAGTAATTTTCAGTTATACAGGGTAAACAGGATGAGATACAAAGAAATTGAATCCTAATATCTTTCAAACTAAATGGTTTCATAAGCTGCAAAAAGAACCTAGCCTAGGTGATCAAAAGATCGATATTTTCCCAAAATTAAAACTTAAATAAAGCCTTTTTACTCCCGTAATCGTACGACATAGAAAACCCTTTTTTGTTGTGTTCGAGTTTTAGCTCAAAAATTAGTCGCGAAAATGGCTTGAAATTTTTACAGCAAATAGATATTATTGTTTGACAATTTAGTTTTGGAGATATTGAACTTTTTTTTTAAATCACCCCTTTTATGATAACAATTAAACGGAACGGTCAATTTTAAAAATCTTGCGGGAAAAAGTAGGCAATTTAATGCCCTTTTAGATACACTTTTGTTGAATATATTGTATAAATCATATCATTAGAAAAGAGTAAATATAATCTTTTTAAAATCGAAAAATGACCATAAAATGGTCAGAATCATAAAAAAAAAATTTTTCCAAATTCAGAATCAGAAAATATATATACATGTCAAATTTTATTACGATCGGTCGCGTACTTCCAAAATTATGACGGTACACATACATACACAGCCATCCGCATGGACGTTCTCTAAAAACGTACGATTCAAACTCCAAACACCGCCAAATACGTTTCTATGAAGTTTTAGCGAAACTGAAAATTTTACTATTACAAAGTTTCCTCTAGGAGAAAGCAATAAAATATTCTACAATGGAACTGTCACAGTATTAAAAATGAACTGAAGTTGTTCAGAGATTATTGTAGTATAATCAGATATTTATACATAGAAGATTGTGATATCGCCACGCTGCAAGAAACCTGGATCGAAGAATCTTTCAATCTGAGAATTTCCAACTTCAGCGTATTTAGCAAAGAAAGAAAAATGCCATTTCCTCTTTAAAAAAGTAATACCGGAAAAAACTCACCATGATTCCCAAGTGGAAATAATCTCATTCACATAATTGTTAATAAAATTTATTAGCTTTTATTAGCTTTTATTAGATTTTAATAACCATTTATAAAGTGTGGAATTTGGACTCTAATAATAGTTTATAACACTTATTAATGTTTGAAAGATTTGATTATATATTTTGTAATTTTACATATATTTTTAAGCTTTTATTAGGTTTCAATAGTTTTTTGAGGGTGTTAAATAATCTCCAATAAAAAAGCTTAAAATAGCTAATAACAGCTATTAGATCTTACTAGAGTTTAGTAGCTTTTATTAGTATCATTGTGTGTTTTTAAAAACATTAAGGGGAGGTGGGAGCTATAGCTTTGCAAATCCGCCACGGGGTATTTAGTATTTCAAATGCAAAAAAAAACTAAAAGCCGTATTGACATTTTCTTTCGTTAGAATGATTCACTTATCTCAAATCTATGGCGCTCTGCTCACTATATTGATAAAATTTCAAATTAAAAAAAGTTAATAAGTAAAATTGGTGTTTGAGGTTGGCGCTGTAATCGCATAAACACGCGTAAACACCCGCTCGTATTTCACAACACTACGGCGCTCTGGTCTTGGTTTTTCATTGCAAGCTTTATTCAAAAAGTTATATGGAACAGAAAAACAGTGTTTTCAACTCCCATATCCCCTTAAAACCAAGTGTTTAAAGAATTTTTTTTTAAGATATTAGAAGATAAAACTAAAAGTAATTTATACAATTTTTTGAAAAACTTTAAAATATCACATGAATTATAAATACCTATAAATCTAAATTATTGTATGTAAATATTTTTTAAAACTTGTTAGAAGTTAATTGCTTTTTTGGAGGTCACGCATTTATTTTTTTTGTGCCAGAATATATTGAAAATTTAATAAAAGCTAAAAAAAGCTAATAAAATCTATATAATATTACTAACCATTATTAGAGTAAAAAATCTTCATATTATAAATCTATCATAAAACTTATTAGCTTTTATAAGATTTTTTTGGCAAATAAATTTCCGCCTGGGTTGGTTTTGTTAATGGCGTTAAATTTGAACATTTTAACTTTAAAATGTAGCGCGCGCGGAGCGTGCTTAAATGAACCTAGTAGTATATAATTTGTAGTAGTGTACATCAACTTGAGCTCTACACGAGAGAGAAATGTATCACTAAATATTCCTACAATTTTCATCAAAAATTACTATACTGTATAGTAACGAGGAGACAAACTCGACTTATATTAAATTTTAGTATACGGTATAGTAAAATTTCAGATCACCAGATTTTACTATGCTACATTGCAATTTTTATTATACCGCATATCAAATTTTATGGATACTAAATCTTTTTAAAAATGTATTTTTGTCCCTTTCATTTTGTCATCCTGTTAATGTTTCTTCTCTTATTTATGTTTGTAGCGTGTTTGGAGGGGAGAACTATCATTATTTATTTGTCACATTCAATCTCGCAGTTTAAGAACGAAAGTCGCATCGCATAGAATTTCATATATGATAACCTAATTTACATATATCGCAAGCTGATTATTATACATTTCACATGTCGCAACCTAACAACGCATCGCTAGACTAATCGCATTTATATTTATACATAATGTTCCGATCTGGAAGTTCCTTATATACTAACCGAACAGTTTTTCGTCACTTGCGAGTGGAGTTTCCGAGACACCCCCTAGCGGCGTAGTGAATGAGTAGGCGAATTTCTGTCGTCGGGTTAAATTACGATGAATTTTTGAGCTCTGTCGATAACTTTTTACCGATGGAACACAGCGAGTCAGAGCGTAGTGCGATTTTTACTATACTGGTATAGCAATTTTTGATGAATGTATAGTAAATATTCACACCAACATACTATATTTTCTGAATAGGTTATATAAAAATATAGTAATTTTTAGTGATACATTTCTCTCCGTGTACATTGCTTCAGGTTCGCGGGATGCAAGCTCGGGATGCGCCAAGGAGTGTTACATGCTGGCGACCTGTGGAAACGACTCGCTCATCAAGCTTTGGAAAATCATTATTATGGAAGAAGACTTGGATCTGGAGGAGAGCACCGGCAGTAGTGATGCTGGAATATCGTATAGGGAAAGGCGACAGTTTGCTGGCCACGGTGGCAACGTTATGTGCGTTAAATTCTCACCGGTGCACGGTGAGATCCTTGGCAGTGTTGCAACAGACAGAACAGCTCGACTCTGGAGCGTCGTAAGTCAGCAAAAATACTTGCTTTCTTATGTCTTTCTTATGTCTCTTGTATACCCTATTTACTCTGTGCACTATAATTTCCCGTGTCTATGTTCGTGCGCCACTTATCGTTTTGGCCATCGCGTTGATGCACTTGCTCTCACGTGTAACATCAAAAGTTCATGAAATCGATAATCATGAATTGTGAAATTAGTCTAGACGTACAATTTCTACGACTACGACGATTTGACAAATGAAGATACTACGTCACTAAAAAAATTAACTTTTTATGCTTGCAATAATGCGTATTCTCATTTATACTGCTACATTTTTCCACAACCACGCGATTATATAAACAAAATGCTTACTTTATTTGAGAAATCTAATGGTCACTAAAAAAATCTAATTAGGACACCTAACTAACTATACGCATAAAAACCCTACTCTACACAAACATATTTTCCTACATGAAAAAATTCTACACGGATATTTTCTATATACAAACATTCCCTACACTTATTTTTTATTATTATAATGCACTGCAAAACTCTACACTCTGTGATTGTGTAGAGTTTTGCAGTGTAGTATGTTTGTGTAGGATTTTGATGTGTACAATTTGTTTGGTTTCTAACTTAGTATTCGAAACTTACTTTTCTGTGTTTCTAGCTTTTGCTATTGATTTTATATTGTATACTTTAAAGAACTATGCACAGAAGTGTAAGTTCTGCCGTGAATTTCATTAAATAAATACTTTTGTGTTTGTAAAATATATGTACATATTTTAGGAATATAATATTTAATATGTGAACGCCTGATAATTTTTTCATTCATTTATAATATTTATCGTTTTAACATACTGGGATGTGTTTGCATGTTCTTGAAAGTCACGAGAGCCTCGTTACCACCTGTGCCTTTTCAGAAGATACATCACTCTTTTTGACAGGTGAGCATTAGACTTTCTCTGATAAAAAGCCTGATATCTGACAAACAACTACACTTGACTATTTGGCTAAGTACAGTCACCGGAGACAATAACTTTGAACGTTTCGAATGTCATGATATTTCTCATGTATAATACTCCAAATATGTAGAGTTACTTTATCCCGTGACTGTACAAAGACTTCTACACATAGGCACGTTGGAGGTCACACTTGTTAGACCTTCGTAGCCTGTACACTAGGTCATTGAATTCTTTTAAAGACGGAAAAGCTTACGTTATAATTTTCCTGTATCTTCGACTAAAGTACTGTCATTCCCACGAAACACCTCTTTTATTCGAATCCCATATGACTAATTTACAATGAGATTTTAAATAAGATCACATTTGAGATCTCATGAGAGATTTAGTGAGGTTGAAATGCAGGTGTTAATTTTTCAACTTTTGCCAAAAAGAAAATTCGCGCTTTTCATTCTCAAAAGTAGAAATCAGTCAAATTCGACTTTACAGCGTTAATTTTTCGACTTTAAAATTTGAAGATATAGAAACATTTTTAACAAAATGTTTGCATATTTTAGAACTGTGGAAGTTGCGCATATTTATTAATTTATCGATCTGTTTTTAACTTATAAGGTGCCTTAGATAAGACTGTCTTAATTTGGAAATTACCAGACCAGTTAGTATCTCAGAGTATTCTTATCGATCGCCTTAGAAATAATAAGAAAAAGGTGTGTATACATCACTTAAGTGGTTATTCATGTTTTATTTTTTCAAGGAAATAATTATTATAGCACACTAACCTCAAAATGACAACTTTATTGTCGATTTTGAGGATGTTGCGCTACAAAATATCGTATATATAATATCGTATGAGACTGTTGTGGGAGAAGTTTTTCTACCTTGCTTGATTTTGCTCGAGCAATATCGAGCAAGGTAGAAAATCATCTCCCACAACAGTGTCATAATATATTATTTATTAAAACTGGCTTATTTCTTTAAAGATTGTTGATTGGGCTGTAGACGACGTTTCCAAATGGTTAGTTGAAGTTGAACTGGGTGATTTAGTAAGGAGCGTTCAAGCTCTTTCTATAAGCGGACGAATGTTGCTGCGTATTCCAGATGAAGTGATAATAGCAAAACTACAGTTTAATCACGACCACGAGGTTATTTTATTTGATATACCATCATAAAACATAGAAATGTTTAGTGGAACAGTTATTCTGAAATCAGATATTTTCTTTCAGGCTCTGGAAATGCTCCGAAAACAGTTATATTGGCTTAAGCGGGAAGATTGCAACGCTCAGATCATTGCTGAAGACACAGAAATCCCAGATGATTTTCTTTGCCCAATCACGCACGAAATAATGAGAGAACCAGTACAGTGCTCAGGTGTGTAAGATGTTTTTATTATATTGCATAAGTAGACTATAAAGAATTTAAGAAACTTTCTTAAATTCTTTATAGTTTACTTATAATACTTTAATTCTTCAATAAATCTATATTTTTGTGATATAAATGCTAAAGGATTTCTAGTTTTGACAGCTTATATAATATAGTAATGTGGTATTTGTTAACAGTCCCTTACAAAAAAAAGTCTGCAGCTGAATCTGTAGCCAAAGCTGCAGCCTGGCATGCATATTTCCTGCATTCTTTCTGCAAAATCTTTCAACAGAATTCCTGTAGAATTTTTGCAGTATCTCTTTGTTAAGTTATTAAAAAGTGGCTAGAAACCTGTCTGTTTGTCAGCTTATTTCCTGCTGCAAACCTCCTAATAATCTGCTAAGATATTTAAAGCAAACTCTCTGTTGATAAATTATCGACCGAAAATGTAAACATTGAGACATTCGACGTCGCGTTACGAAGAGCAAGGTATTCATTACGCCCGATGCCACAATTATTTTGATGTTATAATAATTTCCGAAGACTTATTAAACGCTAATGATAATAGAATGTCCTGACAAAGAGCCAAGCTCAGATTAAGTATGTGAATCGGAAACTCGTGTATACATCAGGAGGTTAAGTAGGGCATCTACGCTATCACTGTCTTCTGCACACCGAACATGCGCCATGTAATATTTCAGATTTAGCAGATATCAAGCGGTAAACCAGCTTTGAATAACTCACTCTCGTTAGCAAGTTCCTAGTTCCAAAACCGCTAAAAAAGCCACTCATAGTGGGTTTGCAGCTAATTTCAAGCTAATTTTTAACAGGTGACGCTAGTTTCAGATACCAGTGTTGCTATGCGCTTGTGTAAACTTTTCGTGTGAGCTGATTTAGACTTCAGTTTCAAACAGTAATCAAGTGTCGCGGTAGCGCCACGGAGGCGAGTTTGAGAAGCAGACGAAGCCGCGGCGTCCGTGACACTATTTACTTCTATATTGGTGTTCGGATTTTTCATGATACAGAAAAAAATGCTTATTGTTACTGTTCGTAAGATTCTTTAGCTTAGTAGTATGTTTTCTGAGCTAAACTACGATTTCCAACAAAAATATTAGTGAAAAGGCTGCTTATTTTTATAATATGTGAGCGTATAATCCACAAATGCTAAAATTACGTTTTTCTTCTTCAGCCCGAAATGTGAAAGGACCGTTAAGTTAGCCGCAAGAAGTGTTAGGACCATGAAGTTGGCCACAAAGCTATATACAGATGAGAATTGCTTTCTCAAGAAAATATAATAATATATTACGATATTTTGAATTAAGAGGTTGCTAGTGCATACTCTGCGTTCCGGAGCTGTAACAGTAACTAGCTTGCCAGGGTAGCCGATGACAAGGTCTAGGTGGCGCGCTCCGTGGTTTTTTGTATCTAGGTGTAAAAATCATTTAAGGGCGGCGTCTAGGTGTACAGGGTGGCCGATGACGAGGTCTGGGTAGATCGCACCGTAGTTTTTGGTGTCTAGGTGTAGAAATAATTCGAGGGTGATGTATATTAGAACTATCAGTGATTTCATCTTAGTAATAAAAATGTCACAAAAAGCTGTGGTCGAATGGTGCTAAAGATGCTTATATTTTATTTTTACGACTTTGAATATGAAATACTCTAAACAATTTTAAAAAAAGGATTGAAATCTCTAAAAAAATTAACTTTTAAAAAAGTAAAAGGTTAGGCGAGTTTGATATATTCCGCAACAAAATTACAGATAAAAAAGAACTGAGATCAATCAAACAAAGTCAAGTTTATTATATTTAATAATAGTAATGAAGCAAACAACAACTCTCAAGATAATTACTACGTCACTTGCCATGCCCGTTTCATTTTGTTTATTGGTGAACAACTAAATTTTCTTTATATATATATTAGAACGTCATACAAACACTATAAGTACAATGAAACGGGCATGGCAAGTTACGTAGTAATTATCTTGAGAGTTGTTCTTTGCTTCATTACGTTTAAATTTATAATAAACTTGACTTTGTTTGATTGATCTCAGTTCTTTTTTATCTGTAATTTTGTTGCAGAATATATCAAACTCGCCTAACCTTTTACTTTTTTAAGAGTTAATTTTTTTTAGAGATAGTGTAAAATACATTAAATTAGAAAAAAAGAGTTGCCGTATAGGTGCTACCATATGGATGATAGCAGCAAAAATAGTTAATAACAGCCACTTAATTTTAATTTTTTAATAGTATTGTTGGAGAGAAACAAAACGCTGCCAATTTTTGACACGTACAGATTCCTCCAACAAAATTTATAATTCCAATTGATACAATATTGTTCAAATATACAGTATATTAATGATTTTTAAAATACTTTCAATCATAATTATTTATTACTAAAACAGCACCCATCACAATATCAAATCATATAATTTTCATGAAAAAATTTGAACCTCAATATTTTAAATACCATAGGGTCCTTGTAACCTCATAAAATCATGAATTTTCTCAAAAAACTTCGAACTTTAGTTAGCGAGTTGTAAGGTTTAACGAAATAGTAATTTTCAGTTATACAGGGTAAACAGGATGAGATACAAAGAATTTGAATCATAATATCTTTCAAACTAAATGGTTTCATAAACTGCAAAAAGAACGTAGCCTAGGTGATCAAAAGATCGATATTTTCCCAAAATTTCAACTTAAATATAGTACATTACGATACGTGTGACCTAAGTAACCGATTATTGCACGGCGTGTATTAGCGCCCGAGCGCAGTCAGGGTGATAAAACGCCGTGCACTAATGGGCTGCTTAGTTCACAAGTATCGTATTAGTACATTACGATACGTGTGACTTAAATGGTTTTTTTTACACGGCACAGTATTAGCACCCGAGCGTAGCGAGGGCGCTAAGCGCCGTGTAAACAAGAACCAGATGGTAGTACCTATAAAACAACCAGATGGTAGCACCTATACGCAAATCTAATGTATTTTACACTATTACCCTAGTGGAGAAAATGTAATAAATTGTAATAAATTGTAATAAAACGTAAAAAATGTAAGAAACTGTACCTTTTTGTTGGATTTCGGACCTTTTTTCTCACACGTTTTTGTACACTTTCTTACATTTTCAGATTTGTTAACTTTTTTTACTTTTAATTACATTTTATTACATTTTATTACATTTTATTACATATGTTATTTTACCGCCTAATATAATCAATATATTTTTTTAATTATTAATTTTATAATAAAATGTAACAATGCATAAGAAATTGCAAGAAAAAGTAAAAGAATGTAAGCAGAAGTAAGAAAATAAAAAAGTCGCCATTTTCTTATATAATATTACGCTTACAATTTATTACACTTTGTTATACGTTCAATGGATTTGTAATAAATTGTAATAAATCGTAACAAAATGTAATCAAATGTAGCAAACTGTAATAAAACGTAAAAAAGGTCAGAAATGCAACAAAAACGTACAAAATGGTACGATTTGTTACATTTTCTTATATTTTATTATACTTTATTACATTTTTTATTTTCACTAGGGTACTGTTTAAAACTTGAGTCTAAATCAGCAGGTGCGAAAAGTTTACACAAGCGCTGCAAAAGAAACTGCAGAAATTCTGTAGATAAAGTATGAAGAAAGTATGCAGGAAATATGCAGGCCAGATTTTGCCGCAGACATTTTTCGTAAGGACAAAGTCTTGTAAAGCACATGTCGGCGTGAAGTCTATTGCGGATTTCTCAAGTTTTTCATGTTCATGTTTGTCTTGTTTTGGCGATAATTCGGTAAATAAGTGATGTCAATCAAGTTGAAATTTTCGCAGCGCACAGATCTTATCGTGTATTATTTTTTTAAATTACAAAACTAAGGTCCGGGAAGTTGGCACCCATAATTATAAATTTTAACTTTATAATAATTTAGTTTTTATAAATCGTCTGCGCATTAAATATTATGAAGGAAACCTTAGTAAATTTTGTTTGCGCGTGTTCGCGTCTTCGAGAAGTATCGAAATCAAAATAGGATGCTACGAGTAGCGCCCAAAAATAAAATCCGGTTTTCGCTCAAAAAAGACAGAATCCAATATGTTTATTTATCTCTACACTACAAAAAGAATATCTGAAATTCAGTACACTGAGTATCTGAATTGGAAGCCGCCCCAAATCGATCTGAAATTCAGCGCTTCCAGTACTGAATTACAAATCAATCCACCCTGTTGAAAATAAATACCTGGATATCCAGGTGGATTTTCCATATGGATAATCTATATGGATTCATGTGGATTCCATATGGATTTATGTGGATTCCATGTGGATATCCATATGAAATATCCACATGGAATCCACATAAATCCATATGGAATCCACATGAATCCATATGCAAAATCCAGCTGGATATCCAGGTATATATTTTCAACAGAGACTGTATAATTAAGTCTGTACAAGCAGGCGTGCTAAGGCGTAACTTGACCTTTGTATGTAAGCATGATGGTAGGAGTTGGTACTGAGATAGTTGCGGACTTAGTTCTAGTAAATCTTTCCTTCATGATGTCCTCTGTTCTAGTAAATCTTGGTTTAAATCTCTCTTCTAGTATCTTCTGTATAAGACTCTTTTCCTTTATTTTGTCCATTGTTAGTATTGTGTTAGCTATATTTCTTTTGTGAGTAATGATCGTGACTCTATTTCTTCAAGATTTTTTGATTTCGCCTAATTGTTTGGTAGGATAAGAACTATTATTCTAGCTATATCGAGTTTCGTTCTCTATGTTAGTAGATTTTTCCTTCGGTACAATAATTATTTCGTACGGTGGGTCAATCTCTTCTGAGTAAAGAGTAACAGATGACAGATCACTGTTGTTTCGTGTGTTTGATTCTTGAGTTGTTGTATTGTCAAACTGTAAAGAAGTGGATTGAGGAAAAATTTTGTTTTTTAGTATTGTTAATTTGGTCTGTGAGTCCATGAGAATCATTAAAAGTTTTCCTCTTACTGTCTTCTATGTTTTTATTTGCATTTCTTATAGGAGATGTTTCCATCTCTTCTTCGTTTAGTATCATCTTGAGTTTTTTAAGAGGATTAGCCAAAGAGGCTATATCCTCTTTTGGATTGTGAGCAGCACAATGGCATCTTTCTTTCCACTACTTCTAAATTTATGTTCTATTTTCCTAACGGTTGAGTGACCAAGAATATAGAAATGCCTTTGTACTTTCTCTAAATGATTTTATAAGATGTACATAAAATATACTCGATATTAATAATAAGAATTTGAATTACGCGCTTATATTCAATCACGTGATCACGTGATTACGACTTACGTCACACTCTATTTACGTAAACTAAATTTGTGAACGCATTTACGTTCGCGTAGTGCGACTTTACTAGTGGGCGGGAATGTTGAAAGTCACCTACTCCGCGCACTCGTATCGTAATGGACTATTAATATATTCAAAATAAACTAAGCATCAATTTTTGTATTGTAGATGGGTTCACTTATGAGAGAGCAGCAATAAATGAATGGTTCCTGTGCGGTAAATTCACAAGCCCAATGACAAATGAACCATTGAAGACGACGAGCCTCACACCAAACGTCGCCCTTCGAAACGCAATATTTACACTTTTACACGGCGAAGGGCCTAGTGCATAATGGAAACAATCAAATCTAACAGCAAAAAAGGATGAAATGTATAAGTTTATAACAATTGTCATACAGTGGATTTCTGTGTTAGAGCACCACCGTTACGCATGCGATCGACCAAGTAGGATTTCTATCAGTCTTGGTTTGCTGAATTGTAAAGTTTTCACAATACTAAAATTTAAAAAAATATCTTTTTTATTTATATTCCGTTAAAATATTCGTAAAAGAAACTAACCTACTAACCTTTTCTAATATGTATAATAGTACTTTATCAATACAAGTGTAGTAACAAATTTTTTTACGTATTTATAATATATTATAGGGGAGAATCGCCCAGTATGGAACTACTTAGCGAATTTCGCTATAACTTTCGATCAGGACCGTGAAAGTTTGTTATTTGATGTTCTGTACGATAGTACCATTTATTTTGCAGAATAATCAAATGGAAAGCTAAATCGTTAAAGCTTTTTTTTGGATACTGGGAAAGTGTTGCCCAGTATGGGACGCCATTGATATTCAAAATAATAATGATGATGCATTCTCTTAGGATAAAAGTCTGCAGAGATTCCTGCAGAGAAATCTGCAGAGAAATCTCCAGAGATATCTGCAGATATCTCTGCAGGAAATTCGGTCTTTCTACCGAGGTTCGTTAGCCTGTGCTCCCGGCTGAAATTAAGTTTTCAATAAGTTTTTATCCATTTAAACTGTATTGTTGTTACTATAAGTTAATATCGGCAACACATTTATCGTAAAAGTAATGCAAATTCAATGAATAAGTTAATATCAAATTTACCTTGCACTAAAATCCCAGCTCATGCGTAGAGTATAGGACTCAAAATCAAAAGGAGTCTAAGTTTAAGTTCTAATTATGTAATACTTTTTTTGTTACGAATTCTTTATTTAATTTTTATTAATAATTTATGCTCTAAGTCTTTATATAATGAACAAAAATACAGTGTTGAAGAATAAAAACTTATTTAAGACATAATATAAGCCGCGTTTACATGCTAATGCATCTCTGCAGAGAGTCCGAATTTCCTGCAGAGATCTCTGCAGACTTTTTTGTAAGGAAGTCTAAACATCTGGAAACTATTAAAGTAGATGGCTTAATGCAAACTAATTTCGTTCAAGCCAGTTTACTCTTGTTTTATCAATATTTCCAAAATGCACCAAAATTGATTGGAGTTTGTCTTTGACCTGTTACTTAAATAATGTTCTTTTTGGCTATTGTAAGAGTTTGAAAGTTTTACATTTAAAAATTAAACAATGAACATGGCAATCCCGTGATAAAACATATCTCGAAAAAAGCCTCGTTCTGTTATATGACAGAAAAAGTGCGTTGACGCATTGAGGTGACACGACGGTACGATGCTATATCTAGTGTTAACTCTAGACATTTTTGAAAGTTCAAACTTAAAATTAAATCTCTATTCCATTCATTAAAGTTGCCTAATATTTATCTGCCAAGAGGCGGAAATTATCGTTTGAGAATCTAAAAAATTAAAAAAAAAACAATATTTTCGAAACGAATTTTTTATTATTGCTCGAGCAACATGGCTTTGGAATATATATGATTTTCGAAACGTCAAAAACTACTAATCTACCGAGCACTAGTGCCGCCTCCATCTTGTTTCGGAAGTTGAGAATCGATGGCATTCCGTGCTGGGCAACGGTCCATACTGGGCGCATCTCCCCTACTTATGCATATAGTTGATGAAAAATCTTCATTCTTTTAAGACGGATAAAATTTGTATGATTTCAAACAAAATATAATAATTTTTCAAAATATTTAATGTATATTCAAGCAATACATTACAAAAAGGTGCAAAAGGAAGTAATACCATTATAGTTAAATGTTACTTAACTTTATAATATATGTACTTTTGAATTTATTATGATAAGTTATCGCATATATTGTTTATAGCTTTATTGAAAAAATTTTATAGTTGCATCTTCATATGCCCTCGTTAATTGTTTTTTGTTTAAGATATGCGTATGTAAGTAATATCGCATTTCGTGCACATAATTGTGAATTGTATATTTATAAAAATGGACCAAACTAGGATGTTAGACCAAAGAACGGCCTTAGTTTAACTTATAAGACTTATTCGTATTTTAATCTTATATAAATAATATTTCTTTTCAAGCATATATAATCAATTTAAATTATAATATGGTTTCTAGGTAAAAACACACACTTATTATAAAAGTGCGATTTCCGAAAAAACGTCTTTAATTTATGATTATATAATCTTTTAAAATTTCGAAATCCTCATTTGCTTAAGAGGACAACTCTAAGTGAAATACTGTAATAAAATTTAATGAATAAAACACATACAGAAATGATTTCAAATTTTTACTATTATCTACAATGTCCTTTTGAAAATCCCGCAGAGATGGCAGTATTCGCGTGAGGAGTGATGAAGGATTGATAACCTAAACACTATCCGATAGCTGTGGTTAATTAACTAATCCTCTTTTAAAAAAGAGATGACCGGGTTTGTGAAGCCGTTAATAAAGCGATTTGATTGGTTAAAAAATGAATATCCAACCTGAATGTGGTTAAACTTATAATCCCTAGTGGAAATGGATTATGTGCCAAAGTGTGCCATAGTGTGCCATAATGTTCCATAAAGTGTTCAAATTCGGAAATTTATTACACTTTGGCATACCTTGGTATACTTTGGCACACTCTGGCACATTTTGACATACATGGGTTTTTCGGAAATTGAGGACTTAGAAAATTTTTGCACAAAAACTGGAGAACTTGTATTCCCGACGGATTCCTCTGTTGAGGCATGTTTTTCCAACATTTACGGCGGACAGCAGCTTTAAGGCAATTACGGGCAATTGTTAATTAATATTGTAAAAGTACTAAGTATCTAAAGCTGCTTGAAGTACGATGAGATTAAATTTTTGTATTAACTGTAACGAGTACTTGTGGCTCAGTGGTAGACCTTCAGCTTACTGACCCAAAGGATCCGGGTTCAAGCCTTACCGACGCTAGAATATATATTTTTTTTTATTTGATTATTTATTGTTACGTTCTATAACTGGGACTTCAAGCTCCACGCGTGCCGTCGATATGACGGCATCGTGCAGTGGCAATGTCTTGGCCCCGATAACATCGCGTGCCGAGCATTTTGGGGTCACGCATGCTGGCCGCTCGTGCCGTCATTGTGACGTCCCCAAGACATCTTTCGTTGGAATTTTCAACAATTTTTTTTTCCTGCCATTCGGGAAGTCATAATGTTGACATTTTGGCGGCACAGCGTGCCAGCACGCGTGCTCACATTGCGACGGCACGAAACTTTGTCAGAATGACGTCCATGAGTGCCGGCTGTATGACACCGGCACGAACGAAGGCAAAATGTCGTCAGTTTGCGATCACGCCGTGTTGGCACTCATGGCAGCATTATGACGACATTTTGAGGAGCTACCTGACGGCATTGTGCCGTCGACCCGTGTTCAAAATTTATTAATATTTGGCGCTGTCAGAGTGCTAGCAGAATGCTTGCTGGGAGTGCTGCTCGCCATGACAGCATTCTGTCGGAACGAAATTCCCGCAGAATGCTGGCTTTGTTTGCTGCGAAACTTAGAAAATTTTCAGCCGCACAATTCACAAAATAAGGCTTTTCAATGTATTATATTTTAAGGCTGTTGATTTTGTTAATTTGGGCTATTATTTATCCACCGGACTTTGTTCGTTGTCAATTTTTACTAATCATATTATTATGACTACTCTTTTATAACTACCGAATTTATAGCAGCCTGCCGGTTTCACGCCTATACACGAAATAAGCGGCGAATATCGATGTTGTTATCGCGTTGATAATAATTCTGGTTATTGTTTATTACAATAACTTGCAACTTTATTAACATCAACAGCTGCTCGCAGTATATAAGGACACAATTAGCTATGACTTGTAACAAGTGTTCGTGGTCGAGTGGTAAAGTGCCAGCCTGCTAACTAAAAGGTTCAGGGTTCGATCCCCGTTAGGGTTTTAATTTTTTTGTTTTTTCGTTAATTTAAGTGCCGGCACGATGCTTGCACCGCGTGCCGTCATTGTGCTCAGCACAATGCCGTCATTTCCGTGTCCCAGAGCAGGGGTACGGGGACGTCACGCGTGGCCCATTCCGAGCAGTCTCCGTGCCGTCATTCGGCCGACATGTACCATACGCTCGCGCATTTGGGGTCGGCATTTTGGCGACACGAATGTTCGGAACGTATGCCGCGTTGATCCATATATTATATATATAATATTTTTTTCCGCTTTTTGACGCCAATGTACCGACATTTTGCTTTTGATGCGCGATAATAATCGCGTATATTTTTTAAAAATGCGTTATTTAATATAAACGTATTGTGATTAGTTTCAACTATAATTATATATATCGAGGATGCCATCGATCTGTCTGTTATATTTGTCTCTCTCCTCTCTCTATCTCTCTATCTATCGTCTACTCCCCGTAATGATCGATGCAGTTTCATTTCGGAGTCGTGTTTTGTAGTAGCAAAATACACGAAAACTAGAATTTTTAATTATTACAAGTGATTATTTATAACGTGTCGAATCCTTCGTCCCAGAAGCAGTGTGATTTTCAAGAAGACGTATAATTTTCAATAAGTCATGTTTCGAGGTTATGTTGATAGGCTCTTTTCTTTTATGGCTTTCAACGATATCAATGACATTATATTAACTGTTTTTTTCTTTACAAAAAAATTCAAGAACCATCGAATTGTCTTCAAGCATTTCAACTGCACATTTTCGAGTCGTCATCATTGGAGTCGTCATCATTGCAGTTGTCATCATTGCAGTCGTCATTATTAGATAAGTATTATTTATTTTATGACTTATCTTTAAAGTTCAGTCTCAGCTTCTTGCAATTTATTTGCAGTAGCGGTAGCAGCAGTATTAGCAGTAGCAGCAACAGGATAACCGACGTACTCGAGGCAAGGAAACAGTAGGTCTAATTAATAGTATAACAAATCATTGTTTCATTTCTATATTAATACTATGTATGTAAATTTTGCAGGTGCAGCATTAATCGAGGAATAGTCAGAAGAAGATTTCAAGATTCAACGACACAAGGCAGGTACATTTTTATCAGAAGTGCTTCCGGAAAACGCACTTTTTGAGTACCAGGTACACCTTCTTCTTGGTGTGAAGTCATGAAAGAATATCTGTAACTTAGAATACACTCAGGGAGCTAGAATATACAATTTCATGTTTGTTGGATGAGTCTGTTTCAAAGAAATCCAATTTTGACCTAAAATATGATGAAAAATAGTATATCTTTAAACAGAGCCATTCTACAAACTTGAAATTTTATATGCTAGCCCTCAGAGTGCATTCTAAGAAATATCTATTCTTTCATGACATTACACCAAGCAGAAGGTGGTTCTGGTACTAAAAAAGTACCGTTAGCGAGACTGGTTTTCATAAAAGAATACCTGCTACTTGGTGTATTGTCATGATAGAAAATATATAACTCAGAATACAGTGAGAGGGCTTGCATACTTAATTTCAAGTCTCTACGGTGGATAAAATGTGTAAAATTCAAATTTATATATTAAAGGTACTAGAATTTATGTGTTGATACTTATAAATTGTTTATTTTATTTGAAAGAAACTGTCATTATATCAATGTATTTTGTTTCGTAGGTACAGCTTCTGGACTTTTTGAGCAACAGACAGCGGTAGAGAGGTACTACCGATTTCTGGATTGATCTCGACTCATTCGGTTGTATACCATCATAAAGTTGCTCATTCTCTTATAATTATATTGCGTTCATATTGCATTGCGTTAACGGTACGAAAAATGTACCGGCTCGAAGGTATTCGTTCGAGAAAAAATTTATTCGATTGTATGCCGGATCATGATCCGAGCTCGTATAAATAGGTTGATGCAGAGAGCACGATCGGATTATTTTACAAACAGTTTGCCAGGCGTAGATGAGCCTGCTCTTGAAAGCGATTTAGGATTTGCTTCGCTTCTTCCTGAATTACATGCTGATCGTTATGATGATGTGCAGCAGCAGCAGGAGCAGCAGCAGGCGGTGGCTAGGGCTCCTTCTATAGTATCGAACGATTCTCGTTCTCTTTTCGATGATGTGAGAGATGTTGATTCTTCATCTGATCGTTTATCAGATTGTTCATCCGTAGGATTTGAGAACGTGGAGCAGTTCGAAGCTAAATTACGTACACTATTCACAGAGAATAACATCAACCATCAGCAAGCTGGAACTATTTTGCGACTCCTCAAAAGTCATGCTTGTTTCACTGGGCTTCACGTGGATCCTAGAACGATATTGCGCACGCCAGCTCATTCGGCTTCTATAAAGAAAGTAGCTGGAGGAGAATATTTGCACTTGGGCGTCCAGGAGGCCATTTGCTCAATTTTATCGTCCACTCCTTTGCGTTTGCATCCAGCTGGTGCTCTTGAAATTGACTTCAGCACCGATGAGGCATCTCTCGATAAAAATGGAAAAATATTAATGTGGCCGATACAGATCAGGGTGGCGAATATTTCCGGCAGTGCTCCACAAACAATTGGAATATTCAAAGGTTCATCCAAACCCACGAGTGCCTTAATTTTCTTTCAATATTTTGTTGACGAAGTCGATTCCATCATTCGTAATGGGTTGAATTTCTTGAATGGAATTAAGCAAGTTGTTTTAAGATGCTTCATCGCTGACGCTCTTGCTCGCGCTTTTACTCTAGGACATCGTAGCCATAATTCACGAGCTCCCTGCTCAAGGTGTTGGGTCAGGGGTGAACACGTTAGAGCTGGTGTTATGGTTTACAGGGGGACAGATCACAGACTTCGCACAGATGAAGAGTATCGTTCTAAATTAGATTTAGATCATCACAAAGATGAAGATTGCGCTCTCGCTAATCTTCCATTTGATTTAGTTGGTAGCACGGTTTTCGATTACATGCACCAGGTATGTATCGGTGTAATGGAAAAAATTTTACAAGGATTGATCGACGGTAGATTTGTTGCATCAGCAAAAATCGCTGATAAGTGCAGTCTACAAATTTTGGATAATAGACTGGAGCACGTGAAAAACTTTTGTCCGTCAGATTTCGCTCGGAAGCCTGTCAATATTCTAAGGCATGGCCAGTTTTAAGCCACCGAGTACCGTCAGATTCTTCTCTACAGTGGTCCAGTAATTTTTCGAGGACTTATGAACCCTGCTATGTACAAGCATTTCATTCTGCTTAGTACAGCAATTCGATCCTCGCAAATCCGGTTGTCTCTATGGAGTCCATTGATTTTGCTGAAAAATGTATCAAATTGTTCGTGGAGACTGCCTCGGCATTGAATTTCTTTCGTACAATGTTCACACATTGTTGCATTTACCAGATGACGTAAAACGTTATGGTCCTTTGGATAATTTCTCCGCTTTTCCGTACGAGAATAACATGTCCTTTTGTCGGAAATTATGTCGTAAGAACGATCAGCATTTGCAGCAAATTTCCAGGAGACTGGCTGAAAATTGCCGTACTTCATCCAAAAAATTTGTCGATCCAGGTCACTTAAGTTATATTTCCAATCATTTGAGAGGTCCTCTTATTCCTGGTTGTGGAGAATGCATGCAGTACAAGAAGGTTGTAAAAGGCTCGACTCATTTATCAATTATAAAAAAAGATAGTACGTCATGCTGGACGATGGTTCGATAGGCATCATAAGAAATGTGATCGAATTAAAAGATCAGGGATGTCATCTGGTAATCAATCTTTTTAGCAACATTGAGGATATTTTTGATCTTCCTTGTAGCTCCTCTTTGGTTGGAATTTTTCGTTGTTCTAATCTGAATCGTCAAATAACTATTGTCAAACTCGAACGAGTGGTTGACAAGTGTTTCAGAATGCCGTACTGGTCAGCTGACGATCGCATCTCTTCAACGTATTGCACCGTAGTTAAAATCCTATCCGCTCGGTTATAAAATTTCCTTTTCTTTCATTATTCCATATTTTTCATAATAATGTCAATTACTTTTTTTTCATTATTATCATCCATCAATATTTCAGATGAATTCGAAAAACTCCGGTTCTATTTCTCCTCGCAAAGCTGCTGCGAATTTGAATAGAAGTATGCAGTCCCTCAAAGAAGGCTTTAAACCTGCACCTTCTTCAAAAGGTCAACGCTACAAGTCGACAGCTCAACCGAGCAATTATCAATCCCAGTCATTGATCTCCAAGACGCCTGGACCGTACCGACCACGACCAGCAGTAGCAGCACGACCAACAGCACCAGCACGACCATCATCGACATCTCAATCTTTCACGCAATTTCAACCGCGTGCAACGTCGACACAGAAGTCGATCAACGCAGCACCAACATCTCTGCCGCGTGTACAGCCACCTAATCCAGGATCATCGTACTCACGGCTGGCCGATGAAGGTAAAAAATATTTTATACGACTATAATATTCTTTGTATAGATAGATTGTCCATTTATTGTAATATTATTATTATTTATCTTACAGCATCAACGTCTCGTGATCAGAGCCGCGGCCAATCATTAGCGAGACAAAATGTAGTGGTGCAGCAGGATTCTATGGCGATCCAACAACTCAACAGCAAAATCGAGTAAGATTCGATATCATTATTTACCGCTGTATATCCTAATAAAATAATAAATTTCATTTTCAGCTTTTTAAATCGAAAAATTGCCAAGTTGGAAGGCTCAAACAAGTACGTGAAATACTATCGTAACAATAATTTAATATATCTAATAATAACTCCATTTTTTTTAAGTATTTCATATATATATTATTAACTTATATATTATTAATTTACAGCGCTATGGATACCAGACTCGCCAACTTGGAGAAAACTGCCAGGTACGTATTACTTTTATTTCATTTTAATCGTATATTTAATCATTATAAAGTTGATTAATTTACATGTTTTACTTTCAGTGACATCAAACAAGGCATCAAGAGCGTGGAGCAAGTAGCTCGGTAAAATGATTTTCAATCCTACGTTATATTTTCAAATATATACTGTAGTAGGTTTGAAAATTAATTGTTCTTTGTAGATCGATGCACGAGATATTGGCTAATATTACCAGGAATAATAACAGAAGGGCAACAACGCGACCTGCCTCCCTTCCTTTCAAGTCAACCGCTGACCTCGTAGCCTTTGACGATTGCAGTGAAGAGAAATTTCGACACCTTGTAAGTACATATATTGAATCTAAACTTTCATTTGTATTTTTTTTTTCTATTACTTAATTAATTGATTGTTTGTAGGTTGACTACCTCGACTACATAAAAGGGTTGAATCCAACGGATACAGCAGCTAAATTCATCAAGAACTGCTTTATTATCGACGAGGACCTCTTCAGGAATTTGACATGGCACGGCTCCAAAACGAACGACCATCTGATGGCTTTGAAGAGCACAAAGTTCGCGAAAGCTTGCGCAGGTATGAATAATTTCTTACAAATATTATTTATTTTACAAATTAACAATTTATATTATATATTTACAGAAGCTATGCCGTTAAACCCGATCACGCTGAAGAAGCCGACGAGGATCAGTTTTCCGTGGCCATGACAAAGGCCCTGAAAAGTGCTAAGGAGGGTTATAGAAGGAAGAGAAAACAGCCAACCTTCAATGAGGATATCATCGCGTTGCAACCACAACCTCGAAGGCCCTGCCAGCAACAGTGGCAGCAACGCAACGACGAACTGGAGAGGAACGACAACGTAGCTCCCATCGAGGACAACGGTGACAACGGCGGCGACTACGGCGGCTACGGCGGTCAGAACGACGACGGCAACTACGGAAACCAGGACCACGACGACGTTTTGGAAGTCCAGGACGTGTACTACGGAGGAGAAGGCCAGGACCACAACAACTACAGAGGCCAGGACGACCGCGGAGAGTACCAAGAGGACGAGACGCAAGACATGTTTGCAGATTAATGAGTTTTTCTTATTTACATTACTATGCATTTAATTTAATATTTTTTCAGGTTGAACGCTCGTTCACATTTTTTACAAATTTTTCTTTTTTTACATTTAACTTTTTTTATATTTCATATTTAATGTAGTCTTAAAAAATGTTAACGAGCGTTGGAGGGGCTGATTGCTGTGGTTGAGCCTCACACGAGAGGGGCGAGGACAGGGGCCCCTCTCACTCACTCTAAAAAATAATATACAAATCACGACAAATGGAATTTTATTTTTTCAGGTCCCTCTTCTAAATCATCGACAAGGCAAGGATACGAGGTCCCTTACACATGGAAAACATTGAAATAAGATAAGTATAATCGCATCAATTTATATTTTTATCTTGTTATAAATGTTTCTTTTTGAAAATTTTTCTCGTTTCAGGAGTAGCAAGGACAACGGCAGAATCAATAAGACGAATAACATCAGGCAATCACCCTTATAATTGTAAGTAATAATTTTTGTAATATGTCATTTATTAATCATGATACATTCAGAAGTGTTGCATATTGAATTTCAAGTCTGTACGATAGATCAGTTTTCATAAATTTCTTAATTCCAACATTTATTAATCTCCAAATTTTAATTTTACTAAACAGATCCATTGTACAGACTTGAAATTTTGTATGCAAGCCCTCCAAGTGTATTCTTAATCATATATATTCTTTTATAAGATTACGCCAAGCAGAAGATACACTTTTATCAGAAGTGCTCCCGGAAAATGCACTTTTTGAGTACCAGATGCACCTTCGGCTTGGTGTAATATCAGGTAAAATATATATGACTTAGAATATACTCAGAGGGCGTGCATATTAAATTTCAAGTCTATACGATAGATCAGTTAAGATAAATTCATGTTTTCCTATATTTTTCAAATCAAAATTTTAATTTTTCAAAACTGATCCATCGTACAGATTTGAAATTTTATATGCAAGCCCTCCAAGTGTATTCTTAATCATATCTATTCTTTTATGAGATTACGCCAAGCAGAAGATACACTTTTATCAGAAGTGCTCCCGGAAAATGCACTTTTTGAGTACCAGATACACCTTCTTCTTTCAAAAAACTAATTATTTTATGTTATTTTCTGCAGGTACATACACCTGCAACTACTACCTTAGTGCTTCAAGGATCATCATAGGAGAGATAATAAACAGATTCCAATTTGCACAATTTTCAATAATCCACGAGATAATTTATTATATGAATCTGACGATAACACTAAAATGACGAAATTTGTCCCTGCCCGGAAATTACAATTAAAATCAACAATATTCCAGTAAAAGCCCTAATTGACACCGGTAGTCAAGTTACGTGTATTTCTGAAAACTTCTATAATTCCAACCTAGAAAAATTTAAAAACGATGTGACTGCCTATCGTAGGTACTATAATCAAAGGTGCTACGGGATTAAAATCGACTCGGTTAAATAAACAATTGATGTGCCTACAGACCTACAGAAATCGGTACTTATACAAAAGACTTGATTTTCTTGATTATTCCAAAATTAATACGAGATTGTATTATCGGAATCGATGCAATCAAAGAACTCGGTTTTCTTATAGATACAAAACACAATGAAATAACAATTCGTATAGAGAATACAATAGAAAAAATATCTTATATAAATCAGAATTTATTAGAATCGAAAATGGATTATCGTTATATAGAAATTATCAAGGAAGATACAACTAATGATGTTGATCTTCACTCACCATTCCGGACAGTGCTAAACAAAGCCCGATGCCAAAAATTTTTAAATGAATTAACGAGTTCATATAATAACCGTAATTCATTAGTCGATCCTTACGATATATCCGATGAGGATATCGACGATAAACTAAAATTCTGTATAACGAAAAGTCCAGAAACAATTGATAAACTGAGAAATTTATTACAAAAATGTCGAAAAGTATTCTATAAGAAACCAGGCAGATTAGCATCATACGAATACAAAATCAAGTAAAAAATCCTGAAACATTTTTTATCCCTCCATATCCTGTAGAAACTAATATGAAAAGTAAACTCAGGGAAGAAATTGGGAGAATGCTGGATTGGAAAATCATACGTCGTTCAAGCAGCAATTTTATAAGTCCGATAGTACCGGTATTCAAAAAAGACGGGTCGATTCGTTTATGCCTAGACGCACGTAAAGTAAACGAGATGTTTGAGGATAATCTAGAATCATCTCAAAAAATATCGAGGAACTCTTACAACAATGTTTCGGGGTAGAAGTCATGTCGAGTCTTGATTTAACATCAAGCTTCTGGCAAATACCTCTTTGTGAAGAGAGTAAAAAATATACTGCATTTATGTTCGAAGGAAGACTGTATGAATTCGAAGTAGTCCCTTTCGGTAGAAAGATAAGCAGCGCTGCTTTATTACGCGGTTTATTTCACGTAACAAAAAATCTTGGTGATTCCATATTAAATTTCGTAGACAATTTCTTATGTATCTCAAAAAGTTAAAAAGATCACCTGGGGCATTTAGAAGAGTTATTTCAAAGTTTAATAAAATGGAATTTCACTATAAGTTTCAAAAAATCAGAATTTTTCAAAAATGAAACTCGGTTCTTAGGATTTATTCTATCTACAAAGGGGATAAAACCTCAAGAGAATAAAATTGAAGCGATAAAAAACTATCCAATTCCTAAGAATCTAAAACAGTTACAAGCCTTTCTAGGCACAATAAATTTTTACGCGAAATTCGCAAAAAATCATGCGCATGAGTTAATACCGTTATTAGAGCTATTACGAAAAGAAAAACAAAAATCCTGGGAGTGGGGGGACAGTCATCAAAAAGCTTTCGAGCGAGTCAAAGAACTCTTCGAAAAAGACGTTTGCCTAGCATATCCCGACCCTTAAAAACCTTATATCCTTGGTTGTGACGCGTCGGACTTTGCAATTGCCGGTGCATTATCGCAAATTGACGATAACGGTGATGTACGTGTTATTATTTATATCAGTCAAACGCTCAAAGCAGCAGAAAAAACATACTTTACTACAGAGAAAGAAGTTCTCGCGGTTGTATGGAGTTTGCAGAAATTAAGTACCTATCTACGAGCCGCAAAAGTTTACATAAAAACGGATCACAGAGTTCTAATATTCCTATTCAAATGCAAATTTGTTGGCAACCGAATCCGTCGGTGGATTTTGGGCACACAAGACTATAGTTTAGTGATTGATCACGTTTCGGGTAAAGAAAACGTTGTAGCCGATATGTTAAGTCGATATCCTAACTTTAATTCAGAAGAACTACATAAACCGGGAGAGATTATTATTGCAATTTTTAAAAGATATAAATTCACGAAAGATTTAATGTTTAAATTTAAACATTTGTCAAAGTTACAACACGATGACGAATATTTAAATTAATTATTTACAAAAAAATCAGATCAAAAGAATCAAAGCAATAATGCTACTTATTGTTGGATTTAATTTCCTTTTGGAAGGTGAGGATTAGGCGGAGTTCACGGCGAAGAATTCAAGACAGTCTATCGGCTTCCACTAGTGCACACTGCTTTTATTTTATGTTGTCTGAATACAAAAAGAAACACGCCGTACATTGTACTTCTCTCAAAGATCTCTCAAAGATCTCTCTCTCTCTCTCTCTCTCTCTCTCTCTCTCTCTCTCTCTCTCTCTCTCTCTCTCTCTCTCTCTCTCTCTCTCTGATGTGCACAGCACAAGAGTCGGAGAAGGACAGAGACGAAAAACGGCGCGGCGCCAAAGCGTTGAGAGTAGAGGTGGGGCTTTTTCCAAAAACCACCTCGAGATGGCGCCTTCAGTACCGAGAGGCACGAAGCTCGCTGCGGTTACAGCCGACACTCCCTCCCTTCGTGGCTCTCCTAAGTCTCATGGGATTCTGTAACAAATTAAAAATAAGTGCATGGTCACTTCAATTTGTATTCATCTCTGAATTATTTATTTTATCTCTGAGGTAATTGTGTGATTGTGTTGGTAGAGGTTTAGTCATTATGTCTACTATGTTCTCTTTATTATCTATCCATTTTACCATAGCTTTACCCTCTATCACACATCTCTTAATGTAATCCCCATGAGTTTCTGCTATGTGTTCTTTGCTGCCGGTTTTCTCTCTTTCTCTTAATTTTCTCTGAATCTCAGCTTGATCATCATCAAAGTTTTTCAACTTGTGTGATCCGTCCATCTGAGTACAATCTCCGGCTAATTTATTGTCGCACCAAATAGTGAAAGGATAACAGGTTTTTCCTGTCATATCTCTGATTGCCTTGTCTAAGGATATTATCTCTTGGCAGGCCTCACTCATAGCTAAGTATTCAGCCTGACAAGTGGATAATGATACATAGTTCTGTTTATAGCTTCTCCAAGCAATTACATCTCCATATAACTTAACTACGTATCCTCCTGTCGAAGTAGAGCCTTCATTGTCTCTGAAACTTGAGTCTGTAAAAGTTTCCATCACATTCTCTTGTCCTCTGAATATTATACCAGTCTTGGTAGTTTTTCTCAGATATCAGAATAATCTTTTTACTTCTGTCCAGTCGTTTTCTGTAGGTGATATTTGTTTTCTGGACAGGTAATTCACTGCATAAGATATGTCAGGTCTTGTTACTGCTGACAAGTATAATAGGCTTCCTATAGCATCTCTATACGGGGCTCTGCACTGGATTTCTTTCTCTTCAAGTTTCTCAGGATTAGATTTTACTTCTCTGTTCTTGACTTGTCTCGTTATCATCGGTGTACTTTGCGGTTTGCATTCACTCATATTGAACCTCTGTAATATTTTGTTTGTATACTCTGTTTGGCTGAGAGTCATTGTTCTATTCTCTCGATCTCGTTGTATCTTCATACCTAAATATATATTAGGTTCTCCCAGATCCTTTCATTTGAAATGTTTTACTTAGCTTTGATTTTATTTCCTGTATTTTCTCTGAATCGTTTCCCGCTAAGATAATATCGCCCACGTACAGTATCATCATCACCATTCTACCTTCTCTCCTCCAAGTGAACAAACATGGTTCGTTGATGTCTCTTTCAAGTCCAAGTTTGCTTACTTCAGTTGCGAATTTTAAGTTCCACTTCTTTGGGCTGATCTTCAATCCATATAGTGTTTTCTTTAGTCTACAGACTTTCTTTCCTTTCATGGTCTCTGAATTTTCTATTCCTTCTGGTATTTCCATGAATATAGTTTCCTCCAGGTCGTTGTTTAGGAAAGCCGTCTTTACATCCAATTGACTTGCGTCTAAGTCGTATTTATTTATTACTGCCAAGGCTGCTCGAATAACTGGAAGACGAGATACAGGAGCATAGGTTTCTCTGAGTTCATATTTATTTTTGTCTTTGAACCCTCTTATGACTAATCTGGCTTTGAAAACTTCTTGACCGTTTTTATCTAGTTTTCTCTTAAATACCCATTTAGAGTCTATCACGTTTGGTCTCTTATTCTCTGAAGTTTTACTCGGGTAATCTACAATTTCCCACACATTATTTTCTTCCATCGACTTTAGTTCTTCCCTTATTGCGTTTTTCCAATTTTCTCCTTCAGTATAGTTTACTGCTTCCTTCAAGTTTATAGGGTCTTTGTTTATTTGCGCTAGTTGCACATATACTTGTTCATCAGCATCTTGATCATCTTTTGTCTCTGAATTGCTGACTTGAGTCTTATATATAAAGTTTGGATCTCTTAGCGGATTTTCTTTCGCTTGTCTTCTTGGAATTTTTCTCATTGAAGTTTCTGTTGTTTCTTTCGACTTAGTTTTCCTCTTTAGTGATTTGTCGATCTCTGTTTTGGAATCTAGCTTCTTTTCTTCCTGTATTACCTCTGTATTGTTGGGACTTTCGGTCTCCGACTGCTCTGTGTTTTCTTCTGTAATTTGGTTCTCAGTTAAATCTCTGAAATCTAATTCAATATTATCTACTTGGTCTACAGTGTCTTTGTACAACAATTTCTCGTTGCACTTTACGTGTCTTGAATTTAGAAATCTTAGTGTTTGTGGGTGCCATAGTAAATACCCTGTAGGAGTATAACCTACGAGTATGGCTATTATCGCCCTCTCTGAAAATTTGTTCTCTGGAATTGAAATTTTCACGTATGCTACACATCCGAATCTTCTTAGTTCTTTCACATGACTTTCTCTGTTTGGATTTAATATGAATAACGGTGTCTTGTAGTTATTTCCTTTATGAGGGGTTCTATTGTATGTGTGTATAGCTGCTTCGGTTGCTAATACCCACATAGTGGCTGGTACGCCTGAGTCTATCATTATTGCTCTAATTCTCTTCTGAATAGTTTTATTAAATCTCTCTGAAGTTCCATTTCATTCTGGGGGTGCAAAGTCGCTTGTGATTCCCTCTCTTTTCATTAGCTTTGCGAATTCGCCACCTGTGAATTTTGTTCCATTATCCGCTCTGATATAACATACCTTCTCATGTTTCCCTAGAATGTTTCTCGTATGTGTCAGAAAATTATCAAGACATTTGCCCGATTCACTCTTTTGTTTTACGCAGTATGCTTTAGCATATCTGCTGTAATCGTCTATAAACACTATGATAAAGCGATTTTCCCCTGGATAAGACGCTGGAGTTATTTTACCCATGTATCGGTATGAATAGTATGAAGAGGTCTGTCTGATATAGTTCTATTATTTTTAAATGGTTGATTTTCCATATTTGCTAGAATACACGACTCACAATCCATGATTTCTTTGTCTAACTTTACATTTTTTAATTCAGTTTCGAATTTTTGCATTTGTTTCATGTATTCGAGTAACATGTGTCCCAACCTTCTATGCCATATCATTCCTAGGCTCGATTTTTGCATTGGGTTCTCTGAATTAGTTTTCTGATTGTTATTGTATAATTTATTTATTTCTGATTCTGCTATTACATTATTTAAATCAAGTATTTTTCTTTTTAACTCATCTTCACCTATTCCTGACTCTAGACTGTTCTCTTGGGGACTTTCCTTTTCAAACTCCCTCCCAATCTCAGACGGTCTCTGAATTTGTTTCTCTTTATTTAATGAGTTAGTCTGAGATTGCGACAGGAAATCCTCCACGGTCACTAGGCTTGCTCTTACTATATATTTGTCACACGTATCTTCTGTTGTCTCTGAATTTTTAACGTTAAATTTTACTATCCAATTAGGTGATTCATAATTTCCTGATAGATATTCCTCCCTTGTCTCTTTATTAAAAACTTTTAACTTAAGATCGTCTAAATAAATACCGTATCCAGCCTCTGCAAATTTTTGGAGGGAAAGAAGATAATCGAAGACATCTGAAGCTAATATAACATTAGATTGGAAAATATTTTCACCCTCTGGTATAGATTTTAAGTACAAATTCCCTTTACCATCTATTTTTACGTTAGCATTTTTATTTTTGTTTGCGCTTTTTGTTTCTCCAATATTATTTTTTTCGTGATCTCTTAATATAAACCCTTTGTTTATAATGTGGTGTGAGGCACCTGAATCTGCTATAAACGTAACTTCATTCTCTACTGTGTCGTGTGTGTGTGTTTCTTATCTGCAAACTTGGCGTTTACATTTTGATTGTTCTCTTGATTTTGCCTATTATAAGGTTTTCCTCTTCTCTGATAGTGTCCTCTGCCTCTGATTTTACCCCCCTTTCCACTACCTCTACCACGGGTGTAAGTGTTATGATTGGTTCGTGTGGGATTATTATTTTCATACCTCTGAACTTTGTTGGGGCATTCGTCTCCCTTGTGTTCTTTGACTCTATTGTACACGTAGCAAAACCAGAGATCATCTTTTAGTAGATTATATGAAGTCTGTTAGTGTCCAGTCTCGTTGCATCTGTAGCATTTTACATCCTTGTACTTCTTCTCTGAATCTTTGCCTCCAGTTCTCTGTGCTAATTGTGCTCTGGGTTTCTCTGTATTTGAGGTACTCTGTGCTTCTACCTGTAACAAGCATTTTTTCATATCATCCACTGTCATTTTTTCTCCTGTTTGACATCTCACTAAGTGTGTTGATACCAGTTGTGGGCTAATATCACACACTGCCCGATAAAATATTGCTCTTTTCTCTTCATTTGACAATGATGTCTCTGGGTTACAGTTTTCATGTTCTCTTATAATATTATCAAATCTATCACAGAAGTCTGCTACTTTTTCTTTATATCCCTTTCTAATTGCATAAAGTTTTTGTCTAATATTTATCTCTGAAAGATTTGCTTCAATTTTCCTTATTTCTTTAATGTTTTCTATGATTTAATGTGGCTCTGTAATTTGCAGTACCTTCTGTTGATAGTTTGCATCTAAATGGCTTACTATTATAGTTCTTACTGATCTTTTCTTTTTCAATGTAGTTTCTGTTTCATCATTTTCAAACTTCTCTGGATTTTTTTAGTATACATAGTAAGTCATTTTCTGCCAGCTCTGAATCTAATAGATCCAACCATAAATCTATGTTTCCTTTTGTGTTTAATTTGTAATCTCTATTTACGTGTACTTTGTTAGTTGATATTTTATTTTGTAGTTTTGAAGTTATTTCATTCTGAAGTGTTAATTGTTGATGACTCTGAACTTTGTGTATCGTGTATAATATTTTGACTCTGAATGGGTGTTTTCTCTACTGATTTGTTTTGTGTTTCATTGTTTTCGACCGTGGTAGAATTAGATATTGGATGGGGTACCTCTTCTCTTTGTACTCCTAGACTTCGCACCTCAGCCAAGCATGTCTTCAGACCTGCATTCAAGCTCCTTATGCTTTCGATCATCTCCTGTTGTTTCGTCTCCATTTTCTCCATTCCATCACACATCCTGTTGAATGCTACCTTTTGATCTTGTAGCACCGCTATTAGTGCTTCTCTGAATGCTTTGGTCTCTGAAAAATATTTTATTCAATTAATGTTCGGTTTTTTTATTTTTTTTTTATTTTTCGTATATGTTATCCCTACGTATAGGGCATAAGCACCTACTTATTCTCTGTTAGTACATATTATTTCTGCGTACAGAATATAAATACATACTATGGATCCACTCTTTTTTTTATTTTGAGTTGTGAACTCTGTGTGTGTCTAATTACCTTCTCTATCTGTTTTTCGTTCTTTTCTCTCATCATCACTGTCGCTGTCGCTTGAGCTGTCTCTGTATTCTGGTTCTTTGTTTTTTTCTTCTGGGTTTTCTCTTGGCGCTTCTGCCATTTTCTCTGGATTTTCCTACCGAACATTTTTATTATTAGTTAATTATCACACACATGAATACCATTTGTACGACAAATTGATATTCAAGATCGATGTACTTAGGCCTACACACATGCACTCCCTCCCAATCCGACTAGCCATACAATGGTTTTGTCGTTACTATAGGGCTGGGACGATCGCATACATGGTATAGTCCGTCTGTACCGATCTCACATTTTGAAAAATTGATTTTGTTAGATTGAGTTCGATATACTATTGATTTCTCTTAACTTATATTATCGTCTTGAATAATAGTGGTTGTTGCGTCCGACTCTATCATATTTTCACAACTCGTTCCATGTACGACACATCCCGGCTCTCGGGCGAACGGCGTCCCGCTCGTCGAGAGAGATTCACATGAAAATTTGAGTGTAGCGACATATACTCTCGCGCACGAGGAAAAAATTCGATATAGTACTTCTCTTTGACTCTGAAATTCTGAATTTTATAGTTCTCTAGAATAGAACTATATCTATATAAGACAAGAGAAACTTCGGCTTACGCCGTCTCAAACTTATATGTATATCGAAAACAAAACATACCCAGCGCGTATATTTCTCTCGTGTATATCTCCTATTTATGTGCCGCGAACAAATGTAAGCACGAACCGTCTCGCCACTCCCCGCGACGCGGCTTGCTTTGACTTCCAGGAATCGGCACTAGTCTCGACTCGCTCTGAACACTTCTGATACACTGTTTCGTCCTTTCCGCGCGTTTCTTTTTCTCTATAGCACTTTTCTCTTTTTATTTATCACTTACTTACTTGCTTTTCTCTCTTGAACTCTGAATTACCGAAACTGGTCCTTTCCTTCACGTGCAGGGACCCGTAACATGTTGGATTTAATTTCCTTTTGGAAGGTGAGGATTAGGCGGAGTTCACGGGGAAGAATTCAAGACACTCTATCGGCTTCCACTAGTGCACACTGCTTTTATTTTATGTTGTCTGAATACAAAATGAAACACGCCGTACGTTGTACTACTCTCAAAGATCTCTCTCTCTCTCTCTCTCTCTCTCTCTCAGATGGTGATTTCGAATAAAAATGGAACTTCAGAGTGGCTTGAAACCAATCTGGGAGTTCCACAGGGTTCTGTCCTGGGACCCTTGCTGTTCAGCCTCTATGTCAACGACCTGCAAAATATACTCGACGGCAACGCAATTAAACATCTTTTTTACGCGGATGACCTCCAGATCTATCTACACACCAACAAAGATAACTTCCTGGACGGCGTGGCTCGACTGGCTGAAGCGGCACGGCTGGTTTCGGACTGGGCGGAGAGCTCCGGTCTGCGACTTAACTCCGGCAAAACTAAGTCTATATTTTTCGGGTCCATGAAGAACGTTAATGATATTAAATCATGGAACATGCCTGGGGTTCCGTTGCCGGACGGAGTGATCGTCCCATTCAGTGAGACGGTCGTGAGTCTCGGTGTTGTACTGGATAGCAAACTTACTTGGAGACCGCAGGTGGATGCTATCACGAAAAAAGTCAACAAAGCCCTGTATAGCCTGCGGTTTATCAGGGGCTGCACCACTGAGACTCTCCGCAGAAGGCTAGTTGAGACACTTATACAACCGCACATCGACTACTGTGCTGTGACTATCCTGGACGCGTCTACCGAACAACGAATACGGTTACAGAGACTGAGCAATTCGTGTGTGAGATTCATCTTCGGGGTTGGGAGGGATGAACACATCAGTCCCTACCGGAGGCGTCTAGAATGGCTTCGCACCGATTCCAGAAGGCTCTACTATGAGGCCATTCTACTCTACAAGGTAATTCGGATCGGTGAACCCTCGTATCTGGCCTCATTTTTCAGCAAACACGAGCCGAGACCCTCCAGTAGGAGAGTTCCCCCGGAACTGAGCATCCCTACCGTCAGTACTGAAACCGGGGCTAGGGCCTTCCAGGTCCAGGGTGCTCGGTTCTGGAACTCTCTCCCTTCTACTCTGCGAAACCTGCCATCTCTCGCTTCCTTTAAGGGGGCACTACGGCGGCACCTGCTGGCCACGGAATCTTGACGACTCTGAGCCCTCTGGCGCTTGATTTTTAACCTTAATCTAGTTTTAATCTAGTCAGACTCGGTCCTGAGGCCGTAATAATTCATTCAGTATTACGTAATTTATATTTCCAATGTGCAATACAGATAGGTCTATGACCAAACCATAAATGTGCAACGTAATATTTGAAAAGTTTTATGTGATAATTATATGTGACCAAATATGTTTTTATGTGATTATATGTGACGATATTTGTATATATTGTATTTTATAATTTTGTTAGACTGTAGCGACTCAGTCTATGTGACCTTAATTGTATTATTTTTTTTTGCCTTAGCAAATAAAGACCTATCTATCTATCTATCTCTCTCTCTCTCTCTCTCTCTCTCTCTCTCTCTCTCTCTCTCTCTCTCTCTCTCTCTCTCTCTCTGATGTGCACAGCACAAGAGTCGGAGAAGGACAGAGACGAAAAACGGCGCGGCGCCAAAGCGTTGAGAGTAGAGGTGGGGCTTTTTCCAAAAACCACCTCGAGATGGCACGACCATATACAGCGCCAATGGAGTCGACAATACCAGCAACGCCACATGATTTGTTATCCATTGATTTATATGGTTCGTTACCGACCGGACGAGGCGATATGAAACATATACTTGTATAAAACATTTTTTGTTGAATTTAAAGAGGGAGACGAAGTTCTATTAAAATCAAACAATATTTCAGATTTAGACAATAAAAAAATTGCGAAATTTTTTTTAATTTACGAAGGTCCATACGAAATAATAAAAAAAATTGGCAATACAACTTATTTATTATTTGATCGCGATAAACAAAAAGAAAAAGGAAGATTCCACATAAATGATCTAAAAGACTATAAAACAGAACCTAAATAAATAGAATATTATTTGATTACACGATAGAAAAACTCACTCACGAAATATTGTAAAGAAAAAATAATCACGCTCAAAAAGAGTCGCGTTTCTATTTCATACATTAGTTTTGAACACTCAGAGCTGTATATTGTACTTATATATATATATATATATATATATATATATATATATATATATATATATATATACACACACACACACACATGTAAACAAGCCGGCACGGCTAGTCCCGACTCAAGAATGCAGGGGGGTTGCTCTCCGCTCATATACGATAAACGAGTTTATCGTGTACGTTCCGCGGTGACGATTGCAGTGCCACAGTATGCGAAATGGGTAGTAGTTTGCGCGGGAAATTCAAAAACTGGACAACAAATTTTTTTAAATGCTGGAAAGAACTTGTTCTAAATGTATAATATTATTTTTAATTATAAAATTAAGGTTACAATGTGAAAAGAAAGTAATTCTGTAGGTAACTTATTTTTAGAACTTTTATTACAAAATACAATTTTGGTAATTTCAGATTAGTAATATTTTATACATAGTAACGATAAATTAAACGCTGCCTCTCCAGAATTCCAGCTTGAAAATCTCCCTCTTCGAAAACATGTCTGTCATTATTGGCATGATTTTGTGCTGGAAAGCCAGGACGTATACTGAAAAATAAATATTAACAGAATATCAATTACAATTTTATATCACTTATTTTATTGATTTATTTATCAATAACTTACCCATTTAATCTTCTGAAATTGTGCAAAACAGCACAAGCAAGAATAATCAATGCTACTTTTTTTGGTTTGTATGGTAGTACACGACGTCTACTAATCGCTAGCCACACATTTGAATAGATTCCAAATGTTTGTTCTATTTGGCATCGAGTCCTGGTGTGCTCGGATGTATAGAGAGCTTCTGCTGAACCTTCCGGGGCATTCTGTATTGGGGTCAACATGATAGGGGAAGATGTGTAGCCACTGTCACCTATAATATTAAAATTATAATTCAAAAGATCTTCATTAAAATTAAAAAGAATATTTTGTTTAATTATGGTAACTTACCAAGAAAATAATAACGACCTTCCTCACGAACAATCTGTTGGTCTTCTCGTAGACTTTGTAGTTTCTCTCTTATATCACTGTGCCGCCAAACATGCCTGTCATTATTTGAGCCTGGACATATCCTTATGTTCCGTATAATGTGGTTATCATCGCAAACCTAAAAATCAATGATTAATTATAATTTTCATACCAACAGAGCGTATAAAGTTATTTGTATTCTTGAAACTTACGACTTGTACATTCATAGCATGTGAATGCTTATGATGATAAAAAGCTTCTTCATTCCTTGATGGTCGAACAAATTTCACCACAACACAGTCAATCAAACCTAGAATGTTTGGAATTCTATTATCTCTAAAAAAAATAACTTTTAAAAAAGTAAAAAGTTAGGCAAGTTTAATATATTTCGCAACAAAATTACAGATTGAAAAGTACTAAGATCAATCAAACAAAGTCAAGTTTATTATATTTAATCGTGATGAAGCAAGGAACAACTCTCAAGATAATTACTATTTAACTTGCCATGCCCGTTTCACTTTGTTTATTGGTGAACAACTAAAATTTCCTTTTATGTATTAGAACGTCATACAAACACCATAAGTACAATGAAACGGGCATGGCAAGTTACGTAGTAATTATCTTGAGAGTTGTTCCTTGCTTCATCACGATTAAATATAATAAACTTGACTTTGTTTGATTGATCTTAGTACTTTTCAATCTGTAATTTTGTTGCGAAATATATTAAACTTGCCTAACTTTTTACTTTTTTAAAAGTTATTTTTTTTAGAGATTTCAATCCTTTTTAGTAAATTTTTTGAGTATTTCATATTCGACGTCGTAGAAATAAAATATAAGCATATTTAGCACCTTTAGATCAAAGCTTTTTTGTAACATTTTTATCACTAACATGAGATCACTGATTGTTGATATACACCACCCTTGAATTATTTCTACGCCAAGACACCAAAACCCACGGCGCGAACTATCCAGACCTCGTTATCGGACACCCTGTACACCTAGACGCCGTCATCGTATGATTTATTTACCTAGACACCAAAAACCACGAAGCGCACGACCTAGACCTCGTCATCGGCCACCCTGTACACCTGGACACCGCGTTCAAGTGATTTTTACACCTAGACACCAAAAACCACGGAGCAAACTACCTAGACCTCGTCATCGGCCACCCTGTACACCTAGACACCGCCCTCGAATTATTTCAACACCAAAAGCCACGGAGCGCATGACCTAGACCTCGTCATCGGCCACCCTGTACACCTGGACACCGCGTTCAAATGATTTTTACACCTAGACACCAAAAACCACGGAGCGAACTACCTAGAACTCGTCATCGGCCACCCTGTACACCTAGACACCGCCCTCGAATTATTTCAACACCAAAAGCCACGGAGCGAACTACCTAGACCTCGTCATCGGCCACCCTGTACACCTAGGTACCGCCCTCGAATTATTTCAACACCTAGACACCAAAAACCACGGTGCGAACTACCTAGACCTCGCCATCGGCCGCCCTGTACACCTAGATGCCGTCCTCGTATGATTTATTTATCTAAACACCAAAAATCACGGAGCGCACCACCTAGACGTCGTCATCAGTTACCCTATTTATCTAGACACCTTCCTTGAAAGATTTTTACACCAAAACACCGAATACTACGGAGCACACATTTATAATTCAAGCAGAGGAGCAGACAATGTAGGCTCAATAGCTTGTGCGGCCAACTTCACAGTCTAACCACTCGGTCAAACTGCACGCAGCTAACTTAACGGTCTTACCACTTTTTGGGCTGAAGAAAAATTAAGCAAGTGATTTCAGCATTTTTGTTCACCTGCATACTTGTTTATTATGTTAAAGCTGGTTTATTGCTGATATTTTGGTTTAAAATCATAGTTTGGCATACCAGTATAAACATTTATCAAAATTAGCTGGTTACATGAATGATAAATAATTTATTTCCTTAATTGAAAATTCGAGAGACCAATATAGAAGTAAATAGTGTCACGGGCGCCGAGGCGTCGTCTGCTTCTCAAACTCGCCTTCGTGGCGCTCCCGCGCCACTTGATGTTGCCTGAATCTGAAAGAAATTAATGAGAGAAAACTTATCATAGAACAGAAAACTAAACTCAGACATTTACTTGGAAACTTATGGCTTTGAGATGTTTTACCCGTTGCTAACTTGCTGTCTTTCCTCTCTGCTTTCTGGAAATGTGATCCAGTCATCAGCTATCCATGATAAAGCACGCACCACTCTATGCAAACAGCGACTAAATGTTGATCTACCAAGAGGATGTCTGTAGTTCTGGCTTATCCCATTTTGGTAACCACCTTGAGCAAAGAACTGCAAAGCTGCAAGGACTTGCAAATGCACAGGGATGTAAGATACACCTTGATCGTTGATACCATCTTGTAATATTCTAATGAGATCCAAAGCCAAAGCAGGTGTCATTCTACATAAATAATATAATATTTAGTCAGCGTAATCAATATATGTCACGAACATTCTTTCATAAAACTTTCTTTATATATTTGGTAAGGGTATGATAATCAGGAACTTAATCTAACCTGTATAATTGTCTGAAATGCTCTTCTTCGAGATTAAAAGGGTTTGAACGATCTCTGAAGACTTTCCTTTCCAATTTGATTCTTCTAAACGCTGCTCTTTTTTGACGTCTTTCTCGTAAATCAACTTCATTCTGATTGATATTAAAAAGAAGCAAAGCCACATTCATGTTTTGCAGCATGCACTAGATGTTTCAGTATTATAAATATTTTATCACCCTTTTATCTACACTTAGTTTATTTATATCTACACTTAGTTACTATACTTTCAGAAGTAAAAAATAACCTCCAATTCACATTATGTGTTTTGGAGTAGTGACTGATGCGTTTATTTTGGTTTTCATTCGCGGTCACGCGTGCGTATATGAACACACTATGAATACAGTAGTGTCTTTTTCATAACCTTCAAGCACATGCTACTGCAAATTATTGCATTACTTATTTGAAATTTTTCTTATTTGCAGTCACCGACATATAATTTTTATTCATATTAACTTCAATATCAATAAATAAAGGGAATAAACAGTGTGAATAAATCACATGCTTATATTTAACTAATAAGATTCATTTGAACTCTTATGGTTAACGTCAAGCCAAAATTGTTGATGAAAATCATAAATTACAGCTTTCATCAATAATTATTTCTAATTCTAATAACTTTTTATATTTTGCAGAACCAAGCAACGATCAAACAAGGTGCAGATAATGTTCCTGGTATCTTACATGGAAAGAAACCAAGCATTCGCACAAGATAATGAGCGTACCCAGGAAGTTGTTCGTGAGAAGTGGAACGAATTAGCTGACAACCTCAATGCTATAGGCCCACATCGCTCAGTTGAAAGTTGGCAAACTGTAAGTACGGTTTATGCATCATTTTGAATATAATGAATTGCGCGTACATTACATTTTTTAATTTTTAGACATGGGATCATCTGGTGCGCACTGCCAGAGAAGCTAATGATGATATTGATATCGGTATCAGCAGCACCCAACTGAATGAAACTGACAAGAAAATACTACGGGCTATGTGTATACCTGAATTTCATCCAAGAAACTCTGTTCATCAACAAGCAAACAGTGTTGCTTCTTTGACTAGACGTCAAGATATTGCTCAGTCTTCACCTCATCAATCCACCTATAATAATCCTGTTGATAATAGCCAATATGCTCCATCAAAATCTCGTCAAGGAGATTACGAACCAGACTATGATTCCTCGAGGTCTTTTCTGACTAGTACTCAAAGAAAGAGCATTGATTTGACTAGAGACGAACCCCCAACTAAAATAAAAAAACAAGGTATTTTTTCTAATATTTACTTACAATCAAATATTTTTTATAACATTATTCTGTGATAGTTAATTAATTTTTTTCATTTGATTTTTTAGATGGGCTTGAGTACCAGTTAGAGATGGTCAAAGAGAGTAATCTCATTATTTCAAATTTATCAACAGGATTACTCCAGTGCTTTCAAAATCAAAATGTAATCCTGGAAACAGGATTTGCACAAATTACAAGTGCAATGGAAAAGCTGTATACTGATATCGCTGCTGCATTTATGCAGCTTAGAACAGGTCCACAAGTTGAAAATGCTACCGAAGACTTAGAGATTGACAAAGATATCGAGTATAACACAGAGTATCTAGATCCTGAATATGAATAACTATTATTTTATAATAAGAGATTTTTAAGCTAATATTTTGGAGAAGCAGAGTTTGTATTTCGGTTGTACAAAATTATATTAAAATTGTATTTTGTACAAACTAGTACTCATTTATGAATAAAAGTTCTAAAAAATAATTATTTTCTTTAGGAATTACCTTTATTTTAATATAAGAATATTTAATAACAATGAAATAACTTTATATATTTTATAAAAATTCATTACATTCTTTCTAGCATTTTTTGACTATTTTTTTTGTCCAAATTTTGAATTTCCCGCGCAAACTACTACCCATTTCGCATACTGTGGCACTGCAATCGTCATCGCGGAACGTACACGATAAACTTGTTTATCGTATATGAGCGGAGAGCAACCCCCCAGAGAGGAGCTATGGTCCGTCTTTTTCTCTTTCCCCACTCTCACGCGGCAACACAACTCGTGCCGGCAAAGCCGCGAGTTCCCCCTCTCTCACTACATGCATAGCGTTGCCACGTCACTTTCTCAGCGAACCTAAGATTTTAGGTATACGTGAGAAGCGGGAAAATTCAAAAATATGACAACATTGTCATTTCTCCTCTTTCGGAGCTGCTCCAGCTTTCCCCATAAAAAGGCTCGTGCTAGGCTGACGCAGTCAGTTTTTCGACAGTCGTAATTTAAGTGCCTTAGAAAAATCAGCCATGGGCCGCACATTTAAGCGCTCAGTGCAACTTAAGCGCAACTTCGTGGTTTATCCACGCAACCTCATCTCCGGGGTGGACGTTTTGGTTCAGACTGTCCCGTTAGGACAAGAGACGAGCTACCCCGGAGATCGCGTCATCACGCCAAGGTCGGCGGCGGAGCGTGCGCGTCTAGCGCACACGTGGAAGTCGCGCGGGGTACGCATGCCGTTCGGCCGTGCCGTGCAGTGCGACTCCACAACTCCGCCGCCACCTCGCACAGGTGAAGCACCTGCACCACGCGCGGTAAGCGTGCCACCGGCTCCTGCACCGACACTCGCACAGGAGAGCCTTACGCCTCCTCCTTCACCACCATCATCAGCAGCTCCAACCAAGCCCCGCATCGTCAACAGCGAGGCAGTCAAGGTCGACTTGGAGGAATACCGCCGACGACGCGCGAAGCCAAGAAGCCCGCGGTCTGCGCAGAAGAGGGTTCGCCGGATCGAGGAGAAGCTTCGAAAAAACTCCCAAATCACTCAAAAAAAAAAAAAACTCTGAAATTGGGGGTGAATTCGGACCCTCGAATGAGAGTATACACCTAATTTGAGAGTACACCCCGCACTTGACAGTATACTCCTAATTTTAGAGTATACTCTCAACTTTCGAGTATACAAATATACTATAAAAAATAAGACCTGCAAATAAAAAAAATAGCTATTTAAAAAATGATATATAACTATACGTCTGAAACATAAACTTATGTATTTTTCTTCTTTATGTCTTTCGCAGCATTTTTGCACTTGTTTGAGAGAATGGTTTTGAGATTTTTCTCAATATCCTCTCTTTTTTCCGAGGTTAAAATACTAGCAGCACAGCCTGAAAAATATATAAATATAAATGCATATTTATTATTATAATGAAATAAAATTTTTGATGAAATAAAAAATAAAACAATAATCTTACTTATGATAGCTTGTCTCCTTGTCAAATCTAGTTCCGGCTTGGCTGTTTCTGATAAACGACCACGTTTGCCACTCATGGAACTTTTGCAAAAATCTTCTAGAGTAAACAGCGCGTTCGTCAAATCTAAAAGGAGATGCCGCAAATCCGTTTTTCTCAGCTTCTCGATGACGGTTGTCGACAGCTTGACGCCATGTCCGATTTCGATTTTCTGGTCGTCATCATTTACTTTAAGCTTTTTGGCAGAGGGCTGCTTCATCTCGTCTTTATCATGATCAGCATCAGATGAACAGCTCTTGGGCCGTTTCTTTTCCGTCTTTGATAAACTTTTTTCCTCTTGTGTATCGGCCTGCAACTTCTGTAACTCCTCGGACCCAGATGCTTCTAGTTCATGATTCTCGACAGATAAATTTCCATCTGTATTAGGTGGACAGGTATCTTTCTTTGGTGAAGGTGTCTGTAATAATAAAAAAAAAAAAAACAATAAATTAATATTGGCAGCAAGGGAAAGCGGAAGAGATTCCTCTTGAATATCTATGCGGATAATCGACATGGATATCCAGCTAGATATTTTCATCAGAGAACCTCCCTAGTGGAAATAATTAGGTGTGCCAAAGTGTGGCAAAGTATGCTAAAGTGTTTCAAAGTGTGCCAAAGTGTGCCATACTGTGACAAAAATGTGTCAAAGTGTTCAAATTCGGAAAATTGCTGCACTTTGGCACACTTTGACACACATGGGTTTTTCGGAAACAAACATCTCTTTTTTGACAAAGTATGGCACAGTATAGCACAGTTTGGCACGGTATGGCACAGCATGGCACACTTTATTACACTTTGGCACACTATGGCACATTTTGGCACACTTTGGCACACTTTGGCACACTTTGGTACACTTCGGTACAGTGAGATATATCCCTCCGCCCGCGCGCCAAAACATTGCCACTGCACGATGCCGTCATATCGACGACACGCGTAGAGCTTGAAGTCACAGTTATAGAACGTAACAATAAATAATTTAATAAAAAAAAAAGAAAATTCTAGCGTCGGTAAGACTTGAACCCGGATCCTTTCGGTTAGTAAGCTGAAGGTCTACCACTGACCCACAAGTACTCGTTACAGTTAATACAAAAATTTAAATTCATGTACTTCAAGCAGCTTCAGATACCCCGATAACATGATGTCGGCCGAATGACGGCACGGAGACTGCACGGAATGGGCCACGCGTGACGTCCAGATACCTCTGCTCCGGGACACGGAAATGACGGCATTGTGATCAGCACAATGTTGGCACGCGGTACCAGCATCGTGCCGGCACTTAAATTAAGAAAAAAGAAAAAAATTATACCCGAGCGGGGATCGAACCCTTAACCTTTCAGTTAGCAGGCTGGCACTTTACCACTCGACCACGAACACTTGCTACAAGTCATAGCTGATTGTGTCCTTATGTACTGCGAGCAGCTGTTGATGTTAATAAAGTTGCAAGTTATTGTAACAACGTTTAACAACACTGATATTCGCCGCTTATTTCGTGTAAGGCGCGAAACTGGCAGGCTGCTATAAATTCGGTAGTCATGAAAGAGTAGTCATAATAATATAATTAATAAAAAGTGCTCAGCACAATGCCGTCATTTCCGTGTCCCGGAGCAGGGGTACCTGGACGTCACGCGTGGCCCATTCCGTGCAGTCTCAGTGCCGTCATTCGGCCGACATCATGTTATCGGGGTTAGTACTTTTTACTTTACAATATTAATTAACAATTGCCCGTAATTGCCTTAAAGCTACTGTCCGCCGTAAATGTTGGAAAAACATGCCTCAACAGGGGAATCCGTCGGGAATACAAGTTTTCCAGATTTCGTACAAAAATTTTCTAAGTCCTCAATTTCCGAAAAACCCATGTGTGTCAAAATGTGCCAAAGTGTGCCAGAGTGTGCCAAAGTATACCAAGATATGCCAAAGTGCAATAAATTTCCGAATTTGAACACTTTGGAACATTATCGCACACTATGGCACAATTTGGCACACTTTGGCACACAATCCATTTCCACTAGGGTAATCATCGATTTTATATATTTATCAATTTGTTTTTTGTTCATTCCGACAAATACAAAATCTTCACGAACTGGGGGAAGCTGCAACAAATCGCCAAAAACAAGGACGTTAAAGCCACCAAACCATCCATCGTCATTATCAGATGTATCAAATATCTCAGTTAAACGCAAATGAATATACATGAAAGTAATATTCGATACCATTGATATTTCATCAATAATAATTCAACGTTCTGTAATGTTTGCCTTATTTGTTTTAAAGCTGCTCCAAATAATTCTTTATACTTAGCTGTAATCTTAGCTTAATTTTATTCCAGGAAACTAAATTTTCAATGACAAAACTCTTTCCCGTTCCTCCAGGACCACTTATAAACATTCTTAATATTTAATTATTTGATTGTATAACTGAAGTTATTCTGTTAAAAACCCTCAGCAGATTTGTATTAAATTTGACAATCGAATTTTGTAGGTCTTGCTCACTAACAATAACTTTTTCTACAACAGCTTGAAAATCATTCATAGCGTTTTCAACTTCAATAGGTACACAACCATCAGGTATATGAGATGAGTTTTTAGGCATATCTGTTTCAATTTGATCAAGTTCATTTTGAATTAATTTATTCATATTATCCATAGCTTCTTGCAGTGTTGCACATTTATCATGGTACTTCATCGCTTGTGCTAAATCATGCTGTTGTTTTCTAAAAGCTTCGCAGTACGTTCCGTCGGAACCTTTTAATTCATCTAGATCCCTCCACGGTTTAAATAATAGTAACAAAGCATGGTAGTAGGCTTCTGGCTGAGTTTTTGGATTGAACTGATAGTAATTTATTAAATAAGGTTTCTTGCGTTTTTTACAATATAATTTATTTGGCATTTCGTAATACTCTGCTTTGTAAATTGGTTTCGTCTTCGAAATCTCAAACCACTTGGCAAAATCATATAAACATAATGATTCTAATTTCTTTGATCTGTTAGGGTAATGATTATCTATGAATGAATTATAAAATATATCTGTTGAATCTTCTGGAAGTTCTTTTATTTCATTAAATGGTTTTAGTTTTTTACCCCTTATATTAACATTCAGCTATTTAATAATTGTATCGGGATCAGTACTGTGCAATGGATGCCCTAGCAAAACATCAGCAGCTTCAATCGCTCCATATTCTCTATGTTGTAAGTCACGTACAGCAAAAGCCCACAGACGGTTATACAAAAGTTTGTTTGATTGTATATCTGCAAAATCTAATTTGCTCTTTTCACCTTTGGTTCCATATTTGCTAACGTATTTGGTCAATAAATAAGATGATTCTCCAATATATTGAGCATCATTATTTCCTTCCCAAATAAGTAAGAGACTAGGCATGCAATCATTAACATTTTGTTCATCTTTTGTCTGAGGTAGATCGTAAAAACGAGATTTATTTTTCAATTTGTTTCGATTCGCAATAGGAATAGATACGTCTCTTAAAATTATTCTATCAGTTACTGGACGAGGAAATCCGAATCGACAAGCACTTACAAACCCAGTTTTTGACTGTTTCTTTCGCATACAGTAATTATTGTGTTTGTGTTGTTGATAGGCTAAGATGCGACGATGAAGTTCTGGCGAAACCTGTTTATCTGGAATATGACATGTTATGTGTTTTAAAATGAACTCTTGTACTTCTTCATTTGAATTTGTACCGTAAATTGGAGCATCTTGGATCCAAAATAAGCAATGATAATGGGGTAGTCCTGTACCTTGGTATTCACGGACCACATGAAACACACATACGTGAGACACTCGCGAGCATCGTCATCGTAGCAGCCGCAAGAAGCAGTATTTCCCACCACAACGTATTCCTACAAAAATAGGATTAGAGGCGTAGCGACAAACCGCGCTCTAGGCGAAGGTCATCCGAAAGAATGGCTAGCGCCAAGAAAAAAAAATGACGGCGACGAAATAAAAAGATGTCACTGAACGAGTCGCGGTATTCCTCACGAAAAGTGAAGAAAATCAAACTAGCTATGCGACGAGCAAGCATCGGTCGAGCACGCTCTCTGTCTATACTAAATTTCGTATATATTTATAAAAAATTTTAAAAAATGCGTCTGTTTATGGATCTTACTTTTGAGGGGCGTTCGCATAAGCAGTCAAAGGACATCGCTGCTACTTCCACGTGGCGCTGTAAGTGGCGCTGTAGGTAAGGTGGCAGAATCTCAATCTAAAAGATCACTCTTGACCGACCTTGCTCTTATTATAAAAAAGTGATGTTTTTGTTAAAGTATAGGGTTTTTTATGTTTATTGTCAATAACGTTTTAGATTGGAATTCATTTACCTAACTGCAGCGCCACTTAAATGTTCCGGTGACGCTTTTCGACTGCGCATGCAATCTTTCGTTGAGTTAGATGAAACGAAACGTTCTTAAAAGACTTCTAACGTTAAATGCTCTTAAAGTAGCTTCTGAGTTATGATTTTTAGTTTAATTAATATCAAAGCAACTTTTGTAAAAGTATTGCTAAAGTATAAATAATGAGATTTTAAGATAACACTAGATAAAATATGAAGTAAGCATTAAAACAATATGTTAGTATTTTTGTTTAAAAGCGTTATGCTTTATAGAAATACGTATTAATTGTTATTAATGTACACGAATTATTGTACTTAAAGTCATTACTTGAAATTTAAAATAAGTGTAATATTTAAAAACGATTTTGATTTTCTTTTAAGTTCTTAAGAGTTAAAAGATGAAGTATTCATCTGTTTCGAATGTTTTTGAGAATTCATGCAATGCATGAATGAAAATATTACAATAATAATGTTATGAGGTTGACCAAATTTTAATACTGACATTTGTAATAAAATAAATAGAATGTATATTTTATTGTATATTTTTAAATATTCATTAATTAATTATTTTGACTTCTGAAAAGAAAATAGTATGTTAGTACCAAGGAAGTAAAGTGGGCCTTTTTAGACCAAATATGGAGTTTGCAGTACGAATCAAAGACGAGTATTGCAACCACACGAGGTCAAAAACCCCACTTACCCGTTGGTACGTACCATATTTTATGTAACATACAAACGTGTTTTCGCGGTTTTTATATCAATTATGCACAGGCAATGTGTCTGTTTTTGACACTGCAATCATGCGCTTGTCAGAATGTTATTCAAAGATTAAATTTCATTTCAGTATTAATAAATAAATCATTGCGATTATATATTTCTAGTTAATAATAAAAAAAGAATAATGTAAACGTACAATGAGATCAGGTAAAAAAAGTTTTATTTTAGCCACGCTTAATAGCTACAAAAACGAAAATCGTTCGTAAGCTACATTAATATATAATCTCTGCATAACCTGAAATATAAGGAATTCTACAAACAAAAATTACTCGCCCATAGAAATTTGTCTCCAATTTGCGGTAAATAAATCTGCAAATAAAGACTACTCAACATCTACAGGTGCTGTAGAGTTGATCTGCGGAATATGTATTAAAAACCTCTGCAAAGATTTGTGCATGAAAAAACTTCGCTTGTAGCATGATTTGTGCCCCCAGCCTCTACCAAAAATTTTATTTCGTAATTTTCTGTACAGAAAAATACAGAGAAAAATGCCTTGAGATGCGTCAGAACTGGTGGCATCTGCAGGAATCTCTAAATCGGACTCTACAGGTTTCATTGCAGCAAATTGCACAGCAAACTCTGTAGACTTCTGTGCGAAGATTTCTATAAAAACCTCTCTGCAACTATGAAGAATCATGCAACATCAAATATTGCTCAGCAAATGATATCTATTCCTTAAAAAAAAAAAAAAAAAAAAACTGCAGAAAAACCTGAAGAGGAATCTGCAGATAAATATGCAGCAATTTTAGCAGAGATCTGCAATAATCATTGCAAAATAATTGTAGGATCTCTGTAGGAAGCGTGAAGAAAATATGGCACTTTATCTCTGCAGGTAGATCCGATATCCTACAGAGATATCTTCTCATCTGCAGACTTTTGCGATACGATAGCAATACGATCGCCCGTAAGGAGTCTGCAGGAATCCGTGCGAAGAAGCGTACATAATAATGTACAGAGAATTTTTATTTCCCACAAGAATATAGTGGTGACAACTGCAGAAATCTCTGCAGCAAAATTGGCATATTAAATTTTAGTGAACTGTATAGATTGCTCTGCAGGTATATTTGCAGATGTCACTGTATCTATAGAGTGTCCGGGTTCACTGCAAAGAAATTTGTAGATATCTTTACAGGTATCTCTATAGACTACTATTTCATAAATGATTCCGTATAACGCAAAAAATCTGTAGGTATTTAAATGTACTAAAAGTTTTCTTTGCAAAAAACTTAGAATTCTGTACAGAATCTTGCATAGAAATCCGTAAAAGGAATCTGCATAGAAATCTACAGAGATAAGTACAAGAAAATTGAGACTATCTGCACAAATTCAGATTTCTGTAAAAATTTTTGTAGAAAAACCTGCAGAGGAGATATCTCCAGAAAATTGTTGGATCTTTCGTAACACGATCCCCTATAAAATAGTCTGCTGCGATCCCTGCAAATAAAACTAACATTACGAAAAAGTCTGCAGAGATTCCCGCAGAGAAGTCTGCAGAGCAATCTATAGAGAACCCCGCAAAAAAGTCTGCAGAGGAATCTGCAGACCCCTCTGAAGAGATGCAGTAACATATGCAGAAATCTGTAGAGAAATCTGCAGAGTTGGCTGCAGAGATTTCTGCATATGACGTTGCATCTCTGCAGCAGGTGCCAATTCCCTGCCGAGATCTCTGCAGACTTCTCTGTAGGCACCTCTAAAGACTTTCCTGCAGGGACCTCTGTATAATTTTTTGTAAGCGTGTACACAAATTTGTACAGGAAATTATGATTTTCTGCAGTGTTACAGTAGTATAACTGCAGAAATGTCTACATAAAACTGCGCAAATGCAGTTTTAGTAAACTATGTAGATTGATCTACAGATAGATCTGCAGACACGTCTGCATCTCTAGAGATTGTCCAAGTTTCCTGCAAAAAAATGTGTAGATATCTTTACAGGTATCTCTATAGACTACTTTTTCATAAATGATTCCGTATAGCGCAAAAAATCTGTAGGTATTTAAATGTATCTGAATGTTTTCCTAACATAAAATTCTGTGGAGAATCCTGCATATGAATCTACAGAAATATCTGCAGGGAATTGGGACTATCTGTAAATACTCATGACTCCTACAGAAACCAATCATTCGCTTTACCAGATGAGACTCGCTCAAGCGAGTGCCAGCTATCCTGAGGGAAACTTCGAAGGGAACCAGCTACTAGATGGTTCGATTAGTCTTTCGCCCCTATACCCAGTTCCGACGATCGATTTTCACGTCAGAATCGCTACGGACCTCAATCAGGGTTTCCCCTGACTTCGTCCTGACCAGGCATAGTTCACCATCTTTCGGGTCCCAACGTGTAGGCTCTGGGTGTGCCTCTGCTCGCAATGAGCACGAGACGCCCCGGGAGTGCGGGCTTGCATCCTACCTCGGTCAACACTAGGGTCGACCTTCACTTTCATTGCGCCTTTAGGCTTAACAAGTCCCAATGACTCGCGCACATGTTAGACTCCTTGGCCCGTGTTTCAAGACGGGTCCTGAAAATACCCAAAGCAGTAGCATCGCCGACCGGTAAATCCGTACGAATGTAAGAGCCAGTCTGAGGACATCGTCGATTAACGGCCACGCCAAGCGCGCGGCAACGGCACTAGGCCCGTAAATCCGAGCGAGACGAGCCTGCCGACGAGCCAGAACGCACTTAATGCGGCCCAATACCCTTTAATAGCGATCTATACCGCCGGGCAACCGGTGGTCTGCCGCGTGCACGGATAAAAGCGACGCGACAGTCTACCAACCGGGCCGTAGGCCGGCACCCAACGGATCGCGACGTCCTACTAGAGGAGAAGTGTACGCCGACGACGTCGGACATACCGCAGCGGACGCATTACACGGAACCGAGGTCCCGGCCAACGCGTTCCACACGGAAGCCAACGTCGCTGACGATGAATCTCCCCATTCGATCTTTTGGGTTTCTCAGGTTTACCCCTGAACGGTTTCACGTACTGTTGAACTGTCTCTTCAAAGTTCTTTTCAACTTTCCCTCACGGTACTTGTTCGCTATAGGTCTCGTGATTTAGCCTTAGATGCAGTTTACCACTAACTTAGAGCTGCACTCTCAAGCAACCCGACTCTAAGGAGAGGTCCTCCCACGGCGCGTCCCGGTCACTACGGGCCTGGTACTCTCTACAGGTAAGTGGTCCCATTCAAGATGGACTTGCACGTGGTCCGACGCCGCGGGGAGAATTGGACCCTCCCGAACACCACATTTCCCGACGGCAGAACCGCGGGATTCGGTGCTGGGCTCATTCCTGTTCGCTCGCCGCTACTAAGGAAATCCTTGTTAGTTTCTTTTCCTCCGCATAGTAATATGCTAAAATTCAGCGGGTAGCCTCGCCTGCTCTGAGGTCGTCGTATACGAGTATATAATATATCAAATATTATATATCTCTCTTTTTTTCTTTTATGCGAACGAACACGTGCAAAAGTCAACGAGAGCTTGATACACGAGAGCAACAGATCTCGTCGGTCCGCCCGGCGCAAAACCACAAAATAATATTCCGGTGCGCGCAAGAGCTCCGGGACTCGACGGACGTCACTCTCGCGCCTTATACGCGTTCAAGTGCTTCGTGCTTTGCACATACGCACGCAAGCACGATGTGCGTGCGTGCGCCGTCGTCGCTGCGTTCGAAAGAAAAACACGCCTCGGCGACGAACGCTCAGGCTATCGCTTGAAAGAGAGTCCCCCCACCCAGCTCTGCTCGCTACTCCTCCCCAGAAGAAGAGAGATATAGAGAGTAGACTCAGCACAACAAGCAGTCTGGTTTTTTTTGTTGAACGACCCTCAGCTAGGCGTGGTCCGGGAATCATATCCGAGGACCGCAATGTGCGTTCGAAATGTCGATGTTCATGTGTCCTGCAGTTCACAGGTTGACGCGCAATTAGCTGCGTTCTTCATCGACCCACGAGCCAAGTGATCCACCGTTCAGGGTAATCAATTGTAAAATTTTTACCTCGATGAAATAATAAAATTTCAACGAGTCAAACTTGTTTTTGTTAGAAATCCTTGACGAGCCGGGATCCGAAAATCCCGAACTACACAGGGGGTGCCGAAACTCGAGGCTCCGTCGGCCTTACTCGCACGCAAGCGCGCGAATTCGGCGTTGCGCCGGAGCGACGCGGTGCTTCGACTAAACGGGCAAAAATTCATTTAAAAACCTAGCGCCTCCCGCGAAAACCGGGAGGCATCAAATGTTGCCAACTGCGAAGCTCCGCGCCGGAGAACTGCTGACACCACTTTTATAAAAGCTTGCGCGCGGTGTGTTAAGTCTCTCTATTCATTTTCGTTCGATTCTCTCCGTTTATAATTTTATCTATCACTCACACAAATTTTTCTTTCACGTCTTTCGTACGCGTGTTTGCAATTGATTGCCATTGCCCGTAACTAAACAGCTTAAAGAGATGCTCCAGCACGCGTCTGCCGGCGCACTTATTTCTCGTAAGTGAGAAAGAAAGATAAACGAAGCACAGAAAGAGAAACCACCTTGCGGCGCTTTTACGCAGCACAACTGCTCTCGGCAATATGCTTTCGAACAAAATTTACATGTATCTTAAAATAAAGATATATGTTTTTGTGTCAATACGTTGTGTGTTTCAAGCGCTAACGTTAATAATCCTTCCGCAGGTTCACCTACGGAAACCTTGTTACGACTTTTACTTCCTCTAAATGATCAAGTTTAGTCATCTTCCCGGCACAATCGGCAACGTAAAATTACATTGCCGCTCACCAGTCCGAAGACCTCACTAAATCATTCCATCGGTAGTAGCGACGGGCGGTGTGTACAAAGGGCAGGGACGTAATCAACGCGAGCTTATGACTCACGCTTACTGGGAATTCCTCGTTCATGGGGAATAATATCGGTATAAAATAATATATAGTCGGTAGTAAAAACCACCCGACCGAAGCCGGGTGCCTTCGAGTTACCAGAAGGTACGCCTATTTAGCAGGCTAGAGTCTCGTTCGTTATCGCAATTAACCAGACAAATCGCTCCACCAACTAAGAACGGACATGCACCACCACCCACTGAATCAAGAAAGAGCTATCAATCTGTCAATCCTTTCGGTGTCCGGGCCTGGTGAGGTTTCCCGTGTTGAGTCAAATTAAGCCGCAGGCTCCACTCCAGCTGGTGCCCTTCCGTCAATTCCTTTAAGTTGTAGCTTTGCAACCATACTTCCCCGGAACCCAAAAGCTTTGGTTTCCCGGAAGCTGCCCGCCGAGTCATCGGAGGAACTTCGGCGGATCGCTGGCTGGCATCGTTTATGGTTAGAACTAGGGCGGTATCCGATCGCCTTCGAACCTTTGATTTGATTGTATCCATCTGTTTCTTACGTCCTCTCCCCCAAGCAGACCCGGGGCACCCGCACTGCACACCGCCTCTACGACGGTAGCCAGCGCATAGCACACCGTGCTTGCCATAAGGAAGGGACTTCGCTACTCGGGACGAAACGACGGTCACTCGAAGAAGTGCGCCCATACTTCGAGAAGGCAACGCAACCCGAACAAGCCGCCACAGCCAGCCGGGGGGCGGTAAGCTCGGAACTCCTCACCCAGAAGCCATTCATCCCATAGCCACCCACCTAAGCGTAGGATTGGGGGGTTTTATAGAGGACCCCACCGCGCGGCCGGGCGGTGAAGCCAAGCCACCATTCCCCACACCGCCAACGAGCTAACGCCACGCCCTGCGAAGGTTGTTGAAGACGGTGCAAGGTTTACGGGCCAAGCGACGGCGCTCATTGCTTGGGACTCGGAACCCCGGGGTTGTCAAGCCCGGTGGCTTCCGATCCTGCGCTTCGGTTCGCGTTCCCACATTTCTCAGGGTCTCCTTTCCGCTTTCGCGATTCCTGAGAGTGGGGTCGGCTAGCCAAAGCACCGGATCCTCTACCACTTCCTAGGTTTGGATCATTTTAGCGGAACAGGAGTTCGCTTGCGCAAACTCGGGCCCCCTCGGCGCGACAAGCCAGTGATAGTGAGGGGGGGGGGGGGGGTAGATAGGGACATTTAATCCAATTGTTTAACGTGTGGGCTATGCCTTGAGCTTACCCACACGGTCGTCCATGGGGCGCGGGGCCGAGATACGCCCGGCCAACGCTATCAATGAACACGCGTTCGATGACCTACCGATGCCTGGTGACATTAAATGGGAAGTCAACCGACCGCTCAGATGGGCGGCAGGATCCCATATAATCCCTCATGACTCTGCAGGTCAATACCCGAGTTGTACACTGTAACTCACACATCGAAAGATTTGTTTCCACCGGAGTGTACTAAGCAAGCTACCACGTTTTAAAGGACCCAATCGTTTTTGGCATTGGCCAACCATACATTACGCCGGAGCGTTCCCAGGGCTAGAGTCCTAAGCAGCTAGTTAGAGCCCGACTAGCTTACAATGGCCTGGGTATACTAGTTTTGATCTTCACCAACCTTAAAATGGTCCGGCGATCACTAGACTAGTTCCAGCTCGGAACATTGCTGAATCATTCCCCCTTCCTCTCGTGGATGGTATACAGAGGCTACCGAAATCTCAGGGTTCGCCCACCTGCCCTGGCAGAAACTCACTCCGGGCCTCCCGCCCGGGGCTCTTCCATTCGGAAGATGGTAGATAGGGACAGTGTGAATCTCGTTTCACACGCATTGCTTCTTTCTCAGAGGCTCGAAAAATTCTAAGTCGCCCCACTCGCATTGCTTTTCTCACCGTAATACAATTTTCTAAGTTCCTTCACGCGTATTGCTTTTTCCATTAAAGCACAATACACATCACAATACAACAAGCGCGCTTGTGTACATGTATGTGTGCTTTCTTCTTTCTCTCATTATCGTTCAGCAGCCGATCGCGCGCTCACTCGATGTTGTTCTGCTCCACTCCAATAATACTCTCGAATTCTCGAGAGCAAATGGAGTCTCGCACAACACACAGAGGAAAGCGCGCGTTCTGCTGCTGCTCTTTGCAGCTGGGGTCTCGTCTATCCGGCAAGACGAATCCCCAAGCCAAGGGCTGAGTCTCAACAGATCGCAGCGTGGTAACTGCTCTACCGAGTACAATACCCTGCCAGGTACCTAAGTCGTCTACAGACGATTCCGAGTCTCGACATCGAACTTGGTATACCCATGATCGACTGCTAGAAGCCAGGCCTGCTCTCGGTAAGATCCCGAAGCAGGATCCGCGACTCCGTAGGGCAGTTAGGGCCCGTGCGATGGCCGACCCGTGGAGATATCGTTTCCTCCTTTGACTAGAAAGGATACGGCCTTAGAGGCGTTCAGGCATAATCCCACGGATGGTAGCTTCGCACCACCAGCCGCTCGACCGAGTGCGTGAACCAAATTTCCGAATCTGCGGTTCCTCTCGTACTGAGCAGAATTACTATCGCAACGATGAGTCATCAGTAGGGTAAAACTAACCTGTCTCACGACGGTCTAAACCCAGCGCACGTTCCCTGTTGGCGGGTGAACAATCCGATGCTTGGCGAATTCTGCTTCGCAATGATAGGAAGAGCTGACATCGAAGGATCAAAAAGCGACGTCGCTATGAACGCTTGGCCGCCACAAGCCAGATATCCCTGTGGTAACTTTTCTGACACCTTTTGCTGAAAACTCTTCAAGCCAAAAGGATCGATAGGCCGTGATTTCGCAGTCTCTATGCATACTGAACATCGAGATCAAGCCAGCTTTTGTCCTTTTGCTCTACGCGAGGTTTCTGTCCTCGCTGAGCTGGCTTTAGGACACCTGCGTTATTCTTTGACAGATGTACCGCCCCAGTCAAACTCCCCGCCTGGCAGTGTCCTCGAATCGGATCACGCGCGAATATTAACGACGATCGGCCTAAGCCTCACGCCACTCTTACACGCTTGGCTCTAGAACACCGTGACAGCCAGGATGAAAGTCCACGGCGCATGCGCTCCGCCTAACCGAGTAAGTAAAGAAACGATAGTAGTAGTATTTCACCGGCGATGTTGCCATCTCCCACTTATGCTACACTTCTCATGTCTCCTTACAATGCCAGACTAGAGTCAAGCTCAACAGGGTTTTCTTTCCCCGCTAATTTTTCCAAGCTCGTTCCCTTGGCAGTGGTTTCGCTAGATGTTAGATAGGGACATTAATCCAATTGTTTAACCTGTGGGCTATGCCTTGAGCTTCCCCACACGGCCCCCCATGGGGCGCGGAACCGAGATACGCTCGGCCAACGCGTCGCGGCTCAACCTTGGGCACGGTTTAGGGATGCACAAGACATTTCACCCCAAACCGCACCCTTAGCTTCACCGCGACTACCGATTCTCCCCTTGGCTGGCAAGGCCGCGGACGTAGTCCTCCCCGCGGGCCTCTCGGTCGCCCGTGGTACCGTTTAACCTCTGGTATGAGGGCCGGTAGAGGTCTTGCCACCTCGGCACCGGCAGGCCAGCTAGGGTTCATGGGTACGCCAGGCCCCCTGCGATAAATTACCAATCATCTTTTCAATCATAACAACTATAACAATAAACAACATAACATAGCAACATAACGGACAGTAAATAATATAACAAGTAACTTTAACAACAATCAGATGCAATCATTCATCGCGTACACATTACGCGTACATTAAGCTTCATTCACATCGTCTTCATTTATATCTTCTTCATTCATCGCTTCTTCGTGCAATCTCGCCTTCACTGGATCTCTCATCCTGTACGCACGTTCAATAAACTCACACAGATAATCATACATAATTTTATCTTTCAAAACCCCACTTACATCCCATTTATTCCCATCCCAAACAATACCCTTACTATCTAAATTTCTAAATCCAGCATACATATCGCATTCACACAACACATGCACCCAATCCTCTCTCGCACCTCCACACGTACATTCGGGAGTCTGACGTAGGTTCATCTGGTGGAGGAACGCACTGAGACTCCCGTGCCCAGTCAGTATATAACAGACCCTCAGGCCAGGATCGAAATAATCTCTCCTGGCCGAGAGCCGCGCATCTTTAATCCATTCATACGTAACTCGTCCATTAACACTTGCATCCCATCTCCTCAACAGGGTTTTCTTTCCCCGCTAATTTTTCCAAGCTCGTTCCCTTGGCAGTGGTTTCGCTAGATGTTAGATAGGGACATTAATCCAATTGTTTAACCTGTGGGCTATGCCTTGAGCTTCCCCACACGGCCCCCCATGGGGCGCGGAACCGAGATACGCTCGGCCAACGCGTCGCGGCTCAACCTTGGGCACGGTTTAGGGATGCACAAGACATTTCACCCCAAACCGCACCCTTAGCTTCACCGCGACTACCGATTCTCCCCTTGGCTGGCAAGGCCGCGGACGTAGTCCTCCCCGCGGGCCTCTCGGTCGCCCGTGGTACCGTTTAACCTCTGGTATGAGGGCCGGTAGAGGTCTTGCCACCTCGGCACCGGCAGGCCAGCTAGGGTTCATGGGTACGCCAGGCCCCCTGCGATAAATTACCAATCATCTTTTCAATCATAACAACTATAACAATAAACAACATAACATAGCAACATAACGGACAGTAAATAATATAACAAGTAACTTTAACAACAATCAGATGCAATCATTCATCGCGTACACATTACGCGTACATTAAGCTTCATTCACATCGTCTTCATTTATATCTTCTTCATTCATCGCTTCTTCGTCCAATCTCGCCTTCACTGGATCTCTCATCCTGTACGCACGTTCAATAAACTCACACAGATAATCATACATAATTTTATCTTTCAAAACCCCACTTACATCCCATTTATTCCCATCCCAAACAATACCCTTACTATCTAAATTTCTAAATCCAGCATACATATCGCATTCACACAACACATGCACCCAATCCTCTCTCGCACCTCCACACGTACATTCGGGAGTCTGACGTAGGTTCATCTGGTGGAGGAACGCACTGAGACTCCCGTGCCCAGTCAGTATATAACAGACCCTCAGGCCAGGATCGAAATAATCTCTCCTGGCCGAGAGCCGCGCATCTTTAATCCATTCATACGTAACTCGTCCATTAACACTTGCATCCCATCTCCTCTGCCATTCCTCGTAAGCCGCATCTTCAACTCTTTTCTTTCTCGCAAGGACATCCATACCTTCCAATTCATCATTTGTAACTAAATCATTCTCATTCATACTTAAACCCTTACCCACTTTATAACAGGCACTCTGTTTCAAGCATTCCAGGTCCCACGGAAGCGACCCAGCAATCACTTGCATCGCCTTCGTGGAGACCGTCTTGCACACTCTCACACTTGCATACAACACACACCTCTGACATCTATTTAATTCCTCACGCACCTTCTTCTTTCGTAACTCACCACTCCACACACTCGCTCCATGCATAACAATCGGCACAATCATTCCAGTTACATACACTCTCACAGCCCTCTTTTTCATTCCCCAGTCTTTCCTCATCACTCTCCTCATCAAACCTATCTCCTTCCACACACGTTCTCTCAACCCATCGACATGCACCTGAAAATACATATCCACACTCATGTTCACGCCCAAATACTTCACGTCATTTACAAATCTCAACACTCCTACCTCTCGTTCGTCCACATGTACACGTACCACTCTCTGCATCATATTCAATCCACCTTTTAGCATCATACATACCGTTTGCTTTTCAGACACCTCCACACCAGACCTACTACCCCATTCATACACTACACTCATCGCTTCACTGATTCTACTCTCAATCATAGCCCTTACATTCCCCTCAATCAACACCAACAAATCATCCGCATATGCAACCACTCTTATATTTCTTCCAAATATCATTCATTCCATTACACATACACACCCTCCTATCCCTAAAATAATTTCTCCATACCTTCATTTCCGCTTCCGTACACCCATACACAACCAGCTTCTCCAAGATCACACGCCACAACAAATAGTCAAACGCACCTTTAAAATCTACGAACACTCCTGCAACATATTTAGATTCACTCACTGACACACACTCTTTCACTCGTTCCCATGCATCCTCTGTACATTTATTCTTAACAAATCCAAACTGACATTCATTCCATTTTCCATGCATACGTGCCATCATTCTCGCAACAAGCATCCTCTCTAGGACCTTACCCAGGCCACTTAGCAGACTTATAGGTCTGTATGACCTGGGTTCGGTCCTATCCTTTCCTGACCCTTTTAACAAAACAACCATTCTGGCCTCCTTCCACTGTTGTGGAAAGAGGCTCTCACTCAAACATCCATCAAATACACATTTCACATATTCAGGAATCACTCTACACACACATCTAATAATTTCATTTGTAACACCATCCATACCTGGCGCCTTTCTTACACTCATCAACCTCATCGCACTCATAAACTCATTCATACTAAATTCATTTTCGTCAAACTCATCCACGACCCTTTCATTTCCTCCCCCTACCTCGACAGGTATGTCGTCATCTTCACTCTCACTCTCACTCCAATCTTTAGTCCATCCATCACCAATTTTCAAAGCACTCAGAGACTCATTCTTCCTTTTACCCGTGCACACACTAATCACCTTCCACACGTCATCCCTACTCTTATTTCCCACAAACTCCCTCCAATTTTTCTCTTTTGCTTCATTCATCATTTCTTTATACTCACTTACACTTGTCTTCCACTCAGTCCATTTTTCTCTCACATTCGCACCCTCTCTTCTTTTCTCCTTCTGATATTTCTTCTTTTTCTTCGCTACTTCCCGTTTTTTCTCCTTTAACTCCTCATTCCACCATACTAATCCCTTCCTTATCAATCCTTTTTTAAGCCTAATCATGCATTCATCGTTCGCTTGCTCCATCCATTCATACAACATGGTTATCCTTTCCTCCACAGAGAGACTACGGAAGTTTTCAATTCCACAGTCCTCCGCGGAGGACAGGATCATTCCCCAATACACGCCCCAGTTACACTTCCATTCATTCCATCTTTTACACACATTATCATTCATTTCTGTCTCTCGAACCACCGCCCGCATTCTAATAAGAATCGGGTTGTGGTCGGAGATTCCCCATTCGCTTTTTATCATCCAGTCACATTCATACTGCCATCCCTTGAGGAGAGCGACATCGATGTCACTCTCTCTTCGGGCTTCACTAAATGTGAAGTCCTGGGAGGGCACATTCAAGACATCCACTCTCGCATTCATCGCCCACTCTTCTAATATCTCACCTCTTTTCATACTATTCAACGCCCGACTTATGGCCTTGCTATGCCATAAGCTGGACATGGCATTCGCATCCATACCAATTAACAAATACTTTCCATCCATACATCTAATCAATCTATCCAAATACTCTACACATTCATTCATGTTTCCACTCGGTCGACAATAGAGCGATACAACATACATTTCACACACACTATTTTTAAACCATACACATACCGCATCATCAAACTTACAATCTTCTACTAACATACACTCACATTCACTATCGGGAACAATTACACATGCTAATCCAGATACACTTTTAAACAGACGCATCCTTGAGGGCAAGCCACACACAGGATCATTTCGAACATAAGGCTCCTGGAGGAGACCCAATTGGATCCCCCCCCCCCCCCCGGAGCAATCATTCACCCAAATCATACATCACACCACTCGATTTCTGGCAATTATACTGTACAACATTTATAACGGGACACACACTTACATTCGCATCATTATTATCTACATTTGTACTAGCCATTTACAACGGGACACACACTTACATTCGCATCATTATTATCTACATTTGTACTAGCCATTTACAACGGGACACACACTTACATTCACATCATTATTATCTACATTTGTACTAGCCATTTACACGTTTTCTCAATGCATTCAGCCGCCACACAAGCTCAGGACACTCAGACCAGAAGGCTGAGTGATCCGCAGGTCTGCCCCTGCGCTTGCAGTTGACGCAGATCTCGGGTCCGACACTCCCGGGCCTGATGTCCCACCATACCACATCGGTAACACACTTTCCCATTCTTGCAATCATTCACTCTATGATCAAACAAGATACATCCATGACACCTCAACACTTTCTCATACACTCTTACTTTATATGACATCCATCCAACATACAATCTTCCATGCTTTAACAATTTTTCCTTCCATTCTTTCGGTAGCTCCACAATTACATTTTCCACTCTTGCGTCATTTCCCCTCTTTTCCCTCCTCACAATTTTCACCTTCTCTTTCACATCTTCCGTCCTTCCTACGCCATCCAAATTTTTGCGGGCCACTTCTTCAAGGAGGTTAGCGTCGGTCACCGGCGAGGGGAGATCGTAGACAATCACCCTAGGGTCAAACCGTCTTGGTGTAGCAGCACGCAAGCCGGCATCTCCCAGGGGGCACTGGGCCAGTCGCTGCCAATCCTCCTCCGTCGCCGCCTCTACCACCACTCCTCCATCTTTCATTAATCTCATGCCCTTAACCTTAACATTCCTCTCTTCCCCAACACTCTCTACCATTCGTCTCTTTATCTCCATGTTTGTTAACTTCTCCTTGTCCCCTTTTACAATCAGAGCGTAACTCTTCTCCGGGACTGGGGCTGTTCTGCCTGCCCCGGGTTGAGCACGCTCCCTCGTATCATTTAGATTCATACTCCCAAACACTCGCTCCATCACGCTCCCACACATATTAATCATCTTCTCCTCGATATTATAAAACATCCCCTTAATCCTATCATTCATTCCATATTCTACCTTTTTTATTCTCTTCTCCATTTCCTTCATCCTTCTATCCATTGCCTTCTCTTGTTCACTCAGTCTCATCTCTAATCTTTCATTTTCTACACTCATCCTACCTATAATCTTTTCATATCTCTCCATACACCTATACAGACTGGCTGCCTCTGGTTTGGGCACTTTCCTGCTCTTCACCAAGACCTTTCTCACCAGTTCCCTTACATTCCCCAATTCCTTGTCCAAGTTATAGTCCACATTCATCATTTCCTTTTCAATATCTTCGTTGTCCTGCGTGTTAAATACCAGTGCCCTCTTCTCGTCACTACGCATATCTTCCTTTGTCTTTTCTTGCGACAACGCTCTCTTTTCCGCTTCATCTCTCGCCATTTCCTCAATCTTTCTCTTATCTTCAGCTTCCTTCAATGCTCTCCTTTCTTCTTCTTCTTTAATTTTTCTCTCCCTCTTTTCTTTCTTTGCCAACACTGCATCCTGTACCCCCTTCTTTTGCTCCTTCAAATAGTGCTTCTTTAAATCATCGTTTCCGTCACCCTCATTCACTGCATCCGGCTTTCTTTTCCCCAACTTCATCTCATCCATTTCCATTCTTTCTATACTTACCACCACATCCGTTTTAACATTCAGCGCCCCTCCTTCCTACATCCCCTTATCTTTCTCTACTCCCGAGCCTTTACTCCTGTCTGAGTCCTTACCCGATGTCTCACTTGATTCCTTACCCGATTCTTTTCTTGGTCCCTTCCTTAATCTCTCCTGTTCCACCCTCTTTTCTCCAGTCTTCTTTTTCCGGGCTGCGCTTCTCAGACGACGTCCAAGAGGGGCCATGCGTCAAAGATCCTCTTCCTGGCCATCCTCAGAGCCAGAGCTTGAAGACGTATAGGAGTCGCAATCCTTCTTCTTCAGCCCTGAGCGTGAACGCTCCTGGGGAGGTGTCTCCCGTTCCGTTTCTGTCCTCACAGGGCTTGCTCCATCTTGATCCTCCTTCGTCCTTTCCTCCACCTTATCATTGAATATTTCCGAGGCTTGGTTATTTAGAGACATTTCATCTGGTTCTTACCGCTTCCCTTATTGGCCGGAGCCGTACGGGAAGCGAACAATCACAAAGCAGTCCACCGGGGTTACGGCCCTACCCCGGTAAGGCCAGTACACCCCGTCAGCCGCCACAGCCAATGGGGAGGGGGGGGGGGGGGTGGGCTTGCGACTCCTCACCCAGAAGCCATTCATTCCATAGCTACCCACCTGAGCGTAGGATTGGGGGGTTTTATAAAGGACCCCACCTCGCGGCCGGGCGGTTAAGCCAAGCCCCCGTTCCCTACACCGCCAACGTACCAACACCACGCCCTGCGAAGGTTGTTGAAGACGGTGCAAGGTTTATGGGCCAAGCGACGGCGCTCATCGCTTGGGACTGGGAACCCCGGGATCGTCACGCCCGGTGGTTTCAGATTCAACGCTCTGGTTCGCGTTCCCACACTTCTCAGGGTCTCCTTTCCGCTTGCGCGGACCCGTTCCTGAGAGTGGGATCGGCTAGCCGAAGCACCGGATCCTCCACCACTTCCTGGGTTTGGATCACTTTGGCGGAACAGGAGCTCGTTTAATCAAGCCCCTGAAATTGGGCCCCCTCGGTACGACAAGCTAGTATCCGTGAGGGAGGGGGGTAGATAGAGACATTAATCCAATTGTTTAACGTGTGGGCTATGCCTTGAGCTTCCCCACACGGCCCCCCATGGGGCGCGGGGCCGAGATACGCTCGGCCAACGCGATCGATGAATGCACGTTAACATTCGATAACCTACCGATGCCTGGTGACATTAAGTGGGAAGTTAACCGGCCGCTCGGATGGGCGGCGGGATCCCATGCAATCCCTCATGACTCTGCAGGTCAATACCCGAGTTGTGCACTGCAACTCACACATCGAACGATAAACTTGTGCTACTGATTTTATCCTCCCCAGTAGAGAGTTTACAAACCTTTCCACCGGAGTGTACTAAGCAAGCTACCACGTTTTAAACGTCCCACTCGTTTTAGGCATTGGCCAATCATACATTACGCCGGAGCGTTCCCAGGACTAGAGTCCCAAGCAGCTAGTTAGAGCCCGACTTGCATACAAGGGCCTGGGTATACTAGTTTTGATCTTCACCATTCAGGATGGTCCGTCGATCATTAGACTAGTTCCAGCTCGGAACATTACTGAATCCTTCCCCCTTCCTCTCGTGGGGGGTATACCGAGGCTACCGAAAGCTCAGGGTTCACCAAACTGCCCTGGCAGAAATGCCACCCGCCCGGGGCTCTTCCGTTCGGAAGATGGTAGATCATGGAGGCCTTCTCGTTCTAAAAGGCCCCACAGAAATGAATTTATACACTTTGCATAGAGTTGTAACCCTTCGTGAGAGTTCGCGAGTACATTCTAGCAACTCCACGTCTTCCACTTCGCATTCGAAAAAGTGGCTCCGGTTTACACTATATAACCGTGAAGTCTGCTACCACTGCCACACAGAGTCCAACCCTCCGGGGTACACAAAGCGAACGGAATCTTTCAAGTTTCGCAATGTGGGGCTCGGCTTCCCGGCCCTGTGTACTAGTGCGTCCGTCATACTAGTCATTGGTTCGGAACCCGCCGTAAGGCAGGCCCCTTCCCATATTTATTCCTTTCGTAAAGCTTGGTGGGTGTCCGTGCGCGTTGGATTAACGTTCCGTAGCTTTGCCATCGCCACTTCCAGTCTCTGCCTAAGAGAGTTTAGCCCTCCGTCTGCCCCACTACACACGCCTCAGCTCCCACAAAGGCATCGTTCGAAGTGGCCTTTAGGTACCAATCGCGTAAGATGTGCAGAACGTGAGGTTGTGTACTGAGCTAAGCCGCCGAAGAGGTACCCGGCCAGTGTGCTGCCTCCCTTCGGATGCTTCCCGAGACCTGTCGCATTCAGTTTCCCTACTAACCACTAAGCCTCGACTCGCCTCCAAAGAGATGCTCGAGAGTCATAGGAGTGTTAATCTTCGGGTTATTCTTCCCTACTGCACCTCTTTTGTATGCTTCAGCAGGAGACTTTTCTCCTTCCACATCCTTCTTGTTCCAGTATTTGCTACCACCTTCTCCTTGGCGGAGAGTTTAAACTTCCTCAGTTGGCTTGGGTTGTTACCTTTCGAGGTACTTTCTCGCAAAGGTACCTAGCTCTCGAAAGATTTCTTTATTCGACACCAAAGCTGAGAGTTCGCATGGCCATACATAACCTGCGTTTCGAATATTCTGCTTTAGTGGCTTTCTGATCTCTGCAACTTCTGCGCATTCGTAGAGAACATGCTTGATAGACTGTTCGGCTCCACACTCGCAACTCAGGTCTTCGCTCAATCCTTTGGAGAAAAGATAAGTCTTAAAAGATCCGTGTCCACTCAGGAACTGTGTTGTGAAGTGATCTAGCTTGAGCCAGTCTTTGCTCATTCTCTCTTTTACAGAGTTGAAGAATTCAAAGGTTGTGCGACCTTTGGTCGAGGCTTCCCATCTTTGTTGCCATTCGGCCTCAAGAGAGTGGATTGTCCCCGTCTCAATGTCTCTTCCACTAATCTGAACTCCTCGAATTTCAAGATCCCTTTTATTCCTTATATAGTAATGAGCTACCTTTTTGTCCATTTCCAGATCGATTGGAAGGACGGCCGCTTTCACATGCGCCGCTTCGTGTGAGACAGTGTTGTACGCCTTTATCGTTCGAAGAATCGCTCTCCTTTGCAGTAGAGCTAGCTTCCTTTTATCTACGACGTTAGTCCTTTCTCACCATCCGGCAGCCTGGAATTCGATATCTGAGCTTCGGTCATCATCCGGTACTAAGCCTTGCAGAAGTGCCAAGCAGGTCTCCTTCCAATTTTTCGTTACCGAGCCGCTTTTGCTCACTATTGTATTCACTGCCTTAGAGTACCTGATTTTTCCCGCGATACGCTTTCCTGGGTATCCCCATATGTTTTCTGCGCCTTCACGGGTCACATAATCTCTGTAGCTCTGCTTTTTAGCGGCTGTTATCCTTTCTCTGTATGGCTTCATTGCTCCCCTTTGCAGATGTCTCCATTTGTGAGTTATTCTCTTTCTAGCTGAGGGACATTCATTGCTAAGCCTTTGAGATGAAATATATGCTCTTTCATGCTCTTGTATGGTTTTTCTGAGGCTCAGCATTTCCTCGTCCCACCAAGATTGCGGTTTAAGTATGTGCCGCTTCTTGGGAGTAGACTGGTTGCAGGCTTTGTAGATCACCCGTTCTATTTCTAGGGCAAAGTTTTCTACGTCTTCCGCACTCTTCATCGTAATTTTATTCAGCCTATCTCTCTCAGCTAGGAGAACTCTGTCGAATTCTTCCCAGTCAGCTTTGCGGAGATTGAACCTCGGGTCGAGGACCCTTGGCTCCCTCGCATTCTGACTTTGAAAATTTAACTCAATAGTAATTGGTCTATGATCACTCGTCGTCCAACTTTCAACTTTCCAACTCGAAAGGAAACCTTGGAGATTTGGTGTTACCAGGGTAACATCAATGTTTGATTCTCCTCTTGCCGTGCGGCAAGTTTGGAGACTTCCAGGTTTTTTAACGACAATGAGATCATTAGAGAGAATAAAGTCTTCAAGGATTTTTCCACGACTGTCACTACTTGGGCTCCCCCACCACTCCGATTTGGCATTCGCGTCCGCGGCTATTAGGATTCGCTTTCCCGGCAGCTGTTGGAGCACCATTCGAAGCTGTTCTAGATATTTTTCAATATCATCCTTGAACTGGTAGTAGAGGTTCACAAGGAATACTTCTCCAAAAGCTCCACAGACCTGTATGCAAATGCAGTGACTTGTGCATAAGCTCGTAATCTTCGTGGTCGTCAGGTCGCCGAGAACGTGTAGGGCTGCGGCCCCAACGTTTTTCTCAGGCTTTTCTCCTTTGACCACTCCTACGCTGCCTCCAAGTCCCGTAACTTGTCTTCGATACGTGTACGGTTCTTGGATCAGGGCGATATTATACTTATGATCTGCCATGGCCTGTCGAACTTCATCTGTTACGATCCTCGTATGCCCCATGTTCAGCTGAAGGATTTTTATTTTCAGACTTCCAGTTCCCTCATCGGGCATGTCTGTTGCCGGCCCTCTGGTAGGTTGTCTATCCTTCTCTAGCGCACGTCTCTTCCCCGAAGGGGCAGATCCAGGTGGATCTGTTTGTAACCACGGTCTCTTTCGAGCGCGTGGTCTGTCATGTCCGAGTGTGTCTAGCAGCCTCCGTCTGGGGCCGACGTCTATCCTTTTTAGGAGGACGACCGACTGCCAAAGCGGTAGTATACTTTCGTTTGTTAGATACATCCTGTACGTGTAGACAAAACCCAGGTGTTTATTCTACACCCTAGATTGCAGTGCCTTTCAGAGAGTACGAGCCAGCGAGAGAGAGAGATAGAGAGAGAGGGAGAGAGAGAGATTAGATTAGATTAGATTAGATTTATTTGACGTACAATATGTTGTACGATAAATTGTATACAGCAGCAATAGTAGTACAGCAAAAATGTGTATTGTGAAAGTATGATAATGTGAAGATGGGTCAAGCGAGAGTGTGTGAGTGTGTGCGTTTGCGTGAGTTTGTACAGGCGTGTGTGTGTGTGCGTTTGAGTGAATGTGTACAAGCGATTCAAGTGTTTGTGTTTTCAAGCTCAAAAAAGTGCTCTTTAGCTAGTCTCTTGAAACCTGAGACAGACAGAGTTCCTCAGCGTCTCCGTCGCGAATGTCGGAATATCCAGAGGTATCACCTCCCCCCTAACAGGCCGAAGTGTCACGCGGAAGTCAAAGTATGCCAGTACGTATGATGGTACGGCTGTGTTAAACATTTTTCTTAGGAAACAAACAGTGAAATACTTCCTGCGTCCGGCAGTGGTTAGCCACTGCAACTCCCGCCTGTATGGGGAAATGTGCTCATCTCTTCTTACACCATAGATGTACCGAATTCCTGTATTCACGAGCCTCTGAAGTTTTAGGTCGAGTTCCTGCGTCAGGTCACAGTATACGAGGGAACAGTAGTCTATAAGAGGAACTATAGGAGGGCCTGCACTAAGTGCTTGCGCAACCTGAGATTGGTGCTTTTCCTGAAAAAGTAAAGCCTGTACATTAGTGTGTGAGCACGCTTACACACTTGTGTAATATGCTCCCTCCACGTAAGCTTAGAGTCGAGCACCAATCCCAGATTACGCACGGAAGATTCAAAGCTGACCTGGGCACCCCCTATGTTAATGAAAGTGTTAGCTGTTGAGGGTAATGCGTTTATGTAGTAGGGAGAGCCCAGGACAATTGCTTTAGTTTTAGCAACATTAAGTTTTAGCTTATTCTGTGCAGCCCAACCAGTAATCCTCTCAGCATTGGCACTCATCTTGTTTGATAAAGAATCGAGCTCTTCGAGGTGGCATTGACTGTAAATTTGCAAGTCATCCGCGTAGATGAGATGGAAAACATCGGTATCAAGGCAGAAACCGATGTCATTGATGTACAATGCAAACAGCAGTGGACCCAGAACGGACCCCTGCGGAACGCCGATGTTGAGACGCCGAGGAGAAGAACGTTCGTTATTGTCACCAACGACGGCCTGCTCTCTACCAGAGAGGTAGGAGGCAAACCAGCGGATGACTTGCTTTGAGAAGCCGAAGGCGGATAGCTTTCTCAGGAGCCTGACGTGACACACAGTGTCAAACGCCTTGCTAAAGTCAAAGAGAAGGAGTAGTGTTACTTTCTTTTTGTTTATCCCAGCTCTGGCATCATCAGTTAGCTTAATTAGGCCAGACTGAGTGCTGTGACCAGTGCGGAAGCCTGTTTGAAGGTTATCTAGTAATAGCCTTGATTCAAGGTATTCTGAGACTTGCCTATGCACTAGCCACTCCAGAGCCTTGGAGCGAAAGCAGAGAAGTGAAATCGGACGGTAATCAGTCAGGGCTGTTGGTGAGCTGACTTTGTTGAGTGCGCGCACAAGTGACATTTTCCAGGCAGATGGGAAGCAGGGTTCGCTAAGGGACAGGTTGAAAATATGACTTAGTAAGGGAGCAAGAACCGGCAAAGCTTTTGAGATGACAACCTGTGGGATGCCGTCGCTCCCCCTGGCCTGAGTGTCAAAGTGCGACACCGCAGCCAACACGTCCGATTCCGTTATAGGTTTGAATTCGAAATGTTCCGGGAGGTCAAGACTTTCCAGAGTGAGAAGATAATCCTCAACGGCAGGGACCAACGGATCGTTGGAGATCGCGCTGAAATGCGTGTTGAGTTAATCTGTGGTGAATCTAGATGGTAAGGGGGTCTTGGTGGCAGAAATTCCAAGTTTCTCCAGCTCTTTCCAGATCTCAGCAATATCAGTCAAGGTGGACAGGCGTGAATAGTAATAATTCAGCATAGTCTCTAGCTAATCTGTAAACGCGTCGATCTGATTCGAGCCTGGAGTCCCTGAAACGCCTGTAAAGTCTATTGCTCTCGGATACAAGGCCACGAAGAGCCGCAGTGTACCACGGGTGACGTTGTCGTCCTGGAGTCACCGTCCGCAATGGAGCGAGGTGGTTGATGGCGTTAGTGAGGTTAGCGTTGAGTAAAGATATGCAGTCGTCAAGTGATGAGGTGGTGAGAGATGACCAGTCACATTCGCTAAGAAAGTCTCTCAGCTTCTCAGCGCTGATTCCTTTAAAGTTTCTGTATGAGTATGTATTTGGTACGTAGCGTGGAATCTGTACGTCGAGAGTGGCCGTGATAAGGTCGTGTCCGTTGATGAAAGGTGCGTCTGTCTTCCAGTATGACTGCAGGCGATCCTGCTCGTCGATTAGGCACAGATCAAGCCAGGTGTCAGAACCCTGTTTATGGTGTGTGGCACCATAGGGAACGGACGAAAGGGAGTTCTCATCAATGAAGGCCCTGATGAAATTGGCATCTTCAGATGAGGATAGTTGGTCAGAGTTAAAGTCCCCCATTATAACCTTCGTGGAGTAGTTGTGCATGTGAGTTGTTAGTTCGTTAATAAAGTTAGAGCCTTGGAAAAAAGGAGCATGAGGTGGACGATACACAACCCCCACGAAGATGGGAGAAACTCCCTTGGCCGATATCTCACAAAAGAGGTATTCAGGCTTGCCTGGCTTGCCGGACCATTCACCGTCGGATGTTGAAATAACACTAACCGTCAGAGATTTGTGTATATAGAGGGCCACACCTCCACCGTTTCTGTTTCTGTCTCGTCTGTAGAGCAGTTAATCATCCAGCGAAGGGCTGGATGTCACCTTCTCGCTTAGCCAGGTCTCAGTAACAGCTATTACGTGGAATAAAGAGCGAGTGGATAAAAAGAGCCTGATCATCTCAATGTGACCCGTGAGAGAGTTCGCATTAAAATGACAGACCCTTAGACCTTCAGACAGAGATACCTTAGAACCCGATGAAGACACGGCGGATGAGCTTGATGGCGGACGTGGTGGGATGAAATGTATGTGTGGCAGCTTCATTGTGGAGTGATGTTTACGGCGAGCGGGATCCGAGCTAAAAAATTATCCAGCTCGGCGTTGGTGGTAATGACGGTGGCACGCTCGTTGTCATCGTTGCAGCGGACGAACAGTCTCCCGTCCCTGACGAACGTTCGGCAGCCCTGCCGTGAACGCAGCTTGTGGCCGTCGGTGGGGAGTAGCTCATTGATGTTTATGAGCCCTTGGTGGTCAGGGCTCAGAGCTTTGGCCTCCTCCATCACGGTTGCGTCCAGCTCGTTGGTGTGGAGCTTGCGTTTACGAGCTTTGGCAACGACGATTGCTCGTGCCAGTGCACTCGACGAGAGGGTGACGGCCAGTGGTGGCAATCTGCCGTCACTCCTGGCGGTGTTCCGGGGTGCATCGAGCCTACCCATGACCCTGACGGATGCAATATCTCTCCGCAGGACCGTAGGGTCAAGTGCGTTTATGACTGCAAACGCGAGAAGATGCAGCGAGGTCTCACGGGTGTAGTGCAAGCCCGTGATAACAACAACACTATTTGAGGTCTGCTCCTGCCGTCGTTTGACCTCAACCAGCTCACTGCGGAGGCTGCTAATTTCCGCAGCGCTGCTGCTGTTGTTGCTGTTGTTGTTGTTGACCTGCTGCAATGCTGAGCTCCTCGATGAGAGATCTTGGACTTGCGCCTGCAACTCGGTGATGGTGGACTCAGCATTAAGTATGCGAGTCTTGAGTGCAGGCAGCTCATCGAGGGCCTTTAGGCACTTCTCCAGCGGGCTAAGACGTTGCTCAATTCTCGAGATCCTCTCCGACACGATGTTTTGTGTCTGGATGGCTTCCGCATGAGCATTGCGGATGTCATCGAGAGCTTCACGAATGTCCTTCAATGCAGCTTCGATGGTTGGTGGTGAGCGAGCTGGTGAAGTACTTCGTGAAGTGTTGGCTGATGGTGGTGCCGATCTCGTCTTCTTCATCCCCGGTTGTTTTGGGGTGGTCTTAGCCGCTGTTGTCGCAGTCACCCCCCCCCCCCCCCCGCCGATGTTGACCTGGGCCCCGCTTTGGCACCCTTGGCGTCCGCACAGGGAGGACAGGCTATAAACTGCCTATCGTTTACCACGACTGTCTTGATGTTGATGGTGTTCAGACATTTGACGTGGTAATGGAGCTTGCAAAAAGCACACCTTTTCGGCTCCTTGTGCTGAATAGGCTGTTTACAGCTGCCGCATTGCCGAAAAGGCACTTCCCCGCTCTTTTCGCCGTTCTCACTCATTTTCGTCAATAACTTACTGGCAGTCGTAGAGCAGAAATTCGTGATGTGATGTTAAGTTATCGACGGAGTGATAGAGTCGGTGTTATAACTCTTACGGCTAGATGGAGCGTTAGTGTAAAGAGCGAGAAAGCACCGACCTCAAACAATGTGCAGACGCCTTAGAAGTTCTCCCTCGATGCGGTAGATGTCTCCTCGATGTTGATTAGGAGCGGAGAGAGACGCCGTGCGAGCGGGAAACCAAGCCAAGCCAAGCCGAGTAGATTTTGAGGTTAGAAGCCGTGCAGAAAGTTTGTGCAGAAAAGATGTTGAAAATAAATTGCAACCTTCAGCGATTTATATGTCGTCGTAAAGGTTGCAAAAAAGAGCGTGCAACAATCTACAACAAAAGAGGGCCCGAAGGCAAGAAGCGGCAGAAAAGCAGTGCGAAAGTAGGAGCAGAATGAAAAGCTGTCAAAGCGACTCACCAGAGAGAGAGAGAGAGAGAGAGAGAGAGAGAGAGAGAGAGAGAGAGAGAGAGAGAGAGAGAGAGAGAGAGAGAGGGGGGGAGAGAGAGAGAGAGAGAGAGAGAGAGAGAGAGGGAGAGAAAGAGAGGGAGAGAGTGCTTGTGTTTGTTGGAGTTTTTGAGGATAGCTCGATTAGTTCAGTTCCAATTCTGTGGTGTGGTGCCACAGTTCTAATATTTATAAATGATCAGAAAAGAACGTGGACCTCCTATTTTCCAGGTCCAGCCCCCCGCGTAGGGCTTATACAAGATCCTTGCATCTCTATAATATACATTTGATTGAAGTAATTCGGCCTTGCCGCTCGTTGTTATGTACAAGATTGATCATCACTTTCAAACTCGGGTTTGACGCCTTAAAACTAGTGCATAATATAATAAATTACAACTAACTTTAACTTAGCTTATAAATATCATATCTACATATATTTACATAGACGGCGCTAGGTGCTTTCTATAGGCACAGAGGTGGTGATTCCAAGGAGCCCCACTGTCCATAGGTTTGGAGCTTCAAGCATTCGTGTACTTGAGCCTTTCAGTATACAGATGTAGGTGTTTGCGTTCGATGTTTGGTGTTTGCTTTCAAGAGATCAGGAGGCTTGCGTCTTCTGGATAGGGACGGGCGGTCGCAGGGACTTCGTCCTTCTCCCTCTTTCGACATGATGTTTATCATATTTGAGTAGCACACCCTGCTGAGTAAACTCAGAAGGATATTCGCGCTCCTCAAGTGAGCATTCGTGTAACTGCTTATACGGAGCATGATCATATTGGCAGTCCGTTTCAGGGAATATTCGCACGCTGGGAAAACCAGAAATCCCTTTGTACATTCCCTTACTTGGATTGTGTATGTTCATGGTTTTGAGGTAGACCATCAGTCCACTAGAGCAAACGCTTGATGCATGCAAGTGTTTTTAGAGGAGTTTTCACTCCCCCGTCCTTTACATGGCCTTTACATCGTTCTAAAATGCCCTACAGACGTGAATTTATACACGTCGCATAGTCGTAACCTTTGGTGAGAGTTCGCGGGTACATTCTAGCAACCCCACGTCTTCCACTTCGCATTCGAAAAAGTGGCTCCTGCTTACACTATATAACCGTGAAGTCTGCTACCACTGCCACACAGAGTCCAACCCTTCGGGGTACACTATGCGAACGGAAGCTTTCGATATTCGCAATGTGGGGCTCGGCTTCCCGGCCCTGCGTACTAGTGCGTCCGTCATACTAGTCATCGGTTCGGAACCCGCCGTGAAGCAGGCCCCTTCCCATATTTATTCCTTTCGCATTGGATCATACACGTTGGATCAACGTTCCAGAGCTTTAGCATCGCCGCTTCCAGTCTCTCCTGGAGAGAGGGTATAGCCCTCTGTCTGCCCCGCTACACACGCCTCCGTTCCCACAAAGGCATCGTTCGAAGTGGCCTTTAGGTACCAATCGCGTTAATGGACCGGGCACGTTCCAGCCTGCAGATATTAAAATTTGGATGGAGTCAAGATCCCTGAAGGCCGCATACATGTCACATTCACATAGCACATGTATCCAGTCCTCTCTCTCTCTGCTCCACACGCGCAGGCCGGAGAGTTGCTCAGGTTTCTCGAGAAGAGAAACGAGTTCATGCTCCCATGGCCCGTCAGAACGTAGCAGACCCTCAGGCTCGGCTCGAAATATTTCATCGAGCGGCCGGAGAATCCCACGTCCCGTATCCATTCATACGTCACACGCCCGTTACTCGTGGCTTCCCAACGGTCCTGCCAAGCTGCAAGAGCACGTTGGTCCACCAGTTCACGGCATTCATGCAAGGACAATTCATACAGGTCCTCGTCAGTCACCAGGTCACTCTCATTCATGGGCAGGCCCTTTCGCACTTTGTGCAAATTCGCCCGCCTGAAACACTTAATGTCCCACGGAAGCGACCCAAATAAAATTTGCATCGCCTCCGTTGAGACAGTTCTACACACACGCGTGCACGCATACAATACCACTCTCTGGCAGCTGACGAGTTCCTCACTCAGTCTCCGAGACCCACGCAACTTCCTTTTATGCAGCTGTTTGTACCAAACACTCGCTCCATACATAACAGCCGGAAGAATGAGGCCTTTCACCATCATGCTCACTACGCCCCGCTTGAGTCCCCAGCTCTTTCTGAGGACTCTCCTGAGGCGCATGATCACCGTAGTGACCTTCTTTCTCATTCCATCGATATGGACCGAAAAGTCCATACCGATGCCCACATTCACACCCAGGTACATCACGCGGTCCACACACCTAATCCTCTTGTCATCCGTCCCATTCGTTGACACATGCACAACCCGATTCAACATATTCAAACTACCTTTCAGCATCATGCACACTGTCTTGGAGTCAGACACTTCCACACCAATATTCGTACCGTACCTGTATACCACACTCAGTGCCTCAGATGCCGACTGCTCAAGTTCATTCCTCCTGTTGCCCTGAACTAGTAGCAGGAGATCATCAGCATACGCGATGACCTCCACCCCCAGTTCGGACAACTCATTCAACAAGTCATTCATTCCGAGGTTCCACACAGGAGGTCCTGATATGGATCCCTGCGGGCAACCTCTTCGCGCACGTTTCTCTACTACATCCATACCATTATACATACAGACACTCCTATCGCTAAAATAGGAGTGCCACACACGCAGTTCCTCATACGTACAGCCAGCCTCTCTCAACTTCTGTAGAAATACTCTCCACAGTAAGTTGTCAAACGCACCCTTGAAATCAACAAAGATTCCAAGAACATACTCACTCTCAGCCTCCCTTACATTCTGTTTCGCTCTCGCCCAGGCATCCTCCGTACACTTCCCACGCATAAAGCCATACTGACGCAACCATCATTTGCTCCATGACCTTGCCCGGGCTACCCAACAAGCTGATAGACCTGTAGGACCTAGACTCGGCCACATCCTTGTCGGCTTCTTTTAGGAGAACGACCACTCTGGCCTTCTTTCACTTGTGTGGACAGAGTCCCTCACTCAGACACATGTCAAACAGCCCCTTAAGAAACAGGGAGGCTGCTCTCCACACCTGGCGCAACATCTCATTCGTCAACCCATCCAATCCAGGAGCCTTGCGCATTTTCATGCCCAAGACTGCCTCGTCTAGCTCACCCATGCAGAATTCATTCATATCCATCTGGACTCCATGCACCTCCTCCGCAGGACTTCCATCGTCTGCGGGGAAGAACTCGTCCAGAAGCACTCTTGCACTCTCCATCCACGTCTTCGTGCATCCATTCGCCGTCCGCAGCCCAGCCAGGCTTTCAGGGTTTAACTTCCCCATGCAGAATGTCGAAATCACACCCCATGGGTCAGTTTCCCACTTCCGCTCCACCGTACCATGCCAATTACTCTCTTTTGTATCCTTCATCATTCGCCTATATTCTCTTTCACATTCCTTCCACTCTCGCCATCTCGTACGATCCGGATCACCCGTTCTTGATCTTTCACTCTGATACGCTCTTCGCCGTTCACCCACCTTTCGCTTCTTCTCGCTTAAACTTTCATTCCACCACACAACACTCTTACGCTTAGGAGCCGGTCGTGAAACGACCTTCTCCATGCAGACCTCATTCGCCTCAGTCATCCACTTGTACAGGAGCGTTAACTTTTCCTCTGCCCCTAACACAGAGTACTCGTCGTACCCATAGTCGCTGGCAAAGGTCTCGATAAGGCCCTGGTATAGCAGCCAATTGCACTTCCTTGCATTCCACTTCTGCATCCTCTCGCCATTTATATCCACATTTTCTCCCGTAGACATCGTGATTAAAATAGGATTATGATTACTAATGCCCCAGTCATCCTTCAACATCCATTCAAACTGACACTCACTACCCTTGTAGAGAGTGACATCAATGTCACTCTCCCTTTTGGCTCCACTGAAGGTGTAAGCCAGGGTAGGGACATTTAAAACATCCATTTCCGCTTGCACAACCCAGTCACCCAACACAGCACCCCGACGCACCGCTTGCCACGTCCGAACCATGGACTTACTGTGCCAAAGCTCGGACGCAGCATTCGCATCCATTCCAACAAGCAACCGACGTCCATTCCTAGTGCTGACTACCCTGTCAAGGTAGTCAACACATTCTTGCATACTGCCATTCAGTCTGCAGTAGAAAGAGACAACAAGTATCTCCCCCACCGGGCCTTTCACCCAGATGCATACAGCGTCCTCATGCGCTCCCTCATTTAGCAACATGCATTCGTATCTTTTCCCAAACACTACTACAGCCGCTTCTCCAGACTTACTGAGATACATTCTGGATCCCGCTGGTAAACCACAAACGCTATCCTTATAAACATACGGCTCTTGGAATAGGCATATCTCTATGCCGCCCTCAAGCGCGTAGTTCGCATATCGCACATCGCAGCGTAGGACTTTTGACAATTCACATGCAAGATCCGCACATTTACACCCACATCTGTTCCATTCGTTTGGGACTCAGCCATTGTTCACGAATCGAGAACACAACAACTGCAGTTTCCAAGCATACATAGGGCACTGCAGCGACCTCGCCAAATGCTCCGAAGGAAGCTTCCTTGCCCTGCAATTGCTGCAGTCCTCCGCAGCCTTACACTCATTCATCCTGTGCCCACTCTTGCCACATTTGTAGCACAGAGGCTCACTCTTGCATTCCCTGGCACGATGGTCGTAGCCCTGGCAGCGGAAACAGCACATTACTCTTTCATACGAACAGCATCTAAAGCTGTTCCATCCAACAAACACTCTACCATCTTGCAACAGCCTATCACGCCATGACAGAGGTAACTCGACAATCACATTGCCGAGTTGCTGCCCATGCTCTCTCCTGACGATATTCACACGCTTCGTAAATTCATTCACACTGACATGCTCACGCAAACTTTTCTCGTACGTGCCCCTAAGGAGATGCTCATTCGTCATCTCATTCGGGACACTGTACACAATCACTCGAGGATCCATCACTTTGGGCTCCACAGCACGGAGTCCCGCCTCGACGAGTCCGGCACACCGGTAGAGAGCCTTTCTCTCTCCATCGCTAGCCGTCTCCACCACGACTCCACCACCACGAGCAGGTCTGATGGTCCTCACCCTTACATTCAGGTCCTCACTCGTGCTCTCAATCATTCTTCTTCGCACCTCGTCGCACGTGAACTGCTCCTTTGCGCCACGCACAACAAGCGCGAAGCTGGGCTTAGGCCCCACATTTGCTCCCTAACCCCTACTACCAGGACCAGCCCCAGCCGCTGCTGGAGGTGCCCGTGACGCCGCCGCTACCCTCGTCTTTACGACATTCATCCCTTCATCCACTCTTCGGACAGTCTCACACACATTCGCTAACTCAGTCTTCATACACTTGTGAGCAGTAAGCTCATCACGCAACTTCGCATTCTCTAACATCAATCGCTGCACCAGCCCTTCGTATTTCGAGGCATGGTCAAGCACACTACTGACCTGCCACTTCGTGAACTTGTTGGCATCTGAGAGCAGATGCCCACGAAGTCCGTCAGTGACTGCACGCAGCTCGCCGACCATTACCTCCGAAACCTCAGCGCTCTCATTCACACCCACACTCTTACCATCTACAGGCACCTCGGCGTCAACCACCTGGCGCTTGATGCGCTTAGGCGGCTGCCGCAAATTCTCACACACCACAAAGAGCTCGCCCCTCGCCCCCTTGAACCTATCCTGGCCCACCGCATTCCTCTTTACCGTCCTCTTGCCGTTCGCACACTCATTCATACTCGCACACTCTTCCATACCAACATCCATACTCTCCGTCTCTATAATCTTGCTCACGTCATTTTCACTCCTACTTACACTCACTATCTTGCTTACACCCTGATTTCCATCCACACTATTATTCGCACTCTTATCAACCCTATCATTAATATTATCATTCTCACTCGCACTCGCATTCTCACGCCTCTTCCTCTTCTCCTCGGCCTTGCGCTGCTTTCTCGCCGCCTTTGTCTCAACGAGCTCGAAATCCTTTGTGGATTTCAGGCCCGATGGACTCCGGGAGCGTGAACGCTCGCGCAGGCTGTCAACAGAGTATACGGAGGAGCGCGTGTCCTCACTATCTCCACCCCCGCCCTTCGAATCCTTCCTCAGGAAGTCCTCCCTACTACCTCCTACCTCCTTACTACGCTTCATTTTCCGAAGCTTCGTTTTAATCGAATCCATCTGTTTCGTACGTCCCCTCCCCCAAGCAGACCCGGGGCACCCGCACCGACCACCATCTCTACGACGGTACCCAGCGCATAGCTCACCGTGTCCGCCATAAGGAAGGGACTTCTCTATTCGGGACGAGACGACGGTCACTCGAAGCTGTGCGCCCTTACCTCGAGAAGGCAACGCAACCCGAACAAGCCGCCACAGCCAGCCGGGGGGTTATGAGCTCGCGACTCTTCTCCAGGAGCCATGCATCCCATAGCCGCCGACCTAAGCGTAGAATTGGGGGGTTTTAAAGAGGACCCCACCTCGCGGACGGGCGGTTAAGCCAAGCCCCTGTTCCCCACACCGCCAACGTACCAACGCCACGCCCTGCGAAGGTTGTTGAAGACGGTGCAAGGTTTACGGGCCAAGCGACGGCGCTCATTGCTTGGGACTCGGAACCCCGGGGTTGTCAAGCCCGGTGGCTTCCAATCCGGCGCTCCGGTTTTCCAGGGTTCCATTTCTCAGGGTCTCCTCCTTTAGCCAAAGCACCGGATCCTCCACCACTTCCTAGGTTTGGATCATTTTAGTGGAACCGGAGTTCGCTTGCGCAAACTCCTGAACTTGGGCCCCCTCGGCGCGACAAGCCAGTGATCCTGAGGGGGGCTAGTGGGAATCTCGTTAATGCATGCGAGCGATCGTCAAAGAGTTAGCTAACCGTTAGAGTTTTTAGATTTAATCATTTTTTGCTCCCGCCGTTCGCACCGATCCCTATGTAATAAAATTTCTTGCCTGACGTGGTCACATTTCGTCGTAGATAGTGATATTTATAAAGTAGATATAATATATAAATCGTATGCTTTCGCCGTTAATCATCCCTGGTCATTGTTATGCATTGCCTTGGACTAGGAAGTCCAGCCGGGCTATTTGACTAATCAGGTACGCTGTAGGAATTCGAACATGAACGGAAGATGTTTGAGCTATAATTTGACTGTTCTAACAACGGCGGCTAGACATGAAGCTATCAAATTGTCGTTAAAACGTAATTAAAATGGCAAGCGCCCCAATTAATTAGCTTAGCACGATTCCCGCTGTCCCTATATCTACATTTCTCCTCAATTCTCGCTTGACACTCGAATCTAAAAGTGCAAAATCCCTGGCTTTGTCTTCATACATTAACGTTTTCCCTGAAGCATTGCTCTCTGCTTTATGACTTTACTGGGAAAACATGACAGTTTTTTTTTTAATACACGCATTGCCTTGTTGTCCCCGTCGGCGCCGTAGGCACTAAACTACATCTTGACGACTGAAAAAATAAAAAAAAAACTAAACGCCGTGGCTCAAGTCTCCGTGACGCTCGACACGCATAGCATCGTTCACCGACAACTAAGAAGCATCAAAGTTTTTCCACACGCATTGCTAAGATCCTTAGAGGCCCGAAAATTTTCATGAGTAATGTGCGAGCACGAATGAGTGATGTACGAGGAGCAATGATCGATGTGCAAGAACTGCTGGGTTATAGGCGAGCTTGACATGTTATGTTCGGGTCGCCAATGAGTGATGTGCGAGCGTCGATGTTTGATGTCCATGCTTCGAAGAGGGACTTAACGAGAGACGAGGGAGGGCAACTGAGAAACATCAAAGTCTTCCTACACGCATTGCATTTTCTCTCGCCGAGGCTTAAATCTCAAAGTCGTTTCACACGCATTGGCTCAATCACCGACAACTTGGAGCAACGAGCAATGGGCGAGCGCAAAGCATTAATGTGCGAGGACAAATGAGTAATGTGCGAGGAGCAATATGTAATGTGCAAGGAGTGAAGAGTCATACGCGAGCCCTAAAATATCTCTGCAAGTACTAATGAGTGATGTGCTAGCGTTGATGAGCGATGTGCGAGCCGCATAATGTGGCGTGCGGGGAGAGTAGGGCGGACAACTGAGAAACATTAAAGTCGCCCCACACGCATTGCTTTTCTAACCATAATTCAATTTTCTAAGTTCCCTCACGCGCATTGCTTTTTCCATTAAAGCACAATACACAACACAACACAACAAGCGCGCTTGTGTACATGTATGTGTACTTTCTTCTTTCTCTCTTTATCGTTCAGCAGCTGATCGCGCGCTCACTCGATGTTGTTCTGCTCCACTCCAATAATACTCTCGAATTCTCGAGAGCAAATGGAGTCTCGCACAACACACAGAGTAGAGCGCGCATTCTGCTGCTGCTCTTTGCAGCTGGGGTCTCGTCTATCCGACAAGACGAATCCCCAAGCCAAGGGCTGAGTCTCAAAAGATCGCAGCGTGGTTATCATTCTTGCATCGGGGTCCCAAAGTTCCGGCGTCGTACCCAAGAAGCAGAGTAGTGAGACTTGTTCATGATCTAGGGCTCGTTCAGAATTTGCGCATCGTTGTTTGGTGTGAGTGTATTGCTTACCAGATATTTCTATCATACACTTCCGCGGGAATAAGTTCCCAAAAAGGCCCAGGAAGCGCTTCAGTCGTGGGGCCACCGATCCACACTTCCACTTAACCTGTTGGCTAGGTATTTATGCAGGTGCCGTAGTGCCACCGGCGCAATGGAGAGAGGTCTAAAACATGCTGGGTCCATCGTCCCAGCCTCTTTAGGTATGAGGACCGTGCTGGAGTCCAGCATATCCCTTGGGCACTGTCCGATGTACATGATGGTGTTGAAGAACGCTCTTTTTGTCTTACTGTCTATGCTGTTCGATATTGTAGTTGTCATAGCGTCTGGGCTTGCTGCTGTTCCACTCGCAGGCTTCAGTCTCGTAACTTCAGCTTCGCTTATGGGATTCCATAGATCGTGGATCTCATCCTGCACGCGTACCTCATCAAGGGGCTCAATTGGCTCATGGCCTGCTGCGCCCTTCATAACAAGCATCCAGAAGTCCTCCTGCTGTAACAGGCTTGGTTGCGGAGCGTCATCTGTGTCTCCGTCTAGTACTAAGTGTGCAGCCTTGCTCATATTCTTCTTCCATAACTGCTGCATCCTCATATAGGCCATATCCTTTGCCCTTCGCCTTGATTGGTCCTCCTTTTCGATGGGTCTACGTTGTTCAGAGTTTGCTCTGTTTACAGGCCTTTCATCTTCGGGTATCGACTGAAGCTAACGGTGCAACAGGTGTAGCGGGGACTGCCCCTTCACTGCTAGGTCCATGGCATTTTATAGGTCCCTGTTCAGTTCCCTATGGTCGTCATTCTGAAGAGCCTCTTGTAGCCATGTTTTCAGGGCGATGCTTGGATATATAGTCTCGTCGTTCACTGGGTCATTGTTTGTTTTCTCCATTCCAATTTGGTGTTCTCTGGCTGTTCTTTCCGCTACCCTTTTCTCCACCCTTATCACAGTATCCTTGTACTTCTGTTGTTTTCGGAGGCCCTTAATAGCCTCAAGTGACCTCTGATAGGGAATGATGTTGTGGATTTCTTGGTTGATGGCTGGTTTTCCTCTGCATTGTATCTCAGCCTCCGCAACAGCTTTCATCTCCTCTTCGGTCCATCTTGCCCGTCTTCTTTCGGTCGATATCGCATCGTTTGCTTGTTATTCGTGGGCTCTCCTGATGTGTAGTCCTCTTCCGGTGCTGGTGGTAAAGACTCTTCTGCAGTACTCACACACGAATGCATCCGTCGCGTCAACCCCCTGTTCACCCGGGGGGTTCCCTCCGGCCCCTGCAAAATTGTCCGCGGGGTTTAACATATTTTTAGGTAAATGTGTGCCAGTGGGTGTGTTTTTGACTGTTTAATTTATTATTTATCGCAGATGTTCCTTGCGGCCGTTTTTGCGGCAGGGAGTCACCCCTGTTAGCGTAACCTGACTACTCCGAGTAGGAATAGTCAATGTTCCTCGCACTCTTCTCTAGCTCTGCCCTAAAGATCGGACATTTGGTGGCGTCGAATGCCGGGTGGTTGCAGTCAGCTTTGCGCGTCTCGCTACAGTTGATGCATTTCCTAGCTCCTTTGTTCCTGCATGACTTGGTCTCATGTTTATGGGCACATTTCGCGCATACTGCCTCCGATGCGCACCTGGCCGCGTGGTGCCTAAATGCTTGGCATCTATAGCATTGGTCGGCCTTACGTCCGTCGTAATCCTGCAGATGGACCATCCGATCTTGATCTTTTTGAGGTTTGTAAGGTCTTCGTGTGCCCTGGCTGGTAGTTCCACTATCGCAAGCTTATTGCCTCGCATGGTTCTAATCATTCTGATTAGTTTGACCTCACTACCACCACAGCCATATTGATTTAGGAGATCATTCTTTCCACCGTGATGTTATGCTCGTCTGGGTCGATAGACGCTTTGAGCTTCCTAATTATGGCAGTGGCATCCGGGCATTCTATCCCTCCTTCTTGATCCTATTCTATAGCACGTCCTCGGTTTCAGTCACTGCTACATCCAGACCCGAGCTAGTCTGGATTCTCTTCCTCTTCTGTTCTATCGTGGTCCATTGGCTCCCGGCAGCTTGCGCATATGTGATGTTGTGCCCTGTGACCTTGACTTTCTCAATAGACTGCTTCAGTTCTTCTAGCTTGGTCAGCTGTTGCTTTTCACTCTTCTTCCATCCTTCCATTATCTTGGTGGCTGTGGTTTCCGCTATGGCATTAATATCTGAACCTGGCCGCGTTCCGGTTTGCTCTTCCCCCATTTTGTCTATGGCTCTCTGCACTTTTTCACCTACAAGTTTGACGGCATTCTGGACTCTTTGAAGATGTTGCTCACGCTCATTCAGTACTACTTTTCTTGTGATCTCCTTCAATAACTTCGAGAATGAGCTGGCCATGCCAGCCTCTTTGGTCATCGTCCTAATATGGTACATGACCAGTTCCATACCCTTGGTGAGACCGGTCACTGCTTTAGCTATGCCCGCTTGAGGTTCCTTACTTAGTCTTGAGATATCAACCATTTCTAGGAAGTAGAGGTGGCCTCTGATCTCTTCTTCAAGCTCCTTGGCCTTGCCAATATCAATTGGGGGTGAGAACAGCTTCTCAGTCACGCCTAGGTCCTCGTCATGTCCCTCGGAGAACAGGCTGCTGCTCCTTGCTGTGTTTTGAGGATGACGGGTCCTGAGCTTTTTGGCGTGCTTGAGGGTTGGGTTCTGGGGGGGTCATTTCTGGTTTTGGAGTCATCCGAGCCTGATTTCTTCGTTGGTGTCCCCATTGTACCGAGGAAGGCAGAGTGTCCCCGTAGAGGCTATGTCGCGTCAAGCAGCCAGTGGAGCTACTTCACCGGCTGTACCCACCGTCGGACGATTAAGGAGATAAGTTATCGACCGCTCACAGTTTTACCTTCAGTTGATAAGTAGGTGAACTGTTTTATCGACCGAGTGTACTTCGTAGTTCGTATGTCCCCGCCAGATGGCCACGCACTTTTTGAGGTTATTTTGGTATATCCACTCACTTATTTCAACGATTGCTCTGATTATTATTTAAATAACACTTTGCTACTATCTACTCACACGCGGCACTTTTCCGAGCATTTCGGTATATACTGTTTCACTGGTTTACGCGAGGTTAATTCAGCGTCGTTCGAGTAAGGTGCAGCCATGTGGCGCGTGGTCGGTTTTGAGGTTAGTTCCACATTTCCTGTTATTTCGACATCCACATCTTGAGTATAACAATAATTATTGTCTCCAGACATGCAGGATCACTCACGGCACTAGTTATGCACTTTCAGATCCACTCCAGCACTCTTAAACCACCTTTTTGTCACTTGTACACAGAGCCATTGTGCGATCGAACTGCTACCGTTTTTTTTTGAAAGCAGTGCTGTGTCGTGCGACCTTTTGTAGCAGCAAATTTCGAATGCTGCGCTCCTGCCCAAACTTATTATCCGCATTAGAGACCGGGTGCGGAGAACTCATTTAAATTTACCCAAAAGTTGCCCTCTATCCGACTCCCGCCCGCGGAGTTCCCCCAGCCTCCGGGACTAGCACTCCCGTCATCTTATTTCACCGAGTCCAGTTGGTATGACTACCCTGTAGCACTCGCGTGGTAATACCAGCAAGAAGTTTACGGGAGAGACCCATCCCCAGCAGAAAGTCGACAGACTTGGCCGACCACACCCCTCTCCAAGAAAGGGTACACGAGGAATATGCTATCGGCTGGAGAATATTATGTTACCTTCTCAGAACTATAACTATGTCAGTGTTACCTGCATAGTATGTGCACTTTCGTTCAACCTACACAATCTGTCCTCTCTTCGCGCAACAAGGTCGGGTTTGCGCAGACCTGCTCCAGTTCGAAAACGTGGCTCCTCTTTCACTGGCCATGCCTTATCCCTGAGGCCCGCGGCTAGCACCTTTCAAACGGCGTTATGGCGCTTAACGCGCCCGCCGTGTGTTCGGTGACACGCCTGGATGACATGAGCAGCTGTTTCGGTTACCCGACAGCCGGCCCTGATCCCTATTTCGGCTGTAGCTCTGCGGAACCCCCGGGAAGTTTTTATTCTCATGGGCAGGCAGTTGAACCGGACATGGTGATAGGACCAGTTGGAAATATCGCTACTCCCACACTCCCGGAGCTCGCTCCCGTCCACCGATGTGTACAGGCGGTGTCTCCACCAACGACTCCTCAGCTCTGCCGTCTTGAGCGTCTCTCCTTCTCGGGTGAGGGCATGCTCAGCCCAGTCGAGGCGCCGTAGCACCGAAGAGGACCGGGCTGCGGCTCTCGCCGCAGGCAGAGTCGAGTGTGCCAATGATCTTAGGCGCTCTAACATAAGGCCAGGCACTGTCGTGGTGAGTGATGGAATGCTGAGTCCACCGTCCTTGGTATCAGTGTGGAAATACGCGATAGGTATGTCATGGGGAAGCTGGAGCCACTTTCGCATCGCGCCGCGCGCTTGTTTGTCTAGAGCTCTTAGTTTCGCAAGAGTTGTACAAACAGAACAAGACGATGGTATAATTGCGGCAGGAGGAAACAGCGAAGTATCTTGAGACGCTGTTGCGGTTTCAGTGGTGCTCTCGTAATCCTCTCGAGCTCCCTATCAAGTGTTCCACCGGCACGCTTAGGCCCCATTGGTCTAAAATCCACTCCTAAATAGCGCCACTCCTGCGAGGGAGTGAGCTGGCGGATCGGCGTGCCGTCCGCAAGATGGAATTGGGGAGTGGTAAGGACCTTGTATTTCTTTGCCTTGCCAGATGGAACAATCGAAAGGGAGTTACATTTCATCGAATTAAGCGAGTGTCCAACTTCGTCCGCTTTTTTCTCCGTGACCTGAAGCAGTCTTTGCATCCCGATTCTCGTTGAGGACACGAGAAACACGTCGTCCGCATACGCCAGCGCGTTCAGACGATCTTCACCCAACTCATAACCAACTGCTTGGGGCAAAGCTTGTAGTACCCCATTCACCACCAGGCAGAAGATCAAAGAGAACAGCGGATCCCCTTGCCGTACACCTCTCCTCACCGCGATGGAATCGGAGTGAACGCCCTCGACTTCAAGCACCATACAGCTGCCAGCATATGTGCGGGCTATGTATGCTACAAGGCCCGCTGGCAAGCCGACCCTACCCAAAATGGCGGAGATAGCGTGGTGGCTCACACTGTCGAACGCCTTAGCGTAGTCCAGCGACAAGACATAGAGTTCTCGCAGGTTACTACGCGCATCGTCCAACATTGCGGCAAGCACAGTGATGTTTTCCGCACGCCCGTCGTCAAGACATAGCTGTCTGACGTCCACGAGATTTGCCTCGCGGATCCGTTCGGCTAGAATCTTGTGCAGATGGCGGACTGTGACCGACGCTATACAGATGGGTCTAAAATGAGCTGGTAACTCACTCAACGCCTTCTTGGGCAGGAAGACTGTTTTGCCTACCAGCAGCTGCGGTAGGAATGTTCCCATGCTGAGAACAAGATTGAAGAAGAGGGCCTTAACGCTTGCGGGAACGGATCTCCAGTATCCTGGGGTAACTCCATCTATCCCCGGTGCCGAGGGAAGTGCGACGCAGATGTTGGTCGTGTCCTCACACGTAATAGGGTGCCACACGTACGTCAGGTCGGGATTGAGGTTATTCCGACCTTGTGGAGGGTAAGGGATAGATTCCTGAGTCAATGTGGGTTCCCAGTAAGTCTGCATATCAGTCAAACTAGGACATCTAGACTCGTTCCCACCATCCATTACCTCCCTGGCTGCCCTGCTCATATCTTTCCTGAACAAGTTCTGTACGTGAGCATAGTCCCTACGTCGTCTCACCTTTCTCAGCAAGTCTATGGGGTGCCGATCGCGAGGCGGTCGTCGAGGGTGCCGGTGGGGCTCAGGCGGAGGAAAAACCTTATAAAACCATGCACAGCATTCTTCGCTGGGATCCCTACCAGATCTGAAGCTGCGAGCAGCCTCACTGAGCATGGGAGCTTTCCATCCTACCATTTCCTCGACGACAGGGATTAAACGCCCTATTGCCTCGGAGATACTGCTGTACATGTCACTCCACCTGGCCCTGTGGGGGTCAGAGGCTCGTCTTCGCGGCGGGGTATCTTCTGCCGCTGACGTATATGAGGATGCCGATGTTGAATCGCTCCCATCACAAGCTACTTCCTCTTCTTGCGAAGGAGGGTTAGCTGCTTCCGGAACGGCGCGTAAATTCTGTATAGCTGCAGCCACTAAGGCTCTGTATGCAGGATTTTTGCGTACCCCTTTGATCGCCTCATACGTGCGACCCGGGATTATCTCGTGGAGATGCAGATTGAGAGATCGCTCTCCATGAACCGTAGCAATGGCTTCCTCTTCCTCTCCTTAAGAGAGTCATAGTTACTCCCGCTGTTTACCCGCGCTAGCTTGAATTTCTTCACGTTGACATTCAGAGCACTGGGCAGAAATCACATTGTGCCATCACCCGCGAGGGCCATCGCAATGCTTTGTTTTAATTAGACAGTCGAATTTCCCTGTCCGTGCCGGTTCTGAGCTGAACGTTGAATGGAGGCCGAAGAGAACCCTTATGGAAAAAATCTGCAGAGAAACCTATAGGATTTTATATACAGAAGTGTGTAGGAAAACATGTAGGTTTCTGTGCACAGTAATCTGCAGATAAACGTATATGGATACCTGTAGAGATATCTATACAAATTTCTAATGAAATCCAATGTATACGTATCCTACACAGATTGTTAAAGAATATCTGCAGGATAATCTACAGATCTTTGTGGAGAGATTTCGAACACAATTTATACATAATAATTTCATAAAGTTTGCACAATTCTCTACAAAGATCTGTGCCGAGTTACTTGGTTGATTTTCTGCATAATTATCTACGGAAACCCTTACGAAAAATGTGCAAAGAACTCCGTAGAGATGTTTGCAAAGAAATCTGCAGAGATCAGTGTAGTGAATGAGAACTCTCTGTAGAGATACATTACTCTACAGATTTCTCTCCAGACTTCTCTGCAGGTTTTTCTGCAGATGCTTCTGTAGGAGTCATGAGTATATTCGCAGATAGTCCCAATTCCCTGCAGATATTTCTGTAGATTGATATGTAGATTACTTTACATATTTCTGTGCAGGATTCTCTGCAGAGTTTTGTGTAAAGAAAACTTTCAATGTACGTACATACCTACAGCTTTTCTTGCGTTATGTGGAAATATTTACGATAAAGTTATCTATAGAGACACCTGTAAAGATATCTACAAATTTCTTTGCAGGGAACCAAACACTCTCTTTAGATGCAGCGACACCTGCAGATATCTTTGCAGAGCAATCTATATAGTTAACTGAAACTCATTTTGCAGTTTTCTGTAGATATTTCTGTAGTTGCCACTGGATCACTGCAGAAAATCATAATTTTCTGTACAGATTTGTGTACACCTTCACAAAAAAGTCTGCAGAAGTCCCTGCATAGAGGTCAGCAGGGTAATCTGCAAAGATCTTTGCAGAGATTTGGGGCCCGCTGCAGATATGCAGTGGCATATGTTGAAATCTGTGCAACAAACTTTGCAGATGTCTCTACAGAATGAAGGGAATCGTAATAAAATATGTATTCAATACATTAATAACATTTATTTAATATAATAATAAAATATATCGTAGATAAAATATTTATTGAAATATATAACAATTAGTCTGTCTCGAATTTATTAATTAAGGGAAATATGCATCTTTTCCCAGATGGAAGAGGCACGTTTATACATTTCATGTAAACGGAATTTACCTTTATGCTTTTAATTCTCGTCGATTGTTCGGTAATGAAACAATATTTTTGTGAATCAATAGTCGCAATATAACTCTTACATAAAATTTCATTTTTAATTTTCAATTTTTCACCTATAATAACATATTCTTCGTTATTAGATGTGGAGTGACTAACCATAAGTAGATGTGAAATAGTAATTATTAATCCTTGTTTGTTTATAAGAGTACTGTTATCTCTTTACTGGGCTCTTTTGTAGTTTTTTGAATAAAAAAGTATATGTTTAAAAATAAATCTATCATAACATAAACAGGTATCTTCTACTTTATGCCCAATGCGTTGCTCTATAATATTCTTTTCGATGATCGATAATTTGATTTGTTTTGGTTTACCAAATACTCTTAAGTAATCTCCGTACTCTATGCAGTTTTTTACGTTACACTGATTCATCAGTTTTAAAAATACATTTAATACACCTACATCTATTTCATCACTGCTGAATATGAATGAATTATTTCTTACATACCTAAGTCTACTGTACAATTTACTTATTTGAAGATAAGTAAATTATATATAGGTATATATCGGGTTCCAAAATACAAATGTCTGATAACGCCATTAAAACCTTCGAAAGGGAATGCAGACCAAGCCCATAATGCTCCAAACAATGCAACGTACTTTGGCAAATGTAATAGCAAGTGCACATTGAACCTCATAAATTCTGGTACATATAATGTTGCAACATCTCGTACGAATTCATGTAGCGCTCTTTTAGCAAAGTTTAAATCCTCTTTTGAAATTCTTTCTTGTAAAAGTAAACTTAATCCAAAGACAAATAAATCCCAATGTTTCAAATATTTACTTTTCATAATCCCTTCAAAGCATGGAATCGAATAGTATAATACGAAGTTCTTCCATTCGTTCGCTTTGTACACTTCAGTGATTGGACGTGGTGTACGAGTAATTTCCGAAGGAGGTTTTATTTTCATCAATCTTTCATTTACTTCTTTTATACGCGATCCAATGTAGATTGGCTTATACTTATATTTGGAATCAAACAATGATGTTACAAATCATTTTGCAACTCCGAGCAAGCAGCCGTGCATGTAATCTGGTGGACAGGAGTTGATAACCCTCATGCATGGGATGCGAGAAATGATCGAAGGTCCTTTTATACCTCTTACTACTTTTCCTGTATTCGTAGCCCGTTCAACATGGATTTTGTACTCTGCCTCTGTACGATCTCTTATTTCTGCATAAGGATAAACACGGGAAAATCCTCTTCCTACAAATATCTGTTCCCCCTTGTGAAAACAGTAAGGGTATCCATATACTCCATTGTACTGTTTACAATTTTGTACCAAGGGCCTTGCAACGGATTCAACTGTACTCAATATGCTATGAACTTTAATGTTAATAAATTCATCATGCATTTCTGGTAGTTCGTATCGTTGTATACCTTCTTTATGCAATGATATTAACTCATCCACAAACGGTTTCAAATACATATTCATAACAGGTTTCGTATCCCCATACCATAATCCACATAGCAAGACGTTGTTTTTACGTGTTCGGTAAGGCAATTCATTGACCATTACTAATATTGGCCAAAGACTGGCTTTTGAGGATTTAGATAGACTTACTCCGTCGACATTCCATTGTAATGTGATGTCTTTGTGAGCAATTAAATTTTTGTTTTTTAATTGTTTGTAAATAGATCCGTTAAGTACATCGCTCTCTTCACATAAACTTCTGAATTTAATGTACATATCACTATTGACTATTTCTTCAATTTGTTTTTTTAGTGAAATATGCATAAAAATGTACCATCTTTCATCAACTTCTTTTTGTTATATGTTTTCGCACAATATTTACAAGTAGCATTTTGTGATATGTCAAATGCTAATACTTCACTACACCTATCACAGTAAAAATATTCCGTTATTTCTTGATTTGATAGAGATTTAAGCAAATGATATTTTGACTTCCATTCATTTTGTGGTAAATGGCAATCAATTGTTTATATGCAATTTTCTAATCCGATATCAGGTAGATTATGCCTAAGAGAAAATGCCACAATCATTAACTGACTTTGAATTCTGCTTATCTTGGAATTATTATTTAGCATTGATTGTTCCTGAAACAAACAATATAATTGCATGAGATATTTTATACATTAAGCAATAGTATGAGTTTAAAAAATGTAAAGATGTATATGTAGAGAATCGTGCAAGGAATTTTGTAAATCTTCGTAGATGAAAACGTATATTTATCATACTGTCACATCTCAATCTCTAACAGATCTTCTATAAGATTTACTCGCTATAATACTAAATTCGTAGATAATAATACCTGGAAAATAAAATAAGCCCGATATATAGCTCCGATCGCAAATAGTTTAAAGACATACTTTTCAGTATTTAGAAGATCCATTGTTATTAATTGGTTCATAATTACGTATATCACTCTTACTTTTACAGTTGCATAAAAAATGTTAAAAATTCAATTTTTTGAATAACTTATTAACTTTAACGTAATTGTTTTTTGCTTTAACTATAGCCAACGGCACGTATCATGAGACGGAACAAGGGAATAACGAAATGAATTAATCTGCAAATATTTCTGAGGAGACCTATGTAGTGCTCTTTTCAAAATATTTTGATTATATATTATTGCAGATAAAAAAATGACTACTGTACAAAGAACAACGTAGAGAACTGTGCAGGGGATTGCCCAAAGAACATCGTAGAGAACTGTGCATAAAATTGTGTAAAGAATAGCGTAGATATCTGTGCAGGTAAACGTGTAAACAATACTGTAGAGAATTGTGCAAGAAACTGTACAAAGAACTATATGTATCCTCGTCACACAAGAAGTTTTTTTTTTAACGGATTAAGGGCCCTCGAACATATCAATATAGATATATAATTAAACAAGGAAATCAGATGTTCTTTGCTTCCAACTTTTGAAAAAGGTGGTGTTCATTCTGCCTATTTCTAAAGATAAAAAAACATGTTTATAAAAATATTGACCATAAACATTTAAAAAAAATTGTAATGATTAAAAAAAATGTTATCACCTCGATTTGTCAAGTTTTTACATATATTTAAAAAAGAATCTAAATTTCTATTTTTTGCTTCTATTGCTTCAGGCACTGCATATCTTTTTAGTATCTACTTCGAATAGCAGAGTCACTTACCACGCGTTTTCTCTTGAACGCTTCATTCGATTCAGATGAAATTTTATGGAGATTTTAACGAACATATTTGAATCCACTCGAGTAGAGCAAATTATAGTAAAAGTTGCAAATTATATTTTTAAATGATGAATTACACTTTTTCTTTCATTAAAATAAGCTTATTTGAAATAAAAAGTTAGTTAAACATTAAAGTACAATCATATAACATAATATACTCCACTTAGTGATTACAAATAAGTTTCTTAAGATCACTATATATTTTCATCTAAATTGAATGAAGCGTTCAATTGAAAACGCATGGCAAGTGACTCTGCTATTTAAAATAGATACTAAAACGGCATGCACTGTCTCAAACAATAGAAGCATATTTACAAATTTGTTTCTTTGATAATATATAAATACTTTTCAAATGAGGTGAAAATATTTTTTTAATTATTACAAGTTTTTAAAAACTGTTATCATGGATATATTAATAAACATATTTTCACCATTACATATAGGCTTGTCATCTTAAAAATACTATTAGTTTTCGTATGACATCGGACGCAAACGCCTCTGTTTTCGTTGTCATGGTAGCAAGGTTACACATTTTGACAGCTCCTAGAAAGGTAATTTTTAATAAATTATTATAAATCTTCTATCTTACGAAGGCTTCTCAGCTTGCTTCTGCGCACAAAGCGTCTACCAAACAATATTAAATAATTTTTCTATAGTCCAACGCGCACCATCTTTTTCAAAAATTGAAAGCAAAGCACGGCTGATTCCTTCATTACTCATATACCTATATCGATATCGAGGGCCCTTAAAACTAAAAAAAAGAACCTAAACCGAGTTAATATCTTCTTTGTGTCAATACGTTTTAATTATGAACGTACAAAAGCGGATTATATAAGACACTTTGATTTACTATAAAGGTTTATACGTTTTGCTTCTTCGAATACGTTACAATCAAATTTAATCCATTTAGATCCGTTTTTTATAAGGATAAAGACTCGAAATTAATCGATTTCTAGATTAAAATCAGTAGAATTAATACGTCAACATAAACTGTTGGCTTTTCAGTATTTTAATATTTACGTTTTTCATATAAATTTATTTGATTAATTTCCTCTTATTTGAATTCTAGTACATTAAATGGGATACATTAAATATACAGACTATTTTTAGCACGGGTACTGTATAGATAAACGTTTACAGAACTGGATAACATTTATGAGAACATAGAAAATCTATGAAAATTCATAAATTGTTGAATTCTATAGCAAATCTCCACATAAATCAGCAGTGATTTCTACAGAAAATCTGAACTCTGCGGAGATTTATGGCTTTTATACAAATCCGTACACAGAAATCTGTATAAGTAGATCCCTGAAGAAAAGTCTGTTGAGAAATTCGCTAAGTTTGCTGCAGAGATTCCTGCTGCGACGCTGTGCCTCCCAACACAGGTGCGCAACACTTGACGCCTCGTACGCGCCAAGATTTTTCGTTAATCTCGGGATTTAATGTAATCGCCGACGTTTGGGAGAACGTGGAGGAAAGAAGGAGGAAGTAATCACACAATTTATTAACTTGTATTGCACGTATATTTATCCCAGCCCTTCCTTACAACGTGGTGGCCGTAGCCGCCCACACACAATAGCCACGCAGGGCTCGCCGTCACACCTCTACTCTCATATACACGCGCACGCCTCGAGTCTCTCGCCTCTGACGTCGCGCAGTCTGACCCGTCTACGCTCTCTCTCTCACACACCCGAATTTCGGCTCGGCGCGACCCGCTCGAGTAGCGATACGGCCGGCGCGCTCGCTCTCTCTCGCTCTCTCTCTCTCTCTCATTATGCACTCTCGCTTGACCCATCTTCACACTATCATACTTTCACAATACACATTTTTACTGTACTACTATTGCTGCTGTATACTTTTTATCGTACAACATACTGTACGTCAAATAAATCTAATCTAATCTAATCTAATCTCCCGCACGGATACTCGCGAGCACAGCGCGCGCTCACGGCAGCGTTGTCGGCCAAACCAACGCGGCCCCCCCTCTCTACTCTCGAGCACGCACACACGTATCTGCGCGCTCACTAACAGCTCGCGCCAGCGGTCCCGGCCTGGCGATGCCTGAACCGACGCCGGCGTAGCTATCTGTTTTCCCCTCCCTTCTCTACTCTCTCCCGCTCTACTCGATGCTCGCGCGCACCGACTTTGCCGCGCGTTGGCAGCAAGCCCGACCTGCTGCTACCGAGCAGCGAGGATTTCTCGGACGCCCCGATGCTTCTCTCTCTCTCGCTCTCGCACACACACACTCTCCCGCGATCCTTCTACGCTACGCTGTTCTCTTCTTTTCCCGCTCTCGTGTACACTGGCCCGATGCCCCGCGTAGACGACGTCGAGGTGTACGCCCGCACCGTACACCGCTCTCTCGTCTCGCTCACTCTTTCTCGTACACACTCCCGACTTTCTCTCTCTCTCTCTCTCTCTCTCTCTCTCTCTCTCTCTCGCTTCTCTCGGCGGCCTAATGGCTCGCACCGAGAGTATCCCGAGCAACCCAAGAATTCTTACCTGGTGTAGGAGAGACGAACACCAGTCTCTCGTCCCTCAGTGGAAGCCTCGCTAGCCCAGGAGGTGCTGGCTTCCCGTACTCTTTCTCTCTCGCTCTTCCCCCCCTCTCTCTCTCTCTCTCTCTCTCTCTCTCTCTCTCTCTCTCTCTCTGCAGACAGGGGAATGAAGGCCTGGCTCCCGTTCCGGCTTCCTTCCTCTGGCTGAACGGCTGGATAGTCGTCTCCGGGGAGGGATCTCTTCCTCGGGGCGATGGTCCAGGTCGTGGCGCTGCTGCTCTCTATCTCTCACTCTCACTCTTTTCGTGATTCCCTCTCGCGCGCTCTCGTCACTTCGAAGTGTTATCGACAAGGCTCGGAAAGGAACTGCCGAGCCGCTCTGCCGCGCGCGCTCGGCGTCTCGCCGTCGTCCGTCGGGCCCGGCTGATAACGTAGCCCGATTGGCTGCGCGAGGCGCGAGACGTGCTAATTGGCTGCTCGTTTCGCGCCAGCTCGAACCGGCGAGCTCCCCCCTTGGGTACGTCGGCCAGCGAATTCCACGAATTCCCGGGACGTAGCTCGCGTCCGAGAAAACGCGGACCTCGCTGGAACCGATCGCCTTTTCTTCCTCGCATCGAGTGAGGTTGCCGCGCAAACAGCAACGCGCGATTTGCTCGGCTGCGACGTACAACGTCGCAATCCCCCTCCCTTCACTTTGCTACCCCTAGGAGAGACGGACCCCATCGTAGGTCCAGGAAGAGGACCGTCCAACTCATTCCCATTGGAGTGGGTTTTAAGTTGGGCGGGGGCGCCACCCTACATCCTCCCACTCGCCCCGGGGTTGCGTTTGGAGCACAACCGCAACCCCGACTTCTCTTCCCTCTTGTCTCTCTCGTGGCTCTCCTCTCTCTCTGGCTCTCTCTCTCTCTCTCTCTCTCTCTATTCTGCTCGATCCTCCCACCGTCCTCCGTAAATGCGCCGAAGGACGAGTTCTCTCGTCTCAGGTGATACTCCTTCTAAGCCTCGCAAGATTTGAAGGAGGATGTTCCTCTCCTCTTGCTGGCTATAGTTAGGGACCTCCCTGACGACGTGGATCGAGCGATTCGGGGTGTCCACTTCTGGGTGGAGACAGCGGAGACGCTCCCTCTCCTGCTGTTGGTATAGCTGTTGATACAGCTCTCGTGTCACCAGCCCTTTGACCTCGTTCCGATACGTCGCTTCCTGCTGCTGCCTTTCCTCTCGTATGCGGCGATCGTTCGCTTCTCGTTCCTCTCTCTCTTCTCTCTCTTGACGCTGACGAGCCTCTCGTTCTTCTCGGTGGCGATGGTCCCGTCTCTCCGGTTCCTCTCGCTGACAGCTATCGGGTTCGTCCCAGTTCTCTTCGGCGAAGTTGACGCCACTGGCCGTTTCGATAGGAACGTAACCTCCTCCTCGCTGTTGGCGGCTCCGAAAGGCCTCGGCGCACCGCGGGCAGCTGGTCACCTGGACTCCGTGTCTCCCGCAGTTACCGCAGAAGTCACGGGTGATCCCTTTGGTACATGTGGTAACACCATGGCCCGGCTGCCAAAAGTTAAAACAACTGTACGGGGCCGGGTCGATCGTCGGGTTTGTTGGAATCGGTCGGAGTCCTCCGAACCACGCTCCCCTTTCCTTTACAGGCAGGGTCCTGCGGTTGGAGGAGCGGCTCCTTGTTCGATTCGCCGAGCGATCTTCGATGACGTTCCTCGCGTCTCTTCTCTCTCTCTCTCTCTACCTCTCTCGTCGGAGCCGTTGGCCGCTGTCCTCGCCACTGGGACTGGTTGGTCTCGGGCTGGTAGGCAGGCCTCAGTCTCCTCTCTCGTCTCTCTCTGAATACGCCTCGCTTCTCTTCTTCGGGCGGCTCTGGCTGCGTTGCGTCGTGCGTTCCTTGCTGCTACAGGGGTTGCAGCAGATGCTTGTCGAACTCCTTTCCATTATCGGTTAAAAAATATTCAGGGGTTTCCCACCTGAATAAAATCAACTCCTCAAACGCTCTGGCTACTGACTTCGCATCCGCCTTCCTCAACGGCTTCAATTCGATCCAGCGTGTAAACAAGTCTTGGAACACGACTAGATATTTGAATCGATTTTTGCTCGGAGGAAACTCCATGAGATCAGCTGCGACGATGGCCCAAGGCCGCTCGACGACTCGCCGTCCCATGAGCCCTTTCGCTCCGCTTTGCGCCGTTTTATATTTTTGGCACTCCTCGCACGACTGTACGAACTTGTACACGTCGTGATAGACTCCTCGCCAATAGTACTCTCGGGCCACTCGGTCATATGTCTTCTCGATTCCCAAGTGACCCGAGGAAGGCGGACAGTGTGCATCTCTTATTACTCTCTCCTTCTGTTCCTCCGGCACTACTAATCTCCACGCTTCCTCGCGGTGTGTTATCGGGTCCAGCAAAGCATCCTTGTGCCAACGATAAAGCACTCCATTTTCGATACGCCATCCTAGGTACTTCTCCGGGAAATTTTCAACTTGTTCTCGCAGTTTTAAATATTCCGGATCTTGTACCTCCTCAAAGGCGGCAACAGCGTCCTCGCCATTGTCGTCGCTTCGGGATAACGCATCCGGAAAATGATTTAGTTCACCTTTTCGATAAATCACGTCAAATTGCCACTGTTGCAATTCAATTGCCCATCTTGCTAGGCGACCGCTGGGATCTTTCAAATTCCTCAGCCACTGCAGACTTTTGTGGTCTGTTATCACGCTGAAGTCGTACCCCTCAATGTACGGCCTCAGCTTTCTGATAGCCCAGACCACTGCCAAGCATTCTTTCTCCGTCGTCGTGTAATTTCTCTCGGCAGAAGTTAGTACACGACTAATATACACTATCGGGTGCTCGCCATCGTCATGGTCTTGAGTCAAAACGGCCCCGATAGCTGCGCCACTGGCATCGCATTGCACTTTGAACGGCCTTGTAAAATCAGGCCGAGCAAGTACAGGGGCCACGGTGAGCGCGTGTCGGAGAGCTTCAAAAGCCTCTTGTTGCTCATCTCCCCACTCCCATTTCTGATCTTTTCGCAGCAGTCGGACGAGCGGGACTTTGAGCTCGGATTCGCGCTCGATAAAGCGCGAATACCAGCCCAACATACCCAGAAATCGTCTTAACTGTTTGACGTTTTTCGGTGGTGGAAAGTTTTTCACTGGCTCTACCCTTTCGGGATCAGGACGCAGTCCCTCCTTGTCCAATAAGAAACCCAGCCACCTGATCTGTGAACAACAAAATTCGCACTTCTCCTCATTCACGACTAGCCCCGCGCCCGTGAGTCGCTTCAGGACAAACTCGAGCCACTCTAGGTGCTCTTCGAAAGTCTCCGTGGCGATCACCAGGTCGTCGAGGTAGGCGAACACTGCTGGCTCGCACGCAGGCCCAAACAAAGCATCTATTAATCTCTGTTGGGTCTTGCAAAAATGATCCTCTCCATGCTATTAAGCCTTGCAGGACATGTAAGACCAACAACACAAGTTACTCTATAATGTGGGAACATTTCTTTATGTTGATTTGCAGAGTCACATTTCCACGGCGCTGTGAAAACTATCTCGTCTATAATTACGATGTCTTTATGTGGTGGCTGTCTTTCTAGCTTATCCATCGAGTTTGTGAATATTTGCTTTCCCCTCATTACTCTGTCGAGATAAAATATTGCTTTATTTGATCCTAGGTAGTTAAGATCACCATATGACATGCGAATATTGCTTGACTGCAATATAGGCTGCCCAGGTGCTGCCGCCACCTCTGATAGTAAAGCTTTCGTATTATTGTTCTCAACCATTTTATCAATCTCAGTGAATACTGATTCGATTGGTTTTTTTATCTCCTTAATATGTTTTATACTATCATCTTCTACCTTTTGCTCCTGTTTAACAAAATGTATGTGTTTTGTAATAGAGGGTTTGGGTATGTCACAATTTTCACAGTTTTCTGCCAGCATAAGTTGTTTGTTTTGTTTCTCTGCAATTCCTAGAGTAGACTTGAAAACCTTATCTTCCGTTGTTGTAGTCCTAATAATCTGTTTCTTTTCTGTTTTGAGTTTCCACGTGTTTATAATCTTATTTGCTATCTGCGCGATAGCTCTTTTATTTTCTGAAGTTAGGTTATTCATTTTCTTCCAATTGTAGTTAGATATTCGACGATGAGAGCGATTATGGTGCAGTATACACATGATATTTGCGCATTTGTATGTTCGTATGTTAAGCTTCAATTTATCAAATGGACTTCCAATGTAGGATATGCATATTCAATAATTTTCTTTGTTAGAGGTAGTGAAAATTCCTTATTTTGTATATTTTTGCAGTTAGGTTGTATATGTTGTTCTAGACAACACTTCGAGTTAAAAAAGTAATTTATTCTTCGACAATCAATCTTTGTTGTTATGGACGAATTAGTTTTATTTTGCATTATAGGCTGTTTTCTTTGATCCACTTTTTAATTTTAACCTTTCTGATGTTGTTGTTTGTTAAATCCTTAAGTTCTTTTGGTAATTTGTTGAAGGTTGTTAAAGCTCTTATATAGCTATTTTTTATGCTTATCTTTCTGCGACGTTTGGGAATTTGTATACTTTTGTGCCTAGTGGTTTTATCTGAATTTAAATAGTTATCCTGTAGTTCTATATAATGGTACATCAGTGATTCATATGTGAAAGTTTGTTCCAAATTAAGTGGTTGATTATCAACTAAGAATTTATTCTTGTTTACTATTTTGAGTAGTTTGTTCTGTAGACTTTGAAGACATCTAATTGTGCTTGTATATGCACCACCCCAGGCTATGATGCCATAAGAGGTGATGCTATGAAACAGTGCATAATAGCATTTTCAAATTCTCGGTAGACATAATTCTTGAAAGCTTGTAAAACAAAAAAGTTAAATATTTAGTTTTGTTATATATGTAGTTAATATTAATATCCCATTTCATGTTGCTGTCGAAAATAACGCCGAGATATTTAGCGTCATCAACTCGTTTTATTTGTTTACCATGAATATTTATGTTTAGATTTTTTGGGATACTAGTAGCGGTATTACCAAATTCTACGTATACAGTTTTTTCTGTATTAAATACAATTTATTTAATGCCAGCCAGTTGGCTATATTGTCAAGGCGGTTATTCATTTTTGCTTCAACCTCTTGCCAATTATTACCTGCAGTTATAACTGCGGTGTCATCAGCAAATCATAAAATTGTGTTGTTTGGCATTGTAACTAGTAAATCATTGATGTAGATGATAAAGAATAATGGCCCAAGAATAGTACCTTAAGGTACACCCATGCTTAGAGTATTGAAATGGCTTACTTTGTTATTTACTTTTACCCTTTGTTTTCTGTTGCTTAGGTAATTTTTTATAAGTTCATGACTGATTCCTCTAATTCCATAGTTATATAGCTTGTCAAAAGGAGAATTTGATGGTCCACCGTATCAAACGCCTTGGCAAGTTCAAGGATACTGATTGCGATAGGACTGCTTTTGTCAAGTTGATTATAAATCTGATAACAAAAGTAAAAATGTTAGGCAAGTTTGATGTTTTGCGTATCATTATGCATGTAAATAACATAATGTAACACAATAACATATTTTTTGTTTACAATGAAATTACAGATAAAAAAGAAATGAGATCTATAATAAAAAAGTGAAGTTTATTACCATAATATTTCAATCATACCATAGCAAACAAAAATTTATTAGGTTTCATTAAGGAATCAGTCGACTGATTGATAATTTAAACTTAACATGTATTGATCAATTATTTACAAACAACACTCAAGATACTACGTAACTTGCCATGCCCGTTTCATTTTATTCATAGGTGAACAGCTAAAATTTTCATCTTATATGTTAGAACGTAGTAGCAAATTCATTAATATTTTGCTTTAACTTTTTACACTATTGGTATTTATGAAAAGTTTTAAAATAAGCTCAAAATTTTTTTAATAATTTCAGAAGTAATCATTTCTATGTGCACTTTACATACTATATTTTAATTTTTTCGTTAAGTTACGTAACAAAAGTGAAATTATTTTTATAAACATGTGTCGTGTAATTTACATTGGAAATATATCATTAATATTAAAATAATAATTTTATATTTTATAATTTTGTATATACAAATAAAATATACAGAACGATCCCGATAGACAACACCATAAATAAAATGAAACGGGCATGGCAAGTTACGTAGTATCTTGAGTGTTGTTTGTAAATAATTGATCAATACATGTTAAGTTTAAATTATCAATCAGTGGACTGATTCCTTAATGAAATCTAATAAATTTTTGTTTGCTATGGTATGATTGAAATATTATGGTAATAAACTTGACTTTTTTATTATAGATCTCATTTCTTTTTTATCTGTAATTTTATTGTAAACAAAAAATATGTTATTGTGTTACATTATGTTATTTACATGCATAATGATACGCAAAACATCAAACTTGCCTAACATTTTTACTTTTGTTAAAAGTTTTTTTTTAGAGATTTCATTTCTTTTTGAGTTTTAATGAACATGTGAAAACACATAAAAATATAAAAAATTATCAGTGCTTAACATGTCATAAAACTTTTATGAGAAGATACCAATTAAAAATCCACGAAAATACCCATACAAAATTAAAAATGCATTATTGTAGTGATTGCAAAAAGCCATTTTCTCAAAAAAGTCACTTAGAAGAACATAAATTGATTCATAATAATATACGTCAACACATTTGTGAGATTTGTGACAAAGCTTATACGAGACAAGATACTTTAAAAAGACATTTATCTACCCATTTCAAAAAAGAATACACTTGTGATTATTGTAATAAGAAATATACTATCAAAAAAAAATTGAAGAAGCATGTTATAGCACATATGTTTCCAATCACAAAAGTGTTTAAACCTCCAGTGTTAAATATACCTACATTTGAGTAAAAGAATTTGATTTGTTTCAATCATGTTGTAAAATAAGAAGTTGTCAATAAAAAATAAGATAAATATTACATATACGTAAATTATTTCTAATGAAACAATACCCTTTTATGGAGTATAAATAAATTTACTATAATGTTATATATATATATATATATAATATATATATATATATATATATATATATATATATATATATATATATATATATATATATATAGACACACACACACACATACACACACACACGCACACACACAACAGCAAAACAATTTTTCTACCCAGAATACATTTATTTATGAATCAATTTTTATAACATTTTAATTTTTCTTTCAGAAAATTTTCTTTCAAAAACAATCCTAATACATACTTTCTAATTTTATTTGTTTCATATACTTTTTTGTATTATAAAAATAATAAATCTCTTTTTTCTAATATTGTAATACATGTAATAATATAAAAGTATGAAAGTACATGAAATCAAAGATCTTATAACATTAAAGTATGACATTTTCATCATAATAATATCGTAGTTGCATTGAAAAATGCTTTTACACTATACATCTTACTAGAATTAGTCTTTTGTCTCACTCTAACAAAATATTTCCATAAAATTTTAATTCTAGCTAAGTCATATCATTGCAATAGTTATAATAAATTTTTTTTTTATTATAATAATATCGTAGTTACATTGAAAAATGCTTTTACACTATATATTTTACTGAAATTGGTCTTTCGTCTCACTCTAACAAAATATTTCCTGAACTTTTAATTCAAGCTAAGTCGTATCATTACAAAAGTTATAATAAAATGATCTTTATGTGTCAATAAACTTTAGAATCTTAAAAGCACATATGGAATAGCAGAATACGGCTGCACATGAACTACTAATACATTTTATCATGTATCATAGTGTCGTAGTTACAATTTAATACATCTTTTAAAGATAAATAATACTAATTATAAGTGTCTGACATATCTTTTATACATAATTAGTATTATTTTGACACGCACTCCATTAAATGTAATTAGTCTAACTATAAATAAATCTCTGATCTTTTATATTTAGGAACTATTTTGCTTTGTTGAACACAAGTATTTTAATACTTGCAATGCACAGTGAATTACTGCATTATTATTTAAATCTGTTTTAACAAAAAACTAAAAATATTTACTTAAAAAAATGAAATAAAGTTTGAACTTAAAAAAATAAAATAAAGATTGATAATCTTCTATAATAGTACATAAAATTTCTATTGTGGTCTAATCCGTTTAACTGGTCTACATCCCCGTTGAAGCTTTTCTGCGGTCATTGGCACAGCTTCAGGATCTAACTTTACCTGATCCATACTATCACAGAAAACTGTGACGAGGGAATGTAAAAAAAAACTAGACTTAATGAACAATATTAAATTAAAATATATGAAAAAAGTAATAGAAATATATAAGGACAAACCTTGCCACTTTACTGTCCCTGTTACTGTAACAGAATCACCTAACTCAAGTTTGGACTGCAAAAACTGCTTTACTTGAACCGTAAGCTTCTTCTGCCCATCTGTTATAGCACCTAAGCCATAACTCATGAGGCCAGTTCGATTATGAATTAAGGAAAATGGGGTCCTAATATAACCTGAAATTTCTGAAAAAAATATATGTATCCGTGTGTATGTTTTAGTAACGACAGGTAAAAATCATAGAACACGGTACACAATATCCTTACCAACTAGTCCTTCTATGTTGTGGATAGTATCAAAAGAGACTTTTTGCACTTGTTCTGTCGCTGAACTCTTCAATGTATGATACCCCAAGAAATGGATTGTGGTATTTTCCTTGACTAATATTTCAAACGGTACGAGGTTGTTGTCTTGATGGAACTTTGTTCACTTTGTTGCACGGCAGTGACCACCAATTAATATTGATAATCTATAAATATAAAAACATTTCAAATGACGCATTTTCATAAAATACCGTTGTTTTCAAAAGTTTTATAATCACTTAATTTATCACAGAGAAGTAGAATATTTAGACATGTACCTAAAATGTGCGAAACTGTGCCAAAAATTATTTGAAGCTTTACTAAAATTATGAATTTTGTACAAATGGAATATTTAATATGAAATAATTATTATACTTTTTCCACAGTATAATGTTTGTTATACTTTAAGTACATGAAAAAACTTAATGTGTCTAAATTAATACTTGATTAAGTACAATTAGGTATACAAAACGTAAAATCATTATTAAAATGCAATATTCTAGTAAAAACAATGTATACAGCGATGAATGCTATCGAACGATACTATAAAATCCGAACGCCAATATAGAAGTAAATAGTGTCGCGGCGCCGCGGCTTCGTCTGCTTTTCAAACTCGCCTTCGTGGCGCTACCGCGCCACTTGATTTGTTATTTTGTAGAGGGCATCTTTAATACTTCTGTTTTTCCTAAAACCAAATTGCTTATCTGAGAACAAGCTACATTCATCAAAGAAATTTAGTATACGTTTATGTAACAATTTTTCGATTTTTGCCCATAGGTCTTACTTGTCGAGAAATAATAGTATATTGTGTACCAAGGGCGTAAAGTGGGCTTTTTTAGGCCGAGTGTGGATTTTGCAGTACAAGTCAAGGCGAGTTAGCCCGAGCCGAAGGCGAGGGCGTTTACGAGCCACAGACGAGTACTGTAAAATCCAAAAGCCCACTTAGCCCTTGGTGCATACCATATTTTATGTAATGCTCGGACGTATTTTCGCGTTTTTTCGTACGTGTTAAGAGGGACTGATGTGACTATTTTTTGACACGGCAACCGTGCTCTTGTCTTGTTCAAACATTATATAAAATAAATAAATAATGCAAATTTATCGAAATCAACTTTTTTTTTTAAATTACAAAAAAAAAATTTGCGGGCAATAAAGACTTTTTAGCGGGCAATAAAGGTTATTATTGCCCGCTGTTTGAATATGCGAGCAATAAAGGTTTTTATTGCCCGCTAAAATAACTTTTTTGCCCGCCGGTCAAAAAAGAGTCACTTTAGTCCCTATAGCGAAAATCGTTCGCGTGTTACATAAAATTATTTATTCGCCATACGGTATATAAATCTATGTATGCCTTAAATGTATAGTAATAGTTTATATTTTAATTGAAAAGACTTATGAGAAAAAACTAAAATACGCCTCAGTTTTGTGAATGAAGAAATTTTTCACAGTTTTTTTTTTTGATGAAGAAATTGTTCACACATTTTTCACACCTTCCACCAAAACCGTGTGCATTTTTTTTAATGCAGAAGCCATATAGGATACAGATGTTAAAATGTACACAGAAAAAGCTAGTTAGAGACTAAAATTTTCTCAAAGAAGTATGGTAGAAGGTACTTTGTAATAATTGTAAAAACTTGACGTAAATGCAAAGTTGAACGTTGTATAAAAAAACTAACCTTTTCTTCCTTATCATGACGAATTCGATGAGAAGTACTACGTGGTACTGGAATTGACGGATTTGTATGATATTTTTTATAAGGTCCTCTTTTCCTTTTTAATTTGTCACTTTCATCCATAGTTTTCTTTTCTAAGTTTTACACTTTTGAGAAAAATTTCTCTTGTTTACTATTTTATTATGTCTGGACTAAGATGTCTTGAAAAAATCATGGATGTATAAAAAACACTTAATAAATTAGATTGTCATTTAATTCTATAAAAAAAGGCCTCTATTCTTTTTCTTTCAACTCATTATTATTCTTTTCGATTTCAAATTAAATAATAAGCAACCGTCAACGACTCGTCGATGTTATTTATGTCACTCACGACATTAACAGAGAGAATATAGAATGCTAGTATTATAGTGTATATGTACATATATAGAAGTAGGCCGGTTGGACGGGGTAGACGTGAGACGGGACTGTAGTTTTAGTTCAGCCCCCGATGAGGTAGATGGCGCACCAAATAAATAGCTGAAATGTCTGATTCCGCGTATCGGCGTATAGAGCGGGCGTACGCGTAGAATACGTCCACGAACACCGTTCGGATTTTAAGGCGCGTAAGGAAGGTATTTGAATTGAACGATACGCTGAGTTCTCAGTAAACTCCAAGCTGGAGAATATATTTAAGACTAAATATTAAGGAATACAAGTTGTGGATTCGGACTATCGAATACAGAAAATACAAGTTAGATTCGAAGCGAGAGAGACACCACGCTACGAGAGCCGAAACCGAAGTGTCGTCCCTCGTCTCCTTCCCGGGCTCCGTCGGCTTCGTGCTCCTCTCCTCCTTCCTCCCTTCTCTCTTCCCTTGAGTCTTTTCCGAAGCGTCCTCGGCCGTCGTGGAGGGAGGGTGCACGCACCGTTAATCGATGCGTTCCAGGCATGCCGTCCTTTTACCCGTTTTCGAAGGCGCTGGGCTGTAAAACGTCATCTGGGCGGCTGCTGGGTTTTCCTTATTTTTTATGGCGGTTTCAGTACGCGCTTGCTGGCCCGCGCGGAGGATTATCGGGGCTGCTCGACCCGCACGAGGGATTGTCGTGATTGCACCGCGTTTTTTTGTTTTTTTTTCTTTTTGCGTCCCTCCGGATTTCCCGGCTGGGGACGGAGGAGCTGTCGAGCACATGTTCGTCTTGTGCGGCTTACGAGCTAAGTTTTTCTCTCTCCCTTTGCTATTTTTTGTTATCTGGCGACGCGACTGACTGCTGCGATTTAAGCTTAAATCGAATTTGAAAGTTCGCGCTTGATTTCGGTTGCACATGCGCTTGCGTGGTCTAGTGTGAAAATGGCGTCGTTACACGACACCTTACAAAAAAAAAATCTCGACTATAGGAGAGCATTTTTTATAAATGCCCCTACGCTTTTAGATGTTTGTTTACATAGTTCTATTATGTTATGTCGTGAAGGTACTTTAACATGATTGTTTGTGGTTGTGGCGCATACATGGTTGTGGAACATGTGGTTACAGATAAGTATATAAGATGTGTTATTATTAGCGATGTCGTTTCTACAAGTTGTATACGTTGACTTAACCTAAAACTTAATTTACTTCTTAGTTTGTTTACAATTATTTAGGGTTTATCAGGCATAGGTTCTGGGCGTATGCATGCTAATTTTAGTTTGTTGACGTGGACTATTTGGTGCTTGTCGTTTCTTAGAGGTATTTCTACGTTAGTTTCGTTAATTTTCTGTGTTATTTCATATGGTCCTTCCCACTTAACGTCGAATTTGGAATGCTTTGGTTCTTTTAGTAAATATATCATGTCGTGTTCTTTAAATGTTGCAGGATTAATGTTTTTATTGTAATAGAATTTAGTTCTTTCCTTAAACATGTTTAAATTTTCAGCAGCGGAGGCCTGCGTTTTGGTTATTCGTGTGAAAAGTTCGTCAAAGTAGCTGATGAAGGTTCGCTGCACTTTTTCATTGGAGAACTCTGAGGGAATTTGTGCCTTGCAGCCAAATACAAGTTCGTGAGGTGTGAAACCTGTTGACTCTCTGATGGAGGTATTGTAAGAAAAGATGGCAAATCGAATCCAATCATCCCAATCGCGTTCCTGACTCTGACTAACTGAATCCCTTTGTTAGTTAGGTCAGATCTGTATATTACGTGGTTTCTGTCCTCAGATGCGTGTGCGTATTTTTGAAATTCGTTTGTTCTTGTTTTAGGCATCACCACCTCTGCAGGACTTACTGCCCAGCTCAACGAGCAAGATTGGTCGTATGTGGGCGGTCTTACTGCCATCGATCGCGTTTGATCGGGTTTTTCTACGCAGCGGGCTTTCTCCTCATCTCTAGGCATTACTGCCTTTGCCGGGCTTATTGCCTGACCCAACGGGCAAGTTTGGCCATATGCGGGTGGTCTTACTACCGTTGATCGCGATTGATCAAGGTCTCTGGTCTGCCCTGGTGTTCCTACCCCGCGTTTCATCGCTTCTGACCTGACCACGGCTGGGCCCGACGAGCAAGCTTGGTCGTAAACGGGCTGTCTCGTTTCCGAGGATTCCTCGTCCCTCCGGCTTTGTTTCGATTCTTGTATAACCGTGTGATAATAATGACGTTGTATCTCTGCAGCAGGTGCCAATTCCCTGCCGAGATCTCTGCAGACTTCTGTGTAGGCACCTCTAAAGACTTTTCTGCAGGGACCTCTGTATAATTTTTTGTAAGCGTATACACAAATTTGTACATGAAATTATGATTTTCTGCAGTGTTACAGTAGTATAACTACAGAAATGTCTACATCAAACTGCGCAAATTTAGTTTTAGTAAACTATGTAGATTGATCTACAGATATATCTGCAGATGTCACGTCTGCATCTGTAGAGATTGTCCAAGTTTCCTGCAAAAAAATTTGTAGATATCTTTACAGGTATTTCTATAGACTACTTTTTCATAAATGATTCCGTATAACGCAAAAAATCTTTAGGTATTTAAATGTATCTGAAAGTTTTCCTTACATAAAACTCTGCGGAGAATCCTGCATATGAATCTACAGAAATATCTGCAGGGAATTGGGACTATCTGCAAATACACATGACTCCTACAGAAACATTAGCGGAAAAACCTGCAAAGAAGTCTGGAGATAAATCTCCAGAGTACTGAACCATACAGATAGTTCTCTTTCAGTACACTGATCTCTGAAGATTTCTTTGCAGACATCTCTACATAGTTCTCAGCATATTTTTATAAGGGTTACCTGTTAATATTCCTTTAAATTTTCTGTAGACAATTATGCAGAAAATCAGCCAAGGAATTCGGCACAGATCTCTGTAGAGAATTGTGCAAAATTTATGAAATTATTATGTGTAAATAGTGTTCGAAATCTCTCCACAAAGATCTGTAGATTATCCTGCAGATATTTTTTAACAATCTGTGTAGGATACATATACATTGGATTTCATTAGAAATTTGTATAGATATCTCTACAGGTATCCATATACGTTTATATGTAGATTACTATGCATAGAAATCTACATGTTTTCCTACACACTTCTGTGTATAAAATCCTATAGGTTTCTCTGCAGATTTTTTCCATAAGGGAACGATCAGGACGGCGTAACCACCCCAAAATCCTCGCAGCAAGGAAGATCCGCGGGAGGCCAAGGCACGGTACCGAGCTCGGATCCCGACCCCCCTGTGAAGGAGGGTCATTCACCTCACCCAGGCCCGGCACGTCAGCCAGACCCACTTCCCGACCAATCCCGATGCGCCCCGCTCCTCAGAGCCAATCCTTATTCCGAAGTTACGGATCCAATTTGCCGACTTCCCTTACCTACATTAGTCTATCGACGAGAGGCTCTTTACCATGGAGTCCTGCTGCGGATATGGGTACGAACCGGTGCGACACCTCCACATGGCACTCTCCTGCATTTTCAAGGTCCGAGAGGAAGATCCGGACACCGCCGCAACTGCGGTGCTCTTCGCGTTCCAAACCCTATCTTCCTGCTAGAGGTTTCCAGGGAACTCGAACGCTTATACATAAAAGAAAACTCTTCCCGGATCTCCCGACGGCGTCTCCAGGTCACTCTGGGTTACCCCGACGAACACTGTTACGAGGGCCCGAATTGTATGCCGTTGCCGGGTTCCGGAATAGGAACCGGATTCCCTTTCGCCCGACTGGTGTCCACTTTACTCAAAAATACTTTAGAAACATACCCCGTCATCGACATAGGATTTCTTCTAGGGCTTAGGATCGACTGACTAGTGTGCAACGGCTGTTCACACGAAACCCTTCTCCAAGTCAGTCCTTCAGGGCCTCGCTGGAGTATTTGCTACTACCACCAAGATCTGCACCGATGGCGGCTCCAGGCAGGCTCACGCCCAGACCCTTCTTCACACACCGACGCGACCCTCCTACTCGTCAGGGCTTCATGAAGACGAGCATCGCTGCTCGCCGCCCCACTTGCCTCTGACGGCCGAGTATAGGCGCGACGCTTCAGCGCCATCCATTTTCAGGGCTAGTTGCTTCGGCAGGTGAGTTGTTACACACTCCTTAGCGGATTCCGACTTCCATGGCCACCGTCCTGCTGTCTTAAGCAACCAACGCCTTTCATGGTATCCCATAAGTGTCGACTTATTGTTAGAACGAAAGTGATGGGAGCGATTGGAGGCTTGAGGCGTGTAATGAGGAAAGAGTGGGGTGTGAAAAAGAAGACTGCGTGTACGTGGACGAAAGGACTGCTCTTGGCCGGAGTAATGTATGGGTCGAGTGTATGGTACGAGAGCATGAAATATAAGACTATGCGTGAAAGTATGAATTCGATTCAGAGGTGTGCGATGTATGCATGCTGAGAGTCTGCAGGACAGTCTCCACGGAGGCCATGCAGGATCTCCTTGCGTTCAAGGCTCGGCGCGGCATCGGAATGAATGAGAATGACCTAGTGACTGATGCTGAGATTGCGGAGAAGGGCGTGCGAGATGCGTGTAAGTTGATGAAAGAGAGAGTACATGAGATCTGGCAGCGCCGATGGAGTGAATCAACGAAAGGACGTGTGACGCATGAATGGTTGTGTGATGTGAATTTCGCCTGTGAGAGAATGTGGTTTGAACCTAGTCTCCGTGTCGGTTATATCCTAACTGGACACGGAACACTGAATGCATGGTTATATGATCGAGGTCTTGCGGACTCCGCCGCGTGCCCGTGTGGTGTCCCGCGTGAGGATTAGATGCATGTGTTAACTAGGTGTGATATGTATGAGAGTTTTAGGAGGCTGGATGAGATGGGTGTGCTCGAGGACGCGAATGGAAGGATGGATGTGAGTGGTGTGCTCAGTGCGAGAAGCCAGTATGAGTGTCTGTGCACGTTCATTGAGCGTGCATATCGTATGCGAGCAAGTGTGATCAGTCGAATAAATGAAGAAGAAACACCGAATGAGTGAGTGAATGTGAAACCGCAAGGGGGGCTCTGGTCTCATCCCCTGGGTCTAGCAAACCCACGGCCCCAGCTAACCAGTGCTACCGAGCCGGGCAGAGTGCAGGATCTGCAAAGACGGAAGAGACTTATCTCGAACATCCAATCAGGAGGCTAAATGGTACCACGGGGGTCGGGGGCCCCAGGGCTCCGATAGGCTTATCGGGACCCTGCCCGACCATGGTGTTGGACTCGTGGTGGCAGCTGGTTGATAGCCCAAAACGCGGGCGAGAGGTATGGGCGGTGACGTGCTTCGGCGCGGGCTCCGTTTTACGCCTCGACGGGTGAGCTGCGGTCTCAGCTCGGGCGCTAGCCTGCAGAGCTAGCAGGGGCATAGATGGGCCCTGCCTCATGCAGAGAGGATCACCTGGTCCTGACAAACCAGGAAGAGAAATCTGTAGACCTGACACTAGTCAGGTTGCGCTGGTTCGGGCGTGATCCCAACCCCTCGCCCATGGGGGCCGTGTGAATTAAGCCGGAAGGCACGTGTCGCACGTTAAATCAACGAGATTCCCACTGTCCCTATCTACCCCCCCTCACGATCACTGGCTTGTCGCGCCGAGGGGGCCCGAGTTCAGGAGTTTGCGCAAGCGAACTCCTGTTCCGCTAAAGTGATCCAAACCCAGGAAGTGGTGGAGGATCCGGTGCTTTGGCTAGCCGACCCCACTCTCAGGAACCGTTCCACGAAAGCGGAAAGGAGACCCTGAGAAGTGTGGGAACGCGAACCGAAGCGCCGGATCGGAAGCCACCGGGCTTGACAACTCCGGGGTTCCGAGTCCCAAGCGATGAGCGCCGTCGCTTGGCCCGTAAACCTTACACCGTCTTCAACAACCTTCGCAGGGCGTGGCGTTGGTACGTTGACGGTGTGGGGAGCGGGGGCTTGGCTTAATCGCCTGGCCGCGAGGTGGGTTTCTCTATAAAACCCCCCCAATCCTACGCTCAGGTGGGTGGCTATGGGATGAATGGCTCCTGGGTGAGGAGTCCCAAGCCCACCAACCCCCGTTGGCTGTGGCGGCTGACGGGGTGTACTTGCCTTACCGGGGTAGGGCCGTAACCCCGGTGGACTGCTTGTATCGTGCCTTGTGATTGTTCGCTTCCCGTACGGCTCCGGCCAATAAGGGAAGCGGTAAGAACCAGATGATATGTCTTTTAAAAACCAAGCCTCGGAAATATTTAGCGATAAGGTGGAGGAAAGGAAGAAGGAGGATCAAGATGGGTGTGGAGCTGAGGATAGGCGTAGCAGAGTAGCAAGCCCTGTGAGGACAGAAACGGTACGGGAGACACCTCCCGAGGAACGCTCACGCTCACGGCTGAAGAAGAGGGATTGTGACACCTGTGCGTCTTCATGCTCTGGCTCTGAGGACGGCCAGGGGGAGGATCTCTGGCTCATGGCCCCTCCTGGACGTCGTCTGAGAAGTGTAGCCCGGAAAATGAAGATTGGGGAAAAGAGGGTGGAACAGGAGAGATTAAGGAAGGGATCAAGAAAAGAATCAGGTAAGGAATCAGGTGAGACATCGGGTAAGGACTCAGACAGGAGTAAAGGCTCAGGAGTAGAGAAAGATAAGTGGATGAAGGAAGGAGGGGCGCTGAATGTTAAAATGGATGTCGTGATAAATGTTGAAAGAATGGAGTTGGGTGAGTTGAAGTTGGGGAAAAGGAAACCGGACGCAGTAAACGAGGGTGATGGAAAGGATGACCCAAAGAAGTACTATGTAAAGGAGGAAAAGAAGGGGGTACAGGACGAAATGTTGGCAAAGAAAGAAAAGAGGGTGAGAAAGATGAAGAGAGAAGAAGAAAGGAGGACATTAGAGAACGCTGAAAAGAGGAGAGACGCAGAAAACAGCAGAAGAAGCTATGAGCAGTAACGGAACAAAAGGATTAGTGTTAAACACGCAGACGGATGAAGATAATGAAGAGGAAATGATGGATGTGGACTACGACAACTTGGATAAGGAATTAGGAAATATAAGGGAATTGGTGAGAAAGGTCCTGGTAAAGAGTAGGAAAATACCTAAATCGGAGGCAGCCAGTCTGCATAGGTGTATGGAGAGGTATGAAAAGATTATAGGTAAGATGAGTGTAGAAAATGAAAGATTAGAGATGAGACTGAGTGAACAAGAGAAAGCAATGGATAGAAGGATGAAGGAAATGGAGAAGAGAATACAAAAGGTAGAATCAAGAATGAATGACAGGATTAAAGAGATGTTTGATAATATCGAGGAGAAGATGATTAATATGTGTGGGAGTGTGATGGAGCGAGTGTGTGGGAGTATGAATCTAAATGATGCAAGGGAGCGTGCTCAATCCGGAGCAGGCAGAACAGCCCCAGTCCCGGAGAAGAGTTACGCTCTGATTGTAAAAGGAGACAAGGAGAAGCTAACAAACATGGAAATAAAGAGACGAATGGTAGAAAGTGTTGGGGAAGAGAGGAATGTTAAGGTTAAGGGCATGAGATTAATGAAAGATGGAGGAGTGGTGGTGGAGGCGGCGACGGAGGAGGTTCGACAACGTCTGGTCAAGTGCCCCCTAGGAGACGCCGGCTTGCGTGTTGCTACACCAAGACGGTTTGACCCTAGGGTGATCGTCTACGATCTCCCCTCGTCGGTGACCGACGCCAACCTCCTTGACGAAGTGGCCCGCAAAAATTTGGATGGCCTAGCAAGGACGGCAGATGTGAAAGAGAAGGTGAAAATTGTGAGGACGGAAAAGAGGGGAAATGACGCAAGAGTGGAAAATGTAATTGTGGAGCTACCGAATGAATGGAAGGAAAAATTGTAGAAGAATGGAAGATTGTATGTTGGATGGATGTCATATAAAGTAAGCGTGTATGAGAAAGTGTTGAGGTGTCATGGATGTATGTTGTTTGATCATAGATTGAATGATTGTAAGAATGGGAAAGTGTGTTACCGATGTGGTGTGGTGGGACATCAGGCCCGGGAGTGTCGGAGCCCCGAGGTCTGCGTCAACTGCAAGCGCAGGGGCAGACCTGCGGATCACTCAGCCTTCTGTGAGTGTCCTGAGCTTGTGTGGCGGCTGAATGCATTGAGAAAACGTGTAAATGGCTAGTACAAATGTAGATAATAATGATGCGAATGTAAGTGTGTGTCCCGTTGTAAATGTTGTACAGTATAATTGCCAGAAATCGAGTGGTGTGATGTATGATTTGGGTGAATGGTTGCTCCGGGAGGGGATCCAATTGGGTCTCCTCCAGGAGCCGTATGTTCGGAATGATCGTGTGTGTGGCTTGCCCTCAAGGATGCGTCTGTTTTAAAGTGTATCTGGATTAGCATGTGTAATTGTTCCCGATAGTGAGTGTGAGTGTATGCTAGTAGAAGAGTGTAAGTTTGATGATGCGGTGTGTGTATGGTTTAAAAATAGTGTGTGTGAAATGTTTGTTGTATCGCTGTATTGTCGACCGAGTGGAGATATGAATGAATGTGTAGAGTATTTGAGTAGATTGAATAGATGTATGAATGGAAAGTGTGTGTTAATTGGTATGGATGCGAATGCCACGTCCGGCTTATGGAAAAGAGGTGAGATATTAGAAGAGTGGGTGATGAATGCGAGAGTGGATGTCTTGAATGTGCCCTCCCAGGACTTCACATTTAGTGGAGCCCGAGGAGAGAGTGACATCGATGTCACTCTCCTCAAGGGAGGGCAGTATCAATGTGACTGGATGGTTAAAAGTGAATGGGAAATCTCCGACCACAACCCGATTCTTATTAGAATGCGGGCGGTGGATGGAGCAAGCGAATGATGAATGCATGATTAGGCTTAAAAAACGATTGATAAGGAAGGGATTAGTATGGTGGAATGAGGAGTTAAAGGGGAAAAAACGGGAAGTAGCGAAGAAAAAGAAGAAATATCAGAAGGAGAAAAGAAGCGAGGGTGCGAATGTGAGAGAAAAATGGACTGAGTGGAAGACAAGTGTAAGTGAGTATAAAGAAATGATGAATGAAGCGAAAGAGAAAAATTGGAGGGAGTTTGTGGGAAATAAGAGTAGGGATGACGTGTGGAAGGTGATTAGTGTGTGCACGGGTAAAAGGAAGAATGAGTCCCTGAGTGCTTTGAAAGTTGGTGATGGATGGACTAAAGATTGGAGTGAAAGTGTGAATGTACTGTTGAATGAATTCCCCCCCCCCCCCCGATGACGGGATACCTGTCGAGGTAGGGGGAGGAAATGAAAGGGTCGTGGATGAGTTTGACGAAAATGAATTTAGTATGAAGAGTTTATGAGTGCGGTGAGGTTGATGAGTGTAAGAAAGGCGCCAGGTATGGATGGTGTTACAAATAAAATGATTAGATGCGTGTGTAGAGTGATTCCTGAATATGTGAAATGTGTATTTGATGGATGTTTGAGTGAGGGCCTCTTTCCACAACAGTGGAAGGAGGCCAGAGTGGTTGTATTGTTAAAAGGGTCAGGAAAGGATAGGACCGAATCCAGGTCATACAGACCTATAAGTCTGCTAAGTGGCCTGGGTAAGGTCCTAGAGAGGATGCTTGTTGCGAGAATGATGGCGCGTATGCATGGAAAATGGAATGAATGTCAGTTTGGATTTGTTAAGAATAAGTGTACAGAGGATGCATGGGAACGAGTGAAAGAGTGTGTTTCAGTGAGTGAATCTAAATATGTTGCAGGAGTGTTTGTAGATTTCAAAGGTGCGTTTGACTATTTGTTGTGGCGTGTGATCTTAGAGAATCTGGTAGTGTACGGGTGTACGGAAGCGGAAATGAAGTTATGGAGAAATTATTTTAGGAACAGGAGGGTGTGTATGTGTAATGGAATGAATGTTATTTGGAAGAACGTAAGCAGAGGTTGTCCACAGGGGTCGATCTCAGGACCACCCCTGTGGAACTTGTGTATGAATGAGTTGCTGAATGAGTTAGAAGGAATGAATATAAGAGTGGTCGCATATGCGGATGATTTGTTGGTGTTGATTGAGGGGAATGTAAGGGCTATGATTGAGAGTAGAATGAGTGAAGCGATGAGTGTAGTGTATAAATGGGGTAGTAGGTCTGGTGTGGAGGTGTCTGAAAAGAAAACGGTATGTATGATGCTGAAAGGTGGACTGAATATGATGCAGAGAGTGATACGGGTACATGTGGATCAACGAGAGGTAGGTGTGTTGAGATTTGTAAATGATGTGAAGTATTTGGGTGTGAACATGAGTGTGGGTATGAATTTTCAGGTACATGTGGATGGGCTGAGAGAATGTGTGTGGAAGGAGATAGGTTCGATGAGGAGAGTGATGAGGAAAGACTGGGGAATGAAAAGGAGGGCTGTGAAAGTGTATGTAACTGGAATGATTGTGCCGATTGTTATGTATGGAGCGAATGTGTGGAGTGGTGAGGTACGAAAGAAGAAGGTGCGTGAGGAATTAAACAAATGTCAGAGGTGTGTGTTGTATGCAAGTGTGAGGGTGTGGAAGACGGTCTCCACGGAGGCGATGCAAGCGATTCCGGGGTCGCTTCCGTGGGACCTGGAATGCTTGAAACAGAGTGCATATTATAAAGTGCGTAAGGGTTTAAGTATGAATGAGAATGACTTAGTTACGAATGATGAATTGGAAGGTATGGATGTTTTTGCGAGAAAGAAGAGAGTTGAAGATGCGGCTCATGAGGAATGGCAGAGGAGATGGGATGCAAGTGTAAATGGAGTTACGTATGAATGGATTAAAGATGTGCGGCTCTCGGCCAGGAGAGATTACCTCGATCCTGGCCTGAGAGTCTGTTATATATTGACTTGGCACGGGAGTCTCAATGTGTTCCTCCACACGAGACTCCCGAATGTATGTGTGGAGCTGTGAGAGAGGATTGGGTGCATGTGTTGTGTGAATGTGATATGTATGCTGGATTTAGAAATTTAGATAGTATGGGTATTGTTTGGGATGAGAATAAATGGGATGTGAGTGGGGTTTTGAAAGATAAAATTAAGTATGATAGTCTGTGTGAGTTTATTGAACGTGCGTACAGGATGAGAGATTCAGTGAAGGCGAGGTTGGACGAAGAAGCGATGAATGAAGAAGACAGAAACGAAGACGATGTGAATGAAGCTTGAATGTGTACGCGATGAATGATTGCATCTGATTGTTGTTAAAGTTGTTTGTTATATTACTTACTGTTCATTGTGTTGTTATGTTATGTTGTTTACTGTTATAGTTGTTATGTTTGAAAAGATGATTGTTAATTTATCGCAGGGGGGGTAACCTTTGGGCCTGGCGTACCCACGAATCCGAGCTGGCCTGCCGGTGCCGAGGTGGCAAGACCCCTACCGGCCCTCATACCAGAGGTTAAACGGTACCACGGGCGACCGGGAGGCCCGCGGGGGGGACTACGTCCGCCCCGCCCCGGTCACTGGGTATGGACTCGTGGTGGCAGTGGTTGTAGCCCAGATCGCTTAGGGCCAGAGGCCGGGGTTGAGTGAAAGGCTCCTTGGGTGCTCTGCACCATCGGAGTCTGGAACTCTTCTCTGGCCTCGACGTGTGAGTTGCGGTCTCAACTCGGGGAGCGGCCTGCTTAGTCGTTAGGGATTGGATGGTCCCGGCCCCCACCGAGGGTTCCCTGCGGCCTTGCCAGCCAAGGGGAGAATCGGTAGTCGCGGTGAAGCTAAGTGTGCGGTTTGGGTGAAATGCCTTGTGCATTCCTCCTTAAACCATGCTCAAGGTGGAGCCGCGACGCGTTG